>NC_139255.1:35288699-36526132 GCF_977018435.1 Lepisma saccharinum | reverse complement strand
CAAATTACATGTTTTACCCAGATAAAAAAATGCTCTAGAGGTAATTTTGTTGTATAACTTAATACAATACAAATATATAGTGCTTCTTTTCATTCTGGTGGTAAGAAACAGTACACCATACCAGCACCTCTATCATTGCTGAAAATGATAAATTATAATAATTCCAAAATATGCTACATGGTTCAAAGCTGATATACCTTAATGACATTTGACTTATTTAAAATTGGCATAAGACATTCTGTATCGAAATTTACTCTCTTTATGAAAACCATTTTTAAATTACGTAACTTCATAAGAACTAATAAAAAAGTACTTGTATTTACTAAACCTCTTTAATATTCAGCATTTCAACACATTTAATATGCGTCCTTATCAAGAGTTGTAAACAGAATGTAGTGTAAAGTCAGTTAAAGCAATTTAATTTCTATATTGTTTCATTCTGTTTTCTAATCCTGACAAAGACACATGCAAAATGTGTCGAAAGAAGTGGGCAATATGTAAAAAATACAAGTGAACAGTATAATAAAAATCCACAGTGGCAATTGAAAATAACATTCTTTTGCTTACATTTCAACTTCAACTGGTTAAAATAATCCCTACATAACTTACTTCCAAAATGTTGTAATAACCACAGGCTTGTATTGTTCCTAAGCACTTCTGCTCTGTTTCGCGATTCTTCCTACAACAAAAAAGATTTTATTGCCAGTTAAAGAATAATGTAGCAGGTTTGAAGGTCAATTTAACATGAAAAATTATCACAAACTAGTTATTCTGCAACATTACAAAATTATCATGGGAGAAAGTGGGGAAATAAAATGACTTCTATTAGAGATGGACATTATGAAATTTTTGATTGGTGATGGACTGATATAAACCATTGGGATGAAACAGAGATAGTATAAAATTTTTGCTGATACCAATAAGGTGCTGATATAAAATTTAATAACAACCCATGAAGGTGGGTGTGAAGGGGTATCGAATCCAGTATCCCTTGATTACAAGGCAACAATATTACCACTATGCCATCCATCGAAAAATAAACAAAGACAGTTGTACAAGATTCCAAGACATGGACTGTTCTATTCTGAACAAAGAAAGGGAAGAAAAATGGTTGTTCGACTTTCTGATAGGGGAGGAAGTGTGATAATTCACACTGACATTTTCTTAACATATTAATTGTTTTTTCTGGAAAATGGCAAAAGGCCTCAATGTGTTTTTTCTTTCTTTTTCTTATGTTAGTACATATATTCAGCTACAAAATGGCATACTTAGTTTATTTCTGGCATGACGCTTCTTTGAGATAAGCCTGTTTTTAAAGTTTTGGATGTTGCATTATTTTGGTATTTAACAGGTTATATCTGCTAACAGCATCAATATGCAAGTAATGAACTATGTCAGCTTGTCATAATAGTGAGCTTCCATGCACATTAAACATATTTTTGGAGTACTGTTGCTTAGTCAAAATAATAAGGGCAGAAAACAGGCAAACGCTGCATTTTGTCACATAACAATGGAAAACAACAATGCCCCATCAAAACAATTGAATGTTTATAGGCAAACAGTCTTATATTAACAGTATATAAAAACAAAAGTTTGGGATGTTGTCGCTTTCCAAAGATACAGCACTCCAATCTTACACATATTTCAGTTTTCACAAAAAATGGAGGGTATGACCTTTAAACTCCAATATTTTCTACAGATGGGGGGGAGGTATTTTCAGGGTCTCAAAATTGCACATAGTTCATTTTTCATGACCTACTTCAACATGTTAAAAATCACCGGGATCAAAATACAGGGTAAGTCAAAAAGAATGAAACAACTTTACGTATTTATTATGAATAGGGCTCGGATAATTATGCATTTTGCATATTGCATATGCAAATGCATATTTAAGGATTTTTAACTAAAAATGCATATTTCATATGCAGGTGCATATTTGTATGAAAATAAGTTGATGTGCATATTTTTGTACCCACAACCAAAGCCGAGCATATACTGTATTTATTTTTCTTCTCCTCGCTTCTCTTCTTTTTCCTTCATCTTTTCTGTTTTTCTTCTTTCAACAACTTCAAACAAGCATCAAAATTATAGAAGACGTTAAAGAGGCCCTCGCCCAGGTTCAAGATCCTGTGTATGTACAGAAATTGGATGCAGTATTGAAAAAGAACAGTGTGTATGCAACAATGGTGAAAGCTTGCAAAATTCTGTATACAAATGGACAACGCGTGGATGATCTGGAACTTGATGTGTCATTGTTGCTCTACTTGTACCTTGCGAAGTGGAACGTGTGTTTTCTGAATATAAGACTATTCTAGCTGAAAACAGAAGGAGTTTCAAGTTCAAAAATTTGAGACATCATGTTGTTATCAAAGGCAATCATGATCTTGATCTGTAATGTATTGTGTTTCATTTAACGCGGAACCATGTTATTTTTTTAAAAAATCTGTATAGCGAATGAGTATTCAGAATAATGCAAATTCATTGCCTGGCATGTAATCTTTCATAGTTTGTAATATACAGCATTTATAAATTAAACGGGTTTTTAAAGTGCATATTTCACACTTTTTTAGTGCATATTTGCATTCATATTTTGCATTTTTTTAGTGCATAACTATCCGAGCCCTAATTATGAATAAACTATTGAAGGTAGGAGAACGTACAAGGCATCAAAATACAACACAACTCTCGAAGTTTTATTTGTACTACGCAAAGCACACTATGTTGTTGCCACACTCCGCTAGGAGTGCTGTAACAACAAAGTGCGTGGAGCTTAGTATGACAACAATGTTGTCTGATAGAGAGAAGGCATTCTGTGTGTTGGAATTGGCGAAGACAGATTCCATCACAATGGTACAATGGCATTTCTGCACACGTTTTGATAAAGATCCACCATCTCGGAAAAACATCTACCATTGGTACCATCAGTTTGAAGAGACTGTTTCCGTGTGTAAACGACAGAGAACAGGGCGGGCACGTGTGTCAGATGCGAATGTTGACAGAGTCAGAGAAGCTTTCACAAGAAGTCAGAAAAAATCCATGTACCAAGCCAGTCATGAGCTGCAGCTGCATCAAAACCATACGGCATGTTCTTCGTAAGCAACTGGTCACCAGGCCATACAAATTGCATCTGGTACAAGGCCTGAAACCAAATCACAAGATCCTGCATCACACATTCTGCGAGGAGATGCAAGAAGGAGGGGAGGGGCACCACCGCATTATAACCTTCCAGTCCGGCGTTACCTGAATGAACATCTGCATCACCGCTGGATTGGCCATGCTACTGCCAATGACCTGGAATGTCGCAAGTGGCCACCGAGGTCACCTGACCTAACCCCCTGTGATTTCTTTCTGTGGGGGTACGTGAGAGACGTTGTGTACATGCCGGAGTTACGACAGTGTGTTGCTACTGCCATCGCAACCATCGATGTGGACATGCTGTCTCATGTATGGCAAGAACTTGATTACCGTGTGACATGTGGCTACCACATTGAATATTTGTGAATCTTTGTGACGTATGTAAAACTTTGAGAGTTGTGTTGTATTTTGGTGCCTTGTACTTTCTCCTACCTTCAATAGTTTATTCATAATAAATACGTAAAGTTGTTTCATTCTTTTTGACTTACCCTGTATATAACTATCCAAATATCAATTTTTTGTCTGTTTTTAAAATATTGGCTCCATGTTTCCTATTTCCTTCATATTTTTATGCACACACACACACATACACACATGCACACACACACACACATACACACATGCACACACACACATATATGCTAACAGAGAAGACCTGATTCTAATTAAAGTTCTGCATAAATATCATTAATTATTTTAAAACATATTTCTATTGTAACTGCAGCACATTCAATGAAAATTCGTCAATTTTGAACTTCATAAAATTGTTCCATCAGTTTCGTATCACAGCATGTATGTTGAAGTCTAGTTACTGATTTCTATACCCAATGCTGCCACCAAGTCTGCTGATGCATATGGCGACGTTCTCGTCCACCTTCTGTCAACTAGTGGCTTGGAGAATGTGTTTCATTGTTGCCTTTTTGACACTTGACAGGAACAGTGGGATGCGGCAATGGGGAACAAGCTTCCAGCATAGGTGCATGGCGTTCCTCGTCCCGTCCCTCTCATCAGGAAGAAGTTCTCACTTGGCTGCATATTGGACACGGCAGTCTAATCTATGCTCACTTGATGCAAGGGCTGGATCCTCCAATGTGTCGTGTTTGTAATATTGTTTTAAGTATTGGGCATGTTCTTCTTGAATGTGCCAATATTACTTTCCTCAGGCAAACTTTTTATCTTCCCACCTGTTTGTCATCCCTCTTTGGAGATGATGGACAGTGTTTTACCACATGTTTTTAGCTTCTTGCGAAGATCTGGACTCTTCCACTGTCTGTGAGGAGGGTTTTAGTTTATTTTTACTTTCTAATGCATTTTGTTTGTCTTGTGCAGGTCTCTTTACAACCTTGCACTCTTAACTTTCTCAAGGGGCTTCTTGCAACAATTCTATTAACCTTCAAGTAAGAGTATTTAGGAAAAGGATATTGGAGGATGCAAAATGGTCACATGTGCTGACGTACCCAACAATTTTAATTCAATCAATCAATCCATAGCAAATCTGATCCAATTCTCACAGTAAGTGGGGAATATCACCTTCTTGTGAATCTTAAAAAGCAAACTCTAGGCAGAATCATTAAAAATTGTTGATTGAGTTGGTGTATTAAGTCCACTTTATGCATAGAAAGGCTAATCAGGACTGGACCTACAGTTTAAAGTGGGATCTGAACCACTAGTGCCTCGACCGGGTATCGAACCTGGGACCTCTTGATTACAAGCCGAGGAGGACAGACTGCACCATCGGGGAGGCTCATTAAAAATTGCAACTTTTGTAAAGTACAAAACTGGTATGGCCTTACACAGCTATGTACTTACAGGAGAAATAAACAATTGCTTAGAGACATAGGCTAGTACAAAATAGAGCCACAATAGAGCAAATGGATTCACAAAATAATCCCAGTCTCTTGTTTCATAATATATTTGTTGATCTGTGCTGTTCATCTTGACCAGAGTTGTTAAACCAAATATTCTGAAATACAAGCAAGTAAGAATACAATTAACATACTATCACTAATTATCTGTGATGGACCAATAACATTTTTACTAGCACCTAGAAAGTACAGACATAGAAGTTATCAAGTCTGATAACTTACATTCTACAAATCCTATATTAAATTACAACCATTGCACAAAGATTCTTAAAGTCTTGATGATCACTTATATTCTACAAATCCCATAATAAATGTCAACCATTCCACAAAGATCCTTAACGATTTGTTAAGATCCTTAATTAATGTATATAACCAGCTAACTGCACTGGATCTGTGTATTTATAGTCTATAAAACCTGTGCATATGATTTACAGCCTTATATTTACACAGTGTGTCTGCAAAGTTTTAAGACTGGCTTAATAAAAAGTGTAAATATGTGACACTGGGCCATAAGCTTTGGTTAGTTTTCGATGCACATCCCTCCTAAGTCTACACACTTAGTGACATGGTTGTACAATTGCTGGATGCCCCTGCTGATATCTTCTTTTGGGATTGTGTTTAGATACCTCATCACAGCTGCTTCTATTTCCAAAATGGTGTCAAAACATTGGCCCTTTAGGAGGGATTTGAATTTGGGGAATAAAAAAGTAGTCAGCCAATGCCAAGTCTGGCAAATAAAGTGGATGTTTTAACACAATCACTTGTTTCCATGCCAAAAACTGTTGGACAATAATCGCCTTGTGGCTTGGGGCATCGCCGTGCTGCAGGAATCAAGCACCAGATTCAAGCAGCTCTGGTTTCACTCACTCGTCGTAATCTCTCTAGCAAGCGCTCCAAAATGGATCTACAGACAGCTGCAATAATCATCAGTGACTGTGCCCGGTTTTCATTTGAAATTTTACGACATTACTGCTAGTTCGACTGGTGGAGGGACGACCCTCACTGGGATCATCTGCCACATCTTCCTGACCATCATGGAATCGACGATGCCAAATGAAAACATTTGGATTGACAAAAGGTGCCATTGCCATAAGCAGTTTTCAGCATTTCAACGGTTTCTTAAGGGGTTTTACTGAGTTTTACACAAAACTTAATAGCCACTCATTGTTCTGTTTTCAAATGCATGACGAGGGTACAAAACACTGCACTAGTATAAAAGCTGTAACTCAGTCAATATTGCACCGAATCCGACACTAATTTCACTACACACTCACTACATGCGACACTACGAAATACATGTACCAAATGGCACATTGCAGCATTTATCTTATTACAATGTTGCCAGCCTTAAAACTCTGTAGACACACTGTGTATGAAGCAATAAAAAAATGGTAGAATTACAGAAATGGTTAATTCCACATCAAATCACAAAGAAAAAATTCAAAATGACACCCACAGATTCAGATTTTAATGAAACCTGGTGTATTTGTTAATACTACCAAGGTATGAACACATGCAAAATTTTCCTTCTGTATACCTCATAGTTACTGAGAAACAGGAGGCTAAAACAGGAGGCTAAAGTTTCAGAATTTTACACGGATCGGTCATTGCCGAGGCCATGGTGGTATATATTTCAGAGTCAAATCAACATACCACTTTGAAATTTTTTTCGAATGTTCATAGATATATGTATATTCAATTTAAAAAGTTGTCATCAAGATTCCTTTGCACTGAGAGTCAGAAAAAATTATTGTTATTATAAATAACGTTGATTTTTGTGTCATCCGACACTGACTTTTATTGACAAGGGATGTTACAAAGGCACCTATTGTGTTGCAGCATTGGTACAAATCAGAGCATGTACAATCACTGATGGAAATGTTAAAAGTCAAAGGAAAAGATATGCAAGATCTAGAATGGTATAACCCTTCCTTCAGACCAATATATGTTCTGAGAGTGACACTGGAAACTGCACGAAAGCTTGTGAAGTTGGACATTAGGTCAATGTGTGAAAATTATAGGAGAGAACTGTGCATGTTTGCAACACCTTATGATTTCATTATCCACAGCGACAGAAAATGGTTTCAATTTACTTACACAAAACCTAATAAAAGTTGACCCAAGCTGTGAAAAAACCATTGAGAAAGCTTGACGTTCAAACTATCAAATGTCTTTCTGCCTATGAGGAACTGATGCCAACTGGAGTGACTCCAGAGTCTTGCAGGAAGGCAACAAATCCTCTGTGTAAAACACTGTGATACAATACCCATGCCCTTTCCAGTGTTTCAGTCAATTTACAGAAGCCAGCTGATGATTCTAGAATTGATTCCTTGTTTCGAGAACTTTGACTTGTACTTGGGCACTGACAATTTCTTCAAGGAGCTGTCTAAGGAGTGGGAGAGGCACGTCCGGACAAACCCAGAAGTTCCCTCCCTTCCTTGAACCTAACCTTGATTCACATGCATACCATGACAGATAAGCTACTTAACCTCATAAGGCACCTGTCCCCTAAACTCTCGAAGCTAGCTATGATGAGAAAAAGAATTTTAATGATGCTCCAATCAGTAAACACAATGATCAGAAAGCCACATCAGTGACCATGAGGAATTAATCCATGATCTCATCACCAGAGATTCCAGCAGTGGCATATGCTGGGTTCAAAACCTGGGCTATCTCTTCATATCATATGGTCAAATGGGAGGTTCTTTTTCATTCAATTTCTTGGATTTTGAAGTGATGTGACATTGTGATTGAAATACATACATTACAATTTACAAATAATTATAAAAATGTCACTGTTTAATTAATATAGAAACAGTAAGGTAATGATTTCAAATATTTCATGGTTATTTATACCATGTGTGCCGGTTAATAATTCTTAATTTCGTCGCTGGATGGCACTGGAAGCAAGGGTTGGTGCACAGTCTGAACTGTTATGTCAGTGTGTTTCCAGGACAGTACCTGTCAAAATGTCGTGGATGTGCAACCGAGTGCGAGTGATCGTGATATTGGGTTTGTGTGGGAAACATGTTGACCTTCAAATCAAATAAAGAGCATGTGGAGCACGTCCTGCTTTTCTTGTTCAATCAAAAGAAAAACACAAGTGAAAGCCATCGTATCCTTGTGGAAACGTACGGTGACAATGTCCTAATGCAAGATGCGTGTGTGCGTTGGTTTCGACGATTCAAAAGTGGTGATTTCGACTTGAAAGACAAAGATTGCCCGGGCCAGCCAAAAAAATTCCAAAATGCCGAATTGCAAGCACTGTTGGACGAAGACGATACGCAAACGCAACAACAACTGGCAGAGAAGATAATTGTTGGTCGCCAAACCATATCTGATCGTCTTCATGCCATGGGAAAGATCCAGAAGGCAGGAAAATGGGTCCCATATCATCTGAACGACAGACAAATGGAAAAGTGAAAAACGGTGTGTGAAGTGTTGCTTTCTCGGCATGAAAGAAAGTCTTTCTTGCAACGGATAGTGACTGTGGATGAAAAATGGATCTACTTCGAGAAACCAAAATGCAAAAAGTCATGGGTTGACCCAGGACAACCTTCAACATCGACCGCAAAACCGAATTGCTTCGGAAGGAAGACAATGCTGTGCATTTGGTGGGATCAGAAGGGTGTGGTGTACCATGAGCTTCTGAAACCAGGTGAAACAGCGAATGCCATTCGCTACCGTCAACAACTCATCAATTTGAACCATGCATTGATCGAAAAGCACCCAGATTGGGTGACAAGACACGGAAAAGTGATTTTGCAGCACGACAATGCCTCATCACACACAGCGAAAGGCATCAGAGACACCATTTCTGCACTTGGCTGGGAATTCTTGCCCCACCTGCCATACTCACCAGATTTAGCCCCTTCGGACTACCACTTGTTTTCATCGATGTCTCACTCACTTTCCCAGCAACACTTCAACAATTATGAAGATGTCGAACAATGGCTTGCTGACTGGATCACCTCATAATGTAAATGATTTTTCTGGAAGGACAACCACAATTTGACGGACAGATGGGCACAATGTATAGCTAGCGATGGAGCATACTTTGAATAAAGCATTTGTTACCTTTCTCCCCAGATACACTTGTTTTCTTTCGGATCAATTAAGAATTATTAACCGGCACACCTGGTAAAATACAAAGGCTCATATTGTAAAATATTTACATGCGAGAATAAAATATATAATAAACTTCTTACCTTGAATATTTCATTTGAACAGAAACTCCATTCTTCTCTTGGCGACCTCTGTGGTAAAATGGTTATTAGTACAGCGTACTACGTGCCAGGGGTCACGGGTTCAAATCCAGGCATGGGCATGTATAATTGTTTGTGAATGTCCCTTCATCAATTTCATCTTATCGTCACTCATCCTCATCGTCACGATTAGCTAAAGTGGCAGAAAAGCAACACTAAATAACAAATCAAATACATTCTTCTCTTCTTTGGAATGCCAGAGACCTGCATATCTACACGATTTGAAGCTTATCCTCATACAAAAGCCAAGTAAATTGTTTTGTCAATAGTTCGTTAATTAAATCACTCCATTTCGTTCACTACATAACGCAACACAGATCATTTAAAACATACATACGTAATTCACTTACCCAATACACTAAATAAAATCCAAACTTTCTTCAACGTGATTTCTATTAGTGAAATGATCTGCCCCCTGGCATGGGGACCCTGACCTCTACCAGGCACGTCCCTCGGGTGGCGGATGAGGGATCCCACCAGATATGGTGGGGTGGTCCGAATATAGAATAAGGACCCGTGGACCAACAGGGAGCCCAGTGCCTGGGGTCTTAATACTGGGCCACCCTCTCTCTAGGGGTTAAAATACAGAGAGCCGGCCCGGAGGGCGAAGACCAACGGTTCCAGAGGCGGAAGAGGATCATGGAGAAAATCCCAACGGCAACGGAAGCGGAAGAGTTACGACCTTAGTGGCCAATATGAGCCACTAAGAAGCGGATTGGATATCTCCGTCAAATATCCAAAACCAACTGCTGCCTTGCAGGGGTGTGGGAGCACCAAAGGATATGGGAGAAAACCCTGAAAATAAAAATCAGCCTGGTCGTTGGGCTAATCCCCCACACCAGACTAAAACTAGCGGATTCAGAAAAATAAAGGTAGCCTCGGAAAGGATGGATTTAGTAGAAGACGACAAGCAAGGGAATGGAATATCCGAATTGGAACTTGGAATATTAAAACAATTAATGGAAAAGAAGTGGAGATTGTAGGAGAAATGGAAAAGTATAAACTAGCAGTACTAGGACTAAGTGAAGTAAGGAAGAAAGGCAGTGGTATAATGTGCCTTGAAAGAGGATATGTGCTGAGATATGTTGGAGTAGGTAGAGGAAGAAGAGCTAAGGAGGGAGTTGGAATAATAGTTAATGAGCAAATGGAAGAAAGGGTGGAATCATGGGAACCAGTGAATTCAAGGATAATAGTAGTTAGACTGAAAATGGAACAAAGAATAACAATAATACAAGTTTATGCCCCGACAAATGATCAGGACATATTGGAGAAAGAAGTTTTCTATACTCAATTACAAAGAGTAGTGAATAAAGAGAATGAAGAGAATAGGAAGGTAATATTGATGGGAGATCTTAATGGTAGAACTGGAAACAATAGGATAAGGTCACATGGTTGTATGGGACCATATGGAGGGGAAAGTGTGATAAATAAAAATGGACAAAGATTAATAGAATTCTTGAGTTGCTGCTGTTTTAAGTCCACTTTATGCACAGTAAGGCTAATCGGGACTGGACCTACAGTTTAAAGTGGGATCCGAACCACTTGTGCCTCCACCGGGTATCGAAACCGGGACCCCTTGATTACAAGGCAATGACGCTACCACTGCGCCATGGGGGAGCCCTTAATAGAATTCTGTGTAGAGAACCAATTGCTACAAGGAAACTCCTTTTTCCAGCATAAGAAAATTCATAAAATCACTTATGAAGCTGAGGGAAGGGAGGCAAAGAGTATAATAGACTACATAATTTACGCAAGAGCACTTCGATATGCCTTTATGGATGTAAAGGTAATTCGAGGCGCTGAATTGAGTACCGACCACAGACTGCTAATAGCTATAACAAGATTTAAGAGGAATAATAGAGAAAGAGATAGGAAGTTTGAAAAGATACAAGTAAAGCAGCTGGCTAAGGAAGAGAAGAGAAAACAGTATAAGGAACTAGTAGAAGAAAAATTGAATGAATTGGAAATAAGAGGAATGGAAATTGACAGTATGTGGGAAAAATTTAAGGAAGTGATACTGTATGCAGCAATTGAAGTATGTGGCAAAGTTAGGGTGAATACAAAAAGGAAAAGAACTAATTGGTGGACGGATGAAGTAAAGAGGAAAGTGAAAGAGAAAAAGGAAGCATGGAAGAATTACCTAGAATTAAGATCAGAGGAACATAGGTTAATATATGTGCAAAAAAGAAATGAGAGTAAATTGGCTGTAGAGGAGGCAAAGCGAAAATCATGGGAGAAGCTTGGAAATGATATTGAACAAAGTTTTGTAGAACATAGAAAGCAGTTCTGGAATATGGTCAAAAGTATGAAAGGAAAATGGGGAAAAGCAGCAAGAGCTATAAGAAATAAAGAAAATGCACTAGTCATAGGAAGGGAGAATGTAATGGAGGAATGGAGAAAATACTATGAACAAAAGTTCAAGGATAGGACAAATGAGCAAGAACAAGATGAGGAGCAGGAACAGGAGGAGGATGAGAGAATAAGAAACAGAGAAGAGGAGGAGCATGTAGAAGAAGATATGATGATAACAGATAATGAAGTGAGAGAAGTAATTAAACGGATACGAATTGGGAAAGCAGCAGGATGGGATGGAATAGCACCAGAACTTATAAAATATGGAGGACCAAGAATGGCTGAAATACTACTGAATATATTAGGGGAAGTATGGAGAACTAAGACTATACCAGAAGAGTGGAAAAGGAACATAATTGTGCCAGTACACAAGAAAGGGAGTAATAAGGAATGTGATAATTATAGAGCAATATGTCTATCATCAGTGGTACATAAGATCTATACGAATATATTGGAAAGGAGGCTGAGAAAAATCATAGAGGGAAAACTTGAAGAGGAACAAGCTGGATTTAGACCTGGGAGACAGACTCAAGATCAAATTTTTATATTAAGAACAATGATGGGGAAAATGCTGGATAAAAATAAAAGAATATACTTGGCATTTCTAGACTTGAAAGCGGCATTTGACTTGGTACCTAGAAAATATCTATGGGAGGCATTAGAAAGTAAGGAAGTACCTAAGGAATTTATTAAAGCAATAAGAAGTGTATATAAGGATGTAAAAGGAATAGTAAGAATAGAAGGAAACGAGTCTAAGGAATTTCAAATAGAAAAAGGAATTAAACAGGGAGACAGTCTCAGTTCTTTACTTTTCATTAATGTAATGGATGAAATAACTAAAATTTGCAAAAGAAGAACCCCAAGAGTACAAATAGGATATTGGAATATGAGAGTAGTACAACTGCAAGTACTGCTATATGCTGATGATATAGTCTTAATTGCTAGCAGTGAAGAGAATTTACAGAGGAGCGTAATAGAATGGGGAGAAGAACTTGCGAGAAAAGGGATGAAGATTAATATTAAGAAAAGTAAAGTTATTCAGGTGGCAAAAGGAGAAAAAGATCATGAAATAGCAATTAGATATGGAAACGAGAACTTGGAGGAAGTAGATGAATATGTATATTTAGGAACCATCATAACAAGTGATGGTAGGTGTGATGAAGAAATCCTAAATAGGAAAAGAAAAGCAAATACAGTATATTATCAGTTCAGTAAAACAATAATGGGAAAGAAAGAAGTGGCAGTAAAGACAAAAATGCAGCTATACAAATCAGTACTGGTCCCTACATTAACATATGGAATGGAAAGTTTACCACTTCAAGATAAACATCTGAGTAAAATTCAGGCTAGTGAAATGAAATACCTGAGAAGAGCTGTTAATAAGACTAGGAGAGAGAAAGTGAGGAATAAAAGAATAAGAAGAGAAGTGGAACAGGAGTCGCTAGAGAAAATAATTGAAAAGAGACAGCTAAAGTGGTGGGGACATGTATTCAGAATGAATGAAGAAAAAAAGGTAAAGCAAATTCTAGAAGTAAAGGTGCAAGGTAGGAGAGGTAAAGGAAGACCAAGGATAATGTTTGAAGACAGAATGGAAAAGATTGGAAGAGAAAGGAATAAGACAATAAATATGATGAAGAGAATGATGAGAAACAGACAGGAATGGAGGAGATGGATCGAGGCAACCAACCCTACGCTATGATGGCAGAAGGGGACTAGAGGAAGTAAGTAAGAAATGATCTGCCCTTTGTCATCAAGGCCAGTCAGTCTACACCAGTCATAAACAAAGCAGCCGAGGGGTTCAAAACATCGTCACCATTGTAAAGCAAGGTTGGAAGAAGGTCATTGAACACATGCAGACCTCTCGCTTCTGCAAGTGTTCAATGGGAGTTGTTTTGGCCTAGAGTCAAATTCCCTATCACATGCCACTCTTTATCCATTCCTGTAATAGTACTTTCGTTTCAAAATTTCCATTTCCTGGGAAAAATGCCATGCTGGTTAGCGAGTTTTGTACAATTGGCATCGCTGTGAGGCTCGATCGCTGGGAAGAATGAAGACAAGAGTCTTCAGCGAACGTAAGCCCTGCCGCCTCAGGCGGTGATTGGAAGAAAGAATCTTCAGGATGAAGCCTGGTGGTAGTTTAAAATAAAATCATCCATAAACTATTGTTTTCCCCTGTGGTCGTTATTTGAGAGTGAAGCATCAGTCACATTTGCTAGTTGATTATCTACTGTATTTAATCTGGGCTTCGAAGATAGCCTAGCTTGCCTATAATATACCGTATCACGTCAAAGGCATGATTCCAACCCGGGACCCCTGGTGTCATAGCTCGATAGACTAATCACTTCCCCAAGGGGTCTGGCTGAAGCGCTGGAAGTAACTTGTTACAAGCATATTACACCGGCGACCTTCAGTGCATATTTAAACTCCGCTGACATGGGAATAGACAGGTAATCATATGAAATAAGTCAGCTTTATGAAAGAAGTATGGTTAACAACAGGATGGAACTGGCTCAAGGGCTCTAACGATCGGGAATTTGAATCCCCTTTAAATAGATCGCGATAACAGATCTCACCTGAGTTGTAGTCCGAAAGTTATGGAGTAAACAGTTGTTGTCTCCAAGTTATAGATTGAATATCGGTGCTACGCTAGAGTTAGAAGCGGGGAGTTGTGCTCCCTAAAGACGTCTCATTTCAGGACTGTGCCTTATCTAACAAATCAGAGAAGACAATCATCTCTACAGAAATGTACAGGTAAACGAATATCCTTTCTATTGTTATCATGACCCCGTCCTGTCCAGTCAATGGAAGTGTTAAATATTGAATGTCGTTCGTGTTCTCCTTATTTCTCAGGGGTGTTACCCCATGCACGTAAGAGTACATCTCACATAAGCGAGTAGCTGTAGGTTGGCATAGCCTAGATTAAGATCCCTAACCACCCTGTATGAAGTTTTATACGATACAGGCCTTAATGTGGGTGTTTCTTTGTGATACTCAGTTCATCAGTTCCATCTAACCATTCTTACTATCATGGTTAGGCTAAAGTGTCACAGAAGTGATGAAAAATAATAAAACTCAAATATCAAATACACCGATCAAACCAGAAAAGAACTAATGCATGTATTAACAAATGTAAAACAAATAAAAAAACTAACCTTGCATATATATTATCTGCTGGAATTGATTCCTGGAACCAGGTCATTTGGTGCAGAAAGAACGCAATAATATGCACACCAACAAAAAGAAGGCAAATACGACACACCCAACTAAATGGCTTCCGTAGTTGCTTGTAGCATCCCCACCAGGTGGATCCACCCAGGAAGCACAAGAAATAGACAGCACTAGATAAAGATGGGCGCATCACACCAGCAACACACATGGATGACAACACAAAATATTTTCCTGGAGAAACAAGAAAAGGCATGCATTAATACAATACTGCCATCGCCCTTAGCTCAGTGCTTAGCACTCTTACTTTTGGTGCAAGTGATCCCAGGTCTGATCCCAGGAAGGAGCTCAAAAATTTTGTTGATCCAACATTGTTGTGACAACTGGAGAGTACTTTGATAGCCGTAGCTTTACCGATGAAAATAAATTATTTTGTTTTAACACAGTAACCGAAATTGATGTGCACAAAGCAGTGCATAAAATTAAATCAAACAGTGTTGGAGCAGACGGCATAAACACTAAGATGTTAAAGATTGCACTACCATATGTACTGACTCCATTAACTCATACAATCAATTATTCTTTGTCTAAAGGTGTGTTTCCAGAAACATAGAAAGAAGCGCGAGTCTTGCCTCTTCAAAAGAAAAAAGAGATCAGTTCTTTCGATGACTTAAGGCCCATAAGCCTATTGCCAGTACTCTCTAAAGTACTAGAAAAAATTGTATTTTCGCAACTAATATGTTATGTTGACGCGAACAACTTGTTACCTAATGTTCAGTCTGGGTTCTGTGCATGGCATAGCACAGCAACGGCTTTAACAAAAGTTACAGATGATATTCTTTGCGAAATTGACAACCGTTCTTCTATAGATAACAGAGAACATTCCTTCAAAATTCACCCTTGCAGATCTCTGAAGCTGTAGTTTTAAAAGCAGGGGTTCCGCAGGGATCAATTTTAGGTCCTCTCCTTTTCACCCTCTACACCACAGACTTAAATAAAGTTATAAAATTTTTCACACCACATTTCTATGCAGATGATATGCAGCTATATTTTTCGACTAGACGTACAGTGCTAGAAAGTAGTATTTCCTCACTCAACACCGATATAAATAATATTTACACATGGTGTACATCAAATGGACTTAAGATAAACCCTGAAAAATCACTTTATATGCTACTTGGAACAAAACAATCGCAAAAAATTATATTGTTGAGCCAATTGAACTTAAAATTAATAATGAAACCATTCCATGTAAAAATTCAGCAAAAAATCTTGGCTTGAATGTTAACGATACGTTGGACTGGACGGACCACATCAATGCACAATGTAAAAAAGCATATTTTATTCTGAGAAACCTCTACCGTTTCCAAGATCAACTACCTGCAGAATATAATCTTAGACTAGTCAATCTTTAATTTTTCCACTATTTGATTATTGTGACACTGTGTATGGGTCCAAACTTGGAAAAAAACTTAGCAGAAAAATTCAAATCGCACAAAATGCATGCATCAGAAATACTTTTGGCCTGGATAAATGCGATCACATCCTTCCCATCTTAAACAGATATAATATTTTAACAATGGCCAACAGGAGGCTACTGCACTATCTATCATTCATTCGTGATCTGCAAACTGAACGTAAACCCACGTATTTATTTGAAAAATTATGTAATAGCAACACAATTCACAGACACGGGACACGTTGTCACAACGAACTTGACATTCCTCACCATTCGACTATGCTATATACCTCATCCTTTTCTATATCTGCCCTGAAAGCATGGAATGCACTACCAACAAATGTTAAATCCATAAAACTCAATAAGAGTTTCAAAATTAAATTGAAAGAAATGCTTCTACAGGAACAGCAGCAGAACAGTAGCACATACTAGAAGTGAACTGGCACTCAACAAACGACAAATCACTCATATTCTATAACTGTAACTATTGGAATTTTATTAATATTTTCAAATTATTATTATTATTATTATTATTTACTTAAATGTAACCTTATGTTAACATTTACATTTAAATTTTTTCTTTTCACATTTGTATTTTTTTAAATATTTTCTTGTTCTTTCACATTTATATTATCTTATTACTAATATTACTGAAATGAGAATATTCGTAATTGTAGGTAATGTGATTTATTTTTTATTTTCTCTTTAGTGTAATCAAGCTTTCCATCTGTACTCATATATTATCATATTATATTATATATACTTATATATTCTTATGTAGCTCATGACAAGGGTTAGGTGGCAGAGCAGCCTACGGCTGAACCTCGCCCGCTAAATAAAGGAATTATTATTATTATTTGAAAGGAATAGTATCAGATGCCAGTCTTGAAAGACAGAAAACAGTGGTGAATGATCTAAAGGTGCTGATCATGTGTCACAGGGTTAAGTTTAGTGATGGTTTGTTTGCATTAAATTATGTAATATGACTACTGTATTTCTTTGGTAAATTGCAACAATCAAAATGAAGTACAATTAGAATAAGCAGATGAAAGAACAATTGCCAATGACCGGTCAGGATTCGATGCCAGAACCTATCACTGTTGACACCAAATGCTCAGGTACTGAAGTAGGTACAACATCCAGCAAACAGTCAAACATTGGTGAAAGCACCCATCTTGTCTAACATGCTATTTATTCATTTATTGACAGAGCCCAACACGCCGAGCCCAATTATAGTGCTCTAATTAGATAATTACATAATATTACTATAATAGATGTACTGCAGTGTTTCAGAAATGTTTCTTAAGCTTGTATAAACTCATTGCAAAAATAGCAATTGTGCTGAAAGAGTTGCACGCTCTCCACACTGGAGAGGTAAAAAGGATTGAAGTTTTCGCTCTCTGGCAATGAAAGATTTTGTGCTTGGTGTGTTATTTTGAAAACAGGAACATTAAATGTTACTGCTGATAACATGTTGGAATCGTCTATTATGCTGTTAATTATTTTGCAGAGAAAGAGCAGGTCACTTACTTGTCACCAGAACAGAGTGCTAGTTTGCTGAAGTTGTTCTTTGAAAGTAGATTATCGTACGAATCGAACGTTGGATATTCTCCACAGGCTTTGAATTTGAGGAATCTAAGGAACATTGACTGAATATGTTCTTGTTTATGAATTAAGTATATCTTCTCTCATCCTCTGGTTACACTGCAGTATTAAACCATCTTTGTTTCCACATTGTTTATCCCATTAACAGTATTGATTTGCTTTCTATTTTACTTCGCTTTTGTGCCACTTTTGGCTAATTTGCGAAGATGGGGATGAGTGATGATATGATGAAATTGATGAAGTGACATTCATAAACAACATCTATGTCCAGGTTGGGATTTGAACATGGAACCCTGGTGTCATAGCACACTGTGCTAACCACTTCAAATGCAGGTCAGCGATTATCAATTATTAGCATCAGCAAATTTTATATTGGTACTTTTTCGGTATTGATTAAATATTCTTTTCAGTCCATTCCAATTGTTCTTCTTGTTTGTTTGTTTGGGTACACTTTTCAAAGTCCACTTAATACACAGTAAGGCTAATTAGGACTGGACCTACAGTTTAAAGTGAAATCGGAACCACAATGAGTCCTCATTGGGTATCGAACCCAGGATCCATTGATTAAAAGGTGAAGATGTTACCACTATGCCATTAGGGAGGCTCCTATTGTTGTCTTCTCCTTTCAAATAGTGCCAATAATGCACGCAACAACAAATGTGGATATTTTCCAAATTACAATCATGCATTACTTACCCAAGGCTTCTGGCAGATATCCACGAGGTCCTATTACAAGGGAACTCAAATGAACAGTACTTGTGGACCTAGAGTGCCTGTCTTCTACAAACATATCCATCCTGTAAGAAGTCACGTAAACCAACACCGAGACTACAAGAACAAGAGGGTCAGGAGCAATCATCTGTGCTGCAGTTCGAGACTTGACTGAATGCAGATGCACAAATCCAATGTGCTGTAGCAATTCTTGGACATGATCATCTGGAACAATATATACATATATATTATATAATTATACAGAATGATTCAAAAGTCCCTTAACACCACCTATAAAATGTAAAGACGTTAGGCTGGGTACAAATGGTCATGATAGAAACAGGTTAGGCCTAGAGGGAACCACATTGGTGTGTTCCAATCAGACATCCGCCATATTGAATTCAAGTCAAAATTTATAAATGGAAAGGGGCTAATGTGCAATATCAAATCAGGCTAGAATTTCATGAGAAATGCAATGGTGATGGTTTTTTCAACCTATCCTATCAGGAAAAAGTTATGACTGCATGATTGTAACAAATGTCTCATTTTCCAGGTATGAGAAAAGAGTGACGAAATGCTCCTAACATGTCGGTTCTGAGATGTCTTGATCGTCGCCTGTCGTTCACTGATCCAGTCTCCCGGAAATTTTGCGAGTAATTGTGCAACTGGTACAAGCAACACTGGATCTCGTTGGGGGTGTCATTGATTAAAATCATTTGAAATGGCACGTAAACTTCTCTCCCCAGACAACAGTACAATCTCGAAGCATTCCTCATGCATTAGGAACATTCTGGCACTGTTTTCACACACCTGGAAAATGATACCTCTTACAATCATACAAAATTCATAACTTTTCCTCATTAAAGATAGGTTGCATTTCTCATAAAATTCTAGCCTGAGTTGATACATCACATCAACCCTTTCCCATTTCAAAAATTTCAGTTAAATTCAATATACCGGCCACCAATATGGTGGATATATGCTTGGAACAAACCATTATAGTTCTCCCTATGCCTAACCTGTTTCTATCATCACCAACTGTACCCAGCCTAAATCCTTTATATTTTATACAGGATGTTAGGGGACTTTTGAATCATCCTGTATATGGAAAGCTCAATACCATAAACAGATTTACATAAACAACCAACACTACTTATCAGAATATCTAACTGGAAAAATTGACAACCGTCAGCAAAGCAGACTTGCTGAATTACAGAAGAGAAGCTACAGTGATTTCCGTAAATGTCTGAAAAACACTAAAATTACCACATGCAGCTAATTGAAAAAAGCATTCAGATCCAAATTCAGAACTGAAAAATTTTCAATATTGATTTTCAACACTTGTCAAGTTATTTGAGAATAGGTTGAAATGGTGTGGAATCGTCCATATATGTCCTACAATAATGCAAGCAATAGTAACACACTAATATAAATACAATAACTCTGCTATTACTAGTACACGAGTGATAAACATGAGGTCAATTACTCACAGTTTTCAACGAGCTTGAGGTAGCGTGGTAAAAAATGCATCAAGCTGTGGAAGGCAACTTGTGCCAACGAGGCTATTAAACTGAAAAATATAACTGCCTTGATATATACTGAAGTAAGTCCTGTAAGAGAAATAAACACATTCTTTTTATACATCTAATGTTGCAGGAACATTCATTAAAAATGTGTCAGCAGATGCTGTTTTATGTCTTGCACTGGGAAATAAATTGTATTCTGTATTTAATTCTGTCAGCACACCAGTCAACTCATCATCTTACTATCAAAGGTTTTAAGTTCAAGTCTTGGCCCAACCCTGTGGCCAAGTGGTTAGCACATCGTGCTGCAACGCCAAGGGTCCCGGGTTCGAATCCCGGTCGGGCTTGGTTGTTTGTGAATGTCCATTCATCTATTTCATCATTTCATCACTCATCCCCATCTTCGCAAATTAGCCAAGAGGCACAAAACGCGAAGTAAAATAAACTAAATCAAATCAAATCAAAAAAAAAAAAATCAAAATCAAGTTCAAGTCTTGGCCTGGTCATTTCTTGGCAATAATAATTCATAATTTGAACCAATCATAATTCATCCTCATCATTGCAATTAATCAAAAGCAGCAGAAAAGCAATGTAAAATAAGACAGTACAAATCTTATTACAAATAGTGTAATTTCAGAAGTGAGCATTTCTTCTCTTAACTCCACTCAAAGAGGTTGGTGATATGCATGGACGTCCGGGAGGGGGGGCTATGGCCCTCCCCCTGGAAAATGAATGTCCACCAAAAAAGTAGCTGCGGTAGCTCAGTCATTAGGGCATTTGACTACCATGCGAGAGACCTGGGTTCGATTCCCGGCAGGAGAGAACCGGGATTTTTCCACCTGTTCAAGCGGCTCCGGCACCCACCCAGCGTCATATAAAGTGGGTATCTGGAGGAAACTCTGGGGGGTAAAGACGGCCAGGGGCATGGTGCTGATCACATCACCCCCACCTTCGGCTGTGATCAAGAAAGTGTGGGGCCCTAACCCCACACCCCCTATATGCCTTCATGGCATGATGCATAGCACAGGGGAGCACTTTACCTTTTACCCAAAAAAGGATATATTTCACACATAATTTCATTTCAGTCACAGTAATTTATGTTAATTTTTATAAGGACGTTGAAGGAACATGATAATTTCAGACTGAAGGAGTGTTTTTTGAGGGGGCATCACTATTATGGGGAAAATTTTACCTTGCTTGCCTCTCCCTGGAAAAAATCCTGCAGACATCCATGGTGAAATGACTCTGCTTGTAATAAAAAATAATAGTGTTAGGACATTAAATAGTGCATAAATTTAATTCAAATACTGGCCTGGAAATTAATTGATTGATTGATTGATTTTGTTTATTTTTCTTTGCTTTCCTCCCACTTTTGGCTAATGGCATGAGGATGAGTGTTGATATGTTGAAATTGATGAAGGGACACTGACGAAGAACACCCATGATTAGGCTGGGATTCACACTCTGAGACCTTGGCATCATAGCATGCTATGCTAACCACTCCACTATCGAGGTCAGTGAGGAGAAGCATTTGAAAGGATGATGTGATGAAAAGTTCACAAAATGTAAAACTAAAGAACACACTGATGCATAATTAACACGATCCAAGGTGGTCCAGTCAGTAGGGCATCTAACTGCCACATGGGAGACCCAGGTTGGATTCCACGGTGGAATATATATATATATCCTTGCATAGAGTGCCTCTAGGGCTCACCCAGCCTCTGATAATGGGTATCTGGGGGGGAGGTAATGGTGGCTGATTCCATCATCTCTAATATAGCCAATGGTGTGTGAAATAGGACTCCTATAGTGGAATTAATTAATTAATTAACCCTGTGTTGGTCCTGCATGGTCTCTCATTTCGGGTGTGTGATTTTAACGTCGTTATTTATCAATGATTGTCTTGTCAACACCTTCCGTCTGTCTAGTTGAGTTTCTAACCTTCCTCTTTTACCCCACGATTTTGTTTTCAGTTTTAGTCAGATATTCGATCTGCTAGGGAGGGTTCGTTGAAGCCACTTGCTGTCTGAGTCCATGCACGGCTATGGGCATACCTAGTTTATACTGAAAATCCTATATGTCGTTCCATGCCCAATTAACGAAGAGTACCTTTTTATAATTTTATAGAATCTCAATTTTTATAGTTTTATTGAATCTCAATTGTTGAAAGTAAAGATCTAATCGTAATAATTGAGGATTTGGCGTTTTACACCATTAATTTGGCATATTTTAAAAACACAGTCTCCGAGACCGTGTGTGAACTTTTCTCGCACGACCCACAAAGAGTTAAAATTTTGGGGTGCATCAGAATATAGGGCCATATTGCACCCTTCTGTGTATGCAGGGAAATGTCCCCTTGTGTGAAATCCTTACCCTGAGAGTTAAAAACAAGGTGCAAAAAGCCCTTTGAGAAAGGTTAAAAGTGCATGGCTGTAAAGGGACCTGCACATGACAGACGCAACACATTAAAAAGGTAAGGATACACCAAAAACTTCCTCAGAGAGTGGAAGCAACATGCTCTTTTCAAAAAGCTAAAAATATTACTTAAAACACACAACAGTTGGGAAGATTGAAAGTTTATCGATATATTCAATAATATGCTAAAAACCTAAAATGGCATTACAGACACAGCACATTGGGCTGATTGGAGGGTGCAGCCCTTGCAGTAAGTGACAGACTGCCTATGTACCAGCTACATCCTTGTGTCACTAGACCATTTGGTGTCTGTGCAGATGAAATCCTGTCAGCACTAGGTGTTGCCTGGCATTTAACCACTCATTTCGTCTCTCCCAACTTGGGGAATTTCCTGCACCTGTCATTGACATGTCTCTGACTGCTCTCCCAGAAACACCAGCGGTCGAATATCAGCAGCAGTTTCTACAACTTCGCTCACAGTACCCCAATTTTAAAGAGTTTTATACGGATGGGTCCAAATCTGTGTAATCAGTCGGAGTCACCTTTCTTGTGGACTCTGAAAGTTACAGATGTGCTTTACATCCTGCATGTTCGATGTACACGGTAGAGCTGTACAGTCCTAGGGGCCCTGAATTTTGCCGATGTTCACGCTTTTGAACAAGTCAATCTATGCACAGATTCCATAAGTGTGCCCCAGTGTCTGGAATCGCTGATTTTCAGACAACCTGTAGTGCAGCTCATCTTTCGACGGATCGTGTCCTTATCTGCCAGTGCTATTGTCTGCTTCTGCTGGGTCATTAGTGATGTGGGCATAAAGGGGAATTAAGCAGCCAATGCTGCCACCAAGTCTGCTGATGCAGATGGCAGCATTCTCGACCACCTTCTGCCAGCTAGGGATTTGCAGAATGTGTTTCATGGTTGCCTTCTTGACACTTGGCAGGAAGAGTGGGATGTAGTAATGGGGAACAACCTTCACATTATTAAGCTCAGCATAGGTGCATGGCATTCCTCGTCCCATCCCTCTCAACAAGAAGAGATTCTTCTCACTCGACTGTGTATTGGACACAGCTGTCTAACGCATGGTCACTTGTTGTAAGGGCTGGACTCTCCAATGTGTCGTGTTTCTGACATCAACTTAAGTATTCGACACATTCCTCTTGCTTTCCTCAGACATACTTTTAAGCTTCAAAGTTGTCTGTTATCCCTGTTGGGCGATGACAACAGTGTTTTATCAAATGTTTTTAGATTTTTGAGAAGAGCTGGTCTCTTCCACTGTCCGTGAGGAAGCATTTGGTATATTCTTACTTTTTAATGCATTGTGTTAGTCTTCTGCAAGTCTCTTTACAGCTTTGCACTTTTAATTTTTCCCAAGGGGCTTTTTACACCACTTGTTTTAACTTTTTTAAGTAAGAATATTAGGTAAAAGGATATTTCTAGTGTTGGGCGATATATCGTCCAGATGATATATCGTCATATTGAAAAAAGATCGTCCAGGCGATATCAACTAGACGATATTTCATCATGATATTTTGGTGATATATATCGTGTTGGCGATATATCGTCATGATATTTTGGCGATATATATTGTGTTGGTGATATATTGTCATGATATTTGGCGATATATATATCGTGTCAGCATTATCATATTTGGCGATATATATATATTGTGTCAGCAATATATCATATTTGGCGATATATATCATGTCGGTGATATATCGTCATGATATTTTAATGATATATCATCACGATATTGGGCAATATATATTGTGGAGACAATATATCGCCGATATCATAATATGGAAAAAATATCGTATTGTATCTATCGTCTGTGATGATATTTTCTTGACAACATATCACGATATCAAATTTCCGATATCGTTCATCTTTAGATATTTCCCTGTATACATTGAAGGGTGCAAAATGGCCCAAAGTATCGACGCACCCAAACTTTCAATTCAAACAATCAGATGCGTCCAATCTGCAACTGAGTTAGAATGACTCCTTCTCGATGGGAGGGATGGTACAAGGAATGGTGATGTTATCAGCACCATGCTCTGGGTGCTTTTACCTCCCCTCCCTCCTAGTACACATTACATTAGTATGGGTTCACCTCACAGCTGCTTTACGTACAGACATAATTGGAAAAATCTCACCTGAAATTGGCTACTGTGGGAATCAAACTCAGGTCTCCTGTATGGAAGTCAGATCCACTACCACCTGAATCACCATGGCTCTTATAAAAAAATGTTACGACCAAAGAATGTTATTTTAGCCATACCATATCAATATACTACATTTGTATTTAAAAGTATTCACATGAGATTATTAGAATATTAAAATAGCTGTCATTTAATTACAAAATCCCCCCTTGGCACACAATAATGACACAGAATTAAGAATAAATATCATTCACTTGTTTTCCACAGAGGGGCGTAGCCATAGTCTAGTCTACCAGATAACCCTTGTTAGAAATCCCACAGATAACAGCGTACAT
The DNA here is from genome assembly GCF_977018435.1 of Lepisma saccharinum. Classification (NCBI taxonomy): domain Eukaryota; kingdom Metazoa; phylum Arthropoda; class Insecta; order Zygentoma; family Lepismatidae; genus Lepisma; species Lepisma saccharinum. The sequence goes on along the minus strand of NC_139255.1, from coordinate 36,501,143 downwards.
ATGCCAACCTCTGTGGTGGAGTAGTTAGCACTGCATTCCGCAATGCCGAGGGTCCCAGGTTCGAATCCCATCCTGGGCATGGGTATTCTTTGTGAGTCCCTACATCAATGTCATCATGCCATCACTCATTCTTATCTTCAGAATTAGCCAAAAGTAGCAGAAAAGTGAAGTAAAATAAACCAATAAATCAACAGCATACATCTTGTATATATATAAAAATGGATGTATGTGTGTGTGTGTGGCGGGGGGGTGTATATTTGCTTGTTCCAGCATAACTCTCGAACGGATGGAGCAATTTCTAACTCTCGAAAGGATGGAGCAATTTCAACCTAACTTGGTACATGTATCACTTGCAATCTGGAAAGAATATTTTTGGGGTAAGACACCCCTGGCACCCCTAAGGGTGGGGTGGGTAGGGGTGACATGTAAAAATAATCGAGAACAACCGATATTAAATTCCGCACAAATAGACACCCGTGACTCTATGCAATCTGCACAACAATAGTGTTTCTCGGGTTGTCTAACATTCAGGCTGATATGACTTTGTGTGGGGAAAATGACCGATATTAGTGTGGAATTCATAGTTTACGGGGTTGTTAAGATGAATAGTGACACTTCCTATGCTGTTCAACTCTAAGACACCCTGGCACCCGTAGGGGAGGGGGTGGGAAGGTGGTGACATGCAAAATGACCGACATTAGTGTGGAATCCATAGTTTATGGGGTTGCTAAGATAAATAGTGACACTCCCAATGCCATTCAACTCCAAGTTCACATTACTTCATTATATCATCCCTCATTCCCATATTCACAAATTAGCCAAAAGTGGCACAAAAGCGAAGTAAAATAAAGCAAATCAAATCAAATCCAAGTTCATATTGCACTATAATTAGAATTCATTATTTACCTGACAAATAGAATATTGGGATAAATAAATACCTGGGCAACGCCAGGAAATCAGCTAGTATGTATTAAAGGAGAGAAATACAGGGAAAAATAAACAATGAGGCCAAAAATACTAATTCACTTACCACGAGACGTGGGAGAAGGGTCTGGTATTGCAGGCAAACAAAGAAGGAAAAGCAAGTAGACCAAAGATATACAATTCTGACGAACTGCAACACCTACAAAATAATGCATGCTTTAAAATTCATGATGAAGCATGAAAGAAAAATTTTACAGGTTTTTAAAAGTAAATACATGTCAAACGTATACAAATAGCCAGTTTCAGTCTTTCATCTATGTAGTTGGGTTTGATATCAGCAGTAGTGCAAGGATTCTGAATTTGAATTCAAGTAGGGCATAAATGTTACTTCATGGCTGTACAGCAGTTTTGTAAGGGAAGGATTGTACATACATATGTCTACTTTTTAAAGGAAAGCCGAGTCAAAAGAAGAAATTATAATCTTCACTAACTCCCTTCCCTCCATGCCACTGGCCTATTCATCATTTTTATCAATTCATCATTCATACAACAATGTAAAGTAGTAGTAACGGAACACAATAATAAATCGAAACAAAAAATATAGTAATGTGTAATATCCTCTATTGTCTTCAGAAAATTATCTCTGTAGAATCTTGTACCAGTTGCATGAAATCTACTTCAGTGGCCAAGTCAATGAGTGAACCACACAAAAAAACTTGCAAAATAAGGACCTGGATTCAAGACCTGCCTAACAATGGATGTCCGTTGCGAGTGTACTTCATCAATTTTATCTAATCATCATTCGTTCTTACCACTGCAATTAGCTTAGAGAGGCAGAAAAGTGATGTAAGTTAGTGGAACATAACCTACTTTCAATTCTCATTACACACACTGACACCTTGTAATGAAGGGTCCCAGGTTGAATCCCTTGAGACACAGTACACATTCATTCGGATCCCACTTTAAACTGTAGGCCTATTCCCAATTAGTTTATCTGTGCATTAAATGGTTTTCTACAATTTATTATACATGTCTCAACAAATAATGGGTAGGCCTCCTCGATGGTGCAGTAATCAAGAGATCCTGGGTTTCATACCTGGTGGACACACAGTGGTTCAGATCCCCACTATCCAAAATCAACAAATAATGAGCCCATAAATTAAGGTTACAATCTATCTGTGAGATTTCACAGTAAACTTCTTTTCGAAAATCTCTCTCTCAGCGAACAATAACAAAGAACCAACAATGATTGGACAACAATAGGACCAGATAACATACAGAGAAAAATATCACTCACTCTATTGGGAATTACTAGTACAAATTAGTGGGGATACGATGTGTTAAATGGCACTATTAATTGGTTTATTTGTTTAGAACCATTTAGTATGAGCACTGTGTGAATTTAGCTTTTTGCTTTTGGGAGGGAAGGGAATGTCCACTCGGTGGCATATTTGTAATTTTATTTCGGAAGGTAGGCTTTGTTGGTTTTTTTTTGGGGGGAGAGGGGTGCAAATTTGTTAAAAGTCTTACTTACTTACTTACTTCTTCTTCCCCTTCGTGCTGTTAGGCATCGGGGTCATTCAGCCATCTGCTAAAACTCTTCCTATCTAGTGCCATTCTCTTAACTTCCACTAGTGCCTTTCCTCTTTTAATAACCATCTCTTACAGGTATTACTCCCATTCTATCTGAGGTCTTCCTCTTCCTCTCCTTCCTTCTGGTCTCGCTTTCGGTTTTCTTTCTTCTCCCATTCTCATGACATGGCCATACCAGCCAAGTGTTCTTCTCTCTATTATCTCTTCAATTGATTCTACTTGTAGCTGTTCCCTGATTTTAGTGTACCTGATTCTATCTCGTCTGGTTTTTCCAACGACTCTTCTGAGGTATTTCATCTCTGTTGCTCTTAATCTACTTTTATGCTTATTTTGGAGCGTTAAGCTTTCTATGCCATAGAGCATTGTTGGTATAATTATGGTTTTGTAAATCCTTAATTTAGTATTTTCCTGTACCTCCTTTTTCCCTACTATTGTATTACTTATTTGGTAATATATTTTATTTGATTTTTTGAACCCTGTTATTTATTTCTTCTTCTACTTTTCCATCGGCTGTTATTATTGTTCCCAAATATTCATATCTATTCACTTGTTCTAGCTGTTCTCCTTGCCATTTTATTTCCAATCTCTCTTCATTTCCATGCTTTGATATATGCATTACTTTACTCTTCTTTGGGTTCACTTATCATTTCTCTATCTTGTATTGAGCTGCCACATTCTATTACTGTATTTTGTAGTTCCTGTTTTGTTGATGTTATTAATGCTATGTCATCAGCATACAGAAGTGATTGTACATAAACTGGTTTCAGTTTCCTATTTCCAACCTTACATTTTCGTGTTCTTCTTCTACTTTGTTTATGTATTTGATCCATTAGTATTATGAATAGTAAGAGGCTGAGGCTATCTCCTTGTTTAACTCCTTTGTTCATGTTAAATTCTTTTGATTTCTCCCCTCCTATTCTCACTATTCCTTTAACTGTCTTGTAGACACTTTGTATTCTTCTTACTAATTTTTCTGAGGCTCCTATTTTCTGTAACGCTGACCATAGTTGCTGTCGTGGTACTGTATCAAAGGCTGCCTTTAAATCCAGAAAGGCTACAAACAGTTCTTTTTCTCTGCTAAGAAATTTATCTATGGCTTGTCGTAACGTAAAAATGTGATCTTGCGTTTGTCTTCCTCTTCTGAAAGCTGCTTGTTCTTCTTCTAACCTCCTCTACTTCATCTCTTAGCCTTCTTTCTAAGATTCTTGTGTATATTTTTAGAGCTACTGAAGATAGACAGATTGTTCTATAGTTTTCACATTTTACAGTGCTACCCTTTTTGTGGATTGGTATGATCATGTTTCTTTCCCAATTATTGGGTATTTTAATTCTCTTTCATGCTTCATTACAAATCTTCCACAACCATTATACAACTTTCTTTCCTCCCATCTTTATTAGTTCTGGGTATACTCCATCTGCTCCTGCTGCTTTTCCTAATTTCACTCTCTTTGTTGCATCCTCCACTTCTTGCATTTTTATTTAATCTCTTCCATCCTCTTCTACATTTGCACTCTCTATTGCATCTTCTTCATTCATCTTCCCATTTTCATCTCTAAATGTGTTTTCGTAATACTTACTCCATGTCTTCAATATATCTTCAGTTTCTGTTTGTATATTTCCTGATTCATCTTCTATGTTTCTTATTCTCTTCCCATATTTTCCTTTCATTGCTTTTACTGTCTGCCAGAACTTTCGACTATTCCCTTGATAGTTTTTCTCTATTTCTAACCCAAACTCTTCCCATGATTCTTTCTTTGCTTGTCGGACTGCTTCTTTTGCTTCATTTCTCCTCTGAACATACTCATTCCATTTCTCCTCTGTTTTATTTTCCATGTACCTCTTCCATGCTTGTTTCTTCCGTTTAACAATTTCTTTAACCAAGTTATTCCACCATCTTGATCTTTTCTTTTGATCTCCTAAAGTTGTTAAGCCACAAACTTCTGTAGCTGTTTTAATCAATACTCTTTTTAGAATATTCCATCTTTCTTCTAATTCTTCTTTATCTTGGTTCTGGATACTTAGATCTCTCTCTCTTTTGTTCAACTCTTCCTTTACTTGCCTTTTAAATTCCTTTTGCTTGCATTCTGTCCTTAGTTCTCCTATTTCAATTTCAATTTGTTTAGGTTAATGAAATCTTGTTCTCATTATTAGTAATTTATGCTTGGTGCTTAGTTCTGCATTTCTGTACACTCTAACATCTTGTATTGCATACCTTGTATTTTCTGTGTAAGTGAAATAATCTAATGTACTTCTTGCTCTTCTCCTTTCTGCTACAAATGTTATTTTATGTATTTTTGAATTTGAATTTAAAATTTTGGGTGCATCAGCACTAAGGCTATTTTGCACCCATCACATTATACGGGGTCCAGCCCCTTATCGTTGCACACAACAACTCTAACGTTGCATAACTAAAATCATAAAATATTAAAATCTTCTGACTTTCGTTAAAAGCTGAGGCTGTAAAGGAGCACTCAGCACAAATAAGGACAAAACACAGGGCAACACAAAAAAAATTATACTGACCATGGGGCCAGTCGCCAGAGCCTCGTTAGTCTGCAGTCCAGGGTGTACTATGTGGAAGTGAGGTTGACTATTGGGTGCACTACGTGGAAGGAGCACCCCTTACACCCCTTATTTTATGTATTGTTTTATGTGGAAAAAATGTATTTCCTATAAGTAAATTATTGTCTATACAATATTCAATCATTCTCTCTCCATTTCTATTTTTCACTGTTTCTGCTGTATGCTTTCCCATACACTCGTTCCCCTTCTCTGATTCATTTCCAATTCTGGCATTCCAGTCCCCCATGATGATCACATGTCTAGCAAAGTCCTTAGCCTTATTTATAGTATCCTGTAGGTTGACATACAAAATATCTTTTTCACATTCATTTGCATCCTCTGTAGGTGCATAGATCTGAATAAATTATATCTTCTCCTCCATTTCCATATCTACTCTTAATATTCTTGATGTAATTGGTTCCCAATTTACTATTTTCTTTGTACATTCTTCTTCAAATATTATACCTAAACCTTCTTTTGCTCTTGCTTTCCTATCTACTCCTGAGAATATTAAGGTATATCCCTTATTCATCAGCATCTTATAACCAACCAAAGGTTGGGTATACATCCCCAATACATACAGGCAGCACTCCACTCCAACCAAACTACAAGGCCAATTCAATTCAGGTAGAATTAATAGGAATAGACATTCCCAGATATGTTAAGATTAACAGAAATTAGGCCTAATTAGTAAAAGTATGATATAACATTGAAATATTAAGTAATTGATAAGCCCCAGACCAAAATTCATTGGTTATCAAAAAAACAACCTTTTGTTTTTAGGTAGAATTCAGAGAGCACATGTTACTTTTCATGCCATTTTTTTATTAACACACATATTTTCAGGATAACATTTGTGCAAGCACAAATTAACTTGCTTTCCCTGAAAATAACTCCAAGTCACAATTATATGTGCAAACAAACCACAAAAACATCAAAAAATCGATGTTTTTGGACAAAAGACAATCGGTCTCACAGCACCAGAGCCATCTGGTGAGAGTCAGTGGAACTAGCCCTGACTAGACTGCCATCTACTGGGCTTCTCGAGGTACTAGATGAAGGCAAGTAACACAAAGTGCTGTGAACCAATCAGATGGCCTCATGGGCGTGGCTACCAGACAATGAGTCTGAGATAGCTTTTAACATGAGAGGAAGCCATCTTGATTTCACTCTGTGTGGATAGTTGGTACAGTTAACATCGCTCCAAGTTTTGAGCCAGAGTAGGCCAGTGGAGAGAGGACAATGGAGTAGCCATTTGTGTTCCAACATGTGAAGTATCTATTAAGGGGTTGGAAATAGTCCTGTAGTGTATAATATGGACGAATTACAGCACTTGAAGTGCCATAAAGTGCATGGAACCAATATCCATGAAAATTCGGAAATTTTCAAAACCACATGGTGAGGACAATGAACCTCCAGGAAACCATGATGCTTTGTATCCAAAGACATCCACGATTTTTCGGCCCATCCTTTGTGATATAGCTCCCTGAAACAGTTCATTTGCAAGCCAATACCCATATGTCTTAAGATACCGCTATATTTTTAGTGCAGACCCACAAAAATCCCCCATTTATAGTTGGAGTGACAAGTGTTGTTACAAGGCCCATGTGTGATGAGGTGGAAGCAGAAGATGTAAGTACAATGCTTTTGTTACCCATTTTGTTGGTTTCATATGTAAGAACAAACCTATAAGTTTGTGCAGTGCTTGTATATAGTTAAATGTGATATTTCCCAGAATATTAAATGTGTCTTTCCAACATCTTGATTTATTAATTCATATTTGGGCGGGTAAGTCCGGGAAGCGTACCTCTCGCTCCGGAATAACTAGGCTGAAAGTCCCTATGATAAACCAGCAATCATTCCTCGGAATGGATGCTGGTCTACTGGAGGACAGCGTAGAGCTGCACGGGGATGGGTGCATCCAGGTTGCACAGCAGAGTAGTTTCATAGGTTCAATCAAGCCCAAAGTGGGTGAGTAGGTTAGGTTAACCTATCCTATTGTTCGGCAACGTAACCTGGAGGCACGTATCCCTGGACCAGCCGCGTAGACGAAGCCATTCGACTCCCGAATCTATCGTCTGTCTTTTGTCTCGCTCGCGCGCGGATCGCAAGATTATGAGACTCAGTACCGGCACTCTCCAAATATGAATACCAGATCAAGGTCGCTGGAACGGCCAGCAGGTCGTGGGTTCCCACCCAACGGTAGTGCAAGTACCAGTAGTAACACCCAACTTGACCTCATTGTGGCAATGCTCCAGGAGCAAGCGAAAGTCTCTGAAAATGTCAGTCAGAAACTTGAGGCACAGGGTCAGAAACTTGATGCACAGGGTCAGAAACTTGATGCGCAGGGTCAGAAACTTGATGTGCAGGGTCAGAAACTTGATGCACAGGGTCAGAAACTTGATGCGCAGGGTCAGAAACTTGAAGCGCAGGGTCAGAAAATTGATGCTCAGGGTAGGGAATTTGCCAAGGCATCGGCCGAAGTAAATAGGAAACTTGAAGCCGTAAGGACGGAATTCCAGGCCAGACTGGACTCCATCCACAATGCCACCACGAAGACCTCAGAATTGTTAACTAAGCAAGTAGCGACCAATACCAATAGAATTAACCAAATAGAGATCCAATGTAATGACCTAGAGTTAAGATTAGGTAGGGATTTTACACATGTGTCAGGCCAAATTTCGGAACTGAGGGAACTCGTTGGCGAAGTGCAAGGCGGTGACAATCAGACCACCACAGCTCAGATTCTAGGGAGGTTAGATGCCCTAGAAAACATATGCAGAGAGCTCACTTGCAGTGACCACATGGTCACGATCGAGAACAGGGTTCTCGAGCAAGTGAGGAAGGAAATGCCGAACTGTCAGGCGGAAGGCCGCAGCTCGCATGTATGCATTTCCGAGGGCCAAGTCACTGAGCAGCGCACCTCCTCACAACAAAGGGTTGGTGAGGAGCAGCTGCCAGCAGAACAAAGGTCTGACGATGCAAGCCTGATGAGGATTCTTGCTTGCCTGGAAGGGATGGAGAGACGAATAACTCAGTCCGCCCTTCCACTTACGTCAGCCACCATGCCCGTCTCACCTGCACGGAATGTGTCTGTCTACCATGCCTTGCACAAAACCAAGCGAAGACCTAAGGGTTACGAAAGCTCTGACCAGAGTAGTGGCTATGTGTCTCCCCCTAACAAGTACCACCCACTTGGTAACTCCCCGGAATCCAATTCCGAAAGCTCGGATGCCGAAGTCCGCAGCCAGAGGAAGAGGAAGAACCTGAGGAGGAACAAGAGCAAACCTAGGGTTAGGTTTGCTGATCTCAAACAGCTCCCAACCTTTAACGGGCAGGGGAACAGGCTGGCCTCAGATTTTGTGCAGGAGTTTGAGAGAGATCTCACTCTCCTGGAGGTAGATTTGGCGGATGCCCTCCAAATAATCTCGTTCTGTCTACGGGACGAGGCAGGGCAGTGGTACGAGAGGAACGAACGAAAGTTCAAGTCCTACTCGGATTTTAAAAGACAGTTCCTCTCATATTTCCAAGGGGATGGGTGGAGAGCTTCTTCCCTGGCGAAAGCTCTCAACGAAAGGTACAACCCATCCCAGCACAGATCAGTGCACAAATATTTCTGGCGCAAAGTCAAAATGATTAGGCTTGCGTTGCCAGAAATCGCCGACAACCAGGTTTTCACACACGTTGTGCAACAGCTGCCGCGCAGCTTGAAGGACCAGTTAATCCTGGCTCCCTTCGTCTCTCTTCAGGAGGTGGCCAACTCCATACTTCGGTATGAGAGTGTGCAAGTGCCACAATATCCTGAGAGGGAAGTTGCAAGGCCAGCACGACCCAATTATGGGAAAACCACGACTCGCATTAACCGGACCTATGTGAGTCGTGGTCAGGGTGAAGCGAGCGGTTCGTCCAAAAAGGAGGACGCTCACATGTGCAAATCTGCGAGGGGCTCCTGGCCTAAGGAGTACCCAAACAGAACCAAGGTAGACCGGAGAAAGGGTGGAACATCCCAGCGTAAGAGTTCCGCCAGCTCACACGGGTCTTCCGAGCATCTCGCTGAGGTGCATCCAAATGTGCACAACCAGGGAAACTAGGTAGGCAACGTCCTGACGTGGGGAAGGGCGATGCCAAACCTAAACCTGTCCCACAATGTTCAGATTCATGCAAGCACACTCCACTGATAAATCAGTATCAGGCAGTGGGTGATTCAATGTTGTCACGTCTTGCGCAAAGAAAATTCGGGTATCCTGTCCAAAGAGACAGAGATGGTAATTACCACATCGGACTTTGCATATCTGGACAAACCTCAGTGCAGTTGCTCAGTGCTTTGAGAAGGGAAAAGTGTGTTCATAAAAATGTGTTATTAATGGTATCCACAAATGATATGCTCCGAGGGAAGGACACCAACCAGGTGTTCCGGAACCTCCAGGATATCATTTACACCCTAAAGAGGAAAGGTGCTCAGAAGGTCATTGTTCTGACTCCTCCACCAGTTCCCAGGTTAGCCAATGAGAACCGACACAGGTTCTGGGCCATGTATGACTCACTAATTGCAAAAATATTATCCCTTGATGATAATAGCAATGTAAGGGTTCTGGATTCCTCATCGAAATTTGTGCACAAGGGCCAAGAAATGAACATGTCGCTGTTCGAAGAAACCATGGGTTACGGTCAAAACATGAGACCCGACCTGGTTCACTTCAGCCCACGAGGTATGGATGCCATACTCAATGCACTCGATGAGGTAAAATGGTTCACCAAACCAGGTCACACACCCAAGGGTAGACAAATGGAATCTCAACAGAGCGAGATGAATGCCATTCTGCCCTATGAGCAACCCTCGGGAAACTAGCCTGTGCTATTCTCGCTGGGGGTGATGGTGGCCAGGGTGTAACAATTCCTACTCAGTTAGTAAGCATGGAATTTAATAGTGAGGAAACTCATTGATATATGTTTTGTACATTGTTCACTTCCCCAAAGAATCATAGTAGACAATGGTCCCCAGTTAGGGCCAAACAATTCACTCAGGAACTCCGTTATGGAACACTTTCATATTCCTACAGGTGAACAAACCGAATGGGATCAGCAATTGTTCATGGCTGTATCCCGGACGGCCGAAAGGCGAAGCAAAGCCAACAATAAGGTAAATGAGTCACAGCAAAACAGGACTGTGATCAAAGTGTATGATTTAGTTTTTCTTAAATCCCATCTCCAAAGCAACGCTCTAGAGGGACAGACCCACAAATTGTTCCACACCTTCTTCGGTCCATTAGTTTGTAGTGATCAGGTGACAGATAACATATTTAATCTTGTTCATTGTGTTAGCGGTAAGAGCCTACCCAACCAACATGTCAATAACATGAAGTTGTGGAGGTGTAGCTATAAGGTGTATAGTCATTACATTGAGAAGCTCAGACTACTACCTCCGGTGTTAGCATCGAGAGTACCTCAAAGAAGTTAATTCAAGCCAAGAGGCCTCTGAATTCAACGAGGACTCAACCTCAATCCCGACGGGGTGCAGCCGTTTCCCTACGACTTGCTTTGTCTGTTGGTAAGACGAGTAACTGCGCACAAATGGCTCCACCCTCGTACCCTTGTGATACTTCCCCATGGAAACTGTAGATGTCTGCTCGTCAGCTCTACGTTTCTTCCTAAACCCGATATCAGTAGGACCTAGGAGAGAAGTACGCGACGGTACGGCTCCTGCGCTATAGTATTAGTCGCATAAGAGGTATTGGTATCCCTCTAGCGCATCCAGGGTAAGACGCACGGATAGGAGTGTACAACAGGTACAAGATGAGGAGAAAAAGCTACACATTTTTCGAACACTAGTATTAATATATGTTAAAGGTCAGAGGTTTTGTGGATGAGGTTCTGTCTGGTCTGTGACATTCGCCCATTTGTACATAGGGTAGAAAAATTTATGTCAAGATCGTGTAAGGGATTATTTTATCATTGTATGCAAAAGTCAATTTCATTGTTGCATACAAAAGCCTATTTCATTGTTGAGTGTAATAGCCTACTTCATTGTTGAGTATAAAAGTCAATTTCATTGTTGTATACAAAAGATTATTTCATTGTTGTGTATAAAAGTATTATTTCATTGTTGTATACAAGAGTATTATTTCAGTATTATATGCCAAGGCAATTTCATTGTGGGATAAAGGGTAATTTCATTATTGTCTACCAGGGCCATTTCTTTGTTGGACACAAAAGTGAGTCCAACCATCATATAGAGATTTATTTCCCTATGAGTGCAAATCTATGCTAGATCACTCACTACCAATCAAGCAAATTATTGTTTAGCAATCATTGGATATTTGCACTACCGATGGGTTAGGTTCGACCAAACCAGGGTTAGCGGTAATAGAAATATGCAAGCACCCCCAAACATATAGGGTTGTTTATGAGGAACAACCCAAAACCAACAAGGGTAAGGTCAAAGCCTGCGTGTGAAGTGGGGCCAGTGAGTACATCACTCCAACTCCCCCTCAGTGTCACCACAAAACCCCGGAGCAAACATACAAAAGTGCATGGTGTCATAGGCAGCAGCAGACCCACAAGCATATTATACCAGGAACTAGAGACAATCTTTTCAGCGTTCCAGCAAGATGGGGAAGCAGGGAGTGTGTCAGGGGTTCGTAATCGAACATTGACATCCAGAAACGAACCACCATGACAATCCGACAGACTTCACACAAGGAGTACATTCTACCGATTGTACACAATCTCAATGGGGAGCCAGGTCGAAGCATTGTTCCACCAAGCTAGCAACAAAAACATTTGCTGGCAACGGATGCTGCGCAAAGCCAGGCGACAGCGTGCTCCACCTAAGGAGATATTAAAGAACAATGGTGAGGTGATCAAATGTGGACAACATACCAAGGTGTATGGTGAACATTTTTTGAAGGTACTGCACCCTCAAGTGAATGAGGGGCAGAGACAAGTAGATACACATCTAAAAATTACTATGCAGCTCAGGTCGAGTACAAAAACTGTATTCAGTGCGACAAAAAGCAGACATTATAACATGAACATTTATTGAAAACGTTTAAGTGTGTGTTATATTAACCATGTATATACCGTCTAGGAAATCGTTCGATATATCGAACAGAACAATATCTCAAACATATATCCAAGTGACGGGCAAGAATAATTGCAAATTTATTTTCTTTCATGTATATATTCTTTTCGGACCAGCGTGGTCATAACAATTCAGTGTGTATATAAATATTTTGTGTATGTATTTGGGTATAGTGTATTAAAGGGTAAAGAAAAATGATCCGCTTCACTTATCCTTTTTCTTTTCCCGAGGGCCCGGGATATGTATAACCAACCAAAGGTTGGGTATACATCCCCAATACATACAGGCAGCACTCCACTCCAACCAAACTACAAGGCCAATTCAATTCAGGTAGAATTAATAGGAATAGACATTCCCAGATATGTTAAGATTAACAGAAATTAGGCCTAATTAGTAAAAGTATGATATAACATTGAAATATTAAGTAATTGATAAGCCCCAGACCAAAATTCATTGGTTATCAAAAAAACAACCTTTTGTTTTTAGGTAGAATTCAGAGAGCACATGTTACTTTTCATGCCATTTTTTTATTAACACACATATTTTCAGGATAACATTTGTGCAAGCACAAATTAACTTGCTTTCCCTGAAAATAACTCCAAGTCACAATTATATGTGCAAACAAACCACAAAAACATCAAAAAATCGATGTTTTTGGACAAAAGACAATCGGTCTCACAGCACCAGAGCCATCTGGTGAGAGTCAGTGGAACTAGCCCTGACTAGACTGCCATCTACTGGGCTTCTCGAGGTACTAGATGAAGGCAAGTAACACAAAGTGCTGTGAACCAATCAGATGGCCTCATGGGCGTGGCTACCAGACAATGAGTCTGAGATAGCTTTTAACATGAGAGGAAGCCATCTTGATTTCACTCTGTGTGGATAGTTGGTACAGTTAACATCGCTCCAAGTTTTGAGCCAGAGTAGGCCAGTGGAGAGAGGACAATGGAGTAGCCATTTGTGTTCCAACATGTGAAGTATCTATTAAGGGGTTGGAAATAGTCCTGTAGTGTATAATATGGACGAATTACAGCACTTGAAGTGCCATAAAGTGCATGGAACCAATATCCATGAAAATTCGGAAATTTTCAAAACCACATGGTGAGGACAATGAACCTCCAGGAAACCATGATGCTTTGTATCCAAAGACATCCACGATTTTTCGGCCCATCCTTTGTGATATAGCTCCCTGAAACAGTTCATTTGCAAGCCAATACCCATATGTCTTAAGATACCGCTATATTTTTAGTGCAGACCCACAAAAATCCCCCATTTATAGTTGGAGTGACAAGTGTTGTTACAAGGCCCATGTGTGATGAGGTGGAAGCAGAAGATGTAAGTACAATGCTTTTGTTACCCATTTTGTTGGTTTCATATGTAAGAACAAACCTATAAGTTTGTGCAGTGCTTGTATATAGTTAAATGTGATATTTCCCAGAATATTAAATGTGTCTTTCCAACATCTTGATTTATTAATTCATATTTGGGCGGGTAAGTCCGGGAAGCGTACCTCTCGCTCCGGAATAACTAGGCTGAAAGTCCCTATGATAAACCAGCAATCATTCCTCGGAATGGATGCTGGTCTACTGGAGGACAGCGTAGAGCTGCACGGGGATGGGTGCGTCCAGGTTGCACAGCAGAGTAGTTTCATAGGTTCAATCAAGCCCAAAGTGGGTGAGTAGGTTAGGTTAACCTATCCTATTGTTCGGCAACGTAACCTGGAGGCACGTATCCCTGGACCAGCCGCGTAGACGAAGCCATTCGACTCCCGAATCTATCGTCTGTCTTTTGTCTCGCTCGCGCGGATCGCAATCTCTCCTGATCCTTTCCTTTTGGTCTCGCTTATGCCTAAGATTTTAATCTTGTATTTTTCCATCTTTTCCTGTCAGAGAGGTTATATTCCATGTTCCAATAATCATCTTCCTTTTCTTGCCTTAACAGTCAGTACTCTAAAATACTGCCTGGCGGTTCTAACTACCTTAGAACATTGTTTATAATCTACGGTAGGTCATAAAATCTAAACGTAAAATCTAAAAATCAAGAAACATAGGCAAATGAAAACAATGGCAATTGTGCCTCGGTGAGATATTTCCTTTGAAAAATACATGATTTCCCAGTCAAATATATTCCACGATGAAAGAAAATACCTTGACGAACGTTGTGAACCTTAGACAAACTCATTTCCGTAAGTAGTTTCTCCTGTAAAAATGAAGAAATTTGTTTCCGATATACGAAACTGTTACCGAAATCATAAAGAAGAATCCAGACCTTCAGTAATGATTAATGCAAAATATTTTGAGTCAGAGTCCAAACAAGGACTGGAACTCATTGATAATAAAAGCTTCCAGGATATTGTCTGTCTAATTTTTCTTGTTTTTATGCATCATAGAATTATTTCTCTTGTAGTCTACGGTTGCTACAAGCCTAAAAACACAGTTTTTGTTGTGGCGTTTCAGAAAAACACCCTCTCCCATTTGTTAAAGTTAAAAAAAAAGTCTGATGAAGGGAGTGTGTGTTCTCCTGAAACACAACAAAAACCTGTCTTTTTAGGCTTGTAACAACCGTAAACTACAAGAGAAATAATATTGTCTGTCTATCTGTAAAATTGCTGATAATTCTGCCTATCTGATGTTTCTACAAATAGCCTGTATCTTAATGAATATAAAACTAACTTCACATTTCCATGTTTTAGAAAATAAATGTCTAAATACACAACTGACTTTTCTAAGGAAAATCTCATTACATACACAAGGAGATGACTGAACCATTCCTGTCCACCATAGAACATTTGCGATTTTATATTAGAACAGTGTCTTTAAATTTTATATTGGTATTAGCAAAAATTTCATAAAATAGTACACTTATGTGCAAGAAAATTCAAAATGCAGGAAATAATAAATAATAAACTCACACATGAAGTAACTTATTCCTAAATTACTTATCATTAATACATAAGTTTTTCATTTATACAAAGAAAAGAGTGAATACTCACATACTGTAAATGTAAGAGGCAAGACTAGCTGAAATAAACCGAGGGAAAGAAAGGATTGTGCCATGCTTCACTCAAGGCTGCTTTCTGAAAGAAATTACCAACATATGAAACTATAATATCGATAAATTGAATAATAATACATAAGTCAGTTACTAATTACGCCTTATTATTATCAACCGCATTTTTTATTTCCCCTAACATGATAAATTGAAGTTCAATTTCAACTATAGATAATCTGAATTCACAGAGCTGATTTTTGTAAGATATGCAGGATTGATTGATTTGCTATATTTTACTTTGCTTTTTGTGCCACTTTAGGCTAATTTGGGAAGATGGGGATGAGTGATGAAATTGATGAATAGACAATCGCAAACATCCATGCCCAGGCCAGGATTCGAACTCGGGACTCCTGGCATCGTAGTGTGATATGCTAACCACTACCACAGGGGCTGGCGTAAGTTGTGCAGGAGGATGTGGAGTAGTGGAAATAAATTTAGAAGTCAGAAGTTTGGATAAACCAATTTCAATTTCTTAAAAGTCACAAAATGTATTAATTTGGGAGAAATTGTGTTGTGAAAAAGAAGGCTGTGCAAGTTACTGCGTGCAGTGATTATTATTTTTCTTCTAGATGGAAAACCTCTGCATGTATAAGAGGAAAGAAAGCATGGAAATACTGAGCCAATAAAACCTGGAAATTCTTCTTCTCAAAAGCATTTAGTAACAGTGTAAGCATTTGGAAGCATAATTAAAGTGGTCAGAGAAAAATATCTGGCCTGTCAAACTTACTTACATACATCCTCATTGCACAAATGAAATTAGGATCACACATAAGAATAATAATATTAACAAGTATATTACATTTCCATTCCATTTCAAAAGCCAAATATCTGGTTAGCATTTATTAGTGGCCCACACCCACTGGCGGATCCAGAAGTTAGTTGGGAGGAGCAAATTTCAGTTGGGTGCCTCACCTCACCTAGAATAATTTCTAACCTATGCTTGTACTGTTTTGTATAAAAAATATATCATACTGTAAAAAGGAACCAAGCTGACTTTCATTAGAGTGTTGTTTTGAAAAATTGGGGTCCAGGACTGGAATAGACTTTTCTTATTATATGTTGTTATCATAGTTCCTCCCATTGACACGGTAAACTGAATGATCAGATATGAGGAATAAAGTGAATAAACAAAGAAAATAAAAAGCTATTCTCTCAAAGAGTCTCATATTCAATCCTCTTTCGAGACACTTGTACAGTGGTTCGGATCCAAATTTAAACTGTAGGTCCATTTCCGATTAGCCTATCTGAGCGTAAAGTACACTTATATCAAACTTTAAAAAAAACTCTAGAGCCTATCAAAATTGGTGATAAAAGACAGAACACTCGAGTCTTCAAAAATATTAGGCATAATAATATATCCAAAAGCCAGGCAGTTGGGAAGGGCGATCCTCCTATTGTCCTCCCCATGGATCCGTGCCTGCCCACACCTCTTAATTTTGGGTTTACATCCATTACCCCCTCTTTTACATAGCAATATTACACATACTTTGCATTGTATCAGAGTCCCTTCTGTTACATAGAACATTAAATACAAAGGCTGTCGCAGAGAAGGTGAGACTAATTCCTGTATAGGAAAACAGCGACATCCATTGGCTAGCAAATGTACTAGGGTGAAAAGTTGATTCATTATCTGCTGATTGAGACCAAAATGAGCGCAATAGGTCAAAAAGTCGTGACTGCGTAGCAGTTAAAAGGCAGGCATGTACATGGACCCCTCCAAGAATCATTAAAATGAAACAAAAAAAATTACAAACAACAAAATGTTTATTCAGAATCAGCCGTATTGAGTAGATGTACATATTTTCAAAATAGGCACCATTCACAGCTAAGCAAGCGTCCATATGCTCCTGCCACTTTGTGAATGTCTTTGAAAATTCGTCGTCAGGTAGCGAACTGAAGAAAAGTTGCGCTACGGTGATCACTTCTTTGTTCGTCATGAAATGATGACCACGTAAAGCGGCCTTTAAAAGTGGAAATAGCCAAAATCGCATGGTGCAAGGTCCAGGCTGTATGCTGGATGTGCGAAAATTTCTATTTTTCTCTTCGTCGCGTAATCCTGAAAAACTCGCGCGGTATGCGGGCATGCGTTATCGTAGTGCAATATGAAGGAGTTCTTCAAATGCGGCCTCTTTTTTGCTACGTGCTGGCGCAGAGTCTCAATGACTCCTTGGTAATACTGTGGCTCTACTCAGTCTGTCTTGATCAGCATATGCCTGTTGAAACATTGCATATGTTTCCGCAGCACTTTTCCCTAAACGCCAACAAAATTTTATGGAATGTCACTGTTCATCTTGAATACTCATCGCAAAAAGCAATGTTATACACAAAAACCTGGAGGGGTAAACGAAACACGTTCCACGTAAATCAACACAGCTGCTCACTAACGTGGTTTCACAACATGTGACAACTTGCTACGGAAACAGAATGAGTCATCCTACACGACGCGACTAGTGCCGAAACCATAGGCAGTGTTGCCGAGCCAGGAAAAAATCTGCCTCACCTTCTCTGCGACAGGCTTTGTACATAGCAATATTACACATACTTTGCATTGTATCAGAGTCCCTTCTGTTACATAGAACATTAAATAACTTATTGTGCATATTTTGAAATGCTTACGGAGCATTCCACAAAAAGTGGTCCTACTTAATGTAAATTAATCAATCTGAAAATTATTATGGTTTTTAATTGCATTAAGGTTAAATGCTTGTGAATGCATATAATTTGCATATTTCACCAACAAAAATGACTATCATCTGTAGTCTATATGCTTTATAGACAAATGAAGTCAAAATTTGGTACATTTTTAAAGCGTCACACATGTAACACATCTTTGTTAATGCTTTTCATGCATTCAAGCTATGTAATCACACTTAAGTATTTTTTTTTTCCATTTGTTAACAGACACCACAAAGTACTTCATAATTCTATGAAATAAGTTCATTATGAACATTTTAACCCAATCTATCCAGAATGTGTAAAATGTCAGACACGTTAATACTGGAATGCCCCTTAAAGTTTGTTATGTCAGTTAAAATTAATTATGTCTTATATCTTTAGTTGACATCTGTAAAAACTATATAATTTCCATATTGTAAGACAGGAAACTAGGGACTGTGAACTTGTCTCTTATCAAGTCTCAATACATTACTTTCCACTGAGCCCCTGATATAAGATATTATAAGAATAAATGCAACACAGGTTTACATTCCAATCTGCAGTTACAGGGTTTAAGGTTCTTATTCCTAACCTTGCCAAATGAGCATTCAATCGAACATGTTACATTTGAATTCACATTATGTAGACTATTGTTTCTTCTGCCACTTTTGGCTACTCATGAAGATCAGAATGAATGATAATAAGCTGATATAGATGAAGGGACAAGCACACACATATACGGACAACATAACACAGGCCCTACAAAGGATAATACTGGCTGTAGCTCCAGTCACCAGAGCCTGCGTGGAAGCAATGTTAACATTTGGATGTCTTTAACAAAGGTCACCCATTACAACCCAGGAAGTATTTGAGTTAATTGTTAATTGAGTTGGTGTTTTAAGTCCACTTTATGCACAGTAAGGCTAATTGGGACTGGACCTACAGTTTAAAGTGGGATCCGAACCACTATGTACTCCGACCGGGTGGAAGTATTTGACTTGTGCCCTACCATTTATATGTAATAGTATTTATTTTTGTACAACAACCATTTTCTTCTTTTTTTTATTTCATATTTGTATATCATTTGTAGTATATAACAGTCTGGCTTTTTTTGTTTCTTTTTTTGCCTGTTTTGTGGATCTGTCTACCAGATCATTACTTTTATTGAGCTTTGTGCAGACACAGATGAATGGAGATCTCACCCTCCCAACTGACAGGTTTTTGGATATATTATTATGCCGATCCCTGGCAAGGGAGAACCGGGATTTTTCCCACCTGTTCAAGCGGCTCCGGTGCCCACCCAGTGTCATATAAAGTGGCTACCTGGAGGAAACTCAGCCAGGGGCGTGGTGCTCATCACATCACCCCCCACTTTCGGCCGTGATCAAGAAAGTGTGGGGCCCTAACTCCACACCCCCTACCTACATGCCTTCATGGCATGGTGCAAAGTGTGGGGGGGCCATTCCACGAAAGGAGGAACAAAATGAGTAAATTTGAAACATATTTTAAATATATATACATGAATGCACCAAAACATTCTCCACTGGTGTGGCTTTATAGAACAAACTTAATTTTTGAATTTGGAGAAAAGAGTTTTGTGTTCCCAGCATGCAAAGTCAAGATGGCTGCCGAAGAGTTGTGAAGGAAAATTTGTCACTTTTCTATTAGGCCACTGTACCCATAAAACCTGATGTTATCCTAAAGTAAAAGTAAAGTGTTCCCCTGTGCATAGCACCATGCCATGAAGGCGTATAGGGGGTGTGGGGGTAACGCCCCACACTTTCTTGATCCGGTCGTGAGTGGGGGTGATGTGATCAGCATCACGCCCCTGACTGCCTTTACCCCCTAGGGTTTCCCCCAGGTACCCATGTTATTCGACGCTGGGTGGGCACCGGGGCCGCTTCCACCGTTAGAAAAGTTCCCGGATTTGAACCGGCCGGGGATCGAACCCGGGACCTTGAGCATGGTAGTCAGACGCGTTACCGACTGAGCCACCACGGCCTGCCAAAATGTAATTAAATGTAGAAAGTAATCTCTTTAGTGCCCATATATAATAACATATAAGTAAACAGACAAGTTAGTAAAGAATTATCAGCTGTTGAAGAGATGCATAGGTTATGTAACGTTTGTTACAGTAAATAAAAGTTTGATGTTGTTACTATAAAGGCATTTATTGTTGCTGAATGAAACTTCATATTGTCTTTCTTCATAATGTAACCTATGTAATTCATAATAATAGAACCTGTGAAATATGATAATTGCAAATCAAACTTGTGTAACAAACGTTACATCAAAAAGTAACAAATGTTACATAATAAGGTGGTAATGTTTGTTACACTGTAAAATCCTGGTAATTCTGCTTCAATGACTGAACATGTTCAATAATGACCTTGCTGAGCCAACTTACAAGTAACCCTACTGTAATGATCTCTTCTAAAGATTGATTGGTCACGTACTTTTCATTTCAGAATGGAGGAAGCACCTAAATCGGCTGCCCAAAGAATGCGGGAGTACAGAGCACGGATGGATCTACAAAAAACACAAGAAAGACTGGAAAATGTCGTAACATTATGAGGCAAGTTCAAGAATGACCAAAATCAAATCAAAATCAGATAGAGCTGCAGAAAGAGAGGCCACGCAGAAGAGGGTGTAAGAATACCAAAAAAGACAAAAGGCAAAACTATTTGACTTGAATAGGCCTAGTGTGGAGCAAATAACTTCAAGTCCCCTCTTGGAAAGGCAGTGAAATGAGTGCAAAAGAACTTGCCTGAGTGTCCCAGGAAACGAACAGCTGTTGTAAGACAACTGGCTGAATCGTATAATGTATCAGTGCAACCAGTAAAGCAAAGCAGAAAATCCCCCTTGGCGATTACTTTAAAAACTATATCTAAGGTTGAAAAATTTTACAACTCTGATGATATTTCCCGGCATCTTCCAGGAAAAAAGGATTTCATAACGGTGCGTGAGGATGGGAAAAAGCAGAACAAGCAAAAGAGGCTCCTCATGTATAATTTAAGAGAAGTGTATGCATTGTTCCAAGAACAGAATCGTGATACAAAAATTGGCCTGTCAAAATTGTGTGCAGTGAAACCAAAATGTTATGCAGGTTTCTGATAAGGACCAGACTGTGTGCTGTTGCCCTTGCTGTGAAAATATTCAGCTACTGATTTCTTCAACACCATGGAAAACAGGTGAGAAACTGAGGACTGCCAGGGACCTACTTAAGGAAATGATATGCAATATAGAAAGTAAAAAGTGCATGAAAACGAGCTGTGAAGTGTGTGGTGACATCGCCACTGTAATGAAGAAAATTGATGATGACTGTGACGAAGTTCATATAAAACAATGAGAAGGTGGGCAGTTGGTGGCAAAAACACTGTCAATAAATGAATTATCCACTGCTCTCAGAAATCAATTAGTTCAACTCTCTGGTCACTTATACAATAAGAATAGACATTAGAGAGAGCAACAGCATCAAAAAGATTCCTTGCAGCCAGGAGAGCTGATCCTCCTCACTGATTTTGCAGAAAATTACACAGCAAAATTCCAGAATGAAGTCATGGCAGTACACTCGAACTGTACATCTACTGAAACATCAAGAACCATATATACTGCAGTGTGTTATTATCGGTGTTCTGACAGCAATGAAATTACAACCATCTGTCTAGCAGCCATCAGTGATGCACAGAGCCATGGTACCACTTAGGTTGCAACTTTTAATGAAATCCTGCTGAACTATTTGTCTACGCTGATGCGCTCATCCATAACTGCAGTGTACTTGTGGACTGATGGTGCTGCTCAGCATTTCAAGAATCGGAAAATACTGTCATATATATGTACGTAAAGTTGAGTGGAATTATTATGAGTCTTACCATGGCAAGGGCCCACATGATGGCTTAAGCGCAGTGTGTGGAAGAGGGTTTTACCGTGCAAAATGCTGAGGAGTTTTATGCCACAGTAAATTGTAACATAAAGAATATACATTGCTTTTATGTTCCTGCTTCTCACATCGAAGTCATAGCTGGCAAATACGAAGAAAAATGGAAAAATGCATTACCAGCAGTGGGAATCCAACAAGCCCAATGTGTGAAGATGGCCACTCCTCACACAATGCTGTTTTCCTATACTGGTGATAGTGAACCCTTTAAACAGTGTAGACTCTTGTTTAAAACGGAAGACCCAAGCACTTCCTCTTTTACACCTGCTACAAATGTCAAATCTGCAGAGCTGGCTGTGGGAGATTACGTAGTTGTCCATTACCACAAACTGGACAGCATTATGTAGGACACAAAATCCAGATAGATGTGAAAAACATTTATAAAGTGCAATTTATGAGAAGGAAAGAGCACTTATTTTGTGTATCCACCAAATGATGATTTGTATGACTTATCAGTAGATTTGATTTTGTGCAAAATTGGATAAACCGAAGGAAGTGAGAGGAAAATTCACTTTTCAGAAACCTTTCACAGTGGTGATTGAGTAAGAAGGCTAGTCAGGGTTGATCATCTTTAACTCTTCATTTATGTGTGTAGGAAGAAACAGAAGCTGTTCACCACGTAACGTTTGTTTCGTACTTGTAATGTTTGTTACAGTCACTTTTTTGTTTCCTTTATTATGTATACATATCTGACAAAACAAACAGTATATACAGTATATCTCTGTAGTTGTCATAGAGCAAAAGTGTATTTTTTTTCATTGGAATGCAATGCTCCTTTAACAGAATTTGTTAGAAAACTTAGTATTCACAAACGACTGTCCTCCTTTGTAACGTTTGTTACATGATATTTAATTTAAAAAATTAAATATTAAATTTTACTCTTTCTTTTACACACCCATCCATAGGCAATCCTCTACCACCAGGGATGACCCAATCATTGAAATTGCTAATAGCTAATTACAGCAATATTTTGAATGTTGTAAATGGTCTCCAGTTGTAACGTTTGTTACAATGAAATGGCCCAGGGCAGCACTTTACCTTTTTGTCTAACAATTTGCAAGACTAAACAATTGATTTAAGTGCTTTTTTTTTTTGCTCATTATAGGCTAATTGGAATTTGATGTTTAAATTTGGATCCAAACTACTCTGCCATCATGAAAAAGTTCTCCAAATGCAACAAAGATGTGCATCACTACAACATGAGGAATGACTCCAATCTCGCAGTTCCAATGCATAAAACATCACTATTCGAAAAAGGTTCAAAATCCACAGGCATCCACCTCTACAATTAGTTACCAGATCAAAGCTATTGAACCAGTAGCCAAATTAAAAAAGGAACAAACAAATTAACTGTTGTAAGTGGGTTGATGGATTAGAGGTTCATGGATTCATTCACAAGAGTCCAATTGAAAATGTAATCAATAGTTTCAACATAGACCCACAATAGGTTGGATGCCATTCCACATGCCATATCTGTTATGTCATTTGAGTGCAATTTTTAGTATCATTTAGTATCTTTATATCACCTCACAATATTTCATTTAATCTTTTAATCCATTACAGAATGCACATATTATATTTATATTGTAACCTCAACTTGATTTACTGGTGTTACTTTTATGTAATAGACTGTATCACTAATAGGAGTACACACCTTCCACCATAAATCTGTAATAGGCTAAGGTATCATTTCATTGTATCAACTCACTATATTATATTATTGTATTTCATTGCATTAGTATATTGTAATGTGAACACAGATTCACATGTCCGATATCACAGCAAACATGTGATTCATGGACAAAAAAAAAATTGAACAAAAAAGTAAATGCAAACATGTGATTCATGGATGAAATAAATCTACTCTAATCTTCAAGATGCTTCAAAAGAGGATCAAACACCTCAAGAGAATGGGTTTTATTCCTCATATCTGATTGTTCAGTTTACATGACAATGGGAGGAATTATGATAACAACATACAATAATAACCATCTATTCCAGCCATGGATGTATTTAAGGGGGGGGGGGTTTCAATGGGTCCAAACGCAACATAAGTTTTAGTAAAATTACCAGATTACCTGTTCTATCCAATTGTTTATAAAAAAAAATTCGGACTTATTTTATTCTCCTAAATTCGAGACATAATACGGGATATGGATGGGAAGGATATTACATAATTCCACACACCAGATGGGACTGCAGACCAAATGTCTGCAATTTCCTGATAGTTTAGGAATTTCTGTGATGAGAAACTGCATTTGGACTGTCAAATCAGTTACATTTTTTTTTTCTTCGAGTCTTCTCCAAGGAATTTGGTTTTTAAAAAAGCAGTGCAAGAAAACCAGGGAAACACCATAACATTCTCAAGTTGTTTGACACAAGACGAACAGAAAAGTATCAGTACTAAGTAGCGTGACATGTGGAAATGTATTCACTAATTGTAGAAACTTTACAATTTACCAGAAGAGAAATATGTCAGCAAACTCCTCAGTTTCTTCACTATGTAACCTGTGGGAGTTTGAAACATCTCCACTTGTTCTAACCAAATTGCTTTCATGCAGTGCAAGATTATGTTGGGCACCTCAAAAGGTGGAATGTTCAGTACTGTGAACATGACAGTATTCTAAAAACAAAAACAAAAAAATTAGAGAGAGCTCTGAGAACTGTAATGAAATTTATCCCAAAGCAGAGAAACTACTTAGAGACTATGATGAAGAAATTAATAGACTTAGAACACCCAGCAGTCAAATCTGAGGGAATAATGCACCAGCTGAAAGCACAAAAGAATATTTCAAGGTAAACCTTTGTTGTCCATTTTTGGACCATTTTGTAGTAGAATTGAACTCAGTCAACATACTGCAAAATTGCAACAACTTATTCCAAAAATGTGAAATGGCTATCCCTCATTCATTGGAACAGTGTGTCAAAATGTTGGATTGCTTGGTTGATAGATTGGATTTTGATAGCCTGATCATACATAGGTCTGCTATACGTCCCAGATTATCTGGGACAATCCCAGAATGATATCACTTGTCCTGGTGTCCAGAATAGTTTCTTCAGGATGCACAAATGTCCTGGAATTCAGTGGGAAAGAAGAAATGATCAAGACTATACTTTCCTGAACTTTATTTATATTGAAATGCGTAATAATAAAGTGCCCATTTTACTAAACAATCGAACTATACATTGAACCGCTCCCTCTCGATAATACAAGAGTTATCGAGTTACAAGAAGATGCTACAAAGATATTTGACTTCAGATAGCGCCGCCGTCTGCTAGCAGCACTGAATTTCAGTTGGAAATATTAAGCTGTTTACTGTAAACAGTCAGTGCTTGGGTGCCCACACTGTTGAGTCCGCAGCTTAGTTCATTATGGCATCAAAAAGGAATTGCAAGATTAATTATATACTGAAGTAGATTTCTGTTTCCTTTTAAGAAGTGTAAATAATATGATAATGGATATGTAGATACACACAACTTTTTTTTGTCGAATCCAGATCCCCCCCACCCCTCTCAACAAGCTTTGGGTCAGCAGTATTCCGGATTTTCACTTATGAAATATAGCAGCCTTAATCATACGAAAAGTTGAACCCCTTCCCCTTACGTGTACTATATTCACGCCCATGATTCCAGCCCTGGATCCCTATTTTTGGGGAGAGAGAAAATTAATCTGAAGAACATAGTTGGTTCCGGTCTCATTTGAATATTTGGTAAAATTTAAGTACAGCACCTTGAATAACGTAGTGTGGAAAACGGCACGGTTCTGCGCTCTCTGGCTGGTTCCACTCGAAAATGAGGTGCTGGTGTTGGACCTGGTGCTTAGTATTCGTCTGCTTATAATGGAAGTAAATGGAGTTTTCGCTGCAACGTCTGATTCTTTTACATGAAGCATTTCTATGAATGTGATAATTGCTATGATATTTGGTACAGTGGTCGCGAAGATATTAACGAACATTCTAGACAGTCGACCACGTAATGTTATCGTCATACTTTCGTTAATAATACGGGAGAAAAAATACGCATGGAATGCTCTTGGCAATTAAATTTTTGTGTATGAGTTAGGTTCATTATTATCATCATCATCATTTCTTTTCAAGATATACACACTGAAGCATTTGTATTTTTTATATTTACTGTCTCTTTTCTTCCTCTTTAAACTAATCGCGGCGATGATGATAATGGTGATTATATGAAACGACAAGGGGAACCCCACAAAACTTTCTTAGTGCCATCGACATGAGTGTAAGGAAATTTTCAAACCAATGGGACAAGCGACACGGGATGTTCACACTGTCACACTAGTGACACACACTTCCAGACTGTAAAATAGCATTCATTGCACATGAGGGTCCAAACAGCAAACGACACGTTCATATGGCGTATTTGCGTGCTACTTCTTACTTCGGTCGGAAAGCTCCTTAAAGGAAGGGTGTTCAGACTGAAGCGACATGCTACAGGGGGAGTTCCCAACTAAGTGACAAGCGACATGGTGCCTTCAGTCTATTGGCAAGCGTTCGCTGCTAATTGTGCGAACAACAGATAGGCGACACGACAAACCGCACATTACAACAACAGATCTAGACAACACGATAAGCCACACGTGTCGCTTTGTCGCTTGTGCGTCGCTCAAACTGGGCCATTTCCTCAATAGCTTGCAAAATGTAGCCGTGGTTTGTTGTTCACACATGCGCGATGCAATGAGTGTCTTGCTTTATGGAGATTGCGCACCAAAGCGACAAGCGGCACGCGACACTTATCGCTTGAGGATTTCACCAACCGAACGCTGGCCTGTGCTTCCCGTCATGCCGCTACGATGTGAAATGTTGCTCTTGATTGGCTCGTTTCCAAACAACATGTGTCGCTTCGGTATGAAAGTTGCCTTGGACCGAAGGACCCATGTCGCTTTGGTGTGAAATCCTCGTATCATTTGTCGCGTGTCGCTTTGGTGTAAAATCTCCTTGAGGAAACGATGCACTCAAAGCTTGTGTCCCTAGTTCGAAAGGCTGCATTGATTACGGACTGCTCGCTTCCAAGCGATACTTGTGGTATGTCACCTTGGTATGAAATATCTTTCAGGATACTATTTATATTCTAATAACATAGAAAAATATAGCTCTATTACACAATTCAACACCTGACGTCCGCAATCACTTTGCGATGTTTCTTCTTGTGTTACGCATGCTATTTATTTATTAATTTTATTTTACTTTTCTTTCCAAATTAATGCTGTTTCGTGACTGCAAATCACTCCACAAATATAACTGTTTCCATCAATTCACGTACCACATTTCAAGACAAGCAAATGTACACAATATATTCCAAAAACTAAGCCGTATTACTTTCATAACAAAATTAGCACCTAGTCCTATCGTACTGCCATCTATGTTTGTCATCTGTCTGGGGAACTAGTTTCTTGGGTCGTTTTCCACACTACGTTATTCAAGGCGCTGTAATTTAAGTAACCCCGAAACGCATTTCTTCAAATTTACAGGAAAAATTACTTATGGAATGCAGTTTCTTTAGAATTGTGGTAGTTCGGGGAAGTGTTTTCTCGCATCTTTCATTTAATTTTCCCAGTAAATCATCTATTTTTCAAAAAATAATGTGTGAACGATGCAGAAAGCTCTTGCATCCATATACTTCCAGGTGGATGTAGCCTGTGTGTGATGGCATAATCTCAGTCAGTCCCGGTAAGTGTTTCCACACACGTGATTTGTAACTGAAGAAGGTACGTTTCCGAAAATGGTTTGTGGGGTCACGCATATTTTTTTTTAAACCAACTTTTAACTACTGTAACCTATACGTGACCCTACCTAACCTAACCTTACCAGAAATGGTTCGTGGGGGCTATACGTCAATGGTTTGTGAGGCTACGTAGGTATTTTTTGATGGAGTGGGGTAGAAACACTGCATGCCGACTACGGTAATGCAACTGTGGCTGCCATTTAGCATGTTACTGAAGGGAAAAAGAAACGAACAAAAGTTACTTCATACATCGAAAATATAGATTATTTCCGTGAAAAAACGAAATGGAAGCTTCAAGAATCCTTAGGAATGCAGAATAAGTAAGTACCATGTGTAAAAGAAGAAAATAAAGGAATTTCAGGCGTTTTGGGGATACTTAACATTTAATGAATATTTTAGTATTATATGAACTACCGCCGATCACCACATGTATTCTCCCAAATACAATTCCCACTTATGGAACCTAACCTAACGACTCATGTTTGCGAGGGGAATATAATTTAAGGTAGTCCGTACAATACTAAAGTAGCCACTTTGTCTTAGCTAACAAACCCATATTTTTTTTTTAATAAAAAACAGTGCACATGTAGGTTAATGTTGATTCTCGGTGAGGTATCCGACTGGAATTCACCCCTCCTAACTGTAACTTCTGGATCCATCACTGGGTTGGTGTGGGCTTTTATTATGAAATTGAAAAATCCTTTCCTCTCTTTTGTAATTGCAGCGCTCGTTTCAAGACTTAACATACACACACACACACACACAGTGGCCGCGGTGGCTCAGTCGGTAACGCGTCTGACTACCATGCTAAAGGTCCCGGGTTCGATCCCCGGCCGGTTCAAATCCGGGAACTTTTCTAACGATGGAAGCGGCTCCGGCGCCCACCCAGCATCGAATAACATGCGTACCTGGGGGGTAAAGGCGGTCAGGGGCGTGATGCTGATCACATCACCCCCACTCACGACCGGATCAAGAAAGTGTGGGGCGTTACCCCCACACCCCCTATACGCCTTCATGGCGTGGTGCTAAGCACAGGGGAACACTTTACCTTTTTTATATATATATATATATATATATATACACACACACACTGTTAACCGATCAACCACTGATCCTATTCTATTTTAAGATTGTATACACGTAAGGTATCCACTATGATTAAAATTTTCATGCTGTATTGTAATGCTCTACAAAGAGACATATTTCTGCTGAAAATATTGATGAATCTTTTTGTAGTTCAAATTGTTTAACAATTTCCAGAGATGGGATACTGTATGCATATTATAATAAGTTTTTTTTGGAATATATTCAGAATACCGGAAGTATCTCCGATTACTTTAAAATCCGGCATACTGATCGTAAGCATAGTTTTGAAACGCTAATCATTGCAAAACATGGGTTGTTTTCTACGTTATATACTTTAGCGACAATTTGTTCAGTTTTTTTAAAAAACTCACCATTACAATGGTAAATGATTACCCGATATAAGCGGTTTTATTTCTGACAATTTGCCAACATTCAATCAACTACCATTTGCAGATTTCTAATCACAATTACTATTACAAATACATTATTTTTTGGTACTTTAAAGGATACTCGCTTAGCGAACTTAGGTAATCATGGAAGATAAAACATATTTTTGTTGCTGCTCGTATTACTTGTGATCTTTGGATGCAGATGTTTCTACACTATACAGTACTTAAAAAAGCACGATATTAAGTACAATAAAGCTCAATAAACATGAATACCATAATCAGCTGATTAGCAGACGAAATCCAAGCTATGGTAAAACATGTGTTGTCAGTCGTCACAGAAGATATTGTGGAATATCTTGATATTGTATTGTTATTTAACTTGTATACAATGTTCAATAACGTTGAAGATATATAATAATTCACCTGCACAAAATTACTTATTGAGGGTGGATAGTATAAATTTCAAGTGGGCTCCAACTTGTCGGCCAATTTCATTGGTTACTAGAATGGACGCATCCAACAAAATTCAACACTCGTCGGAGTTAAGTAGCCAGACCTGTGATGTGTACGTAAGGTCAACTCGATGGTAGAAAAAAAAAAGTAGGGGTGTGTGGGATCACGAAAAGTCGGAGCCGGGATTGGGGGGAAAAAATTCCCGTCCCGATCCCGACTATTTTTACCTTTTAATGTCTTTTTCTCTAAAAACTTCTTCCAGTATTTACTCTGTCATTCTTATCTGTATAAATCAAACACATGAAGTTTGGTAATCCTTTATTCTTGTGACGTAAGGTACCCAAGGCGGAGCTGCGTCTATAACAATCAACAGCTAAGGTACGGTTGAGTCTGTTGTGTTTTTTGGCGGGAAGAAAATTCCTTTCTCGTGTAATACTAGAGGAGTAGAACAAGCGCCCGAGGTAGCCACGATTACATTAGCTCTTTATTCAAACGAATCCGGATCGTTATAGCGAATCAAATTTTCGAAAAGTATCGTTTGATCGAAAACAGGCGCACCATCTGTTGAGTAAATTGAGACCTTCAACTTGTACCAGATTGACGCATGCGCCATCTCTTCGGACTCGTCGTATACTACAACCGCTGTTCATGAGCGAGTGTATGGGAGATATGCGATTCGTGTGGTTCTCGCCAGGCGGACGTATGAAAGAGGGGCGTTATCATTTTGTTGAAGTAGTGGAAGTGGAAACTGAACGTGTGGTGCATGATGAAAAGTGAGAATTCTGTTTTTACTGTTGGTGTGAATTTCATCGATTCACGGGATACGACTGACTAAAGTTGACAATGCAGAACTGCAATAGTGTGGTGGAAATTCAGGTAGAAAAGATTTTGGTGTAATTAGATATGATTTGTTTATATATAGTGCCTGTATTGGTTGATATCCTTTATTACGATTTACCGGGTTTAAAGTATATGGATAAGTAAAAAGGAAAAGGTTAATTATGTTCACGTACAAAGTAGAAGTGATAATATTTTATTGAGCAAAGTTTTTTCAATCTCTCATCTTGCTATACTTTGTATGTCTTTGCCGCATAGAATTTCAACCAGAATTAAAAGGCACACAAAATAAATTTCAATGAAATAAAATAGTATAGCCACTTAGGTCTTCATTCATAACAATCAATGTCAGTCAGTTTAATTATTTTTTATTTTCCGTTCATTAGATCATAATGTGTCAAGTTTACATGATATTGAACAGGTCAAAACATTTACAATTACATTTGAGAGAGAACTAATATCAATTATAGCTTATGCGTTTACATGGGGAGTATCAAATATAAAATTCGACGTGTTAGAACTATTACAGTATGACTATGATACATGTTCTGGTAACAGTTCCGTATATTGGAAACATTTCTTAATTTTTACAGAAGAAACTACTTACGGAAATGGGTTTCTGTAAGGTTTCCAACGTTCATGGAGGTATTTTCTTTCATCGTGGAATCTATTTGACCAGGATATCATGTATTTTCAAGAGAAATATCTCACCGACGCACAAGTGCCATTGCTTTCACTATGTGAACCGGATGCTACACACGTTCGATGATGCAACCCTCTATCAGTGTTTCCAACCCCTTTTTTTAATTATGCTTGCCTAACCTAACCTTATTGGAAATGGTTCGTGGGGCTATCCATCAGCTACCCATGCATAATGTACAATTTGCACACGTGACGAACACGATAGTAGGTATTTTATGATGAAGAAGGTTGGAAACACTGCATACCCAATACAGTAGTCAAGATGTGTTACCCATAAGAATAAGAAAAATTACTCTGTGAAATATTGTGTTTGTTTTTGTGTAAAAAGCATAATGGTAACTTGAACTATGATACGCAATAATACACAATGTAAGTACGAACCATGCGAAACACAAAATATCTGATTTTACGGTGTTTCATATATAAGGAACTGGTACCCATGTTCTAAATGGAACAACACACTAATTATTATAATGTTGTAGTAAAGGTAAAGATAGGGTCAAGTTCCCCATGCATATAGCACTGTACCCCACCCCGGGCGGCCCCCATTGATTGGAGGCTGGGTGAGACCCAGAGTCACTTTATGCTGGGACAAGGCTGGAAAAATTCAGGCCTTAGATCACCGAAGCTGGGTGTCCCACCTGGTAGTAAGATGCCCTGCTGACTAGTTAGTTTTTCTAGTAATAACATATTATGTTCGAATACATAAAAATTATCTTTCAGTTTCACAAGTTAGTAATAGGTAAAACAATAGAAATACTCTGACATTTATATTTTCTCGGCTTCTGGTAAAGATGTTATCATACATAATTTGAACTAAGAAATACTCAAATATTATATTTTATTCTTCTTCCATATATTCAATTACATTGTATAGAACTCGATCAGTTAAATACATTTTTGTAACTTTGGTTTGCTTATTTTTTTTGAGGAATTAACTTTTTGTTGTTTGGTAATTTATTCTAGAATATAATACCTGCATGTGTCGGAGCTGATTTGGTTATTTTAAATTTCATTGTTTCTCTGTGAATGGCTGCTTTTTTCTAGTATCATGTACTTCGAGTAGATAGTCATTACAACATTTTCGTTAAATGTCTGGCTACATGGTGAATTGTAGCCTAATTTACACATTATTCTGAGAGCATGCTTCTGTAGTTTAAATATTCTCTCAGTACTATAACGAAACCTCCTCCCCAAATCACTATGCCATACTCAATATATGGATATATATATAATAATATAATATATGCTTGTTTTAATTTCTGGTATAATATGTTGAGAGAAATTTAAGTTGGAAGAGATTTGATGAGATTTTGCTGCAGATACTATCAACATGCTCATCCCATGCAAGTTTACTATTTGTTCTTACTTCTAAAAATTGACTGAATTTTCTGGTTCAATAATTATATCTTTGGATTGATTTGTTGTTTTAAGTCCACTTTATGCACAGTAAGGCTAATCGGGACTGGACCTACAGTTTAAAGTGGGATCCGGACCACTATGTGCCTCCACTGGGAATCAAACCTGGGACCCCTTGATTACAAGGCGACAACGCTACCACTGTGCCATCGGGGAGGCCAATAATTATATCTTGTATTGAAGTTGTGCTTCATATTCAATTTTTGATTCTTAATTAAAGGTTAAAAAATTTAGTCTTACATTTTATGTGAGTAGTAAGTAGGCCTACATTAGAATGAAGATTCTGCACTAGCTGATTTACAGCAATGTAGGTATTAATTTCTAGTGTGTCTGGTTCTTTACCACCACATAATTTTTAATTCCACAGATAAACACACACACAACCTTACATGATTAGTCACTTTACACTTCTCAGAAAGTTCTGGGATTCCAGAATTAAATGTCGAGGAATAAGTCAAACCACTTAAAATAACCATATTATATTAATTTGTATCAACAAATCTTTCAAAAGAAGATTGTTATCTGTGTGAAGCAATTTTTCTTCCAGGGAGAGAAACAAATAGGTTGACGAAATGTAGGGATGTCACTTGTTGTCAAATTAATCACTATGAAAGCAGCAATGGCCATTTGTAGATTTATGGTGTTAAGAACTACCAAAAACTAGTGCATTTTGTTTTATTTAATAAGAATTCTGTATTTTTAACCTTTAATTCCAAATCAAAAATTGAATATGAAGCACAAACAACTTCAATACAAGATATAACTATTGAACCAGAACATTGTCATATTTTTGGGAGTAGCAATAGATAGTAAACTTGCATGGGATGAGCATGTTGATAGTATCTGCAGCATAATCTCTTTCTACTTAAATTTCTTTCAAAACATAATATACCAGAAATTAAAACAAGGATATATTATGGTCTTATATGTTCCTATATTGAGTATGGCTTAGTGATTTGGGGAGGGGGCCTCATTATAATACTGAGAGAATATTTAAATTACAGAAGCGTGCTCTCAGAATAATGCATAAATTGGGCTACAATTCACCATGTAGGCAATTATTTAAAGAAAAAGGTATAGTGGCTATCTATTAAAACAACAGTTTCCCGTTGTGAGTTGTGGTATGGATAATATGTGCTTTATTTACTATCTCACCACTGAAACTACAGGATACAAATCCAAGCCAGGGTATGGGGTAGCATTGTATATTTGATAGTTTTATCTATTCACCTTTCATCCTCATCATTACATTGAGGATGAATGGAGATTCATATAGAAAATGTTAAATTTAGTAAATGGTAACTATTGCTAAGAAAGTTTATTGATAAGTCGTTTATATAATGCCAATATTATAATAGTAAGAAAAAGTAAAGTGCTCCCCTGTGCTTTGCACCATGCCATGGAGGCATATAGGGGGTGTGGAGTTCGGCCCCACACTTTCTTGATCACAGCCGAAGGTGGGGGTGATGTGATCAGCACCACACATTATTATTATGCTGTAATGAGTCATTATTATTATAGACTTATATTATTAAATCCTGTGTAGACTTTCACTTGATACCTCAAATGTGCACATATCTGACATACATATTTCTTTATTATTTTTTTACCGTCAGATTTCAAGCAGTTAAATAGAGTGAATTACATGATTATTATAATATTTCTTTTAACTTTTATTCACATCAATGAAGCAAAATCTTTGAAATTTGGGAATCTTAGGAGATTTCACACCAAAGCACCAAATGAGTGTCATGCTTCTACTATGTGAAACGTTGCTGTTGATCGGCTTGTTCCCAAACAACATGTGTTGCTTGTTTGTTTGGATTGAAAGCTGCCTTACTCTGTATAAACATCTCAGTTTTGGGAATTTAGGGATCTCCTTCATGGATACATGGTTTAATGAGGAAACATCAGCTTCTGCCTTTCAAGCTCACTACTAGAGTTTTTTGTGCAAGTGGTCCGTGGTTGGAGCTCTAATATTTCAATGTTTATTCAGTGTTTTTAGGACAACTGGTGGAATACAGTGCACAATGATGAGTACATAATTGTGTGCATAATTAGTTTGTAGTGGTAACCAGATTCCTGTATTGTTCCTTTGAGAGAACACTTAATGGGGTAGGTAGGAGAGAGGAAGAGAATAAATTCCTCAAACACAGAAACTGCTGTAATGAGACATTTGCGGGGAGCTGCCATTGAACTCGATGGTTTAAGAACTTCTTCGTATGGACATTTCCATTTTAGGTCAGGTGTTTTTCACATGGTTTCACCTCGGTAGATTTTCTGTAACCATTAAAACTGTATATGGAGCACTGACGACCTGCATCTCTTTGTTGAGTGTCTGGATCCTACAAAAATTGCCGCCCGCTCTTCCATTTACTCTCGTGCTCTTTCTAGGGTGGGTCCTCTTAAATTGAACACCGTATACCCGCGTAGCAGACTACAGTCTAGAAATCCAGAAGGCAGCAGCAATGGGACTCAATACATCACCCAGATGAAAGTTTTGTTGTTCTTATGTAAAAGAGTTTAGTTTTCTAGTAATACGAGATGTGGCTAGAAAAAAAAACGGATTGATATTGCTGTTGACAAGCGGAAAGCACGTCAAATTCAAGCGGTGCATGAGTGTATAACGTGATATCCTGCCTGTCGACTTTGTGATTGCCCAGGGTGCGCTGCAGTCAGTTCCGCTGTAGTTTGTGGATGAAGTGACCCGTACATCTGTGCTCCGTCGGAAGAAATGTTAAGTGTGAAAGTGGAAAAGTGTATTAATGTGAAGTTTCTTATGAAACTCGGAAAATCTGCCACAGAGACTTATCGTTTGTTGAAGGAAGTGTACGGAAATGAGTGTATATCACGCACGCAAGTGTTCGAGGGGTTTCAAAGGTTTAAAGGGGGACGAGAAGTGACCGCGGATGACTTGCATCCTGGACGGTCATGCACATCAAAAACTGAATCAAACATTGCAAATGTCCATGAATTGATTAGAATTGGGTACCCGAAAGTCAAACTGTCAACCAACATTATTTCATTACGGTGTTGACGACCCTTCGTGATCGAGTAAGAAGATGACCTGATTTGTGGAAAAGCAAGTAATGGATTCTTCATCAGGATAATGCTCCTGCTCACACGGCATTGTCAGTCAAGGCTTTTTGGCCAATCGTGGGATCCCAGTGTTAGATCATCCACCCTATTCGCCGGATCTTGCCCCGTGCGACCTTTTTTATTCCCAAAGGTCAAATTAGCACTGAAAGGCACCAGATTTACGACCGTAGGATCTGTGTAAAGAAAAGCACGGAGGTCATGAACATGGTTTCAGAAAATTATTTCCAGCACTGCTTCCAGCAATAAAAGTTTCGTATGGAGCGATGTATCGATAGTACAGGAGAGTACTTTGAAGGGGATAATGTTCGTATTGTACAAAATAACTAATAAAAGATTTTGTAGCTACAGTATGGTTTCTTTGTAGCCACGCCTCGTACGCTACTAGCTAACTAACACTCTCTAGCCTTCTTAAACCCGAAGGTTCATGGCTGCAACAACACAAGCCTTCCATCTGTCCCTATCCTGAGCAAGTTCTATATAGTCTTTTTCATCCCTACCAATTTCCTTTAGGTCAATCTCAACGTTATCCCTCCATCTTCGTCTTGGTCTTTGTACTGGTCTCTTACCATCAGGTTTCCCAACAAGAATCCTGTAAACTCTTCTTTCCTATCCCATTAGTGCCACATGGCCTGCCCACCTAAGTCATCTTGATTTGATCATTCTAATAATATCTGGACATGAATACAAATTATGAATTTCTAAATTATATAACCTTCTCCATTCACCTGTCTCCTGGGCCGGCGCAAGGGGCGGGGAACCGTGCCGCCGCCCAGAGCGGCAAATTTCTGGGGCGGCAAAATTTGAAGAGAAGAAAAAATAAGCCTATTGAAAACTTGGAAGTTATAACATGACTGACAAAACTTGTTTGAAATAGGCTCAATTTTACTCCACATAAATGTAGTGAGCAAATATCAACAAAACATTAATCTCGATGTGATAGATGCTGTTAGATTTCTTGCAAATATATCAGAGCACTTTGAAGTAAGAAGAACTGATGAAAAATTCAAATTACTTAGTCAGTGGCGGCGACTGGTTCCAAAAACAGGGGGGGAAAGGTGCCAAATCTGGTTGGGAGGAAGATCGTATATTTCCCTTTGTAGATAAGGTTTAGCATAGTGCTGAGGCAGGAGTGGCGAGAAATGGGGGGCTGCCCCCCTCGCCCCCTCTAATCGCACCACTGTACTTAGTTGATGCGAAAGATATAGAAATTAGATATAGTCTATCCAAAGATAGGCAGTACTGTATAGGTCCAAAATCGAAAGAAGCAGTAGTTCCAGTATGACGGAACTGGTCGAAGATCCGCAAACACAGTACAAAGTCCATTTGTTATCAGAACAAGGGCGTCGGGAGGGGGTTTTGAACCGGTCCGTCGATCACTCCTAGAAATTGGCATAGTTTATTTATTTAAAGTTCGAAAAAAAAGTTTTGTCAGATCTGGAGCTTGTTACTTTTATTGTTAATTGAAGAAGTAACGACCAATTAATATTCGAACAGAATAACCAAAGTAAAAACAGCGTTACATCGAAAATACAGTAACCAGATTATGTCCTGCAGTTTTCAAAATTTCAAGAAAAGTGAGTTCTATCAGTTCTATGGAGTGAGGCGAAACAACAGAACTTTATTACTAACATTTTCCCAAATATTTATATTTTTCTTGGACAAGTTATGCAGAAGTTAACAACAAAATAAAATAGCTATGCATTTCAGTACACTAACTGTATGAAGTGGATATTCACTAATTCGGTGGATCGATTAGAAGTCTCTCCCCAGTGATATAATAATAATATATTTGGAAAAAAATGGGGTTTATTTACATTGGTTTATAATAGGTATTATATCATAATAATCAAGACAATGATAATAATAATTATTGTTATTTCTACTATTCAAGTTTTATCAATGGCCTGATCACCCCTATAAAAAATTCTGGCAACGCCCATGCACCTGATCTTTTGTTTCAAAAACACATGAAGGCTCCAAATATACGTATTTACCCTACTAATTTAAAAGATGAATTGAAAGTATTAATACTTTAGGCTGTCATAAAACAGAACAGTGCACCAAAGGACACCATACGAAAAATAACATTACATGTAATTTTTTTAAAAAAATCGAATCATATCATAGGCCTTCAATGGTAAAAATATGAGCCCAAGTCTTCAAGGCATTTCTTTCCTAATAGGCCTACTTGTTACATTTAAGATACGTATAATGAAATTGTAATTTAGTGTCACATTTTTTAAAGTTTTGATGTGGTAGAGACATCCGTTTGTTCAATAGTGTAACATTATTTATTATTTTATAGTTTGGTGTTTTACTTAGGAATATATTGATTTTCAATTTCCCGTTTCTGTGTAATGACCGGGGGGGGGGGGGGGTTCGAAAGGGAGCGGGATTTGCCGCAGTTGTCCAGGGCGGCGAAATGGCTAGCGCGGGCCTGCCTGTCTCCTCATCCCTTTTAGGTCCATATATTTTCTTAAGGATCTTATTTTCAAATACTCTCAATTTAGGTTCCTCTTTCAATCTAAGGGACCAAGTTTCTGCTGCTAGGGTACTATTAATTAACTGAATTTTTTTTCAAATATATCCTAAATAAGCTTTTTGTTTTACTTGTTTGAACTAACAAATTAGCCATGTTAATTATTTTTTAATTTACCTGTTCAACTCTAACCTCCCTGCTTCGTGTGACTTTGTGTGGAGAATGTACCATTTGGTAGATATTGAATGGTGCCACCATTTACACAAACAATGTTTATGGCTTCAAACTCACGCCTTCTGTTTCTTAAACATTTTCCCTGTGCACATAGCACCAAGCCATGAAGGCACATTTAGAGGATGTGGAGGTACGGCCCCACACATTCTTAATCTCGGCTATTTTGGAGAAGATGTGATCAGGACCATGCTCCGGCCGCCAACCCCTCCAGGTACCCATTGATTTGAGGCTGGGTGAGCCCGAGAACTACTTTGTGCGAGGACAAGGTATTAAAAGTTTCGAGCTTAGATCTCCCACAGTCAGATGCCCTACAGAATACACCACCATGGTTCTCTAAACACTTAATGTTAATACTATAGTAAATAAACAAGGTCGTACATCGAGACACAACGTTGCAATAACCTTGAAGAAATATAGGCAGTTTTTATGTTTTGTCAATTTGTTACAATAATTATTGGATATTAAATAGAAAAATAAACAAAATTTGTTTCACTTAGATTGTATTCACTAACAAGATCACCATAGCCAATCAATAACAAAACAAATGAATATTAATATTTCGATAAAGTGTGAGAAAATTTTTCAATTCTTACGGATAAATCTTGGTGATACAAATTAGAAAATAACAATAGATAATTGCAAATGTCATTCAATAGAAGTACTGTTGCAAATCTCCCTGAAACTGTGTTCATGTGACCACGTGCAGTTCCTACTAAATCACATGGTCGGAAAGCAAGGACGTATTTTGGGGGTAGGTCGGGACCCCCCCCCAGAAAGATTTACTAAGTACAAAAATTAAATAGTGAAAATATACTTTTCTTTAATCGAGGGTTATTTATTTTCGCCAAACTTATTGGAAGGCAAGGATTATATTTTGATCATATGACTGATTGACAGTACCAAAAAGATTTATTACTACTTACAACATAACATTCATAAAATATTACCAGGAACTTTATTTATCGCTAACTCGATCTAACAATCTTTTTTTATTCAATAAATATTAAATTCTTTATCTCAAATATTAAATTCTTTATCTATTTGACACTAATTTCCTTAACAGAGCAGTTTTTTTTCTTATTGTTTATTTTTGTACAAATTTTGCCGGCCTTAACTACACGTAAGCTAGATAATGAATACCTTTGTCACTATTCTTATACCGTCCTTTTACCTATTCATGCAATAATAATATAATATTAATTAATTTGAATATATTAATTATTACTATTTTAATTAATGTAATATAATTATAATTATTTTAGTTTAAACATTATTTTTATTGTTATTATCATGATTATTTTTAAACACTTGGTTCGGACTCTTCCCGAAACATATTTCTAGATACGTGACGGTCCGAAAGGCAAGAGCGATTTCTTTGTTGCTTTTCGGCTGGCCAGGGCTCTCCGTAAACTTACCAGCGAAAACGTGGGAAAACAACCTACGTCCACGAGGGATAGGCTGCAAGCATAGACAACGCGAACAGGGAGTGGAGAACCAGCGCAGTCGAGAAGGAAGCGCGAAAAGTGTCCCTTCATTATCACTCATCCCCAACTTCGAGATTAGCCAAAAGTAACGCTAAATAGCAAATATCAAATAGGAGAACTTCTAAAAAAATATATACGCAAGCAGCGCTTACCCTGCCTGTTCTTGGTGCACGCTGCTGCTTCAAATTGAACCTCTCCCACTCCTTATCTATATCTATAATTAGAACACTGATGTATCCTATGGAGATTCAAATTTGTTTATGGACGGTGCAAGTGAAGGCGTATTACTACATGAATAGACTTTCAACAACTTAAGCCCTGGTAATATATGAATCAGTCCAAAAAAAGAGGCAATGTCTGCTTTCTGCTTGTACAAGGTTGGAATCATGCCCGAACACGTGTGTTTGTGATGTGTTTGGATTCGTCTCAGATCTGGGAATTGTTGCCCGTTGACCCGGAAAATGGTGCGGTCGTGATTTTCGATGATTTTATTCTTGGTTAGGCATGTAGGCAGAAGCATGACGGTTGGAGATAATCTGGTCGAGGATTTCTGTCAATAAAGTTGACGTGGAGTGTTGCTGTCCCCGTTGGAGGCACGTTGTGAATTGGTTCAAATTCCAATTTATACTGTGGCAGGGTGGGGGTGAGGGGCTCTTCATTTCAAGCTACAAAAAAATGAAAGTTCAGTTAGTATTCGAACAGAATAACCATAGTAAAAACTGTGTTAGATCAAAAAAAATATTGATTCTAAATTACAATTTAATGTTTTCCTGTTCTACCATTTAATCCAAGGAATAAACGATTCCTCGGTTTTCAAAATTCCAAAACTAGAGTTTTTTGCTCTTATTATTGTACAGACCATTCCCTGACATTCGCTACGAGACTCGGCGGCAAGCGGCCCGGCATCAGCGCTTGTCTTTCCCGGTGAACGGGCCCGCAACAGTCGCTAGAGTCGGCTATTAAAAATACAGTTTTCATATTGTGTACTAACCTTGACTACGGAAGGTGTTGAAAATGATGTCCCTCTGCTGCAATGCATTCCTGGCATCTCCGAAGGAAATTGGCATTTACACGTGCACGTTCGTCTACTGTAATTCTCCCGATTTCTAGTACAATACTCTCTTTTAACTCACGGATGGTGTGCGGATTGTCTTTGTACACTTGGTTTTTCTTTCCACTTTTATTCAGAACTGACTCTGTTACTATAAACTTTTTTACAAGGTTTAATATATTGGTCCTATGTGGAACGGAAACATCAAAAAAATTCGTTGCAAAACGTCGTCGCACTTCTCCAGATTTCCTCTTTCCGAAGTAACACTTGACAAGATAAATCCTTTGTTGCAATGTAAACTTTTGTGGTGCCATATTAAGCCACAATCTTCAACACACGGACACAACACAACTTCCGAGGGAGGATTATACTGGCGTCAGTCTGCAACGTCAACAGAAAGGGAAAGAGAGCGAAAGAAACTGACTAGTCAGACTATCGAGGACCTCGTTCACCGGGAAAGACAAGCGCTGACGCCGGCCCGCTTGCCGCCTGGTCTCGTAGCGAATGTCAGGGAATGCTCTGTAGAAGGAACTATTCAATAATGAAGTGGTTCCCATTTGTCGAGTGTCAAATAACTGTTTTTGATTCATAAAAAGTTCAGACAATTTTAATAATGTACACAGTATTCTACAGAAAGTCCTACGTAACCACTACAATGTTTGTAGTGGCGCAATACTCTTTCCTCCCTTATACGAAGTAGTGTCCGAGCCGAGGTGAAAAGGTCGGGACATGGATTAGAAGGAATGGACTGTCCCTACTAAATCGGAAAGTCTGATAGCCTTGCATCAATAGTTATAGAACTAAAATAGCCCAATATTCTAGACTGCAGACTGTCCAGAAACAAGGACAAAATCGAAATTCATGCAAAATTTGAAAAACCATACGTTCAAATTAAAATTCCCCATGGCTCGATGGGGGGCATGGCCATCCTGGTCCCCCACCCCTTGGGTACGGGCCTGCTTTGTTTGATATCTGTGTATCGTGAAACAGTATGGAAAGATAAAGAACTATTCACGAAGAATGTATGATTAAGACGAATACAATTCTTATTTAAAGTGAACTTAAGTCATTCCTTGTTAGCATACACTGTTTCCAGGCCGGTGCCCCCCCTCCCCCTCGAGCCATGAAATATTTTGATGCAAACCTACAAAAAATAACATGGATAATTTTTAAGATTTTGCAAGAATTTAGATTTTCTTCTTGCATAAATGAATGGGTTATCTCTGGAGAGAGGCAGACTCCAGATGTATGCAGTCTACTATATTTAGTAATTTTAGTTTTATAACCATTTATGCGAATCTACTAAATGTTCCAATTTGGTCGGGACAGTTCACCATATTTACTCCCTGTTTTGATTTTTTTCGAACTGCAGTCTTGATGAGAAAATGTCCTCTTTTTGTGGTTAATTCACATTCAGACATGTTCTTCATTATAAGGATAATTCCATAGCGTTCGTGGTCACATTTGTGGGTATGAATTCCCATGGCAGAAGGGGGATCTCACACCTTCCTACCAACGATCTATGAACTAGAAACAAGTAAAATATGCACTCAAATATGCAAATTATGCACTAAAGGAAAAATATAGGCACAAAAAAGATTTATCGAAATACATTTATTTTTTAAAGTTCTACACACACATAGTGACCATTGAAGGTAAAGACGAAGTAACAACAGCTTCCATGTCAAGTAAGGTTGCAAAATCTTGTATTAAATTGAATTTACTATTTCCAGTTGTTAAACACAATATAACGAAAATCGTTAAGTAGTTTTAAATTTATGTAAATTTCAGTGGCCTACAACATATCTCTCTAAATTGGTT
This sequence comes from Lepisma saccharinum, assembly GCF_977018435.1. Taxonomy (NCBI): domain Eukaryota; kingdom Metazoa; phylum Arthropoda; class Insecta; order Zygentoma; family Lepismatidae; genus Lepisma; species Lepisma saccharinum. The sequence goes on along the minus strand of NC_139255.1, from coordinate 36,458,541 downwards.
AGAGTGAAATTTTTCTGTTTACCAGTTAGTATATCCTTGTATGAAGAAAAAGTGCGCTTCACACTGCAACTTGTCACTGGACAATATTTCAATGCAGCTATGTCCTCTGGCGTGAGGTCTTGTAATAGTTCTGTTGATTCACCTTGTAGCACAGCTTTCACTTTGCACAAGAAATTCAAACCTGGGTTCTTGGAAGTCACTTTATCTGCCTTTTGTGCAATAATTCTCCCCACTGATGTTGGAACGGATACAATTTATTTCTTGACATTTTCCCGAAGAGTGAGAGCAGAACACAAAGACATTCCTTCTGTCTCCAGTTTGAAGATCCTCACTCTAGAAGGTGCTTTCAGAAATACTTTTTTCACAGCAGAAATCACATTATTTATATCTGGAAATTGTGCACGAAATTCTTCCGCAATTCTATGAAGATCTCCCCTTGACCATGAAATTTCTGAAAATAAGACATAAGCAATTTTAACTCAAGATACTCGAATGAAGAAGTGATATTGGAAAAAGATGCAGTTGAAGTTCCACAAAACTGTGCAAAATATGTTAACTTCAGAAAATGTGTTACTTTTGCAAATAAAAAAACAAAAAGGCCCGCAAATGGGGATTTTAATTTTTTTATTAAAGAAAACATGTTTATGTGGTAATTTTTTGTGAAGGAGAGAGACTAAAAATGAAAATACAATCGGAAATCTTACGTAGTTCATCACGAACTGCTCTTGCTATAGTTGAATAATTTGTTTGTTCCAAAGCTTTCGTCAAAATCAGGTGTGGTGTTCCTGGTTCACTTTGATTGAGCTTTCCAACGACCACATTAGCGATATATCGACTACACGAATCTGTGGTTTCGTCTATAGACAGCCACACTGGAAAATCTGCGATATCATCCCTGACACTTTGTAAAACCTGCGAAATAAATATTTAATTTTAAATTAATAATTTAAAACATAATATTCCTTGAGCATTTTTATCATTCTATACAGCTTCAGAGTCAATAAAAAAATAATTAAAAAGTAGATTAGTTTGTTTATTTCGTTTGTTAAATAAAACGTCGCTTTCAATATTACCACTAAGTTCTCGAAAGCACTGCGCAAACAACTTACCTCGGAATACAGTGGACCAATATAATTCTTTCGTAGTGTTGACTCGTCTGGAACTTTTTTCTCGCAATGCTTTGCGAGGAAGCTACGAAATTCAGGATTGCTCAACTTTCTTAAAGGAATGTTAGCTGCGCTTTGCACAGGTCACCAGCGAAACCATCTTCACTTGTTTTTTGTTTATCAAGTACAGTTTCTATATTTGCTGTTTGCAGGTATTGCTTGAATTTCTTAGGTGGATGGCAGTCTTCATTTTTTGTCACATGGTATCTGAAACAATACAAAATATTTTAATAACTTCTGGATTCACACTTTTGCGGTTCACTAAAAACAGAGAGACCAAATTGAGTATAAAAAAGAAAAAAATATATTATACTTACTTCCTTACAGCATATTCTGCAGAAAATCACTCTCCCGTCCGTTTGTAAATTAGGCTCTCCTATAATCCATTGTTTCAGTAAAACAATATTCGATGATTTTTCTTTCGGCATCTTCACACAATGCAAACTATACTAATTCAAGGGAGTACAGACTGTTTACGAGCAAAAATTTCCGTTGCTTTATATAGGCCAAGGAAGAAGGCCGGGGGAGAGGATGCACGTGTTCTCTGTGTCATTGCCAGGTTTGCACGAGGGAGGGAACCGTCTGCTCTGCAGCGCGTAAACAGAGGTTTTCGAACACCTGTGCTTCAAAATGTTAATCTCAGAAACACTCCACAGGCGAAACATTAACCAAGTAAACAAATATATTTAAAAAGAAAAAATAAATTTCAAGATCTTTTCATAATATGCATTTATATGCGCTTACGCAGTAAATATGCACAAACACCTTAAATATGCATTTATATGCACTTTAAATCCCCCCCCCCTTACTTCGGTTCGGAATGCTCTGAAACAACTTTAGAACCCGGTTGGATATTAATTAGAGGGTCGGAATAAAATATGCAAAATCCGCACTCTAGTTATAACAATAGAAATAAGCAATTTGGACTTCAAACATACTTTACTAAGAATAACACCATAAACACACACAAAGAAGCAATAACAAAGAATTATGCCTGCCTGTGTGTGAATGTTGCATACATCTTTTGTTCTCTCTCTCTCGGGCTGGTAACAGCATGGTGTAAATAAAAACGTATTTCTATAGCTATAGATAATATTTTAAAATTATATCAAATTGGACTAATAAGAAGTGGAACAGTAGCTGCGAAGGTGGTTGTCATTCACCCTAGGCCCCTGAAACATAGAAATAAGACCAACCTGTTATTTCTCCTTCATTTCTCACCTCCTTTCGTCGGGAATAAAACATAACACTTGCATGTTAATTTAATAAGAAACTGATGTCTTCTTAAAGTTTCTCATTTTTAGTCCCTCCACCAGGCGCGGTTGGCCCTATAGCGCACAGGATCAGTGAACCCCCAGTAATATACGATAATCACCTCGAGAATGAACAATAAACAATGTCTTTACATTTTCACATTATTTCGCTAAAAATTCTACACAATAAGTCATGTATTTGTGCCCGTAATACGGTGAACTCTTTTGCTGAGAAGAAGAAACCGCGATTCGGCCGCCCTGATACAGACCCTCAGTTGAACCCCCACAGGACAGCTCTTGCCATTGTGAAAGCTTCGTGCGGGAGCAGAAGCTCGAGGAGGGTATAGGACAAAATACATGGAAGATGAGATTTGCAGAACCTATGTTCAACCCAACGGTCATGCGCAGTTCGTTCTCTCGCAGAAGGCGCGGGACAAGGCTCCGATCTCGCTGCTTCCTCCCTTCCAGTGTTGCTGTGTGCGGTTCAAGTTTGAAGCGCACACATTACATATTCAATATTCTCTTTGTATCATTTTTGTACTGAACTTCTTGGAATAAATGCAAAATTGTGGCAGAGATGGATGAGTGGAAACAAATAAAAGCTGGAATTAGATGCGATGAATTAAAATAAAGGAGATACATTACCAAAATAGCTCGTGCATGCATTCAGAGGTTTTTCCTTAAAGGTGGAAACACTTCGGGTTCGCGAAAGAGAAAGAATGGCGCGAAGACGTGACTCGCTGTCGCTCGGTGTCAATCGTCTCAAGTTTGTTAGTTTTTGAAGTGCTTGGATACTTGTTGGAAAGTATTAAGTGATGCTGCGAGTGAAGCGAGAGATGGACTTTACCTAGTTATGTCACATGATGCAGTGTAGGCGTTGCTGTCCGCGCAGGTAAGAAATGACCGATGGAAATGCACGTAATTAACGTAAACGAACTTCCTTGTCCACTGAAAAAAAGCGTGTGCTGGTCGACCAGCCCCAAATTTGAACAAAGCTATCTTGTATCAATGAAAGGGTCTCAGGTTCGATTTCTAGTATGCACATGCCATTAGTTGCCAGTTCCCTTTAATAAATGTAGGACCAGTTCTGATTAGTCGGCATGGACGTCCGGAAGGGGAAAAGGGGGCAGCCCCCCGTGGAAATTGAATGTAAACCAAAAATTATATATTACACGCATATAATTTAATTTCAGTCACAGTAATTTTTGGTAATTATTATAAAAGCGTTGCAGTAACTTCAGACTGAAGGAGTGTTTTTTGCTCCTCCTGAGGAAAAAATATATTACTTGCCCCTACATGAGGACGTCCATTCCAACAAAACTCAACTTTTTTCATAAAGGCACAATTTATTGTAGTTTCAGCCCTAAATTTATTCGCACACCCCTAATACAAAACCTTATACTCCCATATAAAAAAAAATTCTGGACAAATCTTTTAAGCCCTCCCCCCATCCTTTTGTTAAGCGAAGGAAGTTTATTTTGCGGAAACTGAATATATGTCACATGACTTCAGTGAACCCCCGGGTAAATAATGCACGAGCCGCGCCTGCCCTCCACCTAGTTATCATTAATTTGCAATCGATTTTGCAGATGTGAACAATAACACACTGCTTCAATGAAGATGGTATGGGATGCACAACCGATTATCTTTTTAATAGCCACATTTCTTGAATGCTAAGTTTTCTTTTCATCGGATTCAACTGAAAAGTGTATACATAAAATTTCTACAATGTCTAAGTATGCCAGCTACATCTAGGTAGGGGGGGGGGTTGCAGAGGGTGCTAAAATCATTCTCGTCCTGGGCGCTGAAATCTCTAGCTATTTAATTATCATTTTTAATAAAAGGCAATAACTCAATAATATCTAACACTCATTAAAAACATTTCACCTATTTTCTAATTTCTTGACATTTTGAACCAGTCGTTAAAGGAATTAATTTCCTAGTTTATAAATGTAGCAAATTAATTTGTTTATATATGTTTATAAATATAAATAAATTAATTCATTATTTAATAATTGACATATATTTCATGACAATTTTATATATATATATATATATATATATATATATATATATATATATATATATATATATATATAAACCAAGGTTTCGGTCTTGCCCCCCCTCAAAAAAATCCTGGGTATGGGCCTGACTGTTTCTGAAGTAGTTTTTAGTCTATCGTTATCTTTTTTAATGTGTTGTGTTTGTCCTGTGCAGGTCCCTTTACAACTTTCACTTTTAACCTTTCTCTAGGGCCCCTTTACACCCCCTTTTTAAATTTCAAGCTTAGAAGGGTGCAAAATGGCCAAAAATTTTAAATCAATCAACCAATGTATTTTAGATTGAATTTCAACTGCATGATATGTAAAATAATAATAATAAACTGTGGAATATAAGTTTCTGTGACTGAAGGTCAAGACTTGAAATCTTACTCTGCCCCCCCCCCCCCTTGCGGGCACCTTTGAACGTAACTCTTATTAAGTTGTTATTATTGTTGGAAAAGTGATTTTCCACTGACTTATGTAGATTTACAGTGTGTGTCAATCTTAAAAATTCAATTCACCCTCTAGCCAGCAATTTCTGTCCAACTATAAAATTAGGAAAGGGACTCATTTGTCGATGACAAAAGCTGACTCTGCATAACACACATTTCCTGTGAACAAGTCAGTGGGCGTAGAATCTACATTCCAAGGTCATTGATCCACGTGTTCTTGCAGGTTACGCAATCGTCGGTTTTATTTCGTTGTAACACGTCACGCATTAAGAGCAAAGTGAAAAATGAATAAAAGCTAGAAAAGCGGAACATGTTGCCTGGCAACATCACTTTGCTGGCATCAAGCTTGTACTTGTTGAACAATGTCATAAAATCATTATCAGCGATTTCCATTGTTCATTGATTACGTCACACCTACATCAAGTTTCTTATATGCCCTGTCCCAGCTAACTGTAGAGCAGGACTGCGCATAGCGGCAGAGCAGGAGGAGGAGGGAAATAGTGGTGAAAGCGCAGCGTTGCCAACCGTACGGAAATTTCATGGCATGTACGGTCCAGACCTTAGTCCGTACACTAAATGCACAGCTTGTCAAAATTTGCTCTTGCAGTTTTATCCCTAATATTTCCCTAAGAAATTCTTAAACCAAGCGAACGGACCTGGAGACAAAAATACGGTCCGTTTGCCAGTGCGTATGGTATTATAGTTTTCAAAAGTTTGCAACGCCTGACAGAGTGTAGAAAGGAAAGCGGGTAATTTGTGAAAGGTTCGACCCCCCTATCCCTCGTTTCTATCCGGCCCTGTGGATTTCTTCCTACCTTAATGCCTCAATCTCTCCTTTCACCTCACCCTGGGTGCCAAGCGAGCAGATTATATTCGCCGGAATTACAAAGGGGGGGGGGGGTTCACACAATAATTTATATTTTTATGTCCCTGGTTCGTTTACACATGTACAGAAAGTGAATATACAACTTGTTAAATGGACAGTACCGTAGTTCTTTAAATCATAACATTCTAGTAGGACATATTGGTTTATTATACGTAGTTTTATATATATATATATATATTACATAGCGTTTCCATGTGTGTCTTGCATAGACCAAATTAACAAATCTCTAATAATATATTGGCGCACCTATGGCATAACCGTCGGCACTTCCTTTACCGCAGAGTTAGCATAACTATCTCTGTGGGCCTACCCTCAGCTTTAAAGATATTCAGTTCCTTATAAATGCGTTTCCTTACGCCTTCACTCTTTCTTTTGGGCATCAATTAATCAATACGGAAATATCCACATATTCAAAGCTTTTTCTAAAAGGGGACTTGGGACAGCAAGAGGGGCTGGCATAACCAGATGCTACATTATTATATCCAGTTTAGCCACCATAAGTGGACTAAACTTGAGGAGACGTTCCTCTTTCGTCGATCAATGGTGATACACTGTTTTTTTCTTAAGCCGACTGGTCTTTTTTATAGCCGGGGTAAACGTCCGTGGACCCCGTAGCGTTGGAAAATTCCACTACAATGGTCTTTTGAAAGACAGCTAGCTCCCCCAACCGGGGAGGTAAAAAACAGGGGATTCTAATATCCAGCAAAGCACAATCCAATAAGCATATACACTTACATGCAATAATAACATAAAAGTACACTCATGGAAACATGTTACTTAACCCTACACCTTGTACCTGGCCAGCAATTAATAAACGTATTACCAAAACCAGTACTGGTCAATCCGACCGTTACAAACTCCAGTCGCCAATTACGCAATCCCCTTTCTCTCACTGCATTGATGGAGCCGTCTCGCGTCACTACTTGCACAGAGACTTGTTCTCGTTCGCCTGTAGCTGGTACGGGGTTTACTTCATTGTCCCCCATAACTGTCTTTTTAACACCTTCCGTTCATCTTATCTACTTTTATAGGTTTTTTTAATCTTAATTTCTCTACAGTCCATTAGACTTTAGATTAGAATATTGTGGATATTGGCTATCATGATGGATTCCCGAAAGGGTGTCAGTGATGACGAGCCGTAGCTACCCTGGAAAATGAATATCAACCTAAAAGTATATATTTCATACATATAATTTTATTTATCAGTCATTTATGCTTATTAAGAGGCCGTTGCAGGAACATGGTAGTTTCAAACTGACGGGCTGTTTTTTAAGGGGCGACACTCTCATGGGAGCATATACCTGGTTTGCCCCCTGCAAACAATTTTGCAGATGTCGGTTGTGGTCTTGCTACTGTGAATACAAAATTGAATCAACTTGATCAAAACAACCGAGTAACCGCAATTTGTAAGTAAGCAAAACCAAATCAATATACAGATACGGGGTCTTCTGAAGCCGTAATACTATAACAAAATCTTTAAAAATGAAATACTATAAAAAATATAATAATACTATGTATCTTCATTCCGGGAGATAATAAAGTTTGACCGGGAGATTGAGTTCCATTCGGAGTGACTACCGGCCATTCCGGGAGGCTTGGCGAGCCTGCCTGCCTGCCAGTGTCCGTTCCTGGGTTTAAACCCGGTTGCTTCATCTACCTCAATTTCACCGTTCATCCTCGGGCGCACAGCCGGCCTCTGTGGCGGAGTGGTCATCGTAACGCCCTTCGAAGCCAAAAGTCTTATGTTTATAATCCTTTGCATACAATCATACATTGATGTGTCATTGTGTTTGTTCCGTTTCTTCACCCAAGAGATGGAAAAGCGACGTTATTGATTTGGTTTATTTTACTCCGCATTTCTGCCACTTGTGACTAATCGCGAAGATGATGAGTGATGATACGATGAAACTGATGAAAGGACACTCGCAGACTCTCATCCCTGGGCCGGGATTCGAACCCGGGACCCCTGGCAGAAAAATCGACGTGATATAACCAAATTAGATATAGTTAAGCGTAAAAACTGACAATATGAAGGTCACACTGATAAGTGTCGGAAATAGGAAGTTATCACATGCAGGATGCAACGGTTCAACACAGGCGAGATTTACGGAAGAGCAACAACTCTGTCATGCGTCCCTGGGAGATACGTCAGAGCGATCGTTTGCTGTGTAGGGTTGCATAAATACAGGTTAGATTTCAGCGCTTGTAGAGCAGAAATTATGAGCTTTCGAGATAATGTTTATGAGGAAAAGCTACTTGTTTTATGATATCTACATAATAATCGTTGTTGAAGTTGTTTTAGGATACCCAGCGTATAAAATCTAGGTGTATTATAAAGTAGGCCTCCGCCGTCAACAGGGTTGACATCTTTAAAACACAAGTGTTTTAAACGTCTGAAAGACACACACACACACATATATATATATATATATATATATATATATATATATATATATATATAATAAGTGTTTAAACCACTTTTGTTACATTCACAATAAAATGTGACATTTAAAAAAAACAGGGTAGCTAAAACGAGGATAGAATAACGCCTCCCAACTGTGGAATAGTCGAACAGCCTAACTAACTAACTCACTCTCTAGCCTTCTTAAACCCGAAGGTTCATGGCTGCAGCAACATAGGCTTTCTATACCTTGGGATCATCCATTGCCTCATATTGCCGATTCTTGACATCTTTTTACAGTGTATACGCCAAACCCCCAATATGAATGGAGGACCGCACCTGTTGTTGGTCAGCGGATCCCTTGGATCTAGCTGGGAGGATCACATAGTAGTCCACCCCAATTCTGCCAATTGTGGGACGCTCCTAGAGCCATGGCAGAACAGCCTACATGCGAGATTTTCAAGTAACATATATCAGCATTTAAGAAGTCGTCAAACGTTTGCTTTTAACTAGAAACCACATTTTTCCTTGGATAATAAACAGATACCTTATCGGCCGGAGGCTGGGAGCGCACAAAATCCATGGCGATCTTGCCACGTTCTGTTAACTGTTTTGTCTAACCTAACCAGTTTTATTCGCCACATCCCAGTATTTTTATCGTTTTACGAGTACTTAAGTACTTACAAAGTCATTCATTGTATTCATGAACGTTTTGTTATAATAAACATGTGTAATATTCCTTGATATTTGACTTTATGTAATTAAATGATCCTTTTACACAGGCCAGCCATTACACAATCATAGGTGTGGCAACGCAGCATTGGATGTTGTGCGCTAGTGGACTGCACCCTCCATTATTCTTAGGTAATTCTTTGCATATTTTAAACGTTTTATTTGTTTAAAACGTGTTTCTTGTTCTTGATAAAGTTTTTTATGTTTATATATATTTTTAATAAAACAAAGTTAGCAGCCCTGAAAGAAAACCACGCTTTTGAATGCAGTTCCGATTAGCCTGTCTGGACATGAAGTGAGCTTTTATGTAACTTTTCTCACCCAGTGGATCGTGTCACCAATAAGCGCGGTTTAAGGTTATACCCTGTGATTTTCGATCCCATTTGTAATGGCAAAACTGCAGTCGATAGAAAATGAGTTGGGTTTTATTTCTTGTACGAGCAGGTTTACCTTTACTACCTAAGTTAGTGGTAAAACGTATTAGTTGGCTACCGTGTACCCTTTAAAGCGATATCGGCGTGACTCACGTGGAAATTCCAAGATTGGACCAATCTTTTTGGACGCTGTGTAACGAACAAAAGAGAAGGCAATAATAATTCGAAATAGCCTTTTTCCGTAATGCACCATGGATGGACTTCTAAGCATTGGTGATGTTGGGGATTCCGAAACGGGGTCGTAAATTTCTAGTAAATTAATTACCAGCGATGTATCCATGGTGTGCTAATGTGGTTTACAACCTTTGATTGCTTCCTAGAAAGTAGAATGTTAGGCACGTGAACATATAGAGCACTAGGATGATAAAGGATGGCAAGACGTATTTTGCTTCGTTACGAAAATCTCGTACACGACACTGCACATCTCCATTTTAGAAATAAAAATTTAGTTTGTCTATTGGCTTGAGTATTAACAAGCAAATTGTCACCATCATTTGTTTTACCCAATGAGAGCTTCAAGAGTTGAAACAAAACTCCACACACTTCTGAACCAGCATGTGAAAAAAATCTATTCCTTAAAAACACGTAGAACGCAAGAGGAACATTTATTAAAATAGTCATGGACAATTTGGTAAACAGTACTTGTGCATCCCACTGTACATTCCGAGGTCGGTCTTTTGAATACTTGAACAATATTTGTCACGAGTCGCATGAGCTTTGCTGCTTTTTATCTAAGAAATCTTGATTTCAGCTGTTGCCTTCACCCACAGTCACTTTTATTTGCTACAAGATGTAAGATATAACTCCAAGGTGTGTGCATGTGTTTGTACGCAAGGTGTCGCCTTCGAACACCGACAAATTTCCACACCGTATAGAGGCCATCTGGGGAACAACATTTCTTTAAAACGTCCTATTCTCAAACTGTCATGTTCAAAGTTAATATTATTTATGTTATTGATGTTGTTTTTAACTTATGCATGTTTATTTTATATATATTGTTATAATCATCTTATCACGCTGTATAAAATACAAGAAATGAAATTGATGTAACCATAGCAACGAGAAATATAAGTACTAAAAATGGTGATGGAAGTTGTGAGATTTTCTGCGCCTGTATTGTATTTATTTTAAATATAACGGTTATCGTTAATTACGCAATTTTATTTGCATTGATAATTGTTCTGCAAGTTTAAGCGCAGCGACGGTTATCAAGAGTGGCGACCCAGAAGCCAGGATTGTTCAAAAAGTGTGCAATCTTCTGACAGTGGTAAGAATGTCTGTTGTAATGGAACAGAATTTTTGTCATATGCTGAAGTAAGACTTACGTCACAATCTTCAGTGTGCTTGTATAACGTAACTTCTTAAGTGAATCGTCATATGTGTGAAGATCACAATGGCTGATAAGTTAAAGCAAAGTAAATCTAAATCGTCGCGTAAAGAAACAAACATTCAGGCTGATACAATGACTACTTACTTTGATGCTGATAATCCCGTAGTCGCTTCCAGTAATGCGAATACTACAGAACATGATGTTTGTTCTACAAAACCCGACAAATTATCTTGTTGTAATGATCCAGACAATGATTTGAGGTATGTTCAGTGTACTCAGTGCTCGTCATGGCATCACATATCTTGTCTCAAACTTACAGTCACTCACTGGACAATTTATTCGACTACACTAGAAAATTATTATTGTAAAGGTTGCAAACCAGATTATGATCCTTTTAGTTTGCCAGCTTATCTAGAAACTCTTAACCCGAATTTTGGCGATTTGTTAAGTACTGTTAAGAGTATTCAATTGCTTATGGTCGCTTCTAATGAAGACCTCAAGACGAAACTAGAACAGTCTAATGCTGAAATGAAATCTCAGTTAGAAAATTCTATGAAATCACAGTTAGAACAGTCTAATGCTGAAATGAAATCGCAGTTAGAACAGTCTAATGCTGAAATGAAATCTCAGTTAGAAAATTCTATGAAATCACAGTTAGAACAGTCTAATGCTGAAATGAAATCGCAGTTAGAACAGTCTAATGCTGAAATGAAATCTCAGTTAGAAGATTCTATGAAATCACAGTTAGAACAATCTAATTCTGAAATGAAATTGCAGTTAGAACAGTCTAATGAAGAACTAAAAACACGAATGGATCTTGCTAACCAAGATATGAAATTACAGTTACAGCAATCTAATCAAGAACTTGCAGAGTTTAATGAGAATATTAAGTCTCAGTTTGAACAATTGGAATTGGATATTTATAGTAACCTAACTTCAAAATTTGAATCGGTTCATCAAGAAATTAATACTGTTAATCAAAGATTAGACAACTTGACTTCCGATGTTAAAACACAACTTGATTCAATAGCTTCCGAATGTGTCAAGAAAAATGAACATTTGGGAAGTATTTTAAATAGCAATATTTCTCAAATCCGAACAGAACAAGACGTTCAAGGTCAACAAATTTTAATAAATAAAGATTTGATTAGTGAATACGATAAATCTATTACAGTATGTTCATCCAAAATAACTGATATTAATAATAGATTGACATCGTTGGAAGTTGCTGGTAAGGAAAATGTACATTTTGGAACGTATCTTATTGATTGTAATAACAGGTTTCAACATATAGAATCTCGTATTGATGTTTTGCAAACTAATTATGCAAATTTTCAACGCAACACAAAAGGAAATTTGAAACCTCCCCTTGCACAAAATAGTTCTCAAACTAAGACATCGCGTGAAAGGGCTAGAAATGCAGTTGACTCGGGGGTGACTAATTCATCTACTTATTCATCTGATGAATCTTTAACAACCCATGTGAAAACAACGTTCGATGAACCGCATGTTCGAAATCGTGTTCGCTGGAAGCGAAACAAAAGATTTATTCCAACCTGCAATGAGGAACATTATCGAAATAATATGTCACCTAATAGTGTACAGTTTAAGGATACAAGTAATTATGCGATTAACAATATGCAGACAACTTCTAGATTGAATTCTACCGTTACAAATATTGATAAACATTCCAATGTTCAACAATGTTGTTCTGCTGATGGTGAAAATAGTTACATAAATCAAATGTTTACATACTCGCAAGAACCTAACCTCCCTATCGTTCATCATAGTAATGTCCCTGGTGAAACGTGTGGGTTTCGTCATATTTCTTCCTTGCAGAATGAAGCTTGCAGACCATGGTTTCAAGGTGAAAGGCGTAATGCAAAATTAATGACTGGCACAAGTTGTCCAAATGCTGAAATTGGTGTTAATGAGTCAAATACAAATAACAATTACTGTGATAATCCACAAAGTCAGTTTGATCGTTGTATTTCTCCAACGTCTTTACCTGTAATTACTGTTGGGGATAGAGGAAACAGATATGTAGATAAATGAACTGTCTCATTTACCTAAATTTTCTGGGAAAATAGAAGACCAATCGGCTCGAGAATATCTAGAACATCTTAATTCTATGCTTGATCTTATGAGCATTCCAATTAACAAAAGGCTACAGAGTATTCAGCAGTGTTTCACCAACAGAGCTGCGTACTGGTATAGAACTCACAAACGTATGTTTTCTTCATATGATCATTTTCAAAGGGAATTCATGAAGCAATTTGCAAGTCCGGAAATAATACAGTCTCAGTTATCAGTATTAAGGAACAGGAAATATGATCCTACAGTACATGGTGATTTAGAAAGCTTTGCGTTGAAAACATATTCAAATTATTGCAATTTAGTTGAGAATCCAAACGAATTGGATGTTATTCAATTAGTTATTAGCCAGTTACCAAATAATATAGCTAATAACATAACTTGTCATGAGATACGTTCTATGGACCAGTTAACAACTATGTTAAGGAAATTAGATGTTGTCCGAACTAGTAGAAGAGGACTTATTTTCTTACCGGAAGAAACCGATAATAGTAGTAAGGTTAAACCGAACAAGAATCCTGACAGTATGAAATCAAAATTTAGTGTCAAGCAAATTAATGTTAAACACACCAAAAACACTTGCTCATCTTCTACTCAGACTTCGTCGATGGATGCTCAAGTACCTTTTACTAATGAATTTGGCAATGCTAATTCAAGATATGGTCAGTTTAGAGGTAGCAATGGTAGTTTTAGAGGACGTAGAAATAATCGAGGCTATTCAGGATTTTCACATAATAACAGAAATAATTTCAGATTCCAAAGAAATAATGCATACTCTGGTATTTCCGGTGACATTACAAATAGGCATTATAATCAGGATGCTGTAAGTTCTCAGTTACCTAACGGTAGTCAGAATGGAAGGATTTTCTACAATAGGCAAGCGCAGTATACAAGTGAGCCTGCTCTCGCTCCTACTTACAGTCAACCTGTTAATGTGACTTCATTACAACCACAAGATGCATCTACAACTTCTGGAATATCAAATTCTCCTTCTGGAAATGTATCAAGGACCTTTACACGACAATCTGGTATTGGAACATCTTACCAATCAACAACAAATTTAAATTAAAGGAGCGGATGGAAGTGCCTCGTTCACTCTGCTTTCTTTCAGAGAGGCCAAATTTGAACAAGCGAAATTCATTTCAAACACAGGAAATTATGAATGTACGTGATGATAAAGGCTTAATATCGGAACCACTACAAGTGAATTTTCTATTGGAATGGTTTGAAGAAGAACCTGAATGGACTGTTAGTGATTATGATATTCCGGTTCCATTAACTGAAGTTCCAGTTATTCATGGAATTATTTGTCAAATACCTGTAGTTTGTATTATAGATTCTGGAAGTCAGGCAAATGTTCTAAATTTTGACGTTTGGTGTAAACTATCGTCTTTGATTGGCAACATTAAACTGGATAACGTGGAAGATGTAAAACTCACCGGTTTCGCTGGATCCAAGAAGTGTAAAGTTGTTGGCAGTAAAATTATTAATCTGCAGATAAAGAACGAATACTTTTCTATGGAATTTTTTGTTCTTAAAGAGTTGAATGCCGATGCCATTTTAGGAGTTCCATTTTTGAGGAAATATAAAGCTGTAATTGATTTTAAAGAAGGGAATGTAAGTTTGCTAAATGATAAAGGAAAGGAAATTTCCTCTGTTTTAACTCGGCAATGTTCTTCTACAGAAGATTTGAAGTATTGTACAAAGTCTAACTTTTGTTCCGAAGATACATTAAATGATAATGAAAGTTATTCATGTAGATTGTTACGTGATGCGTCAACTTTGAATGATGATGTAGAATATATGCCAGCTAAGAAGTCCATTTATGAGTCTGTTTTTAGAAATGATAATTTAGACAATTTGCAGAAAGCTGATTTATTCAAACTTCTGTCGTATTATCACGTACAATTTTCAGATAAACCTAGAAAAGCAATTGTTGAACCTTACAAGATTCAATTAGATACTGTAACACCTATTACAAGCACACCTTATCCCATACCAATATCAAGGAGACTACCTTTAGAAGAAGAGCTTTCCAAGTGGGAGAAATGGGGAATTATTTACCAGGATTCTTCACCATATCTTAACCCTCTACATATAGTGCCAAAGCAAGGAGGTCTTTGGAGACCTGTGATCGATTTTAGGAAACTTAATCAACATGTTATCTCTCCACAAGTGAGACTAGAAGCAATCAACGAACTGTTACAGAGGTTCCTAGGATGTGTTTATTTTTCTTCAATTGATTTATCATGTGGTTATTTTCAAATACCGTTGACTGAAGATACATATCCTTACACAGCTTTTTCTTATAGAGGCAGACAATATCTTTTCCGCTATCTTCCGTTTGGGATTCGTTCAGCCGTCTCAGTGTTCCAGGACAGGATGAATAAAATATTCTCCACCGATTGCAGAAATTTTGTTGTTTGTTATTTGGATGATATTCTAATTTTCAGCAAAGATTGGTCTCAACATATGCAACATTTAGAACTAGTTTTACAAAAGATAAAGGGTGTCAATATGTCTATTAAATTTTCCAAATGTAAGTTTGCTTACAAAGAAATCTGCTTCCATGGACACATAGTGTCCGGTGATAAAATTATGGTTGATCCTGCAAAGAACTCAGCAATTATTAATTTTCCAATTCCAACAAACAAACGCTCCTTGAGAAGGTTCTTAGGATTAGCTAATTGGAGGCGAAAGTTTATTGAAGGATTTGCTGAAATGGCACAGCCTTTGTATGATCTGTTGAAAAAGGAATCAAAATAGCAATGGAATGATGTTCATGCTTCAGTTTTTGAAAACCTCCGCAAGTCACTGATATCTCCAAAGGCTTTGTATCAACCAGATTTCACGAAGCCTTTCAATGGCAACACAGACGGTTCGAAGAAAGGAATAGGAGCTGTTCTATGGCAAGACTCAACTGAAAATACTGAAGAAGGACCACGTATAATTCAATACGTTAGCAGATCTCTTAAAGGCAATGAGTTATCATACAATACTCACGAGATTGAATGCTTAGCGATATTATTTGCTTTCGAAAAATTCTACATTTACATAGCTGGAACTAAGGTGAAATTGTTTACCGATCACCAATCTTTATCTTCGCTAGAATCTACTAAAACTTTGAATCCACGATTAAATCGTTGGAGTTTGAAATTACAAATGTTTGATTATAATGTATATCACGTAGCGGGAAAATCTAATGAAGCTGCAGATGCTTTAAGCAGATATCCTGATTTAAGTACAGGTTTTCCAACTCTATCGGAACTATATGTAAATAACATAAGTCTTGATTTTCTTGACGAAGATAGTGTAACATTTTGGCAAGAAAGTCAAAATTCGGATTCTTATTGCAGTGTCATTGTACAAAAGTTACAAAATGGGAATTTGTCGAAGAATATAAAAAGGCAATATTCGATTCAAGATAATATATTATTCCTGAAACATTTGAAAGAAGACAAGTGGAAACTTGTAGTACCTATTATTGTTGTACCCAAAATTCTTCATAAATTACATGACTTACAAGGTCATTTTGGATACTATAAACTATTTAATAAGTGCAGAAGTTTATATTATTGGCCTAAAATGAAAGTATCAAGCAGTATTTGAACGACTGTCTAACATGCGCAAAAACTAAACAAGCTCACACAAAAATTAGTAAGGATGAATTGCATGTATATTCTACTACTCCACATGATATGTTATCAATAGATCTTGTTGGACCGTTACCCAAATCACAAGGATATAGTTACATATTAACAATAGTTGACAGGATGTCCAAATTTTTAATGGCTTATCCGTTAAGGAAGGCAACGTCACGTGAAATAATTAACAAATTCAAGCTTCAGTATTTTTACCACTATCCAGCATGTAAGGTAATATTATCAGATAACAGTTCCCAATTTAAATCACAAGAGTGGAAGTTATATATGAATGACTGTAACATAAAACATATCACCACGTCAGTTTATTCGCCTTTCGCAAATCCTGTGGAAAGGTACAACAAAGAGTTAATACGATTGTTGCGATTATATACTTCGCAAAATCATCAGGACTGGGTAAAATATTTGAATCATGTAACAGGACTTCTTAATAATTCCGTTTCGGAAATAACAAGTTTCACACCTAGTGAACTTTTTCTTCATCACGAATTAAAGGATTTAATTATCAGTCAAATTAACTGGCCAGATGATTTAAAGTTTGTGCCCTGGAAACCTAAGTATTTTATCGCCAAAGGACGTATTAAGGAAAGATATAAGCCCAAAACTATTGAGTGTGATGCTAATAAATTAAAGATTGTCCCAGGTGATATTGTTTTAGTGAAAAATCATGAACATAGTAGTGCAATTAACAAGAAAATTCATAAGTTTATGGAATTATCGCTTGGACCCTATATAGTTGATGCTGTGAAAAACAATTATACAATTTTGATGTCTATGGACGGAAAGAAGATAACAACAAGGCAGAACTTGTCAAATATCAAGAAATTTAATTGTTCTGATGAGAAAAAAGAAGAATTGCTTAAACTAATGTAATTGTCATGAAGTGATGCATAAGTAGCTGTAAATTCGAACACTAAGATGACATTTTCAGAACTTTAGTAAAAAGAGTATTGTAAATTTGTGAATTGGTTCATTATGTCAAGTGAACTCTTTCATTATCCTGACGAGTGTATATTAAAAGCAGGACTCAAATCTTATATATTATATAAAAAAAATGTTATGTTCATTTTTTTTTTACCAGGAGAAGGGGAGAGATTGAGACTGTCCTATTCTCAAACTGTCATGTTCAAAGTTAATATTATTTATGTTATTGATGTTGTTTTTAACTTATGCATGTTTATTTTATATATATTGTTATAATCATCTTATCACGCTGTATAAAATACAAGAAATGAAATTGATGTAACCATAGCAACGAGAAATATAAGTACTAAAAATGGTGATGGAAGTTGTGAGATTTTCTGCGCCTGTATTGTATTTATTTTAAATATAACGGTTATCGTTAATTACGCAATTTTATTTGCATTGATAATTGTTCTGCAAGTTTAAGCGCAGCGACGGTTATCAATTTGTCACGAGTCGCATGAGCTTTGCTGCTTTTTATCTAAGAAATCTTGATTTCAGCTGTTGCCTTCACCCACAGTCACTTTTATTTGCTACAAGATGTAAGATATAACTCCAAGGTGTGTGCATGTGTTTGTACGCAAGGTGTCGCCTTCGAACACCGACAAATTTCCACACCGTATAGAGGCCATCTGGGGAACAACATTTCTTTAAAACGTTGAGGCTTCATATATTCGCTACGAGCCCTTGAAAATTTTCACATTTTATCTTTTAAGTATGCAACCACTCGAGAAGATTCGAGAATGTCACTGAAATTTATTTCCGTCTGATAACATTCGCATACAACAGTACGACACAGTTTAATACCTTTTTATGCGTCTGTAGGTTAGTCGGGACTGTATGCACAGTTTGAGTTGAGCTCTGAAGCCCTGGAATGCTTCTTCGTCGGGAACCCTAAACAACGAGGTAGAAAGGGAGATTATAGAATAAAGTATGGAGACAGAGATTGTAAGCAAATTTACACTACTTGAGATAGGGAAGAACTGTTATAGAAGGTCCCACATGTAGGTCTTTTCCATGATTGTGACAGTTTTACGCCAGAGTCCCAGCCTTGGTTCTTTGAGAGTTTCAATTTCATCAAATCCTTCACACTTATCTTCACGATTAGCCAAAAGTTTCAGAGGAGCTACACTAAGTGAATCAAAATCACTACAACAATGAACTAACACAATCTCGCCTACTACTAAAAACCATAAAACACTCTTCGACAGTCTATTACATGTAATCTTGTAGATTTCGAATGAATTGCGTTGCTTCCCAACTCCTCATTTCCTGCTCTCATATCTCGATTGCAACTGATTACTGACGTATGAAGGGTTGCCAGTGATGTCTCTGTCAA
The DNA here is from genome assembly GCF_977018435.1 of Lepisma saccharinum. Lineage (NCBI taxonomy): Eukaryota > Metazoa > Arthropoda > Insecta > Zygentoma > Lepismatidae > Lepisma > Lepisma saccharinum. The sequence continues at coordinate 36,439,787 of NC_139255.1, read as the reverse complement.
ATGGTGAGAAACACAATATTAATTTGTTGATATTATAACGCTCCTCGGATCAATGAAAAAACAAATGCCCACCAGAAAATAATCCAATGATTTGTTTACGGTTTTGAAGTTGAATCTGAATGCAAGCGACTACGAGGCAGTGACGCAATCTATTGGCTTAGAAATCAAGTTTTATGACCTGCCTTTAAAATGTGTGATTTTTACGGGGGGCGACATTTCTCCCTGCTGCATTCAAATACCCAAACAGAAAATGTATCTCTTTGAGGGGAAAATAGTACATATTATTAATAATATTAGTTCACTAACTCTTAAGAAGCATTAAAATTGTAAAAAACTTTGTAGTGAATCCTTTCTATCCTACCTAAATATCTCTCCAAAGCTTTAACTGCTATACTGCCACTACTCACAGCTGACCGTCGCACAGAACGCTACGATGTCAGAGGTCCTGGGTTGGAATTCTGGTCTGGGATGGACTTTCTTTGTGAATGCCCCTTTATCATGTCATCACTCATCCTCATCTTCGCCATTAGCCAAAAGTGGCACAGAAACCAAAGTAAAATAAGCCAAATCAATCGGTCAATACTCAGTATTTAAATCTTTGCCGAATTGAACGTTTGAAGCTGCAAAGATAGGCTAATCAGGACTGTGCCTACAGTTAAAAGTGGGATCCAAGCCACTGTGTGTCTCAATCGGGTATCGAACCAGGGCCCCGGTGATTACAATGCGACGACGTTACCTCTACGCTATCGGGTGGCCCTCTCTCTTTGCCTAATTGTTATTGCATTTTGCAACACGTGTATTGGACATTTTCTTGTTTAAACACACCGTAACTATTTTGTAGAACCGATTGGGTCTTTAGAAATGAACCGATAAGTAATTCAACTCTGTCTTGTGCAAGGATTTAGTGTGATGCTGACGAAATTAGACACCTTTCAATGTTGTAGATTTTCTGCATTAAATTGATGAGTATAAAATTTTGTCTGTTTCACAATCATTCGATGTAATATCAGTGATTGTACTTGTGATATTTGAAAGCACAACAATGCTTGCTTCAAGAACAAAATGAAATTTGAACAAATGTGATAATTTCAAAGCGATCGACTGTTAACTGTCGACAGGCAAAACTGAATATACCGAAATGAAAGACTGGTTTGTCAAGGAGGCAATATGCGTCGGATGCGAGTGTGCGCTGTGCAATTGATTTGAAAATCTGGTGCGAGCTAATTTCGGCGAGACAGTCACGCATGTTGTGAACGGGTGTGTACAGAGTAAGGTTGTGTCCACTCATCTGTTCGACCCATCACGACTAAAACAACATTCGCTTGGCAATAACACCCTGGCGGTCTCATGGTGGTTTCGTGATTAGACACGACGCCCCGTGGTGCGCATCATCCCTCCACGTTTCGTTGCGTGATTCCTCATGACAAAACCCCACTGGGTAATTTACTCCGTGTCATCAACGTGACAGTGACACTTCTGCCCCCTCCTACATGCATGTGCACGTAAATCTTAATAATAGCTTCGTGTTTATCGAGCACGGGAAGCGCTGCGGGGTGAACGAAACTTTTACGAGAAGTGGAAAATTGTACATTAATTGCATAAGCTTGTGCAACCCTGTTTGAAATTCCAAGGATATGAACCTGGAGACATGTCATGAAAATATAAATTATATGTCGACAACGAGTTACTTGTATACTACATTTTGAAATGAATAACTGTAACTTTAACCCGGTTACTTTTTTGCGCATTTTGAAAGGAAATGGCACACTTTCCCTGCTAGGGGTGATATGTTTAAAACAACTTGAAACAAACGACTTCGTTTTTTACAAATGTTTTAAACATTTCAAACTGTTTTAAAAACAAAACACATTTTGATATTTGATTGTCTGCATTTATTTTTGCTTTCGGCAACTCTGTCTTTCATTCAATCTGTGTCATTTAGTTTTCTGTACACAGAAACGGCATGAATAACTAACTATGCAATACATTCTAATATATGGCAGATTCTACCATATCGGCTAGCAACAGTGATGATACACGTGAAACAGTAAACACGCAAACATTAAAAAACGCATACTGTACTTTTTTTTTTAAAAAAAAAGGGTCATCGAAATTCCCATAAGCCAACTCGAAATATAAAAAAAAACATTTTTTTTTAGCACTGAATTTGAAAATTCAGGTGCTAAACCCGTACCAGCTAACTGTAGACCAGGCAAACGAGAACAAGTCTCTGCGCAAGTAGTGACGCGTGACGGCTCCACCAATGAACAGTGACAGAAACGGGATTGCGCAATGAACGACTGGAGTTACCCGCTTTCTCTCCTTCGTTCTGCAGCTTTGCTAAACTTTTGAAAACGATAATACCGTACGCACATGGCATGATTGTCTCCAGATCCGTTCGCTTGGTTTAAGAATTTCTTAGAGAAATATTAGGGATAAAACAGCAAGTGGAAATTTTGACAAGCCGTACATTTAGCGTCTGGTCCGTACATGTACGATCAGGGCCCTACGGTTGGCAACGCTGAGCTTTCTCCACTCGATTTCCCTCCTTCTCTGCCGCTATGCGCAGCCCTGCTCCACAGTTAGCTGGAACAGGGTATAGGCGAATATTTTCGGGCGCTCTGTATTTTTCTACCCTTGCATGTGCCTATGTTGTTTTTTTTGCAAGATTTTAAAACACTTTTGTAACTGAATAGTATATGGATGAAGAGTTTTGTTTAGCATTTAACGTACATTGTTGTTATTGTATTTTGTTGCATGCACGATAAATATGGTATTTCGGAAAAACAGAATAGCTACCGCCGGAGTAAGAGTGGGGCCTGGCAACCGTGGATTAAGTGAACCTTATCGCAATCAATCAAGGTGGGAGCCTAACTCTGAACTGCGCATATGTATCTACGTGTGCGTGGGAGGTTTACTTGTAGATTGTACTGTTTTGTGAGTGTTTTGACAATTTTTTCCCATGTTGTTGCAGGACGATTCGTCGACGTGAGCCATGGGCCGTTCCTTCCTCTGCTTCTGCCTGTTTCGATTAGCACTTCCGGTTGCCCTCGCAGCATGTGAGTATCCGTTTTATACAATATTGCAGGTTTCAGGTGTACATTCATTGGAGCAGATATTAGTGTCATGGAAAAGTTATACATTTGAGGGTCACATTTATTTTATTTGATAAACAGGTGTACAATTATAACTCCAACCACAAAGTACATTTCTGAGAGATCATATTTAGATTTTGCAATCTAAACCCCGCGACAGGTTAAGTTTGCAGCAACTTTTCGCTTATATAGATCCAAACGTGCGCGCAGAACATAGTTCCGCTGCAATACTGTCGGTTTTCTCACCGTCTGTGACATGAACATCTCGACGGTTGAAGCAAGACGACCGTTTTGACGCGGATTAATATATAAAACCTGCAAACTTGACCTGTCACGGGGCTAAGTGAATTACTGATACGTTTCTAAACATTAGTACTTACTTTTGCGAGTAGTAGCGCCAGTTGTTCTTTACCTGAGAGTGAATAAGTACTTTTTTTTTCAAAATGTAATTTTGTCACAATGTAATCTTCTGTTGCATTTACGAAAGTTTGAACATACAAAAATTACTTCTCAAAAATTTGCAATTTTGATACTGTATAGCGCTCGAGGATTTTTCAGTTTCTTTGCCAGGAAGATAGTGAATTAGAAAGTGCTTATTGAACTTGGGTTAATTCTGTTTTGTAAGGTGCATAGATCAGCACATTCTTTGAGCAGGTGATGGCAATATAGGAACGGAAATTTTGTTTTCGGCGAAGAGGATTGACTATCCTTACACTTAGTAGCTTTTACGATTTCGTCAAGACTGAATGCAGAAGTAATATATTTTGCCGAAATAGTGTGTTCAAACTGACTACCAGAATGTAGACATTATACTGATAGAAGAATCTGTATCCTTATAATTACCATAGTCTTGCCGTGGTATTATTCCACAAAAAGTTTTTTCCATCTAACCCACTATTGGTTGCCTGAAAAACTAATAGTTTTGCAACATAGAACAGTTTGTCTTTTATCTCTGTTTCACAAATATAAAGGCGATACTAAAATTAAAAGAAAACGAGGAATCCGATTCAATTAATTTCTGGAATGCCAAAACAGTTGAGATTCAGAAACGAATATTCGAATGAGTAAATAGCATGTGAATATATCAACCTACTCAATTTTGACTGCGTCATTTGAACAGTAGGAAGGCCAAGACGAAGATGGAGGGATAACGTTGAGATGGACCTAAAGGAAATTGGTACGGATGGAAAAGAGTATATAGATCTTGCTCAGGATAGGGACAGAGGGAAGGCCTGTGTTGCTGCATCCATGAACCTTCGGGTTGAAGAAGCTAGAGAGTTAGTTAGTTAGTCATTTGAACAGTTCAGTAAGCAGGGTTCCCACAAACCTGGTGATCTTGGAAAAGTCAGGGCAATCAACCTATGAATGAAAAAAATATGACATTTGGAAAATAAGACTGGAAAATTCAAGAAAAATCGGGCGTTTTTTACCGGGTTGAATTTGCGAATAAAAATAAATTATACTTTTTCGTGAAAGAGCTTCTTAATGAAAGATATTCTATTAACAGAATTTTTATAGTTTATTTTTGTTACCAACCACCGTGGCGGAGTAAATATCACGTCCCACGATGACGCCAGGTGTCCCAGGTTCGAATCCTGGCCTGGGCATGGGGGTTCTTTGCGAGTGTCCATTCATCAATTTCATCATATCATCTTCGCGATTAGCCAAAAGTAGCAGGGAAGTAAAGTAAAATAAACCAAATCAAACAATCAAATTTATTTTCGTTTATGTTGAACAATGTCGAATAAAGATGATCCTCGTATGTAGCAAGTGCAGTTGAATAATTAAAAGTTGGCTATTATCACTAGAGTACGTAGGATTTTTTTTAATGTAGGGGGGCTGAAATTGTAAAGGTGGATATTACATAGCTGCGTTCGAAATTACCATTTCTAATCTTCGTTTTAGAAGTTGTTCGAAGACAAGAATCGTAATGGGGGCCCATTTTAAGGGGGTCTGCATTTACCACTTCGGTTTTCCCCCCAGCTCTCTACTGTTTCATTTGATTTTTTAAATTATTTTCTCAATTTCGGGAGGGGCTGTAGCCCCATCGGCTCTCCATGTTTACGCCAGTGGCTTTAGGATGTTGAAACACCACTGCTGAAAATTTATTTTAAAATAACCTGGAGAGGCCAGAGAAAGTTTTACCAAAGTGAGTGGGAATACTGGGTAAGCCTACCGGATTAAAATTGAATAATGAATGGGAAACTGCCCTTGGTATCTTGAAAAAAATCTGCGCAACATTGGATTTGTTTATATTTCTTCGTGTGAGCATATCAGGATGATGAAGCTGATTAGATCGCTGCTTATTTTCCTAATGGGAGGCGGGAAAAAAGGGCGAAATGCGACGAGAAAAAAATGGCCGAGGCCGCATAACCGCAGAAGATGGATAACAGCAGAACGGGTGGGGAGAGGGGTGTTGAGAGTGCTTTGTTGATGAAGAGTGCCCTCTCTCTCAGGGGAAGTCATTAACCTGATTACAAGAGGTGGATAATTACACTCTATTGGCGAACGGATTTTATGGCTTCGGTGCTCGCGTGGGATGCCACCTAACGTGAAGTCGATGTGTCACCGCTCGGATTGCTTGAATTACGTCATCTTCCGAGTTGAGCAAAGTGGAATTCCGACTAGGTAACTGGGTGGAAAATCTTTCCTTTGGAATTTTTTTTTCCCTCCCACCCTTGTTATCATTCTCGTGACATTGAGTCAGACAAAATATTATCATAAGATAGCGTTATCTGCTTGTACACGCTCCGTAACCCAGTTTCTACAGTGAAAGTCGCTTTATATCGGCCCCCCTAGCTGTGCACAATTCAGGAGTCCTTACATTTTATTTTTCTTGCAGTTTACGGTTCTTACAAGCACATAAACACAATAGTTGCTTTTACTTTTCGGGAGAAGACACGCTCCCTTCCTCCGACATTTATTTCTAGTTTGAATAATATTACAGTTATATAAAGAAGCAGTTCAAACAATAGGATTAAATTTGGCTCTGGTCGCGATGTAAAACAGCGTAAAGTAATAGTAAGTTTCAGAGAGAAGTTAATGGTCTCGCTGTTAAGTTGTTTTTTTCCCCCCTTTTTTTGATGTATGCTTCCTCGCGCCAGCCGTGAAGGCTTTTTTTATCGGGCTAGGGATGAGAGCGAAGTGCGTGCGATCGTGGCCGAGAGTGCTGGATTTCGAGGGTAAACAGAGGCCCCCGCCCACTTGCCACCTTTCTTCGATCAGCTCCCCTCACGCGAATGTCACGTGACTCGAACGGAGATGCCATTGCAGGATTTGGGGTGTCCCAAGATGCCTCTTTCAGAAGTTCACTGGGGGAAAAAAGTCCGGTTTCCCATGCATACACCGGACGCTTGCTTGCACGAAAAATATATTATTACTTCCCATGCAGGAAAGTAAATATTCGATTGATGCTAAATATGAATTATTTATATATGTACCTTTGTTGTGTATCTTAGATACAGTGTGGTATTTGGAAAGTTTGCACTAGGTGGAGGAGGGGGAAAATTCTGGTAAATTCATTCGAAGCATCGGGTTGTTGTAGGCAAAGCATCCTCCAAGGATAATTTGAAACAGAGAGGGGAGGGTTTATGTTCATAGATGCTATAAATGTACATCATGGTTTGACTTTGTGATCAAGGGGTACCGGGTTCGATCCTCAGTGGAGGCACATTGCACAGTGGCTCGAATCCCACTTTGACAAGAAAATACAATTGATATTTTAGTATGTAAATCGTCAAAGTGCAATGCCTTTACTGGAATATGGAAAGTAATTTTTACTACTATAAGCATATAATTCTTCAACTGTCTATTGACTTACTTCGCGACGTTACAGGAGGTCACATGTTGTTATTCATACGACGCTAGAATTATCGGCGAGTTCTGACGAGCTCAACAATCTAGCGCCACTGTTTCCTATCCTCTGCTTCATCTTCTCCTACATCGGCTTCTCCCCTTTTTTGTCATCTTAATCGGAAGTGGTTTCCAATTTTTAATGTTTGCTTGTTTTGTTTGTTTCATCTGCAATCTTTGCATCTTTCCTGCGTGCAGCACTGTCTTTACATTCCGTGAATCTATCTGATAGGAGGTGACTCCCTGTATAAAGATTACCTTCACTATTCGTGCAGAGTTCCTCCCACCCCTTTGGTTTTCTGTCAGCTTGCTTTTTCCCTTAGCTTTTGAGGCTCCCTCCTCTCCTTTCAAGTCTGCAGGGCCAGCGCTTATTTTGTGGCCGCACTTTCCCACCGTACCAAAGGCCTTTTTTAGGTTTTATAGAGAATTGCCCTGCCTACTTATTTGCCATTTCACCGCCATATCTGCTGACGCTCGCCCTAGGTTCTAAACCAGAGATATACAAGGATAAAAGCAAGCGTTTGTGTTTCTACTAACCATAATTCAATGCATAAAATACGCGATTGAAGCAATACATACGTACGGCTATGGAGTTCAAGCAGTCATTTTTAAGCGTTCCTATTCTCTGGCTGCGGTAAGAACGAAGTCAGTGTAAACAAACACACGCAGCTTTTGAGAAACTCAATTGGTTATTCCAGAGGCATCTGTACTGTAATCTTTCGCGTAGTGCATGTGATAAAGCCACTCCACGTAGCTGCTAAATTGTGGGACCTTATATTTTGAGCTGTGCAGCTACAACCAATATATTCATGGGCAAGATAATACTAGAAGGAACACAGTAAAGGGACTATTTCTCAGAAGTCGCCTGGTTTTTGTTTACATTAACTTCGTTCTTGCAGTGGAGAATATATATTACGTTCTCTTTGTTAAGTACTGCTGGCCCTGCTGTAAAGTTGCAAGCGCACATCAGTCGTGCTTTCCACACAGCATACAGAGCGACTATTGTGCAAAATTTCAAGGCTATCAGTGGTCAGTGTTGCATACTACAAACATCTATAAAAGAAGCTGACGTCACTTTGCCATAACCTGGTCAGCGTTTATTTAACTGTGAGCGAGCTGTCCATTTCGTCAGACATCTTAAGCAAACAATTTAATTTAAACGGCGCCTCAACGAGATTATTCGTTTTATTTTTCATTCTTTTTCAAACCTTGCTTTTCTCGTTCGGGGGAGGGTGTGAAAATATTTCAGGGTTCCAGCGGCGGATATGCTGTGGATTTCATAATCGTTCAACCAACACGCACGTTTCGTGAATTTTTCCGAGAAAACGTTATAATTTGCGACTAACCCGGGCCTCCCCGAAGGCTGTCACATTGTAATCAAGGTGTCCCCGGTTCGATACCTGTTGGAAGCACACAGTAGTTCGAATCCCATTTTATAAATTGTTGATCAGTCCCGATTATCGTATCTGAGCATAAAGTTGACTTAGAAATGAACTTTGTTAGCATATCGCTCTACGACGCCAGGGGTCTTGGGTTCGAATCCTGGCCTGCGCATGGATGTTTGTGAGTATCCATTCATCATATCATCAGTCATCCCCATCTTCGCAAATTAGCCAAAAGTTGCACAAAAAGCGAAGCAAAAAATCAGCCAATCTTAGTGTAGACTGATGGAAAATTTCGTACTTTCCATAAGGGAATTAATGTCGTAATAATCTCAAAGTACTCACAGGGGGAGACTTCTTTGACTCTTTGCATATAAAATTATATTATTTTACACGCATCGGCATTGCTTTCGTACTTATGTTACTGTAGTTTCCGCAGGGAAATTGCCTTGGGAATCTGATTGGCAACACGAAACCATGTGATATATACCGTATCGTACCCAAGGTATTGGGTAGAAATGACAAGCCTTCTGTCATTCCTAGCATAGCAGGAAACAGAAAAGAATGTGGAATAAGCAATTAGGCAAACGTTAGGTGATTGACTTGAGAGACAGGTATGGAATGAGCGTTGGAATCGAGAGGGAGCGAGGACAGTTGGCGAGTATACGAGACAGAGTAAGGAGCAGGAATTGTGTGAGAGAAAGGAAGTGGTGGACGATTATTGAACAGTGATGCATAAGGAGAGTGAATTCTGACTGGAAGTTCAGACTTGTGACAATTGAGAGGACAATCTATGGAAATAACCTTCATCTAATTGTGAGGCAAGTAATAAACCTTTTCTTGACATCCATATCCGTTCAGTTATGTGGAGAGTACAATAAATCCAATTATTGTACAGTCACGGATTCTTCTGGGTTGTAACGACCCTATTGAAGAAGCACTGAAGCAAACCATCCATGTCTGACCACCAAGCGCCTTGTGACTAGGCAACCCAACCAACATTGTAATTCTGCTGCTTGTATACCAGTCACGGGTATACATCTCTGTAAATTGAGGAGTGATGCCAAAGAGAAATACGAGATGAAAATTATCGGAAGTAATGTCTCGTGTTCTCGACATCGAATAATGCTCGGTCCAAGTTACGTTCCTTTATTTAATTTTGTTTGGTAACGAACCTGACGGACTGGGTTTATATTTTCACTCCTTGCATTACACTAAGTTCTATATTTTACATTTATATTAATGCTTTGAATGAAAATAATACTTAGAACAACATCCAACACACGTTCATACCACTCTTGTCACACACATGCACGTGAAAACACACACGCAAAGTTAAGTTTTAACTTCCAAGTCAATGTTCACAGAAATAATGCGTCTACTTTGACATACACGCTGTTTCGTCCGCTCCAAATTCTAAATGGAGAGATCGTATAACGGAGATTCTTGTAGAAAACACCTTTGAGTGTCGATCCACATTTGCATTCGAAGGAAATTTATGAAACAGTTTCAATGTGGCAGAATTCAAACCTATTTTTTCAACGTTCGGAGGTTTTGAGCGATATTTCCGCAGCAGCCCTAGACTTAGGAGAATCGATTCGTTGTTGCCTTCGAGATCCTATGGTGCATCCCATATGTACGATGTGTACAGTTTAAGAAAAGCAACGCTGTAATAATAGGATACGCAAGATTTTTCTTTTTTCGGAGAAGGGGAAAACACAAAATATAGTTCTTTACTGCTTTGATTTTTTTATTGTCTCAAAATTTCAGGAAAGGCTCCAGCCCACCAGCCCCTCTCGCCTCATTCCTTGCGTACGCCAGTGATAATCACAGACGTTATTGATGCAGTAGTGAAAGTGGAAATACTCTGTACGCCGTTGCCGCATTTTTGTCTCTAAAACGACGTATCCTGTATGGCACACAACGCCGTTTTACAGTGCTGTATCTCCAGGTTGCCTGAGCGTAAGGGGTACGAGGCGCACCATCCGCATCACTTAATTTTTTACGCATAAGTAAATAAGGTAACCCCACCCTCATTCATTTCATTGCGGGCCAGTCTGTAAAGGACAAGCGAGTACAGTTTTTCATGCTGAAGTAAATATCCTTCATTTGAATAAAACCATCTCTGAGGCAAAATTGTTCACGATCCATGACGTAAACAAGTAATAGAATCTGCGAGTGAGCGTTCACAGCTGAGCGGTTCCCTTTGAAGTGACGGGGCGTGTCTCGAGAGGAACACGTGAATCTATTTTTACATCCTCAAATATTGACAAGAAATTACCAAGTCAACAGTCAAGCGCCGTTAAGTTTTCTCAAGAGTCTTGGAGTAATTCATATAATGGACCAGCAGTGTGACATTACACTCCTTGGAAATTAACGTTGCATTTCATCCCTCTCATATGGTAACGACTACACCGTGAGCACCAATAAACTACTTCTGATTATTTCATTGCCTGGAGAGCGCATGTACAGCTCGTGCACTGTTATTGCCGTTGCAAACTCATTAATCCCTTCATGGCAAGAAGTGAAGCTTGTTAGAGAAAAATTCGGGACCAAATGGTTTAAAACTGTAATCCCATATGATATTTAACCCAGTTTGTAACAAGTCTCGTCCGTGGCCCAGCGCGTTGACTTTTGTTTGGTTTGATTTGGTGTTTTAAGTCCACTTTATGCACAGTAAGGCTAATCGGGACTGGACCTACAGTTTATAGTGGGATCCGAACCACTTGTGCCTCCACCAGGTATCGAACCCGGGACCCCTTGATTACAAGGCGGCGACGCTACCACTGCGCCATGGGGGAGGCCCGCGTTGACTTTTGTGCTCACGACCTCGCCACCTAAAGTCCGAAGTTCAAGTCGTGGCGTGGTTGTTTCTTTGTGACTGTCCATTCATCAATTTCATATAATCGCCATTCATCCTCATAGTCGCAATTAGCGGAAAGTGTCAGACGAGCCACGCTAAATGACAAAGAATGCAAATACAGGTAGTAACGATCCGGTCAAGTACTTTTCTCTCGACTTTTCTCTTTCATCTCGTTAGTTAGGATTCTTTAATAAACCTGTAAAAACCTGTAAAAGATGTAGGAGATTGTATTTTTCTTCTTTTGAACACTTCTCATAACATTTTTACGATTTCTTGTGTAATGGGACACTCAAAGAATAATTATTCTCATGTGAAATTCTGTGTCACGCTGTCAGTGTATTTTTTTCAAGATGCAATTGCTTCTTATGCACTGTTTGAAATTACACTGTTAATTTACAAAAATGTAACACAACCGTTTGTTAATTAAATGTTAATATCTTATGATAGATAATAATTATACATGGTGAGTCAGTCATATGTCTCCATACAAATGATGAAAACGGTGACTAATGTTTATTTTCTTTTTACAAATGGGATTATATTATGAGTTAAAAGATATGTTCCACATGTGTCCCTTCCATGTCCAAACACAATGCTAGGCGCTCTAACGAATTTTGGCGAACATGTGACAATGTTTCTCCTGTGACGTGATTGCAAGCTTGTGTGATTCTCCTTTTAAGATGGTCAACATTACGGATTTTCTTCTGGTACACAATCGATTTTAGGTGTCCCCAAAGGTAAAAATCCATGGGAGTAAGATCTGGCGACTTGCGTGGCCACTCCACCGAATCACGTCGACCGATCCAATGCCAAGGAAACTGCTGGTTCAACCATTGGCGCACTTCAATGCCGTAATGCACTGGTGCCCCGTCGTGCTGGAAGAATGCAGGGAAGTCCCCACTTTCGTCCAGGATTGACATGAAGATGTCATTTTTCAACATGTCGAGATAACTCGTCGCGTTGAGGTTTCCCTCAATGAAAAAAGGACCAACAATCCTGTTACCCCAAATCCCGCATCACACCATGAGTTTTTCCGCCCCTTGAATTTTGCAGTCCGACATCCGATGTGGATTGCTATCCGTCCAGTACCTGGCATTTTGCAAGTTCACTTCACCAGTGACATAAAAATTAGCCTCATCTGAAAAAAGATTGAAACTAACAAAACCAGGAACATTCTCGTTCATGTTCAGTACCCTTTCACAGAACTCTGCTCTACGGTCGGGATCGTCCTCTGTAAGATGTTGCAAGAGCTGCAGCTTGTATGGGTGCCACTTGTTCACTTGCAAAATGCGCATGACACTGCTTTGGCTGATTCCAATTTCCGCAGAGAGGCGTCGGGTTCCCTTTGTCGGACTCCTGGTCATCGCTGTCACACCTGCGTTACCCTCCTTTCATAAGTTGCTCTCTTTTGTTTTCCAGGCCTACTTTCGTCGGCGTCGGAACCTGTCCTTCTGAATTTCTTGATAAGTTTGGCCACGGTGTCATGGGTTATCTGCGTTCTGTGGGTTGCATTGAATGCATGTGCTACATGACGGGTGGTATCACTCAAAGCCAACAGAATGATGTCAATCCGTTCTTCCTCCTTCATTAGTGGCATCTCTTTTTCATTGGTTCACCTGCCTGAAAAGGAAAAATAAACATTAGTCACCGTTTTCACCATATTTATGGAGACTTATGACTCACCCTGTAGATTACAGTTACGTGCACCATAAGTATATTATTACATTAATTAGGTTAATACTTTAAAAACGGCCATGGACATTTTTTAGGATAGTTGGATGCCAGCAAAAATTGACGGTCAAGGAAAGTCAGTTTTGCAGTCAACTTTTTACACTGATGTTCAGTTCTTAATAGAAATGAACACTGTTAAGTGCCTTGGTAGGTTCTACTTGAAGTACCAAGTTTACTTTCCCCAATTTAAGGTATCACCAATATGTATTTTCCTTTTACCTTAATGTATTTCTACATCAACCGCTGCATATATCAGAGGGTTTCTTTATAACTTACAAAACCTATCTCTATATGCTATCATTATCGCTGTTGCATATTTTATGTCTCGCTCCCCTTCTTGAAATTTAACTATTTTCAGTCCACTGCAAGAACGAAGTTATTGTAAGTAAAACCCACGTGACTTCTGAAAAATATTTCCTTTCATATGCTAGTGCTGGTGTTATTTTGCCCATGAATATATTGGTTGTAGCTGTACAGCTCATAATATAAGGTCCCACATCTTTAGTAAGCAACTACATTGAGTGATATGGCTTTATTACTTGCACTATATTCCCACGCGCAATATTCCTGCGCACCTCCCACTGGAACAACCAATAGGAATTCTCATAAGCCACGTTTATTTGTTTACATTGACTTCCTTCTTATGGCGGACAGGGGATAGAGAACCAAGAATGTAGTACGTGATGTTTGAAAATGCATGGAAACTTATGAGATCATGAAAAGAAATCGGCAATATTCGCGAAATAGAAACTAAATACTTGTATAATATACTCGCCTGCAGAAAACAAGTATGAACAATAAATATTCCTTCTATTTTTATCGCAGCAAGTATAGAGCAGATAAGATAAGTGACTGACTACTCCAAGGACTCATTCGACAGGCAGCTGTTTACTTTCCCGGAACACTTGTGCGTAGTGTGATTTGCTTTTTGTGAAAGTTAGGTTAGATTATATGCTATGCAGGAACGAAATGAGCCATTGGTTGTAAGCATCAACGTAGCGACTTCGATGGCCAGGCTCGTTGAGTGGTCGGCTCAGGATCTGGTGATTGAATGTTTCTGGGTTCGAGTCCTGGCGTAGACCTGGGTGTTCATTTGTGAGCGTCCCTTCATCAATTCAGTCCAATTATTATTCATCCTCATCGGCGCTATTAGACCCTAAAGAGGTAGAGACCGACGTAAAATAAGAGTTTGTTAGAGTGTGCCTTTAAGCCCACTTTATACCAGGGTTGTTAAAGGTCCAGGAATTTTAAATATATTCAATTCCGGTCCAGGAGAGAAAATAAGCTAGCGTAAATGGGTTCTGGACCGTAACGAACCTTTTTATCTGTAACGTATTTAAATACGGTCCGGGAACCTTTTTTCCGAACCAATTTAAATTCGGTCCAGGAACATTTTTCCAGGTTCAATTTCAATATGGTCCAGGAACTTTTTTTTTTTCGAATCAGTTTAAATAGGGTCCAAGTTCCGTATTGAAATGAAACAATACGCAACTTGGATCGATTACGGACCTGACGATAAACAATTATCCACTTGTGAGCATGAAAGCATAATGCATATGCTGGCTGTCTCGAGAATCTAAGGTACAAGGTAGAAATGGGCAAAACGCTACGTTACGTTACCCCTCTCCATTTAGCCCCGTTCTCTCGCGCGTGTTCCTTCACTTGGTTGTAGCAACACCTCTGGCAACTACCTGTCCATGTTTTGATATCTGCTGGGCGGCTCCTATTGGCTGCAGTTCCTGGATCGGATGCCGGAGCAACACGTAAAGGGTTTGTTTCAGCTCAATGTGACGCCACGCTAATGTAGTCCATTGCGTTATGTACAATAACTCTTCGACAAGGGAGTTTTTGGACCTGTCCCACAAGAGAATAACCGTTATTATTTATTCCCTGTGCTACGCTTTCTACAACAGCAGCGTGACATTCCAATGTAAAACGTACTTTCGGACATTTTTAGAAGGCAACTTTTAATCGGTCAAGCCTGGTCCAGGAATTGTAAATAATTTCAATTCCGGACTGGGAGAGAAAATCAGCAAACGTAAATGAGTTCTAGGCAGTGTATAACTTTTCATATTTAAAACATTTCAATTAGGTCCAGGAACCTTTTCCCGGATCAATTTAAATACGGTCCGGGAACTTTTTCTCCGGTTGAATTTCAATTCGGTCCAGGAACCTTTTTTCCAGAATGAATTTCAATTCGATCCAGGAACCTTTTTTCCGGAAGAATTTCAATTCGGTCCAGGAACCTTTTTTACGGAAGAATTTCAATTCGGTCCAGGAACCTTTTCTCCGGAAGAATTTCAATTCGGTCCAGGAACCTTTTCTCCAGAATGAATTTCAATTCGGTCCAGGAACCTTTTTTACGGAAGAATTTCAATTCGGTCCAGGAACCTTTTCTCCGGAAGAATTTCAATTCGGTCCAGGAACCTTTTCTCCAGAATGAATTTCAATTCGGTCCAGGAACCTTTTTTACGGAAGAATTTCAATTCGGTCCAGGAACCTTTTCTCCGGAAGAATTTCAATTCGGTCCAGGAACCTTTTCTCCAGAATGAATTTCAATTCGGTCCAGGAACCTTTTCTCCGGAAGAATTTCAATTCGGTCCAGGAACCTTTTCTCCGGAAGAATTTCAATTTGGTCCAGGAACCTTTTCTCCAGAATGAATTTCAATTCGGTCCAGGAACCTTTTCTCCGGAAGAATTTCAATTCGATCCAGGAACCTTTTTTCCGGAAGAATTTCAATTCGGTCCAGGAACCTTTTTTACGGAAGAATTTCAATTCGGTCCAGGAACCTTTTCTCCGGAAGAATTTCAATTCGGTCCAGGAACCTTTTCTCCAGAATGAATTTCAATTCGGTCCAGGAACCTTTTTTACGGAAGAATTTCAATTCGGTCCAGGAACCTTTTCTCCGGAAGAATTTCAATTCGGTCCAGGAACCTTTTCTCCAGAATGAATTTCAGTTCGGTCCAGGAACCTTTTTTACGGAAGAATTTCAATTCGGTCCAGGAACCTTTTCTCCGGAAGAATTTCAATTCGGTCCAGGAACCTTTTCTCCAGAATGAATTTCAATTCGGTCCAGGAACCTTTTTTACGGAAGAATTTCAATTCGGTCCAGGAACCTTTTCTCCGGAAGAATTTCAATTCGGTCCAGGAACCTTTTCTCCAGAATGAATTTCAATTCGGTCCAGGAACCTTTTTTACGGAAGAATTTCAATTCGGTCCAGGAACCTTTTCTCCGGAAGAATTTCAATTCGGTCCAGGAACCTTTTCTCCAGAATGAATTTCAATTCGGTCCAGGAACCTTTTTTACGGAAGAATTTCAATTCGGTCCAGGAACCTTTTCTCCGGAAGAATTTCAATTCGGTCCAGGAACCTTTTCTCCAGAATGAATTTCAATTCGGTCCAGGAACCTTTTTTACGGAAGAATTTCAATTCGGTCCAGGAACCTTTTCTCCGGAAGAATTTCAATTCGGTCCAGGAACCTTTTCTCCAGAATGAATTTCAATTCGGTCCAGGAACCTTTTTTACGGAAGAATTTCAATTCGGTCCAGGAACCTTTTCTCCGGAAGAATTTCAATTTGGTCCAGGAACCTTTTCTCCAGAATGAATTTCAATTCGGTCCAGGAACCTTTTCTCCGGAAGAATTTCAATTCGATCCAGGAACCTTTTTTCCGGAAGAATTTCAATTCGGTCCAGGAACCTTTTTTACGGAAGAATTTCAATTCGGTCCAGGAACCTTTTCTCCGGAAGAATTTCAATTCGGTCCAGGAACCTTTTCTCCAGAATGAATTTCAATTCGGTCCAGGAACCTTTTTTACGGAAGAATTTCAATTCGGTCCAGGAACCTTTTCTCCGGAAGAATTTCAATTCGGTCCAGGAACCTTTTCTCCAGAATGAATTTCAGTTCGGTCCAGGAACCTTTTTTACGGAAGAATTTCAATTCGGTCCAGGAACCTTTTCTCCGGAAGAATTTCAATTCGGTCCAGGAACCTTTTCTCCAGAATGAATTTCAATTCGGTCCAGGAACCTTTTTTACGGAAGAATTTCAATTCGGTCCAGGAACCTTTTCTCCGGAAGAATTTCAATTCGGTCCAGGAACCTTTTCTCCAGAATGAATTTCAATTCGGTCCAGGAACCTTTTTTACGGAAGAATTTCAATTCGGTCCAGGAACCTTTTCTCCGGAAGAATTTCAATTCGGTCCAGGAACCTTTTCTCCAGAATGAATTTCAATTCGGTCCAGGAACCTTTTTTACGGAAGAATTTCAATTCGGTCCAGGAACCTTTTTTACGGAAGAATTTCAATTCGGTCCAGGAACCTTTTCTCCGGAAGAATTTCAATTCGGTCCAGGAACCTTTTTCTCCACGTCAATTTAAATACGGTCCAGGAACTTTTTTTCAGGAACAATTATAATACGGTCCAGGAACCTTCTATCAATGAAACAATACGCAACGTGGACCGAATTTAAATTGTGCGAGAGAAAAAAAGGTTCCGATCCTGCAGCGGAACCCAATAGAACCCTTTAGAATTTATGGGTTCTTGGACCTTTAACAACCCTACTTTATACATAGAAAGGCTAGTCGGGACTGGATCTACCAAATTTGATGTGAGATCCAAACCACCATGTGTTCCACCGGGTATCGAACCCGGGACCTCTTGATCATGTAAAATAAGAAAAATACAGTAAAACCCCGTTAATCCGGACTAATTGGGGGGGATAAGTTGACCGCTTTAACGTAAGTCCAGATTAACTGAAATAACCTAAAAGAACAGTAGAAAGTGCATTAAAATTCCGTTTATAGCGACAAACACGTTTGTTATGGTCCATTTAAAGGGCATAGGCCTAAATACACTATACAGTACAGTACAAAATCTGCGGGAAACAGAAATTCATCAGTGGTTGACTGCCTTTTCTTTGGGAAGTTCTCTTGTTGACTTGTAGCCACATTTAAAACCTTGCATTCTGCTGGTTTTTTTTTTTTTTTTTTTTTGGCCTTTTGCCTGTCCGAAGTCCGGTTTATCGGGGTTGGGATTAATGAGGTTTTTCTGTATTAGAAATTTCGTAAGCCGATATGACCAGAAGGAGGAGGGGTCGCTGTGACTGTGTTATAGTCCACCCAGCGGATAAAGAAATGTAGAAGAATTGTCTATTACCATTTTCATTCAGTCTGTTGTTCACAATGTGATGAATGGAAATGAAAATATCAATTAGCAGAGGTCATAATCTGATTCGCATCAACAGAATTTCATTTCTTAAAACAACACATGTAGAAAAGAAAGAATTAAAACACTGATGGACAATTTGCATAGTTTTATCTTTGTCGTTAGCTCTACGACAAAGCTACGGCCTCTTTTGTGGTAAGAAATAGAAGTAGTAAGCACTGTTAAGATATTTTGGAGAGAGGAGGTATACAGATGACAGAAGTGAACGTAAATAGAAGTATCTAGAAATAAATAATTAGATGGCATTGTTTTTTTATTTCCAATGTGGCAGTTTTAACTGTTTTATGTTACAACTATTGCGAGACAAAGCTCAGTTACCCATTGCATTTGTCTGGATGAAAACCCAACGAGTGCCTCCCTAATAGTGTAGAATAGTAACGCTCTAACTGGTCCCAGGTTAGATCCTCGGAGGAGGCATATTTAAATGATTTCATTTCTTAAAAATGTAAGCGAGTTTATAAGTAGCACATTTTCAACTGAAATGCACCCAAAAGTTCAACACGGAAGTTCTGGCTGCTTAAGTTTGTCATACTTTTCGCTCTTCGTCACGCTACGTCCAGTTTTTCTACTTTTTAGCGTTTCATGACTGTTTAAATCAAATACTTTGGAATGCAGGGTAATATGTAGCCTTGTTTCCAGTCCTTTATGCTTTCCTGCTGCCTTTTATAATCGCGTTTTTGTTGAGGCGGATTCCGTGAACCGTAGTTATCTGCCCGTTGTCTGTAGTATGACATCATGTATCAAATTCCCGTTCCGGTAATGATAACCTATTGATAACTTTGTTGTAATGCAAACAGTTCCCTCGAACTCAAACATTAGAGAAGGGCCTTCCCAATGGCGCAGTGGTAGCGTCGTCACCTTGTATTCAAGGGGTCTCGTGTTCGATACCCGGTAGAGGCACATAGTGGTTCGGATCCCACTTTAAACTCTGTCCAGTCCCGATTAGCCTTACTGTGCATAAAGTGGACTTAAAAACACCAAATCAACCAACCAACCAACAAACAGAAAAGTTGAGACAAATGACCGGAGGGGGGGGGGGTTATTTCAGTAATAATTACAGTGCTTCTGTTATGGTGGTACTAGGAGGTGGCGTTCTTATCTTTTTGTGTTTCAGTTAATTTCATTTGTATATTTCTTCACTATAGTTAGATGTTTGTATGTTTTTGTTTCGTACCCGTGTAAGTTAGTCACGACCGTGTAGTGAATTGAATTGATATCACTACAAAGAAACAGATCTCTCTAAAATCAAGACGAGGCAGACACTTTGGTATTATCTTTCAATAATTGTTGTCAACTAAACATAGTTTACTTTACTGTGCGACTTCTTTAGCTCATAAATCATATATTTTGTTTGTAATAATTGGAATGTGTACCCATTAGGGCAGTTGTAATCCTGTGCTACGTGCTTGCATGTGTTCAGGATAAAAGTTTTATTTTTTATTTTTTTTACAAAGGTTGTTACCGTTCACACGAAGCGTCAGACAGAAAAAGTTGTTAAGAAAATTTGTTTACCGTAATGACCCCTTCACTGTGAAAGTTGTGCGGTGACCTACTGTTGCTATTTTTCTATTTATATTTCTATTTCTGTTATGTTACGTATTTTTCTACCCCTTTGGGTAATCGCGACGATAAGGATGAATGTTGAACAGAACACAATGATACATCAATGCCTTGACCAGGGTTCGAACTTGGCACCTCTGGCTTCGCAGCGCATGACCACTCCGCCCCGGAGGCCGAGACTGCTGCGTATTATGAGACGAAACCTGGTCCGGAACGAGACGAATGTTTATAATTCGAGATGAGACCAAGAACGATACAAGCACCTAACATCTCGACACGAGACCAAGACACTGTACCTTTCCACAAACAAAGAGACAATTGTGATTCGAACTTAGGACCTGACTTCACACAACTCGCTACCCTTACCATTCCGCCTGACAGGCCAGTGACTTTGAAAGTGATAAAGCAACTGTGTGTGCATGTTCATAAATGTGTCTGAAAATGTAGGAAACTGCGTAAGCTTGAGATTCGTGAATATTTTTAGCTCACATAAATATTCTGGCGTGAATGTTGATACAGCATTGTATGTCTTTTTTTACATATCTCTTTTTCCAGCAGTGATTCATATTGACTTTAGTATTCCGGGAAAATTGAATGGGACTTTCGCGTGCATTTGCTCCGTTTTTTTTAAATACTTCCAGCTGAAACGTATATTCCTACCCCTCCATGGAAAAGAAACCTGATATTTCAAGTGGCCAAGAAATTCTATTTCTCCGACCAACTTTAATAAAATGCTGATATTGTTATATAATGGAGGAAATATGTACTTTAAAAATACAACACAGGTTCACGGTTTTAATTCACGGTGGAGACATAATTCGTTCGTTCGGGTACCACCCAATTTGGGTCTATAACGTATGCTTCAAAGAACATTTCCTCACAAGTAAGGAGGAGTTCGTTTAACCCATAGTTTGATATGTAAAAATACTTCTTTAAAAGAATGTACGTTTGCTTTGTATTTGTAATATTATTGTAATAACTGCTGTGATTCAAGATTCGAACGCGTGACCCCTGGCGTCGTAGCGCGCTGTGCTAACCAGTCTGCCACGGAGGTCGGTGGTACCCATAAGTGATACGGTGTACAAACCGTATATGTATCTAAAGCAGAAGTTAAAAGACATTCACTCTTGTTTAGTTTCTTCTGTACTAGGTTGTGTGCCTTATTAATACAAACACAGGCGCTGATTTCTCTTGATTTGTGCGGGGGAGGCAAAAATTCTTTTAAGCAATATGTACAAAAAAGATAAGCAATTAGTTTATTTTTTATTGCCGTTGTTGCTTTACGTTCAACCCCCTTGACGATTGTTAAAATATTTTTAATCCGGTAATTTTATGTATGCGGGGAAATTCCTTGCGTTGCTTTCTTCTGTAATCATCCTATGCAATAGAGCTTTGGTAGTACGCTTGTTAATATAGCTTCCAGTGATCCCATTCTTTACAACGGGTAAAATTAATAATGAATTGGTTCCAAGTTTTTGCACTGAATTCGCGCCAGGAGTAACTGGGGCACTAATGTTTAGGTATGCATCCGCGCAGTTCGCAGTCCGCACCAGCATCTGCAGAGAAAGAAGGACTTTGAAACTCCCTACCCAGAGCATGAAAACATGAAATTCGCAAGTTATGTATTTCGAAATAAATGAAGCGGGCCAAACATTTCTTTTTCATTTCTTATCACGGAATCATTTTTCTAGCAGACTAGTGGCGTGTCCTAACTTTTGAAGGAAATAAAGGGAGGCAACTTCGTATAGAAGGATAGTAATAGACGTCATTGTTGAAAAGGAAGACCACCCATTCCCCCTCTTCAGTGAAGCAGTATCCAGGGTTAAATGCTTCTATTCTAAAGCATGCGCAATGTAACATTGTATTCACATTATATCTGTCCATTTTCGGAGTGTTTCGCTACAGTATAAGCCGTTCCGCTTACCCGTATTGATCTAAGGAAGTAAGTATTTGCGCTACATTGCGTCTCTGCCTGCTCCATAAAGTTTTAGATGTGACGGACGATAGCCGCCTGCAGCCAGTAACAGAAGCTCAGACCTTCCGAAATGTGTCTTATTCGTCGCAGCATCCTGTAATACTGAAAATATTTTCGCACATCTCTATTTACATAAGAAGAGCACTGGATCATTGTCCGAGCGCGTTCAGCGGTCGACTCAAAGGACGGTCTCGCTACCAAAGGTTCCAGATTCTAATCCTGGCTTGGGGGTAGGTGTTACAATTTCTTGTAATAAATATTTCATTTTCATCGTCACGATTAGGGATGATGCGAAAATGGACAAGTATAATGCATATGAAAATTAAAATTGTCTAAGAAATGCATGCCATTGTTTGGTGTGTAAAGGGTGAGTCTTTCTAGAGACAACCAAATGCCAACCCCCGTTCCACGTAGAACATCCTGGACAGCATAGTGCAGGCTAGCGAGGCTCTGGCGTCTGGACTCACAGCTAGAACAATTCTCCGTGAAGCTTGTGTTCTGTCGTCCATATATACGTTGGGCATTGTCGCTCCATGCGTCTCATAGTATCACTATTCATCCTCGTCTTCGCGATTAGCCAAAAGTGGAAGAAAAACTGAGCAAAATAAATCAGTCAAAGCATGTCCACTTTATTCATAGATAGGCTAATCGAGACTGCATTTTAAAGTGGAATCCGATGTGCCTCCACCGGAGTTCGAACTCGGAATACATTGATTTCAAGGCGACAACGTTACCATTATGCCATCGGGAAGGTTCGACTTTCACCTGTTGTGTCATATCACGATTTGTTATAGTTTGAACAGGATGACGTATGAGAGGTGGTACTTGTCCAGGATTTAATTAATGGAAATGCATGCGTGCAGAGCGGGAGAGGCAGCTTCGTATCTCATCTTAGAAGAACATGGAATAAATAGGGTGCCATTACTTTAATTACTGTCTGGTCACAAGTTCTCCGTCCCCCTTTTTTTCAGATGTATTGAGATTGGTTGTAGTTCCGCAGAGATAACCCTCTTTTTGTTAGGCAACTCGAATTACGGTCCAGGTTTACTTCGTAGCATAGTCTGCAAGGATGTTTGCTGATTGGGAAGCTATAAATTCCAGGACCATAGGATTTTGAACGCTTGTAGACATCTTGAAATTAATGATACCTGTGAAAATGATCCAAAATATGAGGGTGAGAGAAGGGGATCAGACTTTCCTCTTCGTACTTCATTTTCTTGAAGAAAGAAGGGACCATTTTCCTATTCATAGTTTCATTCGAGATCAGGGTAATGGAAAAACAGGAACATTTAGGGAAATCGACCTATGACTGAAAAACTTGGAGAATTTTTTAAAAAATATTAAAGTTCATTGGCAATGCTAAAGTTGGGTTGGAGGCTACCCCTTAGTTTTAGGCAAATAATTTTACTGTCATTACGTAATGTTTTTTTTTACCATATCGAACGTGGGACCTCTTGATTACAATGCAATGAAGTTATCACTACACCATCGCAGAGGCTTGAAAGCAGTTCTGGAAAGTCTATGTTCAATGTCAGTTTTGTTTTGTCTTCGGAATAGCGACTCTATTGTTTTTGGGAGCAACAACTGGCTGCACTATTGAAAAAATGGAAGTTTTTCTAGCTGCTTCGGACGCATTCGCAGCTACCGACTTTATCCTCTCGGTAGTCAGCTTACCCGATAATAATTTTTCATGCACTTTGCATGTTGTTGACCACTTAAGAATAGTTAACTTCTCATGCAACCAACCTAAGTCATTTGCATAACCGTTTCCCGTAAACCACAGTACCGTGACGCAATTGGAAATATTTTCCTTCGGGAATCAGAACTGGTAAACATGGTGTTGCTTTGGAAATATATTGAAAGCCTTCCCCCCCCCCTCCGGGTTTCTCCGCTCAATATTTTCTGTAAGTGGCTCCCTCAGAAGGAAAAAGATCGATTCCGCCTTGTACTGTACCAGGACCTCTAAGGGGAGAAACCCCTTCCACGTACGTAAAAACTTGGTTAATGTTCTTCGCGTGTCTCGAAGTTGCTCACTTACAAACCAAAAATCCAATCGGAGTGATCCCTAGTGCTGTCGATTCTCACACAGTTCAAATCGTAACTTCAATGTTCAATGACTGCATGTATAGTGTAATGATAGTGAACTAATATTATCCACTTTGTATTAATAAATATACTCTACAAATTATTAAAAACCTTAAATATCGTTTAAGATACATTGTATTGCTCCTTTTGATGACGTTTTGGTTCTTTGAACTTATTTCTTTTGAAATTAGACCTATGGATTTGAAACAAAAAATGGCAATCAGTAATTATTGCTTATTCACATTAAGTGAAGTGGTCGAATTTCGATCTCGCCATTGTCCAGTCCAATTTATATTTAGAAGGTCGTGATTACATCCGCCCTCTCTCTAATTCTACACCTCATGCAGAACAATCATCTTCAGCACAATTTTAGTATCCAATACTGCACGCCCTCGTCTCTTATTTAGAATTCATTCTAGTCATCGAAGTCCCTATGTTCATATCCTGGCCTGAACATTGGTGTTCTTCGTGAGTGTCCATTCATCAATTTCGTCTAGTTCTATAAAGATACGTTGGAAAAACCTTCGTCACTTAATTTCTTGTGAAGTTCTAGCCTGATTTGATATATCACATCACCCCCTTTCCTTTGAAATGTTTGCGTTGAATTCAATATGGCGGGTAACAATATGGCGGACCTGCGCTTGACACACACAACTAGGGATCTCCCTGTGCCTAACCTATTTCTGTCATGACCAATTATAACCAGGATAACTCCTTTACATTTTGTAGGGGGTGTTAAAGCGACTTTTGACTCATCATAGTTCATGTAATGAAGCTTTTATCACTCACATACTAGTTACACATATTATTTTGTATCTTCTGATTCCATTGCAGTCCCAAAATGATTTTTTGATATGTTTTAGAGTATGGCATTAGAGACCAAATATATTTTTTTCACGATTTTTGGTGATGACATGTTTTGAGATATTCAAGGTCAAAGTCACGTGACAATATTTTATTTTTATCCAAAGGTAGGCTTGTTATATATCACTGGAAAGCTTGTTCAATTCCCTGTACAATAAGCTTTATTTTAGCTTTCTAGACGAAATAGGGGCGGAGTTACAGCACATTTAGTATAGCTAAGCGGGCTCAAAAAGGGCAATATCTGCGAACTTTGACCTTGAATAATTTGAAAATTACAAGACTCAACATTTTGACAGTTACTAAGTTTTATGCATAGTTTCAACTCCCCAAATTTCATGAAAATCTAAGATGTTTAGGTTGTGGGCTGTGTTGATTTCGTGTGGAATGATTCGGTGGTGACTTGGGGAAATTGTAGCTAGGTTTTTCTTCTTTTTTTCAGTTGCAGTTGTGTAACCATCCCATTGTCTTAAATCTGTGAACTAATGGACATACTATAATTCCCGTGCAACATAAATAACGATGACTATGTAGCTTTGGCAGGGAGGTTTCGTCCCAATGGACGAAAATTACCGATGCATGCATGATTGAAACCAAGTTGGGCGGACAAGATGGGCTCACCATAGAGAACTTAAGAGTGGAACGTAACAAACTGACAAACGGAATTGCTCTGAAGTAGCTTTTTTCTTGTTTTGAGATGAGTGTTTCGAAGGGATGGTCTTGAAATGGGAGTAGGCACGATGTAGTTATTCTCGTGAACGTGCTTGTTTCGTTCTCGGTCTTGTTTCTATTTCTAAACCTCGTCTCGAATCTCGAAATACACAGCCTATGACTCTGTCTGTTTTACTTTTCATCTGCGTTAAACAACAAACACGCCATGGTTGTAATCAAGACAGGTACCTTCCATATTGAATGCAGTGCATCTCGAGAATTTACCGTTATATTTTAACTGTCGGTTAATTACAAAAATGGGACGTAACTATTTTTATTTATATTAAATATTATCTTGTGCATATAGATAGATAATGATTATAAATTACAGTTGAGTCCACCACAAATACATTTTTTTCAAAACCAAATCATTAAACTATGTAATGGTTTTAACGGTAGTCGAATGCTAGCGAAAATTGACTCCACTTCTCCAGTCACCTTTCAACATTATAGTATACAGAACTCCACTAACAAATACGAAAGAAATTCCACAGTTTGGAGCATCAGACGAGAGGTTAGATTAGTGCCCTAGCTTGATGCAGTACACTGTGAAAAGTTGAACTGTAGAATCATAAAATCTCCTGGAAACATAAGACATGGATTCATAAATACTATCCATAGTTCAAACAGTGAATGCAGTCCTCCAAAGGGGTTTTGTGGCAATCTTGTTACGCAAGTTAAGGATTGTTGTAAAAGAAACCTACGAAGAATGTATCTTGTTCTCTTGCGAGTTTTATAAATTGGTTCAGCAGCCGGCTTATTGAAAACCTGGTGACTTGAGAAACTCTTGTTTCCTCGGCTGGAAGAGCATCGTTTGGATGTAAATAAGTTGGTTGTGGGGCCAAGCGTGATGAAACCTTCCGGAAAACATTTATTAACGAGCTGTAAAGTGAATCCACCTAAGGACATTGCCTACGGTGTTCGAAAACGGATCTAGTTCAGTAGCACCAACTTCAAATATTTTTGGAGGCGGGAATGGTAATAATATAAGAGCATGTACGGCTTGGCCGATTGAACCAAAGTTAACCTCACAAAGTTCATAGTATTTTCTAGAGTTAGTTTCTCCCTTCAAAGAAAATTACATTCACCAAACTCTGAGGAGATACCTATCGATGATCGGGAACTTTTTTAAAAGATGTTCAAAATTATCAATATCTAGATCTTTGTTACTGGCATAATATGTGCGGATCCGATAGGTACAAATTGAGGGTTCTCAGAAGTCTGTATCTCATTTAGAGTATTTTTTTTTTTTAAATTAAATTTTCGAAACTCGGGGTAAAATTACATGCACGAGGAAACAAATGCTGTTTGGAGGATAGTGTAAACCGATAGTGAAGCACACACACAAGGATATTATTGCACAGCTTAGTTGTAGCCAATCCAGTTCACTGGACTGAGGCAAGCTGGAGTGCAGTCTCAAGTTGGTCGACTCGATCAATGCCAAGTCCACTTTTGCCAGGAGCGTTTCTTTCTTTTCGCCCGCATAGAAAGCATCTCAAGAAAAGAACTGTTGAATGTCTCTCTATGGTTATTAACTTTTTTATTTCCTTATTCGTTACAGTATTACGAACAAAGAGAGTTCGATTGTACAGAAAAGGTTATTATACCATTTATATTATGATATACGAATTATTCACTATATTCTATTATTGTGCCTAAATGATCATTAATCGGTTCTTTATATATTTTGCATTCTTCCACTTTCTCCCATGTTGTAAAAGTTACATATTTACATTTACATTTTATTTCACATTATAAAATTTTCTCGCCTTAAATATTATATGTAATTTTATTCCTATAGTGTATTCTTCCTTTATTTGGACTTCTTTCATGTAGAAATTCTTCAAATCATTACTGTAATTCTTGTCTATAATTGTATTAATATTTTATTACTGTATTTGGATTTCCTTCATGTAGAAATTCTTCAAATCTTTACTGCAATTCTTGTGTAAAATTGTATTAATATTTTATTACTGTATGTATTATTACATGACGATGTCCATACCTATGGACATGGGTCAACGGAAATGAAGAATTATTATTATTATTAATTATTGTTCCCTCATTTTTTTCAAATATAAAGCAGGCCAAAGATATGTATTTCAAATGCTAGTGTAGTGAGTAATACACAGGAATATTATATTTTAAATAGGGGTGTTTGCAGTTGTGTATGCTGCAACATCTTTATAGTTTTTCAATGCAGTTTAGCGGTGCAAAATTTGCATGTAGCACTTCACATGAACGGTGAAAATATCTTCGTTTAGTTTCCCATACGATGATTGCGCCAATTGGGACAACCACAAGTCCTTACAGCGTTCCTTAATCTACTATATTGCATTGCAGATACAGTATCAGTACGTATGAAAGATATATGTATTTGATGTATGGTCGGGAGCAGATTGCTCTTTTAGGAACTCGCAGGAATCTCCTCGAGTTCTTCAGTATCATTTCCTGAAAGCATCTTTGCATTGTGCATTGCCTCTTGATTGTTATCATCATCTCGATTGTCTGCTAAATAAATGATCGTAAGTTATATGAATTTTAGGGTCTATTTTAATGAATTTGAATTTAAAGTCTTGGGCGCGTCAGCACTTAGGCTATTTTGAACCCTTCACGTTATACGAGGTCCAGTCCTTTACCATAACTAAAATAACTGTAATTTCTTAACTTTGAATTTAAAATTTTGGGTGCGTCAGCACTTAGGCTATTGCACCCGTCACGTTATGCGGGGTCCAGCTCCTTACCAGAACTAAAATAACATAACTGTAATGGCGTATAACTGAAATATTAAAACATTCTGACTTCAGTTAAAAGCTGATGCTGTAAGGGGACACCCAGCACACGTAAGGACAAAACCCAGGACAACACACACACAGCCCTACAAGGATTATACTGACCGCAGGTCCAGACGCCAGAGCCTCGTTAGTCTGCAAAATGCAGTCCAGTGTGTACTAGGTGGAAGTGAGGTTGACAATTGGGTGGACTACGTGGAAGGTCAACCCTTACACCCCATGTTGTAATGATTTCACCACAAGGGCACTTTTTTATGACTGTTCCTACTAAATACTAGCTCTTGGAATACAAATTAGACAGTGACGTATTGTACTGTGCAGTTTAGATGAGGTTTTTAAGACCCCTTGTTTACAAGTAAATCCAAAAGGTTACTGTCGAAAATTATATTTTTTACGCTACAAAGTAACAACCTAACTAAAATGTCATAAAATATAAATACACAATAGGTTTTGTATTACTTGATTTTTGTTATTTATCTTCGTTTTTTGTCACTTGTATAATCGCGACGATGAGAGTGATTGATGATATGATGAAAGTGATGAAGGAACACTCACAAAGAACACCCCTGCCGAGGCCTGGATTTGAACCCGCAACACCTGGCGTCGTAGTGCGCTGTATTAGGTTTCGTGTTATGTTTTATTATTGCAGTAATATGCTAAGAAGGCGTATTGTGCGCTGCCCACCAATGTAGGTTCCGAGTTCGAGTTCTGTCCTGTGCATTTGTGCTCCTTTATAATTGTCCCTTCACCAATTTTATCCAATCGTCATGCATCTCACGGTCGCGATTGGCGAAGAGTGACAGAAAGCGAAGAAAATACAAATATAGCAACAAAAACAAGTGTGCAGTCAACACATTGTAGATTGCAATTTACAATCACCACGCCAAAGGAAGATTTCTGGTTTGGCAAATTTTCCATGATGCTCAGCAGTAACAAGGGTACATCGTTACCACCTTCAAACTTGTCTGACAAGTGCAAAAAGCTACAGTTTGAAAAACAATAATGGAAAATCTTTTCCGCCCACCTAATCTCTGCTTTTGGAGAAGCACACAATTTGCAGAATCTGTTATTTCCATTTGGAAATATTAATAATTGTATTTCCAGAAACTAATGAAGGCAGATAGCTGATTTGAAAGGTAAAGAAATGGAAAAGCCAGGTGAGCCTAGAACGTAAGGTTTCGAGGTTATGCCAGTATTGTCAGAATCGCAAGTTTTCAAAATTTGCCATGGTGTTTTCTTAGGGGGAGACATACAGATTTCGCAAATTTCATAAAAGCTCTAATGGAGGACGATTGTACTTTAGTCGTACCCTTTTCTCTGTTGCTCCCTGCACACACACAAACACAGTTACGAACATACACGGTGAGCATACAAGTCTGGACACACAAGCAAATGCGTACAATTTTTAGTAGTTGGATTTCCAACGTGGTTTCCGCCACTAGCGATGCAGTACCACAGTATCGTCCACGATCCAGCATATTCGATAGCAATATTTTGCTTCAGATGATCGTTTTCGTTGATTTTCATTGAATGAAAACCGTCTTTACCATACCCTATGTCACGTATGTCATGTCAGGGTTTATACTGATGTTTCAAAGACACGAAACTATCTACTCCATCGTTTCTCAACCTATGGGGCGCGACACTGCCGGGTCCCGACGGGACGTTTGGTGGATCGCGAAGTCGGGATCGAAACTGTATTTACTGTGTCTTAAGAACCTCCAGAAAGTTACACTGAATTCAATTAGATTCGAGACTCATTCTCGTATTTTGAAAGTTCAATCATGTAGTCAGTAGAACTAAAAGAACAACTGTGATATCAGCTGTGATTCTGGCATTAAAACTAAATTCTTAGATTCAGACTTAACAAAGTTTTGAATATCTTTAAGAGGTGAGTATCCTGAACTTTCGGATGAGTCATTAAAGTTGCTCATCTCGTTCTCCACCTCATATTTGTGTGAAAAGGAATTTTCATATCCGAATCAAGTGAAAAGCAAGTACAGAAATAGACTTCACGCGCACTCAGATTTACGACTTAAGTTAACTATCATTGCACCCAACATACCCCAGCTAATGCGGAAAAGACAGACCCTACTGTCAGACTAGTTCGGCGAGTAAAAGAAAGGTTTTTCAATTTCAACATGTATGTTTAGGTGGATATTAGACTAGAATAAATTAGTATTTTAAATTACATGTTTACTTTTCTATAATGAGGGATGTGCAATTTGTTTAAGCAAGCGTAAAAGATGGCTTCTTAAAGTACTCGATGTGAGTAAAAATGTGATTATAAACTGGATGCACACCCCTACAAGTAATTCTGCCTGCGCCCATGCTTATGGGTCCCATGAAGTGTAATATCCTTCATGCTGGGTCCTGGACTGAAAAAAAATCTAATGGCAAGATCTGTGTTACAGATGGACGGGCCTAGGCGAACCTAGGGTTTACTGTTCCCAGTTTGGGGAAAGGTGAGTGATGTTTGTATGGATCAACATGGAGATATGCAGTGGATAGAGGGATGGATGCCTATGAAAATCCTCTGGGGGTGTGCTTCATGAGAATTTTCTTAACTGGAGCCTCCACTTAGAGCACTGCTGCCCCCCTGAAAAAAATCCTGCGGGCATTGCGTCTCAATTTTGTTCGAAAACGAACTCAAATCTCCAAATCCATTACATGGGGTGAATTTCATTCTGGAAGGGTTTTTATGGCAAAATTTCTGAACGGGAAGTTTCCAACTCTCTTTTGCTATCTTTTTTTTCATTTCCGTGTCACGTGTCCGGGCGGCGAATTAACAATCAGGTTCCATCCCCTCTCCCCTCATCTTCGCAGCCTTGTTCTGGAGGAGTCGATTAGTGTGAACAGAAAAATGGAAGCGGCAAGGGAGGAGGTGAGGGGTGTGCGGTGCGTGACTCCGGGCAGAGCTGAGAAATGCGTGCGTGATGGATTCCCGAGGGGGCTACGCCCTTTTCGCCTGGGAAAACAACGGGGCCTCATTTCCGGACGGAGGGGGACAGGGGGGACTCTGCAAAATGCTCCAAATTGCATGCACGAGAGAGGAGATTAGCTTTTTCACGGTTGTTTCCAAATGAAAGGAGCAGGGATTTTGCCTACACACAACAATAGGGTCCGTGAATTTCATTTGAGTGATGGTTTATCTACACTGATTTCCCATATCCCTAGCCTTCCAAAGAAACTCAGACCCTCCGAACATTCCCTTCAATCCCCCCCCCTAAAACTGTGAACAAATTGTCACTTTGGCGCCAGAGATATCTTATGTCCATCTGAAACAGGAGCGGGTTCATGTGGAGCGGGTCCGATCACCTCCTCCCAACGGTCAGGGTTGCTTTCTTCTGTTTTATTATATATATATAGGAAGGGGGACAAATATGGAATACCATTTTGTTCAGACTACGTAACATTGTAGTAAGTATTTGCAAATAACATTTTTCTAAAAGTTGACATGATTGCTCCAAAAGAAAATGGGGTACAAATATGGAATACTGGCAACATTGTGCAGAAAATGAACATATCAACACAATTGTAGTGAAAACATGAAATAAATGAACACTGTAAAGTCACAAATATGAGAAAGTTTCTGAACTGTACAGGTCTGTATTACTATGATTATGAGGGCACTATTTACCTACTTACAAAAATTGCAAATGTAAAGTCCATTATCATATCCTGCACATTCAGTATGAGCCCACATATCACACATTTCGCATTTAACGCATTCTTCTTCACGCTTATCATCAGAAAATTGTCCAGAACAGAAGAGACATTCAGCATCATCGCTACTTGGTGTTCTGGCATCTGTCATACTGAGATCAGAAGAGTCATCTCGCACGGTGAATTTGCCGTCGCTGTCCGAGTCTGATGATTCGCAATCTTTTGGTAATGGCGATTTCCCTTCTTTCCAATTGTTTTTAACAGGCTGTTTCTCAGTGGACATTTCAATGGAAGTCTTATATGGAGATGAAGTCAGGATATGGGAGGTCCCTGCTTTCCTCCCCTTACTCCCTTCCCTCTTCTTAATTGCAGGAACAGGTGAGGTGGCCACTTCACTTCTAGCAGAAGGTCCTGCTCCATCTTCGGGTTTGGATCCAGATGCAAGTCCACGTTAATAATTTTTGTACATAAATGGGGTATAAATATGGAATACTACTATTCCATATATGCGCCACTGTTATCTTCGAGTATCGAGGGCCAAAAGCGTATTCAAACTCACCTCAACAATATACGCAAAATAAAGCCTTATTGGTATGCTACAAAACTATACCCTGTATTTTCATTCTGTGTACTAATAAGAAGCACAAGGCAAAAAGGTACTTACCTCCAAACTTTTCACTTTGGGCGGGAACCACAACAATCGTTCTAATGCGCCCTGTTCAACCTCGACATGCAAACTAACTGCTTCCTGTGGTGGTGAGGAACACTGCCCAGCTTTTCACGTAGTTATTGCTAGAGAGCAGCAATTACCAGGCGAGATATAATTGTATTCCATATTTGTACCCCTATTTCATATTTGTCCCTCTTCCCCTATATAATTACGCTGAATACTTTTGGCGCCTCAAATGTTCTGTCCCTCTCCGAATTTAACAGGGACGATGTGATTCTCCGGAATAAGTTCTTGTTTTCTTCTGTAGCAGTTTTATGGTCCACTGGCAGCAAGGGTGCCCCACAGTGAGTCATGGCCCAAAATCAGGGTGGACTACCCTGTCCTAGTAAAAAAATGCTGACAAGAATAAATAGAAAGTTTACAGATTATGATTCCTTTTTGATCACGTGATGACAATGTGAATACCAGAATATATTTTTGATTGGAGGCACGGCCCGCCCAAATATTTGACAGCCAGCGTACGCAGGAGTTGCTGAAACACAAACATATAGCAACCATGTAAACTTATATCCGAAGTATGGAAGTTGTGGAGGAGTGGTTATCACAACGCGCTACGAAGCCAGAGGTTCCGAATTCAAATCCCGTCCTAGGCATGGGTGTTCTTTGCGAGCCCTTTCCTCAGTTCCATCTATCACCCATCCTCATCGTCGCGATTAGGCAAAAAGTGGCAGAAAAGCGACGCTTAATGACAAAAATTAATTCAGAATCAAATCCGAAGTAAGGGAGGAACTGTCGAGTTTATCTTTTGAAGGACTGTGCTGTAGCTTTCAGTACATTTTCCGACCAAAAAATAAACGCCAGTGGCAACCCTGGATGTGTGCTACGTTGCGTAAGTACAGGATTGAAAATGCCGCCCTTTTAAAGAGCTCCATACATTTATGCATGCACGCTGTATATATCAATCATCTCGAAAACAAGAATGCTATCGGAACGCCGGTCTGAGAAGGGGAGACTTGTTTGAGCTGTTTTGTCGTCTGCTGGAGCTGGCGGCCGTCCAAAACTTTCGAGAGGAAACCGAAAGACATGTACTGCGGGCTGACGTCGATTGTATTTGTGGCGGCGGTCCCGTCGTTTATCGAACACTGCGGCATTTAAGAGAAGCGCTCGCCCACCTTTCTTTTCCACAGGAATGCGTATCGGTTAGGCCGTGGCGAACAGGCACAAACCTCCTCGAACCACGATACGGCAGTATTGTGAATTTTCAGAATTGTCGGTTGAATGCATCTCAGGTTGTTATTTGTAGTGGGGGATTTAAATGTTAGTCAGTAGGGCTTGAGCCCCGCTCCAAATCTATTCCAATTCTCCCAAAATTCTTATTTTGTATAAAGTATTACAAGGGAGCGAAATCCTGAAGAGGATGGGGAAGGAGAATTTCACCCCCAACAACGATGCTCGGAAAATTCCCATTCTACAGGGAGGACCTAAATTGGCATGGTTCATTGAAAGTTACAAAAAAAGCAGAAATATTGTTATTTTATATTATTATCAACATAAATTAAGTCGAATTAGTTGGTATTCGAATAGAGCAACAAAATAAATAATGCTTAAAATCGAAAATATTGAGTGTGTAATACAATTGTTTTCATATTCTATCACTTAAAACAAAGAATAAATTGTTTCATAGTTTTCAAAATTCCAACATTTAGAATCTTGTGTAAAAAAAGTAAAAGTAAAGTAAAGTGTTCCCCTGTGCATAGCACCACGCCATGAAGGCGTATAGGGGGTGTGGGGGTAACGCCCCACACTTTCTTGATCCGGTCGTGAGTGGGGGTGATGTGATCAGCATCACGCCCCTAACCGCCTTTACCCCCCAGGGTTTCCCCCAGGTACCCATGTTATTCGACGCTGGGTGGGCGCCGGGGCCGCTTTCACCGTTAGAAAAGTTCCCGGATTAGAATCTTGTGTGCGTAACACAACTTAAACACTATAACTAAAATTTCTCCCTAACTTTGAAAGCTTTTTCTAGAACAAGAAGTAATAGAACAGCTATGAATTTCAGTACACTAACTGCATAAAATGTAAAAAAATAATGAAAACAATTGTGCTAGATATTGACTCATCTAGTGGATGGAGTAGTAGAATCTCCGCAAGGAAAAAATAATAATAATATAGAATTAGAATATAATTTATTTTATTTTATTAGATTATAATAGTTATTATTTTACATTATTTTATATAACATTATCATGAGCATAATAATATTAATTTTTATTTTTATTATTTCTACTATTCAGGTTTTATCAATGGTCTGACCCCCCCACCCTCCCCTTGCAAAAAATTCTGACGACGCTCATTTCAGCAACACGTTTTGAACTAATATCAGGATGCACCGAGATTGCCTTGTAAAAATCGAGGAAACCAGAAACGAGACAGATCTCGGTAAAGTCGAGATGAGGCCAAACCTTCGAGTCCAAGACACTCATGAGTCGTTTAGGTGATATTGAAAAAATAACCTAAACAAAACTATACTCAAATACTTAACTATTCGACCTCTTCATGCAAATTAAGTGAATATCTACATTGTTGTTTATAGATCATATATTTTGTTTATAGTAATTGTAAAGTCAATCCCTTAGTGGCATTGGCGACAGTTGGGTTCCAAAACTGAGGGGGGGGGGGGGGTGCAAAGACAGTACATTTCTCTTTGTATATAAGGTTTAGTATAGTGCGGGGGCAAAAGTGGCGAAAATATGGGGGGGAAACTGACCCCCCTCGCCCCCCTAATCGCCGCCACTGCTTATGACAATTGTGAACTTGTGCTGCGTGATTGCCTATACATTCAAGCTAAAACCATGGTCAAACATGATTAGCAGTAATGAATGTTCTATTAATAAATAATAATAATAATAATAAATAAACATTGCAGATGAGAAGAATGTAATGTATGGAGAAATTATAAGTGGAATGTTCTTAAATTATTTGCTATTGAATTTTATCATTATTACTTCAGACACTTTGTACATAAACAAATATTAAATGTTCCATATTAAATATTTAAGATAATAGGTATGTGCTACAGAGATAACTTACGCAATTTTAGGAGTTTTCAAAATGAAAAATATGAGGAAAAAAAAGTATTTAAATAATTAATACCTTGATGCAGTTTTATGCATAATATATTATTTGTAACTAATGCATGATTTCATTGTTTGGTAATAATTCATTTAAACCAAAAATCTTAGTATGCATAGCCAACCTTTTCATGATACTAGGGACGTTTAATATATAAGTTTCCCTGTGCTATAAAATATTGTATAAAGCAATGCCATTAAAAAGAAGCACACAGCGGCGTAGTGTCCATGTAAGGCTTGTAAGTCCACCTTACAAGCTGAAATTATTGAAGAAAACGTATTTCATTCCCGTATTTATCGCTTGAACACACATAGCAATATCAGACTTCAAGTAGAACTTTTAACGAAACAATTGAGGACTTGTTTTGATTCGAGTAGTTTCTCTGTAAGGCCTCTTGAGGGGACTTACGTGCGGGTGAATGGAAGAAATGATTTGGACTCGCCCATGGCGGGTGTGTTTGCTTACGTAGTATCTTATCAACCAATGACAGGGCGCCCCGATTCTCACGCACTGTAATGCGCATTACGAGTGGGTGCTGCTATCTGGCGAGATTTCTGTCCCCGCTGCGTCTGTTTGCACGGTCAGAAGAGAACCAAGAAAATCGACTCCCGTGTTGTTTCAACAATGCTTGACAGGCGGTGTAGCTAACAAAACGGGTGTCATTTTAAATGTGTAAACTAACTATTAAGTTCACAAAGAGATGGTTTAATGTTGGATATTACCTTCATTAGAAGCAGCGAAGTTAAAGATAAAAGAGGAATGTCTGGCAATTCTAGATCCGGCAGCGCCCGCAAAGTTAGTGGCGTGCATCCCAGTTGCCCGTAATGTTAAAAGCATGCTCGTAATACTTAGCATATTTTTTTTACCTTTTCCTTTGTTTAAGTTGCTTGATATGCTTTTCAAAATGTGCGCAAATATCGTAACCATGATAATGAGTAATATTTTCGAATGCATTTGCAAATTGTATCTTACGCATTTCCCACAAATGGCTTTTTAGTGAAAGAAAAAGAATAATAAGAATAAAAATATGACATGGCCTTTCCAGAAGTAAAGTTTGAGTGCTTAACTAAGCTGTATGCGAAATTTGTCAATTGCTACCAGTTGAAAGTTGAGCTATAGGTAATTTATCCTGAAGCCGAATATCGAGTAAAGAGTGTGTTTGAACTTCATGAGTACCTGCGTACTACCCATTTGAATGAAGCTGTTGAACAAACTAACAGAATTCTTCCTCACTGTTCCTGCCTCAAGATCGTCGGTGGAAAAGTTGTTTTCTGCACTGAAGAGGATTCACACATTTCAACGCAGCACACAGACTCAGGCAAGGAAATCCGACTTGGGACTGATATCCATTGAAAAGGAGCTGTCAAAGGCATTGACCAGGAACTCCCGATTCTACGACGACGTGATTGAGGTGTTCAGACTAAAGGATCGTCGGAT
This sequence comes from Lepisma saccharinum, assembly GCF_977018435.1. Lineage (NCBI taxonomy): Eukaryota > Metazoa > Arthropoda > Insecta > Zygentoma > Lepismatidae > Lepisma > Lepisma saccharinum. Next base: position 36,402,755 of record NC_139255.1, on the reverse strand, counting down.
CGAGTTACAATATAAATGAGAATTTTCATTAAGTAATACATACATATGCTATTATTGTTAACATAGAGTGTGTGCATTTTATGTTTGAAATTGAGTATGCCCATACATGACTTACATTCAAATATATTCTATTTAGTTAAGATATCTTTGGATTTTCTTATCCAATATTCAGATCAGGTTTATCTAAGGAAGTCTTACATCTTTCATAGAATCACGCTACGCCACTGGAAGCACGTGGTTGACATGCGCCATCCTTCGTCTACAAGGAACAACAATCGATTCGTTATCAGACGTGAAGGCGCATGCGCTCAAGGGCGAAAAGTAAATGCGTGTTCGGAAAATGCGGACTCGCATCATAAGGAGTTAAGCATGGATGCTAAGGGCGTTCTGCTTATGGACTTTTTGGAACGAGGAAGAACAATTAATGCTGACCGTTGTTGTCAAACATTGGATAAACTGAAAAACGCAATTCGACATAAGCGACCTGGTCTCCTGTCAGCTGGTGTCATTCTTCTTGACGATGACGCTCGCCCCCACTCAGCAGTGCAAACACAACACAAAATTGAAGATTTGGGGCAGTGCCCCACCCTCCATACAGCCCCGATTTAGCGTCGAGTGATTTCCATCTTTTTCCGGTGTTAAAGTCTGAATTGCAAGGTTACCGTTTCGAAACAGATGAAGAAGTGAAGCGTAATGTGAGAATAGTGCTCAGTAGTCAGCGCCCTGATTTTCTTGCAAAGGGTATGGACAAATTGGTGCAACGGTGGGACAAATGCCTGAATCTCTATGGGGATTATGTGGAGAAGTGAGGAAGGATCCTCCTACACATGTATGTATAGTTTTCTAATGTGTCGTAAAAATAACATTTTTACAGCATACGGAAACTTATATATTGAACGACCCACGTACCAGTGGCATATTCTGAAAATTCGACCTGGTTTACCACAACAATTCTTATTTATCGCATATGTTAATTAGATATGAAAGAAATAAAACACCACTGCAGGCATGCAAGTAAAACAAAAACAAAAGCCCAACAACTTTAAATTTTCCAGCAATTTCAATATACACGAGTGCTATTCAGAAATCAACTTCCGATTAGCTCGTAAAAAGCATTACACAATAATAAATTTCAGCTGTGTTGACTCCTCCTGCTTGAAGGAATCTAATGACGCCGCACACCTCACAACTGGCGGGAGCAGTAATACGAGCGTCCATGTTCGTCAGTTCTTACGTGCACACTGTTGAAGAAAATGGACTGCGGTTGTGTGTGGACTGCGATTACATATTACTGCTGGCTACTGCGCATGCACCATGTCACTGCGGTTATGTATTGGTTTTTACGAGCTAATCAGAAGTTAATATCTGAATAGCCCTCGTACATGAAAGAGTTGGTTTACTTGTGATCAACCAGGTAATGGAAGAATATTCCACTACATGATTCTCTCATAGGTTTGTGTATTCCTGATTGATATCCACTGGTGTATAGAATTTAGATATTTTATAGTGTGCTTTTCAATTGTTTGTTTATCAAAGTGTAAGGTGCATTTAAAGTGTCAAGTTATCCAACCCTCTATTATTTTACATGAAATATTTTATATTCATAATTATGTATTTGACATATTCTCTCTCCCTATTCTTTCAGGTGCAGTTTTCCGTCAAAATGGCCTCTCCTTTATTTATTTATTATTATTACTGTGCTTGCCAGCAATTCCAGCCCCCTCATTGGAAACAATGCGTGGTAAGTTCTTTTGTTTCATAAAAGTTCATTAGAAAAAAAAATCTTCAAATTCATGAGGAACATAAAATATGCATAAAATACATTAAGACAATCTTGTGCAGAGTTCCAGTGACTTAGGTTATTATTCATTTCTACACAATTATATAATAATTCTGTGTAACTCTTGTGAAAATCTAATTAACCATTCACAGAAGACTTGGTGGCAAGAAACCAAAATCCATGGACAAATATAAAAAAATAAATGAAGCGTTTTGACAAGAGTTACATGTAGTTATTATATATTTGTGTTAGAAGTGAATTTTAACCATGTTTATGAATTTAAACCTAGGTTATCTTTTTAAGAAACAAAGTAACTAACTGGCAGGGAAAATAGCATAAAATTATAGCTAGATAGGTAAATTATAGGGGTATGTAAAATAATGGTTAACATGCGGATCAGTGAGTTGACAGTACAAATCTGCCCAAATGCACCACTGTAGTTCCATGAGAGATCATCCATGCCAGAAATATCTTACCCATCTTTATCATGATAGCTGATTACCAGGCGTTGCCCAGGTATTTATTTATCCCAGACAGGAAAATTATGAATTCTAACTATAGTGTAAAATGTAAGTAATTTTATTTCATCCTGAATGTCACCAATTAGCTTAGCGACTCCGAAAACTATGGATTGGACACTAATGTAGGTCATTTTTCACCCCCTCTCACCCTCCATGCCGATAGGTGATGAACTGTGAGCTGAACGGCATTGGGAGTGTCACTATTCATTTAGCAACTCCAAAACCTATGGATTCCACACTATACCGCGTTTGTTAGAACCTGTCCCGTTTTCCGCGCTAGGGATCGCTCAACAGTTTCGGTGCCAATGAGAAACGAGGAAAAAATCGTCTGCTGGGCAGCGAGGAGCGAATGGAAGCCAGATGAGATGCGCTTACGTAGACGCTGTTGCCACGTTGCGTATTTTAATTGGTTGTCTGGCTTTGAGTTTCCCCAGCACGGAGAAAAGCCAGCGATCAGCTAGCGCGGGAACCGGGACAGGTTGTAACAAACGCGGTATAATATCGGTCTGTTTTCGCAACACAAACTCATATCAACCTGAATGTTAGACAACCCGAGAAGCACTATCGTTGTGCGGGATGCATAGAGTCACGGCTGATTTGTGCTGAATTTAATATCTGTCGTTTTCGATTTTTTTTTACATGTCACCCCCTTCCCACCCTCACCCCTATGCGTGCCAGGCGTGGTCTTACCCTCACAGTATTTCTTTCCACATTGTAAGTGATACGTGTACCAAGTTTAGTTGAAATTGCTCCAGGCGTTCGAGAGTTAGGCTGGAACAGATATACCGGGTGGTCCATTTATAATGATAGTATGGAATATCGCACGCAGAATGCATCCAATCGAAAAATTGCACAGAATAAAAGTTTGATACTATTGAGGGGGTAAGTCAATGCCGCAAAAATTTCGTTGCCGCCGCCCACCCCTTAGGGGGGTGGGGGTAAATATGAAATTTCAAATGGAACACCCCCATTCTTTTTACATATTTGGATTCCGTGTTGAAAAAGAATTTTTTTGTTCGAAAAATTTTGTAAAAAAATTGCGAACTTCCAACTTTTATAAACATTTGGTAGTTCCAGTTTCATTTTGTTCCCTTTATGTAATAACAGTTTTGGTTTCCGTTGAGAACATTGAATTTTATTCAAAAAATGTGTGCAAAGAATTCGGCAAAAGAAAATTGTTTGCAATTTATGTTCTTGTGTAACAATAGATAATATTAATTTGTTCCAACTCTTTGGTTTCAAGGAACAATTTCATATGAACAACAAAATTAAGTATGTTACTACAAATTAGGTATCAACATCATGGTTGTCCAGCTCACTACTCCATTCAGGCTCGAGCCATGTTGGACACAAAGTTTCCTGGTCGATGGATAGGACGTGGAGGACCCGTTTCTTGGCCAGCTCGTTCACCCGATCTCACGTCGCCTGATTTCTTCCTTTGGGGACTACTTAAAGAAAAGTGCTACCACGAAGTTCCAACAATGCCAGAAAACATGAGGCAACGAATTATTGATGCTTGTGCCTCTATCACTCCTGACATTTTGGGACGAACAGTGTGGAGCTTCAGACACCGTGTTTTGAAATGCATTAAAGAGAATGGTCATCATTTTGAACATTTGCTCCTTTAAACATTTATTTGTATACCTCAAATGATACCTAATTTGTAGTAACATACTTAATTTTGTTGTTCATATGAAATTGTGCCTTGAAACCAAAGAGTTGGAACAAATTAATATTATTTATTGTTACACAAGAACATAAATTGCAAACAATTTTCTTTTGCCGAATTCTTTGCATATAGTTTTTGAATAAACTTCGTTTTTGCAATGTTCTCAACGGAAACCAAAACTGTTATTACATAAAGGGAACAAAATGAAACTGAAACTACCAAATGTTTATAAAAGTTCGAAGTTTGCAATTTTTTTACAAAATTTTTCGAACAAAAAATACTTCTTTTTCAACACGGAATCCAAATATGTCAAACGAATGGGGGTGTTTCATTTGAAATTTCACATTTACCCCCCACCCCCCTAAGGGGTGGGCGGCGGCAACGAAATTTTTGCGGCATTGACTTACTCCTTCAATAGTATCAAACTTTTATTCTGTGCAATTTTTCGATTGGATGCATTCTGCGTGCGATATTCCATACTATCATTATAAATGGACCACCCGGTATATCGCGTGAGGCACCTAAAAGTACCACCTGAAATAGCGAAGAAACCAGAAACAGTAGCGATGTGAGGTTTGCGGGAAACAATAATATCAAATGGGGCTCGTAAATCGGAGGTATGGGGTGGGTCGAAAAATATCGACAAATGGGGCATCTGGAGCAAAGTCATATTTTTTTTTAATGGAACGATATACAATAACATGCATAATATAAAAGAGCACACGCAGAGAAACACAACGCCGTTGGTCCCATGCATTTACTGCACATAGGAACGAAGAAATGGCCATGTGAAAATATGTAAACAAACTAACAAGTGGCCCACTTTACCGTCAGTACCACGGCATGTACAAGTATGAGATGTCGGAAGCCATTGGACAAGATGAAGACAGAACGTGTTAAAGGAAGAAAAAATACAGTAGACATCGTCAGCACCATGTATTTGACAGTGTTACAGCATAATGAAAATTACCATGACAGTATGTCGAAGAACCACTGCGTAAGAAGCGAAAACCTGTCAAAGTGTGTGTTCAAAGTGGTGGCCGTCAGCTGCGATACAGGCAACGAGGCGCCCACGCAAAGATCGTTGCACAGAATGTAGCATCTCGTAGGGAATGTCCCTACAGGCCGCAGTAATGCGGTGTTGCATATCCTCTGGAGTTTTTGGCACATCCCGGTAGACAATCTCCTTCAGCTTTCCCCACAGGAAAAAGTCTAACGGTGTCAAATCTGGGGAACGAGCCGGCCATTTGACAGGCCCTCCACGTCCAATCCAACGATTTGGAAATGTATTTTCCACACATGCTGTAGCACGTCTTGCACTGTGAGCTGGGCACCCGTTGGTACCACATTTCCCTCCTTGTCTGAAGTGGTATGTCCTCCAATAGTACAGACAGTTCATGTTGTAAAAACTGTATGTATCGGTCAGCATTCAGTGTCCCTTGTATAAAAAAAGGGCCAATGAGATGTTCACCCACTATACCACACCACACGTTCACACTCCATGGGCGCTGGCGTTCCACTTGGCGAAGCCAATGTGGATTTGTCACCGACCAATAGTGCATGTTCCTTAGGTTGACATTTCCATGATTGGTAAAAGTTGCCTCGTCAGTGAAGAGGATACGTGACATCCATGTGCAAAACCGAACACTGTCCACAAAATCATTCCCGTGAAGTTCCTGATGGAGGGAGATATGATATGGGTGAAACTTGTGTGTGTGCAGAATGCGCAATACACTTCGCTGACTCATCCCAGCACCCCTGGCAATTTCACGGGAGCTAACGTGCGGATTCACAGCAACAGCGGTGAGAACATTTGTTGCACTGCCTCACCTATAGTTGGCTTGTTCCGCACACATGCTCGTGGTGTTACACTTCCGGTGTCTCTTAATTTAATAAATAACTTACCAAACAGACGTCGAGATGGCTGTCGTCTGTCCGTATATCTCTCTGCGTACACACGGTAGGCTTCTGAGGCATTCTTTCGGCATTCCCCATAAATCAGGATCATGTCCGCTTTTTCTATGTTTGTGAACACCATAATCTTCGCTCTTACCACTACAACTGCTTGCTATGAACTAACACGATCTCGTGGACCTGCTAGCAAAACTTGCTCTGCGTAAAGGCAGTTCTGTCAGGCACCTGAGAAGTCTTACATGCCGTGGTACTGACGCTCAAGTGGGCCACTTGTTAGTTTGTTTACATATTTTCACATGGCCATTTCTTCGTTCCTATGTGCAGTAGATGCATGAGACCAACGGCGTTGTGTTTCTCTGCGTGTGCTCTTTTATATTATGCATGTTATTGTATATCGTTCCATTTAAAAAAATATGACTTTGCTCCAGATGACCCATTAGTCGATATTTTTCGACCAACCCCATACCTCCGATTTACGAGCCCCATTTGATATTATTGTTTCCCGCAAACCTCACATCGCTACTGTTTCTGGTTTCTTCGCTATTTCAGGTGGTACTTTTAGGTGCCTCACGTGGTATACACACACACATACATCCATTTTTATATGTATAGAAGATTGAAGGGTTGTTCTGATTGGCTGCTGCTGCTAATATTCAAAGGAGGGTCCACTAGCAGATGCATTTGGCAAAAATCTTTTAATTATACAGTCCATGGTGATTGTGAGGGGAAGGGGGTTGAGCAGGTTGGTTGATCCTTTCAATGGAAATCAGCATCATTAATTTGATTGCAGAAAAGATAAAAATCTTACAAGGAAAATATAAGCTAGCTCGAAGAATAGGGTGTAGAATTAAGAAAGTACGTCAAATACGTATGTTCAGAATAGTTAATGGTTTGTATATGGTTAATAGCATAGAATCAAGAAGAGAAATATTATAAGCTCAGTGTACCATATTCCTCACCCTGCTAATGTATCATTACTTGCATGACAATCAACAAATAATAGCTGATGTGATGGAAATAGCATCCAAACTATAGCATATATATATCATCTAGCCATTAACCTTGAGATTTCCCTCCTATTTCTTGATATTTTAACTAGATAATGTATCTATTGCCTATCATGACACTGCAAATTTATGAAGTACTCAAGATATGAAAATAGATATGATGTTTGGATATATTCAGAAGGTTTGTGTTTTAAGCTTGAATTTGCAAGCAGGGGAATTTTTTTAACCTGTGTTAATTGAATGTTATTTCCATACATGTATAAAGTAGCATTTTTCCATGATCAAAGTAAATTTATCTTCTCTTGTAGGGCACACTGGAAGATACCTGAAAGCAGTTATGAGCCTCAGTTTTTTGATAGCTGGAGCGCAACTTACATTTCAAATCGTCCTTCTTTCAATGCCGCCCTATGGTAACTTCATCGATGACTGTGAGTGGTATTTATATTTTCTTTTATTTATTTCATTATTTATTGCATATAGACTCTCACTCACTCTCTCTCTCATCTCTCGTGTGTGTGTGTGTGTGTATGTATGTATATATATATATATATAATGTAGTCAGAGTGTTTGCTATACAGGAACATAACTAGGCTGATGTGTGATGTGTTCGAGTAGGACAAAATTGTATGTATGTGTGTGTGTGTGCTTGTGCATGTGTATGTGTAACATATATTTTAAGCCTACCATGGTATTTCCAACCTCACAAAATTAACTGATGTAAGAAGGATATATATTTTTTTTTAGTATAATACCAAATGGCAGAATGTGGCTTTCTTTAAAAATATATATTGGAATGAGAGAAAAATCCAATTTAATGCTTTTTAAAATAATTTTATTCAATTTTTTCTTTTTTCTTTCTTCCAAGTATTTATTTATTTATTTTTAAGTTAAGAAAGGCTTCATAAGTCTTGTGAAGATATTCACACTTCAGGTGGTGGCCCTTGCATTGATTAGTTTCATAGTCTCTCTTTAATGTACTAAATATTTTGTAGTTTTGCAACAAAAGTATAAGTATTAAGCGGCCCAAATACTAACGTGCAAATACGCGATGTAAATCCCGCTGCTAATTTACACAAGTACGTTATGCCAGATTGGGGAGACATACTCTGCGACGTATAGTTTTTCATACGTACACCCTTCCCTCGGAACCAGTTCTTGGAAGCACAAGCTTAGGTAGTCCTGTAGTACCTGCTTCATACAAAGGGGAGTCCCCAGGGACCGACCTATCAGCAGTGGTACCTCACGGATTATCGTTGTGCACAATTGCTGGGTCTTGTTCGGGGGAAGATCAGGGCAATTATCTCCGCTGGTTCCTTCCAATCCCAACCTGCCCTTTCATCCCCCGTCACCTGTACACATGCGTATATGCAGAAAAGTTAAGGCAACAATGAACCTATGCGTAATGGATGTATATTTAATCAGGATAAAAAATGCCATTGTTTTGAGTGCTTGTCATGTCAAAACGAGGCTGCATCAAGCAAAAGGTAATTAGTTTGTGTTGATGTTGTCTAACTAGTGGTGGAGATTGGGTTCCAAAACTGGAGGGGCAAGGTGCCAAAAAACTGTGGGGGGGGGGGCAAGGATAAGGGTTAGCATAGTGTAGGGGCAAAAGTGGCAAAAAGTGTGTGTGTGTGGGCTAAATAGCCCCCAATGCCCCCCCCCCCTAATTTCTGCTAATGTGTGTAACATTTGGTTATTTCAAAAACAGATACTTCTAACTCAACTGAATTAGCTGTATTAATATTAGCAAGTTCTGATATATTGCTATGATGAGAATACATATTTTAGGCAAAAGAATGAATCTAAGAGTTAAAGTGCAGCATTTTTTTCATCATCTAAGAACATCCTGTAACATATAATCTGTTGTCTTTCATGTAATATTTACAAATATTAGCATATGTTTGTGTGCATGACATGTCAAATTTTTGTTAACATAAAATTCACGTTTGCAGGTGAACTTCTCGAAAAAATACTACGCCATGTGGGATTTGTTCGCCTGGATTCAATCAGAGCGGAAGATGGAGTCCGAATGTTACTCCCAGATGCCTTCATGCTTGTCTTCTCAGTCTTTTTGTTTGTCGTTTGCTCGAAGCTAGAAAGCATCCCAAAATCAGATTCGGAATCGTCGTTTCATGCTGCTCCGTTCAGCGCATTTAGCTCAGGGACCAATACAAATTTTTTAGTATCAGTAGGTAAGGTAAAAGGCAATGAAATTTGTTTTAGTATAATGGTGATCATCAGGGAATGGATTTATATGTACCAAAAAAGTATCAGATATGTAAATATATACATTGTATTTAGTTAATTTAATCTAACTAACTTTCTAGCCTTCTTAAACCCGAAGGTTCATGGCTGCAGCAACACAGGCCTTCCATCTGTCCCAATCCTGAGCAAGATCCATATACTCTTTTCCATCCCTACTGATTTCCTTTAGGTCCATCTCAACATTATCTCTCCATCTTCGTCTTGGCCTTCCTACTGGTCTCTTACCATTAGGTTTCTCAACAAGAATCCTGTAAACTCTTCTTTCCTCTCCCATTCGTGCCACATGGCCTGCCCACCTAAGTCATTTTGATTTAATCATTCTAATAATATCTGGACATGAATACAAATACAAATATTTTTAATCAAAGTATGGAATTAATTATGGACTTACAATAGTGAAAAATGTCAATGTTCATTAAGCAAACAGCTAACCTTGCTAAATGAAATGCATTAGGCTTACATGACATTAACTGTAATGCAAAATTCAAATATAAAATGTGCTTTATTTTCTGTTAACAATGGATTACCAAACTTTATTTCAAGTGCTGAAATATGAATCTCCTCCTGACGTCCCTAAAGACAGATTTATATTGATTGAAAGTATGTTGAATATTGCATGAAGTAATAGGAGTGTATTTAAAATGTACAATGAATTTCACTGTGATAGCTAGACAAGAATTTTAGAATAACAGATGCATTGTCTATTTCCACACAAAACAAACAGAATACAGATGAATGGAAAACCTTTTGTATTTAGCACAAGAAGGGGAATGTAGTAACAGCGTGAATATGGAAAAATGTTAGAAAGTATGGGAATTATATGTAAAAATAACTATAATATGTAAAATATGTGCTAAAAGCCAATACAGGGTGGCTCAATAAGTCACTTAACACCCCCAGTACAAGGCCACTGCAGCGCGCAACATGGAAATGGTGATGACCAATCGTTATCAGGCCAAGGGGGAACCACATTGACACCACCCACAAGGTCGGCGGCCATCTTGATGTCCGCCATCTTGAATTCAACTTCAGAATTTTAAATGGGAAGGGGGTCGTGCGACATATCAAAATGGGCTAGAATTTCACGAAAAAATGCAATGGAATTTCACGAAAAAATGCAATGGTGAAGGTTTTTTCGACGTATCTTTAACCAGTAAAAAGTTATGACTGAATTATTGTACCAATTTGCTCCTTTTCGAGGTGTTAGAAAAATGCCTTAAAATTTGTTTAGCGCGTCGGTAATGCATCGAGATCAAAGTGACGTCTATGGAGAGACGTTTGCATGCCATTGCACATTATTTTAATCGGATACATCCATGAAGAGCTGTGCATTATGAATGGTTGTCGGGAACAATTTACAGTGTGACGCTTCCATTGAATTAAAAGTCCTTCACAGTGACAAGGCTAATGTTTATGTTCATAAGGAAGTTTATAAACAGAATATGTGACCCTTGTCATCTGATAACTAACTTTGGACAGAAACTGGTTCATAACATTCCCATAAGTGTTCTGGTGTTCTTCCCTATTGAAAAAACTCTGTAAAAAGTACCTTCTTCCATAAGCAAGGATGAAAAAAACTGTTTATTTAACAAATCCAAGTAGCCTTAAGCATTTAAGGTTCCGTTAACCAATCGTGTTCACACATCATGCCACACCATTAACTTACCAACACTAACCATTCAGCTTTGATCTGTCGAAAATGGGTTATCAGATAAAAATCATCGAATATTCTGTTTATGAACTTCCTTATGAACATAAACATTAGCCTTGTCACTGTGAAGGACTTTTAATTCAATGGAAGCGTCACACTGTAAATTGTTCGCGACAACCATTCATAATGTACAGCTCTTCATGGATGTATCCGATTAAAATAATGTGCAATGGCATGCGAACGTCTCTCCATAGACGTCACTTTGATCTCGATGCATTACCGAAGCGCTAAACAAATTTTAAGGCATTTTTCTAATACCTCGAAAAGGTGCAAATTGGTACAAGAATTCAGTCATAACTTTTTACTGGTTAAAGATACGTCGAAAAAACCTTCACCATTGCATTTTTCGTGAAATTCTAGCCCATTTTGATATGTCGCACAACCCCCTTCCCATTTAAAGTTCTGAAGTTGAATTCAAGATGGCAGACATCAAGATGGCCGCCGACCGTGTGGGTGGCGTCAGTGTGGTTCCCCCTTGGCCAGATAAAGATTGGTCATAGCCAATTTCAAATTCCATGCCGCAGTGGCCTTGTACTGAGGGTGTTAAGTGACTTATTGAGCCACCCTGTATATTGAAACATGTGGAAAATATAATTACCATTTTTTGAACTTTCATACTACAATTTACAAAGAGAATGCATCGATTTTAGCATTATATTTATGTTACATATAATCCAGTCTCTGGCGATCATGCTTTAAATGAAGCCAAACACACGTGCAAAGTAAAAAAACACAATATTTAGAAGTTAAAGTACATTTAAAATAGTAATTTGAATACATAGTATCATTATCACCGTCATTATTTCTGTAACTGCACAGATAACTTGGCTTTCTTTAACTTTTCAGTGTTTTAGAGTTATTTCATTTAGAAAACCTAATGCCTTAAGCATGTCAAAATATAACTTGACTGTTAAATGAATGAATAGATACATTGGAAAGAATCAAGCTGAAAAAACTTGGAGCCATCAAGATTGAATGAATTATGTGGGGAAAATGTAAAATTGGGGTTCCACTGTATATCTTATAAATTGTATAATAGTAAACAGTTTGTTGAGAAGCCGATGCCACAGTACTTTGTAAATATTGAGTATAAGTAATATGGTGCCTAACATACTTCTTCTTTCCAACAGGAAAATATTTAGCTTTGGCATCTCTGTGTGTTGCTGGTGTGATTCGCCCCTCTGTAACGAGTGCCTTGTATTACTTGTGCTTTCTTGGTGGAGCCACCTGGTGGGGATGCTACAAAGAACTGGGCAAGGCCTTCGGCTGGGTGTGTCGCATCATTCTTCTATTAGTTGTTGCCCACATTATAGCACTCTTCCTTTATCAGTTGCAATGGGCACAAGAATTAATTCCAAACAGTGATAGATATGCCAGGTTAGTTGCAACTTGCCTATCTAAATTAATACTTGAAAATAGTCTTTTTTTCACTTGCAGTTTTTGGTATTCCTAGTTTTCATGAGTAGATGCAAACCAAGTAGCATAAAATCCAGTACTCTATACACAGAACAGAACCTTATTCTACTTGGCATGTCTCTAGGAATATAATGTATATGACTGAAGAGTTCTCAGTTGTAACAAATCCATTTTCTGTCAATGAGTTTATTATACAAGAGAAGTGTCTTGTGACTGTACATGGTATGCAAATACATGAGCTCATGGCCGTAGGAAAAAAAAAAAAAAAATCGGGGGGGGGGGTTCAATCATAATTGTTCCCATGCGCATCGGAAATTTGAATAATATTTAAAATAATATAAAATAAAATAATATATATATATAAACACTTACGTGAGTGAGTATCGTTAAAAAGTCCTATATACGACGTTTCGCGGAGCTATGCTCTGCTTCTTCAGGTAACTGTTATCAGTACATAAAATACTTCGTCATGTTAAAAAAGCAATCTAGGATTAGATAAAAAGGATTAGATTAAAAGCATAAAATTACATGACTGTTAAAAACTATAGATGCCTTGGTAATGCCAAAAGTGGAGCTGAATTCCCATACCACCCAAAGGGCTAATTGACTGCAAAGAAAAAAAAATAAATAATAGTATTAATAACAATAATTATACAATAATAATCAAAATTTCATAATAATGAAAAAGATATTCCATAATAATAATATTTATTATTATTATTGTTATATCCTTGAGGGGGCTTACTCAATCCAGCAGATGAGTGAATATCCAGCACAAGGCTTTTTTTTTTTGTTGTTATTTTTTTATGTTTCATACAGTCTGTACTGAAATGCACAATTATTATACTTTGTTATTAAATTTTAGATACCTTCAAGAAAAAGCTTTAAAAGTTAGATGGAAATTTTAGTCATAAAGTTTTTGTTGTTTGACCTTAAAACTTAATTCTTGGAATTTTGAAAAGTGTAGAACCAGTTATTCTTCTTAAGAACTTAGCCTGGTGCATGGGTTGTAACCTCAATGACAAATGTAATGCGCTACGAAACTGGAGATCCTAGGTTTGAACTCCTATCAAGGGGGATTTTCGACTTTATAGGACAGGGAATTTAAAAGTTGGAAACGGAATTTTGGGACAATCATAAGGGAATTTTCAGTCTATGTTCCTTGTGGCACAGGAACAACACTGGAAAGAGGACAGCAGAAGTGAAAATGGAGGGGTCGCAGGTGGGGTGTGATTCCGAGAATAAATCCTGTTTCACTCAAGTTTCAGAATTCCAAATATATGAAAATTCTAGCTGGATCGTTTCAACAATGTCTCCTTGTATTTTTGCAATGCTTCAAAAAAAAAATATTGACAATGAGTTTCAGATTTTGGTTTCTGAACTTCCATTAATCCAACATGTCAGAAGTTTCAGGGGGGAGGGGGGGTTGAACCCTACAAATCCCCCCTCTAAATACGGTCATGCATGTTCTTAGGCTATTCAAGCTTTTTTTTTTCACCTGTTGCTAAAACATGTATCTTATTTGAACTATTTAATTTAGTATAATCATTGAAACACTAAGCAATATGTAGTGTACTTTGTGCTCTGTACACTCCACCCATATGTATTGTATAAATTACCACAAAATTCCTATCATCACTAATATTGTGATATATATACTGTTATAACTAAAGTTCAAATCACAAACCCTGAGACCTTCTGTAAACAAAACCACCTGCATGCAGAAAGCATTGCAAACTCATAGAAGTAAAATAATCCACACGAAAATCCAGCGTTGTTACAGGATTCATTACGTAACGTAAAACAATGGCCATTTTGTAGTATGGGATATGCTGCCGCAAATGACGTCTCACTTTAAACCCAATGCTCTTTCATTTGTACTTATTGCTTCACCTTTATGGTTAACTCTTTGCACCAGTAATCATTTCCCATAAATTTGGCTTCTTTCTTGCATGTGAATTGAATATATTTTACTTGCATTTTTTTAGACAAAATGATATAACATGGTAATGTATATTTCTAAGGATGATATAGATAGGAGTGTATTTGAAATTTGTTTGTAGATTTTATGTAAATTGTATCTTATGTAAATATAATATATAATGGGCATAAACAGCCATATGCATTTCTGTAAGTCCAATAAATATATTGATGATGATGATCAAAACAAGACAATTAAATAGCAAAGTTCAAACAAACTGAAAGTATAACAGAAGAGCTTCTGTAGTGTCTAATTTTGAGTGTAGACTCAATCATGTGATTACTTGTGAAGGGTCTCATGTGTAGGTTGACGACTAGACACATACATTCAAAAAGGAGGTCACAGACATACAAAAGAGGACACCGCAAAATATTGCAGCACATTTGCCATTACCATTAATTTCATAAATATATAAAATGTCCTTCTTCCAACATATAACCACAATCTATTCCAGCCTTGGGTTCCTATTTTTGCAAAACAATATTGTTCCTGTTTATAGTACTTGTTCTCCTTTGCATAGACTAGTGCAACTGTAGGTTGGAATTGATTTTCTGTGGGGTGAGATACCCTACAGAAATTTGCCCCTACCAACTGTAACTTCTGGATCCACCACTGTTTTCCAGTTCTGGGATTCAAACCAGGAACCTTTTGCATCGTAGCACTGTGTGCTAACCATTCCGACATGGAGACTGGCACCTTGGTATTGAATAAATGTAAATATTACTTAATAATCAAATTTCTCATTACACGTTTCTGTGTCGCGTATGCATGACTCGAAAAGGAACTGCAGTCTGGGACGCATTGAAGGCTCATTTGGACAAAATGATAGTAGTTGAGCTCCCAGGTGCTCAATGAGCATTGCTAGAATACTTGTCGCGCCTCAAGTGATATTCTTTACATGTAAAATAACACGTGGTTGATTGTTATAGCTGGAAGCATTTCTCCAAAAAAGGAGGACATATACCGATTCTTTAAAAATCTGCCCAGATGCTGGACAGACACCTAAAAAAGTGGACATGTCCAGATAAAAGAGAACGTCTGGTCACCCTACTCATGTGGAACACATTATTTCATAAATTGCATGAGTTCTTATGTAATTTTCATTTTGAATGAACCAAATATTCATTGGAGAATTATGACTTCCTTTTCATGAAGTCTTATTTTTACATCCTGTATGTTCTTGGACATTTTACAATTGCAAAATTATGTTTCTTTTTTTTTTTTTTTTTTTTAATAATCCATCTTTTCCTGCAGGTTGTTTGGATTGACGGCATTAGTTGAAACAAATTGCACCGATCCAAGACATGTGATCATACGTGATTTGGAGTGGGACTCATTTGTGAATCCAATAATATTGTTATGGCTGTATTTTGTATTGGCGTACGTGTCTCAAGAATTGCTCTCAGCCACAGTAAGTGTGTTGTTTCAGTTTAGGAATCTTGTGCAGCATTGAAATAAACAAGTAGAGTTCCTGAGAAATGGAAGGCATATTTTCATATATTAATCTTTATAATCTCTTCCAATCATTCTGATCATAAGTTTTGCTGCAACTTATCAAGTGGATTTGTGTCTGATTAATGTGTTCCAGAACATTGCAATCTCTGGCGCAACACTTTTAAGCAGTGTGATTAGTTGTGGTGCCATGACAGGTAAGCACTGAGAATGAAGATGCGCGACGCACTTGAAAAGAAACTGATTCAGTTGGAAACTTCTGATAGCAACATAGCATGCCGAATAAGCCTGCATTTGATTGGTTTGCCTTCAAGCTGTGTGCAACTGTATTGTTTGTCAGTTTGGTTATTAGTATAAGCAGAAATATGAGGTTTGTTCAAGAAGTATCCGAATTTTATTAATAAAAAAATTGTGTATTCAGATACCACAATCTTACATTAATCTCCTTCAAAGTAGTCACCTTGGGCTGCCACACACTTCTCCCAACGGTTCTCCCACTGTTGGAAGCAGCGCTGGAATGCCTCTTTTGGGATTCCGTGCAACTGGTCCATCACATTTTGCGTGATGTCTTCTCTGGACTGAAATCTGGTTCCTTTCAGGGGCATTTTCAGCTTGGGGAAAAGCCAGAAATCACATGGAGCCATGTCGGGAAAGTAGGGAGCCTGACGAAATAAGTTGAGGAAATTGGGATCACTTTTCACAGTCTCTAGCATGTCCTGTGCGATCTCCAAGCAGAGTTTCTTCTGCTCAATCATTAGTAGCTTCGGCACGAACTTCGCTGATATTCTCCTGAGGCCCAAGTCATTAGTCAAAACGGAACAGATCCAATGCTGATGCCCACCTCGTCTGAAAGTTCTCTGATCGTGATTCGACGATCCTGCATCACCGGGGTCCTCACTTGGTCAATGACGATCTCATTTCTGGATGTTGAGAGCCTAGCAGAATGTGCTTCACTCTCCACTGACGTGCGGCCACCTTTGACGCAGTTGTACCACTCCTTTATCTGTGTGGTGCTCATTGCTTCGTTCCCGAAGGCCTGTCGAATCTTGCGGATCGTTTCCACTTGGGATTCACCAAGCTTGACACAAAATTTAATGCAGTGGCGTTGTTCAAGTTTTTCAGTCATTTTGTTAAAAATGAAATTCCGACGCCATTCACTTATACCTTCTCACTCATCAGCGGTCTGCCGGCGACTGACTGCTTCTGCAGGCTGGAAAAAAAAAATGTGCATTAGGAACACCTACATGCATCCGTCAAATCATGCTCCCTAACTACATTTTTTACGCCAAAAAAAATAAGGTCTGATACTTTTTGAACAAACCTTGTACAGTATATTTGTTGTTAGTATATGCAGAAATACAGTATATTTGTATTTGTCATATACTGTGCATGAAATTCAACTATTGGATGCAGTGTTTAAGCATTATATCAAGCATCGGCTAATCCAAAGCAGGTGTGGGTATTGAGATATGTTTGGCTTCACATTTGCTCTTTTTCAGTCTTCTGTTTTGGTGCTGCATTTGGTTCTAGCAAATAATCAACTCTGTGTGATAATTTAACATTGTTTATTATTTTTGTTGGGAACATACTTTCTAATTTTTAAACATTATAAACAATAATTTCGGGTATTTTCAGTGTTCATTAACTTTTTTATGTTGTGTTAAGCGTGATTCAAAGCAATTTTTCTTATCTGTTCAATCAAAGGATTGAATCAAACAAAATAGTTTATTCTTGAGAGTTTGTGAACTGCCAGCTGATGCTCTGTCCTGTTGCTATCTCCCTCCCCCAGCTGCCACAGGAAAGAAGAAAAACTAGGTAAAAAATGCTCTTTTACCCCACGTATGTATTGTGACCCCCCCAAAAAAAAAATGCATCCATCCCCCCTACCTCCCGACTATTTTCAAAGAGCCCTCACTAAAAATTGCCTTTTTTGGATCAGTGTAAGTTGGCTGTGGAAGGGAAATGGCAGAGAATGCCAGAGAACCAAGTTCAAGTTACAATTAACATTCACAGTGTTATAATAATATTGTCTATCACTACTGTTAAATTTTTACATGTCTATTTTATATGTTTTTGTCCTTAAATGTTTCACATTGGTTTCTCCCTGACACAAATTAATAAAAATCAATTACCTTAGTGTGATATCATTTAAAGTGTCACTGTTTGCTCCAAACAGTGTGTTTTTAAGGGTGTCTCCACCTCCCCCCTTCTTCGTGATCACTTAATCTCAAGACTGTAAAAGACACGGAGATAAATCTTTGTGAAAAACCTTGGGACCAACAACCTTGTGCATTCCAGATATATTTAAATTCATAGCTGTAACTAAAAATTTCAGAATTGTATTTCCATCATGATGAGATTAAATTCTGCAGCATATATACCGCGTGAGGTACCTAAAAGTACCACCTGAAATAGCGAAGAAACCAGAAACAGTGGCGATGTGAGGTTTGCGGGAAACAATAATATCAAATGGGGCTCGTAAATTGGAGGTATGGGGTGGGTCGAAAAATATCGACAAATGGGGCATCTGGAGCAAAGTCATATTTTTTTAAATGGAACGATATACAATAACATGCGTAATATAAAAGAGCACACGCAGAGAAACACAACGCCGTTGGTCTCATGCATCTACTGCACATAGGAACGAAGATATGGCCATGTGAAAATATGTAAACAAACTAACAAGTGGCCCACTTGAGCGTCAGTACCACGGCATGTAAGACTTCTCAGGTGCCTGACAGAACTGCCTTTACGCAGAGCAAGTTTTGATAGCAGGTCCACGAGATCGTGTTAGTTCATAGCAAGCAGTCGTAGTGGTAAGAGCGAAGATTATGGTGTTCACAAACATAGAAAAAGCGGACATGATCCTGATTTATGGGGAATGCCGAAAGAATTCCTCAGAAGCCTACCGTGTGTACGCAGAGAGATATCCGGACAGACGACAGCCATCTCGACGTCTGTTTGGTAAGTTATTTATTAAATTAAGAGACACTGGAAGTGTAACACCACGAGCACGTGTGCGGAACAAGCCAACTACAGGTGAGGCAGGTGCAACAAATGTTCTCACCGCTGTTGCTGTGAATCCGCACGTTAGCTCCCGTGAAATTGCCAGGGATGCTGGGATGAGTCAGCGAAGTGTATTGCGCATTCTGCACACACACAAGTTTCACCCATATCATATCTCCCTCCATCAGGAACTGCACAGGAATGATTTTGTGGACCGTGTTCGGTTTTGCACATGGATGTTACGACACGACACACCCGATTTGTCACGTATCCTCTTCACTGACGAGGCAACTTTTACCAATCATGGAAATGTCAACCTAAGGAACATGCACTATTGGTCGGTAACAAATCCACATTGGCTTCGCCAAGTGGAACGCCAGCGCCCATGGAGTGTGAACGTGTGGTGTGGTATAGTGGGTGGACATCTCATTGGCCCTTTTTTTATACAAGGAACACTGAATGCTGACCGATTCATACAGTTTTTACAACATGAACTGCCTGTACTATTGGAGGACATACCACTTCAGACAAGGAGGGAAATGTGGTACCAACATGACGGGTGCCCAGCTCACAGTGCAAGACGTGCTACAGCATGTGTGGAAAATACATTTCCAAATCGTTGGATTGGACGTGGAGGGCCTGTCAAATGGCCGGCTCGTTCCCCAGATTTGACACCGTTAGACTTTTTCCTGTGGGGAAAGCTGAAGGACATTGTCTACCGGGATGTGCCAACAACTCCAGAGGATATGCACCACCGCATTACTGCGGCCTGTAGGGACATTCCCTACGAGATGCTACATTCTGTGCAACGATCTTTGCGTGGGCGCCTCGTTGCCTGTATCGCAGCTGACGGCCACCGCTTTGAACACACACTTTGACAGGTTTTCGCTTCTTACGCAGTGGTTCTTCGACATACTGTCATGGTCATTTTCATTATGCTGTAACACTGTCAAATACATGGTGCTGACGATGTCTACTGTATTTTTTCTTCCTTTAACACGTTCTGTCTTCACCTTGTTCAATGGCTTCCGACATCTCATACTTGTACATGCCGTGGTACTGACGGTCAAGTGGGCCACTTGTTAGTTTGTTTACATATTTTCACATGGCCATATCTTCGTTCCTATGTGCAGTAGATGCATGAGACCAACGGCGTTGTGTTTCTCTGCGTGTGCTCTTTTATATTATGCATGTGATTGTATATCGTTCCATTAAAAAAAATATGACTTTGCTCCAGATGCCCCATTTGTCGATATTTTTCGACCCACCCCATACCTCCGATTTACGAGCCCCATTTGATATTATTGTTTCCCGCTAACCTCACATCACTACTGTTTCTGGTTTCTTCGCTTTTTTGGTGGTACCTTTAGGTGCCTCACGTGGTATATATATATAGGGTGGGTACAATGTCGCTTTCCCCAATAAATGAAGAAATACTTGTTTTGGGAAAAGCGACTTTGTGCCCACCCTGTATATGAAAACGTCAAATCATTTGCAAGGAGTGTAAGATAGGAATGTACCAACTAAGTGAAGTAGAATTGGAGATGAGAAAATACCTGAAGTTATTGTTTCTTGTCAGTATTTTTGGGAATGGCTAACATACTTGGAGAAATAATTCTTGTTCGTACTTCCTACATACACCAATCATCTAATTCTTGCATTGACACTTTCAACACTAATGTTTACTTACAATAATTAAGAGCACTAAAGGTACAAATTTATTGAAAGATTGGAAAACAGATCATTTGGATATTCTGATTATGAAAAAAAGTATTTGAGGTTGGTTTTAAAAGATATGCATATGAAAACCTGATTTTATGTGTAGTGTTATGCTTAAATTCTGTGAGCTAACATTTCCATGCATTGTATGTATTTATCATTATTTTCATTTGAAATTGATTACTTAATTTCATGGCCCTGCCAAGGAGGAGGGGAGAGTTCAATCTTTCCAAAATATCTGCAAAATAATAGTTCTAAAAATAAAGCGCATAAAATTAACTTTCTTTAACAACACACACACAGACAGAGAGAGATAACAACAAAACTATAATTTTATTGCCACAGATGGGAGTGCAATTGTTATGCACTCTGTTGTAATGAAATATTGTCTTTGATTTATATGTACTCAATTGAGCCCTGGTGGTCTAGTTGATAGGGTATCTGACTGTCATGTGGGAAGCCTAGGTTCGATTCTCAGGGTGGGTCATCCAAGGTTGGAATTTTTCCAGCTTTATCCTGCATAAAGCGACTCTGAGGCTCACCCAGCCTCAAATCAATGGGTACCTGGGGGCAATCCTGAGGGTAAAGGCAGCCAGAATGTTGTGCCGATCACATCCTCCGAAATGCCCGAGATGGAGAATGTGTGGGGTCTACCCCCACATCCCCTAAATGTGCCTTCATGGCACGGGAAACTTTACCTTTACCTTACCAAATAATAATTAGAATATTGCTTAAGAACTATAGTAGCTCTTATGCAAAGTAAGTAAAATCTAATTCGATTTTGCACTGCAAGTGATGGGCAAAATGTCTTCTGAAATGTTGGTACTGTGATCGGAAAGGAAATCTTTCTGTTATATCCAATTTTTGAATTTCAAATGGTTCTGTGTAATGAAAACTTGGAAATGCTAGTATTTTATTTTAGAAATGCAAAAACGATCATTTCAGGGAGAAAAAGATTTCGAGCTTATCTTATATACATTGTCAGTGCTGAAATAACAATAACAGACTGGTATGAAAATTATGACCCTGACAACCCTCCTTCTCAATTTTTCCCCCTTGTATGCTGCTCATCTTTCATGGAAACCCACAAAATGGAGTTCTTTTGGTTGGTGGTGTTGGCAGTTTGGAACTTTTCACAGATGATCTCTATCGATTATAGCCTTTTTTCATACTACCCTGCTTTAACACCCTCCTGTCCCTGTCCAGCATTTTCAGAGGAAGGCCTTGGTTTTTTTGCACTGGTATTACAAAACTGGGTCCATTTTGTTATCACATCACCAGTCATTGCTTTTGGATTGGATGCTCTAGTCGAGCAGCAAAAGCACACATGAGCATCCAACAATGATGCCCCTCTCAAAGTACCCGATTCATATGTTGCCATGCTGTCTCTATTCAACTGCTGTGAGCATATGATGAGGTTTGGTTGCACTAAACCAGTTCTGCCCTCTGTCACACCTGCAGTATTGATGATGATTGTCATGTGCAGACAATTCTTGGTAGATTGTGTGTGAATAAAGTTAAATCTAACAATAGAGTAGCTCAGTAACACTTACTTGAAAGATCATCCTATACTACAGCTCAGTGGCATCGCTAGGCCATCTGCTTTAGGGGGCTGCAACCAGATACATGACTTACTACTATTGTAAATATTTTCAATGTTTGAAAATAGCAAAGTGATTAATAAGACAATAATATATAACAAGCATAAGGAATTAAAACTAACATAGACTTACTGCATTAATTTTTATGAAAACAGATGGATATTCTTGTCCTGTTTTTCTAATGCTGGTGAACTATGTCTTTATGTGTCAGCTGTACTCTGCGGTTCGAATGTCTTGCAAAATTATCAATAACACAATCCACACACAATTCATGACACTCTTCCTTTTCTATGGCCAGTATTGCAAGTGAGGAAAGTCTGTCTTGGCCCATACTATTACGCAAAAATGTCTTGATTCTCTTCAAACAGCTAAAACTCCTCTCACACGATGCTGATGTCACAGGAATTGTCACTGCAATTTGCAACATTCTGCATAAGTTCGGAAACATGTCTTTTGGAATGGCGTTCATTAAATGTACTATGGATGTGATGGTGTATGTCAAGTTCTTTAGGTAATTTTTTGCAACCATGATTTCAGCGATCGGCACTTGTAATTGAAAATAGTCACAAAAACCACTCAAGAATTGAGGGTTCAAAAACAAGTCAAAATTTGTTGTAAGTAAAGAAGGTGACATATGCTGAATTGCAACCAGAACACTGGAAGTTGCTTTATCTTTGAAACTACCTTCCAGCTCATTTATCATTCGATCAATGATAGTGTAAAATTGTCCGCAGAATGCAGGTTTATCGATATCAGTTTTGTGCCCCAGGGTTTCATTTACAACGTGGTCTTTCAGTGATGATGGTAATGTGTGAACACGTTTGTGAACTTTTGAATAATATTCAACACTTGTTTCATTGAGAGTTACCTTCTGTTTCGCAAATGACTCTGCCTCTTTGTATACAGAGTTAAAATATTCTTCATTTCGCATACCGCATAAAGTGTCAAGCACTGCATTAACACCTGCAATTGCCTCTGCAATATCAAGGCTTGGTGACTGCAACTTGTTATTCAGAATTTCTGTTACGGACAGAAGCTCAATGAAACTAAACAGAGACATCATGGTTGAGAATTTTCTCAAAAATTCATAAAGGCCTAGGGCTGTACATTTATCTGCTGAATCTGATGTTTTCCTCAGATATTTCAAAAGAGCATCATAAGTTTTTCTCACCGCAAGTAGAGACCTTATTTGGCAAGCCCATCTAGTGCTACTTAGATTTTTTAGTTCTGCACGAACATTTAACTCTGTCTGTATTTCTACAAACCGTGTATGAGCTATTCCGGATGTAGAAAAGTAGGTATACAAGCACTTGAGGATATCAAAAAAAAATCCAACTTCAGGAATATCTGTACAAATGTTAACTAGAACCAAATTTAACCTGTGTGCATAGCAATGAACATATAATGCAAAGGAATGTTCCCTAAATAGCCGTTGAACACCACTATTTTGGCCACTCATGACAGCGGCACCATCATACCCCCTGACCAACACATATTGCATTTTTTATATCATATTCAGACAGCTTTTCACAAAGTCGTGCCTTTAGTCCCATTGCACTTAAATCTTTAACATTCAAAAAACACAAAAACCTCTCATTAAGTTTGTTATAAATAAAATAGCGAAGACACACGCTCATTTGTTCAACCTTACCTATGTCCCTTGTATCGTCTGCAATAACTGCAAAATAGTCACTTTCATTTACCTCCGTTAATATTTTTCCCCAGCAAAGCTGCACTACATTCCAGCAGAACGTTCTGGGAGTCTGGAGAAAGATACGTGGCATTCCTTGGCATAACGTTTTGAAATGTTACACTAAAATCAGTATCAAACTTCCCTAATGTCTTCAGAATTTCACGCACATTTCCTTGATTGAAACTTTCTTCACTTTCATCATGGCCTCTTTGTGCTATGCACTGCCTACCTGTGAGCAATAACACTTCAACAACGCGATGAAGATAAGAATGGTGTTTTTTTATTTCATTCACACTGGCATTTGTCAAACAATTAACTACTGTCCCCAATTTTTCTATACTTTGGAACGTCAGCCATTTTTCAGTTGCTATTAGATGAGAAGCACATTTCTCGTGATCGTTAAATTTGTCTATAGCCTTTTTCCAGTTACGAACACCAATACTGGTAAATGCAGGATCTGCCTTACCTGTCTGGCCTACGAAATGTCTGCAGCGAAAACAAAAGGCTGCATCGTGATTAACACTGTACTCAATCCACCGGAAACTTTTGTACCATACTTCATTAAAACACTTATTCTGGTTACCGAAAACACTACCTGGAAATCTGGAAAGAAACTGTTGTTTATGCCCTTCGCTTTTACTGCCTAAATCTAAAGTGATGAAACTCTCGACTTCTTTTGTAGATGAACTTGGAGTGGGAGGACATGTTTCCGATTCAGCTGGTGCAGTTGAAGCAGGTACCTTATCTTCATCGAGACAATCTGTGGCTGTGCTGCATTCGCTTAAAGCTTCCGATTTCAGGCGCTTACTTCGAATAATAAATTTGTCCATTGTTGTACGAACAACAGTAAATGTCACAAAAAGCTTTGATAACAAACACACAATATCACAAACTCCGTAACACAAAACACACCATTGCCGTTTCCTCGCGTAGCAACCGTTTTGAA
Source organism: Lepisma saccharinum (assembly GCF_977018435.1). Classification (NCBI taxonomy): domain Eukaryota; kingdom Metazoa; phylum Arthropoda; class Insecta; order Zygentoma; family Lepismatidae; genus Lepisma; species Lepisma saccharinum. The sequence goes on along the minus strand of NC_139255.1, from coordinate 36,378,074 downwards.
AATAGAACAAATGATGGCGATCGTTTGCACTGTTGCCAGCTAAAGACATGACGTGTCAGATGTAAGATCGTGGTTTAAAAAAACTATGTCACAACGAAACGATTCTTTCCCAGAATATGTATCTAGAGGTATGTTCCTGCATTAACAATTGTTCAAATATGTTTTCTCGAAATACTGTATGTAATAATAGCTAAAAATGGGGGGGGGGGCTTATTGAGGGATTGCCCAAGGGCCTAGCGACGCCACTGCTACAGCTGATTTTCTGTTTTCAAATAGAAGAGGAATCTTACACACAGATAAAAAACTTTGGAAATAACACTAAAATGCAACTGTAATATAGGACAGTCTTCCAAATAATTACATATTCTTACACCTCTTTTCTCATGACATTTATATATACGTAAGTGTAATCATATGTGAAAAAGTTATGTGGTGGAGTGTTTAGCACAGCATGCTACAACACAAAAGGTCCTGGGTTCAAATTCTGGACTGGGCATGGGTGTTCTTTGTGAGTGTCTCTTCATCATATCATCACTCATCCTCATCATGATTAGCCAGTGGCAGAAAAAGTGATGCTAAATAACATTTGAATCAAATCAAACCAGAAAATTCTGCATTTCCCTTTTTTTTTTTTCTGTAGACCCATTGATTTCGAAGATCCACTGCCTTCATTATCACGAGATATTTGCTGTCACTATTACATGTAATGTGCCGTTGAAATGTTTAGTTTTAACATGTTCTTGCTCTGTAGACAATTTATTTATAAACATCTAAAAGAGATGGTGAGCTATGTATCTTGAATTATTATGTATTGTAATGTTTTTTTTTTTTTTTAAGTGCCTGATTATAAAATGTTTTTAATTTTTTGTATGTGTGAACAACAAACCTAGATCGCCCCATTTCTCATAAAACTTGCATTGTCGCTTGCATGTCAACATGCTCCTGGCTGCTCCTGCTCTAAGCAAGCATGGCAACATGGTGGGTGAGCCATTGTGTGTACTTTGTTAGCAGCTTGGAGAGGAGTTAAGAGGAGACTTTGTGGGGAATCACTCTTCATCATAGCACATGTGGCGAAACTGCATTCTTGCAGGTTAATGAGGCTCTGGTGCCTGCCTCCCCCCCCCCCCCCACCAGTTTAATTTAAAGTGTATTTTTGTGTTGTCCTCTGTTGTCCATGCATGCGCTAAATGACCTTTTACAGTAGAAACACCCAAACTACAACCACCAAGGATTTTTTTTACGGCCATCTTAGTATTCATATGAAGGCACATGGGTGGTGTGGATGTAGGGCCTCACACATACACAGTCTCTGCCATTTGTGGAAGTGATGTGATCACCACCATCGTTACACCCTCATGGTTCCCTCCGGGTACCCATTTATTTGAGTCTGGTTGAACCTCAAAGTATTAATGTTGTTCTTTCATTTTGCTGTCCTAAAATATACAGGAATATGTATTTTTTAATAGATAGACCAGTATGATTTTTTATCTCAAATGGTAAAGTTCTGTTACCATTAAGTTGTTATACTAATCTGATGTAAAATAGCAAACATTTTGTCAAGAATATGACTGCTTCATTCATCTTCTTGATTAGTATATGAATCTGAAGTAGCTATATGAATTTATATTATTCTCTCTTGTAGTGTGGTCCTCGTAGATAAAGAAATATAAAATTTTAAATTTGTTTTCCACTTTATGCGCATTTCGTGACAATTTTTTCAGCTTTAGTGAGCTTTCATGGTGAATGATGCCTCACACATGTCATTTGGGACTGAACCAATCAATTTCAAGGTTTCATACCTTAGTGACCTGTCCTCAAGTGACGCATGTCATTTCGCAGTATGCAATCTTTCTTAAATGTGATGACAATGCCTTATTAAAAGTCACTGCTTCACTTGTCAGGCAATGCTATGCCAGCATAAGTCTAGAAACTCCTCAGCTATTGAGTTTATATTACACCTTCCGTTCTCATTTCAGTGTGCACTGAAAAACATCTTCCACTTCCTGTACTCTATCTTTTTTTCCATGTTCGGTGTTGGTTTTAAATTGATGTCAGTGTTTTAAAGTTAAAGCTATAGAAAGTAATTTGCATGTTGAATTCAATAACATTGTATGTTGTGTAGTGCACAGTAATAATATTACGGTGTTTTAACATCTACTAATGCAACTGGCTTTACAGGAAGAGAAACCACCCGTTGACTTCTCAAAACTCGATGGAATAAACGGACCATTCCTTAACGTTGATCATAGGCCGTCCCTGACGTTTTCACAGAGAAGGTTATCACATAGAAAGCTTAGCAGGTGGAGAGCAGCTTCTCGAAGAGTTAGAGTATGTACTAAGTACTCACTGCCAACATTGTGACGTGGTAGAACGCCTATTTCCTCCTGTACATACTCCCTCTTTTGAATTCAAATTCATTGTGTTGAGCTTAATTTTTGGAGAAAAGCATAATTAATACTATTCTTAGCTTCCTGTAGAAGCTGCATTAGTGACTGGTTTTGCATGTGGCTTGTTTTAATTTATCTTTTGATTTGCTTTTGATGTTCTTCTTGCACTGAGTTCGATTTTTGTCTTGGTGGTTTCTAGGTTGTTGAGACAGAAGAGGTGCCCAATGAATCAGAGCATTTCAGCATGAGTGAAGGAACTCCAGTACGTATTATTATCCAATATGTAAATTAAGCATATAATACATGAAAGTAGTTCTTACGTGCTTTTGTTGAGCATGTTTTTGCAGACCTGACAAGTGCCTTCCTTGCATGTTCAGATCAAGGCTCCATGTTGGAATTTGGGCTGAACCGATGCTGATCTATCGGTATCGACTGATACCAGTGATATCTGTATCAGAATGTACCAGTTGGATTTTGTTTACAGATAGCGACCGATACTTTCACAGAATTTTGGTCATTTACAGATCCGCAAAAATGCTATTTTTGCAGTTTAATTATCTTGGAAATTATGCAAAACTCGAACTTTTAGTTTAATTTACACCAATATTAGCCTCGTCTAGTTCGCTGCATTTTTTGACACACTGTGTAGTGCAGGTGTATTCCAGTGTAAGTGTGGTGCAAGGAAATGACGTTCAATCAAGTAGACGGAAAGTGGTATTCAAGTTCAGAAGATCCAACAAATGCCTGTCTGCTACTTTAAATGTTCATTTGATTAGTTAGTACTCACCACGTGACCATACACAACATATACACCGGTCCAGAACGTAGTGCAAACGGTGCACCAAATACACTCACTACTTGACTCCAAATCAACGAACTAGATGACTCTGTGTTGCACCATGTAACCAACTAGATGCTTTGGTGCAAAGAGAAATTGAAAAATTGGGAAATTGAGTCTCCTTGGGGAAGCGTAACAACGTTCCTCCTGAGATTTCTTCCTGCGTATGGGACCGGTGGCCACCCACCATGGTGAGGAAATTGGGGAGCTACGTATGAGTAGCTAACCCAGTCATAGAAAACCTACATGATCGCCCACCTCTGCTGAGGTATGTGGCAGTGAAGCTGGCAGTCGGTAGGTAGGCACTGGCCCTCATGTGCTGTTACGCCTTGGGTTATTACTAGGGACCGGATTTTCATGGAAATGCATATTTTTTTATTGCAACCAAAAAGTATGCACACTTCGTTAAATGTTTGAATCAAATCATTCCCCACCTTTTAGACATGAGTTTATGGTGCATATAAATGTATATTTTAGTTGTTTTGTTAACAGGCATAATATTTTGGAAGATTTCCTTTTATACTGCATATTTTCCTCATAAAACTATTTTATTTTACATCTTTCTAAATATTTGTGTGCATTTAATCCTGGCGCCAACGCAACATTTTCCCCTTCTGAAAGCGACCGCGATCCGATAATGCAGTCTGGAAGGCTACAATAAGTAATAGAGATAGCAAGTTGAGCCCGAAGTTTTGCTGTCTGCAAAATGTGGCTGTGAAGTGGTTGGTCAGAAACAGTCAATATTTAGAGACCTGTAACAGTGCACATTTCATCAATTAATTTCCCAAGTCTTCACCAGGTTCTCGGGGATGGCAGATTCATTCGTACTGGTCTTTTGTCATTCTAGCGGTGGTCGTGATCTGTTTTTTTGTAGTGTTAACCGTTTTCTGCAATGCCGAAAGTGAAGTTAAGTGAAAAATCTAAGCTGCAACAGTATCAGGATGAGTTCAAGGGAGAAATGTTAATTAGTGATGGCAAAAATTCAAAATTTTTAGTAAAAAAGTTGTGTGGAATCATTTTTTACACCCTCAATGGAAATTGTGTGTGCATATTGTAATGTATATTTTGCAAGTTTTTTCTGCATAGATGCATGCATATTTTTATGTTTTTTAGTGCATAAAAGTCCGGTCCCTAGTTACTACTATGATCTGGGAAAACTGTATTTTGGGATTACTTGAGAGTCTGGTGTAATTCTTGAATATTTTGAAGCAAAACTCTGGTAAACTGAAAAAAAAAAAAAAAAAAAAAAAAAGATGATGATGATGGACACCAAGTGGTGCAAGGAATCCCCATTTAGTATCTCCACTGTTTAACACATGTGTAAGTGACTGTTATTACATTTTCATTTGGGCTGAACCAATACCAGCCCACACTTTTCCGGCATTATTTCCCCAGCAACACTTTTTTCAGAGCCTAATTTTTCTTTTGCACCAGTCTTGTGTGAAAAACTGGATTTTGTCATTACATTACATGGGTTTTTATATTCTGATATAAGTCTTAATTATTTTAGGGCAAGGCTCTTGTTAATGTAATGCATATACTTAAAGTGTAATACTTACACACCAGTATTAATCAATTTTTTGAACAACAGTTCATTATTACAATTTTCAACCAGTATTGGTGATAATTTGTAAGAGTTTTATACATAAAAGAAAGAGAAAAACCCGATGCCCACCCACACCTGCATACATTCGAAGATATACCCAGATACCTTAAAATAAACCCTGGACATCTTTTCTGCAAATGTTTAGGGATTCCCCCATTTTTAATTTTTTTTCCCTTCATTGTATAATTTATATTTTAGTTGTAGAAAATACATGCAAGAGTATTGGCATTGGTTCAAAGTGCTATCAACTCACCCCTAATTGTTATCAATTCTAACGTGGATCCCTGAACAGAAGACTTGAGGGAGCCACTTGTCAGTAGTGCAGAAATGACAATCAGAAACACAGAATGTATTTAAGAACTCCTTTCATATACAATGACTGCGGTTACGCACACAATCAATAAGAACTTAAACATATAAACGCACCAAGTTACATGTTGTACTGAAATCTACTTTTCAGTAATTTATTTATGCTTTGGAAGAGCAATACCTCATAATTGTTTTCTCAATAAAACCAATACATATTATTTTACTAAAATATTGTCTTCATTGTATCTTCAGAAAACAAACTGCAAGAACACTTTTCAAATCTCATCCATCACGTCACAAACTTCACATTCGTGCCTTCAGGAAGTAGAAGGATTCACAGGTTATGTGAAGTTTGTGAAATCTTGGATAAGAATTCAAAAGTGTTCTAGTCCTGTCAATTATTTGAGATTATAGTAAGTATATTCACTTCAGCTCATGTATTTTAAAAAGTTTATAATCTCTTACTTTACTTACTTTATTGATGCATGTTATTTTGAAACTGAAACTATAGTAAATGATTCCATATTAATTTCATCAGTTGTGCAGCTGAAGGTGGAAGCAGCAGACTAACTTTTGCAGTACTGAACAATGTACTGTACTTACATATTATTTATCATCTTCTTTGATATCAAATTCATTAATGATAATATTCATTTACATTAACTTATTCTGCTGTGAAGAACTGATAGAGTAAGAGTAAATCTTACAAAGTTACATAACAAACAATAAAGGAAGTATGTTTATTTGTTAAATAGCAATACTTTTGTTTTTATGCAATTTTGGTAAGGAACATCCACACATGAGCAAGATGTAGTCTTTGCATTTAAACAATGTTCACATTGATAGCAGCTAGAAACAAGGCAGAATATCACAGGCCTTCACCATTGTACAAATAATGAATGAGTGTTCATGAAATCTAACTATATCTTACGTAAAAAGCATTTAGTTATGTTCATTTAATTGCACTACTGCAGTGATGTCTAGTATTTTTACAGCTGATGTAGTCTTGTGGTGTAGATTTTTTGTCTGTGGCTCTTACTTACATTATGTCAGCAATTTTAGTCATTTTTAATATTCTGCTATTAGCTTGTGGAAATTAACTTCCTAAGTGTGTAGTTCTAGAGTTCATATTTGTTCCTTTTGTAATACTAGTTGCACTTTAGAAGCACTTAATGTATTTTATTTACTGCTAATTGTTTTCTCTGAATTAGTTAATATTTACATTAAGTGTAATTTTTCTGATTTTTTCTATTTCTTCTTTCTCTTTACATTATCTTTTGTGGTTGGAAAATTGTTTCTTATGTAACTAATCCTGTGTTACTTATTTGTTAAAATCATGCAGCAGCTGGGAGAACTAACCAATGTTTAATTATTAAAAAAATGGAAAAAACTTAAGCTACAATCAGAATATATCTATACAGAAGGTTGTTCACTTTATATCCGACCATTTTTGACGGGTACTCACCTTAAGAGATACCGCGCCGCCACCACCCATCATGTTCTATTAGACCCCCAGCATTGTGGACTATCGGCTGGCATCGCAGTTTCCATTGCAGCAAGCTCCGGTGCAGGACAGGCATGGGAATTCTGTCCCACTCCTCCCTGCAAGCTTTCCATAGACCATCCAGTTTGCGCGGGCGGCGATGTTGAAGACGTCGTTTCAACAGTCCAAATGCGCAGAAATCCATTGAACTGGCATCTGGGCTTTTCACAGGAATGTCTTCAAATGGAATGACACAAATTCCTAATTCCTCTGCCATTTCCTGATAAAAATGTACTGATGTTCTGGTGGTATGACTCGAAGCCTTGTCCATATGGATCACCACCTGGTTCGCATCCATTCCATACAATTTTGGGATGTCTCTCCAATAGATAGGTGTCAGAATGGAATCTTGGAAGTATCTGGCATTCACCTTCACGTTTTTGTCCACCTTGCGTATCATCAACTTATCCTCATATCCGAATCCCGTCACAACCATAAAGCCACGAGGAAAACTTTCCCTGCATTGACGAACAAAGTTGCTGCGCCCCTTGCCGTCAATGTCACGGTATGTGATCGCCCGAATGTGACCACCAGCAGTGAGATAGACATATGATTCATCCATTGTGACAACTTTCTTCCATTTGGAACCCGCCAGGTACTTTTCATACAGTTCATCTTACATTCGGCAATGTGACGCGGTAGAAGGTGGTGTACACGGGCCTTCCACACACACTTCAACATGAGGCGCTTGCAAATTGTTTTGTTCACAGTTGACGGTGTGAGGTGAAATCTGTGGGCCATATCACGTTGAGTCAGGGATTTTCTTGGCACGCCAATCGACGGATCCCCCTTCACATATGGGTGACACTTTGCTTGCAGCCCTTCTCCTGGTGGTTTTCGAGGGTGAATCTTTTGCAAGGGGAGCCTGTTGTGTGTAACGGGCCACAATAGCTTCTGCAGTAGTCACCCCGAGTGTTAACCCATTCTCCAGACACTGTTTCACAATGCGTACGTATGAAAACGTAGCATGGAAAAGGGCCATTACGTAAACCTCCCAATACCGGTTGATTTTTGGTGCCATTTGATAACATTCACTACCAACACACACACACTTACAAGGTCAGACACAACACTGGTCCCGCCAGCAGACCCATAGTTCCAGCATGATACGCCAGGTGGCAGCACCAAATAGACAATGGTCGGATATAAAGCGAACAACCTCTGTATTTAGTTTCTTTCACTTTAAAAATTTTGGGAATAATCTACTGCATGTTCAAGTCAGTATGACACTTTTTTTTCACAGCTCTACTAACAGTGTGTCTTTTAAATAACTGTGTTTCAATTAAAATGTTTTGACTTTTTATACAATGTTACTATTGCCTTTATACTAACAATTCAACAGATGCTTTTTCACAAGTGTAAAATTTGTCTTTCCATTGAAACTTTGAAATTGCTCCACTATGAAATATTCATAATAAATGTTAATTCACAATTGTTGCCATTCAGTCATTCACTAAAATTCTTCATGTTCCTTTAGTAAAAAAAAATCTAGCTGCAATAACCTGAATTTTTGGTAAGTATAGAGAAGAGGAATGTTTATATTTTGTGATAAATAGTGCTGAGCCAATGTGTACTGATCCTGGCACTCTTACCAATTTTCACATACCAATTTATGTAAGTATTCTGTTGCAATTACACATCATTCTACCACAGTTTTACTTTAACGGCTGTCATTGATTATGAAATTGATTGTTGCCACACAATTTTCATGCAAAATTGGGCTCCTGCGTAGCCAAATGGTTATCACTCTCACCTTTGGTTCAAATGGTGGTGCATTTGAATCTTCATGTGAGACCCAAAAATTTTGGGCATTGGCCCAGTGTCATGAGCCCAATTGGGGAGCTACTTGAAAAGAAGAAGCAATGTAGTGGGTTCTGGGAAGCAAACGTGAAGACACTAGCAATAGGAGTCAATGCACTGACCCAATGAAAAAGCCACTCTCGCAGGCCCTGGCACTTAGAGGACTGTGGAGTAGTGTTTTTTTTTTTAGCAAAAATTTTTCATAATTCACGGGATAATTGAACTCCGCACAATACTCCAGAATATATTGATTGATATTTGATATATTGATCTTGGACTTTCTGATACCAAATCTAGTATACATTGGCATCGGCTCAGCCATGGTGGTTATAGTTTAAATTCTACATATGACTAACATGTTCACATATTATATAAATATATACTAACTAATACTTCTTAGAACTGCTCATTGGTTTTTATCACTGAATTTTGTAGCTAATAAGCTCCAGGAGTCAGGGATCAAAGTATGAGTCAACGGCAGCAAGATCAGCAAGGTCGAGTAGGGGAGAAATAATCCAGGATGATTCAACGGGTAGCATGATTTGGAATCAGCCTACAGGAGATGCTCAAGATGATACAATACATTTGCAACCAATTGGTCCAGACCAAGGTAACATTCATAATGCATCATGTGAAATTTTATGTAAGGTACCTGTGATTATAATTGTCATATTTCACCACATAATTGTTGCAGACTTTATACTAATTTTTTTTTTTGCAAAAAAGTGGGGTCCGACCATTATGTGAAACAAAGAAAAAAATGTGCCAGTATTATCCGTGCTTAAAAATCATTCCGTGCAAGATTAGCATGCATGGAATAGTTGTGAATATGCATTAAAATTGAACAGTCCAAATGGATGCACATAATTTCTTCGTTTGTGACAGTTTAGCAAACATTTTTCTGGTCAAAAAGAAAGAATTACACTGTTCTGCAAAATTAAACTTTTTGTCGCTCCCATGAACCAAAATAGGTGATTCTTATAGATTTCGAGCTCCTGAGTTCGAATCTGCAACCCGTTTTTCTCCAGAACGTACCAGTTTTTTTTTTGGGGGCGGGGTTCAATGACCACACAAAGGTGCTATTCTACCCCCATATAAATTTGCATGCTATCGTCAGAATTTCAATATAAAACAAGCAGATACAACTACATAAAGAGTACAAGTTCAACACTTCCATGTCAATTGGTGTTCCTGCTCCTCTTGTAATTTGTACAGGGTGTCTCGCATGTCGCGCCCCTCCATGGTAGCTATTTGTTGATGAAATCTTTCACCATGTTCATCGGAGACCTCCCCCAAGCTGTACTGTTGAGGGAAGAAGTCCAAGTGGTAATGCAGGAAACGTAAATTGAGGGACATATTACACCCCATGGTACGAAATGAAGTAATTAACCTGCCCACAATGTCTTTGTAATTAGGTGACTTATGATTCCCGAGAAAATTACTGCACTCGTCTCGAAAGGCCTCCCAAGCCTCATGTTCCACATCACTCAGCTTAGAAGGAAATCTAGGATCCTTCAAAACGTCTCTGATTTGAGGCCCTGTAAAAACGCCTTTCACCTTGGCCTCACTAAGTCTTGGGAACAGTTTTCTGAGATGAGTAAGTGCTTCACCATCCCGCTTCAGGGCCTTGACAAATACCTTCATTAGACCTAATTTTGTATGGAGAGGTGGTAAGAATACTTTCTCCGGATCCACAAGAGGTTCATTAGCCATGCTCATCTCTCCTGGAACCAGTTGGATCCTTGGTGGCCATTTTGTAATGGTGTACTGCTCTTTGGCTAGACTGTCTCAACGACACAAGAAACAGCAGTGTTTGGTGTAACCTCCTTGTACACCAGTGAGGATGGCAATAATCTTAAAGTCAGCACATACACACCACTCAAACTGTTCGTAATTTAATTTCTGTTGTAGATTCCGCATGTTCTCGTATCATTCTTTCATATGCACAGCATGAACAACAGGGATGGCAGGATATTGATTGCCATTGTGTAGTAACACTGCCGTGAGGCTAGTCTGCAACGAATCTACGAACAGTCTATATTCTTCAGTGATGTATGCAAATTTCAGTTGTTCCATAAGCGACTTAATGTCACTGCAATACACCAAATCACCATCCTTTGTAAAATTAGGAACTAGGCTCACGTCTCTTTTTCTGTACATCGATATATTCACATCTCGGTCAAGTAGATTCCATTGTTGAAGTCGTGATGCAAGCAACAGGGCCTTGGCCTTCGGAAGGTTTAAGTCTCTGATCAGATCATTCAGTTCTTCCTGACTTATCACGTATGGTTCCTTAGTGTCAGACACTGGGGCGTAATTGGGATATGAATGCGTACTCGAAGATTGTGCAACATCCTGACAAGCTGCAGGTTCTTCTTTGGATGAAACACTGTTCAGTGTGTATGAGTCTGGTGGTATGGGTACAAGCAGAACAACATCATGTGGGACAGGTCTGCTCGCGGAATCCAAGTCAGGATACTGTAATTTGTGCTTCGTGCCTTTTGAGAAACATGTAATATTGGTCAGGCAAAAGTAAGTCTGCAATATGATCCCAGGACTCGCGCCAAACCATACGTACGGCATCGATTTGTGTGTACCTTTCAACCATCCTTTTAGAGTATTCGCACACGAGTTACAACTTTGTTTGGGAGCCCAATCGTGATCCTGGTCGCCGACTTTACACCCAAAGTACAGGTGGTACGCTGTCTTTAGGAACGGTGACAATGGCCTACTTTGTCCCTTGAAGGCCACTTCCCCACATATGTAGAATGAATCTACCGAGTTTTTGCAATTTCGTGGCATGTTGGTTTAACACAATGGTACACACAGACACAGAGTAACGCGACTCTCTTACACACGATCACCTCGGAAGTAAAATATCTGCTTCACGGGACAACGAGGTGGATGTCTTGGCTCCTTTTTCCAGTGACATCCGATTTGTCGTCTAGACAAGGGGGTGCCAACGAATGACCACACGTTGATTATGAATCCTTTTACCTTGAAGGAAGCCGAGGTGACAGTGTAGGAAGAGTGCAGCGAAAATAAAACGTTGAACTCCAATGTACACAAATAAGCCTGTCACACATAGTTAAAAACTGTAAGATACCATTCATTTTAGAGCCAGTCACTTATGGCTCGTGGGACATCGTGAAAATATTTCTTCCAGCAGTAATGTTAAAATGCAATATTATTCACATTTTTGTTTTGACATTTATCTGGAATTCTCAAAAAAATGTGCATTGTGGCCGAAATCACTGTTTCTTGGGGTGGGTGGGGTATATTTGGTACTTTTTCCTATTTTCGGGGGGAGGGGTTGTGGGGGCAGGGGAATAAATGTTCCTAGGATATAGTAACATTTCTTGGATTGAGGTAAAAATACACAATTATGCATCCCAAGCATAAAAAACACACATTTCATTAAAAAAATACAATTTTTCGATGAATTTTTATGGAAAATGCTCCCCTTAAAAAAGCCTTACGTGATGGAACTTTTTCAATGCAATATTCATAATCAGTGACTCGAAATCTATAAGGTACACCCTTTCATCCTCGTGGGAGGATTTTCATGCCGATCAGTGTTATTACGTTAGTTGTTATTGATCTGTGAATTGTAGTCGAAATATTACACTTGAGAAAATTTATTGCAGTGTTGCTAAGTATGGACAATCATCTGTGTCCAAAAATTCTGGGCTGCTGTCATTGGTTTCATTATCTGGTGTGTGGATGTGATGATTACGTGATGAAAGGTTATAAACCAATTTTGAACTGAGAAAGCAGGGTGCGATGATTATGCGGTGAAATATGGCACATTTGTGGACCATACTTGATAAAAGATTTTATTCATATTTATGTTTATATCATTGTTCTTTAGAGAAAATTAGTTTTCAACAAGAAAATTTCCGACATTAGTCTTATTGATGTGCCATGGAAATTTTACCACCCCTGATAGGAATAGCAATATAATTTACTGATGCCAGTATCGAGTACTGCACTAAGCCAAAACATAATGACAAACTTAATGATATATTGAACAAATGTATTTTACCAGACGGTTCTGGTAGCTTTTGCATTAGATGAAGAAACCATAATTTAGAGATGTATTTTAAAAGTACACACATGATTTTTCCTAACAATAAAAAAAGTTGCCAGAATTATGCACTCAAATACAAAATAATTATTGAAATTCCAGGTAATACCCTATACAGTATATCAATGTTATGGCTTTGCAGGCCTAACAGATAGCAAATTGTAACTTCCTTTATTAGGCTCAGGTGATACAGATGCTCATCATCATCATCATCGTTAGCTGTTTCCTGCCTCTCGCTGGGTCGGTATAGAAGTCAAGCCTCTCCACTTTTTCCTGGTCTTCCACCACTCCTCTCTTTCCACGGTGTTCTAATATTATCTTCTTCTAACACTCTCCACTATCTGCTCTTTCCACCAACATCTTGGTCTCCCCCTTGGCCTTATTCCCACTCCTTGTGCATTGTAAGCTCTTACTGGTAGTCTTTCTGCATCCATCCTCTTCATGTGTTCGAACTATTTCATCTGTGCCTGATCTATCTTGTCCTGATGCTTCACCACACCCACCCTCTGTCGGATCTCCTTATTCCTTATTCTACCCCTTCTAGTCTTCCCCATTATACTCCTTAAAATTTTATCTCCACTGCCTGCTTCTTTCTTTTCTCTCTCTATCATTGTCCAAGTCTCTGCTCCGTATGTATTTCTTGCATTTCATGGGTACATCCCTTTTCCATATTAATCTTCTAAGGCTTTGATATAGTCCACCACCCATTTGTCCTCTTCAGTTTACCTCCTCATCTATTCTTCCACTTCTCTCAGTTATGCTTCCTAGAGATTTGATACAGATGCTATATGTCATAATTTAACAACCAGCTCATACTTTTTACAGAGTACAGAACACCTACAGGGTTAAAAAAAATCTTTTGCAGAGTCAAGATATTCTGAAATTATGCAAAATGCATAATTTTCATTATTTTGACAATAGCGTTGTGGGGAGAAATGAATTTTGTGATTAAATAGTTATCTTATGTGAAATTATGTATATGTTAAAGCAAAAATTGAGTATATTGATATGTTATAGTTCCATTTAGAAAATACTTACATTTTAAAATGTGTACATTTTCTGAACTGTTTTAAATTGTATCAATTTCCATGTATCGGCATCGGTGTCTGTTGGAATGTGTAAGAATACGTGGTGTTAGCACCACCCTAGCCTTTATGAAGAGGCTTTTTATTTTCAATTATGGTAAGAGTAGTGTGTTATGATGAGAGTCTCACTATAGAGGAGCCCAACTTAAGAGTTCAGTATGGGCTGTTATGGGCTTTTACTTTTGAGATCACCACCCCCAAACAAGAGTGTTTCTGTCAGAAACAAAAGTCATTAACATTCGAAGAGGAAATAATAAATATGCAAAAAGCAGAGGGAATGTAAGGTTATGATGGTCTACATCTTCTTTTACAATTCGGACCATTCAAAAAAAATTAATCCATTCTTGTGTTAACCGCGATTAGGGGAGTTTTGTAAAAATATTAAATAAAGTAATGTGGTGCATTTCCTATTCAGGATGAAGTCTGAAGCGTTAATTTTTACATGCATTAGTAATTAAAGCAAGTCTAAATCTCTTGTTAAAGTAGGGCCTCTTCGATGGTGCAGTGGTTGCGTCGTTGCCTTGTAATCAAGGGGTCCTGTGTTTGATACCCGGTGGAGGCACAAGTGGTTCGGATTCCACTTTAAACTGTAGGTCCAGTCCCAATTATCCTTACTGTGCGTAAAGTTGACTTAAACACCAAATCAATTAATCAGTTTGCTGGCATGTCATTATTGCTCTTAGTATATTATCTGATAGGGACATGTAAATGTACTGGCAGCCTTTTGTCTGTGGTGCATGTTGCATATGTATAGAGTAGAAAGTGTTGTTTTTTGAGAGCTCGTAGGATCAAAATGGGGCCTCAACAAACAAAATATTATTAAGAAAATCTATTCAACGTGTCCTCTACATGCTGTGCAACTTGTCACATGCTCACACCCATGTATATATTTTGTAAGTACACAGAAGTAAAATTTGTGTTTGTTTTTACAGAACAAAGGCACAAAGAAGAAGAGGAGGAGGAAGAGGAGTTAGACCTTGGATATTTGGAGCATGTTGTGGATTCTGTAGTTTCAGTATTCCAGCTTGTAATCCGATCTTCATATATTGCAACCAATATCATCATGATGGTATGTTGGAATTTACTGTCATTTGTGAGTCTCATGAGCTTTGTGTATGATCTTGTTCATATAAGTTTCATTTTATTGCTCTTGAAATATCTAAGATACATGGAGTAGCTATAGCTCAAGTAGAGTGAGGTGCACAAATATTACCAGACAAGTACATGGTTGAAAGCATTGTTCAGCTTAGACTCAAGACCTAACAAGCAGCTTTTTTGTAATTTGATTCATGTTCAGCACATCCATTTGAATCACCATTGTTACCTGGCTTTCTACACCTGAGTCACTACTTATTATTTTCAATTAGCTTCCCGATTGTCTCCACGATGCTGCGTCAGTGCCAAATTTTTGGGGCTGCCACTGGGGGGAATCAAATCCATGACTGCTTGCTCCAAAGGCAAATGTGCTAGCTATTTGACTAAGCGGAGGCTCGCGACCTAGTATGAATTCAAAAAAATGTGAATAAAGTATTTGACAACCTTTGCACTAGAATCATCAGGGAAGGCTCAAGATAAAATTTTCACACCCAGGTGAGATGGATTTTTGGTACTCCCACCTACCTCCAATAAAAGGAAATGGGACCATGTTGTATATTTACAATTTTTATGACACAAAATAAGAGCTTAGTTTTTTTTAATACTTTTTTGTTACTATTAAAGAACCCTGTTTATGGTATGTAAGTGTTTATTTAATATCTACATTATTGTATCCAAATAACAGTAGGGTCCTCCCAGATGGCACAGTAGTAGCATCGTCACCTTGTAATCAAGGGGTCCCGGGTTCGATACGTGGTGGAGGCACATAGTGGTTCGGATCCCACTTTAAACTGTAGATCCAGTCTCAATTAGCCTTACTGTGCATAAAGTGGACAACACCAAATCAACCAACCAACCTAATAACAGTAATCTCTTAGCTTAAATTGATACATGATTTTGCATATACTATGCTATGCACAGTAAGTTCAGTTATTTTTTGTCTACTAAAATCCAACTCTTTTTAAAACAAATAGCTACACTTGTATAACGAAAAATAACGTTTTGGCGCTAGTCAAGGAAGATGTTCCGGTTTGGCATGCTGGGTAATTATCACCTGGGTTGGCCGGCCCTTGAGCCATCCCTCGAATCATTACAGTTGCAGTGAAACCCCGATTTTTGTGTTTTTTCCAGGGGACCAACCTGTAGCAATTTTAAAATGTAGGAAAATATAAAACTAAGGACAATTGTAACATTTGTTTCGTTGGGACCATCACTGTGTAAAACTAAACTTCGTGGCATAAGAGCCCTCTAAGGGTCAGGACGTGTCAGAGCAACATTTTTTCATTGGGTGGCATGTGGTCAGTACGTAGTCCCATCACTGCCATTTTTTTGGCTTTCAAGTCCAGAACCTGGCACATCTTTGCAACAAAATTTTGGAGCTCCCCCCCAGGAATTGAACCCAGGACCACTGCCCAAAGGCAAGAATGCTAACCATTTGGCAATAGCAGGATAACATAAAATCTGGGAACTTATCAGAATGTCACTGTTCATAGTGTGCAAGAGGAAAAGGGAATGAAAATAGTAATGGATAATTTGCCTAGTATTACTTACATGCACCCCAAGATATGACTTATGTTAACGTGGAGAAATTGTGAAGTTTTTTCACATATATATATATTGTAACATGTTCATATAAAGCCCCATTGTATATCTTCTTTTATTATTATTTAGGCTTGGAGCATTACATATCACAGTTGGCTCACGTTTATTCTGCTGCTTTGGGCAAGTGCATTGTGGATGATGCCCAACCAAAGACGTTCCATGCTGCAGTCCTCCCCCTTCCTCGTGTTGTATGCAGAGCTGCTTCTGATAGCTCAGTACATTTATGGGATGGATTTAACAGAAGACGAATTGCCCGAGAAAATGGAAGGTGTAAATCTGAGTCAGATTGGACTTGTTAAGTATGCTGTGCTACCCTGCAAGCCATTACTTGTGAAGGTAAGGATATTTTGTTGCATTATTGTTAAGGTGCTTTCAATTGTTTGGTGTCTCTCAGTAGTTATCTAGCCAGGTGATTGCTAATGGTCAAGAGAGCATAATAACTAGGGAACGGAACTTTAGGTAAATAAATGTTTTTTTCTGCGATAAGATAGAGACCCTCGTTTTTGTCAAAATTCCGATCATAGCCTTGTATGTCAACACAGCAAATTTTATTTAACATAAAAACACATATTTTCCAGTTTTCCGTATGTAAATACATATTTTGCGAATTTTCATTTTAAATACATAACATCGCTCATTGACTTCAGCTACCTCGAAATCCTCGAAGGAAAAATGTTTATTCTCTGCACCTCTTTCATATCGAGAGTTAGGTTTATTTTGTCTTTGAACAAGCTCGCTGGCAGACTTCTGGCACCTCGCGTACGATCCTATTGGGGGAAAATATTACCCCCACCACTGGATCTAACGCACAAGTGCTAATGTCTAAATGTACAGAATTTTTTTTTCAAACTTTGTGCCAAATTGCACGTGTTTTGGAAGGTGAAGTAGAGGAAGAGGAAGCTTTGGAAAACTTCAGCATTAGTGGCATTTCTTGCTTCAAATATGCAAAAAAAAAAAAATTGTGACGTGGAGTGATCTTTCTCACAATATAAGATTCTTTTTAGAAATAATCGTCACAGATTTACAATGGAGAATTTGGAAAAAACTATGGTGATCCACTGCAACTCTTCCAAAAAAATTTCCCCATCCCGAATGTCTGGATTTAAAAAAAATCCCGTCCCGATCAAAAAATTCTATCCCACACACCCCTATCTAACGGCATGGATCTGTTGTCAATAACATGTTGTTGATCAGAATTAGGTCTAGTGCAGTGTTCTGCAATGTGCTTACTGCAGAGAAACTTGATGAAGCCTCGGCTTGGTATCTACCAAATGAGTTATGCACTTGAGGCCACATTCTAACAGCACACAGCCAAATAAGGTCACTGTATATTTCACAGACACAATCATGTAGAGGTGAGGGAGGAAAAGTTTAAGTTTCTATGGAGGATGGGGGGGAAGATTTTCTTTTGTGTACAAATTTACTCATAACTGCCTTAGGGCAGTAACTTCTGGCCTTTCAATGGAATTGTTCAATACTTATTTGAAAACACGAAAGACATGAATTGTAGCTTTGTGTCTAGAAAAATAGTAACAAAATGGCAGAAATTTCCACCCATTATGTGCTATTTATGTAATCATCATGTTAGTGAAATTATTATTAAACCAATATTCAATTATCCCAGGTTCAATCCCCACAGTAGTTAAGATCCCACTTTAAACTGTAGGTAAAGTCCTGATTAACCTATCTGAGCATAGAATGGACTTGAACTTTGACAAAGTTTTTTGCTTTTTCGACAAATACTAAATATGCCTGCGCCTGTATATCCATTCATATTAAAAGAGTACACATTTAACTGTATCATTAATATTTGTTTCAGAGCCTCTATACTGTGATGTTCTGGATCACGCTGCGGCAGTTCATGCAGGAGCGTTGGGAGGCAAGGAACGCCACAGCACTCGAAGGAGTAGCAACAGAGCCTTTCAATATCACAGTCACCACTACGTCATCAGGTCAGCTCATTTCAGGTGAGGGCTGCAGGTCCTCTCTACGAAACATGGGTGTAATTTTTGTGGGGAATAGCTTACCATGTAGGATAAATGTAATGCTATATTGTATCAAAATTTGTAATATTTATAGTGATGTACATTCGAATTATTATTCTGAATGAGTTGTAGAGTGTGAACTGTTTTCAGCAAGAGTGTGACATCTGTATTCAAATTCTACATAAGCCTTACCCAAAGAATGCAACAGTTCACAATTAAAAGTTGTTCTTATTTCATACACATAGGTGGAGTTTGTTCCAGTTGTCTATGACTTTCTCAAACCAATATGCCACTGTGCTGAATTTTCCAGTAGTTTAAAACATTAAAAATATCTAACATGTAGTAAAAGTGTACAAAAGTTAAACATGTATCATTTAACAAAAAATGTGGAAAAGTGACCAAGTAGCCAAAATAGAAGATATCATGTGTGACATTGGCAGCACACCCAAGAAGTCTCTGTTATAAAGGGTCATGGTCATGCTGATACATGTGACATTTTCCAAAGAACTACCCTGGTGTTGTCTAGATGATTTGATATGCACTTGTAGGAACCTATATGTACGACCATTCACAACAGAACTTTCTTCATTGTCCAGAAAAGATAACTTCAAGATTTAAGACCTGAACCCTATGTTAGTACACTTTGAATTTCATATCATTAGCATTTAGTTTTAAGGGCAAGGTAAAAAAAAATAATTGAAAGTAATAGCACAGATCAATAGTTATATTATTTATAGGCTAGAATAACAATTAAGTGATCATTATTTGACATTAAATGTTGAATGCTTTGTAAAATTAAGACTGCATATTTAATTGATTTTGTTTACTTTTCTGCACTTTTCTACCACTTTTGGCTAATCGCAAAAATAAGAATGAATGATTATATGATGAAATTGATGAAGGGACACTTACAAAGAACACCCATGCCAGGATTCAAATACTGGACCCCTGGCATCATATCACCCTGTGATAACCACTCTGTCATAGAGATTGGTGCATCTTTAATTTAAGTTCTCCCTTTACCATGTCTCCAATAATCAGCATACTTATTTGACAGGTGTAAAAAAACCTTGACTAAAGTTTTCATTGTGCTTCATTCTCAACTCATGTCCTATACATATTTGGTAGGTATACTCTGTTTGAACAGTATGACGTACAGCCAAATATCACCTCCGACTGTCCTCTTCATAATGCATGAAGTATGTAAGAGAACAGTTGCCTTACTTGGTTCTGTACCTTTCAGGTTATCAAATCAGTATTCACAGTCCGACAATTAAGTAATGAGACTGATTTTATATTGTGAAAAGGAAACAAATTAATTGAACATTGCCTGTTTATTACTGAAAGTACATCCCTCCTGCATCAATACAGCAATTGGCACGGTTGGCCAACGATCGATACGACATCTGCAAGTCTTCATGTGGTATGACTTGGAGATTGGACGTCACAACCTGTTGGGGTCCTGTGTTCATCAAAAGTGCGTAATTGCAGCAGCAGCTTCACTTTCGGGAACAGAAAATAATCATAGGGGGATAAATCTGAAGAGTAGAGAGAAAGATTCAACACATTCACTTGTTTTTGGACCTGGAATACCCAGGAAAACACTGATCCCTGGCACTGTGCATTATCGTGGAGCAGGGATCAACTGCCTGCCTCAGGAAACTGAGCTCAGAGAGGGTCAGTTCTCTTTCATAATCATTCAGAGCACTACGATAGCAACAGCCAATTACAGTTTCATCCTCTGGAACAAATGCATTACTAATAATGCCTTTCCTGTCGTAAAAAACACAATATTGTCTTTACCTTTGATTTTTCGAGCTGCATTTTCTTCCCTCTTTGTAAATTTAGCAACTTCTATCCTGCGATTTGTCGGTTCGTACAAGAACCATAGTGAAAATGCTCTGTTTTGTCCTCCACAACAATAGAATTCAAGAAATGTTTATTCCCGCAAGCAGTTTTCAGAATTGTCTGTCATGAAACTTGATGTTCACTTGCTGCTCCATAGCTATTACATGACGACACCCTTGCACCTCCTTCACGACATAGTGGCATAATTCCCAGCATGCCCAGTACAAATTCATGAGGTGTTGCCAGGTTGTGGATTATGGACCACACTACATCATGAATGCATTACTTCACAGATAGAATGCACACGTGGGACAATATAAAATCAGTCTCATTGCTTAATTGTCGGACTGTGTATCTCATTAAACACTTTCAAAAACAAAGTTTGTATTTTCAAGCTTTTATTTAGTTCAAAAAAATTCAAAATTTCTAGGGATGCGATGTGAAATTTTGGCTGATACTGATAAAGTACCAACGTGAAATTGACCAATACCAATAACTGATATTCTACCAATCCAATATAAAATTCCAATTGGTCCTTGAGAAACCTGAATGGATCATTGACCTCTTAATTAAATGAATGTTGCAAGATGACTGAAATGCAAAGAAGTTGCATACTTAGACATTTACTCTTCTAGAAAGTAGGTCGTGGAGATTATTCATGAAAATTATAACAAAATAGCAGAATTTTGTACTAAATTGTAAGATATTTATAGATATATCAGACCAGTAAAATAATTGGTAATTTTCAGATACAACGATATGCCTATATTGGCAGATACTATAACCAACCAAAGGTTGGGTATACATCCCCAATACATACAGGCACCACTCCACTCCAACAAAAGTACAAGGCTAATTCACTCCATATAAAATTAACAGGAGTAGACATTCCCAGATGTATTAAGATTAGCAGGAATTAGGCCTAAGTAGTAAAAGTATGATAAAACATCAAAATATTAAGTAAAGAATAAGTCCCTGACCAAAATTCATTGGTTATCAAAATGACAACCTTTTGTGTGTAGGCATAATCCAATGAGCACATGTTGCTTTTCATGCAAATTTTTTATTAATAGATATATTTTCTGGATAACATTTGTGCAGGCACAAATTAACTTGCTTTCCCTGAAAATAACCCCAAGTCACAATTATTAGCACAAATAAACCCCAAAAACATCAAAAAATCGATGTTTTTGACAAAAGACAATCTGTCTCACAGCACCAGTGCCATGTGGTGAGAGCCAGTGGAACTAGCCCCCACTAGACTGCAGATACCGATAGAGTACCGATTAATTAGTCACATCCCTGAAAATTACCAAACACCTCTCAAAAATGAAGCTGCACAGCATGCATACAACAGGACATGTCGAATTGTTGGGCTTCTAACCACTGTTTTTTCTTTTTATTTGTACCTACATTTCAGAGACTGGTTCTGCTTTCATCCCCAGGGTTATGTATTTGTGTCTAACTATTCATCTGTCCATAGTCCCTGAACAAAGGATGTGTTTGGGAAAGGCATCAATATGTGTGGTTATTATGTGACATAAACAGAGTGCCTAGGAGGATTATCTATTGGTGACCGAGGTTCCATCTCCTCTAGTAAACTGGATAAGATCTGTTTTTGTATGTAAAGTTAAAAGGAGGATTATCTTTGTGGTGACCCAGGCCCAAAGATAATCCTCCTAGTCTTCCATACCAGGGCTCTACCACTGAGCTACCAAGTGAACATCTGGCCTCCCTACAATTTCCACAACTTTGTAGCTCAGTGGTAGGGCATTGACACAGAATGCCAGAAAACCAGGTTCGATCCTTTGTTGAGCCATAATTTTCAGAACTTTAAGTTACGAGATCTGATCAACAAAGAGTGAGACTGAATTTTTTTGTACAGACGTTTATTCCTCTGGTGGAAGGGTTACATGTTCTTTTTCAAAATAGTTTTCCCTCCCGACTTGAATGCACTTATGCCAACGTTTCTGTCAATCTGCAAACACATGATGTAAGCCATACTTTGCGAGATCCTTAAGAATTCCCTCACATTTCTTCAGCACTGCTTATGAGTCTGCAAAACGATGGCACCGTAGCTTTGACTTGAGTGCAGGGAACAGGAAAAAGCCATAGGGACTAAGTCTGTCATATTAAGTGGAGGTGGTGTTGAATTTAGCCAAATATGTATGCCATGAGGTGATTTGCCACATGAAGTCCTGCATTGTCATGATGAAGTTGAGGTCGTTTCTTTGCAATGTGCCTCCCTCAGTGTCACCAACACTGACGTGTAGTATTCTGCTGTAGCAGTGCTGGGGAACTGTTCTGGTACACCATTTCCCTACAGTCAAAGTAAGTGATATCCATCACCTTACCTGCAGATGAAACAACTTTAGCCCTTTTCACTGTTGGAGAGAGACCGTGGCGATTTCCATGCTGTGCTGGCTCATTTTCCTTCTGGGTCGAAGTGGTGCACCCATGACTCATCATCGGTGATAACCGATTCCAGAAAAGCATCACATCCATCACCAAAGAAACGTAGCACCTCTCGACATGTGTCTACTTGATTGATGCATACTGTTCCTCACCTCCATTGTGTGTTATGCGAAATGCACGCAGTGCATAGAACAAAGAGCATTGCTGCCAAACAATGGATCCGATGGTGCTGCCATCTTTGGGTATTATATATGAAACCTCACTCTTGTCCAATATGCACATTACAAACATGTAATGATCAGCCCTTGTATAATCCCAAGTGGCCACAATTAAAGTTGCCCTATTCAGAGCCCTCTGGAGCCTGTTTGAAACATGGGATTGTGGCAAAACTTGGTACAGAGGCTATTGAGACCATGGGGAAGCGAATGCTGATGAAAAAAATAGTTCAAATTTTCACCACCAATTCGAAATGTGCACAGTGAACATCATGGAAAATGCTTCGTGAGACCATTTATAAGGCTGTCTTGTGCTTCCAAAGTGTCATTCATGTTGACAGGGTGCATATTGAACACTGCTGTACTAACATAAACTCAAATTATTGGTTGTTGCTTCTTCAGAGCCTCAGTTCCACCTGGGGGTGAAAATTTTAACAATACTTTTCATCAGCATTCGCTTTTGCATGGTCTCCAAAGCCTCTCGACCAACTTTCACTGCGATCAGTTGCTTTGAACGGGCTCCAGGGGGCTTGAGTAAGGTTAATTTTAATTCGCAGCCTAACATTTCAACCTCGTGGTGAAATTTAGACAGCTAGAAAGTGTAGGGAGAAAAGTTGGTTTAGAAATTAACCAAGGAAAGACCAAATATATGCTTATGTCGAGAACTAGACAACTAGAAAATGAAATTCTTGCCATAGATGATTACCAGTTTGGGAGAGTACCAGAATTTAAATACCTAGGATCATGGATCACAGAAAGGAATGAATTAGAAATAGAAATTAAAGCTAGGATAGCAGCAGGTAACAGATGTTATTATGCATTACATAAACAACTAAAGTCATCAATATCACGCAAACTGAAGATAAGGATCAATCAGACAATCATACAGCCAGTAGTACTGTATGGAGCAGAATGCTGGTACATGACAAAAAAGGATGAGATGGCAATAAACACCTGGGAAACAAAAGTTCTGAGGAAGATTTTTGAAGCTGTAATGCAGAATGGAGAATGGCGAATACAAACAAATGCCGAACTAATGAGTCTATATGGAACACCTGACTTAGTAATTGAAACAAAAATAAGACTGTTAAAGTGGCTCAGACACATGGAAAGGATGGAGGAGAACAGAGCGGCGAAGAAAGTTTCCTGCAGAAAATCAGAAGGTAGAAGAATGAAGGGGGGATGCAGGAAGAGGTGGCTGGAGGATGCAGAGGCAGCTAGGAGTGAGGCGATGGAGACAGAAGGCTGCAAACAGAGAAGAATGGACTAAGGTCATTATGGAGGCCAAAGCCCTTCAAGGGCTGTAGCGCCATGGGCTAAAGTAAGTAAGGTGAAAATTAGAACTATTTTTTTTCATTCTCCATAGCCTGTATATGAAGTTTCACTGCAATCTAATACTTCAAATGGGCTCCAGAGAGCTCTAAGTAGGGCAAATTTAATTACGACCACCCAGTGTAATCTCTGTGTGACACATCGTTACGCAGATCTAGTTCAGCTCAAATAATGTCGATTTCCCAAATTTAGTGCTATATTCTCTCTCTCAATGAAGTTTTCTTGTTATAGTTACATTGTATGCAAATCAGAGTTTAGTGCTTGCCTTCTACCACATTGTTGTTACGTTCTTTCTAACTTTAATTCATTTTCAGAGCTCTCGCCTCACGAGGATAAGTCAAATGGAAAGAAGGAAACAAGTCCATTCATGAAGAAAGTTGGTGCCTTCATGAAAGACACCATGACGAAATTCTGGATCTGGGTTGTGGCCATTATGTTATTTGTGATTGGACTAGGAGGTTCGCAGATAGTTGTGTACCGCATTGTTTACATGGCTCTTTTCTTGGTGTTTGTACTCACTTTCCAGGTGTGTTATGCAGCTTCTTAAAAACTATATAATATTACATTTTGCTCCATTTACCTTATTTGCCAGTGTATAAGATGCACCAGCATGTAAGACACACCGGCATATAAGAACCTTTTTTTGTACACCTTTTTGAGGAAAAAGATTTTATCACCTACTTTATAATTGAAGACTAAAATTGGTAAATGCTGTAAGTGCCACAATAATTCAAACACCGGTTTCCATGTTAAACTGTGAAATGTGCCATTCTTTATAATGTGGTAAACGTGAAATGTGACTGGTAGCCCTCTAAGTAGTTCAAAGGGCGTGTAAAGAGGTCACTAGTGTGCACATTCTTACGGACTGGTGATGCGATTTCCCAACACTTTCGCTTTTGGCAATTACAACATTTACCACTTTTAGTTCTCAATTAATTTACAGAATTTTAAATATAAAGGGATATGTAAGTCTACTTTCAATCTAACTAGGAAAGATTACGTTTTAATCTTCTCTGTCTCACACACGTCAAGGAAGCAAGAAAAGAATAATCTAACTCAGAACAGAGGTAAAAAAAACTGAGTATCGGCGTGTAAGATGCACCCTGTTTTCAGACCTATTTTTAAGGGGAATAAAGTGCATTTTATACTCTGGCAAATACGGTATATATCATGAAAAAAAGGAGAATACTGGAAGCTAGTTAATACAGTGTTTCTTTTCAAATTTGCCTAACCCTATCTTTGATTGCTGATAACATGAAACTAGTAGAGATATTCACAATGCCTTTTTTTTTTTTTGCATTGTGAAATTGGGAGATTTTTGAATGCCTCTGGTTGTCAGTTTACCCAAGACAAGAAATTTATTAATGGCTCAAGTCAAAATTACTTTTTGGGCCTCCCTGGTGCTGTAGTGGTAGTGTCGTTGTCTTGTAATCAAGGGGTCCCAGGTTTGAGACACAGTGGAGGCACATAGTGATTCAGATCCCACTTTAAACTGTAGGTATAGTCCCGATTAGCATTGCTGTGCATACTTAAGTAACTTCCTTTTTTTTGTTTGTTCAGAATGGCAATTTTCAATGAGAAAGCAAGAAAAAATTATCAAGAGATCATAAATCCAAGTTTGTGATTATCGCCATCTTGTTCTGTGGTTTTCCATCAGTAGGAGTCCAATGCAGCATATGTTATCATGTATGCCCTAAAATTAATAGAGATGAGACAGATTAATCATTACTAGTATCGGGCAATTTAGGCATATTGATGTACCAGTTTATTGGTGAAATTTCCGATACATTTGTCTAATCAACATATCTGTAAATCGCCTGTAATTTAGTGTAAAATTCCACCATGTTTTTGTTATTTTTATGGATATAAGCATAAGATCCATAAACCCTAATTTTGTAAAGTAAATCTTCAATGCCATCATTTGGTTATACACTGGACTTACAGAGGCCAATAAACCATTTGTGTTTTTCAAGAAACATTTGCAATTTTATGTCAGATCAGTAGAATATCAGTCTCAGCAAAATTTCATGTTCGTCTATTTCTAATGTTTGATATCAATTGCAAGAAATAGCACATCACTTAAATCAGATATACTTACTTTGCATTATTTTTAACTTTCCATATTATTTAAAGAAAGTGCTCTCTCTTTCTCCTCTCCCACCTCCATTTATATATATACAGGGTATGACAGCAAAATCCAGAATCCAGAAAAAACAGTGTATTATAGAAAGTGTTTATTCATCAAAAACTTTCACTTACTAAACAAGCTTTTATATTTTGTCCCTCTTCTGGCGTTTTTGCAAGGAAGGCGGCTTTTTCCACAGAAGCTATGATATCCAGCACTGGGGGTTTCTTTTCCTGTAGTGCCCAAACTTTAGGATGCATACTCTTTGTTTGTAGCACTTCTGAAGGAACAAAAGATAGAGTTCAGGCGCATGAAGTTTGAGCTTTGCACTTTCGTATTTTCGCCATTCCACCAGGTTAGGTGGTTGATTCACATTGTATCTAAAGATACCTATCTCCACGTAACCACCAAACTGATATATTTAGGTACAAAGCTTTTATATGCCCCTGAAGGGATCCTTCCTGAGTTCTGTTATGCAATGTGACCCCCTTTCACTTCAATAATTGCCTCGATTCTCTGCCTGAAGCACAAGCATGCCCTCTTTAAAGGCTTTCGGTGAAAATCTGCTGATGCTACCTCAATATTTATGCCTCATGATTTAATTTGGTGACCTTCCAGCATGAAAACCTTCAATAAATGCTACTCTCCGATTGTATTACACACTCAACCTCACTAGCTCGGACATTTCAATGTTCTGCATGTCTAACATGCATGTCTGGTCTCTTGACACATCAACATAGTTATTGCTGAAGTCAAATTTAGCAGGAACTTCAACTTGAACTTTGTCCAGATTTTGCTGATGCCACGTATGTGGGGGGAGCACACTTTATAATATGATTTTCTAAAGAAGAATATTTGGTTAATTATATTATACTAGTATGCCCAAAAATGTGCAACAATTATATCAATATATTTTCATTTCATTATGGAATATGTATGTGATTTTTTAAAAAAATGCATTGACAAATAGAAATATATATATATAAATTACCCCGAGAGAATTCAAATTCGTTAATTCTTATTTGATATTTCAGTTATCTTATAGTGCATGGAGGAAAATGATGTTTGGTTTCTGGGTGACGGTGATAGCATATTCCATGCTGGTGTTGATATGCATATACACATACCAGTTTGACAACTTCAAGGAATACTGGGAAGACTATATTGGCATTCCGAAAGAACTGTAAGTAGCATATTTTAATTGGATTTAATTCTAAAACTGTAAAACTATGTTATGTAAAATGCATATCTGCCATTCTGAACCTGTAGATTCGTGGATTCCACATAGCACATAATCATTTGCTTTTTTATTGCAAATATTAACTGAGACTATACAGACTTTGTGGCCATGTAGAGCCATCTTTTAGAAACTGAATGGAATTAATTTTACTCTAATTCCTATCCGTGAGTGGCATCTGAAGAAAAGAATCTGAATTGGTGTTAAGTAACTACGTGACTACAGAAATTGTAGGGATATCAAGGATGGCATCCACCACTAAGTTTTGCTATTCACACTAAAGTACAGAAGGAGAGATGGAAGAATTACTAACTACAAACAAATGGGGTGATGAACTTTCTGACTTTGATGAATTTTTTTGTTCCAACAGTGAAGATTCAGATAATGTACAAATGTGGCCCTTTGGTGGACACCTCTTAAAACTATAAAACTCATTTAATGTCTGTCTCAATTAATTTTGTGTAAGAAAAGGTGATTTCAGATATACGTATCTGGATATAATTTGATCTCCACACAAACATTACCTAAGGCGGCAAGAATAGTTTTAAATTAAACTAAAAAATTGCAAAATTGTTAGATTTTTCGTTCAGTACAGATCGTCTTCTTACAGGAATATGTATATATATACATACCAGGTGTATAAGCTTAAATCTGTTGTTGGGTTGATCCCGGCCAACCATCAACATCTTCTTCGAGACCGAATCGCTTCGGCCGGAAGACGATGCTGTGTGTTTGGTGGGATCAACAGGGTATCATCTACTTTGAGCTGTTGAAACCTGGTGAAACTGTCCCTGCCCACCGCTGCCACCAACAACTGATCAAATTGCACCGTGCTCTGTGTGACAAAAGGCCGGATTATCAACAAAGACATGACATGCTGATTTTCCTCCACGACAACGCCTCATCGCACACGTCAAGACTGGTCCAAAACTACTTGGAGACGCGCAACAGGGAGGTGCTACCCCATCCCGCAACTGGGAGGTGCTACCCCATCCCGCCTATTCACCAGACCTGGTCCCTTCCGACTACCATCTGTTTTCGTCGATGGGCCACGCCGTCCCTGAGCAGCACTTTGATTCGTATGCAGACGTCCGAAAATGGCTTGATGAGTGGTTTGCCTGAAAAGAGAAGGACTTTTTTTGGTGTGGTATCCACAAATTGCCCGAGAGGTGGGCAAAATGTGTAGCTCGCAAGGGCAAGTACTTTGAATAAATTTCTTGTTGCTTTCTATGTATTTTTCTGACTACAAAACAGCAGATTTAAGCTTATACACCTGATATATAAATTAAAGAAGGTACAAGGAAACACTCACTGGACAGTGGAAAAATTATAATTTTTGCATTCTAACGCTGCATCTTCGGTGTAAGGAAAAAGACTGAACCGGAAGTTGGAGATGTGGTCTGATAGATATATATATATGTAGTGAAAGGGTGAAGAAGTGACTGATACCTGAAGTTAAATACCATAAATTCAGTAGTCTTCCTTGTGGGTAATTGGTATATAGCTTTTCCAAAGAGCTGGTCTCTTCCACTGTGTGTGAGGAAGCTTTTAATACATTCTGACTTTTTAATGTGTTGTGCTTGTTTTGTGCAGGTTTTTTTACAACCCTGCACTTTTAATTTTTCCCAAGGCACTTTTTTGACCCCTTGTTTTAACTTTTTCAGTCAGAATTTTTAATAAGGGGATATTTCCCTCATACATAGAAGGGTGCAAAATGGCCTTAAGTGCCGATGCATCCAAAACTTTTACTTCAATCAATCAATGTATATAGCTTTCCTTCCTCCCTCTCCCCCCTCTCTCTTTTGGTAATTGGATAATAACTAAATGTTTCATGAACTAATTTA
Organism: Lepisma saccharinum; assembly: GCF_977018435.1. Lineage (NCBI taxonomy): Eukaryota > Metazoa > Arthropoda > Insecta > Zygentoma > Lepismatidae > Lepisma > Lepisma saccharinum. Next base: position 36,348,721 of record NC_139255.1, on the reverse strand, counting down.
CTTCTCTCCCTCTGCTAGTGAAATAGTTAATTTGTCAGATTGTTAATACTATCCATATTCAATGTGAGAGAACACTTTGCTCTGTTGAATACTGCTTGCTATCATTTAGAAAAACTAATAAATATTGTACATAAACACTGTGGTGTGATTAATTTTATTCCAAATTCAAATTGTGTGTTTATAAAAGATCCAACCTGCATATTTATTGCTAATGTAGGTAAAGTTCAGAAAATGTTCCCTCAATTAACAGGTGGTTTTGAAATAACCAGTGTTATCTTTTAAGCCAGGCTTATTAGGATAACAGAGTTTACCAACATGGTTTACATTTTCAGTCCACAATTTAAAGATAACATTTTTTCAACACCATGAACATTAAGTTCTTCGTTCTTGTACACATTGTAGAAGAATTTAACTTGTTCATGTAAAGTTAATCATGTACATCTGTGCCATCATATCAAATGTGTCACACACTTCACAAGATAAGAACAGTAAGTATGCACTCTTAAAAGAATGAGTTGCAGCAATTAGATACTCTTGAAGCAGGATAAATATGTATATAGGAGGGCTAGTCAAAAAAGAAAGAGAATGAATTTTATACTTACGAAGTCCAGGTTGATATGGTCTGTTTCGAAGTAGTCCCCATCGAGTTGTATACACTTGGCTCAACGTATCTGCCAGTCCTGGAAGATGTGCTGGAACCCAGGGACGTAGCTAGGTTGATCAGTTTGGGGGGGCCCAAACGTAAGATTTTTCTATCAAACTATTATAAATTAACAAACTATTTATACACCATATAGGCCTATACTGTATACATACATTATGTATGTATGTGTGTGTGTGTGTATATATATATATAGTCTTGAAAGAAAAGGAGCAAGGGCCTCCTCGGTGGCGCATGGTAGCATCGTCGCCTTGTGGATAATCGGTGGATGGTCATAGTGGATCGGATCCCACTTTATATTGAAGAACCAGTCCCGATTAGCCTTGTGGACTTAAAATACCAACTCAATCAATCAATAAATTGGAAAGGAACATCACTTTCTTCTGTAGCCCCCAACAGTCTACGGATATACTCTTGCAAAATCCACAGCCATTATTCGGGAAACTAAATGCAGAATGAACTCATTAGCTTATTGGCTGATTCGTACACCAAGAACAATGTCTTAGTCTTTAGATTTGTACTTTTGCTGGAAGAAAACTGAGAAGTAGATAAAACCCTTTTTCGTGGTTTTAGATATAAAGTGCTGGAACCAGGTTTGGAAGTATTGACAACAGTGCAAATGTGAAATGTGTGCGTAGTGAGTTCAAGCTAGGCATCTCATGTATACAGTTTATAACGGAATCGAATCCGGTATCTCTTAGTTCAAGACGACCGCGATAAACACGATTCTATAGGGCGGGTCCGAGTCTACTATGGCATCTGATTGATCACTTGGATAATGGTGACGATAAGAAATTTTATGCACACGTCTAATTTCTTAAAATTAATCTTATTTGTGTGTGGAAAACTGAATATATGATGGCACTGGAAAAAACAAAGTTCCCACACGCTCAAATGATTACGCTCTCGTCTCTGGTTCAGCAGGTTCAACAAAGGGTCCCAGGTTTGATTCCCGATGGAGGCACATACTAGTTCGGATCTCACTTTAAACTGTAGGTCCAGTCCCGATTAGCCTTACTGTGAATAAAGTGGACTTAGAACACCAGTTCAATTAATCAATCAATTGAAAGGTTCAAGGTTCGATCCCTGGTGGTCAGGCTTGTAGCCAGAATTTGATTTCGGAAGGGGCTTTTCCCTTATCGGCAGCCACCATCTAAAGGCGAAAAGTTTGGGGGAGGGTAAATGCGTTGAAGATGAATTTCTTGGTATATTGCAACTAACCATATACAAGATGTTTAATCCTGTTAATGAAGTAAATTTAATTACTACTACACATTATTCAAATCAGATATTTCTAGGATTTTGGGAAAGGACTGCAGCCCCCGAACCCCTTCCCTGGGTAATAAGTTCCAAAATGTCTGTGCTGTTCCAACATCGTGACAATTTGGGAAGTATACTTGAAAGCGATATGGAAGCAAATTCTGCTCTCGAAACAATGGGACTCGATGTGATGACCACGCGCAACCGAATGAAAGAACTCTTCGCAGGCCTTGTCCCTCAATATTAGTTTTACTGACTAATTGTAAGTTTTTCTCAGCCTCCTCGATGACGCAGTGGTAGCGTCGACGCCTTGTAATCAAGGGGTCCCGAGTTCTCTTTTCCGACACTTTTTGGCTAATCGTGAAGATGAAGTTGACAATGAGTGATGTGAAATTGATGAGAGGACCATCATAAAGAACACACGCCCAGTCCGAGATTCGAACCCACGACCCCTGGCATCGTAATGCACCTTGTTAACCACTGCACAACAAATAGAAACAGAAAATGCTTGATAAGTTATTAGCTTCTACATAACTCATGATTATATTAGAAGTATTATTCGCTGTATGACTAGGGATTAATTATATTTGTATGTCTAGCCAACCTAGCCACCTAAGCAGCAGCAGCTTCCGCATTTGCAGGTGGAAGCTAAATGAAGAAAAATCACAGAAAGTCAGAAAAATATCCAAATTTTGTAACATAATACTAATAGAGCATGCAGACTGCTGTAAAAACAATTGCTACATATCTAGTTTCCTTCCTTAATTGAAACGTGGTTTATTCTTCATTATACATGAGATCAACCACCCTGGGAATCGAACCCAGAATCTTGTGTGGTAGTCAGACTCTTTTAGAATGCCAATATGTTGGATACTTGGTCGATCCTGATCCACTGTTTCCAGAGGAAGACAATCTGGCAGCTTCTCATTCGACATTTCACTCGCGATATAGGAAAACGAGATCACAAACACTTCGCGATTCTATCTTCTCACGTTTACAGAAGTTTACCACCGCTCGGACCACAAATCATACTTAAACTATCTGACAGATATCAATTGTCCACCAAATCAACAGATGAATCGACAGCTTCGATGTTTCTCCGAATTTTCAGAAAGTGGCATTTCCCCTCCTTTGCAGGGCAGGTCATTAGCAGGAGGGTTGAGTGCATGTGAGAAGAACCGCTATGTCATTCATTCCCGCGCCGAAAAAGGGATAAGCAATAGAATTCTGTTCTTGGAATTTGAAACGCATGGGGATATCTTTTCTGAACCATAAAATAATTAACCCAGAAAGTTCTAGCCACCCATAGCTAAATCTTCCTGTTTGTGTCGGCCTTTCGGCACCCATGGTGCCAGTGCAGGGCCAGATGAAGGGAAAGTGCGGCTTTTGGGAGATCCTGGATCTGGTGTGCAGCAGGGAGGAAAAGTGCATTTTCAATAGGTCTCAGACTTTCCTGACCGGGGATGACCACAAAACCATTAACTGCATCCCCTCCCAATACATCTGTTTGTGTTCAACAAGCAAGAAACAGGGAAATAAGAAAGGAATGCCTTGCTTGTGGTTGTGCTACTGAAAATTGAAGAAGTGTTTCAAACTGCAAGCAAAATTTACTGAAGAATTATTTTGCAATATTTGTTATCAAAGTAAAATTTCCAGCAAATACAGAACAGTTTCCCGGGGCCACTTGGACGTTTGCCGGGGCCGGTGCCCCCACGTGCCCCCCCTTAACGACGTCCCTGCTGGAACCCGTCTTTTGAAATCATCTTTAGAACCGTCTCAGTCTTCTTCAGAACGGCCTTTGATAAGTCGAAATGCTTGCTTCGCAGCTCCGATTTCAGACGAGGGAACAAAAAAAAGTCACACTGAGTAAGATGCAGGCTGTGTGGAGGGTGCGGGACACATTCAATGTTTTGTGAAGCCACATATTGGGCAACAATGTTGGAAACTTGAGGACATGCATTATCCTGGTCTAGGCGCCAATCAGATGGATGCAGCTCAGGGTATTTTCGCCAGGTGTGTCCAGCCACAGTAGTCGAAAAAGGAAATTACCATTACCTTATTCGCTGACGGAACAGCTTTGGCTTTCTTTGGTGTCTGAGAACTGGGTGATTTCCAGACTGTGTCGCCTGTTTGCTTTCGGGATCGTAGTGGTGAAACCAACTCTCGTCACCAGTTTTGATGGAATTCAGGTAGGCCTCGCCATGCTCCGCTACCAGATGCTGAAGCTCCCAACACAGCTCCACTCTCACATGCTTCTATTCAGGCATTAGCAATCTTGGTACCCATCTTGCATATACGCGTCTCATGTGTAAGCGATCATGAGAATGGTGAACACACTACCATGGGAAATGTGTAACACGTCTGCAAGTTCATCTATTGTTATTCGGCAATCTTCCCGAACAAAGACTGCAGCTGTGTTAACCATGATCTCATTCACTGTGGTGGCCAGAGTGCCCAGACCACCCTGCTTTGTGGTCAAAATATGGCCCTCCTTAAACTGTTTGAACCACCGAAATGCGATTGATTGTGGAAGGACATCTTTGCCATATGCCTGCTGCAACATTTTGTATGCTTCCGTGGCAGATTTCTGCAGACGGACACAAAATTTCGAAGCCGTGTACTTCTCCTCACAAACCAACTCCATTTTTCGTTTGCGACTTCTGACCATTCGTGTTTTTTTGGGCAGTGTTGCCAGATGCATGCACATGTGCACTTGCAGTTTTACTGCCGATTTCATGAGACACTTTACTGCCGATTTCATGAGACACGTTCTTCTCATGCAAATTTGTTTCACCGCTGCATGTTCACTGTGATATGAAAAAATCATTCACACTTTTTTTTTTTTTACTAACCCTCATACAACTGGTTGTCAAAAGATCATAACATATACTGTGAAATTATACATTTTGCTCATTGCTGAAACACTATTACTTCTGAATTCCAGAATTTGACATTGTTTTTTTTCTTCTTTTATGCTGTTCGATATGTTTTAAATCTGAGTTCTGGGATATATGCAGTTTTATGTATCCATGTATATTATTTTGCACGTGTATTTGGTAAATTCATTTAGGAAGAAATTTAACTTTTGTCTTTTCAGGCAAAGTGATATAGGACTTGAGGTGTATGATACTGGAGCTCTTTTTGTTCGGCTTCTGACACCAACATTCTTCGTTGCTATAACTGTGATACAATTACATTACTTCCACAAAGATTTCCTTGCGATTTCGGACATAAAAAAGAGGTGAGATTTATTTGTATGTAAGCTGTTGTCCATTACAATAATATTTTTTGTAGTTGTCACAATATTAAGCTTTTATAATGCTAATATTTTGGAAAATGAGTAATGTTAAAATTATTAATAATGATGAATAAAAATGTACTTTCAAGTGTAAAGCATAAGATGTTACTGTGTCTGCAGGTATTCTGAGTATCTTGTAATTGTTAGTGTGGGGTCAAGCATTGAATGGTAGCGTAACATGCTGTAGAGCCAGTATCTATTTCATCTGTTCCTCATTCTTCCTCATTGTCATGAGAGATAGGGAAGCGACAGGTGACACGTGTTGCTTGAGGATTTCACCAATTAAATGCAGGCTTCTTGGGCTGTTACGTTGCTGCTGATTGGCTCGTAACCAAGCAACATGTGTCGCCTGTTGCTTGTTGCTTTGGTGTGAATTTTCCCATGGTGAAATAAAATTGCCAAACTAGATGTAGAGCAGAAATTGTTGATTGAAATTCCAGCTTTAACCTATATAATTTACTTTTGTCTTATGTAAATGTCATATCGTTATTCTTTGTAAGACCCCACACTTGCAAATGTATCTTATATGATAAGGTAACAAACATTAGCAAAAAATAAAAATTTCAATTTTTATTGCAGTCCTGTAGGTTCTGCGTGTCCTGAGCTTAAAGAAGAACCCGATGATGAAATTAGTGAGATTGGTTCACCTGAGAAAAAGGTTGCACCTTCAAAACCAAGCATAGAGGGTGATTCGCTAACACTGCAACATTTGAAAGGTAGACTTTTGTGTTTTATTACTTGGAACATTTGAAATCAGTGGTGTAGTAGTACCAGGCCCGTAGCCAGCCAGGGGTGGGGGTTGAGCCCCCCTGGAACTTCCGTCAGCCCCCTTGACATTAGGTAAAACTATTTTGTGTAATTTGTTGCAGTGAAGAGTGAAAATGTAGACAGCAGATATTATTTTGCTCACAGCTTTGGTGAAGGATAAATTCACAGAACATGAACAGCAGCTATTACATTCATTCATCTTGTTTATAAGAAGTCTAAATAGCGACAAGTATTTAGAATATTACATTCTCTAGACTCGAGAAAGTTCCTTCATAGGGAAGTTCCTTTATCTGTACCTTCGCTGCCCCTGTTGCGTTGCGAGTTGTGACCTCCCGTTTAGACAGAAACCTGTAGCTTGGACACTTCATCATGCAAATTCCCTCAGTATCTGCGTCAAAGGTCAACATAGAACAAAGGGGACTTTTATTGTTTCGGCCCGGGGGTGGAATGTACGCTAGGCACTATGACTGAATACTGTCCATTTTTCCTTGTGTGATGTAAATATCTGTATCATCAAAAGTAGTATGGAGTGTGTAGTAAGGGATGATTTCAGTAGCAGTCAATTGATACTTCAAGCGATATTAAAAAAGAAAAAAAAATAGTATTTGTATGATGTTTCTAAAATATATATAACTAAATGACCCACTGCTCCCCGACCCCCCTAAACACACACACACACACACACACACACACACACACACACACACACACACACACACACACACACACACACACACACACACACACACACACACACACACACACACACACACACACACACACACACACACACACACACACACACACACACACACACACACACACACACACACACACACACACACACACACACACACACACACACACACACACACACACACACACACACACACACACACACACACACACACACACACACACACACACACACACACACACACACACACACACACACACACACACACACACACACACACACACACACACACACACACACACACACACACACACACACACACACACACACACACACACACACACACACACACACACACACACACACACCCCCCCCTGTTTTCCCACCCTCCATTAAGAGGAAGCTGGACTTTTCACGCCAAAGCGAGGAAGTTTTAAAAGTGCTCTGATTGGACTGAGATTTTTATACGTAATAGAGGTACTCCCGAGGATAGCGGGAATCTGGGTGTGGCTGCTATACACTCCATGGAAGTTGAGATATTGACAATGAATGGGCGGACAAGCACAGCACCCCCAAGAGAGGAAGGTGCAAACTTAAGAGTATTGCGAGGAATCGTTATTCATTTGTTATTTCTTAGGTCACACACTGCGTTGACGAAACGTTATGTAAGAGGAAGCCACAAGCACCAAACCCCGAAGCGAGGAACCAACTAAACACAATAGTGTCCGTAAAACGTGAATAGAGAGGAACTACGTGTCACGTTATGATGAGTGACGGGTGATTCGAAGCGCGCGCTGGTGTTTGACGTTCCTAACTCGGCCCCCATTGGCTGCGCTACCTGTCAGCAATCTGCCGTCGATCACGCGGCAACCCAAGCACCGCCCTCCATACCAAATCATATGGGAATAAATGTTGCAACAATGTGCGAGAGCGTCTCCGCGCCAAAAGGGGTGGAACAAGCTGGTTTCGGATGGCTTAGTAACGGTGCAAGCGGTACGACAGGCGAGGAACGTACGTACGGTGGCCATTTTCTACCTCGCGCAGTTAGTCGACGTAAGGTGAAAGGACATAAATGGGGAGTTGTATCTTAGGGAGATAGACTAAATTGTGGTAGAATGAAAAATTATTCTTATAAAAAGAATATATTTGAATTTTCATCACATGGAATTGTTACTTGTTTGGGTTAGTTCTTAACACCGCTTTATGCACAGAAAAGCTAATCGGGACTGGACCTACAGTTTAAAGTGGAAACCGAACCACCTTGCAATGTGCATCTACCACCACCATTGCATGGCATCAGATAATATTATTTCGATGGATATTGTGATGCGTTGGAGGCTGATCGCTGTTAGTATTGTCAGTTGGGATGTCTAGATAAAACTGTTTTTTCTTAACTTCCATTAGAACGCCGTTAAGTCATGTCGATATTTACTTATATTTATTTATTTAACATAAAATATGTGTACCGTCACGTTGACCTAGAACCTAGAAGATGGTCGGCCCCGTTGCGGAGTGGTTAGCACATCGCGCTGCAACGCCAGGGGTCCCGGGTTCGAATCCTGGCTTGGGCATGAACGTTTGTGATGTCTATTCATCAATTTCATCATATCATCACTCATCCCCATCTTCGCAAATTAGCCAAAAGTGGCACAAGAAGCGAAGTAAAATAAATTTTGCTTTCTAGTGTCCTTTCGGGAGGCACTCGCTTCACTTTCACCGGCAAATGTTCCACACGTAGGACGCTGCTCCTCAATCCTCAATACTCAGTGGTGGCGATTGGGTTCCAAAACTAGGGGTCAAGGTACCAAAACTGGGGGGGGGGGGGGGGCAAAGACAGTATATTTCCCTTTGTAGATAAGATTTAGCATAGTGTGAGGGCAAAAGTGGCGAGAAGTGGAAGGCAAATGCCCCCCCCCCCTCGCCTCCTTCCTAATCGTAACCAAATAGCCCTTTCACAAAACAACATCGAAAACGAAATCAACCGCAAACGTACGGTCGCGGACACTTGTCGGTTGTAATGATTTAATTGAAAGTCAATGGTATTGTTATAATCCAGAAGTGTCCCTGACTGTACAACGTGCAAAGTGTCAACTTAACAGCTTAGAACAAGCGAGGCAACCCTAGAGGACCAGGGGTGTGGAGGAGGCAAGGGGAAACTCCGAAAGCGAGTGACCTTGACTGGAGTATACTTGGCGTCAGTATTGCCAATAACTTGAACTTAAAAGTCGGTAAAAGTCCTTAGAAAATCCGCTAGAAAGTCGCTAAATGAAATGTAAATGCTCTAGAAAAAGTCGCTAAATCAAATGTACTTTTAAAAAATAGCAAAAAGGTGAAAAAATCTAGTACTTACCTATAAAAACAATATTTCCTCGTTACTTTCCTCTTCCTCTGAACACTGCACTTCACACTGATTACCGATGTCAGATACTAAATCATCGAGAAAATGCACTGCAAGAACGTTGTTTATTATTTCTGTGCACTTGGTCTTATGCAGGCGAATGCATGGTGCACTGCAGCTGTCAGTCACCAAACCTTTTCATACATAATTCGGACAAGTGATTCACGGTTAGCAAAGAACAGTGTTCGGCAATGAATAAAGCTAAAATAGCTTCATCAGTAGAAGTATTTAAATTTTCCGGTTTGAACTGTTTTTCTTCTGTTTTGCAGAACAGAAGTAACCAGATCTGACTTTATGTTTCTGTGTTTCGAAAGTTTTTTTCAGATCAGTAGTTTGGGCATACAGATAGTTCTACTTTGCAGTACTTACAATACGCTTTCGCCGTGTCACTATCGACAGGGGTTAACCATTTGTAGTTTTCCCACTCCTTCCGATAATGTTTCTTGTATTGCGGTTTTCCCCACACTGGACACTGCCCTGCCCTGGGCTGACCTGCGCACAAACACACACGAACTTTATAATTTACACTAGCACTTCCTTTGTCACCACACACTACCCAAAAAACTCCAATCTGAACCCACGCACGACGCGACCGCGAAGTCAAACGTTCTGTTTTATAATAAGGCAGCTGCAATGGCGCCAGGAGGAGTGTCTGATAACAATGAGCTGTGAACAGTGATGTTTACAAACATCACAAACCATACTGGAAAAGGGGGCACGCTTTGCTTCAGTTTCTCTTTGTGCATCAGAAGTGAATTACGAGGGTATTTGCTTATTTAATAACTATAAAACGGACATTTTTAAGCATTTAGACGTACCTACGCAGATATTTTGTGAATTCTCCAAATTAGTCGCTAAAGAGCACACGAAGTAGCCAGAAAAGTCGCTCGTCACTTTTTCACGTCTTTTGTCGCCAGCTAGCCAGATCCGCCAGATTTAGCGACTTCTCGCTAGAGTTGAAAACACTGCTTGGCGTCAGCTTTAGTAAAGTGTAATATCATTAATAGGGAACGGAACTTTATGTGCTAAAAAACTCAGAAATATTTATTTTTTATGTGTCATAAATGTTGAAAATATGTGACAAAAACAGGAAAATATGTGACAAAAATAAAAACATTTGGTAACAAAAACAAACTATAACATGCATTTTAAACACCTGAAATTAGTTTCTAAATGATTACCTCTTAGCGAGCTATTTATTGGAAGAGTTGCAGAGGATCACCATAGTTATTCCAAATTCTCCATTGTAAATCTGTGACGATTATCTCTAAAAAGCATCTTATATTGTGAGAAAGATCACACCACGTCACAAGAAACAATTCTTGCATATTTGGAGCACGAAATGTCACTAACGCTGAAGTTTTCCTAAGTTTCCTCTTCCTCTACTTCACCTCCTTCCAAAACACATGCAATTTGGCACAATGTTTGAAAACCTTGGTTTTTCCCCAAAAATTCTGTACATTTAGACATTTAGATCCAGTGAGTTCTTTCAGTTTCGTTTCTAGTACTATACAGACTTCACCAACGGAAGCTGCCAAAGTGTTCGCGGACGATTCAAGCTTTCATATGGAATTAGAGAGAATGGACAGGTTTGTTGAGATGTATGACAATTCGACTTTTAAGGAGGGCTCCATCAACAGTTCTTGCAGAATTTCTTTGTCGAGATCATTTACAACAGATACAATTTTTTCAAAGTTCTGGGCATAACATCTGCATCGCGTAACTATAGGTGTAGGGGGAAGGGGAACCTCAGGACATTTTTGTTTAAAAATGTCTATTCTTTTAGGCGACTTGATAAAAACTTTCTTCCCATTTGAAACCAGTTTATCAACATTGGGATAAAGAGCTCTTATCTTTTCACATATTCTATGCAACGCATCAGCCACACATGTAACGTGCACAATTTTGGGGTAGCTAATGGCAAGACCACTGCATGTAAGCTGCAGCATCTGTCAAGAGAAGAACATTGTCAAATTTTATGCCTTCCGGCCACAATAGCTGCATTGCTTCATTAAAAAGCCTTGCTATCGTTACGTGTAGCCAGCCCCAGCTACTTACAGCTATTTTCTCCCAATAGGATCGTAGACGAGGTGCCAGAAGTCTGCCAGCGAAGGTGTTCAAAGACAAAACAAACCTAGTACTCTCGATATGAAAGAGGTGCGGAGAATAAACATTTTTCCTTCGAGGATTTCGAGGTAGATGAAGTGAATGAGCGATTTTATGTATGTAAAATGAAAATTCGCAAAATATGTATTTACATACGGAAAACTGGAAAATATGTGTTTTTATGTAAAATAAAATTTGCTGTGTTGACATATAAGGCTATGATCAGAATTTTGGCAAAAATGAGGGTCTCTATCTTATCGCAGAAAAAACATTTATTTACCTAAAGTTCCTTTCCCTAATCATTAATTTAGAATTCATGAATACCTTAAAAATTAATTGTTCAAAGAATGATGAAGTAACTTTCTTTGTAAACAAGAATTACACTTACAGGCTGTATTATCGATGTATATAAATGTCTGAATTATTGACAATCCATTTGTATTTTGCATGAAAAGTGTTCACAATTTAGATCCCCTGCTGTCAAAAACTCTTCGCCATAAATCGGCACGACAAAAATGTTAATTAAATGAATTTCACTGTTTTAATGCGACGTAATATCCAGAAAAGAATATTCCCTCTTGTTTCTCTGCACTTGATTTTTATTTCACTAGCTTTGTTGCTGCTTAGGCTATATAAGAGAAGAAGCCTCATGATTTTTTTTTTCAGAATAATACACGAGCTTAATAAATTCTGCACATGGTCTACAAAGATGTCAACGGAAAGTTTAAAGAAAGCGTCAAGAATGATAAATAGAAAAAAAATCGACTTTGGTAGTTTTTGTTCCTTTTGTGCGGTCCTGGAAGACAATATGTGTAGTCATAGTTAAAGCCCGCTTATTCCTCTTTCGGTGGAGCCCTATTTCAAATCCGTGGGTTTAGCTGCTTGCACGTAACATTCATTCCAGTGATAACTTGCACTTCTCCAGCATTCAGCATTCAAAGTTTACCACCGCCTGGAATTTCAGGATGCGGAAAGGGCTGTTGATATGTTGTTTTGACATCAAATAGAACAGATGTGCAAATTTTCAGATTCACACAATTTTTGCAAGATTAAAACCTAAATTGACGGTCTGTAAGTTTAAATGGAAAGTTAGTCTCTTTGGCTGCCCCAGTCGTTACAAAGCTATCAAGGCGCGAAAGAAGAATCCCTTTTAATTTTATTTTTTATTTTGTGCGAGACATGAGAGTGTATAGTTGTGTTTGTTCCATTGTACACTCGTAAATGCATTCTCATCGTCACCGCAAGAGATAAAAAACAACGAAAATAACTGAAGAAAAAGAGAGTGAGTGTCGAGAAGTTTCGACCTATACAATCGTTGAGGACGCGGTGCAACCTAAAAAGACCAATACTGTTAATTGTGTGCATTACCTTGTTTTTGCTGATCGCTGATTAAATTGTTTTTTTACATACTTGTAAAATATGCATTGCACATTGAAAACACTTGTTTTGTAAATATAAAACCAATCGAACGCAGGCTTAGGGTTGTCCGACCTGTCATGATATGCTGGAACTGCTGTTGTCGTCGTGAAGAGATTTCTTCCTAGAGTTTTCTCACTAGCCACTGGATTAACTGTGATCCTATTTTATACCCTGAGTCCCTTACCGTTGGAAAGAAGTATGCACACAAAAATTACAAAGCAATTCGAACTTTCAGGATTCGTGATATTGTTTATTTCCCTTCGCTCTTGTGCCACTTTTGGCTAATCGCGAAGATGAGGATGAGTGGCGATACAATGAAATTGATGAAGGAACACTCCTCACACACCCATGACGAGGGCGCGGGATTCGAACGCCGAGACCCCTGGCGACGTAGCGTGCTGTGCTAACCATCCACCACGAAGGCCAGCCTTTCAGGATTCGTCCATTACAGTGCGGCGAGGGGGTTTAAGCTTTCACGTTTAAACGTACGTTCCTGTCGCCAGGAAAGAGATGAGCAGGCAAGCAATGTTCGTCTTTTTTCACCCATCCTACTGGTATAAATCATGGTTGCAGTTTAGTGTTGCTATGCGAAGGTAAACTTCCCTCAGGGCAGGAGAATTGAGACAAAATTTTAGGCGAAAAGCAGTGGCGGCGCCAGGGGTGCGTGAGTGAGTGCTTGCGCGCCCCTTAATTTTCTTCCGCATCCCTTCAGCACACCCTACGTTCAACTGAAAACATTAATATGTAATATTATGTCATGTCATATTGAGGGCCGAATGATAGGTTATTATTGTATTCAACAGGCAAGCACTGAAAGAGGTACCAATACTTTTCTGTACTTGCAGCAGCCTCTGTAAAGATCAGCGGCCGTTTTTCTTCTTTCGTCAGCATTGTCGTTATCAATTTTTTCTTCTTTTGTTTCTTCAAGTGGTCTGTTCGTGGTTTTTGATAATTGGCTATAGATTAATGTGAGTTATGTTTTTTTCTTTCTTGCATTGTTCATAAACTGTTTGTTTTCCGTCTACTTGTTCTTCCTTACACTGGAGCAAAAAATTCAGGTACTTTTAAGGTATCACCTCATCAGGTCGTGCTCTGGAAATTATTTAATGCGAGTTGTAACATGAAGGGTACTGTTCTTCTTAATACGTTCTATATATTTGTTCCACGTTTAATGTCCAGTAAACGTACCATTTCAAACTTTTTCCAAGACTGTTAGGAAGATGCCCAATGTTCACGAAGAAATTTTACAGTTCGTTGTTGGGGATAGTGCGGCAGAAGGGATTTTAAAGATGACACAGTTCCTGTACTCTTCGCGTTTTGTCTTGTGGCAGACGGTGCCTTCATTGGTTACATTGAGAAGGTTCAAAAATTGTCTTTTTAAGGGCAGGATGGTTTTATTTTGTATTTCACTACATAGTTCAATAAGACTGCAACGTGTATCTGAATGTTTACACTGCATGGAATGACCACTTTCTTGTAATACATATCGCACCCCCTAACTTTCTTTCCGCAACCCCTCAGCACCCGTAGATGAATAATTCTGGCGCCGCTGTTGGTGAAAAGAGATCGAAACTGCAGAGATATTTGAAGATACAGTCGTTGCATATTAAAATCAAGCTGGATGGTGGCATGAATTATCCGTTTTTCATAATTACATATTTCAAACTTCTTACTTGGTAAAACCGTATTTTCTTCATAAAGTTTTGTGATCGTGTTGTAGTTTTTCCTTGGATTAATGGAAATTTTTCATAATGCAAAGGAAAATTATACTTTCCACTTTTTGCAACAGTTGTTTGTTTTCTAAGTAACAATTTACGGAGTTCCGTGATTAATAATGGAACAATGAAATCTGAGTGCTCGTGTTCCCATCATCGCGGTTATCAGCTGAAAATGAGTTTGAGTTTTTGTTTTGAGTCCACTTTATGCACAGAAAGTCTAATCAGGTCTAGTCTTACAGTTTAAAGGTATCCGAAACACCATGTATCGAACTCAGAACCCCTTGATTACAAGGCGACGACATTACCACTGCGCCATCGGGGAGAGGTCTTGGCTTAAAAATCGAAAGATTCCTTGGTAAAGAAAACATTCTCTCTTTCAAGTTTTCATGTTCATGCCTATGTGCGAAATTTAAATGTAAGTACAGAGAAGTTCCCAATGTTTCCTTTTCTCTCTCCAAGCTACTCGTGAAGAAAAATATAAAAACCATTAACGTAAATAGTCATTTACAATTTTGAGCAAGCCTTTACATGACAAATTGCATGATATGCTTACAAAATTTCGAGGTTGTTTAAATCAGTTTGAGTTAAATTGTGTGATTGACAAAAATCAGTGTTCTTTTAAAATAAAATAAATATACAATAATGCACATAAGTAATTTGTGAATATCAGAATCACTTTTGGTGAAGATACATCAATTTCTTGATCATTCAATAGTTTTTACTGGGCTTCGGTGTATATAGTGGGCTTAAAATCAAACTTAAACAAAGAAACAATATCGAAGGAAAATTAAGTGAACAAATTATATGTACTCATGGAGTGAAACTCGTAAGAGTTATGAATGCAACAGTAGCCCCCCCCCTTTCCCAACAGATGAATAAAATCAGCTTAAATGTGAACTCCTTGGCGTCGCAAGGCCTTTTTACGTGACACGTCCTCTCGTTAATTAATTAACCGCCATATTAATGCTAAACTTCGTCACACCTTTTGCACTACTCAAATACTCTGGATTTTGAGATATTGAATGAAATGAAAGACGCAAACATATGCACCGCACTACAGTGACAATGACAATGATTTATGGATTACTGACAAAGTATATCGGCAGGCTTCCTTTGTAACTAAATTTCTCGGAGACATTAGCTGCCACCAGGCACGTATCCAGAAATTCTTTTCGGGGGGGGCTAAACATATTTTTTTTACAGGGGTATAGATAGAACCTGGCGATTCAGTTCCAAAACGGGGGGGAGGGGGCAAGAAAAGTTTACTTTATCTTGGTAGACAAAGGTTAGCATTAAAAAGCCATAGTGCGGGGCCAAAAATGGAGAGCAACTGTCTCCTAAATCTGCCACTGTTTAAGTTGCTGTTTTTTTCTTCTTTCCTTTTCTTTATGTTTTTTCTTCTTTCAGAACGTGATAACGAAACATTTTTTATCACTCGACTCCTCTGTTGCAATGTACGAACGTTGTGTTTGTGCCGAAACGATCTCAGTATGTGTATGTGTGTCCGTTTCACGAAGCTGTTATGCAATGGACAATCCATTCGAATGTGTTCTCCCAGGTTTGAATATGATCCTTTATGGTGTTGTCGCCTGCCTTCGAAACGTAACCTTAAAAAAATCCTAATTTTCCATCCTTGTGACTTGAATCTTCAAGATTTAGGAAGAATTCAGACCGAAGGCACGCACACGTTGTTTGCAATGAGTGACCTAATCAACAGAAACTTTTCACACCGTAGCGGCACGACAGGCTGCACAAGCCAGTGTTCCATTTGTGAAATCCTCAAGCGACACGTATAGCTTGTAGCTTCGGTGTGAAACCTGGTGAGTCAATCTCATTGTCACCTTGAAACGGCAGCCCGTGTTGACCACAGAAGGAAAATATCTTGTCAACCGGTGGGAATGTCCCTTAGTTTTATTCTATCACCTTTTTCTGTGCTTGTTAATTAAACAGGCAACATCTTACGGTTGGGCATACACAAGAGATGTGCCATGCAGAAATTATAGCGGAAAATGCTGACTCCACCAGGCATACCGTGCCATTGCTCTACAGCGACAGCAAAAGATCAACGAAGCCAAGGGTGACTCGGTAGCTCACTTGGTAGAACAAAGAATGGCACGGTATATGCCAGAGACCCTGGTTTTGGAGTCATGGTCGAGCTTCCTTTTTCCGCTAAAATTTCCACATATTCTTACTTTCTCTTCTCGACATTCATAAAATTTTCAGCCTTCATGGCTGCCCCTTTGTGGTAGTTAGTGTTTTTCCAAAACAGTTGACTTAAAAGTCATTTTTTAACCCACGAAACTCTCGGACTGCATACAGGAAACTTGGTCTGGTCACTAATAAATCGTCACTCAAAAAGAATGATGCTCCAATGCCCATTACTGCTGAAATATTTACTTTAGAGACCATCGATCTCTTCGGCTCATGACCCGAAACTAGCACTACACTGTCGGCAATGTCTTCAGCTTTGGACCCGAACTTATAATAATAGTGGTAGACTTCAGCACTTTCCAGGAAAATGTGTCACTAGTCCTCTTCCCCCACCCTCCTCCCCCCGAATCTCTACATCTTATAAAACTGTCAATGGACACTGACTGATCACTAATCGACTGTCACACTTACTCGTGAAGTCTTATTGAATTATTCTGTTGTACAGACCAACTGTGAAATTGAATCCGCGTATTTATATCCATATTATATTCTGGAATGTTCTGCACTTTTTTGTAGTAATGCAACGAATCGCCCGACTCATGCCGCTACCTGCAACAGTGCTTCGTTGTGCAACTTCCAAACGCTGACAAATCTTTAAATAATGCTCAAGTTCGTTGCGACAACCCCCAAAGAGCAAGAAAAGTTTACATACAATATTATCAATAACAGGGTTATCCTTCAGGGTTCATGAACATTCTCCGCCTTTAATCGATAATTATATTTCTCCTAAAATTATAATCACAATATTTTATTTCACACACACAAGCCAAAAACCTCATTTTATCTAGTGTAAATCGAAAAATTTCGGAGGGGGCTCGAGCCCCCTGAGCCCCCCCTCTGGATACGTGCCTGGCTGCCACACAACAATCGTAACATAACCTCCCACCTTTAGTGTTATTGGAGAGTTTGGCTGGTTGTTTCCATCGCGGCTTCTCACCTTTCATCAAAGCCTTGCCGCCTGAAAGTCTCCCTCCCTTCTTTTATCTGCTCAAGCTACAGCCAGGACATTTGAAGCGGTGTTTGTTTTTCGTTACGAGTACTTCATCTGTGGGCTGCATAGGAGTGCGCAGACACTCTGATTAGGGGGAGGGGGCAAAAGCCTTGATGAAAATCCAGTCGGGAAATTAAAACCTCATTCCATATCAAAGGCGCATACCCAGATTTTTTTAGGGCGGGGGAGATCCTAAAATGTGGAACAAAGAGAAGGGCCGAAAATGCAGTTGGATTAGTTGAGTTAAATTACTTTACGTCACTTTTCTGCCACTTTTGGCTAATCGTGACGATGCGGATGAGTGATGATATGATGAAATTGATGAAAAACACTTAGGCCTACAAAGAACACCCATGTCCAGACCGAGATTCCAACCTGGCGTCAGAGCGTGATACGCTAGCCACTCTGCCACGGTTGTAGGCGAAATGCTGTTGGAGTATTAGATGTCACCATCAATGCTATGGTGGTATTGCAAGGAGATATATAATTGTAGAGTTGAAATTATGGTCCAAAGTAACGAGAAAAATAAACAATAAACCTGGCAATAAACAGCACAGTCGCTCACATACAAAGTCTGTCACACAGCGTACAACTGAGTGATTATTTTTGCACTCAATTCTCAGAAGTATTCTAATAGTACTTTCCTCCGCAAATTGTGTTTTCAATTTTCCATTAATTTTCTTACACCAGCACCATTGAACAACCATGATAATTCTAGGTTTAGATAATAATATATTTATAAATTAAATGATGCGCATTAGCAATGATTCTTCTAGTAAAAAAATGTCTATTTCTGAGTTAACCAATAGAACATTTTTGCATTTTCGCAGCACCATTGCAGTTAAAATGAAAGTCGGGACACTGATGGAGACGACTGGCCGAATCTGAACAAAATTCCCGACCCTTCTTTAACTAAACCTTTCACTACGCACACGTTTGCAAATTAAAGGCTCATATTTTTACATATATATTTACAAATATTGGATAACGTAAACACTGATCGTCCAAGATTAGAATGAACTTTTGCCGTCTTAGGAGAATATCTTATACTACAACGTTAGTCTTCTTACAGTTGGTAGAAGTTTCAAACGCCTCCACTATGTCACTGACACAATCCTGTGCGACAAAATGTTGCTCAACATAAGGCAACAACAGATAATTTAAGCTGTTTAAACGGGTATCTGATATTGCACCATCTTAGAGAACACCCATTCACACGAACAACTTTGTCACAGGAAAAACAAAGTATCTTCAGCAGTGGCGGTCATGGACGTCCGCAGGGAGGAGCAAGGTAATTTTTCCAGCGGGGGGGCAAAGGAGGCATATATATCCCCAAAATAGTGATACCCCTCAAAAACACTGCTTCAGTCTGAAACATAGGCGCCGACTCCATGGGGCTTGGGGGGCTCGAGCCCCCCAATGTTAAAGATGTGGGGCAGAGCCCTCCAAATAATTTTGCTTAAGAGGATCTAATGTATTATTTTGTTTCTCTTGTAAAGTTTACTCTGAATTGTGCCACATGAACTGAACTTTAAATACACATTTGAAATGTTATAGACCATCAACTTGGGGGGGGGGGGGGCTGAGACCGCAAAATCATCAACTTTGAGGGGGCTATGACCAGAGACAGCAAAACACATGACTTATTACTATATACTAAGTATGTAATTATGAGTATTGTTAAATTTTTTTACTAAAAAGAGTTTCAAAAGACGATATGCATGAACTAGGGTAGTTCGGGCTACAAATGGCTCTCACATGACATTCAGAACGAGATCATTGATATATTAGAGAGATCTGTTTTGCGCTCCGTGGTAGCAGATATTGAAAGTCGGGAATATTTTGCTATTATGGTTGACGAAACTTGTGCCATATACATCCGTGGACAATTAATATTCTGCAATAAATAAAAATTTTGACATTTATTAGGAATTCATGGGCTTTTATGAGATTCCGAACAATGAAGCCAAAACTTAAAAAAGGGAGAGCGAGTCATTCATTAATTTATTTCAGTGATCAGAGCCCCCTCCAATAATTTTGACAAGTCGGCGCCCCTGGTCTGAAATTATCATGTTCCTTCAATGCCCTAATAATAATTAACAAAAATTAGTGTGTCTGAATGAAATTGTGTGAAATACATATAATTTAAGGTGGACAGAATTTTAGAAAAAATGTACATGTCGCATTTGACGTAGTATCAGAATCATTCAACCACCTAAGTATGAGGGAGTGCTAAAAACAAGAAATTTTCTGGAATGTTAATGTCAATAAATTTGTTAGAGTATAAAGTGGGAAAGTCCAATTACATAGTAAATAATGTATCCCCTACGTAATTGCTTGGAACTCTCATTGACATGAAGATATTTCATTTTTCTTTAGTAGTATAATATTGTCGATAATATTCCTCTACACTAAATTTCTAATCGGCAGTATTAAGGGGCAACTGCCCCCCTTGCCCACGCCTATGGTGGGCTGTACTCTTGAGATTTGTTTTACAAATTTATACAACACGTAACTACGGCCAGGGCCTTTATTGTTATAACATATTTTTCATTTGGCATCGAATCGAATACTTATCTACACTTATCTGATGAAAATCAGCCGAAATAGACAAACTTGACAAGGCATATTTTAACATATTTTACCAATTTCGCGTCAATACGACGTATTTCTTCAATGTTCTCATAATAAGACATATTTCTGTATAATTTCGTAATTGTCTTGCACATAATCGGTTATTTTATAATAGTGATGGGTCATGGCAGTTCCATTTCGGGAAGCAGTTCACTGGAGCTCGCTCACCGAAAGGAAGCGTTCACCAGAAGTCATTCAAAGGAACTACGAAGCCACGGAGCATGCTCTCGGACGAGGCAGTTCCTTTTAGATAGGCAGTTCACTGGAACTTGCTCGTTGAAGGAGTCGTTCACAGCCATACCAACACAGCTCGAAGTTGATTTCGTGGGCGGAGGAGGGGATGTGGGAGACTGCTTCTGGAGTGGGTGAAAAGAATTAGAGGGGAGGAATCCGTCTTCGTGCACATATTAAACAGCTATAGGAAACAATGTATCGACTGACCGACCGAGGTTCGGGAGCTGCTTTCAGGGTGGGGGTGAATGAAAATACATTTTAATGGATAATTGAACTTTAGCAGACAAAAAGTCCTCATCGGAAAGGAAAAGTTGGACAAGTTCTCTTCCTTTCCAAAAATGAATTCCTACCCCTTGTTGTCGCAGTGCATTACAGCGCCTGGTGATAGATTAGGAAAAATAATTGTAAATATTTTAAACATGGACGTCCGCTGTATTTTCTCCAGGGAAGGGCAAACAATGTATTTTTCCAAGGTGTCAAACGAGGCATATTTTCTTCCAAAATAGTATAATCTCCTAAAAAAAGAGTTCAGTTTGAAGTTAGCATGCACCTGTAACGCTCTTCTAATAATTAACAAATTGAGATTGAAATGAAATTATACGTATGTGTAAAATGTACAAATTGTAGGTTGAAATTTATTTTCTAGGGTGGCCGTCGCCCCTCCCCTACTTTTCAGACTTTCATGCAATTAAATGAATACACGGTCAAACAAACACCCGTAAGAGAATGGAAGAGAGGACGCTAAATCTTTGACTACGAAGAATGCATTCGTATTTTTCAAGCTCTCTCCGCCTCCCGGCCCCACTTTTACTTTGAGAAAATGGAAGAGCACGGAAACGGAACATTTGATATGATGATCTTATATCTATCAAGTTCCTTGCAATGCGACTTGCGAAAACATGCCACAAAAAGCATTAAAGGTGAATTAGTTGCCCATCCCTCCCTCATTGTTGAGCTTCTGCAGCATTACTGTAAACAGAGTTGAACGCATAGCTACGCGGAAAACCGCCACTATCAACAATCAGCAACAAAAGAATGGACCTCGCTCTCTCTCTCTCTCTCTCTCAGGTTCGTAGGAGTGAGTCATCCAATAGGAGCGTTGGCAACATACAAGCAAAGCTCACGACTCCTGGAACAAGGAACGGTTCGTTCACGAACGACCCATCACTATTTTATAATTTATTCTTCGTACCTTTAACGCAACGGATAGTTTATATTATCGATGGCAGTATAATTAAATTAAGGACAAAGAAATTAAAAGAAGATGCCGTCTTTTCTTACCAACTAATGCAGAACAATAATATCCCCCCCCCCGATTTTTTTTTATCCCGCGACAGTTGATAGCCGTGCGAACATTATTGAGGAAAGAATGTACTCTGTCATTGTTGTGCATGCACAAGACTCACAGTAAAGAAGTGCCAACTGTTCTCGTTTGTTTACCTTTTTCGCTTCTCACAATAATCAGTCAAAAGCAAAAATTGCATTCTGTACATTACAGCCCCTACTCTATCGGCAATCGAGTACAGGAGTTTCAAGATATCTTGTCGTTAGAGCCAGTGTGTATACTCTGTCCCTCCTTAGAATAATTGCAGTAAACCTCACGACATTTCCTATATTTTCCCACCACATTCTTCGGTTAAAGGAATTCTGTCTTTATTTAATACCCCACCTTAATCCATCTTCCCCGAATAATGAGAAATTTGAAAGTACTGTTGTGCATATATTTAGTTTTACAGGGAATATTTCTGCATTTTCTGACATTTTACGTTTTTTATGACATATTTCTAATTTTGTGTGACATATTTTTCAATTTTTATGACATAATTACATACATATTTTACAGTTTTATAGGACGTAAAGTCCTGGACCCTACACATAATACATGCCCTAAGCTCTTGTTCTCCCTTATTTGCATGATGACGATATGACCACGAACAGTGTTAATAATATAGAACACTGACAAGTATCAAACTGAAAATCTAACGGATGATTATGAGCAGTAATTAAGTTGTGAGAATTCTTTAAGGGTATGCTGTAATTATGAAAATTTTTGTTTTGTTAAATGCTGGGACTTTATTTCTAAAATATAATAACAATAAGAGACAAATTGCTGAATGGTCTTGAGCTCCACAGTTGGCGCCACTGAGATAAATCGTACCTGGGCAATTCCGTTGAAGATTTTTCACCTATTTCATGTTCTTATGTACGTGGAACACTCCAGTACAAAACGAATTTTCATACACGTACGTTCAAAGGAAATAAAATCAGCTACTCAAAATTCATGGTAATGTAGTAAAAAGTCCTGGAAAATATAAAAACTTTTTTTCTTCATCTATCATTTCATATCATATTTATCGGGTAGTTACTTCAAAGACACTGGGGTCACCTATCCAGAGGTAGCTTCTCTCACAGACCCCTTACAAAAGCACTGCACGGATCAATGCTGCTCTTCTTCTCATTTACATATTATTTCCAATCCCATCTACAAGAAAGCATGCTTTTAATCTTCTAGTGTCAGTAGAGTGCCAAAGCAGGTGTTGGTTGGGCCATACCCCTCATCCCTTTGCCACAGCATTCCTTTAAAGTGAAGGCATCAGCCTCCCTTATGAAAATCCTTGACATACCACTGTATGGGGTACAGAAAAATTTGGACAAGCAAACCCGTGAATTGCTTTAAAGAAAATTGGGGGGGGGGGGTTATCGAGATACATGTACATCCGATTCCAAAGTGAAGTTATTTATATTCAGACAGAAACACGTATATTGCTGGGTGGTTTATGCTTGATTGTTGTAATTTGTATTCTTCTGAGTTGCTGTTTTCCCTTTTTTAGTTTAATAGCGATGATTGGGTGGAATTTATGATGAGGCATGCCGGAATTAGTACTAGACTCCTGTGTAATAGGTCGTGAGTTGATTACTGAAAATACTTCTCCACCAGAAGCGGTAAATCTACTATTGGAAAAGTTGACGTGTCTTCATAAAAGTAAATTCGCAGTACCATTTATATGCGATTTGCATGTTATGAAACGAGTGAATTATGGAAAAATAATGATTGCGTATTTATATCATAGCTTAATCTTATGTACCCGTGGTGGATCTATCGGGAGTGTGTTACGCTGCCACGCGGCGAACACGGATTTGATTTGCAAGGTGGGCGATCTCCAAGTCAATATTTGAGTCCGCTATATGCTCAAATAGGTTATTCGAGATGGGGTTACAGTTTAAAGTGCTATCCCAATCACTGTGTGCCTCTATGGAGAATCGAGACGTATTTGTTCTGCTTGCAAGTTGTTTTCTTGCAATTGTTAACCCGGCAGGAGGCACGCTGTGTAATTTTAATTGTTTTAAAGCTTGTACTTAGTAATACCTTTATTGATTAATTTAATTTTATTAATTTCGAACATTTGAATGGAATCACACAATTGATAAAAACGAGAAAAAAATAACATGTTGAAACACCAAACTGAAACGTGTGAGCACGCGTTGGGTTAAATTTATCCAGGCAGTTTCTAAGATCCTGCTAACTAACGAACTAAATCAATGGGCCATATTATCGGTTACGTCACTGGCAGACTGCTGAACTTCGCACACTTTTTCTCCTTATGATATACGATTTGAGCTAGATCGCAAGGCAGGGCCGGCTTTAGGGCGATGCAAACGGTGCCACCGCATCGAGGCGCTATAGCTGTGGTGGCGCGTCAGTTAAGATTAATTTGATTGTTGTGTTGCCTCTGCACTAAAACCACCCTTTCTGATATATTTCGCGATATGACGGAATACTTCCTAATTTCGCATGTCATATTTGTAAGAGACAGATGCAAGGGGCTGATGGGATTACAGCATCCCCAAATCCATGAACGAAAAATAAAAATGTGGGAAATGTTTGAGAGATCATTTTTTTTTTTTTTTTTGCTCACTACACTCGCAATCAGGGAGTCGTAACGTAACGAAATGGAACGGTATTTTCAATTACGGTTTCCGTTACGTTCCAACCAGAAACAGAATAACTTTTTTCGTGAACAGAAACGTTGCCTCAGGTATATGAACATTACGTTACAGGTGTGCATAACGGTACCGAACCATAACTGATCTCTAAAGGAGTAGGTCTTCACGTGACACTTTAACGTTACATCCATTGCCGGCAACCAGTAACGTTACAGGGTAAGAAAGAGGTTCGTCACGTATTGACTAGTAACTTTAGTGTGTGTGGAAAGTGATAGTAACGTTACAATTAACCAGTAACTTAATTGAGGTCACGGCTGTAAAAACGTTACACTCCTTTTTTCAAAGCAACAACGTTATTTATAGCTGGTATGATACAGACGTTCCGATGTGCAATACCGTGTCCGATGCCGTGTTCCGGAGAGAATAACATAGGTCTCTCGTATAATTGTGCTCGTTACTTTTGTAACGTTACAGTTCTTTTCCTCCACAAAAGTCTGTTTCGAAAAAGTGATACACATATCCGTTACGAATAGCAAATACCGTTATCGAAGGCGTTTTCGAAGAAGCCTCATAATTATGATCGGCAGCATACTAACATTACAGTACTTTGACCCCTTGAAAGCCACTAAGTTATAATACGTATTTTCGTTTTGGATGTCAGTGAAAAAATTAAATTGTAAAACAAAACGTTTGAAAACATCCGTAAACAAGATTCGGCGTGACAAAAGTTCTGGTTATTGGAATTTACTTATTAACTATGTATTTATCACAAATATATTTCTTTTCTGCATACTTAATCGCTTTATGTGAATTTGTTCTAATTTGATTATTTATGCTAGATGAATTTTAACATGTACTTTCACTTTATACGATAGCAAAGCAAACGTTTGTTGAGGGAAAACGTTTATATCTATCTATATATCTCTCTCTCTCTCTCTCTCTCTCTCTCTCTCTCTCTGTTTACATGTATTACATCATTTTCTTTAAAAAAAATACAGTTGTTTCGCGATGAGAATGATTCGTGCTTAGATTAAGTTGCTGAAGGACGAAACATAAAGGACCAACCAAAGAATCATCCGTGTCACGCGTTCGTCCACCTAAGCGAGAGGCAAGCTTTCTCCTATCGGAAGACGAAAAATAATTGCTTGTTGCGCGACATTGAGAAGGCGAACCGAACTGATAGCAGCAGCACCATGCAAAATCGGAAAATCTGAATCCTGAAACTTTGTACACGTGACCTTCGATCACGAAGCATCCGAGTAGACAACGCCTTGGGGCTATAGGAAAGGCACTTTTCGCAAGTAGAAAATACGTAGAAACGAAATGTTAGATGGAATTGTTGTACGAAACAAACGAAACCGCGTTTATGCAACTGGTCTGTAGCTAGACAGGGCCATTGGACTCTCAAGAAGGCAAGAATTGTATGGAAAGTGATTCTCAAAACTAAGCGAATAAAAGGACAGTATATTTTATCATTTACAGGGGCCCTCATCCGCTTACAATTTTGAAAATTACTTTCAGTAATGCTTGTCTTCTTGGACAGGAGGTGCATTAAACTTTTTGGTGTAGAAACAGACAGAACGCCCGCCTACCTACCACGTTTGAAAGTAGGGCATAGACAGACAAGAAAGTAATTTTCAAGAACGCAAGAACGGCAGTCGACATGGACATTGAGCAACGTGTGACTGAGAAATACAATCGGAACAAAGGACAAGATTATTCAAGAAACAGTAATTTTATAAAACTTCCTATCATTAACTCAAACTCAGTTCATCCTTTTATCCTCTTTTGTTTGTTATACTTTTGTATTATTCATGTTTTATATCGCTTTTCTGACACTTGTAGATAATCGCGACGATGAAGATGAATCATGATCATATTAAATCTATGAAGGGATGCTTAAAAAAAAAACAGCCATGCCCAGATGTCTACTCGAACTTGAAATGTTTTGGTACCGAGTGTATGAGTGGATCACTAAACGACTTCGGCCTTCGAGGCTACGGTTTCAGTTGCAACATGCAGTATAATTACGTTTCTACTACTCTGAATTGACCAAAGCATGTGGTATGTATCCTTCATTTTACTTAAAAAGCGCCCTTGATACATGAGATACTACAAATAATTTCAGGCATACCCTCGAATTCTGATTGCCTGGCACTTTTTTTTTTATTGAAGTGACGTTTATATTCATATTAGGCCTACGACTAGCTCGAACTAAAAACTCTTGCGAAATACTGTGTATATGTTATCCTTGTGAAGTGAGGAACTTCATATTTTGCTAAGAAAATATGTATGAAAAATTATATTTGTAGCTACCACTTGAAGAATTCAAATTATTATTATGATGGAATTTCAACTTACGTATACTCTGCATATAATGCGTTATCGGAGAGGAGTTTTTGTCTCGCAGTCAATTTATTTTTAGTTGAGGAACTCGAGAGTAAGTTGGAAATATATAATGACCCACGTTGTGGTGTGCTGTTCGATTAATCAGAATTGGAGTGAGAGAAATCTGTAGTTAACTTCATTCAACATGTCAATTTGTAACTGTGAATGCAAGTTTTCTTTGATTTAGCAGGAAATCAGTCTGCTATTGTTGTAAGTAATAAATGGAAATATATATTTTTTCTGCTCGAGTAGGAATCCGCAGTTTCAATCAGTTTCTGTGTGTGAAACTTCTGTCTAGGAAAGCTACATACAATTTGCTTTTAATAACAGCAGCTTCAAAATAACCTATCCATTCTTGTCATGCCAAGTAATGTTTGATTTTGATTTGTTATATTTAACTTTGGTTTTATGCCACTTTTGGCTAATCGCGAAGACGAGGATGGGTGATGAAATGACAAAATTGATGAAAGGACATCACAAAGAAAATAATGCACAGGCTGTGATCCGAACTCGGAACCTGTGGCGTCGTATTGCACTGTGCTAACCACTCCGCCACGGAGCTCTGCAAAGTAATGTTTGACCATACATTGCTCATGAAATAAAAACTTAACATATACAGTGGCTCACATTAGTAATCGAATACGTAGCATCTTGCTGCATTTCTTCACAATATTTGAAAATTAACAACATGTACATAAATATAAACGATGGTGAAATATTTATACGCATTTCTTAAACTTATATGTAACTTTTTTTTTAATTTTGGGTGCGTCAGCACTTAGGCTATTTTGCACCCGCCACGTTATACGGGGTGCAGCCCCTTACCATAACAAATAACATAACTGTAATGTCGCATAACTGAAATATTAAAATATTCTGACAGGTTAAAAGCTGAGGCTGTAAAGAGGCACTCAGCGCATATGACAGAAAGCAGGAGAACACACGGAATTAAACTGGCCATAGGGCCAGTCGCCAGAGTCTCGTTAGTCTGCAAAGAGCAGTCCAGGGTGTACTACGTGGAATGAAGTTGAGGATTGGATGTAATACGTGGAAGGTCACCCCTTACACCCCTCTTACGTTTTCAAATCTGAAAATAGTTATTTATGTTTGGGTGTGAAAAAAGAGATCACTTTAATATTCAGACAAATCGTGAAAGCCTTCTGTTTCTGTTAAGCTACGTTTCCATTCTGACTAGTTCCAGACCCATGACGCGCAACATGTGCCGGCGCATGTTGCGCGTCATTCAGTGCACTGTTTCCAATTCAAAACTACTTCTGCAAAATACGCCCGCAACAGCACCGGAGTGCAGGACTTGCGTGTAGCGTTGTTCCATTGTGCCTTAGAGTAGTCGGTGTTTCTTCTCTTGTATTGTAATAATTTGGTAGTGATTTAACTTGTGTAAAGATGAACAATACAACTATGGCGGGTTTTGTGGTTATGGCAGGCGCGTACCATGAACTTGTAAAAATAAGAGGCGAAAACGACCTAGATGGTGGATTAGAAGTTTCCTAGCGAAAAGAAATTCCGAAGGAGCATATAACTCGTTGATGAGAGACTTACGTCTTCAAAGTAGATACGAAAACTTTGTAAGAATGACTGTAAGTGATTTTGCATTGTTATTAAATCTTGTTGGACCACAGATTGTAGTCGCGTCGTCTGTTTCTACTCTAGTGCGCATGCCCCAGGAACTTGCTGCAGGCTGTTTCCATTGTCCGCGGCGCATGTTGAGCGTCTTAATTGTTGGGGCAATTTTGTCCCCGGCACTTGCGCCGCGGCATGTTGCAGACAGTTTCCATTTCAACAAATGCTTGGCACATGCAGCGTCGCATGCCGCGCGTCATGTTGCACGTCAAATTTGTGGTATAGAAACGAGGCTTTACATAGTTTTTTTTTACTGGTCAACTACAGTGCGGGGAAGGAACAATTGATGCTACTTCCTGACTACATTTGTTACCAGTAGCTGCATTGCTCCCTGACTGAAGTACGAGAAAAATTGGTAACAAAAACAAAAATACAGCATTTGACGAACGGCAGCTATTTTTTTTTTACCGTACCTAACCAAAGGGTACAGGGAAATAGAAAATGTTAAGTAGTACATGTAAGCGTACCGTGGGTGATGCAATAAAACGTAATGAAAAGTAAAATGAGGTAGATTCCGTATCTCAGAAAATTCAACCAAGAGAAATAGGAGAACGAAATGAACGAGCTTCAGTATAAAAAATCAAGACCCTTTCCTCATCCCCAACCCCTTTCCAAACCAAGAGCTCCGAAAGCAGCTGTGCAACTTGGATCAGGCATTGGGACTGCTGTACGGTTCAGTAGCGTTTCGTCCGAAAGCGAAATTTCTAGAAAAATGCTACAGTTCGTCTGCGACGGTTTAATGAGTTGCGTTTCGTTCGAGCCTGGCTGATGAGTCACACCTTGACTAACCACTGGCAGCGATGGAATTGGTGTCTAGTATACCTCGGTATCATGCGCGCCGACTACGTGGGTGCTCCGGGGCTCGAGCACCCACATAAATAATCTTGTGGGTGCGGCGCACCCACAAGATTTTTAGTTTGATAAAAACAAAATAAAATAAATAATTCTCACTTGCCATTATCAAAAAATAATAAGCAATTATAACATTCAGATGGAAGTTAAAATTTCTAACCTCTAAAACATAATTGTTTCAAATGTGCAAAGGCAACAGACAAATATATTTTGAAATAATTGATGTGGCTGTGGATTCGCTAAATCGTAGATTTCAAACAAAGGTTTTGGAACTTATTTCACAACTTGAAACTTTTGCTATAGATCAAATTGGTGCTGATCGAATTCTGCAGTTCTATGGGACATACTTTGATAAAGACAAGCTAACATTGCACAGGGACATGTTTCTAGATGTGTGCAGAACGAAGAAAGAAAAAGTGGCCAACTTGTCAGACATTACAAATATTTTAAGTAGAGAAAACAGTGGTCCCATGCGTGAAATGCTCACAGAATTTGTGAAGTTTGTACGGGTGATTTTAACTATACCCGTTACTTCTTGTACCTCTAATCGGTCATTTTCAGCACTTAGACGATTGAAAACGTTTTTGCGGTCAACAATGACCCAAAAAAGATTGAATGATTTGGCAATTTTGCATGTTCATAAAGAAATGACTAAAAATATTGACATTACCAAAATTGCAGACGAATTCATAAGTGCAAATGACGTAAGAAGGAATGTGTTTTATATTGAAAGTTAATATGTCATGATTATTATTATTATTTGGTACATAAAGTTAGTCATTTTGTAGTTTCTGTTCACAACAAAATCCTTGCATAGTTCTTTCTGCAATATAATTAAAAATATTTGCATTTATGAAGATTTTTTCATTTTAATTTGTATGAATTTGGTGTTTTCTTTTAGTAACGTGTTGATAATATCAATGCCTCTTGCAATTATTGTGCATGTAAGTTGTTTAAAGTATACAATACTTAATAATTACAGATCTAACCGCAATTGATATGCATGCACCCACAGAAATTTTGGAAAGTCGGCGCCCTTGCCTCGGTTTACAACTTTTAAAACTACATTGCATAGACAGCGGAGTGCAGACTCAAGACAAATTGTCGAGAGAGAGGTCCCGGGTTCGATACCCGGTGGAAGCACAAGTGGTTCGGATCCCACTTTAAATTGTAGGTCCAATCTCTATTAGCCTTAATGTGCATAAAGTGGACTTAAAACAACAAATCAAATCAAAACAAATCGTCGAGAGGAAGTGAACTTGGATCTAGAAATTTTAGTCATGGCAGATGGCAACACTTTCTTACTATCTGACAACTACGAAGGTGAGATTTGCAATTTCCAGAGGGAAAGAAATATTAAAACAAAAAAAGAAAAATTCTTCGATGGAGCATTTAAGAGTGTTAGCAAGAGTTTGCTTCATTAAACACTATTAGGATGGTAGCCCTCGGACGAAACGCTACTTGGTCAGGTAACCGTAAGTTGCCTGTTCCTGGAATTCGGACGCGAAACGCTACGCCACGTGCTGTACACCTGGCGGTTCAGAAAGCGAAGATGAGCATGAGCGACGAATGCTGAAACTGATGAAGGGACACTCACAGAGAACACTCATGTGCAGGTCGGGATTCGAAACCGGGACCCCCTGGCGTCGTAGTGCGCTGTGCTATCCACTCTGCCACGTCACGTAATATTTTTATTTACTCATTTTTAGCTACTTCCTTTTAAACTAACTAACTAACTAACTCTCTAGCTTTCTTAAACCCGAAGGTTCATGGCTGCAGCAACACAGGCCTTCCATCTGTCCCTATATTGAGCAAGATCTATATACTATTTTCCATCCCTACCGATTTTTTTAGGACCATCTCAACGTTGTCCCTCCATCTTGGTCTTGGCCTTCCTATAGGTCTCTTACCATCAGGTTTCCCAACAAGAATCCCATAAACTCCTCTTTCCTCTCCCATTCGTGCCATATGGCCTGCCCACCTAAGTCTTCTTGATTTAATTATTCTAATAATATCTGGACATGAATACAAATTATGTAGTTCTAAATTATGTAACCTTCTCCACTCACCTGTCTCCTCATCCCTTTTAGGTCCAAAGATTTTCCTAAGGATCTTATTTTCAAATACTCTCAATTTATGTTCCTCTTTCAATGTAAGGGACCAAGTTTCACACCCATATAATACGAGCACTACATACAAAATTACTGTTTTGTATATTTTAACTTTTAGTTTCTTAGTTATTAAACTAGAAGACAAAAGTTTATGAAGAGAGAAGTAACATGCATTTCCTGAATTAAGCCTACTTTTTATTTCCTCTTTAATATAATTTTCATTGGTTAATATTACTCCTAAGTATTTGAATTTGGAAACTGGTTCAAACGAGTTGTTATCAATAATTAGATTTTGATTATTACCTAACCCTTGGTTTCGGCCTGTAAGCATATATTTAGTTTTCTCTTTGTTAACTTCCAAACCTATGTCTTCAGCAGTTTTGAAAAGTATTTTAGCATTATTCTTAATTGTATTTATATCATCCCCTAATAAGTCTACATCATCTGCATATGCTAACAACTGAGTCACACCATTTAATTTTAGTCCTTCTTTAGTTTATTTTACCTTCCTAACAGCATATTCTAAGGCAAAATTAAAGAGCAATGGATATAATGCATCTCCTTGTTTTAACCCATCATGAATTGTAAATTTGTCAGACACATAAATACCCACACGAATTTTACTTTCTGTTTCACTGGTGCATACTTTTATCATATTAACAAGCTTCTTAGGTATTCCAAATTCGATTAATATATTATATAATTTATCTCTTTTGACCGAATCATATGCTTTTTTGAAATCAATGAATACCTGATGGACATTTTTATTATATTCCCACTTTATTCAAGTGACTTCCTTTTACCTACGCTAAAAAAAGAAATTTAAAAAATGAATATTAGTCTTTTTTTCAACATGTCCATTGAGAATGTAAATGATCTGCCCATTTTTTATTTTGTCAGGAAACCTTTAAAGTTTGACATTATAGTTATTGGACCTTTGTCGCCATTGCACTGAAAGTTGACATCATTGCAAAGGTTGATATATCTATCTACCAGATAGAACACTGGAATTGAATGAGATTAGGTAGTTGTTCTGTAATGGGGATTACACAATTCCATTATAACTTTGTCATTCGGTAAAATAATCGATTACTTTGATTTCACTATTATTCAAAATGTATCTATCTGTTAAAAGCAAAAGTAAGAACCGAAGTCCACCATGCCAGCAACACTACTACTTCTAAGCAGCTCCCACAATTGACTGAGGTTAGAATGAAAGTTTGTCTTGTTTTAAGTTCACTTGTATGCACAGATAGGCTAATTGGGAGTGGACCTACAGTTTAAAGTGGGAAATGAACCACTGTGCCTCCACGAGGAATCGAACCCGGTTAGAATGCAAGTGGTTTCTCATACTCAGATGGCAATTGTAGTTGATTGAGGGAAATTGTAGGCTGCAATTGTTTCATCTCTTATCGTCTGATGTCTACATACAAGCAATTTGGTATATTGAGTGTTTATTTCGTTCATCTACGCAATATGGCAGCAGCCACGAGAATGCAAACTCAAGACAGGCACACAAATTTGGAAGTAGTAAATACTGTATAGATGAATGAACAGGGCAAAATTTAAATTAACACACAAGTATTGCTTTCGAAAATCTTAGCATGCTGTGGAGCAAATTGTGGTTTTGCATTAAAGGGAAGACACGCGAATACCACTACTCACTCGTGCATGCAGTGATCGAAGTGGTAGTTTGTAGCTAGGGTGAAACGAGCCTTGGAAATCGGTCGGGAAGTTGTTTGTTATTGTTTCACATAATTTGTAGGTAGTCACACGTAGTCTGAGAAACAGAAAAGTCACACATACAAGAACCTTGCTTGCAGGCCACGGATAATAATCCTGGGGAAGTGCCGCTACCAGCTCCTATTTTCCAAAATTTGGCACGTTAGGTATTACACCAGATGTGTCATTTGGGTATGATACATTTTTATTATATTCCTGTGGAGATTCGAACAGTGTTCTCGGCTTGCGAGCCAGCTTAAATCGGCGTTAGCGTCCAATGTTTCGAGCGCATACATTGCTCCCATCATAAGGTAGAGAGCATCCTGCTTAGAGCAATGTATGCACTCCATTAGTTTGAGAAAATCTAAAATAAGAGGAATTTCTATCCCTGTTCTCGTGTTGATATTTCCTGGCAAATGAGAGGCTGGCGCGGTCTATTGCCGCGCTATACATTGAAGAAACAATGCTTTCTAACGACCGCCATGTTGGGCATATTTCAGTTGTATATTGGCATTTATGTTATTCGTATATTTTCAAGTTAAGAACTTGGATTAAATTATTTATAGTTAATTGTTTTTATAATTCATGTATATATTACGTTTCTTTATATTTTATAATATTATTCACGTATTTTTTTACTTTCTTTTTCGCGTATTTTTGCAACATTTATTCAGAATTTATAGGATCCCAAATAATATATGCAACGTTTTCATTGTTTTTGAAGCACAAGTTAAATACATTTCTTCTTAATATCGATTTTTGTTCAACAATGTACAAGATTGAAGTAATTTGTCTTCCTTATAAACTAAATCTTTATTTAATCATTTTTTTTATGTACAAGGGCAAATATGATTTATTTGATAAAATCAGTTTAGTTATTTCTATATAGTTTAATATTGTAATATTATAGCAAAGTATTTCTCCCTCGTTTTCAATAAAATATCGTATTCCTATTGGCTGTTTGTTAGGAGTAGGGGAACCACGCTTCGTGTTCTTGGCGATGTAAAAACTTCCATGTTGGCATTTTTAATTGTTGACAACCTTAACTTTAGCTTACTATCGCTAATTAACATTGATGTGTTATATAAATTATCAGTTTTTCTTGTGTTATTTTATGTTATGAGTTTGTATTGTAAGTTAGAACAATCTGTTATGCTGCACCTCGCGCTTGAGGTAGCAGTTGAGGTCTTGCTATTAACTGTGAAGGCTGTGCGCGGACTCTCGTGTTAAATAAATTGCTTATGACTGTCTGCGAGCGTGCATGACCCAATAAATTATAACTTTTAACTTGTGCGAATCAGTATGTACGCGCGCGATTCGTGATTAAAGATTTTGGACATTTTAATTATAAAGTATTTTGAATTTTATTTACTCTCACGTGTCGCAATTCGGTGGTTTCCTTCCTGGAGGAAGGGTGGATCGTCTTAATCCCGATCCCTGGGTGAGAACTGGTGCTCCCAACTGACCAGCCAGAGCAAGGAGCGGTGTGTTGCCAATTCGGCATACCCTGGAGTTACGAGTGGTGGCACGTTGCAGCTTTATACTCCGAAGTCGATACCAAAGGTTCATGGACGTCTGCAGGATATTTTTTTCCAGGGAGGGGCAAGCAAGGTAGTTTTTTCCAGGGGGGGGGGCAAACAAGGTGCATGTTCTCCCATAACAGTGTTGTCTCCTCAAAAACCATTGCTTTAATTTGAAGTTATCATGTTCATGCAATAATTAACATATATTATTATAGCTAAAATGCAATTGCGCGATATATATAATTTTTGGTTGACTTTCCTTTTCCAGGTGGGTCGTGCCCTTGCCTCTCTTTCGGACATTCATGCAAAAGTTCTATTTTTATTTCGCGTCTACCACTTTCGGTTAATCGCGATGATAAAGGATGTGATAGGTGATGGAAGTGGTATAAAGACAAATTACCCATCCATATTTTCTAATCCGACATTAGACTTCGCAGTGTATTACGCTAACTAATTTGCCACGGGATCGGCTTCTTCGTGTTTATCTGCTCATCAAATGATTGATTAGTTATTCAAACTATGTAGGTAGCAAAGCTATATAAAATAACGAAACAGAAAAAAAAATCCACTTGACGTCTTGTAGTACTATCATCAACCTACAATTTCATGCTCTCAAATCCACACAGAAAACTTCTTGTGGCATTAGTTTTCCGGAATGGCCTTGGGGAATAAAGATCGCCCATTTCCTGGTTCAGCTCGAAACAATTCAGGTGCCTTATCGAAGCTGCTCTTGAGCACGCAGGGTTTCTAACCTACTTCGCCGTAATTCAGTTGTTGTATCTTGTTTAATATGATGTATTGTAGAGCCAACCGCAGATTAAATAGGAGGAAAAAGACTTTTTCCGATGGAAAATAAGTTGGCAATGCTGCGAACACCGAGGCATTCTTGATAAGACGCCTGAGGAGGGTCGAGAAAACTTTCCTGAAAAAGCGCAACCCGAGTATCGAAGGTCATGCTACACGTGGATCGGCAACTTTCGGGAGCATGCTGTCTGTCTACACAATTCTACCCAAATACCTGTTTGAAAATGAATCTTCTGCTCGCATTTTATTTTTCAAATGGAGTTCTGACATTGTAGTCATTTTGCAATTATTTTTATTTGTTCTTATTTTGCTTTGCTTTTATGTCACTTTATAATTAAACTATGAAGATGGATGATAAATAGATGAAATTGATGAAGAGACACCTAAAAAAAATATTTAGACCAGGACTCGAACCCGGATAGGTGGGGGGGGGGGAGACCATCAATAACTCCCGGTCACGAACTGGCATATAATTTTTGTAATTTCTCAGGAGTATTTTTTGTTCTGTTCATGCATAATGCCTGCTTTCGGAAACTTAATTTATAAATGACACACTTCGTTCGGTGGGGACAAGCCACGAATCGTTTGAGAGGAGGGACAAATCTCGTTCATATACTAGATACAATCATGGACTATACTTGAAATGGCCTCCCCGATGGCGCAGTGGTTGCGTCGTCGCCTAGTAATCAAGGGGTCCCGGGTTCGATACCCGGTGGAGGCACAAGTGGTTCGGATTCCACTTCAAACTGAAGGTCCAGTCCCGATTAGCCTTACTGTGCATAAAGTGGACTCAAATCAATCAATCATATACTTGAAATGTGACGTGCTAAACACTACTTTCGGAGATCAGATGGACATGGCAATTTTGATATACAAGTTGCACTTTTTCTACTTAGATTATTTATGTCCAAATTTTATCCTAATAGATAATCTCGCAACAACGCAAAATGTTTAAATTGACTCGAATTCACTATGGCTCATATACAGTGTGTTTATAAATGAACGGTGCGGCTTCAAAAATTAAAAATAAATCTATTTATTACCTTACACGGGCAAAACTTACACCGTAATCAGCAGCAACTGTCCAAGTTTATATAACTTTTTAAAATTGGTATAAAGATAGAAATCGAGAGGGGGCAATTGCCATTCTGTGCCCCCTTGCAGGTGCTCTTG
The DNA here is from genome assembly GCF_977018435.1 of Lepisma saccharinum. Lineage (NCBI taxonomy): Eukaryota > Metazoa > Arthropoda > Insecta > Zygentoma > Lepismatidae > Lepisma > Lepisma saccharinum. Next base: position 36,312,167 of record NC_139255.1, on the reverse strand, counting down.
GCCGTCTGGAAGAAATAGTGCACGAAAGACGTGAAAACTAAATCCATCTTGAGTATCCTTTTGTCTTGCTACTCTTAGATTCTGCAACCTTTCTTTCTATAGTCCAATGTTTGCCTTCCTTACCTCCTAGAATTGATTTCTGTACAAGTTTGAGGGCTAATCTCCCCTGCCCCCTGTGGTTGTGCCACTGCACCTTCTTCCGCCGTTGTTCCTTTGTGAACTTTCATCTTCTTCCAAATACTTCATTTTCTTCAAGAGCATAATATCGTTTAATAACCGGCGATATGATTCCTCTACCCTAAATTTCTGGAATAAAGTATAATAATATAGGGGCATGGAAATCTGGAAGGGGGGCGAGGATGGCCACCTCTCCCCTTTAGAAAACGAATGTCAGCTAAAAGTATATATTTCACACGTATAATTTGATTTGTCATAGTAATTTACATTAATTATTATAATGGGGATGCAGGAATGCGATAATTTCGAATTCAAGTGGTGTTTCTTGAGGGGGCAACACTATTATCGGGTTAATATGCAATTGCATATGGCATATTTCCCTGCGTCTAAAATATCGAAAGATGTCCATGACGAGGGGGGGGACATAAATTCTAGTGGGTTCTATTGGGTTCCGCAACAAGACCGGAAATTTTTTATCGCACAGTTTAAATTCGGTCCCAAGTTACGTATTCTTTCATTTCAATATGGAACTTAGACTGTCTTTAAATTGATCCGGAAAGAAGGTCCCTGTGCCGTATTTCAATTGATCAGGAGAAAATGTCCCTGGAACGAATTGAAATACATAAAGAGGCTCTTTACAGTCCTGATCCATTTATGCTTGCTAATATTCCATGCTGAACCGGAATTGAATTGATTTAAAATTCCTGACCCTTAACAACCCTGGTTGAAATTCATTTTTTTACAAACAACCATATTTTTCACGGCTATTTCCCATACGATATACTGAGTTATTTTTCGCAATGTTCCAATGAAAGGTAAGAGATTTTGGCTATTCCTTTTTCTTCCTTGATGTTAAATAGATTATATTCGTCACGCGCCTATAACGTTACTAGCTAACATTTGTGAATTGTTCTTTCCTTGTAACGTTAACATCTACCATACTGAATTTATTTACGTTCTTTATGCAGATGGTATGTACCCAACTGCATTTTGTTCCGTTCCGCTACAGTGGTTTACATTTTGCTACATTCCCATGTAACGTTAGTTAACCATATTGCCTTTCACTTCATTCCGTTACGGAGGATTGCATTCATTACGTTCCTATGTACCGTTATTTACTACCATGTTGCATTTCGTTACGTTTTTGTAACGCTAGTATATACCATATTGTATTTCGTTACTACGTTCCTTGTAACGGTAGTATATACCATATTGCATATTACGTTATGTTACAATGTGCTCATTTCGTTACGTTCCTTTGTAACGTTAATATCTACCATAATACATTTTGTTACGTTCCTTGTAACGTCAATCTATAAGATATTGCATTTCGTTACGTTACATGGGTACCAGCAGTTGAACCATACTCTTCCTCCTACAAAATGGAACGTACCGTGTAACGCAAATTGGGTACGTTACGACTCCCTGCTCGCAATACAAATGTTTTGTAAAGGGTCATACCAAGTTTATACTTAGGCCTATTACTTTAAAAAATATTGGTGCATTATCAAACTAATGTTGTTTTTGGTTTGCAAATAAACATATTTGCCAAAAAAATCTTGCTCGCACTCTAAAACATTTTAGGCATCATCAAATGTTTCTGCCTTGGGTCTCGTGTTTGATACGCGGTGGAGGCGCAAAATGGCCCGAATCCCACTTTAAGCTGTAGGTCCAGTCCCGATTAGCCATATTGGCATAAAGTGGACTTAAAACACCAACTCAATAAATCAATCAAATGTTTCTTCTCTTAAAACTAATTCCGACAGAACTAAAAGATTTTTCTTCCTAAAATTGATGTGTGGCGCCGAATTCCTTTCTTGATCGGGGCCCAGGAGTGCTCACAAGGGGGATTCATGGCGTGCCTGAGTCATGGGAATATTTAGGGGGGACAACAGTTTATAGTTTAGCTACCAATTATACATATCTTCACACAAAAATGTGGGGATCGTTTCGTTTGATTCACTTGTTATTGATTTTTATTTATGATTGTTATTATGTACAGTTTATCTACCTACCTGTGGTTGATCACGGCGATGGGATAGAAATGAAACACCCCCTCTCATGCCTTTAGAATCGGTTTGGATGGGTGGGGGACATGCTGTTCTCATTAATACAAGGTTAGTCAAGCAAACAAACTGATAATAATAAGGTTCAGTACACTAACAATGGCAGTGAGACTCAGCAGTTTTGTACGTTTTATGTTAGCAAAGATGAAAGTGAGCCGTGCCTTTTCTATCTTGTGTCTTTTAATTTCAACTGCAATGAAAGGTTTCGAATGCCATGCGCCTTTCGATTGCTGGCATCTCGACCAGTGGCAAACATTGTCTCTATGCACAACTCCTTAAAAGAGAGTGAAAGTTCAGTTCAGGCACAGGCGACATGAAGGGTTCTGAAGATTATGTACGATCAGCAGAAATGCATTAACCGTTAAGAATCGCTTTTTTAGACCATACGTTATTGTTGTCCAGTTTTCGACCTTTCCAAATGTGCAGGTATTGTATAAAATTCTGATCACCATACCAGTGACAAGTTGCTCTGCAAAATGCACAAGGAGTGTCATAAGAATCATTAAAAGCAGACTACGTTCGTGAATTGCTGATGAGTGGTTAAAGTCTACCATAATTCCATCCTGTGTGTCCGATATTTCAAAGTGGTACAAAATGAGGAAATTATCGATAGTTTTGCTGCAACAACTTTGTAACGTCAGAAGTTATTATAATTTATCTAATTGTTATTTCACTCAACGTCAAATAGATTGATTGATTTGCTTTATCTTACTTCGCATTTTGTGCCACTTTTGGCTAATTTGTGAAGATGGGATCATGATGAAATTGATGAATGAACACTAACAAACATCCATTCCCAGGCCAGGATTCGAACCCGGGACCCCCAATCAATGTCAAAGTAACATATAATAAACATATAAATGTATATATTGAAAACAATACCTAAAGTAAACATGTAGTGCTTACATTTCTTTATATTGTATTGTTCCGCAAATTTTTTGTGACCAAAATAATTTCAGTAAATAATTCGGCAACAGAGTTGCAGTTATTCCCTTTGGAAGGTAACTGCGTTACAGTTAGGTACTCGATGAATTTAAGTATTAGTTGCAAACGGCGGCATTATAAGTAACGAATTACTTCGAAGCACTGACCCATCTCCACTATTTACTTAAGTACATAGTCTAATCTTCACCTTCCCGTTGCAAATTTCAAACGCTTCTGCCTTATAGTGTAAAAATTATAATAAAATGAACAGTTAAATTGTAAGCAAGAAATGCCATCTTTCCAAACGTGAGATCACACATTCCAGTTTGGTACCTTTCTTGAGGTTACTTTTTGGAAATTGGAAATAAGCGAATATTACACAAGAATGAATCCACCACGACAACTAGCGCCCCCCTCCATCTTATGACCCTTTGCCTCACAGAGGGTGGTATTGATTATTTTGGGCATCACTCCTCGAGCAATATGGTTTACCATTGAATCTGATCCCAACAGATACATGATGCTACTATTGACGGGAGTTGAAAAACACAATGGCTATGCAGTTGAACCTGAGTTATACGTATGTCAAGGTGAAGAGAAAATAATACGTATAACTGAGAATTACTTAGAAATCAGATTTACATAACACGCCATTATTAAAATAACTGCATCTATTTTGAGTTACAACATACAGTATAATACAGGTCATTTCTGTAATAAAGTGCTAAATTAACGAATTTACAAGTTAAAAGTTTAATTCTTAAGCGCATTACATTTGTCACTTGAATAGTTTTATGTGGATTAGCGTTGACTTCCCGTATACAATTTACTTTCTGACCAAGCAGGTAACTTTTCCTCTCTCATGAATTTAAACTCATATTCATTGTTGCAATTAGCCAAAAGTGACAATAAGACGCTGTTAAATAACAAAAATCAAATAAAATCAAGAGGAAAATAGATTAAAGAGAATTATGTAATGTTTCAGGAAACATATAAGCAGCATGACTTTTTCTTTGCCAAAGAGGGGGGCGAGGTGTACTGGACCCTGTGCTCTTTTAGTTATAGCTACAACCCCCCCCCCCTGTTAGCATCCATGAATGTCCTAATTTTCTGTTAAGAAAACGTGGCCAACCTAGTGTACGTACAAAATAAAATTCGTATCTTGTTCTCAACAACTGCGTCAAATCTCCTCTGATTTCATGCCGCGTGCCGCCTCTGTTTGTTGTCTTCTCTGTGACACCGCCGCGCCGCACTACCCTTTCTCGCAATTCCAGACCGACCGCCGCCATATCCACCTATCCTGTTGCGTATTTGTGTTTTTGTGTGACATTGTTGTAGCTTGGTTACGTACAAATCAACTGTATTTTATGTTATAGGTTGATTGATTGATTGATTTGTTGTTTAAAGTCCACTTTATGCACAGTAAGGCTAATCGGGACTGGACCTACAGTTTAAAGTGGATGTTATAGGTATAACACAGAATTACCTATAAATGCATTACGTACAAGTAAAGGTTAATTAACACGTTTTAAAATTATATTTTCCCGAGACCTACAGTAATTTACGTATAAAACCGAATTACGCAGAACTGAGTTACGTAGATCGTGACAGCTACGTTCAGATTGGGTTCGATTGTTGGGCCGAGTAAAACAGGCAAACAGACAGGCTGATCTAGAATAGGCATATCATATTGTATCAACTTGATAATTCACAGTTAATTCAAATCACCAAATTTCGTACTTGTAACTAATAGTTGCAAAAATATCGCAACATCAAATATATCATGTGATATCGGTTTGGTGTTCTTTGATTTCTTTTTTTACTTAAACCTATCCAATCATTAATTTTACCTTTACACCATGCACCATTAAAGTGTTTATCGAACCTATTGGCAAACAACTAATAAACACAAGAAACCAACCAACACAATAAACAGTGTCTAAAATAGAGGAGTAGCATAACCAAAATCTCTCTTTTCTGTCCGGTTTAATTCATTGATTTGGTGTGTTAAGTCCACTTTATGCACAGTAAGGCTAATCGGGACTGGACCTACAGTTTAAAGTGGAATCCGAACCACTATGTGCCTCCACCGGGTATCGAACCCGGAACCCCTTGATTACAAGGCGACGACGTTTCTGTCCGGTTTAAGTACTAGGGTATAATAATCGGAGGTTGAAATATACAGCTAATGAAGGGTTTTCTTCTAATCTGGTAATTCGCTTTCTACTTTTCTAGTGATTAACATTTTATGTTTGCAGTTGCAGATGCTTAAAAATACATGTTTGGTTGAAAATATATTTTAACGCCAAAAAGAAAACTTGTGAACTATCGGTCATTCGTAATGCGCCCCCAGGGCCTCCCCGATGGCGCAGTGGTAGCGTCGTCGCCTTGTAATCAAGGGGTTCGGGGTTCGATACCCGGTGGAGGCACATAGTGGTTCGGATTCCACTTTAAACTGTAGGTCCAGTCCCGATTAGCCTTACTGTGCATAAAGTGGACTTAAAAAACTCTAAATCAACAAAAATTAATGGACCCCCGAAGCTCGGCCCCCTTCCCCCGCACGATGGGGTTGCGGGGGTGTTATTTACGCCACTGGTTATGGCTTATTCTTCTTAGCACACAGTCTAAAATTTTGCCATCTTCTCATTTATTCGACTTCTATTTTGTTTTAACCTGGGTTAAATACGGGGCCATAACTCCCATCAACTACATGGGTACGGCAGTGCGAGCTTGGCACAATCAATACTTATCAAAGCTCTCAAACCGTTGAACTATCACAAAAGCCATTGTAGAGCCAGTAATTCAGACGTATGGAAACTGTGAGGCTATTGTTTCACTAAAAACATTTAAATGACTATTATCAGATTTTACGATAATGATTCCTTTTAAAAGACCCTCCGCCTCCTCCACAAACCATACCCAGGCACTTTCAATCCACTATTCTGTTTATGACAGTATTAAAACACGATTTGTGAAAGTTTTTGATGAATTTACTTACTTTTATAGCTCGTAATGCAAGATAGTACAGTTGTTCAAAATTTTCTTGTGAAGTAATACATTTCAAGCCCGATGAGACGCGGCAAGAAATTTAATAAAATTCCAGATTGTTTCTTGCAGACAACAGGAGCCTACTAGGCGTATGTCCACAATTTAGATGCGAAGACAATCGTAAATTTCAAGAAGTTTTTACTTGCATTTTGCCATTTATGGTCAAAATTATATGTATCCAGGTTAATTGCGGCATGAGGATGAACTATTAAATATGTGATAAATGAAACACAATCTAAAGGCAGCCACACCCTGCCTGACCAGGATGAATATCATGACTCATTGAATTTGCTGTCAGAATTAGTAGGTCACTCCACTAGACACTAAATAACAAAAGGGGAAGTGGGTTACATTTTCCTTCAAAATTCGATTACTTTAAACAAGAAGAGCAAAGTTATATACACCTGTTTCTTCAATCTATTAATATTTCCAATATCAATTTTAGGAATTTTATGGAGTTGATTGTATCAATATATATTTCAATGCATAATAATTAGGATTATTAAAGTATAATGAAAGCATTCATTATAATTGAATTGAATTGTTGTTTTAAGTCGACTTTATGCACAGAAAGACTAATCGGGACTGGAACTACATTTTAAAGTGGAATCCGAACAACTATGTGTTTCCACAGGGTATCGAACCATGGACCCCCGATTGCAAGGTGACGACGCTGCCACTGAGCCATCAGGGAGGCCCACACAGACCTATTATAAGTCTCGAAGTAAAAATCATATGTTGCAACAAAAGGAAAGAAGTTAATGACGAACTAAGCATGCAAAAAGCAATAGTAATTTCTCATACACACATTCTTCGTTTGGCAACTTCGCTCATTGCTATACCATTTCTTCCCTCTAATCTCTTCAACGCTGTCACTTACATTGTACTTAATTCCTAGCTATACAAGCGATTTCAGGATTATTGTGTTTCTGCACAGCAACAACAAGAGAAGAGGGCCTTGGGGAATACTGCACACACTCAAAAAGCCAAAACATAGATATCAACTGAGCAGACGGTCCCACGAATCAACTGTTGCCACTTTCAGGTGAATGTGGAGGAGGGGATACAAATTATATACGTATACGTACGTATATAAACACAACTGTTTATTATTATTATTTTATTTATTTGCTTACATAAACGTCCTCGTTGTCCCCAACGGAGAGAAAACCACAACCGTAAATCTTGGTGCGTTGCCAGAATTAATTATATACAGAGCATTCCCTTACATTCGCTACGAGACTCGGCGGCAAGCGGCCCGGTAGCAGCGCTCGTCTTTCCCTGTGAACGGGGTCCGCGACAGTCGCTAGAGTCGGCTATTAAAATTACAGTTTTCATATTGTGTACTAACCTTGACTACAGAAGGTGTTGAAAAGAATGTCCCTCTGCTGCAACACATTCCTGGCATCTCCGAATGAAATTGGCATTTATACGTGCAAGTTCGTCTACTGTAATTCTCCCGATTTCTCGTACAATACTCTCTTTTAACTCACGGATGGTGTGCGGATTGTCTTTGTATACTTTATTTTTTAGATTTCCCCATTTTTCTTTCCACTTTTATTCAGAACTGACCCTGTTACTCTAAACTTTTTTACGAGGTTTAATATAGTGGTTCTATGTGGAACGGAACACCAGGAAATTTCGTTGCACAAAAAGTCGTCGCACTTCTCCACAATTCCTCTTTCCGAAGTAATACTCGTCAACGTAAATTCTTTGTTGCAATGTAAACTTTTGTTGTGCCATATTAAGCCACAATCTTCAACACACGGACACGACACAACACAACTTCCGAGGGAGGATTATACTGGCGTCAGTCTGCAACGTCAACAGAAAGGGAAAGAGAGCGAAGGCAGGGAGAGCGAAAAAAACAGACTAGCGTGCGACTGTCGCGGACCCGTTCACTGGGAAAGACAAGCGCTGACGCCGGGCCGCTAGCCGCCGAGTCTCGTAGCGAATGTCGGGGAATGAATGCTCTGTAGAAGTGCTGAGAGGGTGTGGAATGAAATTTAAGGGGCGCGGTGTTGAAAATAAAGAAAACACGAAACATGCATGCATGTTTTAGCCACTAATTGAAATTCCAATAATATGCCAATGAAAGTGGATAAAACTAGCGAAAGGTGTCCCGGGTTCGATACCCAATGGAGGCACACAGTGGTTCGGATCCCACTTTAAACTATAGGTCCAGACTTACTGTGCATAAAGTGAATTTTAAAACTCCAACTGCTTCACTCTTGCTCGGTTTTAGTACAAGACATGTTTAGAAATTTGATTGATTGATTGATTGAGTTGGTGTTTAAGTACACTTTGTGCACAGTGAGGCTAATCGGGATTGAATCTACAGTTTAAAGTTGGATTCAAACCACTATATGCCTCCACCGGGAATCGAACCCGGAACCCCTTCATTACAAGGCGACGATGCTACCACTGCGCCATCGGAGAGGCCAAAAATTTGAAAAGAACAGCTTGTTGAAGGGAGGCCAATGACATACATGAAAAATTGGAAGATTTTTTCCAAGGAAATGCAAGCAAGGTATTTTCCCACGGGATGAGAGGGAATATGTTTCAGAAAATTGATAAGACACATTTGACTTTTTACCCAATAAAAAAAAATTGAAAATTAAGAATTCTATTTACAACCTTTCTACCTGCATATTTAAATTCGATCACGATCGGACGATTTTTTAAATTTTTGGATTTCTTGTTTGGAAAACGCAAAAAACGGCACTTTTTTTTATTCTCAAGACGACTAAAAATCGAATCATACTCGAAAAAGAATTGGTTACTATAGCTTAATACAGAATTGAAACAGTCAAATTTTGATGTAACTCGTTTTTATGTAGGTCTACTGATTAATTTTTAATTGGAGTCCAAAACTCGAGTATACATAATTTTTGATCCGACAGTAGGCAGACAACAAAAACGGTGTATCAACAAAAAGGATAACACAAAGCACCTGACACTGAGCTATAGGCACTTATCGACAAACACAGACTACGTGAAACATAAGAAGAAACAATTCTTAACAACAATGCTGACAAAAGAAAGAAAATGGCGGCTTGCCTTTATAAACTGCCGACAGTACAGGAAAGAAATCGGCGATCGGTGTTTACCTGTTGTAAACAATAACAGCGGTCTCACTTTAGAACGTAACATTCGGCGGTGAATATGACATGAGATAGCATGGCACTCCAAGAGTTGTTGTTGTTGAGTTGGTATTTTAAGTCCACTTTATGCACAGTAACGCTAATCGGGACTGGACCTACAGTTTAAAGTGTGCCTCCACCGGAGATGGCACTCTTAAGAGTTGGTGTTATTGGTTGAAAAATGTGTGCGGAAGAAAATTAAAAGGTGCGCAAACACTTCTTCGCACCCCCCCCCCCCCCGGCACTGACAAAGAAAGGGTAGTTCAGAGTTGCCAAGCGTCTGGTCTGAACGTCTGACCACTCTCTCCCCTTAAACAGGACAGGGAGGGGGAGACGGGCGGCGTTTTCGTTTGGTTCGTTTTTTTTTCAAGGGTAGCAAATAACTCGTTGCAGTTCATTCCATCAATACTTGCGTCAGTAACATCTCTATAAGCAAAGGACAATTTGATCAGATCTCAATGTTTTCGTACTTCATTACATACTCTATTAATTAAAGTAATTATTGTTAATATTATTAATATTAATATACATATTCAAACTTGCAAGCAAAAATGTAATTTCAATCAAGTTCAATGTAAGATTGTTTTTAAGTACACTTTATGCCTAGAAAGGGTAATCGGGATTGAACCTACAGTTTAAAGTGGGATCGGAACCACAATTGCCCATGGGCGTCCGGAAGGGGGGGCAAGGGGGAGCCGTGGCCCCCCCTGGAAAATGAAAGTCAACTAAAAATATGTATTTCACACATATAATTTCATTTTAGCCGCAATAATATGTGTTAATTATTGTATGAACACCATAAATTCAAATTAAAGCAATGTTTTTTAGAAAACAACACCATTTTTTGGGGAAAATTTGCCTTCGTTTGCCCCCCCTGGAAAAAAATACCTTCCTTGCCCCTCCCTGGAAAAAATCCTGCGGACGTCCATGCAATTGCCTCAACCGGGTAACGAACTCTGGACCCCTTGATTACACTACTTCCTGGAGAGAGAGATTCCAAAATGGCAAACCTAGGTTTCTCAATGGGTTAACACTTGTATTGTAACTGTGAATAGTACAGGGTATAGAGAATATGAGAATCGCCTTGTAAACTGGCGATATGCAGTGGAGGTGCACTATACACTGGTTTGGTTTGATTTGGTGTTTTAAGTCCACTTTATGCACAGTAAGGCTAATCGGGACTGGACCTACAGTTTAAAGTGCGATCCGAACCACTATGTGCCTCCACCGGGTATCGAACCCGGGACCCCTTGATTACAAGGCAACGACTGCGCCATCGGGGAGGCCCTATACACTGGTTCGAATATTATATTATATAATATGTAATATATAATATATTACATCTTGTATATTATATTAATAACTTACTTTCTGTCCTCCAAAATCTGGGGGAGAGGTTAGTTCAGTGTAATACGACTCCAGGGTTTCCGGGTTTGAATCCCAGCCTGGGCATGAGTGTGCCTTCCTAAATTTCTTCTAATCACCACATATCCGCACCGTTGCGGTTAAATAAAATGGCAGAAAAGCGCTTCCTAATAAAATTATTGAACACTGTGAAAAAGTAATTCACGGACTGTAACTTCTTTCTTAAAATGTGTCAGTCATATTTCTGTCTAATTTCGTTGATTTTAAAAACAATTTTAAAAATATATGTTTTTTAAAATTTATCAAGTGCTTATTTTTATTACAAAGCGAAATGAAATAGAATGTGTATGGATGAATGAGAAAAGAATCTGATTCCAATATTTCAACTGATTTCACAGTCGAATAATCATTACTGACTGAGGGAGCGTAGGGCGGCAGTTGCACCCCCCCCACTTTTAGCCACTTTTGATCCGATACTATGCTAAAGCTTATCTATAAAGGAAAAGTAAAGTTCCTTTGCCCAACCCAGTTTTGGAACCCAATCCCAATCGCCGCCACTGTCGACAGCACGCCTTGCAAGTGCAACACACACCACGATCCTGAGCCGAAAGGAAATTTCCCCTCCTGGCCACCTTTAGTTATCTTTGTTAGGCTGTGAAGTCAAAATGGAGACTTGCTACTCCTTGCCACAGGCCTGTCTCTCATCCCTCCCTCATTAAACATTAAAACACAGTTGAAGAGGAAGGACGTGTTTTCTAGCCGCTCCGTTCTAAGCTCGTGGTAAGCAATGGGGGTTTCGACCGAGACCTGGCGTTGCCGGATTGGAATGTTCGTGGTGAAATCAGGCCTGAAATGTCAGGTGTCTGCGGAATGTAGCTCTGAATTGAAACAATGTTATTGTGCATATGGTTTAGTGATTTTAGTGCTACTAGTGATAGGTGGTGTGGAACAAAATCCTGGGCCCAGTGATGAAATGGGAGAGATCAAAGCAATGCTGCAAGAACTCAAGGCTTCGAACGACTCCTTAGTTTCCGAAGTTCGGCAATTCGGCACCTCACTCAAAACCCTCGTCACTAGAGTGGACGTTCTGCAGAGAGATGTTGGCTCCCTTACGAAACGTGTGGAGGAACTGTCTCAACAAAATAACTGGCTGGAACAAAGACTGGACGACCAAGAAGACAGAAGCCGACGCGATAACTTGGTGTTATACGGTGTTGAAGAAGGGGACTCGGGAGAAGACTGGAGCCAGACGGAGACGAAAGTGCGAACGATAATTAAGGACAAATTAAACATCGATCTGCAAGAGGATTCCATCCAGAGAGCGCATCGGATCAACACAAACAGTAACCGAGGTCCTCGTCCCATCGTCTGTCGCTTTTTGCGATACAAGGAAAAAGAAAAAGTTATTGGATGCCGCAACAAACTGAAGGGAACGAAGATATTTCTGGACCAAGACTTCTGTTATTCCACTCGCAAAGAACGCCAAGGATTACTCGAGCATATGCACCGAGCCCGGAACGCTGGTCACCGTGCGTACATTAGTTATCGCCATCTTGTGGTCGACAACATAAGATATTCCCTGCGCGATCTGCAAGCTGACCCTGGCAACCCTTCTGATGCCCAAAGTGTTGGTCCCCGCCGGGAGCAAAGTGAAAGCGGAGGTCAAGAACCCTCACCCCTCGTTCGTCCAGGAAATCTAGGAATGCAGGATGGAAGGGGGAGCAAGTGGGCAAGAGGTAGCGGTCTCCGAGCTCTTTGAGGACGTCAAGGTAGCCACGCCCAGCGCAACTTGTCAGGTAAGAAGTTTATTTCACCTGTTCGTGTCCCTGCTTTTGTGGAGACGTCAATCAATCTTGCTAGAACTGACCCTTCCAAAACTCTGTGCGACAATGAAAAAAACATAATTAGCATGAACATAATTTATCAGAATCTGAGAGGAGTTCGATCAAAAACCAAACAGTTCTTTTTAAGTGTATTGAGTAACAATTACGACGTGGTCTTGTGCACGGAAACGTGGCTAAATTCTTCAGTGTCAGATTCCGAACTACTCGACGATAGATATAGCGTGTTCAGGTCAGATCGCAACACGTTAGAAACTGGCAAAACACTAGGTGGCGGTGTCCTCATCGCCATAAAGAGAAAATTTAATCCTGTAATGGTCGATGCTCTTTTACACGAACAAAGCATTGGCAGTTTAATTACAAAGTTTAAAACAGAATCTGGTCGCGATTGTTACATGTGTGTAGTGTATATTCAACCTGCATCTCCCGTGGACGTATACGAGAACTTCTTTAGTCATATAACTGCACATTATCCTCTGGGGAGCCCGTTGGTCATTGCAGGTGATTTCAACATCCCCGAAATTAAAAATTCCAACACTGAGTTGCTCACGTTAGGCGCACAATGTCGGGAACTGAAATATTTCCTCGATTTCAACGACCTCAAAAGCAAAAATTCCATCCAGAACGCCAATAGTAGAACTCTCGACCTAGTCTTAACAAATATTGAAAATACTAAAATATTTCGCCAAGAGCCTCTGGTAAGCGAAGATAAACACCATCCGGCTCTAGGAATAACTTTAACACAAACCATGTCTAAACAAAGAGCTTTAAATCCAAACATCCAACGATATAATTTCAAGAAAGCAGATTTCATTAATTTGTATCGGAAACTCGAATTAGCTGACTGGGACCAAATAAAAGAAAGCGAAGACGTAGATATTGCCGTTGATAAATTTTATGAAATAATCAAAAGCATTTTTAATGAATGTGTTCCACGCTCTCGCTCCTCTGTAAAAAAATCTTACCCATGTTGGTTCACGCGGGAAATTATTAAAAATCTGAAAGCAAAATCACGTCACCACAAAAAATGGAAACAAAGAATGGGAAATGTAACACATCACGAAATTAAGTATAAAACTTTAAGAACGAAATTAAAATGGGAGATCAGTAAAGCTTTCCAAAACTATATTGAAACTTCAGAAATCAATCTTGCTCACGATACTAACCATTTTTGGTCCTTCATTAAAAATCAAAGAAAAAATCCACCCGTGCAGCCAACTAAGTATAATGATAAAACCATTGACGATAATGAAAGTATCCAAGATCTCTTTGCGAAGTATTTTGAATCCGTATATTCCAAAGAACCATCTATCTACAAAGATCCGCATCCTAATGCAAACATGAACTCACTTCCTAGTATCTTAAATATCTCTGAAATATCACTAAATGAAATTGAGGAAGCCATTAAAAAACTGAAACCTAAAAAATCCGCCGGCCCTGATTCAATCCCCCCTTATGTAATTAAAGGATGTTCGGAAATTCTTAAGTACCCTCTTCACACCCTTTTCAACTTGGCTGTCAGAACTTCGAGATTTCCATCAATATGGAAAACAACTAAAATCTGTCCGATTCCCAAAGCCGCTGATAAGGCTGACATATGTAACTACAGGCCTATTGCAAAATTGTCAGTACCAGCAAAACTCTTCGAGCAGATAATATACAAACATATATATTTTCATATTAAACCCATTCTTTCCCCCAAACAGCACGGATTTGTCCAAAAACGCTCAACCGTAACCAATCTTGTCGAACTGACAAGTTACATTGCACCCAGTATAGCTAATAAAGGACAAGTTGACGTTTTATATACAGACTTTTCAAAGGCATTTGATACAGTTCACCACGATATATTAATACAGAAATTTGCCAACAATAGCCTTTCTCCTCCACTTATTACCCTTCTTTCTTCCTATCTGCAGAACCGCCGACAATATGTCGTGTATCAAGGCTGCAGATCAACCGAATTCGTGGCCAGTTCGGGAGTTCCACAGGGGTCGAACCTTGGTCCCTTGCTATATTTAATTTTTATAAACGATTTGCCAGAACTACTCACAAAGTGTGAGACATTAATCTTTGCTGATGATGTTAAAATATACAAAAATATCGAAAACGTTGATGACTGTACAATATTACATGAAGAGCTGAATAGCTTGCTTCAGTGGTGTGAAATTAATAAAGTCAGCCTAAACCTAAAGAAATGTAAACTTGTATCATTCACCCACAACAGACACCCTATTCAACATTCATACACTATTTCTAATGTGTTAGTACAAAGTGAGAATATAGTTACCGACCTAGGGGTCACTTTTGACCAAAAGTTAACATTCCAATCACATATTTCCCGCATTTTAAGCGAAGCTCACAGAAATTTGGGATTTATAATGAGAATGGGTCATCAATTTAGAAAAAAGGAAACATTTCTCTTGCTGTATTATACGCTCGTCAGATCTAAACTCGAATATGCTTCTCTTGTTTGGAACCCGCAATTCAAGAAAGATATCGAAAAATTAGAAAAGCTTCAAAATAAATTTCTCAGATATCTACTATTTAAACTTGATGGTACATATCCAAAACTCACTCCTAGCAACATATTACGCGAAATCTTTAATATTCCGTCACTCGACGAAAGGAGGCAAACAAGTCAAATAACTTTTCTCTCCAAGCTTATCAATGGTAAAATAGATTCTTTTAATCTGTTGTCGAATTTAAATTTTTATGTGCCAAACTGTATGTTAAGGCCCAGAACTGATCTCTTTCAAATCCCCCTTGGAAGAACCAAAATGACCGAAGCTGAACCCATGAGGAGAATGTGCAAGTTATTTAATTCAGTTTCTAAGAATAATCCAAGCGTAGACCTATTTAAATGTAATTGTAACATAAGATCTAATAGCTGAATTTCTGTATGTTTTGTTTTGTTTTGTTCATTGATTTTTGGTTTTCATTCAGCTTGTAAGGTTATATCCAACAGTTTAGCTTCATTTATTATTGTATTGTCTCTGTGTTCCCTTTGCTTCTATAATCTAATAATTAATTTCTTCTCACAATTGTTTTTAAATGTAAAATGTATATTGCGTCATTCATATTTCTTGTTAATTTTCTTAGTTATGTTCTTGTTTATGTAATGGTGTCATCCCATATTGAACACTGTAATTGGGCATGCGCCTGTTGTGTTTCAATTAAATAAATAAATAAATAAATAAATGCATATGCCAGTGGGCGATGCACTGACCATACGTAGGGGACGATTCGTTGCTGCCACTCGAGAAGAGGGAAAACATGTGCCATATACTAAGTTAAATACAATTGAGTCGCCGTAGTTTTCTGGTTTTCGATATCATAGTCTGCTCCAATTGTTCTCACGGTGCCACTGGCGTAAGCAGGATTTTTGTTCTGGAGGGGCTGAAATTGTAAAGGTGTATAGTATATAGCTTTGTTCTAGAATTGTGGGATACCGAATAAAATATATAGGCTATCGTACATTTTGAACTTTTCACTCTATTAAAATTGTACTCGAAGACAGAAATGGTTATCGGGTGTCATTTTAACTTTAAGGAAGGTTTGCGTTTACATCTTTCCTTTCTTTGAGTTCTTAACAAATTTTCATCTAAAAATTTGGATTTTCTTAAAATTTCTTGAGGGCAGTAGCCCCATCACCTCCCCCCTGCGTACGCCAGTGCAAGGTGCTATGCCCCACAGGAAATCGAAACCTTTATTGCTCGCACAAAATCATGCGTGTCGTGTCGTTTCAGTGTGAAATCCCCATGTAACGTGCTTCTTGAAAACAAAAATTTTGAACTGAAGCGACACAAGATGCATTTGTAGCTTGGACTGGACTATGTTCTCAATACGGTGCATCGTGTCACCTGTTTCTGTTGTTCCCGTATACGCAATGAATCTTTTGCATTAGATTGAAGGGTCTCGTGTCGCTTGTCGCTTGGGTGTGAAATCACCATATCGCTCGGGCCGTGCATCAAATTGACTTGGTCTGTTCACTTGTGCGCGGTGTATGTGTTGCTTTAGTGAGCTTTTACATGTCTCTCGAACTGGGCTCTTCTCTCATTGAGAGATTTCACATTGAAGAGACATGTAGTGCTTGAGAATCTCACCAGTCGAACTCAGTCTTCTGGGGCTACCGCTAAGGTGTGAAACGTTGATATTGATTGACTAGTTCCGAAGCGACATGTGTTGTGTGTCGCTTTGGTCTGAAAGCTGCTTGGCATCTCCGTGTTGCTTGTCGCCTGTAACTTTCAGACCGAAACGTCAAGCAACACGTGGATTTCACTCCAAACAGCAAGTGCAAATGACATATGTCGATTGGAAACGCGTCAATCCACAGCAACGTTTCATAACGTAGCGGCAGGCATAATAGGGCTCAGAAACTTGCGTTGGATTGGTGAAATCCTCAAGCAACACGTGTCGCCTGTAAGTTCGGTGTGAATTCTACCTTAGTTTAGAGACATGTATTACGAAAAATATTGAAATGTTAGTGAAGAACCTATTCTTATTAATGTTTAACTACGTATTTTGCCATTTTTGAACATATGCATCTGCATTCTAGTGACGAAAGAAACATTTTAAGGGTGGAAGGTATTTCGGGAAGGAGATTAAAGTCGTACTCTTAAATACGCCACTGTCACCACAGAGGAGGAGCAAATTTTTAACGAGTGGAGTAAACGGAGAAAACGAATAGTTAGACCATAATTAAGAACGTAAAAATGTATGTTGTTTTTGTACTATATTGTCCTGTATCTGGCTTTTGTGTTTTAGTCAGATTAATCATTTCCAGTATTCTAGCATAGGAACTCTGGTTGAATATTTTGTTAATTAATACAAGAAGAAATTTTACTAGTTTGCTTTCTTGATGAGGAAATACACAAGCATTTCCTACAATATTCTTTGCTCGCTCACACGCGCCCTCCGGCAGATTGCTACAATTCTTCGTTGATATATATCTTTTCCGAGAAATACGAGACATAATTGCCCACGCTCAAACCAATATATTAAATACGGCTACTATCACACAACGAACCCTCTCAGAACGCAATCGTGAAGCGCCGTTAACATTTCCCATGTAGGCAATGATGTAGCAACGCTGCATTCTCCAGCGTTGCAACTTATGCAGCACTGCGAACAATGCAACGTTCACAGCCGTCAGTGAAAACTGCTGAGTCATGTAAGTTGAGGGGGAGATCCGACAACGCTGTTCTCTGCAACCGCAGGCCCCACCCCCTACGATCTTCCTCGCTCCGCCTTGACGTCACCGCTGATGTAGTTCCGCAATTTTTCACACACTGCAGATGTCTCTGGCGTCGCACAAACGACACACACGTTGTGTGTAGGTGATAAGCACAGAGCCCCGTTGAGAGGAACCGATAAACACCTGATACACACGTACAGGCACAATGCCCCGAAAAGAGGAACCAGAAAAATGCACTGTTTTGTAGCATAACTCCGAGTACAATTGTCGGACATTGTTCTATCTTTTATCAAAATATAGATCTTGGTCCCCTTCGTCGATTAATTCCACGACATTAAATTTTCCTTTGCCCGTTCGGCCATAATATTAAATAATGTGCTCTCTCGTTCCGAGGAACCACCAAAATTACCTCGCAATGAAAAAGTCCCTCTTAATGCTGGTAATTTTTCTGATCTTGTTCCTCCTAATGACGGGTATACCAACGCACACACACACACACACACACACACACACACACACACACACACACACACACACACACACACACACACACACACACACACACACACACACACACACACATATATAATTAAACTTCATTTAATACTGTTAAACGTTTGAAAAATGGAATAGGTTTACAAGGCTTCCCCGATAACCCATGATCCACCCCTGGAGATCAATTCTAGCTACGGGCCTGATTGGTACAGGAGTTGATTCAGTTTTCCATCTGGGGAGAGTGCAAGTTTGCATTTAGGGGCATGCAAGGGTAAATTTAGAGTCAAAATGGTTATGAATTGGACCTTCGTGAAAGATTTTAGGGGGTTGTTAAGGGAATTCAAAGAAGTGGGGAGGTGGATAATTACTGTTTTTGTGCATTAACCTCAGCTTTTCTGTAGGTGTTTATGTTTAAAGTGTAGATCAGTATATAATGGTACATAATACATATCATCATCATCCTTTGCCGTTTCCTGCCTCTGACTGAGTCTGCATAGAGGTCAAGCCTCTCCATTTTCTTCTGGTCTTCCACCATTCCTCTCCATCAACATTGTCCTCTTCTCCTAACACTCTCCACTATCTGCTCTTTCCAAGGACACCTTGGTCTCCCCCTTGCCCTTATTCCCACTCCTTGTGCATTGTATGTTCATTGTAATGTATTGTCTGTGGATAAAGTTACAATACACTTCATTTGTCATGACAAAGTTTTTTTCATACTTTCTTTTTCTTCCAATAACTGAAACATATGGGCCCTTTGAGAGCATGACCTTGTCTCATCTACACTGAACAGATAGAGTTATGATTTCTACCTCTATTCGTAGTTTCTGAGATGTTGAAATTTAGAGCAATGCACAATTTTGATTTTTTGCTGAAAACCACCGATGTCAGAGCTAATACCACAGAAAACAGAATTCACATCTAATGGTTAAACAGTTTTTAATTATTACTTTTTCTTAAATTTGTTACTGTAATTTTTATTTTGTTCTTATAATAATGGCCTGTGTAGGAAATACTAAATGTGTAAGTGCTTTATGTTGTATAGCCTATGACAGTATACTAGTGATGTCACAAAGCTGAAAATTTACTGATGCCAATGTACTCACCGATAATTTATGAAACTGGTACTGATGTTGATATTTAACAGATTCCGATACATAAGATTATTCAACAGAAATGGAATGTTATTTTCAGCATGACAAAAATAAATTTGCTATAAACATTTCTAATTGCATATTAAATAAATACTATACATATACATTCTCAGAGATTTAACATTAGTACACAAGCAGTTCTTTGAAATGCAAAATGAATTCCTGTTCTTAATATTAGAAATTTAATGCTGGCAGATTCAACTTCAGAAACACGAGTTTTGGAAGCACTTCTGGAAGTAACCTAGTTCTTATCTTATCTGTCCAGAAACACTGAGCATTCCTTACTGAATACTGATGCATCAGGTATGCCCAAGTATTTTGTTGCCACTTGCTTCAGGATTGGATACTCATTTTTGAATTTCCAATACAACAGCGAATCCTTTTCACGTGGAGTAGTGAGTTTAGCAATGGTCTGTTCTATTTCTGATTTTTATGTAGGTTGATCCTCTGAATGGGAGTTCAGTGATGAAGATCTGTTAACATAATTTTCAATGAATCTTACAAAATTAAAATATAAAACTTATTAGAAGATAAAACTCTATATTATCTGTACCAGTTTAAATACTGGATTTTTGCCGATGCTAATATTGATACATTGGCAATCAGCTTCAGCACATCCCTACTGTATACCCTTTCTGTATAAACTATCTGTGTAAAATTATACAAAGCACTACACATTACATTCTTTTGTTTCAGATTATTCTGTTCATCGAATGAAGAAGAGTGCTGTTAGGATAAAATCTCTCCTCTTTGAATTGATAGAATTCTTTTGGAACTTTTTGGAACTACACATGTTAAAAATTGTATTTCTATCGGTATTTTTGTTAGCAACATATGACGTAAGTAATCTTTGTCTGTGCATATTTATTTATACTCATTATTACTTGTAGTGTGTGGTCTTGTATAGAAAAAGTTTGTTTTAGGATATGTTCAGATAGGCTAATTAGGACTGGACCTACAGTTTCAAGTTGAATTGAAACATTGTGCAATGTTCCTCAACCAGGGATCCAACGTGAGAGCTTGTGAGTACAAGCCAAGAGTATAAGCCACTACATTATCTGGGAGACTCTTGTCTCCATTGGAGAAAAAGGTTTGCATTATAGGACATTGTGCAGTGAAGACTTGCTGATTAATGTGGAATCTGTATTGAAGCGTTTGATTCAGAAGTTACCTATAATTCCAGTTACTTTTGCTAATAAAAGTTAGGCAGACAAACTTTAGACTAAAGTGTACTTAATCTTAAAAAAGCTTAAAATATATAGTGCCTTTGTCGTAGGTTTTGGTTTAAGTAAAACATTAACAAGTTATTTCAATGAACCAGTTCTGGTGTGTTATCTCATACAGATTTCATGTTAATGGTGAAAGTTTGTGATTATGAATGAGTCTGCAAATTAGAGTTTCCATTGATCATGAAGACCTTAGAAAAATCATGGAAGTAAACGTGTGACTAAAATAATTCATGGAAAGGTCAGAGAATTTAATTAAAATGTCAAAAACCTGGAAAAAACTAGGAATGTTAAACATAGCTGTTATACTACCAGTGAAAATGCATTTTCACATATTTGAAAACCTTACTTTGATGCAACAGGTGTTTGTAAGTAAAATTAAATTATTAAAAATATGGTGTTTCTTACAACTGGAACAATTGCTTTTATACCCCCACCCCAAAAAAAAAATAATTATTGTAAACTGAGTTAAAACATGAGTAAGAATGATATTGCCTGGCCTGGGAATTTATTTTAAAGTACCTGATAAAGCATCCAGGAATTTGTTTTTGCTAAATTGAGTGAAAACTCTGGAGAAGAAGTTTGTCGGAGAATAGTTCATTGACTTTTGCAGATACTGAAAAATAACAATGATTTTTTTTTCTTGCTCTTCTTTCTTACATTTTTTGTATTTGTGATCATCCTTGTGCCAGTTTTACCTGTAAGAATTAACGAAAGCTGAATTTTTAAACTAATTCCTCAATTCAAAATGTTTAAGGCCGTCAGGAGGATTGAAATCATAAAGTAAGTGTTCTAACATGTCATTCTTCACTGAGTACACAAGACACAATATGAAATTATATTGCACTTTCACATGAGATGCAATTCTTTATAAATACCTCTAAGTGATTTATTACCGAGTTCTTTGTAAATGTCATAGTCACTGACAAGAAGAATTCATTTTTACAACATATTATGTGCATGTTTTTATGACACCTGTCCATATGTTGAAGTAGATAATGTTGATCCATCTATGTAAAAGTTAGATATAGCATGGTAATGATAAAATGTAACTGCAAGTGACAGTAATTTCTTTTTACAACCAATGCACTCATTGATAGATGTAATTTCATTATGTATAGTGTAAAGGATCCCTTCATATCCATCTCTCCTGATATCACTATTTTTATTTCTCCACCACTAATATTGTAACCAATAGAAACATGTGAGGTTCAGTAATGTTTTGAGAGAGATGTAAGGAGCTTTCACACTAAAATGGCAAGCAACACTTGTCACTTGGGAATAAATCTTAAGAAATAAATGCAACATTTCATACTGAAATAACATGACTAGCTGCACATGTTGCTTGTCACTTATATGTCACTCAGACTGGGCTGTTTCCTTAATAACTTGCATCGTGTCACCTCAGTTTATTGGTTAAATGTAAGCAG
Organism: Lepisma saccharinum; assembly: GCF_977018435.1. Classification (NCBI taxonomy): domain Eukaryota; kingdom Metazoa; phylum Arthropoda; class Insecta; order Zygentoma; family Lepismatidae; genus Lepisma; species Lepisma saccharinum. The sequence goes on along the minus strand of NC_139255.1, from coordinate 36,290,104 downwards.
TGAATGTTTTTTACAGGCTGTACAGCCTGTGTTACTTGTTGCTTTGGTGTGAAATCCCAATGTTATGTGTCACTTGTCACTTAGGTGTGCGTCGTCGCCTTGTAATCAAGGGGTCCCAGAGTTCAATACCTGGTGGAGGCACATAGTGGTTCAGATTCCACTTTAAACAGTAGGTCCAGTCCTTACTGTGCATAAAGTGGACTTAAAACACCAACTCAATCAATCAATCAATCACTTTGGTGTGAAGCCCCAGTGTCATGTGTCACTTTATTGTGAAGCCCCAGTGTCATGTGTCACTTTGGTGTGAAACCCAGTGTCATGTGTCGCTTTGGTGTGAAGCCCAGTGTCATGTGTCACTTTGGTGTGAAACCCCAGTGTCATATGACACTTCTCACTTTGGTGTGAAGTTCCAGTGTCATGTGTCACTTCAGTGTGAAACCCCAATGTCATGTGTCACTTGTTGCTTGTCTTCTGCAGCAGTTTGAAAGCTTTCTTAAGCTTCTTGTTCTTGTATTATAGTATATTTCTTTCATTCCAGGTATGTGCTCTTCATTTTCTTTTTGTATTGTTGGTTGTAGCAGCACAACCATCTGGGCCAAAAGTTCAAACTGTTATTTCCCACTTGTGCTCAATATTCGCTTCTCTTCTGCTTCTTGCCAAGATGATTTACCAGATTGGATACATCGATCATAAGCTCCAGGATGCAAATTGCACAGTTAAGAATTTTTACATCTATTTTTTTTATATTTTATACAGAAGAATCTGTTTGTATGCAAAGGTGGTTTGCCGAATCCAATGCCAAATATTATTTTGCAGTGAGATGGTTTGTGAAGTGAAACTGGTGTACTAACATTATAAGTACCTGGGTAGTTGAATAAATCATTCATTAAGATCATTTGCTTTATTGACATGTATGTTGTAATTATTCATATTATAATTTCATTTTCTAATATTCATACATACACATATAACGATGCAATATAAAGTACAGAAAGGCATGAATGATCGATTCACCAACCTGCTTTGAATCTGGAGTTTTTGCCTTAGGAAAGGGAACTACATTCTAGAAATCTATTTTACAAACCCTGGCACATAAATTACACATGCATATTAATATGAATAAAAACGAAATAACAGAATTATTAACTCAATTTTACACTGTATATGAGAACAATAAAATTCATGGTAATTTTGTTGTATACCATTAAAACACTGATTTTTTTCATTCGTAATTTAGAATTTATGCCTTTCTTTTGAATATAAATAGAACCCTGATTTCATGTTCTATGATTGTTATATTTTTGCACATTATACATTCAATCTTAATGGTCCCAAAAGAGCAAAATGATATAAAATTTTCACAGATTGATGTTTTCCCTTATTGGTACTGGAGAACATAAAATTGAGTACTAGTTTCTCCGTATTTATATACTACCGCGTCTCTCTTTTCCCAATCATGAATAAAATTGAGGTTGTACTGCCTATATATTTTTGTTCTGCTTCACTAGCTTTTCTCTGATGGTGAATAGAAGAGTCACATGCTCCAAATACCGTATTTATTCATGTATGATGCGCACTTTTTTCCAAAATTTGTGCCCCCAAAAACTGTGGTGCATATTATGCACAGAATAATTCAGACAGCCAGCATAAAACCGTACAGGGTCATTACATGATTTTGGGACACGTGCATTGATTTTTCATGTTTACGGAACCCTATCATGTTATATATCGTTGTAAAGCTTGAATCCTGCAGTTTCTGAATATGCAAACAGTATTCCATACAAGATAATGACACTAATGTGCAATGCAGTTGAAATAAGTTCATCAAAAAATGAAGAAACGTTCTGATTTTTATGGTACTTTGGATGAAAGAAAACATAAGGAAAAAGATAATAAAAATTAAAATGTATTACTGGCCAAATAATATGACATACATAGAGTGTGTAAATTCCTTAATGGAAGAAATCTTGTGCTGCTAACTGCTATTTGGAAGGTCCTGAATGTGCCTCGTATAAATGTTACATTAGTCATGGAAAGAAAAAGTATATATTTTGAAAAAGAAAGAATGAGCAATTCAATAGGTATGATCAGCATAGCAACAGATTTACAACCTTCAACTAAAAAAGCCATTTCTTGAAACTGGATTGTACTGCGCATTATATACGAGATATAATTTTTTGTCACTTTTACCCAGCCAAAACCAGTGTGAGCATTATAAACGCATGTGTACTATACATGCGTAAATATGGTAGATTGATTTCTTCATATACATTACACTTATGTAATCAGATTTGTTTGATTTGATTTGATTTTTGTTATTTAGCATTACTTTTCTGCCACTTTTGGCTAATCACGATGTATGATGCAATTCATGAATGCAACACTCACAAAGAACACCCATGCCAAGGCTGGGATTTGAACCCAGGACCCCTGGCATCATAGCAGGTTGTGAAACCTCTGGCATGGAGGTAGGCTATAATCAGATTGGGTAGCATTAAATGTTGACCTAATCTTCAGTGGACAGAACTCCTCATGCTTGTAAGTTGTCCCAGATGGGGACTTTTCAAGCATACAATTTTCAAACGTGGCACAAAGTACAAAAACAAAGATCTAGCTCAAGAACTAATTGTTGTGGAGAATTTTTTTATGATGAAGTTGAAATGTATACATTGTAGGGATGGGACCGATTAATCGGTACTCTATCGGTATCGGCCGATATAGGCATATCGGTGTATCGGTTTATCGGTAAAATTACCGATTATTTTACCGATCCGATATATTGACAAATATCTTATAATTTAGTTCAAAATTCTGCCATTTTGTTGTAATTTTTATGGATAATTTCCATGCTCTTCTTTCTAAAAAGTAAATGTCTAAATATTTAGCTTCTCTTGCACTGCAGTCACCTCAAAACACACATTTTTAAGGAGGTCAATGAACCTTTCAGGTTCTTCCAGGACCATTTCTAATTTTATACTGGATCGGTAGAATATCGGTTATCGGTATCGGTAAATTTTATATCGGTACTTAATCGGTATCGGCCAAAATTTCATATCGGCCCATCCCTAATACATTGTATCTTGCAATAAAAACAGTTATAGGAAGAAGAAGAAAATTGAAATTTAACCAAGAAATTTGTTTTCGAAACACCCATGTGGCCACCACAATAGACCGAAGTGAATTAAAAAATGTAATATGTAGCAGTGGCAGTGGTACAATCCTACAACCATGCAAAATTTCATTGAAAATAGGCTGATACTTCGTGGGGAAAAAAATAATAAAGTATAAAAGTGGCAGTGCAGTGTTGCCAGCTTGTGGAAAGAATTTCCGGAATTCACTTCTAAAGCAGACCCTTAGTGCTGGATGGACCAAATTTGCAGGGAAGCAAAGCCTATCACCACCCTTAGAGAATATACGTATAATGCCAGTTCCCCAATTTTGAACAAAAAATGAAATTACGTAACTTTTGTAGTGTCCTAATTTTCGGGAAATTTTGAAACTTGGATCTTTGCTCCTGGACCCCTAATTGGCACATGTTGTTAAAGTATTCTGTTCTCATGATTAAATGTAAAAGTGAAATATATCAGAAGAAAGCAGTGGTTGAGGAGTTAATGCCCATTTTATAAGTTCTATCCCATAATAGTCAGAAGGAAACAAAGGACTTTTTCAACTCTGCTTGTTAATAATAGTAGCAATGGATATATTGTTTTGTAATTTGAGTATGCAACACCTTCCTATGCATACAAACAAACAAAGAAGACAGAATTGAAACTTTACATGTGGTTTTGAAGAAATGGCACATTAATTTCTGCCACGTGGTGCTGGTACATATATCTACCAGCATTCCAAGGTTGAATACCGTTGGTAGTACGCATATGTACCAGCCACACTCGAAAGGTTAATGTTTTGGATTCACCTATTATTACAACTTATAAAATTTATTAGAAAAATATGTTGGAGGCAATAATAATGACAAGTAAAATATACTCCGTGCTATTTTATTATGCAGGGTATTATAACTCTTCCTCATGTGCCAGCTGCCTTGTCATTTTAATATTTTAATGATACCCAGCTCCTTTCTTATATCCTCAGACTTGCATATGTGTATTTACAAAATGTTCTTTTGTATTTATTTGTAGGACCTATCATCCATTAACAGCAGCTACCCTTACGTAGGGCAGGGAAATACAACCATGAATAATGCAGATTGGCTAGGTCTGAGGAAATCTGATAACATTCCAGATCTTCTGAAAGGTTACATTGGTAAGTTTGATGAATTTGTAGTGTGAAGTAACATAGGAGAGAACTGAATTTTTACCATTACTTGGAAATTGTGAGCTGCTTCTCAATTGCTTGTATTAACGCATTCCAAAAACTATTTACTATTAATAGAAAATAATTCTTTAATCTCACTGTGGTATTGTTCATGTAGGAATTTTGATGTTTCAACCAATTGACACTGTTGCCATTAGATAGAACTAAACAGAAGTTGAAATAATTCATGAAGCTTTTCCTGGTGGCGAATGATGAAGAGGTTTTCTCATGATATCAACCAGGAAGCCTATCCAGAAATCACCTGGCTGATATCCTGGGAAAACCTTTTCATAAACAGAAGTTGTTTTATGATCTCGTTAATATAAAAAGGTTAAAGAGAAAATTTAGGTCTTGATGCTGTACATTTTGAGCAACTAATGGCCAATGTCAAAACATCAAGATTTCTCCATAAACAAGGTTCACAAGAATTATTTTTTTATTGAAATTGGAAATTTTCGCAACTTAAATTTGTTCAGAAATGCTACCAATATTAGTGTAAGAATTCCATTGTAATTATTCCGTAGCAACATGAGCTTTGCTTAACAATATTTATACACTTTCATGATATTGTTAAGATATTAAAATATATCATTTAATCAGAAAATGCACTTTTGCAGTATTGGTGCTGAACTAATGACAATATTCATTTTGCGTAATTCTCAAGATACATTGGTTACATTCAGCATTTTATGGACCGAGCAAGATGTTTAGATTGGAATAGTATGCTATGTTGAAAATGTACTCATCATTTTATCATCAAGGTATATTCCAGTTTTCATTTCCATATAAAAATATATCGATTAAGAGCACTTTGAAAAGTATTCCTGATGTAGGAATGAGTGAATACTGAAGAATGATCAAGGTTGTATAAACTTCAAAATGTAAGAAAACAGCTTTCTTGTATGCTTACATTGCAGGCATTATCCTTGTGATGACAATCCAAGCAGTAGTGAAAATTCGGCAGAAGTACCAACGGTTGATCAGGGGCCAGATTGGCTACCAGCCCTTGGTGCTCTTCCCAAGTATCTCTCGCAGAGATGCTGATAAAAATATTCTCAACTGTGTCCAGTATCTCTTTAACTATGGATTTTTTAAGTTTGGAATTGAGGTAGGTGTTGCTAAAATTTTAACAACTTGTGTATGTGCAATGGTAAAATTGCACAATCTCAAATAAAAGTGCTGTGTAACTGCAGGGTGGCACACAAAAAATACCATTTGTTTTATGTATAACTCTGCTATTCTTGAGAGGATAGGTACAGAATTAGTGTAGAACTAATCCGCTTAGCCTGAAAATTGTTCTCTAATCCTCCTCTTAACTTTGAATCAAGCCTCCAACACACCTTGCGGTGTGAAGTTGCATTTTCTTCAGCATAGAACATTTGCTTACGATTGTATAAACATTCTGTCAGCTGAATATTTTACTGATATCAATAACAGATTGTGTACTGATCAAATGTAAAATAGCTAAAATGCCATGAAGAACCTCAATGATTAATTCACCTCTTTATTTTATGTATATAAGATGTTACTATCTTCCCACCTACACTTCATTTTTCCTCTTGAGGTTCGGTGCACTCTGTACTCCGTATTTGGTCCAAGAGTATCTTTGTACAACATTCGAGATACGATGAAAATACACACAGGTTACATGGTAGATATACAAACAATGTAAGAACCTTAAGAATACATAATACAAATTTACACTGATAGCTGAAATTTGATATGGCTACTCACACACATTTATATTTCAATACAAGTGCCTAGTTAATTAGCATATCTATAAAATATTATAACAAGAAAAAATAGTTGACATGACCTGAGACAGGGTAACAAATAAGATGACTTCAGTGAGTTTATCTTAGAAAAATAAAGTGGGTATTGAGACGTTTACTTTATAAAATCATCGAACATGAACTATACCTCTGTATTCATTAAAGTAATAACAAAATGGCAAAATTTTGCACTAAATTAAAGGTTATTTACAGAAATTTTGGATCAGTAGCGTACTGATTTATCTGTCTTTTCCCTGTAATAGTATATTCTTTAGTCAGTACTAAATTACAAGGGCAAATTTAATTTTAGCCCAATAAATTGCCTTACACCCTGTGCTTGGAAATAAATTTGATACCTCATAAATTGTATATTTCAGGTTTGTTTGATGGCAACTGTAGCAGTTATTGGAACAAGGTTGGATATGTATTCCATCTGGTATGCACTGTGGCTCTCTTGTTTGTACCAAGCAGCAAGGGAGACCCTCTCCAGAGTATGGACCTTCTTCATAGTGTTCATAGCTGTCCTCGTACCATTGCAGTACCTACTGTGTGTAGGGGTTCCACCTGGCCTGTGTTTAGGTAAGTGAAGGTTTGCAATGCCATAGTTATGTTCATTCATTATATGTTAAATGGTACTAGTTTATAGATGGAACTGGTACATCTTTTATTGCTTTGTTGTGACATTTTGTTCAATAAAATAATAATAAATAAATGAAAAAGCAATTTAAATTTAAACATTCTGGTTTTCAAGCTTCCATTCTTGACTGTATTTCTTTGATTTTTTTTCAGTTCTCAAGTTTTCTCATAAATTTTTAAATAATTTTTTTTCTCTTGACAAAAACACACGCATACGTGTCAAACAAATAGAGTACAACACCACCATAAGAAGTCCATTTGTACATTATTATTTAATATAACATGATAAAATGGCTTCTGTTACACAGATAATCAATCCGTAGAGAGATAATTACATGACCTACGCCTTCCACCAATGTGATTTATTTTAAATATAAATATATCATAACTGACATCTTGCTGTTTGTTTGCAACAGTCTTCATTAGGTTAAAACTGTCAACGTATTGTGTAATATCAATAATACAAAGTAAGTGCTTTGATACAAATATTATTTAAAAGGAGCAATATGTGCAAGAAGTATTTTTAAAAAAACTATATGTATGCAAGAAATTATATTAACATAAGCTATGATTTAAAGAAATTATAATTTAATCTGTTCTCTCTCTTTCTTTTCAGAGTTCCCATGGTATACGGAAGAAAAGTTGAGGCGAACACAGTTGTGGATGTTTTTACCAGATTACAGCCATCCACCGTATGCATATAAAATATTTTGTAAGTAATCCTCAAAAAGAAATCCATGGAACTTTGTATTTATGGAAATACACATCCAATTAATAAAATTTAAAGTTCAGATATTTTAATTAAGTGTAGTTTAGAAATATACATCAGAATACTGTCATTGACATTAACCTATCCATTTGATGTGTATTTTGTATATAATATCTGTAGTGTCTATAGTGTCATTTGTTCCATTATTATTTGACTGTACCTCAACAAACTAACTTCAAAGTTGGAAAAGCAACTTTTCTCTTGTAATGTTATGTTTTACTTCTAGGACCAGATAATTTACTGGTGCTGGGAAATCACTAAATATGCATATAATTTTATGATATAGATATTTATATAAATATTCGGTAACTTTTTACAAAATTCTGTCAGTTTTTTTTTCTTGTCTTCATGTGAAATAAAAGGAGAATTTGATGTGTAATGGTTAGATACACTGAGGCAAAATATCCACTCTTTCTTTCCAGACGCTCAAAAGTGATGGACTTTCAATGTCTCCACCAAAGTTCCCAGGTTCACACAGGTGGTCTTTATGAGTGTCCTTTCATCATTTTCTTGTAATCATCACTCATCCTCATCACAATTAGCCACAAGTGGCAGAAAAGCAATGCTAAATAACAAAAATTCAAACACTGTACTTCATCATCAGTATTGGTAAAAAATCCTTATCAATACTTCCCTTCAAAATGGCTAACAAATGGTGCATTCTGACACATGACAAGTCTGGTTGTAACCATATCAAGTAACTGTATGTTGAAATTAATTAATTTTACACAGAGAGAGCTTTATGGTGAATTCTGGCAGGTTATATCATATGCATTGATTTGTAATTGGATATAGAACATGCACACCGTTCAAACTTGTGCCCTCATCAATGTAGCATTGTATGATAATTGCATGAGGGGAGTTGGGGCCTTAACACATTCGGGTCTGGCCTCATAATACAGCATTTGTACCTCTGGTCTGCGCTTTTTTGTTGTTTTTCAAAAAATCGTAGAAAAAATATTTTTAATTTGTTTTTATTTACAACACATTTCTTAAATCTACAAAACTTCCTCTTTTCAATAAACAAAAATTTGTTAAATTTTCTTTTCATTTTCATACATTTTTGAATATTTTTTTCAGCAATGTTTTGTGAAAAAAAGAAAAAGTACAACATTGTAACAAATGTTAATATAGAGATATTTTAAGTTCGTAATCTGGAAATTTCAATAATTAACTACATAAACTATCAATACATCTTTTGAATCTTAAATAAGAATACTTCTTATGTGCACATAACAAAAAATAATTACAAATTACAGGTAATTAGCTTTTGTATGAAAAAGTGGCTGCAACACATGACCAGACGATGTATCAGTTGGTTCTGCGTCATCTGTAAAAAGTAAACAAATAAATAAACTAAATAAATAAAATAAATTTTCATTTGACATACACTATACAAAATAATAAATGTACGAGAATCAAGCAAGAGGCAAGATGAATAAACCCAAAAAAAATACCTCTTCTCACTTCATTCATGAAATACTAGAGTTTGCAACACTGTTTATATTGTCAACAATTAATTATTACGAATATAACCTACCTTCCAAATCTTTAAATTCATCTGCATCATCAAAATCGTCGCTAACTTCAAACTCTGAGGTGGAATCCTCATGCAGAATTTCCGCTATGCAGTCTGGATCTAAGGACGCCATTCTAAACAATGCAACGTACATCAACCCGAACAGTCGCAGGTGCGAGATAAAAATAGCACATGAGTCACCTAGCGGTCGGAATTTCAACAGAGGGGCTTGAATGAACACGCGCATGAGACGAAGTACGAACATAGCCCGTAGTTCAATAGGCAAAGCTATTGCATATGCCCGTCGTTCGTCCACATTGACTTTAAGTGCACTGCGGGCTATGCCCGTCGTGAGACCCCAATGTGTTAAGGACGGCAAGGCTGTCACCACAATAACTGCTGCTTTTTTTTTTAGCTGAAACTTATGAAAACTGGTCTGTTTTTCATTTGAGCGAAATCTGATAGTTTGCTGCACTTTTTGACACTAGATGTAGTGCAGCTGTATTCTGGTGTCAGGCTGGTGCAAGGAAATGATGTTCAACGAATAGTGGTGTTCAAGTTCAGATTATTCAACAATGCCTGTCTGCTGTTTTAAACATTAATTTGATTAGTTAGCATGCACCATGTGACCATACACCACACATTACACCAGAACATAGTGCAAACAGTGCAGACACCAAATACACCACTTGGCACCAGATCAATGAAGTAGACGAGTCTGTGCTGCACCATGTAACCAACTAGACGCATGAGTGCTGAGAGAGTCAAGAAGTGCAGCAAATTAGATGGGGCTAGTGTTTTTCAAGTACATTTTTCCACTCCACTTATTTCTGTTTGGACTACATTTTCAGAGCTTATCAAACAAAACTCGCAGCAATTTTGGAGTATTACTGTGGCCACAGTTTGATAATAGAAACTTTGAAATTGTTGTAAGCCTCTCAAATTGTAATTAACTTGACAAATGTGTATGCCCATGCATTTCAGGTGACTTCATTCTACTTGTGTTGGTTTGCCGGCAAAAATTGGTATTCAATATTGAGAGAGAGTCTGGTTCTTATCCTGGAGGAAGTAACAAGGAGGTCTTGTTGGATATCGACAGCTCGGACCCAAATCCAGTGCCAGATTTTCTGTCAGAAATCAGGTGAGAGAAATTTTGGAAATTTATAGCTCCACTTAATGTGAACCGTTAATTTTGATTCAGCTAATTAAGTGATGGTGGGCATTAGTCTTTTCAAATTCAAAATACTGGAAAATGCAATCTGTCCACACTGAAACGAGAGTCTTAAACTATTGCACCAACAAGTGCCAATTATGATCACCATCTATCTATCTCATATTCTGCTTGCAGACACATGAAAAAGGGAATCAGTTTCCTTGGATATTTACCTTTCAGGCTTTCAGACAGTATGCAATTTGTTAGTGCTTTCTTGAAGAAACAAAATAGGGATGGGACATACCAGAGTATCAATTCAGTGGTAATATTACTGATATTTTACTGATCCGATATATCTAATCTTATAATTTAGTGCAATATTCTGCCATTTTGTTATAATTTTTGTGGACATAAACATGTAGTCTCCATTACTCCTTTTTTAAAAGTAAATGTCTAAATTTGGAGCTTCTTTTGCATTAGTCACCTGGTGACATACATTTATTAAAGAGGTGAATGAACCATTCATGTTTTTCAGGAACTATTTGGAATTTGATATTAGATCGGTAGAATATCGTTACTGTTTTGGTGTCGACCAAAATTTTATATCTGCACTAAAACAAAGTGGTTTACTTCAAGAACATGCAAAGTTGTTAATCACATAATAAAACGAGGGTGTACAATATGCATACAACAAACTTACAATGTCACCCCCTACATACTTGCCTCCAATTGGATGGAGGATTGGCTTTGAAAAGGGCCATAGATTGGGTCCCTCACAATGTTAATTGTGGGCCTCCATATATAACAGTGCTTTCACAAAACATGAAACTACTCTTGCCACCTTTTCTAGAGTTGGTTATGTTCTCAATGTTGAAATGCAGAATGAAATGTTGCCAATGTTAGACGATGGGGGAAAAATTAATATTCTGCAGAACTTATTTCAGAGTGGAAGCTAAATATTTTGTGAGTTTCTGTTTCTTTCTAGACAGACCAAATATAATCATTGTGTGGTTAGCCTCTTGATCTTTAAGTGGCCTCCCCGATGGCGCAGTGGTAGCGTCGTCGCCTTGTAATCAAGGGGTCCCGGGTTCGATACCCGGTGGAGGCACAAGTGGTTCGGATCCCACTTTAAACTGTAGGTCCAGTCCCGATTAGCCTTACTGTGCATAAAGTGGACTTAAAACACCAAATCAATCCAATCCAATCGTGATCTTTAACACTTGTGATGCATTACAAGACCATGAACATGGGCCTCTTGGATGAAGTAGTGGTAACATCATTGCCTAGTAATCAACAGGTTCCAGATTTGATACCTAGTGGTCCCGATTAGCCTTTCTGTGCATAAAATAGACTTAAAAACAACTCAAACAAACAAGACCATGAATATTTTACACGATAAATTTATGTAATTGATGCTCCAACTCAAATAACTTTATTTGTATGTGAATTTGATGTACAGAGCATAGAAATTGAAACACCATTTTTCCAGTGTTCCACAAACTTCTTGTTTGTGCAGAGAAATCACATCAGGAGTAGGTCAAATCCATTCTTTAGGAACCTACTATCTGAAATAAGGATGTTCATTAGAGATGATAGAACTGGTTCCCAAAGAAATGGATTTCATTACCTTCTGAGTGAATCCTTCAGTCCCAGCTGGTGCGAACTAGAAGTAGTTTGTGAAATATTGGAAACTACTGTTTTTATGTCTGTGACATTTGCTTATAGCATATGGTGTTAGGACATTTGAAATTTGTTTCATAACTTTGTCGGAAAATACACCCCCTGCTTGTGCTGGAATGTTTAAATTAATTTATGATTTTGTGAACAGTTTGCTCTTCTACCCTATTTGTTTATTGCACATTTCTCATATGTACATGTGGATTAGTTAATCATTTTATAATTGTATGTACTTGTTGCAGGTCATGGCTTGACATTATAAAGAAGATAATATTTTCTTCATTCTTCTGGGTAACACTAGGCATAGTTTTCCTGTCAGGAACCAATAGGGTGAATGTTTTTGCCATTGGATACCTCGTGGGCTCCTTCACCTTCCTGTGGCTTGGGAATGACTTCTACTTGAGGAAGATTGAAACTATTCTTAAATGGTAATCATACTCTTTTTTAAAAAAAGTGTTTTACATCAATTTTAAATAAGTTATAGTCTCTTATTGTTTGTAGTATGAAGATTAATAGATGCAAGGGAGAAGGTTGATAAAGTTTCTGGCTTGCCATGAAAAGAATTCAGGTAAACAGCATCAGTGATTTATTCAAAGTACAATTTCATAACAAAACATGGTGAATAGTTAGGCTTCCCACCTCTTGGAAACTCCAAGAAGAACATTGCAGTGTGTAATCTCATATTTCAGGTTTCCATAAAAAAGGAACTATGCTTGTTCCTAACAATTGTTAAAAATTGTGCATATATCATCATAAAATAAGACTTTCCTTATTTTCATATTCAAGTATTGCAGATGTAAGTTTGTTGTAATTTGACCTAGCTTAACCATTGCAAGAATTTTCTTATTACCAGTACTGTATTTTATATTAATGAGAGAAGTTATCAACTGATGTGCATAATATACAAATTATTATTTCTGATTCATGCTTTCGTTAACATCTGCCATTTTTCTTTCAGGTGGAACTATTTGCTTGGATATAACGTGGCTGTTATTTTTATCAAAATGTTGCTACAAATGATTGGTTGCATCTTTATTAATGACCTTCAATTATCTGCATGTTGGCTTGTGCAGTTGCTAGGGATAGCATGTGTCAAGAAATTTGGTAATGAGTATGAAGCAGCAGGTGTACGAGGTAAGTGTAGGTTATTTTACTTCAAGCATAATGGCTTCCCTGGTAACATTGTCACCTTGAAATCAAGACATCATGGGCTTGATACCCCAGTGGAGGCACACAGCATGCTGGTTCAGATCTACTTTAAACTGTAGGTCTAATCTTGCCAAAGGAGACTTAAAACAAAAGCTCAGTGTTCAAACATAATAATAGTATTTATGGTGAAGCAGTGGTCATTGCACCATGTCATAAAGGCACAGAATCCCTTTTCCAAGGTATAATGTCCTTCGTTTCCCCAATCCAAGCATCTTGCTCCCTCCTCCCCTCCTAAAACAGGACTGGGAGAGTGTTTCCCTGAGCACTTTTCAAGAGTCGCAAAACATTCGGTTCAGTCCCTTTCTTCTTTAACGTTCGTGTCTTCAGCCCTCCCTCACATATATGCTGCTGGATGATGCCGTGACCATACCCAGATTACGGCTGGCTGCTGATAGAGAAGAAGGCAGATAGATGTGGCAACGCTTGCGACTTTCAACCATGGTGAAGTCTATAGGGGGAATATGGAGGTAGCTCCGCACACAGTCATGATCTTTGCCAACATGAAGGTGATGTGATGAGTATTTGCATTTTTGTTTCTTTGTCACTTTTCTGCCACTTATGGCTAATTGTGATGATGATGAGTGACAATTAGATGAAATTGATGAAGGGATGGATACTCACAAATAACATCTATGTTCTGGCTGGTTTTCGAACTTGGGAACTTTGGTGCCGAGTCCAAAAGGTGTGATAAGCACCAGGCTCTGTCACCATTAACCCCCACACACTCATTTATTAGAGACTGGGTGAACCCCAGAGCAATTTCAGAATGGACAAGTTCAGAAAAATCCCCAGCTGAGGTCACCCACACTGGGAATTATCTGGGTCTCCCCTGTGGTGATGAGATGCCCTACCAACTGGACTATCATAGCTCCGATAATAATTAACCATGGAGCCCCAATGTATGCTCTCAAATTTTACACTTCCTCATTTTATACATACAATCTTCATGGTACTATAAAACAAAATGTTGTAAACTTTTCCCAGATTTAACATTTTCCTGCTGCATTTTAAGTTGTTTTTTTTTTCACCTTGGTCCCTGAAAAATGTAAAATTGAGGTTTTACTGTAAACTCCATATTTTCAAAATTGTCGTTTCCTGTCAACATAGTGTACAGTTAGAGAGCTTTTGTTTTAAGTCCACATTATGCACAGATAAGGTAATGAGGGCTGAACCTACAGTTTAAAATTGGATACGAACCACTATGTGCCTCCACCAGGGCCTCTTGATTAAGTTTAGGGAGTTCACCACTTTGTGATATCCATAGCAATGTGGCATTTTCTGAGCATATAACATACTCTTTACAGATTTCACTGACTGTGCTGTTCCTCGAGAAGAAACAGGATTGGCGTGGGATGGTGTGTGTTTTGGGTTTCTTCTCATGCAGCGCAGGATTTTCAAGAGCTACTATTTCTTCCATGTTGTAACTGAAATAAAGGTGCAAACCATCTTAGCCTCCAGGTTAGTATTGAGTAAAAATGTAGAATTTTAAATATGGGGACTTAACAAGGGATGCCAATGCAGATAATGCCGGTGATACCATGTTGATTTGACTTTAAACATAGATACCAATAACTCTGTGGAAGTCTGGTACTTCACAATATATGGAAAGTGCAGCCATTTTGTAGGTACTTGAGCCTCCTGACATGTAATCTAGTAACAGAATGACTGAACCTGTAATTGTGGTATGCCCGAGCAGGTACAGGGCCAGAAAAAAGTAAGTGGGGAGGTAGAGGAGAAGGTGGGAATATTTTCAGGAGGGGCAGTCATGTAACATACCGGTAAATACTATACAAATATGTATATTCGGGCTAAAAGAGCACTACTTTTATCTAGTTTATCATGTTTATTGGGGAGTGGGACTGATCAACATGTGCTGTTATTGTAGTCGATTAATTATGTGTATACTCTTTGTTAACTGAAGAATATTTTTTTAGGATTTGTGAAGGTGAAGCTAAACTTCTATGAGCTGTTTATATACCTAAATTTGCATTTACCAGAATATTTCAATGAATGAAAATGCAGCAAATCACTTTTTTGATAGAATATTTTATCACAATCTTCCATAACTGTTATTTCTGTTACTATATCAACGTCAATGTTGCCAAGCACATAAACGTAATACAATTTAATATAGATAAGAAAGAATCATTATTGAACATCAACTTTAACAGGTACATTTCAAGTTTAAAGTACATAATAATTATAATTGTACATTTAAAAATGAATATAAGAAAGAAAAATGAACTTGTGCTGTAATAAAGAACAATCACAAACAGGGAGCATCTGCTCCCCTCATTAGCTGTCACCACCAAAATATTTGCTTGAAACTTCCTGAAGTATATATGAAGTAATTCCTGTATGTTAAATCCAAACTACTGGGTACCAAGTCATCGCTGTTGAAGAAAATGAAATATCACTCATCAAAAAAAAGTGGACGGGAGTGAATAAACCCTCATTGTGATTTTCTGACACTGTTTTTACAGAGATCCTTATGTTATACAAAGTATCCTTTGAAAAATTGTCAGTAGCAACTTGCACCTTAACATATGAGGTGTGGACAATAAGCTCATGGCACAAGGTTTACGGGATCAATTTAAGAAATTCAAATTTACTTTTTCTCAAACTTCCGTCATTTTTAAATGAACACATGCAATATTTGATAGAGCGCATGACAACAACATATTTAAATTTCCCAAAGGCTGACAGAGTGTCATCTGCTGGAATTTGCATTGGTACAACCTATAGATGCAAAAAAAGACTTACAACTTTGGACATACCTCACTTCTAGGTTTACCCAAAATTTCATGTTCTGTCACCCGACTAATAACGAAAAATGAGGTTTTCTTTATACAGTGGAACCCCAATTTTACGTTCCTGGATTTTACATTTTCCCGCATTATACATTCAATCTTGATGATCCCATCATAGCAAACTGTTCTAAAATTTTCCTAGATTTTACATTTTCCTGCATTTTAAGGTTTTTCAGCTTGTTCCCCTGAAAAACATAAAAGGGAGGTTTCACTGTACTTGTAAACTGAATGTATATGATTATGAATGAACTGTATTTTCCAGTACAAGGTGCAATACATTACATGATGTATGTGCGAACAGTGCATGTTAGTTAAAATATTTCATATTTTTTGTTGTTTTTCAGAGGTGCTGAACTTATTGAGGAGTTAATGAAGAAGCAGATTAAAGAGCAACAGGAACAAGAGAAAAATATTTTAGAAAAAATAAAAGTGAAAATGGAAAGAATTAAAGCATCTCAACAGAAAGTTCAAAGGCCCAATTATCAAGATCCTCAGAGTCATTTTGAAGGTAAGGATTAATCTTCGATTTTCTTCTATAATTACTTGCAATCCGTTATAGATGTTTAATGAATATCATACTGATTTTCAGAGAGCTTCATAGAATTTAAGCTCGTTACTGTGTTTTTCTATGTTAATTGATTTTGAAAAATGTTTGGATCTGAAGAGTTGTTGCCATGTAAGGCAAGGAATAGATAAATGAGAAACAAAGAGAGTGTGGATTTCTATATTTAATTTACTTATATTACAGGTGATGAAACAACAACAACAAAAGCTTATGTTGTCAGTTGTAATTTTTAAATGCCTTGTCTGTAATATTTATATTTAATTTGATGTAAGAGAGGATTATTTGCAATATGTGTAATTGAGTTTTCTTGTTATTAATTCAAATTTTGAAGGAAAAAATGTCAGCTGTGCTGGTTTCATTTGTAGGTAGACGGAAGGTGATAACAGGTGTAAGAGGTTAGGCTGGAATTGTATGTAAAGTGCTGTTTTGCAGCCCCTGCATGGTGTTTAGTTTTGTGGGTTTCCATGTATTCACCTTCCAGGTTGTTTTGGCTCATAGTGTAACATTTTTGCTTG
Source organism: Lepisma saccharinum (assembly GCF_977018435.1). Taxonomy (NCBI): domain Eukaryota; kingdom Metazoa; phylum Arthropoda; class Insecta; order Zygentoma; family Lepismatidae; genus Lepisma; species Lepisma saccharinum. The sequence continues at coordinate 36,273,165 of NC_139255.1, read as the reverse complement.
AATATACTACCTTACCATGTTAAAGGATTTCATTCCAAGTCTTGGTTTCAAGAGTTTAAGTTTCGGAGAAGATGTAAGAACATACATTTCGAAGTAATATCATGCAAACTGCTAAACTGCTTGTCCCCTTACTGCAGCTGTGATCATGCCACAAATATATTATTAAATAAAAATGCTGCAAAGAGACAATATAAAATGAAGAATCCTTGGTTACATCATTAGGGGTTATTTATAGTGGCCAATTCCCAATAAATAGATTTTATCTCCTTTTGTGAATTTTTAATCCTTTATGATTCAAAGAAGGAAATTGTGAAATTGTGGAAACACATTTTTGAACATCTGTGCTGTGTTTATCAAGTGATGTGTCAAAGTACATGGTAGTGTAGTAAATTTGGAATTGAAAGCTACCTTAGAACTACATAATGATATTGGCTTATCAACTTTATAAAACTTTCATCTTCCTAATTTTAATGTAGGTGTGATTTTAATATAAGGTTCCCATGCTGTAGTGTGAAAAAGCATGGTTGAATAAAAAAGATTAAAAAAATAATTTCATGAATCTCCGAATATGTGCCTCAATGAAATGGTGGTAGCATCGTCACTTTGTAATCAAGAGGTCCCAGGTTTGATACCTGGTGGAGGCACATATTGGTTAGAATCTCACTTTAAACTGTAGGTCCAGTCTTGATTAGCCTTTCTGTGCAAATTCAACAAATTCATGAACTTCAGAATACAAGTGATGTACAACAAGGTCTCTTTTAACTCGACATTTGGCTGGCACGCTGCTATTTAGTATTCTTAGACTGAATGCTAGCGATGTTTCCAGCACTCATATAAGTCCTCATAATGTTGCTGATTAGGAATGATTGTATGTTTACATGGTAGAGAAACCAATTGAGGGATAGAATAACAAGGATAGAAATTGATGCATTGGCTATTCAATAGGAATGAAATTCTTCATCTCTAAAATTTGTACCAATAATATTGCACAATGTACGAGGGTCATCCAGAAAATAAAGACTGTTTGGTTATATAAAATGAAAAACACAATATTTATTGGAAAAAAACAATTCTGTTACATACCTGAAGCTTCCTTCACTTCTCTACATAATCACCTGCTACATGTAAACATTTGTCATATCTGGGCATGAGCTTCAGAATTCCCATGTTATACTTCTGCCGCCAGTTCATTAAGCCAGGTGGTCACTGCATTCAAACAAAAGACCGCTCGCGCATTTCCGCCAAAAGGCACTACGATCAATGCAAATCATTATTGTGAGACTCTAAGAAAACTACGGCGAGCCATCCAAAACAGGAGGTGAGGAATGCTTTCTGGAGGAATTGTGCTTCTGCATGACAAGGCGCGCCCTCACACTGCTGGTGCAACTCAAGAATTGCTGGATCAATTCAGATGGGAAATTTTTGATCAGTCCGGACCTTGCTCCTAGCTATTTCCACCTTTTCCCTAAGCTGAAACAGTTTCTGGGCCGTAAACATTTTGGAAGTGACGAAGAGTTGGAGAATGCAGTGACCACCTGGCAAAATTAACTGGCGGCAGAAGAGTATAACATGGGAATTCTGAAGCTCATGCCCAGATACGACAAATGTTTAAATGTGGGAGGTGATTATGTAGAGATGTGAAGGATGTATGTAACAGAATTGTTTTCTTCAATAAATATTGTGTTTTTCATTTTGTATAACCAAACGGTCTTTATTTTCTGGATGACCCTCGTACCCACACTGTGGAAAACTGTCAGTTTGATTTTAACTGATACTAGTAATAGTTCAACTGTAGCACTGAACAGTTACGCAAGTGGAGAACTTTCCCAAGAGTTTTGTTAACAAGAAATATATATATATTTGTAACATTGTGGGAAGCATAATTAAAGTAGTCTTTTTATAATTTTGTACCTTTGTGGGATTTTGTTTCAAAGTTCCATATATTTTGTGAGTATAGCTTTATAATTGAAGTTTGTACCATATGAAACTTAGTATCATTTTTATAAGTGTTCCTGCTGGTATATCAAGCACGACACAGTTCTTTCACATAACGCATCATAATCAGTTTTATTGTTCAACTTGTCCACACAACTCTGGCAGATCAGATCTTTTTTTCTCAGAATAATACTCGTGATTTCAGCCAATGTCTAATGTGTCTTCTGTTCTATTACCCCTTTTTCTGTATTCCTGCTATTCCTGCATGTGTTATTAATTTTTACAACCAACATGTTTTACAAGTGTTGTTTACAATGTTGAGTGGTAACAGTGATTGGACATATAAAACATTTATTTTCAAAAGTTGTTGCGTTAAATGAATATTAAAAACTAGGTTACTCACAGGTAAAAAACAAATTTAACACCTTTTTTAAAAATTGATGCCATGAAGTAAATGGTGTGAATTATGTAGTGGGTAATGTGTTTTCTTTCTTTTTGAAAAAAAAAATAGTACTAACCCATGTAATATATTTTGGAATAACAGTTTTAAAAATGTATTTTGGTGTGGCAATTTTAGTAGTTTTTCATTACGAGATAAAGTATTTCAAACCCATTATCTCAAAAAATTGCATGTGTATTCTCTGTTAGAATTCCAGATTAACACTAAAATATCAAAAACTAATGTATATTAAATAATGATGCATTAGTATGTTGATAAGGGTATTAATATTTTTAGTCGAAATTCCAATGTCTTAGCCTTAACATGATATCTTATGAGATTTCTTGTCATGTGTATCTATTTTTAAGTATATGTTCTATGGTGTGATAGAATATTTTAGATTTAGATTTTTATTTATATTCTCCCATTAAGTAGTACAGGGTGTCTGAAAATGGAAGTCCAAAATTCAAGTATTGCATCTCTGAAAGTATGTATTATACACATGCTGTGTTTTCACCACTAGAAAGAGAGACTTTTAAATACTCAGCCAGTGTCCATTGTAGTATCGACACCACAGGAGAAAATTAGATGTTTGGATGGACAAGTTAAAGCTCGTTGTAGCTGTTGAGAATTGTTTTTTTATGTGGTATAAATGAGAAGTCTCAATTCAGAAAAGCATTCAATTATGAGACTACAAATTGAGGATGCTGTGGCTATGGTAACACTGAACATGCATCGAACACCATGAAATTGGGTTGATATCATAGTCATTGTCTGGATACTTGCAATACCACCAAAGATGCTTACATTAAAATTTATTGAAATACTCATAGAGGGATGAGAACTTTCGTCAATTTCTTTTACAATATGTAAACCATACACAGTGGAACCTTGATTTTACGTTTTTCAGGAAGTCAAATGTAAAATATAGTACAAATGTATAGCATTTTGTTCCATTGACCATGCTGATTGAATATATAATGTGGGAAAATGTAAGACCAGAGAACATCAATCTTTGGTTCCACTGTATATGTATAATACATACTTTCAGAGTTGTAATTACTTTATTTTACTTATTTATGTATTTGTTTTTGACATCTGCCTTTCAGAAACACATTTAGTATATATTTTAGTTGTATATGACTTTATGATAAGTTCTGAATTATTTATCTTTAGCTGTATGTGTTTGTTTTAAAAGAAAATAATATATTCGTATGTGTGTAGTACTAAGCTGGGCCAATGAAATACTACTAGCAGCTAATATGTTATTAATGATATAAAGACATGTTTTGAATGTAATGACCATACTAGTAGTTACTGTACCTATGAGAATGCACAGTTCTGGAATTATTATTAATTTTTTGTCCATTATGTAACAAAATTATTTCTAGACTTAGACACCATAGTGGCCTGATTAATATTTGGAAATTTTCTTTTCAAAACTTTTGACTAATTTGTATGACAAAGTTGAAGTTCATAGTCATATTGAAATATACTAAGTTTAAAATGCTATATAAATATTTCGTCTGCTATTGGTAAAATTTGAAAGAATATTGTGACAGGTCTAAAAAGTTTCATTGGCTCATCCCCTTACTAATTATTTTTGATGTTATAATATTGCCACTATTTTTTTCCAGCTGACCCCATGGAACCCCCCTCTAACATGTCCTCTCCCATCGACAGAAGCCCTCAGGGCTATCACACCCCTGTTGATCACGATATCTCAGGACTTCCACTAACCCCTCGCCGGTTCTCCCATCTTCTTCAGTCGGGAAGTGCCCCCACACCCTCCTCTGCTGCCCTCACTATTTCTCTCGATGGGTACTTGGAGCAGAGGATCTCCTTTGGATCCCCGCAGACCTCCGAACTGCAACACCCACCGATGACCCCTTCGGAGGAGTCCTTTCCGGTCTTCTCTCCGCCTCCGTACGATGCTGTGCAAGGAATTCGTCGGCCGTCTCAGCCGGCCATCGGCCCACCGTGGCTTCCTCTTAGCACTCCACGTCAATCGTTTTCACTGTCACCGGCCCCATCTCACCATACATGTAATGTACACAACATTGGCTTAGTAGCATGTCCTTGCAGATCAGTGATTCAGTATATTATTAACGTTCATTCTACGATAGAATTGTATATAGGAAAACTAATTAAGTTGTGTTTGACAAATTAAAGCAAAAAATACTTGCTTTTGTGAATAAACCCTTAAATACTTTCTGCAGACAAACGTATAACTCAAACCAAACTAGCTACAAGAAATAGCTTATTGCATGCAGAGGATATATATGTATTGTAAATTATTGAAAAGTTATGTGAAAATTTATGCTCAACCAGTGCCCTTTCACTTGACACACTGCTATTTCCATAAGATAGCTCATGTAATTTTTCAGTGAATTATAGAAGTCGAACTCTTAAAAAGAACTCTCATTGTAATGAAATAAACACAATTTGCGAAGCTGTTTCTACTTGAAAACTGAAGTTGACATATTGTAGAAGTCATTTGACCTGTAATAGAAAATATATATCTGAGTATAGCATCAAATTAGTAAAATAATACATGTTGTATATTGAAAGGAATCCGAGATCACTTTTTTGAGAGGTGAATTTTTTACATTTAAATTTAAAGACCAATAAGTATTTAAGTTAGATTTTCTTCAGGAGATCATACTACCAACAGGCCTTTATATGAAATAGGAGGAAACTGTTAAATACTTTTTGGTGTTATGTAGAAAACACAGTTAAGAATTGTTACACTACTGTACCCATGTTGCTTGTTATACTTGATTAGAACCTATTAATTTCAAAGGTCCCCTACCATCATTGCCTGAAGTTCAACTTGTACATCTTGTATCCCAGACAATAAAAGCAAAGTGCCTTGGAAATTAATAGGTTCTAACCAAGTGTAATAAGCAACAGGCTACAGTGGTTTTCGTGTAATTATTAAACACTTGTTATTCAAGAGTTTTGAATGATATTTAAAGTACATGCTAGCTTTTTAATGAAAACAAAGAAATTAGTATTTTCATTTATTTGGGTTTGCCGCATTTGAACACTGATCTGTATAGGCTAGGCTTACTTTCACTAAAGTAAAGCTTTTGCTTTATTTTCTTCCAGAATCATCACATCAATGTCAGAAACTGTCTTCTTTCTTAACTTTCATTCACTTGATGATTGTTTGCACCAGAGCATAGTGCATAAATAGTTGGCACAATAGACAAATTCATGTTTCTAGTTTAGATTTTTCTTGGCATGCACAATCTGTATTTCTTGAATGACATACTTTGATTAGGTTCATATCTTTTTTTCATTTTTTAAAAAAATAAATGCACAATCACCACTATCCATTGCACTTCATAATCAAAATGCCTCCTGTTATTTCCTGTTAGTACATCAGACTCCATGTGAAGAGAGAGAACCACATCAGTGCCTACCTTTAAGAACAGCTCTAGTTCTGCTGAGTATAGCAGAACATTACTTTCTAACAATATGTCTAGTACAATGCTCGAAGTGGGCGGAACATGGAGGATGCTGACCCCAGTTAAGAAAATTTTCATAAAGCATCTCCCAGCTAGAAAACTTTGAATAGGCATCCCCACCTACTGCATTGGTTCCATGGCAATCTGTACAAGCATCCCCCCTCCTATTCCATATTCGACCAAGCATCCCCTCCAGAATTCTCTTTGTTACCATGTTTACCGCCGGGAGACCAACTTTTTACAAATTTCCATAAGATCTGAAGTTGTTGGACTTCCGTTTCTATATACAAAAATTAGAATTATTGCGGTAAACCAGGTCAAGTTTTCAAAATATGTCACTGCCCTCCAGCTAGGAATTTCCACTTTGAGCACTGCTCTAATGTGTGATGATAGCAGGGTGTTGAAAAATTTATTTGTCCATAACCATAATCTGAGGAATTAGACAAAGCATTCTCCTCATCTTACATGTAACTTATTATGTTTCCTTATCAGGTTTTCTCTTCTTATGTCATTATAAGTTGTGACTTAGGTATAGCTACGTCTGTAACAAATATTAATTCTGGCACTTATTGAAGAAAGATAGTTTAGGGAGAGAATTGAAAGAATTAGGGTACCAGACAACTCAGTAACAATACCAGAAAAAATGAATGGGGAGGCAGTCCAATTCAGTGTAACCCATACATACCATACAAAAAGTTATATTTATTTATTTATTTCTGGGATGGACTGTTTCTCCTTAGCCTTGCCACTGACTTAATTTGGGAGGGGGGGTAAAAAATTGGAAACAGGAATTCACAAACACTACCCCTGAAACCCATGAACAATTTCTAGATGTGTTCGAGTATAGAGAATGTGCACTTCTTTGTCCTAACTTAAATTTATAGAATACTATACTTATTAACCTCCCCCTCCCCAAACTTGTCCTCCTCCTAGTAGAAAATATAGAAAAAACTTGATTTGCTTACGAAACTCAACAACTCTCATTACTTTGTCTTCATATTTTAAACACCCCAGATCATTTGAAAGTTAGATATTGTAAAGTCATGGAATGAGGTGGGTGCCTTGATTCCCCCTCCCAAATATACAACATGAAATAAGTAATATGTATTAGTGTTACATAGAAGCAGGATAGTGGTGAAAATCCAGAGGTACCCTGACTTGAGAACACATTATAAACATAACACACTGCAATGTAAATATCTCATGTGTAAACTAAGAATATTTATATTAAATACATACAATAACAAAAATAATCTGTACATAATTTTACTACAGTATGTATATTTTGTTTGGTTTAAAAACAAATACATGCATGAATTTTATTTGAACAATTTTAATACTGTACATATTTATGAATTGCATATATTATAGTGCTGTAAGAATATTTAGTAATTAAATTTAATATATTCCATGTGTTTATTTTACATGCAGAAATTCTGTTGATTTTTTTTAAATGAAAATTTGATGAAGGAATAAAAAAGATATCAACAGATTTCTTTTAGATTTATTGCTGTCTCTCGCAGCCAGAGTTAATTTATGTTGTCTTCAGCTATTATTTGGCAGGTCTGTCTCCACTCAGTTTCAACCATGCAGCTCTGGTAGTTTTTGTGTTACTGATAGTTGGCATGAATGAATGGACAGGCAGACAGATGAGTGGACACAGCTATCACATAAGGATGCTTTTATCAGCTTTGGGGCTCCTGCATAGTCAATGAGTCCCAGGTTCTATTCCCAGTGGGAGACCCCAAAATTTCAGCATTGACAATCATGAGGACAATTGGGCAGCTCCTTGCAAAGATGAAGTAGCAGGCACCTGTCTCGAAAGTAAAAAGCAGCAGCAACGGGACTCAATTAAAAAGTCACTCTGGCAGGCCCTGCACCTTAGAGGGCTGCTGCGCCATGGGGTTTAGCGTTTCAATGATTAGTAACGTAAACGAAAAAAAAACTGCTGTTATTAACTTCTATTTATAATATTTCTTTCTGGTGAAGCAAAAACTCCAGAGAAATTGTTTGAGCTACATTTTCAATAATGATTAGAGCTTAGAGAGCTTCTAACGTACTTAATTAGTAAAAAAATATTTCCAAAGAAGAATAAACAAGGTTGATAAAACATACTGAATATAGAACACATGAGAGTATGATTTTCAGAGGCTTGTAGCTAAATCATTTAATGCGTAGGAAGGTAAAACCAAGAAGTTAATGATGCAGGAATGTGTAAAATCAAGGTTTCTCTGTAAATCAATTACATGAACTTTGTGTAACTTTATTAAGTACAACCCCCTTCTTGTTTTCATATATTATTTTCAGTAACACAGTTGAAGTGTTGCAAAGGAAACCAGATTGATTTGATTTTATAAACAACTCTTTTGTGTTGTACATATTGATTTACTGCTTTTCAGGATTTTTTTTGTTAATTTGGACTTAGAAAGTTTCACTGTCCTTTTTTTCAAATATCTAAGTTGATGCTGTATTACAGCTATCAGGTCTGGTGATTACTACATGTTTGAGGAATATGATGATGAAGATCTGGAGCTTATAGCCGAAGGCGAAGAATCAGATGATGAAAAGGATGTGAAAGGCTTGACTGTGAGCAAGGTGAGTTAAAGTTCCAAAGAAATAGAAGTTAATATAATCATATGTTACTTTGACTAAATAAAATACTAGGGCTGAGCTGATACCACTTTGAAATGATACCGATACTGATGCAGGTACTCTTACCGATTCCCACTGATACCGATACTCGAGAATTGCAATAATTAAATTTTGTTCAAATATTGATCAATATTGGAGTGTAAATATTCTCCTCCAATTATATATATATATGCATCAATTTACCAAGAAATTTGCTTTAGAATATTCAATAAATGCATCAGAATACTAGAATAGATATTATGTAATCACAAATATAGTTTTTCGGGCAAAATTGGTGCAAAATAAAAAGGAAGTTTGAATTTTGCATAATTTCCAGGACAATTAGACTGCAAAAGGGTCGCGCGGCATTTTTTCTGATCCCGTGGAAGATCGATATGCTGGAAAAGTATCGGCTGGTATCGGTAGATGAATTTCAACTGATACTTTCAGATACCAGTAATATCTGCATCGGTATCGGCTCAGCCCTATAAAATACAATAACCACTTGTTATTGATGTAAAAAAAAAAAAATGGGGTGTAAGGAGCGGTCTTCCACGTAGTATGCCCAATTGTTAACGTCACTTCCACATAGTACACCCTGGACTGCATTTTGCAGACAAACGAAACTCTGGCGACTGGCCCTATGGTCATATAATTTTGTGTGTGTTGTCCTGTTATTTTGTCCTTGTGTGAGTTGAGTGCCCATTTACAGCGTCAGCTTTTAACGAAAGTCAGAACATTTTAGTAACACGACACTGCAATTATGATAAGTTATGGTAAGGGCTGGAACCTGTATAATGTGACAGGTGCAAAATAGCCTAAGTACTGATGCACCCAAAATTCAAATTCAAATAGTTGTTAACCTAAGTCAGAATATTTTAGTCTCCCAACGTTACATATATGTTATTGTTTTCATTTTAGTTCAGGTAAGGGGCTGAACCCCGTATAAAAAGTGACTGGTGCAAAATAGCCTAAGTACTGATGCACCCAAAATTTTAAATTCAAAATTTCAAAATTAAAAAAATGCACTTAATTAAAGAAAGTTAACTTTTTTCCAGATTTTTTGTTTTTTTTTCTTTTATGTCATCTTAGTAACGAATTTGTGCATTGGGCTGCATGAACATTCTCAGAGTTGTTAATTGCGTTGATCTATTTGTTTTGGCATTGTGATTAGTTTTTGGTTGTAGTTATGTAGTAGTGATAGATGGCTATGAAAATGTTTACTTGTACCGATGATTTGCCTATACAGTGTACTCATACCAATCCAGTATACTGCTGATCCAGTATAAAATTGCAAATATCTCATGTAGGCCATGATTAGTTTGTTCATTTCCTTAATTGAAGTGTGTTGCCAGGTGACTGCAATAGGTTTTGTGTTAATGAGTACATTGCATATTAGAAATTCACTACACAGAAACAGGATTCATTCATTATACCTTTATATTTTAAAAAGCAACAAAATGGCTTAATTTGCAGTAAATTATAGGATGGTTATGGAAATATCACATAAATTAATTATTAGAAATTGTACCAATTTTACACCAATATGACTATATCAATCTATACTGACAGATCACCATTTAATTTGCTCCACATACTATGTAATTGTAATTTATTCTCTTTCTGTGGACTACATTGTTGATATTTCTATCTACGGTAGTATAGAACACATCATGTACTCATTGTCCATTGCTCAGTTAAAGCATAAGTTTTCTTTCAGTTACTAGCATCTGCCATGAAGAGTGATGTGGAAAAAGCAACAGACATGGCCCTGTCATCAAAATCGGATCAACAGTCTGATTTTAGGGTAAGTCTGAAGGCACTTTGGTATTATTAGCATAGTAAATCAGGGTGTGAAGTCCCAGGAGAGGTGGTGGTGATATCTTCTATGAACTAATTTACAGAGATAATTTGTTTTGGTATCTTCTGAAAACAGAAAGCTACAGCATGTCTGCAAATGATATAAGGTACACTCCTGTTCAGATAAAGTGGCTCATACGAGCGACATTCAGAAAGTAAAGAATGTTTTGCTTTACAAAGGTATTTATTGGTAATACTACAGAAACAGAATATACATGTTTTGCCACATCACCTACTTCTCCACATAGTTGCCTTGGACATTGAGGTACTTGTCGTATCTCAACTCCAGTTTAACTATTTCCTCCTTGTACCATGTTGCTGCCTGTCAATTCAACCAGTCCATGACAGCATCCTATAGGCCCTTATCACCTGCAAAGTGTTTACCAGCAATATGTCCCTACGTCTTCGATGAAAAGGTAAAATTCCAAAGCTGCATTGATTATTTTTAATGATACAGTCCACCTTTTGTTTCAGTGCATCCGGGATGATGGGAGAGGATCATCCTGATCTCTCCACATTATTAAAATCTGTTTGCCCATTCTTAAATGTTATGCACCATTTCTGGCACGTGCCACATTCATAACACCTTTGCCATGGATTCCAATAGGTCTCGAAGCATTCACTGGGACTAATATTTTTGCTATCAAAAAATTAATCATGCCACCACTTACCAGTCGGTGGGATTCGCAATTAGCATCTTCATTGTTACAGCTCGTTACACTCGCATTGTAAACAGGTTGGCATCACCAACTGCACAGGCAGCAATCTACACCACACTGAATACAGTGAATGAATGATGGGCTGCAACAAAACAGCCAAGCGGGTTGTATGCGCAAACTTTCTTTACTTTCCAAAGGACCTACGTTCTTCAACTATCCAATCATAAAATGTACCTCTTTATGTGAACAGGAGTGTACATGGGTTCTATAGTGTGAATTAAGAGGTTCAAATCCTTGTGGAGGCAGTTTTCCATTTACTTTTCAGTCCCTCTTGTGTTCCAAGCTGTATTGTGTCATCAGTATGTATTGAAGATTAGGCACACATAGGAACCAGGCAACGTCGAAGTCTTCTGTGTTTGAAAGGCAACAGATCCCGTTGCGGTAGCACTGCCAGAGAAGATTCCACGCAGGTAAAACAGTGAAAAATCAGGCGAGGCCAGGCCGGCTCAGTAGCTCAGTGGTAGAGCAATAGCACGGTATGCCAGAGACCCAGGTTCAAGTCATGATCGAACCTGCATTTTTCGCTGAAAAGAATCAGTATGTAGTTTGACTGCTACATGGGAGACCTAGATTTGATCTCAGTAGGATTTTTATTTTACTCCTTTCATAAGTGGTGGGCCTCCCCCATGGCGCAGTGGTAGCGTCATTGCCTTGTAATCAAGGGGTCCCGGGTTCGATACCCGGTGGAGGCACAAGTGGTTCGGATCCCACTTTAAACTGTAGGTCCAGTCCCGATTAGCCTTACTGTGCATAAAGTGGACTTAAAATAACAACAACTCGTATCAACAACTCCTTTCATAAGTGGATCTGCCCCTCATCTAGCCCCTTGTGAACAGGTGCCTTGTGGTTGAGGCAGTAGATAATTGGCATCCAATCACAGAGGTTGAGTATGTGTGGAGCACTACTTCAACACCACAGTGTGGCAAGGTGCTTTAAAATTCTTCTGCATGCCAAATAATAAGAATCTTTAATCATGGTATTTTACTACACTAAAAGAAAGTACTCGCTTATCCATGAAACTTTTTTTTTTCAGTGGTCACTTCCACCATCTTCTTGGAAACTTGTGCTATTGCTTGACAAACTTGTTGTTTTGTTTTAAAAATCAAATTCAAGCTTTTACTAAAATTAAGAAGTATATTTCACTTTCTGTCAAGCAAAATGCTTATATTTGTGCATTTCCGATTGTTTCTGTGAAATTACAACATCTCACAATTCAGACAAGCTTTTTTTTTTTACAACAATAAATCATAATTTCTCCATTTTCAGTTTTGCTCCATGTCAAAAACTAAAATACCTAAACCCAAAAAACTAAAGATATACTATAATTCCTATGACAACAGGTTTTGCAGGTAAGTCACTATTCTCTGACATCGTCAGATATTGAATAAACACACAAATCATGTGCCAAGTTACAAGAATTATAAAATAACAATGATAAATATTAGTCCAACGGGAAAGGACATGTCAATTTGGATTCCTCTTCAACTGCAGCAGTTCGTACCAAGGGGCAACAAAGGAACAGGTGACAAATGTGGACCTAGCAGCATGCCTAAACCAGTGGTGAAGCATAGAGTTCCTAGCAGGGTAGGCACATGCGATAATTTCCATTAGTTGCTTAAATATGAAAAAAGAAAGGGAAAGGGGGGTATGTCATGGAGAGTGGTTCAATGTATCTCCAGGCCGCTTCTTTACTTGCCAGTGGCCTGATGTTTTCAAAAGTGTTGTTACCAGCCATTAGTACGATAGTTATGTCTTAGACGTTCTCTTCCCGCCCACGAGATGTCATCGATCTAGATTTTGTTCATTTCGTTTTTTTTTATTTGTTTGTATTTCTTTCAACCCCTGATTTATGCACACACCTCCAGAAAGAACTACCAATCACGGGACATCGCGAAAATCCAACGAATAGTGCTCTAACCTTGTCAATTCTTCATCACTTTTTTTCTAAATTTATTTTGCAATTGAGGTGAAAAGGGCTAGAACCCCGCCATAATTTTCGGGTCAGTCTGACGTTTGTGCCGTGAGCAGACGACAGAATTCCGCACTTTCAGCGACTGTCAGTTTGGTACGTTCTACTGCTGCCAACTTAGTTTTTTTTAGCAAGACTTCCTCGCACCGAGGAAAACACCATTGTTATCTGTTGTCTAACTAAAGGAATGGTTGTAGTTAATTCCCGTCTTGGCTTTCTAGATAAATGAATTTGTGACACCTGTATGTGCAAGTAAACATAATTTAAATTTTGAATATTTTCGTCTCATTTGTTCTGATCTATTCTCGTCGTCACAATTAGCACAATTAGGTCACCTGGCTTCGTAACGTGTTAGGATGACCACCACGGGGCTTTCAAGAAAAAACATAAGTAAAGGTGACCTCTCTCATTCAGTGTGTATACTTCACATCCTAGTTTGTTCTAACCTTTGTGTTAGTAGACACCTTTACGTGATAATACATAGAACATAGGATCCTTGTTTGGGACCCGGCAACACGACAGGTTACTATGTAACATATAAACAGGTTATAATAAATGTAGTTGCTTGAGAGAATAGAATCCCAATTTTTAGGTGCAATTCAGCTCTTTTCTGCCAATCCAATGTGACAACACTGGCCTGTTCCGCCAGACCTGAAACAGACATGGCCCGCGCAATAACCCCATAACACTCTTTGTCCTAAACCCAAAAAAAGTCTTCCCTTGCATTGTACTCTCATTGCTCGCCCTCTTCTGTTGTTATCTCTTCAGGATAAACGAAACTGCCTACCTCTTCGCTTGTGTTGGCTGCATAAAAAAATGTCTGCTTGCAATATATATTCGACGACAGTGTTAACGCATTAAATAACGTTTCAACAACTTTGAATTGTTTAAAAAATATTTTGCTGTCACTTGCCACTGCTACTTGCAAAGGAAAATATAGTTGAAAACATTTTAGAAATGATTGTTATAAGAAGGAAACATGAAAAACCAAAAGTGGGTCCTACCTTACCGATGATTACATCTTCAGTCAATTAAGAAGTCGATTGTTCTTGCATTTCAGTCCAGCACTTCTTGCATAAATCTGATTGCTGCACACTACACGAATCACAAACAAAGCTCTACCGCCACGAACCTCGTGCTCCGAGCCACGCTCCCTCGTAGCATCCTAAGCAGGAGGCAAGTTTTCACAGCGAGGGAACGAGTGAGGGAATCCCCGTTCACGATAAAAATAAATTATTCTATTTCCAGTGAAAGTAAAACTACTTCGTAAATATAAGGCGTAGCTAGCATTTTAATTTACATAATTTGGTATGAAGACTTACTTTACAAATATAAGTTCTTTAGACTTTCTGTTTACGCTACGGTGTTGGGTGAATCGACAAGACCATCAGCACTCTGACCAGAAAACGAAGTCAGAACTACAGTACTCCGTAATTTTCAATTTCACTTACACTTGTCGATGAAAGGAAGGAAAAGCTAAGTTTCGTACAAAATATGGAGAATGTACAATGAAATAGAAATCTCTCTGCACAAACACAGGCTAATGTTTACAAAAAATGCCGGTACACCACAAATTTCCAACCCTGGCGGAAATGCAGTGTTGCTGATATTCTGTTCGTCCTAGTGGGTAACACCGTGAGGCCGGCCTCAGGAGAACGTTATAAGCATACGTACAGTACTCGTAAGATTAGGCTTCCCGCATATACGACCGTACGACGGAATGTGAAGCGAAGAGGCCCCAGCAAATGTGCCTCTCTCCGTGGAAAGTTCGTATACTGGACAGGGTTAGAATTTTTTTGTAATTACCATGAATGAAAATTCCAAATTTTTCCACTGCATTACATGTGTTTTGACGAAATAAGTAAATACACCTTTAAAACAGTAATGGCGTGGGTAGGCCCAGCCTCCTGGCCTAATAGGATGCTTCTCCACTGGCCTAAACACTATATGCACTCACCAAGCAATAGCACAAGTTCCCGTAAGGATGGTGGTAGGGGCCACCGAAATTAATAGAACACATAAAAAACATTTTGTGGATAAGTGAGAACTTCTTTTAGTGCATTAATTGCTACCACGTCTTTAACTCCCCATACCACGAATGGTATTTTTTTTTTGTATAAAGTTCATTTTCTGCAATTTAATTGTTATATTATTAATATTGTTTGTTACTAACTTGTACAACAACTCACCATCTGATTTATTTCTAGCCATCACACCCTTCTTCGAGTGTAAGCATCAAATCGTTCACTCCTTCAGAGAAGGAGAGTGGCAGTGCAAGGGGACCACCAGGTTCAGGAGGGGAAGGTGAACCACCACCACCACCACCACCACCACCGCCACCAGATGAGGAGAAGAAAAAAGAAGCAGAGGAGACTGAGAAAGGTAATTGTGGAAAACTTATAAGGTTTTTATTTCATTGGGACAAGATAGGTAAAATGTATAAAGTGCCTCTTGGCTAATTTGCGAAGATGGGGATGAGTGATGAAATGATGAAATTGATGAATGGACATTCACAAACAACCAAGCCCGACCGGGATTCGAACCCGGGACCCTTGGTGTCGCAGCGCGATGTGCTAACCACTCGGCCACAGGATCGGGCATAAAAAGCGATAGAGACATGAAACTTACGCTAGGTATTAACTTTGTGCATGTGGATATTTTAAACATTAAACAAGAAAATCATTCTATATATGATAGGTAGGTTACTCTTTCGTACGATAAATTTCAACTGTTTCCTTTCATCTGGGAAGTGATTGAATAACATATCCAGTTGACGGTCACACCTGATACTGCCCTCTGACATGACCAATGTTGCCAGTACAAATCATAATTTCAAAAAGTACACTTTTTTGTGAATATACCATAATTAACATCATAAATAGTCTGTAATGCATAAAATGTGCAATTTTTTTTATCAGTTCGATATATACACACAAAGACCATCCATACACATCAAAAATTTTTGCAAGTGACTCCACAGCTGTCTTTTATTTTGTTTTTACTTCGTACAAAACTTGTTTACACCATAGTAACTTTTTCCGCATATTGAACGTTCATGTAGAGCATGATTTTCTTGTTTAATGTTTAAAAATATCAGTCTCTGTTGCGTGACTTTTTCGACACCCTGTGTAATACTTGGGAAATACCTTGAAAAGCACTACTACGTCAGCTGACACTGATAGCACTAGTGTCTGCTCAAATTACACACCACCAGGTTGTTGTCTCTGTAGCAAAATGGTCTGCCAGACTAACGGTCTCACCACCTGTGGCCCAGGTTCCAGTCTTGAAGTGGAGATTGGCATTTCTTTGTGATTGTCTCTTCATTAGTTTAATCTAATCATCATTCATCCTCATCACAATTATCTGTCATATGAAAAGTTATTACCACATGCACAAATCACCAAGGTATCCATTTACTATATATAAAAAGGTATACCTTTTGGGGGGGGGAGAAAGCTTGAAGTGAATGCTTGCGATTTAGGCTGCAACTCATGAGCATGCTGGTGGAAAATATTGACAACTTTTAGTCAAATGTCCATACCAGCCCTAGTTTGAGCTCTTTTGAAACATATTTTTTTTTTCCAACATGACACAATATGTCCTTATGCCGCCCCCCATGCTGGAGTGGTTAGCACATCGTGCTATAATGTTAGGGGTGTTGGGTTCGAATCCCAGCCTGGGCATGGATGTTTGCGAGTGCCCATTCATAATTTTCATTGCTCATCCCCATCTTCACAATTAGCCTAAAAGTGGCACAAAAGTGAAGTAAAATAAAGCAACTCAATCAATCAATATGTTCTTACAAGGTTGCTATAGAGGACTATGTTTACAGGGTGGCTACTCACGGGGAATTCCTTGAATTCTGGGAATTTTGCGTGAATTATTGGCTCTGGAAATTCTGCGTGAATTTCTCTCCGTAGATGTGAAAAATTGCAACTTTTATTTATCCAAATTCCATTGAATTTATACATATTTATAAATGCCCTGAGACAAGTTTCTCACATTTTAGTTTTTATTTATATCAAGGAAGGAAGAGAGAACTGCGTGGAAAGATAAAACAGAATTCTTTCAATCTGTTTACTTTGTTAGTGTCCTTTGCAGAACAATCTATCTGACAGACTGAAGATTATTGCAAGATAATCTTGAAATTGATTAGGTAAATTTGAGTTTGAAATTCTTATACAATTAACAATTTTTTCTAGATTAGCATATCCCATAACATTTGTGACTTGTAGATATGTTTCGCAGTGGCGTCTCGTCCCTTGGGGCTTCCGGGGCTTAGCCCCTAAAGAAAAACGGACGTATTCACGTAATTATCAATCACCATAACGCATAACTATCACACAGTCTTTTAAAAGGCGATTTTTACCCACGTAAATTCATCATCTGTTGCAATGGATACGACAGCGCTCCTAGCGTCATTGATGTCAATTATTGGTTTCCGGGGCACGTCGCAAAGGAAGGCGTGGCCTACACGTACCTACGCTACAGTGAAGGTCACATGCTAGCAGAGAGAGGAGGGGAGAGTGCAATGGATTTGAGTGCTGATTTGGGGCTACTTCCGTTGCGTCGCGTTCGATCTCGCGTGTTGTTCTGTAGTGTTTTGGTGGCTTTCATTCGCTATGTTTGAGTGAGTTTTTTTGAGTGATGTTCGAACACAAATTGATGAAGGACATAGGCTGTCAATTACAAGACACAATGAATTTGTCTGGAAAAATAGGCATATATTAAATAGAATTATCGATTGCTTAAAATTCTGTGGTCGACATGAACTTGCTCTACGAGGACATAATGAAAGAGAACAATCTTTAAACAGAGGCATCTTCCCAGATTTATTATCCCTTCATAGAAGAGGTAACTTCGTGTTCTTTATTGTAGTGAAGAGTTGAAAAACATAAACTCTATCAGTAAATTGCATTCATTTTTTATTTAAAATTATTTAGAGGGTACCTTTTCAGAAACAGTAAAAATGACAAACATAGTTTTAATAACTCCAGTGGCAACAGCTGAATCTGAACGATGTTTCAGCACATTGAAGGGTATTAAAACCTGCTTAAGAAATGCAATGGGACAAGACAGACCAAATGCCTTGGCACTTGCTTACAATAGAGATAGAATACATTGCAAACATAGAGGGCTTCAACGAAAAAGTAATAACAAAATTTGCTGAGCAGAACAGGAGTCAACGTTCGTAGAAAGGTATGTTTCACAACAATACCCATTTTTTTGTAATTCATGTAATTTGTCATTACATTTTAAATTCTTTCAAAAAAGTAAGTCCAGTTTTGTAGTCTAGAAGAAAAAAATATCTATTTTTTGTAATTCATGTGAATTGTCATTATATTTTAAATTCTTTAAAAAATAAGCCCCGACCAAATTTGAGGCCACGAGACACCACTGATGTTTCGAGTCTGAGTATCTGAAATGACAGATCTACACTCCTCACCTTAAATGAAATATTGTGAATACATATATAGTTAAATTTAATTTAATTAGAATTTTTGGGTACATTGGAATCACACAGACACTTTATATTGTTAATATAGTCAAGTGTGTATGTGTGAGAAGTGGTAATATGTAAGGTTGAAATAGAGAAAACATCTGCTTGTGCCATTGAATTTTTGGAATGTTCGCCTTGACAACTGGGAATTATTAGGGGCATGCATATTTCGTTTTTGACAAAAAAACGAAATTTGAAAAAATGCATTGTAGTGTTAATTTTTCATGTTTTTGAAAGGTGTGAGATGCATTTTGTGACCATATTTTGTCACGAAATAATGCGAAATGAACTGCAAAAAGCGAAATTAACACTAAAACACGAAATTCAGGGTTTATTCACCGACGTGACACCTTCTGAGGTCTGAATTATCCTGAGAGTTATGCAATTTCCGGAAAATTTATTAATTCTGCTGTTAATATTGGAGAAGCAAAAATGGACTCCTTTACACAGAAATAAACTTAATACTCTGCTAACTACATAAATGTGCTATTAGAAGTGAAATGTTAATTCTGTGGAATAAGTGCAGTTTTTAAATCAAATTTAGGATTACATTCACAATTTTAAAACCAAAATGTCTTTTTATATACCACTTTTCATCCAATTTTTCACCGCTATAACACCGATATTTTATTTTATTTACCGCTTTTGAACCCGAAATTGACTAAATTTTTGTACCGAAATTTTGCTTTTTTATTTACCAAAAATATGTGCCTCTAGGAATTATACTTGAATTTTATCATGGTTCTCGAGTGCCCACCCTGGTTTAGAACAGTATAGGGGAAAGTATAGGAATGTGTAGATTAAAACACATTGACACTGGAAAGTGGGTTGAAGTATTGGCTCTTTTCTTGAAAACTGCTAAGAAGAGTGAATTTGGAAGTTCTTCAGAATGAAGGAAGTATTCTAAAGCCACACAAAGTGGTTACAAAATGATGGTTAAGCAAGAGGTTCAATGCACCATGGTATCTGCAGTCATTATGCCACTGGTTTCATCCAGGTTGACATTTACACAGCAAGCACGCTCTTACCATTCATAAAAACAGTCACAGGTTCAATTCCTGGTGGGAGATCCAAAACGTTCATTCTGACCCAATGTAGAGAAGACAATTGGCGAGATACTCCAGTCTTAAAAGCCAGAAAATCAACATCAAGGGAGTTGGATTTATTTTATTTTTTGTTCCTCTGTTTTGCCACCTCTCCCCGTTACCTTTCTGGAGTATTTGAATGGATTGATATCCCCACTGTAGGATGATTGTGCTGTGACTCTGTTACAGTAACTTGTATTAGACCTAAAAGGATATGGATCCATTGCAAATTCAAGTTCATTGTAAAAATATATTTGCTGTGATTTGTTATTCTTCAAGCTGACTATGAAAATGCAATTCATTTATGTAAATAAACATATTTGTCATTACACATGTAAGGAAGCAAAAACTAAGTGTATCCTTCATTAGCATTCTATTTTTTTTCGGTACAATATTAATCTAATTCTCATGAAACACTCAAAATGTTGACAGACACAGAATTTATTCTTAAATAAACACATGACGTTTCAACCTTATAGTGAGCTGGCCCCCGTGGTGGAGTGGTTAACACATCACGCTATGATGCCAGGGGTCCCGGGTTTGAATCCCAACCTGGGTTTGTATGTTTGTGTGTGTGCATTCATCACTTTCATCATATCATCACTCATCCCCATCTTCGCAAATTAGTCAAAAGTGGCACAATAAGTGAAGTGGAATAAAGCAAATCAATCAATCAATCAACCTTATACTGTGTTTATTTAACAATAAATTTTGCCTTGGTTAGCATTTTGATTGTTTCATTAAATGTGGAAACAAGGCTTAATAGCGTTGCTATTTCTCATGTTCGTTTAATGAGAAACATATATAATACAATTGTCCATATTACCAGAGTTTAAATTTTAACTACTATTTTAATTAGTAATTATGGCTCTTGATGTAACATTAAAGTATCGCATAAATTTTTATATTACTATTACATCCTAAAAAGTATTAATATTTGATTAATTACAGTTGAAGAAAGAAATATTTTGCGTCAGATCTGGTCATACTTGAGATTCGCATGGGTTTTCATAGGAAGTGTTTTGGTGAGTGTCACAAGATGGCTGAACAGGTTCTCCAGAGACTATCGTTATGTGGCCAAGTGCTTGGCTGAAGAGAAGAACACTCTTAAGGTAAATACCACATACAATGCAGATTTCAGAAAATTATTTGTTTACCAGAAAATGAAAGAGTAACTCAAAAAGTTGTATTAGTATTACTTTAAAACTATATAATGCTAAACTGCACAGAAATTTTTGTCAATGCCCTGTGAAGTGCCCAGTCTTTCTGTTACTTTTTGGTGCTTAACGGC
Source organism: Lepisma saccharinum (assembly GCF_977018435.1). NCBI lineage: Eukaryota > Metazoa > Arthropoda > Insecta > Zygentoma > Lepismatidae > Lepisma > Lepisma saccharinum. The sequence continues at coordinate 36,252,263 of NC_139255.1, read as the reverse complement.
ACCAGTCTTTTGGAATGGATTTAGCTATGGATATCATTATTTGAAGTAGGACCTGTTTGGTAATGATTTATTGTAATAACCAAATTTGTTCTGAAAAATCAAAATATCAACATTTCTTTCCCTATGAACATTCTCCTTCACCCAGACATCAATGCAGCATGATTAGCATTGCCACATACAAATTCATAGCAGAAACAAATCTATGTTATTTGTGAAGCATATTTTTCTTTTTTTTTTTTTTTATTATTGACCTATTAAATTCAGTGACTCGCTACTACCTTTCATAAAAGGCTGTTTGTTTTGGGAAATGCACTTCCCACTTTTTGAAGTCACCTAATATGCACCTGACAGTGAATAATCGCACAGTTTGTGTTTCTGCCAAAAACAAAATAGACATATTCCTACACATCCAATTGGTTATCAAAAATAACAGAGAAGTGTAACAAAAATGTGTTATTGGTTACAAACACATACTTATCCACTTCATTTTTCTACATAGGCACCATATATTTTTCTCAGCAATTTTGGTGCAGTGGAACAAGCTTTTGTATACCTCGTGCATAAAATTCTGCCCATGAAACTTCAGCATGTCCACCACTGCTATTTTAAGAGTATCACTTTTGTGCACACTGTTCCAATGTGCTATGGCCAGGAGAAGGGAATTGTAAAACTAAAAATTATACTTTTTTCTATGGTGGTACTGAAAATCATAATTTTGGAACAGGCTTTTTCATAAATAATAGAATTATCTCGGCTCTTAAAACAGTAGAATTTATTAATGATAGGATATCATATGCAGTTTTACAGGGTAGGTGGTGTAAAATTATTTTAATAAACATACATGCACCAACGGAAGATAAAGATGATAATAATAAAGATGATTTTTATACAGAGTTAGAACAGGTCTTTGATAAATTTTCTCAGTATGATATGAAAATTCTGTTAGGTGACTGTAATGCACAGATTGGCAAAGAAGAGACATTTAAACCCACGATTGGTAAAGAAAGTCTTCATGAATTAAGTAATGATAATGGTATAAGATTGATTACTTTTGCAACCTCAAAGAATTTAATTGTGAAAAGTACTACTTTTAAACATAAAGATATCCATAAATATACCTGGTCTTCTCCAGATGGTAAAACTCATAATCAGATAGATCATATTCTCATTGATAAGAGAAGGCATACTAGTATAATTGACGTTCGTACACATAGAGGTGCTGACTGTGCCAGTGACCATTATTTAGTAATTGCTAAATTAAGACAAAGACTCTCAGTGATAAATCATAAGCAACAAAATCTAAAAGTTATAAAATTTGATACAGGAAAGTTTGTTGATGAAAGAATTAAGAAAGATTACCAAATTAAACTGTCAAATAGATTTGATGTTTTGCAGGATTTAAATGATGATGAAAATATAAATGAAACAGACGTAAATAAGAATTGGGAGCACATACGTAATGCAATAGAATCAGCAGCTAAAGAAAGTATAGGATACCATAAACCAAGAAAAAGTAAGCCATGGTTTGATAATGAATGTCATAATCTAATAGAAATAAGAAATCAGGCTAGACTTAGATGGTTAAATAACTCGGATGATACAAATCTAAGCAATTATAATAGAATAAAGCGAGAAGTTAACCGCACGTTTAGAAGTAAAAAAAGAGATTACTTGAAAAGCAAAATTGACGAAATTGAAACAAACAGCAAAAATAAAAATATCAGAGATTTATATAAAGGTGTAAATGAATTTAGAAAGGGGTGGCAACCTAAAGTAAACTTGATAAAAGATAAAGACGGTGATTTTCTATCTGACCCATGCGATATTCTAAATAGATGGAAGAACTACTTTAATGACCTTTTAAATGTCCATGTAGGAGATAAATCAGAAGTAAGTGAAGTCCACACAGCAGAACCTTTAGTTCCAGAACCTAACTTGACGGAAGTTAAAGATGCTATTAAAAGGCTAAAGAATAACAAAGCACCTGGCATTGATTTAATACCAGCTGAGTTAATTAAATATGGTGGAAATTCATTAATATGTCAAATTCATAAATTAATTTGTTTAATATGGAATAAAGAAGAAATCCCTCAACAGTGGAAAGAATCCATAATTGTTCCTGTGTTTAAAAAAGGTGATAAAATGAACTGCAATAATTACCGTGGAATTTCTATACTCTCAACAACATACAAAATATTGTCTAACATTATTTTAACAAGACTAACCCCATATGCTAATGAAATTATAGGTGATTATCAATGTGGATTTAAACGTAACAGATCAACTACAGATCAAATTTTTCACATCAGACAGACACTTGAAAAAAAGTGGGAATATAATCAAAATGTCCATCAGCTATTCATTGATTTCAAAAAAGCATATGATTCGGTCAAAAGAGATAAATTATATAATATATTAGTAGAGTTTGGAATACCTAAGAAGCTTGTTAGTATGATAAAAATATGCACCAGTGAAACAGAAAGTAAAATTCGTGTGGGTAATAATATGTCTGACAAATTTACAATTCATGATGGGTTAAAACAAGGAGATGCATTATCTCCATTGCTCTTTAATTTTGCCTTAGAATATGCTGTAAGGAAGGTAAAAGAAACTAACGAAGGACTAAAATTAAATGGTGTGACTCAGTTGTTAGCATATGCAGATGATGTAGACTTACTGGGGGATGATGTGAATACAATTAAGAATAATGCTAAAATATTTTTCAAAACTGCTAAAGAGATAGGTTTGGAAGTTAACAAAGAGAAAACTAAATATATGCTTACAGGCCGAAACCAAGTGTTAGGTAATAATCAAAATCTAATTATTGATAACAACTCGTTTGAACCAGTTTCCAAATTCAAATACTTAGGAGTAATATTAACAAATGAAAATTATATTAAAGAGGAAATAAAAAGTAGGCTTAATTCAGGAAATGCATGTTACTTCTCTCTTCATAAACTTTTGTCTTCTCGTTTAATATCTAAGAAACTAAAAGTTAAAATATACAAAACAGTAATTTTGCCTGTAGTATTATATGGATGTGAAACTTGGTCCCTTACATTGAAAGAGGAACATAAATTGAGAGTATTTGAAAATAAAATCCTTAGGAAAATCTTTGGACCTAAAAGGGATGAGGAGACAGGTGAGTGGAGAAGGTTACATAATTTAGAACTACATAATTTGTACTCATGTCCAGATATTATTAGAATAATTAAATCAAGAAGACTTAGGTGGGCAGGACATGTGGCACGAATGGGAGAGGAAAGAGGAGTTTACAGGATTCTTGTTGGGAAACCAGATGGTAAGAGACCTGTAGGAAGGCCAAGACGAAGATGGAGGGACAACGTTGAGATGGACCTAAAGGAAATCGGTAGGGATGGAAAAGAGTATATAGAACTTGCTCAAGATAGGAACAGATGGAAGGCCTGTGTTGCTGCAGCCATGAACCTTCGGGTTTAAGGAGGCTAGAGAGTTAGTTAGTTAGTTAGTTCCAATGTGCTAGTAACAATTTGAAAACCGTATTTCCTGCTGGAAATCCTAAAGCAAGGGCACTAATTGCAAAGTGACTATTTTCTCACACTTTTGCATTCACATCCTCAACAATATTGTTGATTTTAACACAAACCACTTAGCCACTCCTCTCTTGATCATGAATATCTGCATGGTCTTCCCAAATCTCATGACACCATTGCTGTACTTTTTCTTCGCTCATTACTGTTGGCCTCACACCTTGCAAGTTTGTGTATTATTGTAGTTGTCATGACACACTTTAACACAAAAGTAAAGGGCAGTAGACTGGTGAACATACACATGGCTGCTATGTGCCCAATTTGCAGCTAGTATGCAAGTGTGATGCTACCACTTTGCCAGTCAAATTTTATAACCAATCAACCCTTACTTTTGAAATGCACCTTGTATATGATCAACCCTTACTTTTGAAATGCACCTTGTATATGTTTAATGCCACCATGTATCATAAAAATCACCATTATTGTTATTCTTATGTAATGGTTGCTCAAGTGAAAATGAGACTCTTGGATTATGGTCATTGTTTAATTACACAAAGTTTTGCATTTTCGCCAGTACATGGCAGTGTATGTCAGGATGCAAGCTGTTATCATTGGAAAGTGTTAGTGCGCTGTGTACACATGCTGAACCAAGTTGCCTGCCTTCGGTCATGACATGGATTCATCCAAACAGGTCCAGCAAGTGGTTATTAAATTTTTGAAGGCAGGATATGTTAGTGGAGCTGAAATTTATTGTTGTGTGAAAGATATGTATTGGAATGAGTGCCTGGCATGGTGTACAGTGTTCAGATGGTGCAGTGGCAAGAGTGTACCAAGATTTGCTGCAGCTCTTCTGCTGTCTTCAATCACGCTCTGACCTGTTGCCCTGCAATGGGGCCGATGCCATGCCCCCTTCAGCACCCCCTATCCAGAAACTATATTATACCAAAAACATTATCTTTTACAGTGTCATATTATATCATGTCGTTGTCATATTAAGTGACACTACTGTTATTATTTATAACAGGCAAGCATTGATCCTACTCTCAAAGAGATTTTGCATTTATTTTCCTGTACCGTTGGCACTCTATAAAGATCAACGGCCCTTGTCATTATTTCTTCAGAATTGTTGTTAAAAATGGTTTCTTCTTGTGTTTCTAGTAGTCTGTTTGTGTTTTTCAATAAATGTATAGCTCTGTGTCATTTGTTGTATGTTTTCCTTTGCTCTGTTGATACAAGGTTTTGATGTTTGCCTACTTCTTCTTCCTCTTTCTTCAAGTCGCATTGGAACAAAAATTTCTGTTGCTTTCAAGTATCATCAGCTCATTCTCGGGAAAGTCTTTAACGCGAGTTGTATCGTGACGGTAGTTTCCTTGTTAATTTGTTCTATTTTTTCTAGTAAATGTGCCATTTCAGACTTTTTCAACGATTGTTACAAAGAGGCCAAAAATTCGCAAAGAAATATTACAGTTCGTTGTTGAGCACAGTGTGGCCCAAGATAATTTAACTAAGCATTTTGTCTTGATACCACAACATCTTAAACGGAAGGTGGGTTACGTATTATTTAAAGCAAATGCATATGAAAAGAGTGTAATAAAGCAACGGAACATTTTCAGAAAAGTGAATTAAGTCCAAAAAATTGAATTGATAATTACATGAAAGTGACTATATAATTTTGTATTTATTGTGTTACTTTCTTTTTCAAATTGCAGAACTTTAGGTTGCATAGTAGTTATTTCTTTCTTTTACCCAACACACACAAACTGAACATTCAGCAGTTGTCACCTAAACAACGTATTTGACATTTGATTACTAACTGAATTTTGTACCTCAACTGGTTGTGCCTTGTAATCAAGGAATCCTGTGTTCGATACCCGGTGGAAGCATATAGTGGTTCGGATCTCGCTTTAAACTCTAGATCCAGTCCCGATTAGCCCATAGGTGCATAAAGTGGAGTTAAAACAAGGGATGTCAATCTAAAATTGTACATTTGAGTCGTGGTAATTTATGTTAATTATTATAAGAGCGTTGCAGAAACTTGAAACTGAAGGATTTTTTTAGAGAGAGTAAACAACACTATTAGAGGGGGGAATATACCTCGACCCCTCTCCATGGAAAAATGCCTTGCCTTGCCTCTCCCTGGAAAAAATCCTCCAGTCATCCATATATTTCATTGGCCTCCCTTGAACAAACTGTTCTTTTCAAATTTCCAAACGTCGTGCTAAAATCAGGCAAAAATGAAGCGCGTCGCTAGTATTCTTCCTTCAGTTTCATTAGTATATTAGTATAGATGACCACTAAAAGTTAATTGATATTTGAATTACAGACTAAAACATGCATGCATATTCCATGATTTCTTTATTTTCAATGTCGCACCCCCTAAATTTCATTCCACATGCCCTCAGCACCCCTAGATGATTAATCCTGGTGCCGCTGCTGCCCTGTAACATTCACATTTTTGGGCCACTAAAAAAGCTCTAAAAGGTTGCCGATTCACTAATAATGCTGAGGTCCGGAATGCCGTTGAAGACTGGTTTCACAGCCAGCCATGAATGTTCTTTGCTTGGGTATCCACAACCTAGACACATGCTGGGATACTTGCTTGAACCAACAAGGCAGTTATGTGTTGATTTCTCTGTATTTCCCCACTCATGTGTTAATTTCTCTGTATTTCCCCACTCATGTGTTGATTTCTCTGTCTTTTCTCACTCATGTGTTGATTTCTCTGTCTTTTCCCACTCATGTGTTGATTTCTCTGTCTTTTCCCACTCATGTGTTGATTTTTGTCTTTTCCCATTCATGTGTTGATTTATCTGTCTTTTCCCATTCATGTGTTGATTTATCTTGTCTTTTCCCACTCATGTATTGATTTCTCTTGTCTTTTTCCACTCATGTGTTGATTTCTCTTGTCTTTTCCCACTCATGTGTTAATTTCCCTCACCTTTCCCTCTTGTGTATTGATTTCCCTTACTTTCCTATGCTGAAAAAAGGTCTCACTTCATTTGGGCAACTTTTATAATTTATTATTTGTCAATTCCATTTTAACTAAAGGAGAAATAACAGTAGTCTACATATATTGTATGTTTTTGGTTTTTTTATGTACATTAATGTATTTCTGTAGCTGTAAATTATCTGAGGCAATACTTGTGTTTTCAGGTGAAGAGTGATTTCAGGACAGGAACAAGGAGTGGCCGTTCTCAAGTATGGCAGCCCCTTGAGGAAGTAATTCCATCCAGAAAATCTAGGTATTTCCTTAGCAATTAACACAACACACACCTTACATGAACATAACCTTAGAATCTCGTTGCCTGTAAAATTAACAACCCGCACTGCTTAACCCTCCCTGCTTGTGAAGAATATCACTGCTTTACTAACATGGGTTCGAAGCATGTGCATAACATACCATCTGGGGTGTTTTAGTGTTGAGGGGATAAATGTTCAATGTAAATGATTGTTTGATTGCAAGGGGTCATTTTTTATATTAATTAGTTGTTTTTTGTAATGTATTGTGCATATAAATTTGGAACCTAATAGTTTTTAGCATTTGATGAAACCTTAATTGTTTTCCCCCTCATGGTGATATTGTTGCTTGTAATATCAGAACTTCCCTGTAGTTTTTATAATCAGACTTATTTTAAATTAATATTCCTTGGTATTGGTAGTCTTGTTAAAGTAGTTGCTCTGTAGTACACAACTTCTGTTCAAGGGAACCGTTGGAGATTCGCATTGAAAGAGCAAGCGACGATGCAGAGTTGAATGACGATGACTTCTCTCAGCTTCCTGCTGATCAGAAGTTTCAAGTTTCTAAGAGGTGGGTAAGAGCAAGCACCGAGCCAGAAATGTTGCATGCATGATGAATGTCGAGTAGAGTTGCCTTTGGTAGTGCATTCTGTGGCAAATGTATCTTGTTAAATGTTGATTAAAATGGAGTATCGCTACGAAGAACAGATTATGACCATAGTCGTGTCTGGCAGTTATTTGCAATGGATATAAATGTGCTTTCTGAAATAGAAATCAGGCAGGCACCAGGAAAACTATCGAGTTTTCATGTTATATTCCAGATGTCTTGCAATTCTTTACTTGAAGCATGTGTTCTGCATATACAGTGGGGATGGACTGATATGAAATTTGTTTGATATTGATGAAGTACCGATATGGAATTTACTGATATCAATAACTGATATTTTACCAATCCGATATAAACTTCCAAATGGTTCATTTGCCTCCTTAATAAATGAGTGTTACCAGATGAAACAATCGGAATAAGCTGCATATTTAGACATTTATTAAAAAGTACAGAATTGAAATTATATGTTTATATCCATAAAAACTATAACGAAATGGCAACAATATTATACCAAATTGTAAGATATATATAGATATATCAGATTGGTACAATTGTACACCGATATGCCTATATCGGCCAATACCGATAGAGTACCAATTAATATGTCCCATATGTTACCTTCCATCGAGGTAACAGATGGGAGCTATCCTGTTTCATTACCCCTTCAAATACCACCCAACTCAATATTAATTTTACTGATCTGATATTTCCATATGTAGCCTATAACTTTGTGCAAAAATATGCCGATATTATTTCTGTTGTTTTAAAAGTATAATTCATTTACCTTGGTTTTGTAAAGTAAGTGCCTAAGCACACATCTTCATTTTCAATATCCATTGCAGTCACCTACGTAGTTACATGCCATAATTCAGGAAGGGAATGAGCCATTCAAATTCTTAATAGAACTTCTATAACTTTGTATTGGATTCATACAATATCATGTTATCAATATTGCTACTTTATTTCTACCCATGTAAAATTTCATATTATCGCATCCATAATATTTATACTTAATTGCTACTTCTGTAAATTAATATGGAAAAGAAACTTTGCACCTTGATGTGCATAAATATTTGCAAGCTCTCTCTTGTTATGTTTACAGAACAAATATTATCAGGTTTGCATATGAAAAACCTGGAAATGTCAGGGAATTTTACAGATCGTCTGGAATTTACATGCATTTTGGAGTATGCAAGAGAAAAAGTTGCAAAAATGAACAAGCAGTTCACTTCCACTTCTGGATTCGGTTCTTGTGATTCCACTCACAAAAAAAAGATTCAGTTTAGAAACATGTTTCCTTCGTTCTTATGATTCTCAGTCTTGTGCAAAATTATGGTTCCTTTGAATTTCTGTAATAAATTTTCACTTTTATAATACTAGATATTAGAAAGAATATTAAAGTAAAACTTGCAGTCCAGATATACTTATAAATGTAAGCAAAAAAGCAGGAATTTTCTACAACGCTATAAATCTGCCAGAAAATGAAAAATTGTGTATGGTTTATGAACTTTTTCTGTTGTTTTTATATTGTGGAGATCTGTTATGGTGAAATAATGTGTGTCTTAGCCTGAAGGCTAGATGCTCGTGATTGTAGTACCCAATACATTTGATGCCAATTGTAATTTTACATTTTATTTTTTGAATGTTCACGTGTTCTTGTGTGTGTAGAATGAAATTTGCTAAGAGAAGAAGTTGTGAAAGTGAATATTCATAATAAATACCGGATTATATATTTAATTGAAAAACACAAATTCAAAAGCAAAAATTATGATGATAAACATGTCTGGAAAATTTTCATTTTTGGACTGGAAAACTTGGAAATGTCTGGGAATTTTATAATCAAAGGATCGTAGCAACCCTGAGCATCATACCTTTTATTAAGATTGTATTTACATATAAATTTAGAAACATTTTGTAGGGAGGCAAAGGGTGAAGAAGTTCTCTATGAACGTTAGTTGAGAGACTAAGTGATAAGTTCAGTTCATCCTTCTGTAGTTGACACATCTAGAAGTACTAGATACTGTACATTTTGAGAGAGAAATATTTTGTTACTTTCTGAACTTATTTTCATCTTGTGCCTTGCACATAAATACAATAATTTTATGATTACCCTTTGGTATAACTTTGGGTTTGAAACTTTGTCTATATACTGTTGTTGTGGTTTCTGAAAGTGCATCCTGACACAGAATCATTGAACTATATAAGTTAATTACTAATCTTAATTTATTTTTATTTGTGGTTCTATAAGTTAGAATTTTATAGGTTTGGCTACATTCTTTATAAACAAAAGTGTTTAATACACCCACAGACAAATTATCCATTTAATTTTAATTTAAATCAGTTTCACATTACTGAAATAGATTGGAACAAAATCAAGTGTTCCTTTCATGAAAAGCTCTTTTTTAAAAAACATTGCGAGACATTTCATGTACTTACTATTCAGTCTAGATTATCAATATTGAATAATACTTTATCCTTATAATATTCTAATAATTTAAGCAACAGCAAGAATGAACTGCTTGTTAGCAGTACAGATAATTGGTGTTATTCATATAGATTAGTAACAATTCTTCCATCATACAAGTTGTAGCAAGTGTGCAATTACTTCTAACTGTGAAGAATGTTAATATACACTAAAATGAGTAACAGGATATATTGTGAGTTATACAATTAGTCATTTGAGAACAAACATTTTCATATTAAGTTCGTCATTAATATATATTTCAGCTGATACTTTTTGGAAGAACTTGTAATGTCTGTAAAATAAAATTTTCATAAATTTTATAATGACTATCTTGCAAGAACCAGCTAGCAATGAAAATTCAAGTAAATTGTCTGTAACAAAGGATTAAGCAGTAATTTTGTTTAATTTAAATTTCTGTTGATATCTGGAGATGGTTGTAGGATCATTAGAAAGATACATGTATGTATAATTACTTGTTTGTGTGTATAAATTGTCCATTTTGTAACATGCATGTGTACCTGTATGGTGTATATGTTGGTACAGCATTGGCTGTGAACGATATGCTTTGATAAATCACGTAGCTAGTCTTTGCTTTGTTAGGCCTGATGTAGATGAGAGCAGGGTGTCTTCCAGCCTCGTACAAGTGGAGAATGATGAGGGGGACCAGTGTCTGGAGAGGAGCAGGTGAGGAACAAGATGGTCTATTAGTTAGTAGCATTGTTTCTGATGGAGAAAAGCACTCATTGTTATTGGCAAAATATCTGCACAATCATCCTTTGAGGCTGAGAGAGTACTGATACTAATGTATTGGTGTCAATTGATATCAGTAGTATTGCTATCTGGAAGAATTTGTAATTTAATTACTGATACTGACTGAAATTTTTCCAAAGTCTGGGTGCCCTGTAGGATGTTCAAATCAGGGTTCTTCAGATCTTGGAAAAGTCACAGAAAATCAAAATATGAGTGGGAAAAGTAAGGGAAATGAACACATGAGTGGGAAAGGTCAGGGAAGTCAACATATGAGTGGGAAAGGTTGGGGAAATCAACATATGAGTGGGAAAAGTTGGGGAAATCAACATATGAGTGGGAAAGGTTGGGGAAATCAACACATTAGAGAAAAAGGTAAGAAATGTTAATAAATATGAATTAAATTGTCTTGAAAATCGATGTATGAGTGAAAAAGTTAGCTGAATGAAATTATGAAAAAGTTGGGAAATTTTTAAAATACATTGAAAAATCTGAAAAAGTCAAGGAACATGAAGTGTTTATTGAACATGCTAGAATTAGAATAGGAACTTTTTTTCTTTACCTGAGTGCTTGGTGGAAGATAACTCTACAAAACTTTTTGTAGTTTTTTTTCTGTTCATTTATTTTGAACAGTGTTGAATAAACTGAATTCTTTTTTAATGTCATGTACAATTGATCATTTGAAATTTATTTACCATTAAAAGTCAATGTATAAGTCACAAATCCACACAGTGTGAAAACTGAAATTTAGTGTGCATATTTTGTTGGTTGGTGGATAGCAACACCAGTGGGTGGGAAAGCAGCACAAATGTGAGGTCACTATGTGTGAAGGTTAGTTGAGTGGAGTCAGTTGAACATTGCAATTATATTATTTGAGTATATGTGAGAACAGTATGCAGTTGTACAATATCTATGGGTCAAAGGAGAAAGTTCAGAAATAAATTATGCATGTGAATCCAGCACTTCAACAATGGGCAAATGAAAATGAACATCGAGGTGACATTGAGATTGCACCTGAGTCCACAGCTTGGTGTGTGGAGATGATCTGTGCTACCTAAGTTGCATAAGTTAGAATAATATAAAGCAGCTAGTCATACTGGTTTCTTTGCAACAGGCATGTGCAAGTTTTGTTTAGTGAGTGCTTCTCTCCCTCATAGATTCGTTTAATTTATTTTCATTTTGTTGGCTAATGCACTGTAGTGTCAAGATTTAATTGTTTTAGTTTTTCTGAGTTTATGTTAATAATGTAAAATACTGCAGAAATGGATGGACCTAATTATAAAAAGAAAATTTACTGAGTTGCCTGGCTTGAATGTACGTTGTGTCCTGTACATTCTAGAGAATATGATACAAGTAACAAGATGGTTTTTATTTTATATAATAGCTAATGTTATACAATTCCACATGAAAAGTTTTCCACAATTGTCTGCATTCTTGTCCTCATCTTATAAATGCCAAAAGATGTATGTGTATGTGACAATAACATCTTCCTTGTCAGTTTCAAACCATCCCCACCACACCTCCGCTTGACTCTTGTACAAGACCTATTATCTCAGGAATTAAAAAGGCAAATGTATATGTTGAGCATAATGTTTAGCAAACTTTGTTGAAAAGATAGTAGGCTAATCAGGACCAAAATGCTGAAAATATGCCCCTAACAGAAAAAGAACGTTGGACCTCCTGATTACAAGGCAGCAATGCTACGTTGAAGGATAAATCTCAATAAAGAGGTGCCACTTAAAATGTTGAACACACCAGTTCTGGAACATGCACCAAGGATTCAGTTGTATACTTCTATTAAAAGTAACATTATATTCCCCAGTTCTTGTTGTAACTGACAAGGGTTCCAGTTTTGAGTCTGCCGTGGGTGTCCCTTCATTTTATCTTACTTCCCAACATAGTTATGATTAGCCTAAAGATGCAGAATAGTACCATATTGTTATTATGTCTGTGGTGGTCTAGTTGGTATGGCACCTGACTACCACTAAGGAGAGAAAAAAAAGGGGGGCGAGAAGGTAAAGTGCTACCATGTGCTTTGCAGCATGCCATGAAGGCATATAGGAGTGTGGGGTTAGAGCCCCACACTTTCTTGATCACGGCTGAAGGTGGGGGTGATGTGATCAGCACCACGCCCCTGGCTGCATTTACCCCCCAGAGTTTCCTCCAGGTAACCACTTTATACGATGCTGGGTGGGTGCCGGAGCCGCTTGAACAGGTGGAAAAGATCCCTGCCGGGAATCGATCCCAGGTGTCTCGCATTGTAGTCAGATGCCCTAACGACTGAGCTGAGGAGACCTGGGTTCAATTCCCGAGATAAGTAATCTAAGGTTGGAATTTTTCTAGCCTTGCATTCCTGCATAAAGCGGCTCTGGGGTTAATCCAGCCTTAAATAAACAGGTACCTGGGGAGTCAAGGCAGCTAGAGCATGGCGCTGATCACGTCACCTCCAAAATGGCTGATATCGAGAATGTATGGGGTCCTACCTCCACATCCTCGAAATGTGCCTTCATGGTATGGTGCAATATGCAAGTGGAATTTTACCTTAACTTATTAAGTCTGTGTTTTTGCACTGAGGTTTGATTATTTGTGTGTGTGAGAGAGAGAGAGAGAGAGAAAAGGTGTGTGTGTGTAAGAAAGAGTGTGGTTTGCGCCATTGGATAATTGAGCATTTACAGGGCATATTTTGAGCCTTAACTGTATGTATGAATGGGCTTGTAGGGTTAGAATTGAGGTCACTATTCTTCGTAGGGATCAGAAGAAACGGGTTCCCGAGATTCGTATATGGAGAGCAAGCCTTGACAAGGGGTTGGAATCAGATGGTGTGAGGTACAGGAATTCCCAAATTACACCTTGTTAATGATTTTGCATGAATCGCTCTCATCAACTTTTATATATGTTGTATTTTATGTGCATAATGTGTTTGTGTTAAGTGTAATGCCTGAAGTGATTTGTCTGCTTTCGTGCGTGTTCATTGTATAAAGTATTTATTTCATGGTTTCTATGGATAATATTTTTTGTCTTGTATTGTTGTAATACCTTGAGTATTTAAATGTGCTATGTATGTGAAACTCTTACATTTTTCATTCCCAGATTTTTTTTTGGTAAAAAAAATATTAAATATTTCAGAAACATTCATGTACATAACTTTTCATGGTTTCTGCCATTTTTTAGCTTCAGGAGCTGTGTGAAATTTGTTACATTTTGAATAGTTTTTCATGTATGTATTTTTTCTCTTTTGTAGGAAATAGGTGTAAATACTAAGCACTTCAAAAACCTCTGGCATAAGGATAGAATGGATGTGGGGTTTTTTAAAAATAATTTTTTTAATTAGGAAAATTAGGCAAACTTGTGTTAAATAGGTATTTTCAGTAATAAAACTTTCATTTTTCATCATTTTTACACTAAAAAGTTACTGAAAATAGAGTTTTGTACACTTCACATTGTGGCACAATTACTCTATTATGCCTTGCACTACAGAATACATTTTATTTACTATTTAAAAACATGAACAGCTGTTTCCTTTTTATTTCAAGTGGTCGCTTTTCACAAACTTATTCATATAGTCAGGCCCAGTGGGGTTAAAAGAAACTAGTACTTCGAACTACATATTGTGTTACGTACCCGCACATGTAAACCTTATGGCAAATGATTGAAATAAGGAATCATAGATGGCAGCACGCGTAGGAAAAATATTAGGATCGCAGATTATAGTAACAATGCACAAGCAAATTGAATGAAAGCATTTGGGAGAAATGAAATTAATTGTGCTTACATAAATTTATGAACTGAGATAAACAATGTAGATGGATACAGGCAAGATAAGGAAATGATTGACACGTGCAGCATATGTGATTATATGTAAAGATTAATGAAGTTTAAAGGCGATTACAATTTTTTTTCTCTACCGTCTTAGTGGGAAGGAGTTTTCCCACTAAATCTTTTTGGTTGTTCTTCCCAGTGTGGTGCCAACTCATTGGCGGCCCCCAAGCACTTCCGTTGTGGCACATCTATTGCAGACCCGGATCGAGGTCGAGCACGGGACAGGCAGTGCCCTTCGATTAACCCCTTTTACTGCTTGTATTAGGCTATTGCGCAGCAAAATATTGATTCAATATTGATTCGAATTATTGATGTATCTTTGATAAAGCCCAAAAAGAAGGGAAACATAGCAGGGAAGATACCGGAATCAATCCAATGTTTAATAAATGAAGGAATTTGGATATTGGTGCCTTGGTAAATAAGAGATATATTTACTAGAAGAAAAAATATATGAAAGGCATATGATTTCATCGATAGAAGAAGAAGTTTATAGAAGAATAAGTATATTGATTAATAGAAGAAATCTACTAATGAATGGAAGAATAAGTATATTGATTAGTAGAAGAAGAAGAAGACTATCGACTAGTAGAAGAAGAAGCCTAACCAATTAATACAAGAAGTCTATTAACCAATTGATAGAACAAGAAGCCTCTTAACCAATATATATAGAAGAGGAGGACGTCTTTCACATATCCATAAAGAAGAAGAGGGAGCCTATTAGCAGACGAAAGAAGAAACTTGTTAGCCAAATAGATGAAGTCCATCACATATCCAGAAGGAAGAAGAAGAAACCTTCCAGTAAATGAAATATGTTTAATAAAGATATATGTGACCAAGAAACAAAGCTTTAAATACAATCGTGTATATAAATTTAATGTAATATGAAAATCAAGAATGTATGGGTGCATTGTACCTTTCGTAGTAGGTTAAACA
Source organism: Lepisma saccharinum (assembly GCF_977018435.1). Lineage (NCBI taxonomy): Eukaryota > Metazoa > Arthropoda > Insecta > Zygentoma > Lepismatidae > Lepisma > Lepisma saccharinum. The sequence goes on along the minus strand of NC_139255.1, from coordinate 36,236,947 downwards.
AGTTGTTTCCTTTGTTTCCTTTCTCCTTCTAAAATAAGTTATCAATCAGTTTTAGTTGCCCTGAGAATCTTATGTTTTACCCTGGCCTAACGCAGACTGGTGCTACCCTCTCCGGGACGTGGCAATTGTGCCCAATCAGATTGTACTATTAACACAAATAAACAATCCACGATCTTGTTTCTGATTCAGCACAATATGTACTTTAAATTCTGGTGTCTTCTAACTTCACTGGGTCTGATGATAGAAACAAGTAATTTATGAAATGCTGCAACTTGTAATGTACTCTTGATGTTTTTCAAATAGTAAATAAAATTTGTGATTTTTGTCCATGTTTTATTGACAACAGAACCTAATAATATTTGAATGATCATTACAAGTCAACAATTTACAGTAATGCATTCAGAAGACTATTTTAAATATTATTTGATAGTCTTCACATGTACACAGATTGTTCAAAATCTACCAGTAACAGGTGGCAAAGTAAAAAATAAGTAAGGTTCGTGGTAAAATCCGACTTGCCTTGTAGCCAGAGAACTGGCTGCAAGATAAGTCAGACTTTTCTATGATTGTTCTAGCATGTGACGTAAAGAGATTTTTCTAAATTCAATAAAGATATGCTTTTGCTATTCACACACTATGTAGGTTCATTAGTATCAGCACTTGTAAGGGAAAATATTAGCTGGGGAATATTTGGTCGAGCCTTGGGGTTAGCTGGGGGGATTTTCCTTTTTTCCTTTATCATGGTGAGAATGACCTGCAACCTCCCTCACTGTGAGCACTGATTAGTATTTATTAATATTCTGCTTGCTCTCATTGAAGGAAAAAAGCACCATTTGTGTTGTATTAATATAGGAAAAAGAAAGGAGAGCAAGTTAGGTACATTCTGAGCAATGGCAATGTAACATGCAGTTTTGCTAATCGCATCATGGTTACATCATATCAAGTAATTTTTCATATCCTCTGATATCAGGATTCTAAACCTTGTACATTATGTCAGCACAACTCTACTTTGAATACAATAATTTCTCATAAAACGTGTTGCTAGTCATGCATGGAAAAAATATGTCTACAAGAACTTATAATTCAAAGCAGTTATATACGTATATTGGAATAGTTCATAATGCAAGTTAACATTAATATTAAGTTGAACTTCATGTCTGACACCTTAGTTGCTGAAAATATGCTTCATTATTTATTGTCCATCTTCTGAGACTTTTAACTACAAGGGCAGGGGCATAAGTCGCGGCAACTATTTTCTTTTTCGTGAGAATGCAGGACCCACACGAAAAATTGAATTATACAAATGGAAGTTGACATTTTATGAAATTGAACAAAGCAGGTCATGTTTGCCAGAGGAAGTGCCAAAAAGATCGTTTTACATGTGTGTATTAGTCACAAGGCAGCATTGTCAGTTCAAAAACAAATTAGGTGCTAACATAGCACCCTATGAACCATAAAAGTAGTTCCCAAGAGCATCCACAACACGCTGCCAACGATGTGGGAGGTGTCAAATACTATCCACCTCATCAGGTGAGAGTTGGGACATCTCATGTTTCACGGCGATGGCAGCATGTTGCGGATGATCTGGGAGACTACTTTGAAGGTTCATAGGGTGCTTTGTTTCAGTATTTTGTTTTTGTACTGATGACAATGTTGCCTTGTGACTAATACAACAATTTTTAAAAAGTTTATTGGATGGAGGCACTTCCCTACCAACCTCTGGTACACATGACCAACCTTGTTCAATTCCATAAAGTGCCCTTTTCCATTTGTATATTCCGAATTTTTGTGCCTGTCCTTCATCATCACGGAAAAAAAAAAAATTGACATGACTTATGCCCCAACCCTCGTACATACATAATTTGAAAAGTATTTTTCGTACTCGGAAAATATTTTGAAATTGAAGGACTAGTGAAAACTCAGATGTAACTTTTTTTTGGCTTTTTCCCTCTAGCTTTTGTTCTTTCAGAATTGTCAAGTGGGTGCTTTTTCTTATTTATAATAACTGTATATAAATCAATGTAACAGTACAAGTTTCTTTCTTTCTCAAATATTGCAACAGTAATTTGTAGAGTTTTTTTTTAAACCTTCTCTTTCTTGGGGGGTTTTCAGCCCTGCTGTGATGTCTGTGGACGAGCTGGATGAGAAGGACTTTTCGGTCGACCATGCCCCTCTGCTGTGCTTCATCAGAGCCATCTGGTATGCTGTCATTTCACACTCGGAGCTTGTCTGCTATTTCATGGTGTTCCTGCATCAGATAAAGTCTGCAAGCATATTGTCCTTGCCACTTCCACTTATGGTTTTCCTGTGGGGCTCGTTGTCCGTTCCACGTCCTTCCAAGACTTTCTGGGTCACCATCATAGCCTACACTGAGGTAAATGATTATCCATAGGTGTTGAAATATAGTCCTATTTAATTATTATTATTTCTTTTTTTTAAATAGAACTTATACCAATTTCCACTATTACCAATAGAGTCATTCATGCGAAATCAACACAACCTCCAACCTGACCATCTCCGATTTTCATGAAATTCGGGGATTTGAAACTATGCATGGAACTTAGTAACTATGAAAATTTTTAGTCTCGTGCGTCTCGTAATTGTTAAATTATTCAAGGTCAAAGTTAGCAAAAATTGCCCTTTTTGAGCCCACTTAGCTATACTAAATGTGCTGTAACTCCGCCACTATTTCGCCTAGAAAGCTCAAATAAAGCTTATTGTACAGGAAATTGAACAAGCTTTCCAGTGATATATAACAAGCCTACCTTTGGATAAAAATAAAATATTGTCACGTGACCTTGACTTTTGACCTTGGATATCTCAAAACATGTCATCACCAAAAATCGTGAAAAAAATATATTTGGTCCCTCATGCCATACTCTAAAACATATCAAAAAATCATTCTGGGACTGCCATGGGATCAGAAGATACAAAATAATATGTGTAACTATGTGACTGATAAAAGCCTCATAACATGAACTATGACGAGTCAAAAGTCCTTTAACACCCCCCTACAAAATGTAAAAGAGTTATCCTGGTCATGAAAGAAATAGGTTAGGCACAGGGAGATCTCTAGCTGTGTGTGTCAAGCGCAGGTTCGGCATATTGTTGACTGCCATATTGAATTCAACGCAAACATTTCAAAGGAAAGTGGGTGATGTGAAATATCAAATCAGGCTAGAATTCCACGAGAAATGAAGCGGCGAAGGTTTTTCCAAAGTATATTTAACCAGCAAAAAATTATTAGTGAATGCTTGTAATCATTTTCTCCTTTTCGAGGTGTTAAAAACAAAGTATTAAGAATGCCTAACGTGTCAGGAACTCGGCGAGATCATGCTGACATCTTGGGACAGAAAGAAGTATACGTACCATTGCATATGATTTTAATCAGCAACATTCACCAAATACTTGAATAGTGGAGAATATTGAGAAAAGTATCTCAAACGATTACGTGACACTTCCTTTAGAATAAAAAATTCTTCAGTGACGATGCTAATTTTTATGTTCCTGGTGAAGTTAATAAAAATTATACGCAATACCTGTGATTTGATAATCTACAGTAGACAGATCCCAGCCGAATGGATATTGCTGGTAAGCTAATGATGTGGTATAGTGTATGGAGAACTGGAATGGTTGGTCCATATTCAACAACGAAACCTTAAATGGTGAGGGCTTCTTGGATGTGTTATGTTAAGTGAACAGGTTTTTCATCCTTGCTTACGGGGTATGGCACTTTTCCAGAGTTTTTAAACAGGACAATGTGTGAAGACACTATGTGAACATTCTTCATGGTAAATTTCTAGGTAAATTGATGGGCAGATGGGGATCTATTAAAAGGCCTGCACATTCCCCAGATCTAACATCTTAGGAGGACTTTTACTTTCAGAAACATTTGAAGAGAATGGTGAATGCACTAAAAGTCCCTGATATTGACCATCTGAGAGAAGGCATAGTTGCTGCTTGCGATGTTGTTGCACCTGCTACATTGCCAAATGTTCTATGTGAGAGTGACACGTCAACGACTGTGCTCATAGGAATATTGACAACACTATAATGTGCATATATCGTAAGTGAAAGATAGGCGTATAATGTTTTGCTGCCAAAAAATAAGTTGGGAAAACCTTCGCTGCTTCATTTCTCGTGAAATTCTAGCCTGATTTGATATTTCACATCACCCATATTCCTTTGAAATGTTTACGTTGAATTCAATATGGCGGTCAACAATATGCCGAACCTGCGCTTGACACACACAGCTAGAGATCTCCCTGTGCCTAACCTATTTCTTTCATGACCAGGATAACTTCTTTACATTTTGTAGGGGGTGTTAAAGGACTTTTGACTCGTCATAGTTCATGTAATGAGGCTTTTATCAGTCACATAGTTAAACATATTATTTTGTATCTTCTGATCCCATGGCAGTCCCAGAATGATTTTTTGATATGTTTTAGAGTATGGCATGAGGGACCAAATATTTTTTTTTCACGACTTTTAGTGATGACATGTTTTGAGATATTCAAGGTCAAAAGTCAAGGTCACGTGACAAAATTATATTGTTATCGAAAGGTGGGCTTGTTATATCTCACTGGAAAGCTTGTTCAATTTCCCGTACAATAAGCTTGATTTGAGCTTTCTAGGCGAAATAGTGGCGGAGTTACAGCACATTTAGTATAGCTAAGCGGGCTCAAAAAGGGCAATTTCTGCTAACTTTGACCTTGAATAATTTAACAATTACAAGACGCACGAGACTAAAAATTTTCATAGTTACTAAGTTCCATGCATAGTTTCAACTCCCCAAATTTCATGAAAATCGGAGATGGTCAGGTTGGAAATTGCACATATCTGTGTTGATTTGGCATGGAATGACTCAATACTTGAACATCATAACAATTTCAGAATATGTATAAATAGAGCTGAGCAAAATACCACTTTAAAGTGATACCAAGACTTGGAAATTGAAACAACTGACCATAGTTCATAATATTTATAGTTTTAAAATGTAAGTTTTCCATTCGAGCTTAGCCACAGGAATCTAACAAAGTTGCATTTTAAATTAATCCGAATTTCACATGAGATAATCATTAAATCACAAAATCCATTTCTCGCCACAATGATGATGTGAAATTAATTAAAGTTGTGTATTTGTTTCTTTATATATATGCAATTTCCATAATATTGTTGTATGCAATTTTTGCAGACACTGGAACACAGCTGAACTATGGAAATGTCAGCTCATATTAGTGATTAAAATTCCAGCTTACACTTTCCAATATCAATATCACTTGTATCAGCCAATATTGATATATTAATAACAGTATCATCTCAACCATAATTAATATAGAGGCATCGACTTGCAATTACACCACATCAATCTGCTATAGTTTTACTTTGAAATATTTGATGAAATGCTTAATAGATAATTCGTTCAAATAGCTGTCATTTAATTCACTTTTGCTACACAATGTTGGTACAAAGTTAAATAAAATTATACATTTTGCAACATTTTTACACACTCCGGAAAAGTATTTGCCAGGTATAAGTGATAAAATTTGAACTGGTACTTTCCAATGCTGGTATCACTGATAGTTGCTGTGGTCTAGTTAGTAGGGCATCTGACTGCCATGCAGGAGACCCAGGTTCGATTCCCAAGATGGGTGATCTAAGGTTGAAATTTTCTGGCCTTGTCCCCACATAAAGTGGGTCTGGTGCTCACCCAGCCTCAAATCAATGGGTACCTAGAGGCAACCCTAAGAGGGAGACAGTGGCGTGGCGTGACTTTTTCAAAAGTGTTACCGGTTACCTTTGATCTGGATTTTTGTTCATTTTGTTCTTTTTTTTGCTATCCGCTCAGTGATTTATTTAGCCACAATCACTTCTAGAAAGAACTACCACTCATGAGAGAGTTAACGCAAAAATCCAGTGAATAGTAGTCGAGCCTTGTCAACCATCTCTGTTTCTTTGCAAAGAGGTGGAAAGGGGAAGAAGAGCCACATATTCGGGTCAGCTTGACGTTTCTGTGTTGAGCAGACGACAGAATTCCCCTCCTCCAGCAGTGGGAGGAAAGTCCAGATGTACGTACTACTGTTGCCAACTTAGTTTCTGGAGCAAGGTTGTCCAAATCAGAAATCGCATCAAGTACTTATCTTTTTGTCTATTACGTAAACGGTTTCAGTTGTAGTTAAATCCAGCTTTGGCTCTTGTTGCTTCAGAGAAATAGTATCCCCGTTTTAGGTGGGATTTAGCTCTTTTCTGGAAATCCAATGTGACAACACTTGCTGATTTGGTAGGCTGCAGTGGCAACAGGGCCCCTAAACACGGGCCCTACCCCGATAGCACACTTGCCTCCTCAAGTCTTTCCCTGCTGTTCCCTTGCATCGGCGCCCTTTCCTCCTGTTGCCTCTTGAGGGTAGCGGAACGGCCTGTCTCTTCACTTTTGTCGGCTGCAGAAAAAAATGTCCTCTGCAATATACACTCAACTCGGTTAACTTATTTAACAATGTTATTTTATTAAGAAAAAACTTTTTAATTTCTTTACATTTTTCTGTTAATTGCGGTAACACCGGTTATATGCACGCCACGCCTCTGGAGGGAGGGATAAAGGTGGCTGGAGCATGGTGCTGATCACCTTCAAAATGGCATAGCTCGCAAATGTGTGGGGTCCTACCCCCACATCCCCTGAAATGCACCTTCATGGCACAGTGCTATGTGCACGGGGAACTTGACCTTTTCAGAAAACAGAAAAGAAAGTAAGAAGCTATGGATTTTTCTTTCGTTCTCCACGTTAGGAAGCAACTGATGCCGAAAAATGTTAGCAATTTCTCATAACGTATGTTGGCACCCAAGTAGCTGAATAGTTAGTGCTACCACCATTGCTGTATGCAGTCCCAGGTTCTATCCCCAGTGAGAGCCTCCAAAATCTGATATTTACCCAGTATCTAGAAAGCAGCAGCAGTGGACATGCACCAACCAATGAAAAGCCACTTGACAGGCTTTTACCCTGAAAGGGCTGTTGTACCACAGAGACGAACATGTATGAGGGCATGCTGAAAAGTAATGCCTCCTATTTTTTTGTGACGGTGTAAAGACATTTTGGATTTTGAACAACCATGCATTGTACTCTTCAGACTTTCCCCCTTCTCCATTCCAAGTTTCAAACTTCTATCACCAGAGGTTGCTGAACTAGAGTGAAGAAAATGGCAGCATGTAACCATACTATGTCGGTGTACCTGAAACTGCGTGTAGTGACCAAGTTTCTAACAGCAGAAAATGTGTCCCCCAATTGACATTCATTAGAGAATGAAGGCTTTTTATGGCAATGAATGTGTAACATCAGTTTAGTTTTAATTTTTATCCAAGAAGGAAAAGAGAATAAAGCTGCATGGAAACTAAAACAGAATTTTCTCAGTCCGTTTGCTTTGATATTGTCATTTGCAGAACATTCTTACCTGACAGACGGAAGATTATTGCAAGATAAGACATCCTGAGGTTGATTAGGTAAATTTGAAATACTCATACAATTAACAATTTTTCGTAGATTACTGTATTCCCTAACATTTGTGGCTTATGCTTGTAGATGTATATCCTAGCCTGAGTATGTGAAATGGCAAATATAAACTCCGCACCTTCATTAAATGTATATATATACCGTTCAGTTGGAATTAATTAGAATTTTTGGGTACACTGGAATCGTACAGACCTTTTATATTGTCAATGCATTTGTGTGCGAGCGTGTGTGTGTGTGTGTTGGGGGTTGGGGTGTGAGGTGGTAATGCCTAAGGCTTAAATAGAGAAAGCATCTGCTTGTACCCTTGAATTTTTGGAAAGTTCGCCTTGAAAACCAGGAATTATACTTGAATTTTATCATCGCTCTAGAGTGGCCACCTTGATAATATGTAACATATTTAATATACTGAATGAGGTTCTGGGTAACTTAATTTGTTTTCATTTCCTAGGTGATGGTGATAATCAAGTGCCTCTTCCAGTTTGATTCCCTTCCTTGGAATCAGCAAGCCACTCCAGATAACTTCCCCTTCTTCCCCCCTCGCATAATAGGAGTAGAGAGAAAGAAGAACTATGCAGACTTTGATCTAGCCCTGCTCATGATTGTGTTCTTCCACAGGTAAGGATTGTTAAAATACTTAGAACGCTAAGCGTGTACCTGATTTCTAGATTTTATATTAATGTTCCGTACATGAAATGAAATAACTCATTTTGTGACAAGTTCAACTTTATTTCCTCATGCATGTGCTGCTGAAAGCACTTTGGAATGTATTATATTATAAAATATCTTTGTTGTTCAGTTCATTCATGCATGATTAACCTGATTAGTAAAAGTTTAACCAAGTTTGTTTTCAGATCGACTTTATGCATAGATTGGCTAATTGGGACTGGATTTAAAATAGAATTCTCCATCCCAGATGCCTTAACACACAATAATGAAAGTAATAAGTTGCTAGAATAAGAAGAGCAGTGCAGAAAATTATTTCCACACAATATAAACCATTCGTTGTACAACAAAATGTCAAATACAGACACACTGGTTAGTTTGGTACAGTGGTAAAAAAATCAAGCTATGAATGTTGTAAATATATTGAGAACCTTTTGTATTTTCACCTGTAGATTTATGATGAAATCCCTTGGATTGTGGAAAACGTTGGAACCAATGAAACTGGATTCCTCTGATGAACAGAAGGTTGAGTCCACGGTGCCTCCAATTTCCCACGTCTCTGAAAAAACTCATTCCAGGCAGCCCTCTGCTGTGTCATCAGGGAGCTCCTCTCGTCAGGTGTCCAGTATATCAGAGGACGAAGCAGAAGCAGCTCCACCTTATGTAATCCTTCAGAAAAGGGTGAAGCACACATTACAAAATCTTCCCGACGTAACAAGATTGGCGTAAGTTAACATAAATTATCCAAATATCGGTGACAATGGTTCTTTTTTAGCATGCAATGTTAATTGGAACTTTCTCGTTATCTAGTGCTTCAAGGGCTTCTTCTCTTGGCTTTTGATGAATAATTTACTTTGATTAGTGGTGGGGATGAAACTTATGTCAGACTTGAGATTTTACTACAAGTCCAGTGCGCTAACCAACTACTACACAACTACTACTACTAATAATAATAATATACTTGCAATGATTTCATGATATTCAAAAATATTTATTCAACCTCCATGGTAGAGTGTGACAGCACCAGGAGTCCCAGATCCGAATCCTGGCCTGAACATGGGTGTTCTATGTGAGTATCCCTTTACCAATTTCATCATATCATCACTCACCCTCATCATCACGATTACCCTTAAAGGTAGGGCTGTATTTAGGATCTGTAGTCCCCTAGGCTGAACCTGTGGTGCAGGCCCTTCAGGGGGGAAATTTTTTGAAAATGATATTTCAATTGAAAATAATATTTTAATTTTAAAAATAACGTGTTGTAATTTTAAGTAAACATGTTAGGCAAATGTAAGATAAAAAGAAAAGGAATGTAACAAACAATCAAGTTTTACTTACATTTAATTCAAATACAGTACTTTTCCGAACAATCAGACTTAAAATGAAAGTGTCAAATAATCTTAGGGGCTAATTGGTTTGCGCCTACACTTCGTACTATTGAAGCTACTTATAGTATCTTCATAACTTAGTTGTGTTAAAATATCACTTTCAATGCTAAGCAAAACCAAAACGTCAAGCCTGTCTTCTAACATGGAGGTTCGAAGCCTGTTTTTGATCAACTTCAGTTTTGAAGATGACCTTTCTCCACTGTTGTTTGTGACCATAAGGGACAGGTACATTCTTAGAGTGACCTCGATATTAGGAAAACAATCTTTGACTTTTTTCTAGGAGGAGTTTATGCATCAACCTCTCCTGACTCATGACCTTTTTCCTTTTTCTCATCATCTTTTTGATACTCGTGTGGTAAAAAGCCTTGAACTGAATCAGTTAATTTCCCAATTGATCGTCTAAGTTATTGCTATATGTTTCTACTAAGTTTTGAGCTGCTGCAATTATCTCTTCATTAGTAAGTGTATCTAACTTGTTGAGAAACCCGTGTATCAGCTAGTTTGTATGCCTCAAGCCTCTGCCGCAATGAAGATTCAAATTGATCTATAACAGGAAGGAAACTCTGGGTTTGAAATTTTTCTGATGGGGTCAGCTCAACTTCTGGTGCTTGGACACAGTCAAGAGGTGCCAAATGCACGTTTATTTTGTGCTTGCGCTGTGTTTCACTTTCACTCTCATACTCGGTGCAATCATCTAACTCAGCAGCTTTCACCTCGTATTCTTCAAAGCTATCCCATTTTGTTCCTATGAAGCTTGTTAGCGATGTCAGTGCTGAGGCGGCTGTGTTCACGTCCAATCTAGGGTTCTGCAGAGTTTCACTAGTTTTGTTACTTGTCCCAAGATATCATCCCAAAAATGCTGTGTAGAGCCCCGTTTCCATTTATGCAAACTTAGAGCAGTAACACGTGATTGTCCTGAATCTTCTTTGTGCACGGGGGAACACTTTACCTTTTACTTTACCTTTACCTTCTTTGTCCTCTGAAATTTCAAAAAGTGCATTTTTTATTTCTTTATAGCCTCACAAGAGGGCTTTTGTAGCATCTACTCAGCATGACCAACTTGTTGTTGTCCTTTTTGGCACAAGAATGGGTTTTTCAGTTTCTGCTTTTTCAAGGAATCGGTTAGAACTTTATATCTGTTAGTTGAAGCTGTAAAACATACATAAAGTGCTTCCAAAAAGTCAAAAAAGCTTACAGCACTCCACTCAAGAGTTCAGCCGAATTAGCCCACACAACACACAAAATAACTGCATCGATGTATTTTATGTTTATAAGCACCACAGTACTAAAACAAAGACATTTTTTATTTTAGTCTATTCAAAATTAAAGTTTTTAAAGTTGTTGTTTTTTTGTGGTGCAGGCCCATAGGCTGCAGCCTAGATAGCGTACGTGTAAATGCAGCCCTGCTTAAAGGACAGAAAAGTGATGCTAAATAACAAAAATCAATCAATCACTTCGCAGAGAAAACCTGGAAAGTGTTTAAGTAAAACTATTCTCTCCTTGAATAAGAATTGCTTAAAGTAGTTTCGCATGTTTAGTGTGGCATGCATTAAGTTGTATTAATAAAAATGAGCAGGTGCTCTTGATCATGTACTCAAGAGTAGCTGAGCAGGTGCTGAAGAAGTGAGTGTGCTCCAATTTTGTATAAATAAAGTTATGCCTCACATACACTTGCGTGCAAAGAAATAGACCCACCTCACACTTTTGACAAAATGTTTACATTTCCTTCCAACCGTTTGGAGGCGCTAGTGAACTCTGCATTCGCCTAAAAAAAGTCAGCGGCCAGGACAGAAACAGGAAATAAAAGTTCAACATTATGTGTGAGGTAGGTCTATTTCTTTGCATGCAAGTTAGTTTCCAACTTCTAACATATGACCTGGTAACATAGATGCATGCAGCAGACCAATGCTCACGCATGTGTGTGTATATATAAACACATGGATGTTTTTTTAAGAATGTGCTCTATATTTATACCAAGATGTGAGCAGGTTATCGGCTGTTTTATTCATACAAAATGGAGAAACTACTCCAAGAATTAGAAGTAAGTAGGTGCTCAGTTTTATTTATTCTTCTTTCCCTCTCATAATATTTAGAACAATTAAGTTGGCATATGTAGACATATTACATGTCAGTGCATTTAATAGATCCATAAACTTTTGTACGGTTATTTTCCCCACTGATGTTCTAGTTATATACAGTATGTTCGAGTAGTCCCCATACTCCTACTTGTATGTATCCTGTTGCAACTGTATTAAAAATTGGTTGGTATTCAGTTGCTTACGAATGATTTTATTTTCGTGGTTGGCATCGCTGCTCACTCAAATTCATATGCCAGTTGTCACACCATGGCTGATGTGAGCAGACATAGCTGATAAATGGCTAGTGGTATGTATGTGAGTGCATGGGGTGAACAATGTACTGTAACTGTATGTTATGATAAATAAATATGTCATGGGGTAATGTGTATTATCTTCATATTGCCTTTTCAGGATGCAGAAATACATTTCGGCCATCAAGACCTTTTTTGATCAACTTCTAGATCCAAGTTCCCGCGTGACGACCGATGTGTATGCATACATGTTCATGTGTGACTTTGTCAATTTCATGGTTGTCTTGGTTGGATTTCCTGCATTTGGAGTAAGTGATTTGTTCTGCTTACCTTTTGCTTATGTAGAAACTAGAAATATTTACTGATACCAATGAAGTACTGAGAGAATTCCAGTTCTTACAACTGATGTTATACCAGTATAAAATATCAATAATTTAATAAAGGTCTCCACTATGGCATTGTGATAATATTGTAGCCTTGTCAAGGGGTTCCGGGTTCAATACTCGGTGGAGGCACAAGTGGTTTGGATCCCACTTTAAACTGTAGGTCCAGTCCCAATTAATAAAGAACACAAATGGTTTATTCACTTCATTAATATATAACTTTTATTTTACCTTAGAAAAAGAAACTACATATTAGAAATGTATATATAAAGCCGATGTACATGTAATAATTTTTTTTATTTATAACAGCCATCTTTGTGACTAGGCACAGAGATTGACTCTAAATTGTGGTATGATAGGTTCCACATTTAAGTCCTGGCTTAACCCTTTATGTGGCTAATTTCCGGCCATCGGACCTCATTCACAGTGGCTAATTTTCTAGTGGGTGACACGAACGTGTGGAATTGTTTCATGATATTGTTTCAAATGTACATGGTCTACGCTAGAAAACAAAATGGAATGAAACAGCAAGGATTACAGGTTTCAAAGACTGTATTCAACTAATAACGCACATTGGTATGCATAATAGTGGGTAGTTTCTATATCTAATGAATGGTATACATAATAATTTGTTTATAATGTATCTCACACATGGTTGTACAATAGTATCTAATAATTGAGACTCTGAAAAATATTGTTTGTTTTCTGGTTTATGTGCAATGCCCTGAAGAATAAAAATCCCAAGCAAAGTATTTATATCCTCCAATGTTGTATCAGTCCACTTGTGAACTCTAGATTGTTCCTTCAAATTAGGATGCGATGCAATATATTCTTGAGCATACAAGTTAGTTTGATCAGCCATCATGCAGCATAAATTATCATCAAAGAAACACACGAAATAACTACTTACATCATTCTGTACAAGTGGTACATTTACACCACTGTTTCCTGTAAGTGGAAACTGATTACGAGCTGTACTGGTGCATACAAGTAATTGTGATGTAGATTGTTGCACTGGCAGTACAGATCCACTGGTAAATCATAGGAATATCAGACAAAGAAATTTATCAGTACTTGAGGTGGATCAATATGAAATATTTGCCCCAAGGAAGGGGAATCATGGTAATTTTTTCCCAAGGGGGAGGGGACAAACGAGGCAATTTTCTCCAATGACAGTGTTGCCACCTCAAACACACCTTGCGTGGAAAGTTATCATGTTCCTGTAACCCCTTCTGATAATTAACATAAATTACTGTGTCCGAAATGAAATTATATGTGTGAAATGTGTAATTTTAGGTTGACATAAATTTTCCATATCCTTGCTCCCCCCCTCCCCCCCCCCCCCCCGCACTTTCCAGACATCCAAGGATACTAATAAACCAGTTATCATACCATACTGCTACAGTACTGAATAATCAATCCTATCCCTACGATATATGTATTATTGTATGAGCTAATAATCAGTTTCATCTCTAATTTTTGAACAGGCTCAGCAAGGCGATGGTGGTGTTGCTGCATATTTAGAAGAAAACAAAGTTCCTGTCCCGTTTTTAGTAATGCTGATTCTCCAGTTTGGTCTGATTGTGGTGGACCGAGCACTTTACCTGAGGAAGTATATTTTAGGGAAGATAATTTTCCAAGTGGGTCTCATTGTGGGTGTCCACATATGGATGTTCTTCATTCTGCCAGGAGTTACAGAAAGGTTAGAGCTTTGGATTGAAATGTGACTGTGCTTGCTTACTCTGATTTCACTAATATTTAAAAAATATGTTGCTTTGAATTTATTATTCTAGTTTGCTCATTATCAATACAATATTAGTTTGTCAAGTCTGTGGTGGTCTTAAAATGAGTATTTTACACATTTTGGCCTCCATATTCCCCAAGCTTTTTAGGTTTTAAATCATATATTGTTGACCATCAAACAGGGGCAATTATATACAGTACAAAACAAGAAAAGTTTTTTTTGTGTGTACTAATTTGCATAAACTAGTTTTTTCTCCATTTCCTATGGCATTAACGTACTTTTTCTCTATTTACTAGACAATTCAATGCAGCTATGCCCCCTCAGATATGGTATGTGGTGAAGTGTGTGTATCTTTTGCTCTCTGCATACCAGATTCGAAGTGGCTATCCTACACGAATTCTTGGAAATTTTGTATGCAAGAAATACAACTACTTAAATCTGTTCTTATTCAAAGGGTAAGTAGGGGAACATCTTGAACTTGGGGCTCTGGAATTTCCTATTTTAATAAGCCAGAAATGTAGAAAGTACACAATATGAAAGTGAGAAGCACTTGCATGTTTAATCCTAGATTCCTGAGTCGAATTTGTATAAATCTGAAATTATTTTATTGGTGGTTTAAAGGCTAGATTAAATTCTAGATATAAATGTTTAATATACAACAGCAATTTTTAAGCAGAAAATATCCATTGCAGTGAGTAAGATTTGGAGACCTAATCTCCAGTGCACATATTAATGCTGGAAATCAAGATGAAGAAGATTAATATTGAATGTATTGGATTGATGCAGAAGTTCGTAGTGTTTTTCACAATAGACCTACAAAACTTAAACCTAAAGCATGTGGTATACTAAACCTTACGCATGGAAATCAAATGTTGCAAAACTCTGACAGAAGAATATGTCGGAAGTGTTCTTTTTTTTCCACTTCACAGTTATTGATTGATTTGGTGTTTTAAGTCCACTTTATGCACAGTAAGGCTAATCGGGACTGGACCTACAGTTTAAAGTGGAATCTGAACCACTATGTGCCTCCACCGGGTATCGAACCCAGGATCCCTTGATTACAAGGCGACGACGCTCGCTACCACTGCGCCACCGGGTAGGCCACTTGACAGTTATTGTTCTTTAGCCTACCAATACCTTCAAATCTGCAAAAATGCAATGCGTATTCACAAGTACAACAATGCCACTCCAGATGATGAACGTTAGATGATAAACAAACTCCTAGCACCACAGTTTTGCGATACGAAACAGAAACACTACGAGCTTAGGCATCAACAAACCAGTATAATAGAGGAAAATGTAAAATCGGGGTCCCACTGTAGTATTTTTTTCTTAAGTCTGGTTTTCCTTACATTTTGTTTTCCAACTCTCCTAACATTAGATCACAACACTGTACTTTAGCTGTAGAAACTTCCTTGCAGCAAAACTATAAGATCTGGAGGAGTCTTTAAAAATAATTCATCACTCTCTTGCATGTCAACAAAACTCCATGGTGAAATGGTCCTTTTGAGGGTGAAGGCTGTCAAGTGTCTCATGTTGAGCAATGGCCAGCTATTAAATCCCATCGCCACTGTTAACAGCTTTCTAACCAACAGTCATGGATCAATATCTGAAGGTTGGGATTTCTATCAATGATCAAACTCACGCCAAAAGAGCTTCTCATGAATATGTCCATTACATTTCTATGGAATTCTATTTCAGAACACATAATGAGAAGTGGAAACTTCTTTTTTCAAGTTCTAATTGCATCAAATTATTTTCATGGTCATGGTCATCTTCTTCTTCTTTTAGTGATAACAGCAGTTGTCCAAGAATATAGAGGGAGAAATGTTGGAGATATTGTGCTAAAGATGCACCATAAATGATACAGTGTTACCTGAAATATCTCCTAGAATAGGTTCTTACCTGTCTCCAGGAAAAGAATGAAATGCATAGCACACAATAAAAGTTCATGCCATTGCCTATTTTAAACCTTCCTCCATATCCCTTGACAATGCAATTGAGAAAACAATGAACTGTCAAACTTTTATTATTATTTTATTGTGTAGGGTGTATTTTGTTCTATTTTATTAGACATTTAATCATGGACGTGCTCGACTGGTAGTAAGAAAATTATAGTAATTGTGTATTCACATCAATGTAATTTGTCCATTCTTTTCCTCCAGTTACTACATGCCTCCTCAATGTCATAGTGGTAATGTTATCACCTTGTAAACAAGGGGTCCCAGGTTTATTACCTGGTTGAGGCACATAGTGATTTGGATCATATGATAAACTGTAGGTCCAGCCTCAATTAGCACGTTTATGCTTAAAATGGACTTAAGAAACAAAAACTCATACAGTTACTAGTTAAAATAGTTTTCATGTTCTTGTTGTCTCTCACCTTTAAATATTTAATTAGATATTGCTGAACAATGTAATGAAAGAATATGATTTCTAATGTTGTCTTGTGTTTCTTGTAGCTTCATGGGTGTCCCCTTGCTGTTTGATATGAGAACCTTAATGGATTGGATTTGGACTGATACCAGCATGACACTTTCCGATTGGCTCAAGCTAGAAGACATTTTTGCTCATATATTTCAATTAAAGGTATGTTTATTTGCTGTTTGTATAATGTGCAACAGCTGCAATACACAGATATGAAGTGTTGTTTTTTTTTTTTTTTAGCCCTAAAGTACCCATGCAGGGTGGCTACTCACTGGGAATTCCGGGAATTATGCGTGAATTATTGGCTCTGGGAATTATGCGTGAATTCTGCTTAAACTTTTCCCCATAGATGTGAAAAATTGCAACTTTTTAGAATCCCAATTCCATTTAATTTATACATATTTATTAACGCCATGAGGCAAGATATTCACAGTTTATCCTTTATTTATCGAGGAAGGAAAAGAGAAGAAAGCTGTGTGGAAAATAAAACAGAATTATCTCACTCCGTTTGCTTTGTTAGTGTCTTTTGCAGAACAATCTGTCTGACAGACCGGAAGATTATTGAAAGATAAAATTTCTTGAAGTTGATTAGTTAAATGTGAGTTTGAAGTTCTTATACAAATAACAATTTTCGTAGATTGGTATATGAAGTAACATTTGTGACTTGTGTTTTTAAATATAATTCTAATCTGAGTATGTGAAACGGAAAATGTAATCTCCACACCTTGAATTAAATACATATATATACACCGTTCAATTGAATTGAATT
The DNA here is from genome assembly GCF_977018435.1 of Lepisma saccharinum. Classification (NCBI taxonomy): domain Eukaryota; kingdom Metazoa; phylum Arthropoda; class Insecta; order Zygentoma; family Lepismatidae; genus Lepisma; species Lepisma saccharinum. The sequence continues at coordinate 36,219,743 of NC_139255.1, read as the reverse complement.
ATAATTTTTGGATATATTGGAATTGCACAGACCCCTTATATTGTTAATATATTTTTGTGGGTGGTGATAGATGGTAGTACGTAAGTTTGAAATAGAGAAAACACCTGCTCTTTACCATTGAATTTTTGGAAAGTTTGCCTTGAAATCCAGGAATTATACTTGAATTTTATCGTGGTCCTAGAGTGGCAATTTCCAGTCTTACCTTTCAAGGCATTAAAGGTTTTTCAGTCTGGTCAATATTCTGCTCATCTTTTCCCAGCAGTACATCTCCACTGTTAAGCATGTTGAGTGGTGTTAGAAAAGGTTTCAGGTTAGAGTCCTGAGTTGGGCATACAGTGTTCATTTGTGAGTATCCCTTGATCGTATTCATGTAATCAGCATTTCATCCTCATTGTGATTATTCAAGGTGACAAAAAATCAATGGAAAGTAAGAAAAATCCAAAATACAGATAACATTGCTGATTGGATATATCTAGGACTCTCACATAACTGACTGCTTAGCAGGAGCAATTTGGGTTTGATCTCCAGTGAAAGCAAGAAATTTTGGTGTTGACCCAGCATCATAAGGACAATTGGGTGTGCTACTTGAGATATAAGTAGTGGATTCAATAAAATCTGTGGTGGTGTGCCTTGTACCCTGTCCATGTTTTATCCAATTATGCATCACATGGCAAACCATGGAGTTTAGCAATTCTAAATTTGGACCATTGGCTCCTGCATAACCAAATGGTTAACGTTCTTGCCTTTTGTTGGAACCCCACAAATTTTGACATTGGCCCAATGTTGTTGGAAAAACTTTCATATCAATCCATTCCTGTATTTAGATAGGAATCATTAAGGTATTCAGCAGAGTATATGTAATGATTTTGATTACCATACATATTGTATTGTATAAAGAAGTCAATTCTGCCATCTTTTATTTTCCAGTGCCAACGTAGAGCAGAAAAGGAGTACCCCCAGGCACGAGGCGAACCAAAGAGGACATTGGTGAAGTATGGAATGGGAGGTGGATTCCTCTTTGCTATCATAGCAGTCCTCTGGTTCCCACTTGTGTTTTTCGCACTTGGTGGCACCGTGGGACAACCGAATGTCCCTTACGACGTCTCCTTCGAATTGACTATTGGAGCATATCAACCAGTGTTCCGGATATCAGTTCAAAACAATTCCATATTTAGGTAAGACAATGCTCTTGTGCACTTTCTCCAGTTTGTCTTGAAATATCAGGAGTTTCTCGTAAGATATTCAGGTTTCTCAGTAATACTTGTTCATCCGAGCTTTTTGTGCAGCCATGAATATTCTTATTATATTCAGTTTATTATTGATATAGGGCAATAAAGGCATATTTCCACAGTTTTGAATAAACTATATTAATCTGAATGTCATGCAGTGCTTTCAAGTTTCCATGCTAACATTTACTAAGTTAAAACATTACTCAGTGGAATAGTAGTTTCTACATAAAACTCCCTATATAATCTGGAAAAAATGAGAATTGTTTAGGGAAAATGTAAATGTACACCATGTAAAATGAATTTCTAACATATATCTTCGTAAGTTCTTTTTTCAGAGAAAAAGATTCATGATGAATTATTATTGTGTGTTATTCATCATGAAATGTATACTTTTTATACATACAGGGTTATTCAAAATGATGGATACACTTTCATTAATGTATATTTCCTTGAATCTGTACATTGAATATGAATAATATACATACAAGAGAGAGGGGAAGGTCTAAAGTTTCGAATACTACCGCTAGAGCGCAGTTGCGTAACCAACCACTCGAGTGCGCATGCTTTTGCCACCAAGGACCCTTCAGTTCAGTTCCCAGTAAGATGGCCACCATGCAGCACAAGGTTTTCTGCATTCTTGAGTTCGGCAAAACTGAATTGGCAACAGCAGTGCAGCAAGCGTTCCGTCTTCGATTCGGCATAGAACCACCAATTAGGAGGAGCATATACCGTTGGTTTAACCAATTTCAGCAAACTGGATGTCTTTGCAAAGGAAAAAGCACAGGCCGACCACGTGTGTCAGAGGAGGATGTGAGACGAATTGAAGGCAGTTTTGTGCGCAGTCCTAGAAAGCCAACTAATGCAGCTAGCAGAGAACTTGGAATACCTCAAGCAACTGTATGGCAAGTTTTGAAACGCCGTTTCTCAATGAAGCCCTCCCTCACCGATGGATAGGTCGCATAGGAAATGAAAACCTGGCTCTTCTGTCGTGGCCCCTGAGATCTCCTGATCTCACACCATGTGACTTTTTCCTCTGGGGGTATGTCAAACAAGCCGTGTACGTACCACCTCTACCACAAACTCTGGGCAACATGCAGAACCGTATCACAGCTGCAGTGAACTCAGTTACACAAGAGATGTTTCTTCGTGTGTGGAATGAGTTCGGCTACCGCTTAGATGTTTGCCGAGCAGCAGGCGGCGGCCATATTGAACATCTGTAACCTCTATTGTAAGATTGTAAACTTTAGACTTTCCTCTCTCTCTTGTATGTATATTATTAATATGTAATGTATATTCAAGGAAATATACATGAACGAAAGTGTATCCATCATTTTGAATAACCCTGTATTGTTGATTGGTTAGAAGTCACCAATACCAATGATCGATATTCACCAATCTGATATAAGATTGCAAATATTCTATGAATAACCTGAATAGTTTATGTACCTTCATTACTCTTTGTAATCAGGTGACGGCAAAGGTATTGCCTTAGAAAGTGGTACTGCATATTAAGGCATTTACTTTACAAAACAAGGGTACGAGTATATGGCACTATATTCATATAAAGGATAAGTAAGTGGCAGAATTTTCCACTAAATTATACTACTTATGAAATTATCAGATAAGTAAAATTATCACTAGTGTTAGAAATACAGGGATGTCTACATCAGCTGATTCAGATCAGAGGCGCAACCACAAATTCTTGTCTGGGGCGCAAGTACCAGGATAAACTTAACAATAATAATAATAATAATAATAATAATAATAATAACAATAAAAATGACATCATTATTAATATTATTATTTCTAGTGGTGGTAGTAGTAATAGTATCCAAGACATTATTATTCTCATAAATTACGCAAAAGAGGGGTAGAATTTTGTGCTGAGGCATTTGTTTGGAACAAATTATTTATTCCAAACAAATATTGTTTCAACTCGTTCAATTTCACATTAGCTAATAATGGAAAATAAGCACACAAACTGTGTTTTTGAATGGCAGAAAATGAATGATAAATACATTCCGAAGATAATTATTTTTGTACATATAACATGTATAACTTTCATGTACAAGATATGTGTTACACATATGCAACATAGAACGACATAAAATAAGAAAATACATATGCAACATGCTAACACTAAATTATATATGTATTCAAATTGTATTGAATACATATATACAATACATATTATTTAAATACATTACATTACAGAAAACAATCATATTGCGAGCAAAGCGAGCAAGAAAATTCTTAGATCTAATTTTTGCAATTGAAAACAATATTGATTTAAAGGGTGCAAATAATTTCATGGGGCGCCATGACATTCTCTCTTGCACAACTTTTTTCATTTAAATTGCTCGGCATCCATGGCAGACTCCCACCGCCCCCATAGCTACGGCTCTGAACTTGACGATACTGAGAAAAGCTTTCAAGCAAAGTGAGCAAGGAAAGTTTACTAAAATGTATTTTTATTTGCATAAAATTTGAAATACGGGGGTCGGGGGCAATTGCTCTTCTGTGCCCCCTGCATGTACCTTTGGTCGTCAACATTGCCCCCCCCAGATAGGTTTTTAACCTATTTTTTTCCTTTACAGGTATGTAAGAAATAATAAGTTATGTCAGCATTTCATTAAAAAATGCAACAACTGATGAAGTTTTATAGTACCTGAAAAAAACCTATTTTGCTTGTTAGAACCTATTTTAGGTTTATGCTCCTAAATCAAACCATTTTTTTAGGTTTTTATATATTTTTAAAGGTTTTACAGGATTTTTATGCCACACAGAGGCATTTGCTTTGTTTGGTCACGAAAAAATTCAATGACGAACGTGTTTGAAACGTACTCTCTGTCGAATTCCCTTCCTTCAAGTCCATGGTGATTTTTCAAAGCTCTGAACAAATCAAAATGTCTAGTGCCACTGTTATCTGTACAATCCAAAGTGTGGTCTTACCCACTTTCACGTCACTTCAGCGCTTTGTGGCATTCACACCTTGCCAACTAACATTTTAGCATTGAAGTTTGCACCACTGACTATGTTTTTGTTGAAAGATTATTCGCAGCATATAAGATGATCCTCACAAACAAAATTGCAGAGTTTGACTGTGGATAACAATAAAAACGACTGTTGCCTAACTATGCGGTGCAGAGTGGATTTTAATAGCAAATTTCCAATGGTAAGTTCTGCCATCGCCGTAGGGTTAGGCAACACACATAACATTTTGCAAGATAGTGCATATTTCAGGATATAGGTGTCCCATTTTCATTGCTGGTGACTAGCATCAGTATTTTTCAGGAAATTTGAACTATTTTAAGTTTTCTTGAACCTACTTTTGGGTTTTTTGAGCCTAACTTAAGATTTTTATGACCTATTTCAGGATTTTTAGAACCTATTTTAGGTTTTTTTTAACCCATTTTAGGATTTTTAGAGGCTATTTTAGGAACCTAAAAGCACACTTTTTAGAACCTAAAAATCCGAGGTCTAGTTATCATGCTAAAGTATATCCGGCACAACTGTTTTTCTTTACTTGCCACCACAGGCTGAACTTCACCCATGAATGATGAATTTCTAATTCTCAATGCATAGTTATTGTAATTTTATAAATTAACTTTTTACATTCCTTGTTCAAGAAAAATGAGAGAAACAATTTGGTCTCATGAAGTTTACTTTGTGTGACCTCTCACATAAAAAATCTAGTTTTTTAAACTTTTGAAAATCCATGGAAATATTTATTTTTTTGAAATTCCATGGAAATATTTATTTCTTGGATTAATTTTTCAAGCTATCTCATTGCTCCCCCCTTGGCTATTTAGCCATAATACTAAATAACGGGATTTTTATTTCTATCAACTGTCAAAATAACAAGGTTTTTGCTTTTCTGTTATTTGAAATGAACTGTGCCAATTTTCCAAGGGTGGAGGACGGGGGGCAACTGACCATTTTAACCCCCATCCCTTCATGATGTGCATTGTATTATCTAAGCACCAGAGATAAACTTATGTGATTTATTTTTTCATTTAAAAGTCATTCTTCCTTCCTGTACATAAAGTGGACTTAATACCTCAATTCAAAATATTCTGTCAGACACTATGAAGCCAGAGAATCTTGAGAGGTTTTCCTAGCATTTCACATAAGTGAAGGTTAGGAATGAGCTAGTAGATGGAGATTATTAATTGGTATAATAAGTATAGTTTTTTACCAAATTTGGGATTTTATTCAGCATTGTAACACTGAAATGCCATTTTATTTGCTACGTTTGATCCCCAAATATGCTCAGTTTTTGTACCAAAATTGTTATCCCTTATTCACCATAAATATGTGTCCTGAGTAATTGATTTTGTTTATTTTATTAGGTTTTCTCAAAGTGACTGGAACCAGCTTCTCGGCGTGTATAGGAGAGATCGTTCAGCCCAGACTTTTCTGTCTAACTATGACTACCAGGACGTTGTGGTGGCTCAGGTGAATGGTAACTCCACAGCAGTCTGGAGCATCTCTCCCCCTGCACAAGAGAAAATGATTGATGAAGTTTTGGGAGGTAAGACTAATGAAGATAGCTGATTTTTCATTGAAAGTTGCTTCTGGAAATGAGATTTGTACTGTAGACGATTACATAATGCTCGTGGTTCTTCAGTCGGTAGGTAGTCTCTGGCCCTTACGGGCTGTAGCACCACAGAAAAAGAGAAATATCGGCCAATATTGATAGACTATTGGTTAATCTGTTCCATCCCTAGTTTAGTACTATAATTAGTTCTAGTATAACAGCATAAAAACCCAAATCTTTGAAGGTTGACATACTAAAAACTGATAAAGCAGAGCCATACTGATGTATCACTCTTTGCAAAGATTTATGCATCAGTTTGTATATAAGAATTTTCACTCTCCAGTTGCGGCAATTTGATTTATTAACACTTATGGAAACATGAGACATAGCTTCCAAATTTGTTGTATGGATGAAGCAAAGGAACAGATTAATACCATATTTACTTGTGTATAATGCATGTGCATGTATAATGCGCACCCTGGTTTTTGATGGCGAAAAGTGACAATTTATTCGTATATAATGCACAGTACAATCCAGGTTCAAGAAATGGCTTTATTAGTTGTAGGTCGTAAAGCTGTTGCTATGCTGATCAAAAGTGAATGACATCATACTTCTTCAATGAGTCACCTGTTTCTATGTGGACCAAGATGAGAATATCCTCTTGTGTAAACAATAAATCACCAACCTGCGATCCGCGCAAGAGACAAAGACAAAGACATAAAGACAGACGATGGATTCGGGAGTTGAATGGCTTCGTCTACGCGGCTGGTCCAGGGATACGTGCCTCCAGGTTACGTTGCCGAACAATAGGATAGGTTAACCTAACCTACTCACCCACTTTGGGCTTGATTGAACCTATGAAACTACTCTGCTGTGCAACCTGGACGCACCCATCCCCATGCAGCTCTACGCTGTCCTCCAGTGACCATTAACATGGAGGATGTCCCCAGTAGACCAGCATCCATTCCGAGGAATGATTGCTGGTGTATCATAGGGACTTTCAGCCTAGTTATTCCGGAGCGAGAGGTACGCTTCCCGGACTTACCCGCCCAAATATGAATTGATAAATCAAGATGTTGGAAAGACACATTTAATATTCGGGGTACTAATACATTTAACTATATACAAGCACTGCACAAACTTATAAGATTGTTTTTACAATTGGAACCAACAAAATGGGTAATAAAAACACTGTACTTACATATTCTGCATTCACCTTACCACACATGGGCCTTGTTGCACTTGTCACTCCAACTATAAATGGGGAGATTTTCTGTGAATTTACACGAAAAATATAGCGGTATCTTAAGACATATGGGTATTGTCTTGCAAATGAACGGTTTCAGGGAGCTATATCACAAAGGATGTGCCGATTAATTATGGATGTCTTTGGATACAAAGCATCATGGTTTCCTGGAGGCTCATTGTCCTCACCATGTGGTTTTGAGAATTTCAGAATTTTCATGGATATTGGTTCCATGCACTTTAAGACACTTCCAGTGCTGTAATTCGTTCATATTATACACTACAGGACTATTCCTAAGCCCTTATTGGATATTTCACACACTGGTGACTCCATTGTCCTCTCTCCACTGGCCTACTCTGGCCCAAAACTTGGAGCGATGTTAACTGTACCAACTGTTAGCAAGAAGTGAAATCAAGATGGCTTCCTCACATGTTAAAAGCTATCACAGACTCATTGTCTGGTAGCCACGCCCATGAGGCCACCTGATTGGTCCACAGCACCTTGGGTTACTTGCCTTCATCAAGTACCTTGAGAAGCCCAATAGATGGCAGTCTAGTCAGGGCTAGTTCCACTGACTCTCACCAGATGGCTCTGGTGCTGTGAGACCGATTGTCTTTTGTCCAAAAACATCGATTTTTTGATGTTTTTGTGGTTTGTTTGCACATATAATTGTGACTTGGAGTTATTTTCAGGGAGAGCAAGTTAATTTGTGCTTGCACAAATATTATCCTGAAAATATCTGTATTAATAAAAAATTTGCATGAAAAACAACATGTGCTCTCTGAACTCTGTTTTTTCCACAAAGGCTGTATTTTTGATAACCAATGAATTTTGGTCTGGGGCTTATTAATTACTTAATATTTTGATGTTTTATCATACTTTTACTAATTAGGCCTAATTTCTGTTAATCTCAACATATCTGGGAATGTCTATTCCTATTAATTTTACCTGAATTGAATTGGCCTTGTACTTTGGTTGGAGTGGAGTGCTGCCTGTATGTATTGGGGATGTATACCCAACCTTTGGTTGGTTATACATATCCCGGGCCCTCGGGAAAAGAAAAAGGATACGTGAAGCGGATCATTTTTCTTTACCTTTTACTACACTATACCCAAATACATACACAAAATATTTATATACACACTGAATTGTTATGACCACTCTGGTCCGAAAAGAACATATACATGAAAGAAAATAAATTTGCAATTATTCATGCCCGTCACTTGGATATATGTTTGAGAAATTGTTCTGTTCGATATATCGAACGATTTCCTAGACGGTATATACATGGTTAATATAACACACACTTAAAAGTTTTCAATAACTGATTTTAGTCATTCATGTTATATCTGCTTATTGCCGCACTGAATACAGTTTTTGTATTCGAACTGCTTAGTAGTTTTTAGGTGCGTATCTAATGTCTCTGCCCCTCATTCACTTGAGGGTGCAGTACCTTCAAAAAATGTTCACCATACACCTTGGTATGTTGTCCACATTTGATCACCTCACAATTGTTCTTCAATATCTCCTTAGGTGGAGATAGCTGTCACCTGGCTTTGTGCACTTTGCGTTGCCATCAAATGTTTTTGTTGCTCGCTTGGCGGAACAATGCTTCGACCTGGCTGTCCATTGGGATTGTGTACAATCTGTGGAATGCACTCATTTTGTGAAGTCTGTAGGATTGTCATGGTGGTTCGTTTCTGGATGTCATTGTTCGATTACGAACCCCTGACACACTCCCTGCTTCCCCATATTGTTGGAACGCTGAAAAGATTGTCTCTAGTTCCTGGTGTAATATGCTTGGGGGTCTGCTGCTGCCTATGACACCATGCACTTTTGTATGTTTGCTCCGGGGTTTTGTGGTGACACTGAGGGGGAGTTGGAGTGATGTACTCACTGGCCCCACTTCACACGCAGGCTTTGACCTTACCCTTGTTGGTTTTGGGGTTGTTCCTTATAAACAACCCTATATGTTTAGGGGTGCTCGCATATTTCTATTACTGCTAACCCTGGTTTGGTCGAACCTAACCCATCGGTAGTGCAAATACCCAATGATTGCTAAGCAATATTTTGCTTGATTGGTAGTGAGTGATCTAGCATAGATTTGTACTCATAGGGAAATAAACCTCTATATGATGGTTGGACTCACTTTTGTGTCCAACAAAGAAATGGTCTGGGTAGACAACAATGAAATTACCCTTTATACCACAATGAAATTGCCTTGGCATATAATACTGAAGTAATACTTTTGTATACAACAATGAAATAATATTTTGTATACAACAATGAAATTGACCTTTATACTCAACAATGAAATAATCTTTTGTACATAATAATGAAATACTCTTGTATACAGCACTGAAATTGACTTTTGCATACAATGATAAAATAATCCCTCACATGATCTTGACAAAAAAAATTTCTACCCTATGTACAAATGGGTGAATGTCACAGACCAGACAGAACCTCATCCACAAAACCTCTGACCTTTAACATATATTAATACTAGTGTTCGAAAAATGTGTAGCTTTTTCTCCTCATCTTGTACCTGTTGTACACTCCTATCCGTGCGTCTTACCCTGGATGCGCTAGAGGGATACCAATACCTCTTATGCGACTAATACTATAGCGCAGGAGCCGTACCGTCGCGTACTTCTCTCCTAGGTCCTACTGATATCGGGTTTAGGAAGAAACGTAGAGCTGATGAGCAGACATCTACAGTTTCCATGGGGAAGTATCACAAGGGTACGAGGGTGGAGCCATTTGTGCGCAGTTACTCGTCTTACCAACAGACTAAGCAAGTCGTAGGGAAACGGCTGCACCCCGTCGGGATTGAGGTTGAGTCCTCGTTGAATTCAGAGGCCCCTTGGCTTGAATTAACTTCTTTGAGGTACTCTCGATGCTAACACCGGATGTAGTAGTCTGAGCTTCTCAATGTAATGACTATACACCTTATAGCTACACCTCCACAACTTCATGTTATTAACATGTTGGTTGGGTAGGCTCTTACCGCTAACACAATGAACAAGATTAAATATGTTATCCGTCACCTGATCACTACAAACTAATGGACCGAAGAAGGTGTGGAACAATTTGTGGGTCTGTCCCTCTAGAGCTTTGCTTTGGAGATGGGATTTAAGAAAAACTAAATCATACACTTTGATCACAGTTCTGTTTTGCTGTGACTCATTTACCTTATTGTTGGCTTTGTTTCGCCTTTCGGCCGTCCGGGATACAGCCATGAACAATTGCTGATCCCATTCGGTTTGTTCACCTGTAGGAATATGAAAGTGTTCCATAACGGGGTTCCTGAGTGAAACATGTAGCCTAAGTTCTGCTGGTGCGTACCCAGTGGTGTCATTGATCGAGTGATTGATAATGCTAACCACTGCTGGTAATTTATCTGACCATGTTTTATGGTTTTCATTGCACATGAGCTTTAAGAGCTTTCCCATCTCGAGGTGCGTCCTCTCAACTAGATTGGCGGATGGGAGATACAATGGTATAAACAGAACCTGAATTCCCATATTTTCAAGGGTTTGAGTGAATTGCTTGGCCCTAAACTGGGGACCATTGTCCACTACAATTCTTTGAGGAAGTGAAAAATGTACAAAATATATATCTATGAGTTTCCTCAATATTAAGGGAGTGGTGGAATTTCTGAGCGGGTATGCCATTATGTATCTTGAACATCCCTCCAGAATGGTGAAAATGTACTTCTCTTGGCGCTTACTGGTTGGGAGTGGGCCTACGAGGTCGCAGAACAGAGTTGCTCCTAACTGTTTGACATGGTGGGCCTGCAAGACTTGCCGAGGGGGATGAAGGTTCGGTTTCACCTGCTGGCATTGAATACAGTCAGTCACCCAAGCCTTGACTCCTCGCCTCATACCTGGCCAGAAAAAACTACGGAACACCTTATTGTGTGTTTTGTCTACTCCTGGGTGCCCATCATCATTGTGATATGCTGTGAGCACCCGTGAAACTAAAGATTCGGGAATGTATATTCTGAACTTATCGACAAAGTGAAAGTCTTTGACCACTAGCAGGTCATTGACCATTTGGTATTGCTTGCTCCAATTTCTGCACCTAGGATTGTTATCCTGTTTCACCCCTTGCAGGTAATCTATGATTGCTTTGGACCTGGGATCCCTTTCTTGCTCTCTCTGGAGATCGTCTCCGGACAGATTAGCTATGGGTTGGGGTAACACTTGAATTGGGTTGACACGTCTAACCATCTCTTGCTGTCTTTCCGGGATGCGGGATAGCATATCCGCTAGACAGTTCGTACGACCAGCCACATACTCTACATCAAACTTGTAGTTCTGGAGTTTGAGGAACCACCGAGTGAGGCGTACGTTCCATGAATAGGCTGAGTTGAGCCATGAAAGACTCTTGTGGTCGCATAGGATGGTGAAGGTCTGACCTTGCAATAAAAATGAGAACTTCTCTATGCACCATACGATGCTTAGGAGTTCAAGTTCTGTGGAGGTATATCCTAACTCGTAATTCTTCAGAGATCTGCTAACGTATCCCAATGGCCTCTTCTCTCCTTCACAGTATTGGAAGCAGAATCCCCCCACCCCTGATCCCGAGGCGTCGGTCTGGAGGTAAAACTTCTCTGAGAAGTTGGGGTGAAATAGTTTGCAGTCTTCCTGGACTACTGACTTCAGCGCTTCGAACGCCTTTTGGGCATTCTCGTCCCACTGCCATTTGGATCCTTTTCGTAGCAGGTCGTAAAGAGGTTGGGTGTATTCATTATAGCTGGGAATGAACTTACGAATCCACCCGAAAGAACCTAATATTTTCTGCAATTGTTTGATATTAGCAGGGGGTTGCAGGTTGGATATGGATTCCACATATTCCGGGCACATGGATATGTGTTTGGAATTGACTATGTGCCCTAGGAACTTAATTTGTTCTCTGGCAAATGAACATTTGGACAATTTAAGGGTCATGTTAGCCTTTTGAAAAATGGCAAGTACCTTACTAATGTGGACTAAATGTTCTTCAAAGGTGGCAGAGAAGATTGTGATGTCATCGACATACGCTAAGGCAAACTCCTCGGTACCACTCAGCAGTTTATTCATTACTTCAATGAACACCTGCATGCTATTGATGTGACCAAAGATTAGTCGCTTAAATTGGTACATCTTGCCATTGAAAGTAAAAGCAGTGTACCTCCTAGACTCCTCTTCTAGGCCTATCTGCCAAAAACCAGAAGATATATCTAAGGTTGAAAAGTACTTTTTACCTTGGAATTGTGTGAAAATTTCCTCCATGTTGAGGGGTTTCAATTTTAAAGGCAGGATAAGTTTGTTGATCTCTCGTTGGTCTAACGTGAGACGTAGAGATCCATTCGGCTTTTGTACTACCAAAACTGGGGATACATATTCAGAATTTGAGGGCTCAATTATGTCCCATTCAATGAGCTGTTTGATTTCCTCCGCTACACCATCTTTGTATTTTACAGGGATGGGATAGTTTTTTCTAGCTACATACTCAGACTTGTGGAGGGTAATTTTGTGCTCATGAATGTTGCACTTGCCTGGGCGGTCACTGAAAACAGTTCTCATTTGACACAGTGTTTCAAACAACTGTTCCTTTTGAGCTTGGGAGATACTGGTTGCATTGTTTGCGACATCTCGTATCTCGGGTATGGATGCCATGTCAGACTTCTGGAAGGTATCCAGGGGAAATATGTCCAGCTTGTGGATCTGTGCTTCCTCGTCTTGACTTGCATCTGGACCTATTGGCAAGAACTTAGTGATCGTGGAGTGTGACCCTTTCCTGAACATTAATTGATGGGATGAAAAATCTATCTGTGCATTAATTCCATATAACCAGTCTAAACCTAAAATACAGTCTATGCTGAGTTCGTTTACGACTACAAACTCTACACAAATCTCCGTATCTTCGACAATGACACCTACTGAAGCAGTTCCCAGGATTTTTTGCTTTTTAGCACCTGAGTAATCTACTAACTTGATATTGTCACACTTAATGAGTCTGGGCCGGGATGCATTGTGCGTGATCTGTTTCCACATCTTGGAACTCAGCACAGATACCTCAGCTCCAGAATCGACAAGCGCTTTGGTAGGTACATCCACCAGAGTCACCTGTATTACCGTACCGTACCTATTGTTATGCTTATTTATAGGGACTACACAATTGTTACTGGAGCTACAGAACTCATTCTCTATTGAGTCATATTCATCCAAATTCAAAAATGCTATATTTACTGACCTAGGAGGATTTGTTACACCTTGGCCACCATCACCCCCTGCGAGAGCAGCACTGGCTAGTTTCCCGAGGGTTGGTCGTAGGGCAGAATGGCATTCATCTCACTCTGTTGAGATCCCATTTGTTTACCCTTGGGTGTGTGACCTGGTTTGGTGAACCATTTTACCTCATCGAGTGCATTGAGTATGGCATCCATACCTCGTGGGCTGAAGTGAACCAGGTCGGGTCTCATGTTTTGACCGTAACCCATGGTTTCTTCGAACAGCGACATGTTCATTTCTTGGCCCTTGTGCACAAATTTCGATGAGGAATCCAGAACCCTTACATTGCTATTATCATCAAGGGATAATATTTTTGCAATTAGCGAGTCATACATGGCCCAGAACCTGTGTCGGTTCTCATTGGCTAACCTGGGAACTGGTGGAGGAGTCAGAACAATGACCTTCTGAGCACCTTTCCTCTTTAGGGTGTAAATGATATCCTGGAGGTTCCGGAACACCTGGTTGGTGTCCTTCCCTCGGAGCATATCATTTGTGGATACCATTAATAACACATTTTTATGAACACACTTTTCCCTTCTCAAAGCACTGAGCAACTGCGCTGAGGTTTGTCCAGATATGCAAAGTCCGATGTGGTAATTACCATCACTGTCTCTTTGGACAGGATACCCGAATTTTCTTTGCGCAAGACGTGACAACATTGAATCACCCACTGCCTGATATTGATTTATCAGTGGAGTGTGCTTGCATGAATCTGAACATTGTGGGACAGGTTTAGGTTTGGCATCGCCCTTCCCCACGTCAGGACGTTGCCTACCTAGTTTCCCTGGTTGTGCACATTTGGATGCACCTCAGCGAGATGCTCGGAAGACCCGTGTGAGCTGGCGGAACTCTTACGCTGGGACGTTCCACCCTTTCTCCGGTCTACCTTTCTGTTTGGGTACTCCTTAGGCCGGGAGCCCCTCGCAGATTTGCACATGTGAGCGTCCTCCTTTTTGGATGAACCGCTCGCTTCACCCTGACCACGACTCACATAGGTCCGGTTAATGCGAGTCGTAGTTTTCCCGTAATTGGGTCATGCTGGCCTTGCAACTTCCCTCTCAGGATATTGTGGCACTTGCACACTCTCATACCGAAGTATGGAGTTGGCCACCTCCTGAAGAGAGACGAAGGGAGCCAGGATTAACTGGTCCTTCAAGCTGCGCGGCAGCTGTTGCACAACATGGGTGAAAACCTGGTTGTCGGCGATCTCTGGCAACGCAAGCCTAATCATTTTGACTTGTCGCCAGAAATATTTGTGCACTGATCTGTGCTGGGATGGGTTGTACCTTTCGTTGAGAGCCTTCGCAAGGGAAGAAGCTCTCCACCCATCCCCTTGGAAATATGAGAGGAACTGCCTTTTAAAATCCGAGTAGGACTTGAACTTTCGTTCGTTCCTCTCGTACCACTGCCCTGCCTCGTCCCGTAGACAGAACGAGATTATTTGGAGGGCATCCGCCAAATCTACCTCCAGGAGAGTGAGATCTCTCTCAAACTCCTGCACGAAATCTGAGGCCAGCCTGTTCCCCTGCCCGTTAAAGGTTGGGAGCTGTTTGAGATCAGCAAACCTAACCCTAGGTTTGCTCTTGTTCCTCCTCCGATTCTTCCTCTTCCTCTGGCTGCAGACTTCGGCATCCGAGCTTTCGGAATTGGATTCCGGGGAGTTACCAAGTGGGTGGTACTTGTTAGGGGGAGACACATAGCCACTACTCTGGTCAGAGCTTTCGTAACCCTTAGGTCTTCGTTTGGTTTTGTGCAAGGCATGGTAGACAGACACATTCCGTGCAGGTGAGACGGGCATGGTGGCTGACGTAAGTGGAAGGGCGGACTGAGTTATTCGTCTCTCCATCCCTTCCAGGCAAGCAAGAATCCTCATCAGGCTTGCATCGTCAGACCTTTGTTCTGCTGGCAGCTGCTCCTCACCAACCCTTTGTTGTGAGGAGGTGCGCTGCTCAGTGACTTGGCCCTCGGAAATGCATACATGCGAGCTGCGGCCTTCCGCCTGACAGTTCGGCATTTCCTTCCTCACTTGCTCGAGAACCCTGTTCTCGATCGTGACCATGTGGTCACTGCAAGTGAGCTCTCTGCATATGTTTTCTAGGGCATCTAACCTCCCTAGAATCTGAGCTGTGGTGGTCTGATTGTCACCGCCTTGCACTTCGCCAACGAGTTCCCTCAGTTGCGAAATCTGGCCTGACACTTGTGTAAAATCCCTACCTAATCTTAACTCTAGGTCATTACATTGGATCTCTATTTGGTTAATTCTATTGGTGTTGGTCGCTACTTGTTTAGTTAACAATTCTGAGGTCTTCGTGGTGGCATTGTGGATGGAGTCCAGTCTGGCCTGGAATTCCGTCCTTACGGCTTCAAGTTTCTTATTTACTTCGGCCGATGCCTTGGCAAATTCCCTACCCTGACCATCAATTTTCTGACCCTGCGCATCAAGTTTCTGGCCCTGCGCTTCAAGTTTCGCCTCAAGTTTCTGACCCTGTGCCTCAAGTTTCTGACTAACATTTTCAGAGACTTTCGCTTGCTCCTGGAGCATTGCCACAATGAGGTCAAGTTGGGGGTTACTACTGGTACTTGCACTACCGTTGGGTGGGAACCCACGACCTGCTGGCCGTTCCAACGACCTTGATCTGGTATTCATATTTGGGGAGTGCCGGTATTGAGTCTCATAATCTTGCGATCCGCGCAAGAGACAAAGACAAAGACATAAAGACAGACGATGGATTCGGGAGTTGAATGGCTTCGTCTACGCGGCTGGTCCAGGGATACGTGCCTCCAGGTTACGTTGCCGAACAATAGGATAGGTTAACCTAACCTACTCACCCACTTTGGGCTTGATTGAACCTATGAAACTACTCTGCTGTGCAACCTGGACGCACCCATCCCCATGCAGCTCTACGCTGTCCTCCAGTGACCATTAACATGGAGGATGTCCCCAGTAGACCAGCATCCATTCCGAGGAATGATTGCTGGTGTATCATAGGGACTTTCAGCCTAGTTATTCCGGAGCGAGAGGTACGCTTCCCGGACTTACCCGCCCAAATATGAATTGATAAATCAAGATGTTGGAAAGACACATTTAATATTCGGGGTACTAATACATTTAACTATATACAAGCACTGCACAAACTTATAAGATTGTTTTTACAATTGGAACCAACAAAATGGGTAATAAAAACACTGTACTTACATATTCTGCATTCACCTTACCACACATGGGCCTTGTTGCACTTGTCACTCCAACTATAAATGGGGAGATTTTCTGTGAATTTACACGAAAAATATAGCGGTATCTTAAGACATATGGGTATTGTCTTGCAAATGAACGGTTTCAGGGAGCTATATCACAAAGGATGTGCCGATTAATTATGGATGTCTTTGGATACAAAGCATCATGGTTTCCTGGAGGCTCATTGTCCTCACCATGTGGTTTTGAGAATTTCAGAATTTTCATGGATATTGGTTCCATGCACTTTAAGACACTTCCAGTGCTGTAATTCGTTCATATTATACACTACAGGACTATTCCTAAGCCCTTATTGGATATTTCACACACTGGTGACTCCATTGTCCTCTCTCCACTGGCCTACTCTGGCCCAAAACTTGGAGCGATGTTAACTGTACCAACTGTTAGCAAGAAGTGAAATCAAGATGGCTTCCTCACATGTTAAAAGCTATCACAGACTCATTGTCTGGTAGCCACGCCCATGAGGCCACCTGATTGGTCCACAGCACCTTGGGTTACTTGCCTTCATCAAGTACCTTGAGAAGCCCAATAGATGGCAGTCTAGTCAGGGCTAGTTCCACTGACTCTCACCAGATGGCTCTGGTGCTGTGAGACCGATTGTCTTTTGTCCAAAAACATCGATTTTTTGATGTTTTTGTGGTTTGTTTGCACATATAATTGTGACTTGGAGTTATTTTCAGGGAGAGCAAGTTAATTTGTGCTTGCACAAATATTATCCTGAAAATATCTGTATTAATAAAAAATTTGCATGAAAAACAACATGTGCTCTCTGAACTCTGTTTTTTCCACAAAGGCTGTATTTTTGATAACCAATGAATTTTGGTCTGGGGCTTATTAATTACTTAATATTTTGATGTTTTATCATACTTTTACTAATTAGGCCTAATTTCTGTTAATCTCAACATATCTGGGAATGTCTATTCCTATTAATTTTACCTGAATTGAATTGGCCTTGTACTTTGGTTGGAGTGGAGTGCTGCCTGTATGTATTGGGGATGTATACCCAACCTTTGGTTGGTTATAAACCCATGCCACATCGCCCTCTCCCTCCATTGTGTTTTGCATCCCAAAGCTTCCACTCTTTAACCACCTTATTTATTCTGTAATAATAGAAAGCGAGATCAAAATTACATTATAGATTTGAAGTGCTCTGGAAGTTATTTTCTATTATTTCTTGCCCAACAAGTACCGCTGATACGCATCCCATGTGAGGGAGATGAATGCTCGAAATCTGCCAGAATGTCACTGCTTTTCTTGGTGTCACAGAACATTATATTACAAAGTGGAAAATCGTGGAAAATGGCATTTAAACTTTTATACATGGTTTTGCTCTTTCTTTCTTTACTTTTTCTAAAAACTTCAAAACATATACTTTTTCCGTGACACGTAACATTTATAGGAGGCACATTCAGGACCCTCAAACTAGCATACAGTAGCACAAGATTTCTTCCATTAAGGCATTTACACTCTCCATATATATCATATTATTTGGCCAATGATACATTTTAATCATTATTTTGCTTTTCCTTATCTTTTCTTTAATCCAAAGTACCATAAAAATCAGAACATTCCTTCCTTTTGTGATGAGCTTATTTCAACTGCATTGCACATTAGTGTCACCATGTTGAATGGAATACTGTTGCCATATTCAGAAAGTGCAGAATTTAAGCTTTACATTGATATATAACATGATAGGGTTCTGTAAACATGATAAATCAATGCAAGTGTCACAGAATCATGGAATGACCCTGTACGGTTTCATGTTAGCTGTACAAATTATTCCATACATAATACGCAAACAAGTGGCCGTGGTGGCTCAGTCGGTAATGCGTCTGACTACCATGTTAAAGGTCCTGGGTTCGATCCCCAACCGGTTCAAATCCGGGAACTTTTCTAACGATGGAAGCGGCCCCGGCACCCACCCAGCGTCGAATAACATGGGTACCTGGGGGAAACCCTGGGGGGTAAAGGCGGTCAGGGGCGTGATGCTGATCACATCACCCCCACTCACGACCGGATCAAGAAAGTGTGGGGCATTACCCCCACACCCCCTATACGCCTTCATGGTGTGGTGCTATGCACAGGGGAGCACTTTACATTTACCTTTTTAATACGCAAACATTTTGGAGAAAAGTGTGCATTATACATGAGTAGATATATGTAATGGTTGAGGAGAGTGTAAATTACTCATGTGTTGATGCAGATAAACCAATCTTATATCTGTCACACACCTGCAATTTATTTGCTGGTACATAGTATGTACTAATCAGAATTATTGCTACCATGAATGAAACATAGACTCTGTGTAGATGTTGTTCATTGATTTGAAAAATCAAATTTTCGAGACTTTATTCAAAGCTACAATAATATATATATTCATAAACCCTACATTGTACATCATACTTATTTGATGTATGTACAAAATCAGTGGCAGATATTGTACGCAAAGGTGTGCTTATTGTTAAGCAAGTACTCATCATTAGGACTCTATCATTATAGCTTGCATGTCATTGTACCTTGTTTAATTCTAAAACTATAGGAATTAGGCAGAACTTTAGCTTAAGTGATTGATATCTCTGAAGATCAGACCCTTTAAGGGATGGTTTTTCAATGTGCGTTAAAGTTTGGGTTGGGCAAATAACTAGAGGTTACAGCAAATTTATTTTTTTCCATCTGCGGTCAGCTCCTCAACTTGATCCGTGCTTCAGCCGGAAGTCAGCGAGATGACTGGTAGTTTGCAAACAAACATGGCTGCCTCATCGGAAGATCGATCTCCACCAGACAGTTTCTCAGGCACATTGAACAGGAAATAATTCAATAAAAAGTTACATTGGTGTAAAAATAAACTTGAGCTTGGCAGAATTCAAATGAAGTGCGCAGTAACAGATAGAACAAAGGAAATTGTCACCAGGCTTTCATTTGTGTGCAAGTACTGGTGACATCTGCCCTATCGTGAAGCAAAATCCCAAGTGGCAAGTTGGTGTATTGGGTAAGGGCAATAGTTTCGAGCAGGGTTGAAGTTATGTGTCATGAGTTCGAGTCCTGCTGCTGACTATTTTTTTTAAAATCATTCATTTACCACGATTTTCAGATTGATTCTGTACTTTATTTAGCACGATTCTAATACACGTATTAAAAATTGTTGCTTTTCTATTTCGTCAGATAGAGATAGTGTAAAAGTTTAATACAAAGTGTGAATGTTCAATAAAAATATTTAATTTCTTTGTGATGTTATGTTCTCATGAAAAAAAGAAAAGTGTACAAAGCGGATATAAACTTCTAGACGAAAGATATGTGCAAGATGAAAACATATTAATTCCTAATTAGCTAAAGTTATTTATATTTGGCGTTGTCTCTTTTGTACTGTAGGAAAGGATAATTATTTGTACTACCTATTACCATTTTGTGGTTTGTGAAGTCTATAAGTTTTAGGAAAAAAGCCAAATCTGTAGTAATTGTTTTCTCCTTCTATGTATTTCTTTGTAGCAACGGAATAATACGTGCACGTAAAGTTCTGCTGTATTTACAATCTAAACAGTGAATTTCAACAACCGCATGTGCCTTATTGTAGTTCTACCTTTTCACACCAGGTGAAATTTAATTTGAATTTACACACTTAGATGTCAGTGTCATCGAATCTCTCGCTCAGAATTGTTACGTGCCCAACTTACGGTCAACGAACCTTTGGTTATTTTTACATTGAAAAATGCAGTGTTGGTTAAGACTGGAGGTGAACTCCAACTGGTGGTTTCCTGACCAAAAAGTTGACCAGACATTCAAAAACCAACCCTCGCATATTTGCAAATATTTAGCTTTCAAGAAATGGGAAATTTGTCATAGAAAACCTGGAATTTTCCATCAGTTTTTTGTTGTTTAATTTGTAGATGTAAGATTTATTTTTTGTTTGTGTTGTTTTTTGATGCCTTTTTTTCCCCTATCAGATGCAAGAATTGAATCTCGGTTGGTATGGACAGTGTCTCGGACATCAAACAACCCTGATGTCTCTGGAGTTGTGACAAACTCGCAGGCGGTGTTTATAGAACCTACAGTGAATGGTGAAAAGAACCCCATGAGGCAGAGTTTCGCTAAAATGCTAAGTGGCAATCAAAGTGAACCTGTGACGGTAAACAACGTTTTCCCAAAATTTCTGAAGGTAACGAATCGGAAAGCTGCTTCTGTCAACCAACTCATGGGAAGCCCAAGTGAGTTCACGTTTCATTTTCAGGAAGTAGTGCAGCTGAAACTTCAGCAGTTGTCTGAAAGTGCAGATTCTTGACACTAATGGTGGTGGTAAAGAAAGAGAAAGCAAGTGGAAAATTGTCACTTAATGATTTATATTCAGTGAGACAGACATTTTGAAATCCATGCCTCATGCTAAGAAATTTTTTTTGGTCACTGTTGTCATTGATTACCTGGAAACTCTTAAATGGATTGTGTGGCTGATCACATTGAGTTGACACCTTCACTACTGAAAGGCCCAGCATTCTGTCTCTTCATCAATTTCATCTAATCCTCATTATCACAATTAGCCTCAACAGCCAGAAGAGTGACATAAAATAAGAACAATACAATTACCCCCCCTGCCCCAAAAGCCACAATTTTCAACTTGCTTTTGATTGAGTTAACAATTTCTCTGGATATTGTGTAATTTATACTTAAAGTAGGGCTGAACCATTACCAATACTGATGTATTAGTATCAGGAAATATCATTTGGAATTTAATCACCGATACAACCGATACTTTCTGCAGTCCAAAAATCTCACAGGATACACAGAAATATTTTGAACAACTTTGAATTTTCATGCATGTCACGTGTCATGTTGCCCTTTGCAGGCCCTTTGAGACACTGAGACTCCAGAAAAGTATTTGTCAGTACCTGCTTGGTCAACTGATACTTTTTGATGCTGATACCATTATCAACCAATACCAATACTTCAGTATTCCATCTGCTCAGCCCTAATACAAACTTGATATATGCCTGTATTCATCCTGGTGAACAACAAATGTGATATTGTAATTGTTTTACACAGAACCTTTTTTGTTAGGAAAACAAAAGTTTTTTCGGTATGCTTCATAAGTTTCTACATTGATGAAAAGGTAATCATACAAGCTAGTGAAAAAGTAATGCAATTTATTTATAAACATTTATACTTTTGTACATATTTATTTATATTTCTTTCATTAACATCAACAATTATTAATTTTTATTCTTACATATAAAATAATGGCATACAGTTGTGTACAGTCGGAGAAAAGGTATTTATTGATCTTACATCCACAAAATAACTTCAATAACAAAATATGCCAAACATGAGAAACAAGTGATCATACACACAAACGTTTTGTTAATAAAGAAGGTATGTGACAGTTAAGTATATTTCAGACTAGTAATTTAGAGTCTCTTACTATGACACAATCACTATGATGTCATTTTAACTTTATTATGTATTGATTTCTATAGAAGTTCTGTTTTTCGGCATTTAAAAAATAACATGAAAATACATTCAAAGCACAGCTCACATCATCAACTAACATCTTCATATATTAAAAGGTAAATCCCTCACCTTGGTGGAGTATCTAATACTTTGCCGAGATCAACTTGACTTCAGCAGAGACATGAATAGAATCTAGAATAGGAATTGTAGCTTTCCTGGCGACGTGATTCGAACAGTTGTTCTGGGGTTACAAGCCAGGTTAAATCGGCATTAGCTTCCAATGTTTCAAGTGCATACAGCTCTCATCATCAGGGTATATAAAAATGGGACCAGTGTCTGACTAGGATGGGACGGAGCTTGGGTGCTGTCTTCCTATTCGCTCGCTCTGGATCCTGGTGTTCACATTGGCTGGTGTCGTATTTTTACGGAGGAATAGGTTCCAGGCGTGACTTAGCTGGAGTCCCACGTCCCGGTTGAGATTGGTGCTTTCCCATGAAATGGCTATGGCTTCCTTCACTCATCGATCCCAGTAACTGGCACATTTGGCTATTATTTTGGTGTCTGCAAATAAAATCCTGTATGTCTCGGTGATGCTGTGATCCGCAAGTCCTGACTTTTCTGGTTGGAATAATCTGGTGCTATGCTGATGTTCATTACTTCGCTGTCCAATGGTGCATCCTGTCTGGCCTAGATATGGTGTCCCTCACTTACATGGTATATGGTATACTCCTGGAATGCAGAATACAGGTCATCTTTGACTGAACGGAGCAGGGCCTTGGTTTTCAGTGGCAGACTGTGAATGGTCTTCACCCCGTGCGTGACTAGAATTCTGCTCAACTTCCCGACGGTGTGTCCGACATATGGTAAAACTGCTATAGTGGGACATTCCTGTTCTGTGTTTACGTAATGAACATCAGCGCAACAGGAACATAGCATCACCAAGGGACACAGGATTTTATTTGCAGACACCAAAATAATATAAACAATGTTATATTGTATTAAGTTAAATTTAACACTACTTAACGTGAGCGAGTATGAAGCTTTTATGGAACAACGTTTCAGGGTCAAACAGCCCCCTTCATCAGGTTCGTAAATATTTTCCTATGCACTGAACATGTGCTGCGTTAAAAAGTGTTAAAAGAGGATTAGGTTGAGGGTAGGGTTGAAAACACTTAAAACTATCCCTGACACATTCCTAATTTAAAAAAAGGTAAAGATAAACTACTTATTTCGATTGAATCCATAGAAGCATCATACTCACTCACATAAGTAGTGTTAAATTTAACTTAATACAATATAACGTTGTTTATTTTATTTAATAGTGAGTAACACACACCAAGCTACGTACAATATGTTACCAAAATAATAGCCAAATGTGCCGGTTACTGGAACCAACGAGTGAAGGAAGCCATAGCAATTTCACGGGAAAGTACCAATCTCAACAGGGACGTGGAAATCCAGCTAAGTCACGCCTGGAACCCACTCCTCCGAAAAAATACGACACCAGCCAATGAGAACACCAATATCCAGAGCAAGCCAATAGGAAGACAGATCCAAGCTCTGCCCCATCATAGTTATATATATATAACACTATGTCTCCATATTTACATTCCCTGATGATAAGAGCAATGTATGTGCTTGAAATGTTGGAAGCTAATGCTGATTTTACCTGGCTGGTAACCAGTGGCGTAGCGTTATAGCACGCCCGTACGCCCGGCGTTCCCAGATTTAAAATTTCAAAAATGCTTAAATGCTGTGATTATAAAGTAAAACGTGACTAATTTCATATATGTTTGACCTTCATGGCATTATAATGGCTATTTTTCGCGATCCGCTTGCAACGCTTCACTCTCAACACTCGTTCTAGCATCTCTTTTCAATGCCTTTCCCGGCCGGACGCCGAGCACGTTCGGCGTACAGGACTCCTATATTCCTTGCTGCCTTTATGGAGGGAAAGCTTCCATTTCTACAGCACGCGCGTAAATGGGCTCTCTTACGCTGGCGTACGAGAGGTCTACCGTGATTGGTTCATGTGACCCTTCCTGCCTTCTGAAGCAGACGATAGCGGCAGAATTCCTACCCGGTTCTTCGCTCTTCGCGCTCATGCAACTCGTGCTGTGTGATGCTACAATAGGCAATATTGACTGACGTAACTTTACCAATCTCAAATATACTGCTTCTTAATGGCCACTGCATTGTATAATTTATCGCACGAACAGCGATGTGTATTAGAAACTAAAAGATCAACACAGTTTTTGTCAAATAAGTTGGTGAAGTCCTCGTGATAGAAATTCAGCCTGTGGCTGCTCTACCACTTAACCCGCAAAACTATTATTTTTTTATTGTATTTTTTAGTTATTATCTAACTACTTAATATTGTGTGAATGGAAATGTTTAGCATTCATTTGAAAACTCTTAACATCGAATGGTCTCTGGACTGGACTGGAATGTTTATCAGCATTCTCAAGATGTAATAAACAGTGGTCTGAATTACCAATCGGCACTGTTACGTCAGTAGAGTGTACGATATTTGGATCATCCACTCTGCTTTTCACAGTGCGCCAAGACGACAGAGGTCCCTGGTTCGAATCCCAGCGTGAGCACGGGTGTTCTTTGTCAGTGTCCCTTCATCAATATCATCACTCATATTCATATTCGCAATTAACCAAAAGTGGTAGAAAAGCGAAGTAAAATAAACCAAATCAATCAGTAGTTGGATCGCCCACAACAATGGCGTCTACTGTTGTGCAGAGGCGCTTGTGATTCAGGTAGGTTTTTAATGACTTGGGTCATGCAGAAAGATATAAAAAAAGGTATAGAACACCAGAGTTCAAAACATCTGTGGCATAGTGAGGCATCTAATTTTCTAGCTAAAACATGCAATGATGATGTTTTATTGAAAACCCAGCTTACTTCAGGCAAATAATACCTGTGGCGACTAATACCATAAGTAAATTATTAAGCAAGAAAGGGCCGACTCTTCCTTCGGACTTGGCCAGCACGTATCCAGAGGGGGGCTTAGGGGGCTCGAGCCCCCCCCCCCCCCGAAAGTTTTAGGTTTACACTAGATAAAATGAGGTTTTTGGTTTCTTGTGGTGTGAAATAAAATAATGTGACAATAATTTAAGGAGAGAAATAATTATCGAGGCAAGACTGAGAATGTTTTATACCCCTATTATTGTTAATAGCACGTATCCAAGGTGGGGATGAGGTGGCTCGAGACCCCCACCAGGAAAGTTTTTTTTCACTAGATAAAATTAGGTTTTTGGCTTTTTGAATAATGTGACGATGATTTAAGGAGATACACAATTATCGAGGCAAGACGGAGAATGTTCTATAACCCTGTTTTTGATAATATTGCACATAAACTTTTCTTGCGCTTTCGGTGGTGTCACAGCGCACTTGAGCACTATGTAGAAACTTGTCAGCGTTTGGAAGCTGCACAACAAAGCTGACGCCACACGTAGGGCGATTCGTTGTAATTTCTAATCTCTGGAAGGCGGGAGAGGGTACGTTCTTGAATGAGAGAAGGAGTCAACTGCTGGCAATATTAACGAATCGTTTTATCTGCGGAACGTTCTAGAATATAATGAGGATATAAATACGGGGATTCAATTTTTCAGTTCATCTCTACAAATAATCGGTTAATGAGATTTCAGAGGTAAGTGTGACAATTCATACAGTTGATTAGTGATCAGTCACCGTCCTCTGGTTGTTTTATAAGATATAGTGATTCGAAAATGAAGACATTGACGACAGTAGAATTTCCGGGGCCTCAATGTAGTGCTAATTCGGGTCGAGGGCCGAAGAAATTAAGGCCCCCCCCCCCTCTCTCTCTCTCTCTCTGAGCCACATAGCCATCCTTGACTTCAACCGATTTTTCGTAAAATGTCTACATAGTACATGTCCTGCGTATATCAAATCGTAAGGTGTTGCCTGTATAGTGAACAAGCACAGAAAATATAGGAGAGAAGAAAACTGAGGAGCATTCTCACAGGTTGAGGAGAATTTTTTTCTTCTGTGGTCAACAAGAGCTACTACTTCGAGGTGACAATGACAGTGGCCTAATAAGGGAGATTTCACACCATGTCGCCTGAGGATTTCACAAGTCGAAATTAGGTTTGTGCGGCCTTTTGTGTCGCTACGGTGTGAAACGTTGCTGTTGATTGGCCCATTCCAATCGACATGTATCGCGTGTCCCTTCGGTCTGAAACCTTCCTAAGTCTTGAAAATCCAAGTCACAAGGATGGAAAATTAGGTCCTTGTTAAGGTTAGGTGTGAAGGCAGGCAGACGACAGCACCCTAAAGGATCATATCCAAACCTGCAGGAAGAACGCATTTTACTTCAATCTCCAATTCGGAATGATAATAAATTCTGGTGAGTTGATATTAAAAAATGTGTCCGAGATAAAGAGTGGCGTGCCCAGGATTTTCGGAAGGGAGAGGGGTTACGCATACTATTTTTGGTGGTCAGTCCTGATTTTGCCATTTTTTCCCTGTCTTTGACGTTCCTTTTTTTTTAAAAAAAAAAAAAAGGAATACTGGGTCAAATAGGGTTATGACCTCACCAACCCTCCCTTGGGCACATCACTGGAGATAAATGAGTAAGCATTTGATCATACTGGGAGACGAAACATTAGATGTGTTGGGAACGGAAGGGTTTTCATTGTGCATTAATTGTTTCGTGATCCAGCTATATTTGAGAAGACTTCCTTTGTTTCGTGTCGATATATGACAAGACTCCGGAAGCTGTGACAGGCATTTTTGAACACTTGTGAGTGCTAAGGCCTGAATCTGAACAGTTTGGTGGGTTTCGGCTTTTATAAGAGCTGCAAACATGGGAGGACAAGACACGTTAGTGGTGTTCAGGCTCGAATCAGAGATACATATTCGAGAGCTGTCTGCGTCCAGTTGGCAGGCCACAATTTGAATCTCGCGTTTTCGAGTGGATTGTCCATCCCGTGCATGTGTAACAGCTTCGTAAAAACACTCAGACACCATAGATGTTTTTATGCTGAGATGGTTCGGGCACACAATGTTAATCCATGAAAACAGAGGAGTCTAGTGGTAAAAAAATGTTCCGATTTCACGTTCTGATTAAAATGACAACCTTACAGTGGCGACGATTTAAGGGATAGTTGCTCCCCATTTTATTGCCTCAACATTATGGCCTCTTAATGTTAAGCCTTGTCTACCAAGAGAAAGTAAACTTTCCTTGCACAGCCTCCGCCACCCCCCCCCCCCCCCCCCGGTTTTGGAACCCAATTGCCACGACTGGTCTTAATCATACAATTGTGAGGTTCTTACTATACCCCTTAAAAAATGGTGTTCAGCCCCCCCCCCCCCCCCCCCCGAAAGGAATTCCTGGATACGTGCCTGGACTTGGCATTCCCACCCGAAATGTCCATGCTACGCCACTGCTGGTAACCCAAGAACACCTGTTCGAATGAATAGAATCTGTTTTAACCATTCACGCCATTTTATCTCCTTACTTGATTTTTTCATTACTTTGTAAGTGTACTTTGTTTCTTTCATAACTCCCTAATTAGGTAAAGTTGATTTTAAGTAATTCTTTTGTACTAAGGGCTGAGCTGATACCAATTTGAACAGATACCCATACCAATTTCCACGTATACTGATATTGATGCTTGAAAATTGTAACAATTAAAAGTTGTGCAAACTTTAAATATTTCAATGTAAGTATACCACTCCATATACATGCATTAAAACAGAGTTTTGCATTAAATTATTTAAGAATTATATCAGAATATTAAATTACATGCTACATAATCACAAAATCCATTTTTTCACAATACTGGTGCAAAATACATGAAAACTTTTAGTTTTGCATAATTTCAAGAATAATTGAACTGAAAATGTGTCATGTGTCATTTTTGCCAGTGTTCGGAAAGTTACTTTTTAAAAGGTAACTTGTTACAGTTACTTGCTTAAAGAAGTAACAGAGTTACAGTTACTCATTTTAAAAAAGTAACTCAGTTACAGTTACTTTCCACTGGAAATTTTCTTGCAAACAAATTACACAAAATCGATTACTAATTGTAATAAAAAAGAATGAAAATCTATTGAATGCTGCTTACACAAGGGGTATAATTTTGAGGCCACAGATGAACAAACTACAGAAACTAGACACACTTCACAGCACACAACTGACTGCAATAGGATAGAATCCTCCTCCTAATAGAATCTTCCTGCTTCTGGGAAATCCACCACTCTTCCAAGGTATGTATATCGCTTTAGAATTGAGGACTACCAAACAAAGAGATGAAACATGCGATAAACCTGTCACTGAAATGTCTGGAACCCAGAGCCACCGACTGGCCATGGATAGGAGACAAATTTAGTTCAACAACTTTCTCTTTTGTCTTCTATTGTTGGCAGTAATTAATGTAACAAATGATGGATATTTGTATCAAAGCGAAACTAGTAGTTTATCGATGGTTCTGGTTCACTTGAAGACCTATATCACCAATAATTTATGACACTTATATAGCAACTTAAGTGACATGAAGTAAGTATAAAAGTAACTGTTGAAACATTACTTCTATTGGAAAAAGTAACTCTGTTACAGTTAAAACTACTTGGTTTTAAAAGTAACTAGTTAATTACATTTCTTCAAAAAGTAACTGTTACTTATAACTGAGTTACTTGTAACTAGTTACTTCCAAACACTGATTTTTGTGGACCCTGCAAAAGACCGAAATGCCAATCAAGTATTGACCGCCATTGGTATTTGCCCAGCCTTATAAAAGTATTGCTTTTGACTATCATTAATGCTTTTATTTCAGTATAATAAAATCAGGTGAAGTAAAGTAAAGCCGGATTGTGCTTGAGTAATTGTATTCAAATAAGTGTTTGCAAGTTGATTGTGGGGAAATATTGGACATCTTTTTTCTTGATGCACCGAGGTGAGTGATTTACCACACGAATATACATTTTTAAGTACATTATTTAAGATATTGTTGCTCATGGAATTGTCAGAAGTGTAATTAGTTTATTCTGCTAATAACATTATCCATTACAGAAGTCAAAAGCTTAGGCTTCCGATCCCTGAACTTGACTTTACAACATGGAAATTTTAGCTACCTCACTGCTGTCCAGGAATGGTGGGAGATGAGAGAGATTTGTGACGATTCGTATTACGAAAAAGTGCTTAGGAAACTGCCCTGGGGCAGAAGCTGCAATGATGTCAAGTACCTCTACATATATATTTTCAATGATAAGGAATTCCCAGCTGGTTTGAGGTTTTTGTCTGGTGGTGGGTAAGTGCAGCTTCCACTCGGCATTCCGTGTTTGTATTTTGTCTCATTATTTGATTTATTATTTTTTTTATATTTCTGTTGATTATCAATCTTGTTTATTGCACTAACTGGCACATAAAAATTATTTTGATATTTATGTTAGTTCCCAATCTCATTTATTTGCACTAGTTGGGACATAAAGGACTCTCTTTTTCAAAATACATTGCCAAGCTATTTATTATTAACTATTTGACTTCATAAAGTTACTTAAAGTCTTAAGAATGTCATTGAAATGAAAAGCAGTAGCTAAACTAAGATTTTTTTTTTTGGATTTTTTTTGTATGTTGGCAATTGTGTGGCATGTTGACAACATATGCATGAACTACAGAACAGTGATGTGTTACTTGTTGAAAATTATATGTGTTGAAGATTATTGTGCAATCAATGTAAAGGAAATATATGAATTGATTTTGAAGAAAATGGAAAATTTGAAAATACATGGAGAATTCTTTGCAAAGCTAGCATATGTGTCATTAATTATTGGGAAGCCACATGATAGTGACATAATATTTTTTCTATTTTATTGGGGAATGTGTGCCATCCTTTGATGCTGACACTCATTAGCATTGGAAATGGTCATAAAATCCAATTATACCTGTGGCTCTATTATCCTCTTGTTGTAATCAATGAAAGCATCATGAAGATAATTATATAATTGGTACTGCACTGACATACATGCTTCCAGAAAGTTTTTAAGGAAGTTGGTGGGTTTCACTGAAAAAGCATTTGAATGCCATTATGAGTAGGAAAATAGAGCAAAATTATTATATTGGCCTATTTTTCTTCAAGAAAGTTGTCTAAAGATTATGGTTCTGACCCCTCTACTTTTCCCTCCTTTCTGGATGCACCTACAGAGAGCTGTCTTAAAGTAAACAGAAACAAAATGCCCTGTTTTATTGTTTTAATCAGTCTGTTTTTATCAAACATAGCAGATGTGGACCTTTATTAGGCCCTTCCTGAAAAATACCACATTGTAATCAGAAGGTTTGATTCCCAGTGGAAAGACACAGGTTCATGTTCCACTTTAAATGTAGGTCCGGTCCTATATATCCTATCTGAGCATAACATGGGCTTAAAACCAACTTTGCCAAACAAGGCCTCATACAACAAAATAATGATAGATTTTAGAGTTGAAAAGTGAAGTATTACTTCATCCTTCATACAGTTTGAACTCAGTATACATTGTGTACACAAATGAATATCGGAGTTTTAATTGTATATTTTCTATGCTATACACATTAAAAATATGAACGATATATGAAATGAAAGAGTAACTCACCACGTGTTCATAACCTACATTACAAGTGTTCAATGTGGGCACCAATCATAATATGGCACACATCGAGCCAGTAGTCCATTTCTTGCCACACTAAACTTGGCAAGTCTTGTACCAATAAAAATAATGAATTCTATGACACTGATCACCAAACTGAAAAGGAATCTTCTGCACTAGTCATGTCCATCTGTCCATGCCAACTGACTTATAAAGATAAATTTGATGGACAGAAAGCAGCTCAAGGCAATATAAATTAACTCTTGACAACTTTTCTGGCCGTGAGGGACAATTAATGGCAGAGGCAGTTTGGCAATCTCTGAATTAGTTCATGCACATTCTTATTAATATATGTAACCAGGTGACTGCAGTTGGTTTTGCCTTATGAAAAGAGATTGCATTTTTAGACATTATACATTTTCTTAAACATTAAACTCACAAAACCTAAGTATATGAATTAAAACTTTATATTCATTAAAAAAATATAACCAAAATGGTAGAATTTTAAATTGCAGGCAATTTATAGAAGCATCAGATTGTAATTTTATCAGTAAACTCATGTCAGCAGATGTCAGTAGAATGCATGGATCAATAATAATGTCAGAAAAAAATAGTAGGAAGACAAAAGGAGTGGGAAGTCACGTTGCATTAATATAACCCTAATTACCTGGCAAAAAAAATGCATATTTGAGCTAAAAGAGAATTTACTTTTTCTGTAGTTTGGAGGTATTGAAGTACCAAACTCTAAACAGGGAGAACTAGCTGTCCTCCCCCACCCTGGGATGATGACTATGATAGCACAGTTGGGCATTTAGAATTGGGGATGGAGCACAAATTTATCTTATGTTGGCAAACCCTCAATAAATAGTCACTTTCTTATTTTATTTGTTGTATTTATGCACTGATTGCACATTATTTTTGTTACATTTTTCTTTGTGTTGTATTTTTTGTAGTTTGTAGACTAATTTCCAATCTGTTGTTTTCCAGAATCATAGGTCTATATACAACACTGGTGTTCCTTGCAAGTAAGTATGTGAGAGGATTCTTCTCTGGTGTGTCCTTCACTATCATGTTTGACGATATGCCTAACGTGGACAGAATACTTCAGGTACTTACTGCCTGTAACATCTGTGTGTGTGTAACAACATAGCGTTAGAGTAAAGAGCACGTAACAAGGTAGCTGACATCACAATGCACAGTTGAAAATGTTATCACACGAAGAATCCCCATTTAACTTTAGAGAAATTTCACATTAATGTGGCATGTGACACTTCACCATGGGGGTTTCATATTCAAGTGGCAAGTGACACTTCACCAGGGGGTTCTACACTCAAGTGGCAAGTGACACTTCACCAAGGGGGTTCTGCACTCAAGTGGCAAGTGACACTTCACCAAGGGGGTTCTGCACTCAAGTGGCAAGGGACACTTCACCAAAGGGGTTCTGCACTCCAGTAGCAAGTGACACTTCACCAAGGGGGTTCCATACTCAAGTGGCAAGCGACACTTCACTTGGAGTTTTGCACTCAAGTGACAAGCAACACTTCGCCATGGAGGTTTCACATTCAAGTGGCAAGTGATACTTCACCATGGGGATTCATGCTTAAGTAGCAAGTGAAACTTCACCACACATGCTTGAGTAGCTGCTTTTCCTCCAGCCTGGAAAAACATTCATTGTCACTCATGCCATGTTCAAGAAACAAACTGACGTAACACTCTATTAAAAAGAAAAGCAGAGCATGCAAAAGATCATATTTGTTCACAAAGGTCAATCACCACCATGTACTTCGATGTGAAATCTTCCTTTTTCAACTTTGATGCCGAAGTGTATTGTATTTGTATATGCATGTAATTGTTGGAACTGGTATGGAAATATGCAAAAATAGAGTGAGAATACTACTGTTGTTACATGTATGCAGTGGTCATTTGTTTCATGCGAGCATCTTGGACATTTTCTGAAGAACCACACAATCACAGAAGTTACAAGTGCAAAGCATCCAGGTTACCACCTTCTTACGTGCTCTTCATTCTAACAGCTATTTTTAGAATATTTTTTTCTACTTCACGAAGAAGTTCTCTCTGGTTAACAACCAAGTGAGTTCTGGAGAAATTCCTAAGCTTTTGAAAGCTAACACCACTTATCTTCAGCGACTGGATGTTGATCCAAGAGAACCTCTTCATCTTGGTCTTGGGGAAAGAAAGCTTCATTTTATTCATTGCTTTTCTATAATGCATGTATGAATTTAATGTTCATTCTTGGCCAAAATTCTGACTGCAAGTGCTATTTTAATAATAATTTTAGCTCAATTTGTGCATAGCGGAAAATTCAGGTGGAATGCCAGCTCTGTATACTTTAGTAGGTTTGGTCCTGAAAAGCAAACATTGAATGAACATTTATGGTATGAGATCATGATACAATACATGGTTACTGACCAAAAATCAGTTTTGAAGGAGGGAGAAAGACGTGCCGAAAGTGTGTACAGTAGAGAGAGAGAGACACTTTTTCCTGATAATACTTGTAGAAGTTGAGTGCAACTGTAGCCCGACCAGGAGTAAAACCTAGGTTTCTGACACATTGTGCCATAGCTGGACTGAGCTACCGGAGTAACGCTGCTTTTGCTTCATTTTTAACTTTCACTGTGTTGTCTTTGCAGAAGTAATGTAGCATTCAACACTATGATCAGAATAACATTGCAACTAGAAATCCTGTGCCACAATAGCTCAGTCGTTAGAGCGTCTGACTACCATGTGAGAGACCCAGGTTCTATCCCCATCAGGGGAGAAATAAGATTTATTCTACCTATTGAAGTGGCTCCGGTGTCCACCCAGTGTCGCATAAAGTGGGTACCTGGAGGAAACTCTGGGGGGTAAAGGTGGCCAGGGGTGTGATACTGATTACATCACCCCTACCTTTGGCCGTGATCAAGAAAGTGTGGGGCCCTAACTCCACACCCCCTGTACGCCTTCATGGCATGGTGCAAAGTGCAGGGGAGCACTTTACTTTTTTACTTTACTGTAGAAATTACCATGAATTTAGCAAGAAGAGACTTATTGTGATATGATTGGTTTAAGGCAATTCCATATTGGTAAAGTACCTGAACTATAAGAAATAAAGCAAAGCAGTAGTAGTGGTAGAACAGCGACTCTACTCCTGAGGCCCAGGTTTGAATTCGGGTCTCGCTTAATAATTTCTACTATTTCATTGCTTATCCACTCTCTCTCACGCACATACAGATTGGTCAACAGATCTGAGCATTCTACCTAGCCTTAAGCTGAACTTTTATATTCACCATTACACATTTCTGTGTTTATTCAGTTACCTCAGTGGATGACCATGTGAGTATTTGACTCGCGATCTTGCTACCAAAGGTTCTGGATGAAAGTCTTGGCCAATGCATGCTTGTTCTTTCATCTAATTATCATTCTCTTCTTGTTGTGATTAACATTGAAATAAGTAAATACATACAAAATATTATCAAGTTATTAAGGTCTCAATGGTTGACTCATGAGAATAGATTTACTAAATGAGATATCATAGTTTGGAAAGTTTCATAAGACAGATGACTAGTTCTAGTTCCTTTCTCCTAGAAGAACCTACATCATTTTACAAGTAACCCTAAACATGTAAAGAAAGAAAGAAGCCGTATTTATGTTTGAGTTTTTGTGTTAAGTCCACTTTATGCACAGATAGTTTAATCGGGACTGGATCTACAGTTAAAAGACAGATCCAAACCACTGTGCAATGTGCTTCCACAAGGTATTGATTACAAGACAATGACGTTACCACTTTGCCACCAGGGCTTTTCCCATACAATTATTTTAATGTATAGGTATAGCGAAACTTTGTTATAAGACAATGAATACTATTTAAAGTAACACAATTTTCACAGCCTCTGTTATAATTAAATGACAATTGCTATTAATTTGATGCTAAACTACTGCAGTCTACTTGCAGTCATGTTCACAATATTTGTGTTGTGAAATCTAAGTTTTCACAATAAAAATGAACACATTCCAATCTTTCCCATGTATGACACACAGAGTTATGTTTGGCAGGGTCTTCTTTATGTGTGTCAAACGTTATGTTGTCTAGCTGTAGTTGATCCTTAGATATTAGTAGTAGGCACTGTACTGGCAGCTGGAAAACAATGAATCAGTGAGTAGGTGGTCAATTATATTGACTGATATAATTTATTTTCATTTCCCAAAGTGCTGAATGTCGTTCATGACATAAAACAAACAAGAATTGGGGGCACTGTTGCCAAACCTACTGTAAGTGCATAGTTTTTTTCCCCCCTGCAGTTGGTTTTCTAATAAGCCCTGTTATGAGAGAACCTTAATGGATGGGAAATGTCAGTTGAAGGACCTTGACTTGTTGTACTTCCTTTTAATATGTAAGCACAGCAATAAGCAAAGGCAGGATTATGCTTCACAAGATTGCAGGGTGCACACACTCAGAGATGATTGGCAGATAGAAAAAACACCCAAAATCACTTGCCATTTTTGGCTGCCATCCAGTTTAACTAACCTAATACATGTTACTTTGAAATACTCCCAAAAATGCAGATATTGTTTGAGCGCCTGTCTCAATTTATTACAACATCAAACTTACTTCTAGTAATTAATGTATCACTAAAGTGATGTGTTCTTTCAACATAGAGCACTTTCTAATATATACGTTTGTTTTTTCAGCTCTGTTTAGATATCTATTTAGTAAGGGAGAGTGGCGAGTTTGAACTTGAGGAAGACTTGTTCGCCAAATTAATCTTCCTGTATCGCTCACCGGAAACACTCATCAAATGGACACGCCCGAAGGAAGAAGAGATTGGAGAAGAAAACGAAGAAGAACAACAGGATATTGAGTGAAGTCTTCATTAACTTCATTTGCTTTTATTGAATATTTTGTGCAGCTGGCTGCATGACCCCTAATAGGTTAACCAAGAAATGGGTAACAATTCTGTCGTTGCCCAGCAGATAATGCTTGGAGCAAGCGATATGATGCTCAGCCCATAAGTTGCAGTTAAAGAGTCTTCTTTCAGCCTTTCTATGAGCCAAGGTGAGGGATGTTTAATATCATAACCAATGTACATGGCGATGTTTAATATCGTAACCAATGTACAATGTAACAAAGACACTTACTTTGTGACAGTTTTTTTTCAATGCAATGAGAACACTGTACATTGTTTTTCAAGTATCGTGTTTTATGGAGTGCAGGTCTCTCCATGTTAAAATGTACTATACTTTGTCTTTTTGTTTTGCAGGTTAGTTTTTCATCATACTATACATATAAATAACCCATACACATAACAATTCCAGTTATCAAACATGCTCAGCTTTTCTATGATTATCCCATGTGTAAAAATGAATAAAAATTAATGGGTTTTGTATATGTATTGCGGTAATAATTAATAGAATATGAAATAAAGTCATACAGAAATGTCCGAGATTTGGTTTCTGTCAGATCTTTTTTCTCTGATTAAAAGACCCAACCGGCACAAATTAAGAAGCACAATTGTTGGACGTCTATTGGGTCAAATAAAGGTAGATAAATCAAGTTTTGCTCATTTTTTTCCAAAATATGTCTAAGCTCCCTTTTTCTCTTATTGCTTGCATGACAAGCAGCATAACGTAACTATAGGTGCACTTAAAACCATTTTTTAATATTAGCACACATTTTCTAATGAATCATTTGTGTGGCATCCTTCATTGATTGGTTTTGGAACTAAATCCGTATTTTTACAAATGGTTTTTCTGCATATCTATCTGTGTCTTAGCCTTACTATTTATACTCAGAGCTATTAGGGGGAAAAGTAGAAACAAATCCTCACAAAAGATTTGCTATAGTAGTGTTTGATACTTTCTATTACCGTGAAAGATAAAAATCAATTTTTCTACTGGAAAAAATTGCCACATGCTTTGTGAGATAGCTTTGGATATGCATGCAAATTTAATTCTTGTACAGCTACGCACAACATAATACTGATGAGCATATGAAAACAGAAAATTACATTATGTACTTAACTATTAATTTACAAATGAACCTAAAGTTAATTGCTATGGTCCAGTTATTGTTGTGCTTAACAAGAGCAGCAAGGAGCTGTGTGTGAGGCTTTGAAGCTATTGCAACAACTTTGAAGATGGGTGTCTCCATTTATACAACTATGTAATGGACAGCTTGACATTTATAAAGCATTCATTGAAGTTGCTGTAAGGAAGCTTTATACTTTTCTTACTTTTTTATAGAATATTAATTACTGGGTCTTTTTTTGCACATACTTTGTTAGTATAGATGCTCTGTTTTTGCATAATCATGTGGTGAGGTTCTTATTATATATGGCACCTTTTAAAGAGTTCTTTTTTATTATTGGAAATTGTGTATGCTTTGGGTACTTATATTTTGTAAGTAAAGGTATAAGATACTTGTCTCTTTGCATTTATTTTTGACAGTGAAACGTTTATATGTGTATCTAGTTCAATATGGTGATATTTTTTTTAGTATAGCTTTAATTGAAATATGCACCTAAGACTGCTATATTACTTGGAATAAATTGCATACTCTAGTCCAATGAAATATTTCACTTGAAAAAAAAATAACCTAGTCATGTATACTTTACAACTGATTTGTTAGATTTGATGCATTTTAAGCTCTTGAACTGTGTTGAATATGTAGAAACTTGTTTACTAGAATGGATTTTTTTTAAATTTACAAAATATTCTGTTTAAGTTGTAACCTGACAAAATCTGATTGAATATGTGGAACTAATTGTTTTCTCAATAAGTAAATAACATATTTGTTAACATACCTGTTGTTTTATTTATTTCCAAGTTGTAATACAATAAAAAAATCTTAGCCACTATAGAGTAAGATGGTTGTATTTTCACTTTGTTTTTTAAACTTTGGCTTTGCTTTAAATAATCATCTTGCATTGGCAGGAGCATGTGTGCATTGTGTTTGCCAACTTCAATTTTGAGATGCAGAAACTGCTGACAAAAAGAAACAAGGGGCCAAAAATTGCCATTGCTTACATGGCACATTTGTGAATTTTTGGCATGTTTCATATGCATGGGCATAGTCAACAATTCTTGTAGGGATGGTCAAGGCTATTGATGTAAAACTGAATAATAGAGATAATGATAACAATAAATGATAATCGAATAATTCTAAATGGATACTCACTGTGCCTGCCAAAATATGCCATTCCGGTCTTGCAATGTTGGTAAGTTCTTGTTTGTTGAGACTGATGGCTGAGGGAGATGGGTTTTTAAGTTTGACCATGTTATATCATGATAAGTAAAGATTGTCGTTGAGATTATTTGTGTTTTTAATCATGTGTATACCTTCCTTAACATCCCGTTCTATTTTTCATTTAGCCTGTGCCAAAGACGAAACTCAATCATGTGGTTGGTTTCTATTGTGTGTTTGGCCAACCAAGAAGAACTTTCTTTCCTGTGTATACATCCTATGTGGTCTGTGAATCTGTCTTTGATAAGTCTTTTGCATTGGCCTATATATTTCCTGTTTCATTCGCTGTAGATGGCAGAGTTTGTTAAAGTATCTTTGTTGAACGTTTTGAAGCCTGCTAAGCATTGGCCAATGGATTTTCTGGGTTTATATGCTACTTTGTACTTTCATTTTTCTAGGATGCATCGGAATTACGTGGGTAGACCTGGTACAAATGGGAAGCCTATCCATAGTCCTCTTCTTCATTTGTGGGATAGTTGCTTCAGGTTTCATCCTCGTGTTTCATTTGCAGGTTCTGGTCTATGATGTTGGGACCGTAACCATAGGGGATGACCTGTTGCCTTAGAATAGCCAGTTCTTCTTGTAACACTTTGTTGTTGGAAAATAAGTGAACCGTAACAGAACCTTCAGTGTACATTAGAGTACTGCATCGGACCACTTTCACTCACTGAAACTCGTTCGAATCTCCCATGCTCGAGCGTGCTACGCTCGAACGTACCGCACTCGTAGTGGAATGATTGACAACGTCCCGTATTTCAGAGCTTAATAAGCAGCACTGTCAACATAAAACACGTACATGGAAGGAAACCACTCTATGCAATTACAATTCTAAATAATAATTTTTTATATTATGTAAGACTGAAATACAGCACATATGAAAATATGCAATATCTGCACACCGAAACATAAAATGGATGCACATGCTGACAGAGCTACCTAAGCAATTACAAATATCTTATCACAGTGCAACAAATATGTGTACATCATTGTTCACTTACCGAAAAGGATAATCATATTCTGTGAAATAATAAAATGCAGTTATAACATTCAATCGAACATAATTTCAATGTGAAAATAACACTGGGGAACAGTGAAATTGGGGCACAGTGTTTGAGAGCTAATTTAGGGCAATTTCATGCTGCTGAATAATGATATAATAATATATTTCCTGAATTGGCTCTAATTTATGAAATAAATGCAACTAAACCAAATTGGCGGAAACATAAGACACACATATAAATGAACTTCCAACAACAATTTAATATTTCTTTTTGTGATTACAATCATTATTATAAAAATAAATTTATATAGGCCTATGATCATAATAATTAAGAAAATATGTACACAATGAAGTAACAAACTATGTAAAACATTTTCTATACGATTTCCAATGTATTCACACTAAATGCATTTCACTTAGTTTTTGTTTTTTTATAAATGTATATTTGGTTGTAGCTTTGCTGCTATGCACCAGTTACATTTGTTTTACATTTTATAATTTTACAATTTCATAATTTTACAATTTCATAATTTTATAATATAATATTTTCTCTCACAATATAGTTTTTAAGTACATATATTATTTTCTTCGTTGGGTTCCTCAAAAGTACTGACAAGGCGTATGCGCCATTATATCCTGCTTCTTTTACATCTCTTAAGAAATAATCACACGTAGTTACATTAAGGCGACATTCAAATATAATGTGATCAGGTGTTCCTTCAGTTGCACCACACTGACAGATTGGGGATTGAACAATGTTCCTAGTATACAGGTCTTTAGGTGCTAGAGTGTAATTTAGCCGACATCTAAGAAGACTTGTTAAAGAGTTTCTTGAGAGGTTAATGTCTTGATACCAAGGTTCTTTAGGTATAAGTGGTTGAATTGAATAATATTTTTTCCCATTAGTCTTCCCTGTAATTGTCCATTGTTTCTGCCAACTTTTCAACAATTCTGTTTTAGCATGCGACTCGAGCGCTTTTGCAGAAAATTTGATCCAAAGCGATCGGTGACTTGATTCTTCAGCTGCATACTTGGCTAATGTGTCTGCTATGTCTTTCCCTTCTATGGATGTATGCCCAGTCCATACAGACTTAGTTATACTACAAAATTCAACATTAAGAGATATATTGTCTAGCAATGCTTCATAAGTTGCCTAGCAACAATTTACAATAAATAAATAAATAAGTTTCTTAATGGGAATTTCAGCCCATTATCAAGTGTTGATATTACCGAGAAAAGCGTGGAGTAGTTTTACCTCCTACATTTTCCATGGTGTGTTTACTTTTATAACTGGAGTCGATTCAACTGAACCAATCATACAATTGGCAATCACAGCTGTTTTGTGTGCTGAAACTGTTCTTAAACTTTATGCCACAAAATAAAATCTTTTTTTTGTTCCCCAGTGTAATCATAGAAACATAAAATAGTCTAGGTAGTTTCAGCCCATAATCATCTATTTCATTTTCACATATCTCGGTAAGATACACAAAACTGCATTTTAACATGGAGATGATGATTATGTAAACTTATTTTTCAATTTCACTTCGTCTTTTACTTCACGATCCATATTTGAGGGCCCACTACCATAGACAAATTATGGAAATACGTGTACTAATACAGTTCGAGTGTATTTCGCTTGTTCGGTCATTTTTCGCTCAAGCGGAAGAACTTTCAATTCTGTGTGCCATCCAGCGTTGCCTGTGCGAACTATTTGCCGCTCGAGCAAAAAACACTCGTTGCAGCATTCTAGTGTACATCATGCAAAACTTGCTAGTTGAGACAGACTTCATTAATGTGCTCAAACTTGGGGGGAAATATTATATTAATTGACTTTAATAACAATAGTACAAGTTGCTGAATGTGTGCATTGCTCTACTGTTAGGATACAATAAAAAGTACGAAGTGGTACAATTTGGAACTTCTTCAGTGCCAGCATTTAAAACAACTTACACTTTTCTCTCTCAATATAATTGTTGCATGACAAGTAATTACATACAGAAAACCTTCAGTTATACAGATTGGGCCATGTGAAACAAGTGACAACCTTGCATAAAGTTAGTGCCGTGACACCAGCTGTCGTTTCCAAGCGGATCAGGTCTGCCATTTTGTACATCATGAGTAATTGGCTAATAACTGTGCAATAAATGCAAAGGTGGCATCTGCTCTACATCACATTTCCAGCAAGATGGAGCTACAGCCCGCACAGCTTGTACCTCGTTTTCTTTGGGGGATATCTGAAAGACAAAAGTTTTTACCTGCCAGCTGCAGGATATTTGGGAGTTGAAGACCGCAATCCATGAAGAAATTGAGATCAATCCCAGTAAACGAACCAGTATGTTATGACAATCTTCCAGGAATGCTTGTATTGATGTAATCTTCAATGTGTAGATATGGCGTTAAATAACTTGTGGTGCAACAGCCCATTGAGGGCCCAGGCCTATCTACAGACTGCTGGCCTCACTCCCACCTGATACTACTCACTCACCTGAGGTGGAAGATCATCCAACCAGTTATAGGCAGACTTGCGGTTAGCATGACAAACCCACAGTCATTGTTGTAGGTTTTTATGACACGGTTATACTAGCTCCCCAATTTCCACATGATGGTAGGTGGCCACCAGTCCCATACACAGGCCGAAATCTCAGGAGAAAAGCTGTTATCCTTCCCCCAGGAGACTCAAACCTGCATGAGTAACTGTGCTTCTCAGCAAGCAACTGTTATTGGATGATGGTCGTCTCAGACCTGACTGCTGGGGGAAGCTCGAAGGAAGTTTTGTGCTTCAGATCACATTTTTTATCCAGCTATTGCAAGCATTTTGGGAAGTTGCTTTTACTGCTAAGCCCTTTGCACCTCACATCGTGTGTCCAAGACAACAGCAGATGAATGGTTGCAGAGAGAGGTGTGTGTTGGAGTATATGGAAGGAAAAAATGCATTAGATGTGCAGTACGTAATCATAATGCAAGTGAAATATGTGTGTAAGAAAATTTATTGAAATATAACCATGTTAAAAGTGCATGTGTACAATGATTGGTTTGGAATCAGAACTTGGACCTTGGTGGGGATACCCACATTAAAAACTGATCAAATTGCTTTTAAAAGCTTCAATGTTGCTTCTCTAGAAGTGTATATATAAAATAGAAGAGTTCCGCCCTCATTCAAGTGACATCACAAATGTCATTATTTAAAACTCTCTTACTTCTGGAAAGTTTAATCAATGAAATCTGTAATGTTGAAAACACCTCTAATAAATCTTGATGAATAAAGTGAAAAGATAGGGAAGTTATCTCAGCCGTTTGTTTTTGGTCCAATTTATGCTCAGATAGGCCAAATGTGCTGGTACAATGTGCCTCCAGCAGAGATCGCAGGCGACCGTGACTAATCACTTAGTATAGAATAGCTGGTGAAATGTATCAAATAAATTGAGTGGAAAGACATTGGTAATACCATATGATGTCAAACATGGAACTGTAGACATAGATCAGATTTTAAACTTATATGAAATTGGACTGAAGGAACAGAGCCATATATAAGAAGAAAGCATGGAGTGGGGGGAGCAGGAGGTAGTTGACTCAGACCCTGAGGTGTTGTCATATAGTGTTACACCTCCATGGTGTTTCATAAATCTTTTAATGTAGCAAGTCGTAAATTTCTGTAAATGATATTCCTGGGAAGCTAAGAATTAATATACGAAACCGGAACCGCAGGATAACTCGAATGGACTAGATAATGTATGATTATGCAGAAAGAACATTAAACTCTGTGTCGTTTGGGTCGTTTTCAGCTGCCGTAGATTGACAATGAAATATTGTGATTCTCCATGATGTTATATGTTCTTGTCTGGTTGCTAGTATGTGTCCAATGTTGAGTTGCGAATCAGACAAACTCTTCAATAATCCAAAAATAGTATATTAAGTCCCGCATGTGCATAAAATTAATTTATTTATTTACTAAGCAGACATTTTTGCCTTGCAATTTCCCTTTTTTGTTGTTACAACACTCAAAATTGCAATTAGCTAGCAGTTGTGAAACATTTTTTTTTTTTAAT
Source organism: Lepisma saccharinum (assembly GCF_977018435.1). Taxonomy (NCBI): domain Eukaryota; kingdom Metazoa; phylum Arthropoda; class Insecta; order Zygentoma; family Lepismatidae; genus Lepisma; species Lepisma saccharinum. Next base: position 36,176,880 of record NC_139255.1, on the reverse strand, counting down.
AACCTGCCTTCTCAATATAAAACAGGACTACTTTCGCTAACTATGTCAAAAAGTGTGATATCGTGAAGATGAAGAAATAAATTATAATGATTATGAGATAGAAGTACAGTCGTACAAAAATTGCAAATACTATAGTTTTCTTTTTTTAGTTCTGGTATCGTTTGTTTTCGACGATCTCAGGGTGGGTGATCTCAGATGGCATGATGCAAGCAATGCAAAGCTGAGGCAAATGATTACATGGGGGTATAAGGGAAAAGTTTTATAGACCCTGTTAAAAATGTAAACATAAACATTGGTGACTGTCTTGCCTGGTTCCCCCGGAACTTTCTATTTAGGCCAATCCCCATTGTTTCCAGTACAGAAACAGCGGCATATGAAGTAAGGTATGAGCACTTGTTTTCATCAGTTGTGCGACGATAATTAAGAAAGGCCATTGCTTAAGTTTTACCATGAAAGAGTGTACTTGTTGAATCCTTTGGATGATCAATTGCAGTGCAGATTATTAAAAATCAACATGTGGCCTCCAGTTGTACAATACCACGGGCAGTAGAAGCACGACGAATTCAAAATGTACAAAAATTTAGATATGTTCAATTGTTTTGTAAATGGAAAAGTGAGGGAAATAGAATGCTATAAAACTGGTGATATTGTTATGATGTATGCTAAAGTGAATCTTTACCAACAAATCTGCAGCAGTAATGAGTAATACAAATACTAGTAAGTATGTGCACCATCAACTTCACCTTGGTGCCTGAGGGATTTAGGGAAAACCTATGATAAGACATGCCACTTTTACTTGCAGAAATTTAATTCTTACAGTAAGGGAGAATTCACACCGAAGTGAGAGACGACAAGTGTCACTTTGGAATGAGCCAATCAGCAGCAACATTTCACACCATAGCAGCATGACAGGTCGCAGAAGTAATCATTCGATTGGTGAAATCCTCAAGTGGCACGTGTTGCCTGTCGCTTCAGTGTGAATTATCCTTAAAGATTTCAGACTGAAGCGACAAGAGATATAGGGATTTCATACCGCAGAGATGAGAGAGAGAGGCATTCTATCTAAAGCAAACTATTCACCACGCATGCACGAACAACAGACGGAGGCGAGAAGATGCACGGTACTGATAAAACTGCCCATTGAACGACACGCAAGTGACAAGCAAGATGTGCGACTTGTCATGTCGGTTCAGCAGGTTTTGTTTATTTCTGAAGGTTGTTTTCCAAGAGGCATGTGTAGCTTGTCGCTTCAGTCTGAAAGCTTCCTTTCAAACCAAATCAACACTACAAAAGGCACGTGTCGCTTGGACTGGGTCGTTTTCTCAATACCATGCATCGTGTCACCTCGGTATGTTGTTCTCGCATGCGCAGCGAATGGCTTGCTTTAGAATAATTTCATGGTGTGAAATCTCTGTGTCACTTGAAAGCAAACCCTCAGTAATCAATGCAATCTTTCGAACCGAAGTGCGACAACAAGCTGCACGTGTCGCTCGGACTGAGACCATTTCTCTTTACCGTACGGTGTCGCCTCAATCTGTTGCTTTTGCATGTGTGTGGTGAATGCTTGCTTGGGTCTCGCGTCGCTTGTCACTTCGGTCTGAAATATTTCTAAGGAATATTTCAGTTAAAAACGACACGTGTCTCTTGGAAGCAAACCATCAGTAATCAATACAACCTTTCAAACCGAAGCGACACAACATGCTGCAAGTGTCCCTCAGACTCCAAATTGCATGCATCATGTTGCCTCAGTGTATTAGCCGCCTATGCATGGTGAATGCTTGCTTATAGACTAAAGGGTCCTGTGTCGCTTATCACTTCAGTGTGAAACCCCGGTGTCACGTGTCGCTTCGGGCTGAGACCTCCCTAAGAGGCTTCTTTTTTTTTCTTCGGCAAAACACCACACAGATCCACGATCCACATGCTTGTAACAAAATGCAAGTCGTACAAACGACTGCCAATACTTTCTTGTTCCACTTCTATCCACAGGTTTATTCTCGCTATGTGCTTGGGAAACCTACGAAGTGATACTTGACTCGATAAATTTGTTTCCGATCGAACTGTGTAACCATATGCTAAACAGCTGACACCCCTTTTCCTTGTAAAATAATCACCATTTCGCCATTTCATATTATCGCCCATAGCACCGTCAGCTTAACCGGATGTTCGAGGGAAACCGGACGAGTGCGCATGCTCCGCAATAGCTCCACCTTTAACATCGTCTATATCCAGGGTTGGCATGTTTAAAACAAAAGTGTTTAAAACACTTCGTTTTAAACGTTTAAAAAACACGGCTTTGTTTTTTTTACAAGTGTTTAAAACACATTTTGGTGGTTGATATTTTATAGTCTGTGATAATTGTTTTGTTTCCGTGCTTTGCTGGTCTCACTTATCGCACAACACTTGAGCAACCTTATGTCTTATGTTCTGATGTCATGGGGGGCCGTGGCCCCCCCTGGAAAATGAAAGTCAACCAAAAATGATGTATTTCACACACATAACTTCATTTTAGCCACAATAATAGGTGTTAATTATTGCATGAACATCATAAATTCAAATTTAAGCAATGTTTTTTCAAGGAAACAACCCTATTTTTGGAGACAATGTGCTTTGTTCGCCCCCCTCGAAAAAAAATACATTCCTTGCCCCTCCCTGGAAAAAATCCTGCGGACGTCCATGCACAAGGTAGCAAAATTGTTGTGCGACAAGAAAGACCCGTGCTTTACTGTAGAAATCGAAACTTCTCAGTTCCTTGTTTCGTACCGTCCTGTAAGTTTGAGACTGGTGAATACACAATGCGTGATTTTGATCATGACGTGATTTTTTTTTTCTTTTGCGATACGATTCATTGGTTTGTATAACTGAATGAAGCGCAGATGCTTACTTTTGGAAACATAATGTTGTACTTGGAAAGATAAATTGATCTGGAGAATCTATTATGACACTGCAAGTTGTTTTCTGCTATATAAACTGTTCAGGCAACAGGAAATATTTCACCCTGATTTTCCCAGGACGAGGATAGTAATTCTATAATATTTAGTTGCTTGAAATTTAGATGAATATGAATTCTAACCAGGCGCGGTGCATTATTTACCTGGGGGTTCACTGAAGTCATGTGACACATTCAGTTTCCGCAAATAGACTTCCTTCGCCTAACAAAAGGATGGGGGGAGGGATTAAAAGATTTGTCCAGGATTTTTTCATCTGGGAGTATAAGGTTTCATAGTAGGGGTGCGTGAATAAATATAGGGCTGAAACTACAATAAATTGTGCCTTTATGAAAAAGTGATGTTTTGTTGGAAAATCATGGACGTCCTCAAGTAGGGGCAAGGAAGATATTTTTTTCCCAAGACAGGCAAAAAACACTCCTTCAGTCTGAAGTTACTGCAACGCTTTTATAATAATTACCATAAATTACTGTGACTGAAATTAAATTATATGCATGTAATATATAATTTTTGGTTGACATTCAATTTCCATGGGGGCGGTCCCATTTTCCCCTTCCGGACGTCCATGCCGACTAATCAGAGCTGGTCCTACATATATTAAAGGGAAATGGCAATCGAACCTGGGCGACAGCTTTGTTCAAATTTGGGGCTGGTCGACCAGCACACGCTTTTTTTCAGTGGAGAAGGAAGTTTGTTTACGTTAATTATGTGCATTTCTATCGGTCATTTTTTATCTGCGCGGACAGCAACGCCTACACTGCATCAAATGACATAACCTAGGTAAAGTCCATCCTTCGCTTCACTCGCAGCATCATTTAATACTTTCCAACAAGAATCCAAGCACTTCAAAAACTATAACAAACTTGAGACATTGATTGATTGATTGGTTTGGTGTTTTAAGTTCACTTTATGCACAGCAAGGCTAATCGGGACTGGACCTACTTCGTCGGGAAATTGAGAATTTTCCCCGTCCCGAATGTCGGGATTTAAAGAATTTCCCGTCCCGACCCAAAAACTGTTTTTTTTGTTTAAAACATGTTTTTTTGTTTTAAACATAGTTTTAAACATGAGTTAAAAAAAACATGTTTTAAACAAAACAAATTCAACCTTTTCCCAGTAAATTATACTTAAAGTCGTTAAAGAGAAAAAATACTCATTTTTATGAGTACAATTGCGACAAGGACAGTTTATTTACCTTCGGAGATAAGTTTTACCATACTGCAGGGAAGGGGTGTGCGGGACAGAATTTTTTGGGTCGGGACGGGAAATTCTTTAAATCCCGACATTCGGGACGGGGAAAATTCTCAATTTCCCGAAAAAGTCGGAAAATTTTCGGGACGGGATGTGTTCGAAATTTCCCAAAGCTCTTGAACTGGTACAAAACCACAATGCAGAGAACGTCTAGAATTGACGACGTTTTAAAATGACCATTCGGAATTTCCAGACTGCTTGGGATCTCAAAAAGTCGGGAAATCATTTCCGGAAGTCGGGATCGGGATGGAAATTTTCTTTCCCGATCCCGGTCCCGACTTTTCAGGATCCCGCACACCTCTACTGCAGGCATAGGCGCCGACTCGATGGGGCTTGGGGGCTCGAGCCCCCCAATATTAACAATGTGGGGGCAGAGCCCCCAAATAATTTTGCTTAAGAGGATCTAGGCCCGATTGTATAAAACAGTTGATCCTCGATTAGCCAGTAAAATTGATCTGCAGTTACGCTGAACTCTGATGTTGTGTTGTATAAAAGTTGAACTGAGATTCAGTCCCTGCGATCTGCGATCAAAGTTGATCCGCGATTTTTCTCCGATCAGCAGACATTGACCGTAGTTCAGCTGTTGTAACATGGCTGTACTAACGAATATTTGCTTGTAAAATGTGTTGCAAGTGAACGTATGCGGCAAGACGGGAGAATCAATTCGTAAAATCCTGTTTCCATAATAATAAAGAAGAAGCATGCACAACGAGGTGAACAATGATAAATATTTCTTTCCATATATCGTGTGTCATTGTTATTTACTGTTTGAAATACCATGTATTTTTTCCTTGAAATTTGCCTTAAATGACTGCAAGAGCATATTCTAACATTGTTTAATTGCACGATCAGAGAAAAGTAACTTGAGAACAATCGAGTGTTGATACAAACAGAAAATAGACCCGCTACATTTTCTTGTTGATATCGTATCACGCCGCAGACGTGAATCGAACCTAGGACCCGGGTATCATAAATAAATAAGCTAATCACGTTATAAAAAGGGTCCCGCTGAAGCATTGAAAAAAGAGCTTCTTAAAAGCTCATCGCGACAGCGTCCTTCAGCGGAGTTGGAAAAACTCCGCTGACATTGCATTAGAAAATGAAATAAGGAATCAGCGTTCTTCCTCAGGATTGCCGTTGAGAGAGGACGCGATCGAAGCAAGCGTCGTAACGGCCGATAGTTCAAATTTCACATAAATAGGTCGCGTGAGGAAATCTCATGCTTAGTTGTCTTCCGTCAGTCAGATGAAGTAGTTATTACAAAAGAAATCCGTGTCTAGTTGTTTGCAGTTTACGCGAGAGAGCTCCAAAGGCATCGTAAGTTCAGAAAAAGGAGCAAACGACTGGACTCCCACTGTACGCGAGCCAGAACTTTCTTCCAGGAATAGCCTTTCGGTGACGTTATCCGGACTTATAGGATAACCATCCTTCCTTTTTCCAGGATCTCAGCTGTGCGTGTGTCGTGTGTGTGTGTATCGCGTCGTCGTGAGCTCATGTGTTCGACTCCCGTCGCCGGATCTGCAAGAACAGTTCGCCGATCTCCATTACCAATGAACGCTCGCCATCGCGATTGCTAATGGAGTATCCTTCAGCTGTGCATAAAGAACGCTAACTAAGTGTCTTTTTTTCTGTTTCCCTCTGACTATATGTCAAAAACACAAACTTGCAGTGTACCTCGGGAAACAGTTTTTTTTCAGACCGGCAGAAAGACTTGAACAATTTGAATGTAAATTTCTGCCACTAATGTTAATACTTTTCAAATTCTGTGTATCAAATCAAAAGACATTGATTTTTTGGGAAGCAAATCATCCCATGTACATATATTAAATATTTCAATTTCACCTTCCTTGTGTAAGATATTTAACAATATCATTGCTTGTGAACCCTTCAGGTCTCTACTTTTGTATCTTATTGCATGATTTTTTTTCTTGGGTATTGATACCAAGTTTTTTTTGTTTTTTTTTAGTTTTTGTTATAGGTGATATAGGCATCCCCCCCGTTAAAGGGGTACAAACAATCTCCGTGTTTTCCGAACGATGCGCAATGGAATTACCCTTGCTCAGGAATCAAGGATACATTTTATCTTCCGTGTGCTTACAGTGCTTTCGTGTGCTCCGGTGTCAAGTGCTTCAGCGCGTGCCGAGTGACATGTGATAAATAAGTTCGTCGTCAGCGCTGACACGAGAGATTGCTCTGTCAGCGCCACCCGAGAGTCATAAGACGCACGCCGTCAGTCTCGCGAACCGCAAATCGGTTCAGTATGTAACACATCGGTTTAGAATTAGGTTCTGCATGATATGATGTTGTGTTTATTTTTTGGTTCTATACCCATTCTTGCCTTTTTGTATGTTCTTTGGTTTTTATTCAAATATACTTTCTTCTATCCTTGACTGGACAGGATGGGTAGCCGCGACACTTTTTTTTATTTAGGCAGCAGGTGTACACACGAAATTAACTTCCCTCCAGGATGAATAGTCGCGCCCATTTTTTTAATTATTTTTGATTATTTATTTAAGCAGCAGGTTTTCAAAAAATTAACTTCCCTACGTGAACCTAATTTTTTGCCCCAGAGCGGTGTGCCGTATCACGCCGCAGACGTGAATCGAACCTAGGACCCGGGTATCATAAATAAATAAGCTAATCACGTTATAAAAAGGGTCCCGCTGAAGCATTGAAAAAAGAGCTTCTTAAAAGCTCATCGCGACAGCGTCCTTCAGCGGAGTTGGAAAAACTCCGCTGACATTGCATTAGAAAATGAAATAAGGAATCAGCGTTCTTCCTCAGGATTGCCGTTGAGAGAGGACGCGATCGAAGCAAGCGTCGTAACGGCCGATAGTTCAAATTTCACATAAATAGGTCGCGTGAGGAAATCTCATGCTTAGTTGTCTTCCGTCAGTCAGATGAAGTAGTTATTACAAAAGAAATCCGTGTCTAGTTGTTTGCAGTTTACGCGAGAGAGCTCCAAAGGCATCGTAAGTTCAGAAAAAGGAGCAAACGAACAATCGGGAAGTTAAAGTTATCGTTAGAATATCGGTCGGCGAAAGTACAGAGTTTGGAGCCCGGAGTTGCTCCCTCGTCCGTTTTGTTTCAGAGTAGGACCTCGTCGATCCAAGGACCAGCGGAGAAGAGATCGCCGTAGAACTCCAGGTAACGAACATTCCTTGTCTTTCCTTCCCCTGCCTGTTCAGTCAAAGGTAGTGTTTAAATATATGTCCGTGTGTTCTTACTTACGGGGCTAGTCCCCTTGTAGTTAAGTGTCGACGTGCTCTCCAGAGCTACCCCCTTCCTTTTACAACGTTCCTCTCGCCTAACAAGCGAGTGGCTAAAGGCTGTCATAGCCTATCTACGATCCCCGCTCTTAGACTTTATACGATATGATATCATTGTAAAACTTGCGTTGGGATGAAGAGGGAGAATAAAAATATCACCATTTCGCTTTACTGCATCCAGCCAAGTGTTATTGCAATTGAATGTTGTCCGCAGAATGGAACAGATCATGTAACTTTGGTTGTAGTGTATATATCTACTGCTTTATGAACCGAGCACGTTGCATTTTAGTTGGTAAAGCTTTCTCTCCTCCCGATATATAAATTACACATATTTTATTTTGAATATTATTTATTTTGTGCATAATTTACATCCGAGAGGACAAGCGCCACTGTTGTTTCAACATTTTTTTCCATTCGGGAAAACGCAAGCACATTTTACATTTCACAACGTAGGCTATTCAAGTGCAAGGAAAATTCCGTATATTACTTACAGGAACTAATGGTCCACCTGTAACATGTTGTGTAATAACAAAATAAATATAATAAACATCTCCTTACATGAACAATAGCTCCAAATCCGAGTATAAGAAAGTTGTTATATCTCTTTTTAGCATTAAAAAGAAATACAGATTTATTTACAAAATTCTATTTATGCAAGCATATTCTTCTCCCCTTTGCAACCGAGAACCCATAGCTGTTTTCGTTGTCAATGACAAATCATCCACGTGGAACTCGCACAAGCAATAAATGGCAGTTTAGTATCTAATTTAAGTGATTTTACTAAATTTGCAACATGTTCGAATATTTAGTACGTCCAGCACCTCAGATTTATTCTTTATTCAAATATTAAATACATGCATTTTCCGAAACCGACTTTAAAATGTTTACTGTTCAGTGTTGGACAATTGGCAACATCACACCCACACTAGCGACATGTCTGGATTTGCCACGTTGCCAAACGTATTTCTTTGACCCAAGATCAGGATTTGATCTAAGATCGACAAATCGACAGTTAGCTTTATACAACATGATAGAAGCTTGAACTTAGTTCACTACCGGATCGTAGATCAATTCTGATCTCCAGTTAGCGATGTTTATACAACCGGCCCCTAATGTATTATTTTGCTTCTCTTGTAAAGTTTACTCTGAATTGTGCCACATGAACTTAACTTTTAATACACATTTAAAACTTTCTAGACCATCATCTTTGGGGGACTGAAACCGCTAAACCATCAACTTTGGGCAGGCTATGACCAGAGACAGCAAAACGCATGATTTATTACTAGTATATAATAAGTATGTAATTATGAGTATTGTTAAAATTTCTACTAAAAAAGAGTTTCAAAAGACGATGTGCATGAACTAGGGGAGTGGATGGGACGTTCGGGCTACAAATGGCTCTCGCATGACATTCAGAGCGAGATCATTGATATATTACGGAGATCTGTTTTGCGCTCCGAGGTAGCAGATAATAAAAGTCGGGAATATTTTGCTATTATGGTTGACGAAACATGTGACATATCCATCCGTGGACAATTAATATTCCGTGAATAAAAAAATTGATATTTTTGAGGAATTCATGGGCTTTTATTAGGGGTGTGCGGGACCGGATCGGGACGGAAAAAATTTTCATTTTCCCTACTGAGTCGGGAAATGTTCAAAATTTCCCGATGCTCTGAAAATCTCGAATTATACGTCATTTTCACTTTAAGTGATTTCTGGATTAAAAACTAACAATTTACGGTAAGTTCCAGAAATTGACAATGTAGAAAAAGTCGAGAAATAACGACATTTTCAAATGAGCATTCGTTATTTCCCGACTGCACGGGATCCCGAAAATTTGGGAAATCATTTCCCGAAGTCCGGATCGGAACGGGAAATTTTTTTTCCCGATCCCAGTCCTGACTTTTCGGGATCCCGCACACCCCTAGCTTTTATGAGATTCCGAACACTGAGGCCAAAACTTAAAAAAGGGAGAGAGTGAGTCATTCATTAATTTATTTCAGTGATCAGAGCCCCCCCAATAATTTTGACAAGTCGGCGCCCGTGTCTCCAGGGACAAAAGTTGTGGGTAATAGCCCCCCTTTTTCCGCCACTACTGAAGTAGGTTAGGATTTATATTCATCTAAATTTCAAGAAACTAACTATTATAGAATTACTATCCTCGTCCTGAAAAAATCACGGTGAAATATTTCCTGCTGTCTGAACAGTTTATATAGCAGAAAACAACCTGCAGTGTCATAATAGATTCTCCAGATGAATTTATCTTTCAAAGTACAAAATTATGTTACCAAAAGTAAGCATCTGCGCTTCATTCAGTTATACAGACCAATGAATCGTATCGCAAAAGAAAAGAAAATCACGTCATGATCAAAATCACGCATTGTGTATTTAGATAATTAGTTTGCATTTCAAGCTTCCACCAGTTTCAAACTTACAGGACGATACGAAACAAGGAACTGAGAGGTTTCGATTTCTACAGTAAAGCACGGGTCTTTCTTGTCGCACAACAATTTTGCGACCTTGTGCATACATAGCTAGCCTGCCTAACCTAACAACATAGGCATTTAGCCTAAAATTAAAAAGCTCTCTCCCATGACGTCAGAACTTAAGGTTGCTCAAGTGTTGTGCGATAAGTGAGGCCTGTAAAGCACGGATTAATTGACACAGATTCAATGAAAAACAGGGTTGCCAAACAAAAATATTATCACAGACTATAAAATATCTACCACCAAAATGTGTTTTAAACACTTGTAAAAAAACATGTTTAAAACATTTGTAAAAAAAACAGCCGTGTGTTTTAAACGTTTAAAACAAAGTGTTTTAAACACTTTTGTTTTAAACATGCCACCCCTGAGTATGATAAACCTTATCTCCAAAGGGAAATAAACTGTCCTTGTCGCCACTGTACTCATAAAAATGAGTATTTTTTTCTTTAACGACTTTAACTATAATTTACTGGGAAAAGGTTGACTTTCTTTTGTTTAAAACATGTTTTTTAACTCATGTTTAAAACTATGTTTAAAACAAAAAATACATGTTTTAAACAACAAAAAAATCAATTTGTTTTGTTCTTTTTTAAAAAACAGAAATTTTGCCAATCCTGTCTATATCCCATGATAATAGGGATAGGACTATTTTGGTCAATCAATAAAAATACTCATTTCTTTGTTCCAAATTAATAAACCGGAAAATTTTAGATAAGCAAGTGCACACTGCCCACCAGACAAGTTGCGCCTATGAATGGTTTTATAACATGTCTCGACAACCTAAAACCACAGTCTGTGCTAAAACCTCCCTGTACCCTACTGATTTAGTTTCACTTTTCCGCTATTCCCACCCTCTCTTCTCTGCCAACACCTGTGTTTGTTAAGCAAATAGAAATAATGGAAATAGGGCTAGAACGGGTTCTCTCGCATTATTTGGATCACTGTAGAACATAGACCTGTAGAAGGGTTGAGCGGCAGGAAGGCTTCAAGAGAACGTTACATTTTAGGAGGGACACTGATCCAGCTACTCTAGAACTTCTACCTCATTCGCAGCAGCAGCTTCGAAATGTTCCATCTGTTTTATCTGTGAGTCTGTGAGCGTGAAAATGCGACATCTAGTGTAAGATGTCATTGGTTCAAGGTCAAGATTAAGTGATGACGGAAGAAAAGTAGTGCTGAATGTTGTTGTGAAAAGTGCTACAGAAATTAATTGCTGTTTGCAGTACGAAAATTTATGTTCCAAAAGGACGAAGTACTGTAAATGATAACAGCAAGACGTTTCCGAGACTTTGTATGTATTTTAGAACAATGTTTAGTGGTGTAACCCTCCGCGCAGAATTTCGGAAAGATGTGAATCATTGCAATGTATTTACATCGAAATGATACAACATCAGTTAACATTGATTGCCGAAAAAAGTGTATGTGAGTCGAAGCTGTGTGTATTGTAGCCTGTGTTATAACATAACATTAACGATGTTACGTTAGAGAAAATTATATTCTCCATGGTCAACCAGGATATACTTAATTGTTTATCGGACAATGGGAACGTTCGAAGAAAATGCAGGAAAAACCAAAAGAATTGTACAGGACATGAATATGTTCGAAGTTCGTCCTTCCGATAATGCAGCCTTATATCGGCACCAGTTGGCAATGGGAACAACCTCGCAGGCCAGTATTGATGCTCGTGGTATAGGCATAGATTCCTATGTACAAAAGTTAAATTATTTACACATCAACGATGATGGAAATAGTGATCCGCGATTAATTCAGAAAAACAATTCCCGACAAGCAGTCGAGTCCGGTTATGGAAGGCTCCTCCCGAAAGCGGAAGTGCAAGGAAGATCTCTTTCAAGTGGTGCTGTGTCCGGCCTTGGAGAAACTGGCATAAATTCAACAGCAGACTCGCGTAATGTGTTAACTGGTTCACGTTCTTTGCCGTCCAGTGCTGTAGGGTCTCCTGTAAAAAGTTTGCAGGAGAAGACATTATTGTGCAACTCTCAAGATAATTGCAAACAACGAAGTGTAGGAGCGATAGAAAGTTTTGTTGTTCAGGGTCCAGGTGTGCCAACCAAGAATAAACCAAGAGAGAAACCAGCAGAGTATAAAATTTATGACAGAGGAAATATCATAGCTGCCTCAAAATATGCTACACCAAAGCAAGTCGAAAGCATTGCCCTAGTGAATAATAAACCTCCCCACCCATCAGAACAAAGTGAGAGCAAACCCTACCAATCAAATGGTGCTCAAAATCTTGGCACTAATAATCTTACAGCAGATAAATATTATAATCCACCCTATCCAAAAACTGAAACCTCTAGTCCTCCAAGCCTAAGTGGCTCCAGCAAGGATTCCCAACATTCAAATAGCCCAAATAATAGTATAGCAGTAATTTCACCTTATGATTATTCTTCCAAAAATCATAACAGTAGTTCACCAGTTTATGAAAACATTGACATTTTTAGTAGATCAAATTCACAATCATTGCCATATTGCAATTATCAGCATGTCACAGTTGATAACAAAGCTAGCCCTCGTTCAAGCATTAGTTCTCAAGATTCAAAACATTCCAGCCCAAGAGCAAGTATGGTTGCATCATCAGTAATCAGTGAAAGACTTCAGGATAGTGTTCATCAGTATCCATACAATACAAGTTTAGCAGAACAGAATTACCGTAAAGCACAACCACAGGTCCCAGTAGGAGTTAGGTACAGCACAGGAAAAGAATATCCTCCATATGAAGCTCCACCAGTGTATGAAAATATTCAGGATTTACATATGCAGTCTAAACCACAACCTCCGTATGAACCACCAAAGCCTGGCCCTCAAGTTGCTGTTCACCTTGAAAGTAAGCAACAGGTTACAAACCCTCATTCACATCAACCAGGATCATATTATTCTGTAACTGCATCAGTGAGCTCGGGTTCTTCCAGCCCATCTTCATCCCAGCCAGTTTCTCCAGGTGGGAATCTTCCCCCACCTCCTCCATATCCTGGAAATAATCAGTGTCCCCAGTATATTGCATCGGCACAAGATCAACCTCGACAAGGCCATCCGGGAATGCTGGACTCCAATGCATCTAATGCGTCATACAGCTCTTTAGGATCTGTGAACATGTACACCGTATCTGGATCATCTTATAACCCACCTTCTGCAGGATTCTATCATGCAACCACAATACAAAACACAGGTGTGGCAAACGGTAGTGAATATTGTAAAAGAGGTAATGCACATCAGCCTGTCCTGTACAAAGCACAAGCATCTGCTGTTGCATCTTCCACCTATATGCAACCACTTAGTGGAATAGCTGGTGAGGTGTATGTGTCTGCTGGAACACCAATGCACGGAAAAGTGAATCACAGTACTCAACCTGTTAGTGCACAAAAGATGCATGCATCAAACAAATTAAGTGGAAAGACATTGTTGCCATATAGTGTTACACCTCCGCGTCCAATGGTGAGTAGCAAAATATTCATTGTTAATAGCATATTTCATAATCGTTTATTTGGTTTCTTTCCAAAGTTATATACTTTGTTTTATGTTTGATGTTCTTTTAAGCCAAACATTATCTTGCAAATTCAACCATATGTGGAGTAGTTTAAGCTATTTTTCCTTTGTAATCAATTGTTTATGTGAAATAAATTTACTTGAGATGGTTGCATTAGTTTGCAGTATTGGTTGATAAGCAATGTTAGAAGGCACAGGTTCAGATTGTGATATGATGATGACACATTTCATACAGTCAAATTTTTGTATATGGTGCATTTCAGCTTTAAGTGTGTGACATTTTACACATAAAGTGAAAGATTCTAGACACGAGATTGAATTAAAATATTTATAATGAACTGATTTCATACCATTATAAATAACTTTGTGGTGTCTGCTAACAAATGAAACAAATGGTGACATAGCCTGAATGCAGGGTAACTGTTAACAAGAGTGTGTCATATGTGTGACGCTTTAAAAATGTAACAAAGTTTGACTTCATTTGTCTGTGATGCATATAGGCTACAAATTCTAGTAATGTGTGTTGGTGAAACATGCATATTATTATATTTCACAGACAGTTAACCCTTAATGCAATTTAAATCATTTACTATTTACTTTTTTTAAGTGGGTTAGGCTTAATATATACCAGGGTGAGTCAAAAGTTTGTTTGCTTTTGCATGTGGACATTGAGACCGGAGACACAAGTCATGACATCGGACTTACCATTCTGTTGTATGGTCTTCTGCCAACATTCTGGGAGAGCCATGTTCGCACGACGATACCATTATGCTGGTTTTGAGGCCTAAAACTCGCACATTCCTGTTTCCACAGTATCCAATGTGTCAAACTGTCAATCTTGCAGGAAATATACGAGGGATCGAAACAAATGTTAATCCGATGGCGGAAGAGGGTTGTGCTGGCTTAAAATGAAACAACCACCCTGGGGCAGCAAATAACATGTGATTTCTTGAAAACTACACATGATAATTCATTTCTGTCCTTTTTGTTCATTTATATACATATCAATGTGTAGCATCCTGGAATGACAAAGCAATATATTTATTGTTACTATTTTTAACAATACATTTTGAAAATATCTATTTTTGTCCCTACAAAAAAAATAGTATTACTTTTCAACCACTGTTTTTTGCTGATATGTTTTACTTTTACATGTAATAATATAAACAAAAAAAACTTGTTCACAATGTGTGACAATTAGGGGTCCAGCGGGAGACATCCAATTTTCAAAATTACCTGAAAATTTTCTAAATTTAGTTGCACATTTTTTTTTTTTACTTAGTGAATGGGAATTAGATGTACTTAACAAATGCTCTTGTGTCATGCTTCTCTGCAAATTTGCTCCATCCACCAGATTTTACATATCAAGTATTTAAAGCATTTAAGGATGTTTTTTAATGCTACGAGCCCTGAACGGTCACTATGCTTTCATCGTTAGGTGAGGCAGGTTGGGTTTAAGTTTGAGAAATGTCTGTAAGCAAGTAAGCCTTATGATTTGAGTGAAAACTATATGTAATTGAACCACAATTTCTGCATGTAATGCTTAAATGCTTTGGCTAACTACATTGAAGACACATAAATGTATGTTACACTGTTAAAACCAATGAACAGTATCTAAAATATTTATTAATTGGATTTTAGGGCCCGACAGAAGCAGAGAAGAAGATCGAAGAACTGACAAGGCAGTTGGAGGAAGAGATGGAAAAGCAAGAGGAGGAAGGGGAATATTTTGGTGAGTTAATTGCATGAAATTCTTAAAGCCAGTCTCGCATAGTACTTATGTGTCTTCACTTCTACGTCGACCTCTAGCTTGAAACTTTGATAAGATTTTTTTATATCCTTAGTTCAGAAAGGCCGCAAGAGGTGTCGCACAGAATTCTTAAAATTGCAGCCATAAATATGGCAACTGCATAAACATGCTATACCACTTCACAAGTTTAGACACTAATAACTAGGGTAATTAAGTAATTACTTTTTATTTTCTGTTAACATGTTGAGATTAAATCAGTGCAATGTTGGCATTCCATGCCAAATACAGAGGTTGTTCGCTTTAAATCTGACCATTCTCGATTCGGTGCTGCCACCTGGTGTATCATGCTGGAACTATGGGTCTGCTGGCGGGAGCAGTGTTGTGTCTGACCTTGTAGGTGCGTGAGTGTTGGTAGTGAATGTTATCAAATGGCGCCGAAAATGAACCGGTATTGGGATGGTTACGTAATGGCTCTTTTCCATGATAAGTTTTCATATGTACGCATTGTGAAACAGTGTCTGGAGAATGGGTTAACACTCGGGGTGACTACTGCGAAAGCTATTGTGGCCCGTTTCACACAACAGGCTCTCCTTGCGAAACATTCACCATCGAAAACCACCAGGAGAAGGGCTGCAAGCAAAGTGTCACCCGTAGTGCTCACGGGGATCCATCGATTGGCATGCCAAGAAAATCCCCCGACTCAACGTGATATGGCCTACAGATTTCAACTCGCACCGTCAACTGTGAACAAAACAATTCACAAGCACCTCAGGTTGAAGTATGTGCGGAAGGCCCGTGTACACCACCTTCTACCGCGTCACATTGCCGAACGTAAGACAAACTGCAGGAAACTGTATGAAAAGTACCTGGCAGGTTGGAAATGGAAGAAAGTTGTCACAATGGATGAATCATATGTCCATCTCACTGCTGGTGGTCATTTTCGGGCGATCATATACCGTGACATTGACGGCAAGGGGCGCAGCAACTTTGTTCGTCAGTGCAGGGAAAGTTTCCCTCGTGGCTTTATGGTTGTGACGGGATTCGGATATGAGGGTAAGTTGATGATACGCAAGGTGGACAGAAATGTGAAGGTGAATGCCAGATACTTTCAAGACTCCATTCTGACACCTATCTATCAGAGAGACATCCCACAATTGTATGGAATGGATGCGAACCAGGTGATGATCCATATGGACAAGGCTTCGAGTCATACCACCAGAACATCACTACGTTTTTATCAGGAAATGGCAGAGGAATTAGGAATTCGTGTCATTCTGTTTGAAGACATTCCTGTAAAAAGCCCAGATGCCAGTCCAATGGATTTTTGCGCATTTGGACTGTTGAAACGACTTCTTTAACATCGCTGCCTGCACACCCTGGATGGTCTATGGAAAGCTTGCAGGGAGGAGTGGGACAGAATTCCCATGCCTGTCCTGCGCCGGAGCTTGCTACTATGGAAACTGCGATGCCGGCCGATAGTCCACAATGCTGGGGGTCCAATAGAACATGATCGGTTGTGGTGGCGCAGTATCTCTTAAGGTGAGTACCCGTCAAAAATGGTCGGATATAAAGCGAACAATCTTCTGTAGTGCCTAAAAATGTGTAACATTCTTATGTGTTAATAAGTACATATATTTCGATATTTTGCTCATAAGTACATATTTTTCTCTAGATGAACATACGAAGGGTACGAGGGAAAAACGAAGTCCACCTTTTTAACTTTATACTTGAAAATTCTATAGAATGAAACAAAAACATTTTTTGATGCTGATATATGTGGGAATATGAGTATTTTTCAATAAAATTAGGCATATGGGGATGTAATACACCACCAATACAACAGCATGGATCAAAATGTCAATTTTCACCATTGAAATAAAAAAGAAGGGGTGGAACCTCCGAATATGCCCAGCCTCCACCCGCATATATTCAGGAGTATGTGCTTATGTCCTGGTGTCTGAATGTTTAAAACCAGGGCGTCAGTTCCGTTAAATGTTGGTCAGTGCTGGGAAGGTGGTTATCTTTGCTGTCGATTTGGACAGGGTGGGAGTTGGGTTGACTGAAAGCGGAGGAGTTTGTTCTTGGAAACAAGATCCGCAAGTGTGTTTAGAGCTGGGAAGTGTTCTGATCTTAGCAGTTGGGAGCTATCATGATTTGGAAGTTCTTGTCTCAGAAAATTGATGGGTGGGTTGTCTGTTGGACAGGAGAGAAGCTTATGTTCAGGAGAGAGAGTGTTGTTGGGACAGGTAGGGCAATGTTCAGAGGGTCTTAAGTTGAATCTTGCCAGGTGGCTTCCATATGGGCCATGCCAGGTGATATAGTGGATCAATCCCCAGGTGGGATTTGGATGTGTTATCCAGTCTTTCCTGGAGGTTTGGTAGTGCAATCTCCTTCCTTGCTCAGAATTCGTCCATTCTGATTGATAAGGTATCTTGTATATCCTTGGTGCTAATTATGTGAACAGCAGATCTAGGCAACACAATAAACAGCATGTTACAACAGATCTAATCTAGGTGACACGATAAGCCACACGTGTCACTCATGCTGGGCCCTTTTCCCCAATAGCTTGCAACGTGTTGCTGTGGTTTGTTGTTTGGGCATGCAGGATGCAAATGAGTTTCTTGCTTTAGGGAGATTGTGCACCAAGGTGACAAGCGGCAAGCGACACTTATCTATTTGAGGATTTCACCAACCAAACACTAGCCTGTGCTACCTGTCATCCCGCTACGATGTGAAATGTTGCTCTTGACTGGCTCGTTTCCAAGTCAAGTGACATGTGTTGCATGTTGCTTCGGTATGAAAGTTGCCTTGAACCCGTGTCGCTTTGTAGTGAAATCCCCGTATCGTTTGTCGCATGTCGCTTTGATCTAAAAGGAAACGGTGCAGTCAGAGCTTGTGTCCCTACAGTTCGAAAGGCTGCATTGATTACCAATGGCTTGCTTCTAAGCGACACTTGTGGTTTGTCACCTCGGTATGAAATATCTCTCAGGATACTATTTATATTCTAATAACATAGAAAAATAAACTCTTAATACACAATCATACTCCTGACGTCCGGAATCACATTGCGATGTTTCTTCTTGTGTTACGCATGCTATTTATTTATTATTTTTATTTTACTTTTCTTTCGAAATTAATGCCATTTCGTGACTGCAAATCACTCCACAAATATAACTGTTTCCATCAATTCATGTACCGCCTTCCAAGACAAACAAATCTACACAATATATTCCAAAAACTAACTAAGCTGCATTACTTTCATAAGAAAATTAGCAGCTGTACTGATCACACTGCCATCTATGTTGTCGTCTCAGGAACCAATTTCGTGGGTCGTTTTCCACACTACGTTATTCAAGGCGCTGTAGTATCGGTATCTGCAAATGGTAGTATCGGCTCAGCTCTAATCATAGACCTTGGGAGTATAACATCACAGTGAATGAATGAATGTCTTAAACACCGAAAGGCAAAAGTGGCAATATAGCTTTACAGAAAAACAGGTGGTGGCTCGAAACCAGATACAGGTCAGGTCGGCTTCCTCGGGGGTTGTGTCAAGGATGCCGAACTGGCAATACGTTCAAGACTTCAGCTATACATGGACGGAAAAAAGGGCACATTGAACTATGTCATAGTAGTAGGGAAAGTCGAAACTCCAATTTGATTAGCCGTAACTTGAAGTTGCTTCCCCATAAGGAATATATGGGATTCTGTAAATACTTATTAATCATATTTTTCAAACATAGTGTCTAGCTTACTAGTCGACTTGAAAAACAGTTTCCACTTGCAACATGGAGATAAATTCATACTCTCTTGCATACTAATCCCTTTTTTAAATAGCACTGCCCAATCCCACGATATTGAAATAAATGCACAACTGGTGCGTAATTGTCCCTCTTTGCCTTAATGGTTTAAATTTCTTCTCCTTCACTAACAAAACTTGGTCAACATCCAGGCAGTTTTCTAACTTTCCTCTTCTATCGAAATACTGTTATGATATTCCAAAATACGAAAAATTACTTGCGCTTGGAATTCCTTCTAGACCATTCACGTGAATCTTCGTGTGGTTTGCTTTCTTTATTGCCTAGATAGCATCATTTGTTTCTAAGTTTATGTCATTCCTCATAATTTGAAATACCATAGCCTGGCACCGGCCTAAGGTCCAGCGAAGCCTTAAGTGTGGTATCTATACCCTACTTACAGCCACATATCTGGAAATATATTTGGGGGGGGGGCTCTGTACCAACTGTTTCAGAAATAATAAAAATAATGAATAATTATAATTATCTTAATTAAAATAATATTTAAAATGTGTAAACTAATTATTACTATATTATTATTATTGTATAAATAGGTGTAGGAATATAACAGCACGTATTAATTATCTAGCTTACGCCAAAATGCGTGTATAAACTACTGTCCTAGCAAGGAAATGAATGTCAGGAACATAGAAAATTGAACATTTATTGAATAACAAAAAAGGCTGTCAGATGCAGTTGGCGAAAAGTAAAGTTCTGCTTAACATTTTATGCATATTAATATAAGTAGTGATGTGCATAAAACTTCTTTGGTACTGTCATTTAATGTCGTATGATCCCAATCTAATTCTTGCCTTCGGCGGAAATAAATAACACGCCATTATACAAGTGCTGAACAAGAGTGTATTTTCATTATTTAAGTACTTACTTGGTAAGTCTCTCAGGGGGGTCTGAACCCCTTGGACCCTGCCCCTAAATACGTCCTTGCCTACTTACCTTGTATATATAAGATGAAAGATGAGGAGTCGCCTGGGTGACTTCCAGATTCCTCCACCCCTCTTGGAAGACTGTGATCATCAGCAGAAGCTTTTATATGAAGCAGATACATTCGTTTCCCCTAAGCTGGAAAGACTGTAGAAGTGGTACAGGCAGCTTTTGGTGGTAAACCCCGCAACGGCGTCAACGTGGCTACCATCTGCAGGGGCCTCTTTTTTTTTCAGTTGGAGAGGGGCAAAAGGCTGCTTGTACCCTACGGCCTTGAGCCGGAGAACCAACTATATACCGTCACCGGCAATAAAATTGGGTCCTGAAATGTTTCTCTACCCAAGGCATTGGCTCAGAGACGGCAACTTAAAATAAATGGGGCAGGAGGGGGGGGGGGCAAGGTTGGCATATACAATGTTTTATATATGAAAACATATGTACAATATGTGGCCATCTGCGTGAATTTTGGAGGGAGGCAGAAAGTACCTCCCTCCCTCCCAAAGTCAGGGTCTATGGGCGTAGTACATATATTTAACCTATATGAGTGTCGGGGAGCGGGATAGAACCAAACCATGGACTCCTTTATTTCAAGTTACAAAATGGCAGAAAGTTTATTCTTTTTATTATTAATAACAGAAATACAGTTCAATTAATTAGCATTCGAACAGAATAATCAACTTAAAGACAGTGTTAGATAAAAAAAATTGAGTGTACAATACAGAAAAGAGGTTGGTTTTTTATATTCTATCATTTAACCCAAATAATAAAAAAAATGATTCCTGCCAGGCCCCGAGGCAGTGTGGTTAGCACATTGTGCTATGATGCTAGGGGTCCTGGGTTCGAATCCCAGCCTGGGCATGGATGTTTGTGAGTGAGTGCCCAATCATCAATTTTATCATATCACTCATCCCCATCTTCACAAATTAGCCAAAAGTGGCACAAAAGACGAAGTAAAATAATAAAGTAAATCAAACAACCAATCAAAAGAAAGGTCAACCAACATAAACTTTATGACTAAAATTGCCCTCTAGCTTTTAACAAATCCCTCCATCTTGACCCATTCCACGATATTCCAGGAAATTAGATTACAAATTTCTCCAGAGATGGCAGCATCTTCATAAGGTTTTTACATGTACTTTAAATATTCACACACAATTACTCGTAAATAAAAGTGGAACAAGTTCAACAGTGTGTTCCAAATTTATATGCTACGTAACATATAATCACTCAAGTTTTCAAATTTTACGTTATTAAAAAATAACTTCTTGAAAGGTCCAATCTCCCGCGAGCATATTATGAAGATAATGTTTTATTATGTGACCTTCGTTTTTTTTTAATTGGATTACCAAATGTGTAAAACACTCTTTGGAAGAGTAAAGGTTTTTACCTTTACTCCTAATTGCTAAGTTAAAACATTTATAAACAAATATGCATGATATTCCTTATTTTACGCACAGTTTAATCATCAGAGCCTGTTTTCTAATCCAAAACTGGGTTTATAACCTTTCATCGCATACGCGCGTCAGATAACGAATTCGATGCTCAATAATTGAAAGATATCAAATGAACTTGTGCTGTGTCAATTACACACACAAGATCCATGTATAGGCACAGGCACTTTCCAATAATTCTATACACACATAAAATTCAAATTTATATGTGGCACTCACATGAAATAATATAAATTCCATGTATCATACAAACATTTTGTTAGAAAACTTTTGTTGAAAAACAAAAGTAAAGTTTCCCATGAAAAATATAATAAATAGAATAAAATTATATGACAGGAAGTATTTTTGTCATTATTTTTTTCTAAACATCTACACTAACAAGTAATGTATTATACTAAATTTAAACACTTAATAAATAACATCATCACAGACTTGGTCTGAGAATTAAGGCATAGGGTTATTAGGTAAAACATATATCAATATTGATCGATGGCGTTCAAAGTGAGGACGATCCCATTTTGGACTACTCTCAATGTTCTCGTTTTAGCAGACAGTGGCGGATGCTAGAAAACATGACGTCTCTTTCACACGGATGTAAGATAACCTGTCAAGCAATGTGTCAAGAGCTAACTTAAAACTAGCAGCATCCAATGCTGTACCAAAATTGAATGTTCAAATGTGGCTTGATAAGACCCGACACAGTACAGAGGCGAAAACGAAAACTTTTTTCACGAAATCTTGAAAACTTGCTAGACAAAGGAAGATTGATATGCCTCGTCCACGATTTGATTCAAACTGACATGTAGAAGGCCAGGAATGGTAGTACCTCATTGGGTCCCAGGTAGCAGCTTTAATGAGTGAGAAACTGAAAGTCCACGTTTGACCCGCAGTCCTCATTTTCAATTACTCTCCTTTATTGGTTTTAAAATGATGAACCGTTAAGAAAAATATCAAACATTATTATTGTTGTTATTAGGCAAAACCATTCGAATATTTAACCAAGATAAGTTTATAAAGAGTAATTAAATTAAAATTTCAGTAGATTTAACTAACTTTCAACCATTTTTTGAATGTTGTTCTATTTGGTAAAAGCAAACATTACGGAAATGTCACTATTTAGTACGAGATATAGTGTTCATCTTTTGCTCTGTCTTAATTCCTTCGTATTTGAAGAATATCCTAATCAATATTAAAATAATGCACTGGTAGCATTTATCCACAGATCTCGACCTAGAATATAACTGAAATTAGAAAATGTAAACTATTTCAAATACTCACCACTCCATGCATCAGGGAAGATCTTTAATTGTTGTTACATAGAAACAACTGTGGGAGTCAACAATGGAAAATTATTACTTCCAACATTGTTGTGCCCAAGCTTCTATAAACGTTAAAAGAAAACAGTGACAATAATGGCAGAGCCTTGGAATTTACAGTTAATCTGTACTGGATGTAAGTACATAGGAGAATCAAAAAGTAAGGTGGATATTGAATTTATTTAGAAACATGAATGAGTACAAATAAGAAACTGCAGTATGTTATGCACATGGTATCACACTACGATTCCATATACTCGCCACTGCTGTCCAAACATTTATTCCAGCGGGAGACCAAATCGTCCATCCCGGTTGCTTGCAAAAAATTCTTGCTCCAAACTGTTGAGCCACGTAATGGTAGCCTCTTGCACTGCTTCAATTGTGCCAATACGTTTCTTCAGGGGTCCAAACAGATGGTAGACCGAGGGGGCGAGATCGGGACTGTACCGAGGATGTTCGAGAACCTCCCACTTGAAACCACCGATGTGTGCACAGGTGCGTTCGGCTGTGCGTGGTCTTGAATTGTCGTGCAAGAACACCACTCTCGCTGGCAAACGCGTTACACCGCAC
This sequence comes from Lepisma saccharinum, assembly GCF_977018435.1. Lineage (NCBI taxonomy): Eukaryota > Metazoa > Arthropoda > Insecta > Zygentoma > Lepismatidae > Lepisma > Lepisma saccharinum. The sequence goes on along the minus strand of NC_139255.1, from coordinate 36,153,599 downwards.
ATACACTTGTTTACGTGTCATCACATTTTCTCCTCGATAAACCTCTTTCAGTTCTTGATGAATTTGTCGGTTTCTTCCCCTTGGCACACAAAAATCGAATGGCACTATGCATCTCCACTTTTGTGTAATGTTCCAGTTGCTGTGCCATGTCAACAGAAGAAACAACGTGTTGCGCTCTGGTGCCTGTCAGACTTACTACACCTCGACACCTTCAACATACAAAAATTATAATTACATACATGCAAAACAATCAATTGTACAGCTAAATTCACCTTATTTTTTGATTCACCTTTGTATATCAAGCAGAATCCGAAAACAAAGGATATGTTTGTCGTTGGCCAGTATAAGGTTGTCCAAAAGTAACAATGTCTCAACAGGACAGGTATATGGTCTTAACTGATAACAAAACTGGACAGTGCCTGCAAGTGGACTGTCCTCAGAGCTTGCAGCCACCTCAGTTTCTTGGCAAACCTTGTACTGGAGACTTGGGTGTCCAGATGTGAACCCTATGGAGCATGTCTAGGATACTTGTCTCGAGTCGTAGCCCGCCAGCATCCACCAAGGACAATTCTAGAGTCGTTTTCACGTTCAGAAGACACAACGGCGCTTATGGAGAAACCGCACAGTGTTGCCAATACAGCGCTAGCTCATGTCGCCGGAAAATGATGACCTTCCTTCACAATGAAGGTGTTACATATTTTGTATATATAATGATAATTATATGTAATTATTAATATTAATATTATACTGTGAATGTTACAGTTATCCTTTTTACTATGATCCATTGCGATCACTACACACGCGAGTGTAATGCACGAATATGACACTTCAGAATTCACTTAAAAAAGTAAAAATCACTGAGCGATCACACAACTGAAAACACTTTTTCGAGAGAGGGAAAAAGTCTAAACATACCAAAGCAGATCTCTCACTCAAGTAAGGGGAACCTGGCACATGGGTTAGATTAAGTTGCAACCCAAACAAACAAATGAGTTATGGCCCACGTGAACTGATAAGACGTGAATGACTCAAGCAAGGCATGTCATATTTCTATCTTGAAGCCCCATATTTTGTCACGTGTTGGAAAGCCTTTCAAAGGTTAATATGGTGTCTACGAATTTATGTGTACCTTGGAAACTGAACGTTGGAAACTGAAAGGTGATCTTCATTTCAGTATTAATGTCGACATTAATGTAAACAAAAACAACGTGTATTTGCGACAGCACTAATGTTGCTCACAACAGCAGCATTGGAAATAATTGTCAATTATTAAATTTAAGTAATTTCAATTCTATTATAACAAACTGCATGAAGTTCATATTTTTAGTGAATGGAAATAAAATGACAACTCGAAAACTTGGTGGTGATTAGCTGGAATGCTGCGGCGAGCCAGCTCAAGATGGCCAGACAACGTCTCCTTGCTTCGTGCGCGGTTCGGGTTAAAAAGAAACTCCAAATGCATGGAAGTAATATTTCTGGGAACCTTTGAGTGGTTATAAAAAATAATTTCATTATTTTCTCCACAACTTTGTCACTGGAAGTTTTTACTTGGAATTACAGAACAAGAAATGGCCAGCGACGACATTTTCTACTGCACGAATATAAAAAATCTTCACACACTTTATTTGAATATTTTTTAATGCAAATATGCTTTAAAGTATTGAAAAATTCTGAGTACGACCATCACCTATGACAATTAAAAAACAGTGTCAATTTTTTTAATAATGAATGCTTCAATTTTACGGCATGTTTCAACGTTAGGAATGAAAACAATGTAAAAATTGTGTTTTCACAGAAAATTTGCATTTTTAATTTATTTAAAATTATGTAAGCAAGTTACCATTTTTTTGTGGTCACCATCGTATTCTCTACAAAGTTTCCTGAAAAACTGCAGGAACCAATTTTACTTAAACTAAATTTGTAAATCCAGAAATTTCCCAACAGCGTGCTCGTATTTCCCATAAGAAAAGCATTGCCCATAAGAGCCCATTGTGTCTTCTGAACGTGAAAATGACTCTAGAGCTCTGCACTGCTCTTCGTGCAGAATGGAACCAGCTGCCTGCAGATCTCTTAAACCACTTTGTAGAGAGCATGCTGTGTTGTTGCGAGGCATGTGTGGCCATTAGGGGTGACCACATCCCATATTAACCTTTTTTTAAATGGAGGGGGGACCTTCCTTTCAGAACATAACCATAACATGGCCACCATATTGAAAACCACCATCTTAGATTCAGGTCAAGTTTTTCAAATGGGAAGGTGGTCATATGATATATCAGATCAGGCTATTTTTTTTCTTGGATATTCTTTTGTTCAATCAGATTTGCCATTTGTGATATGATACAGGAGTTTTTATTACAAGAAGTTAAACCTACTACCTTCAAAGGACCATGTGATGTGCAGTTATTTGATACAAAATCACTAAAGCCACTGACCAAACCAGCTTTATTTATGTAAAAAAAAATGCTATACACATATCATTTTGACCCTGTATCGCATTCTTCTTCAGACTAAGAAACAAATTCACTGGGTCCTACAAATACGTTCGCTAGAAAGAACTGTAAAACTTTTCCATTTGTCAACTCTGTGTATTTTATTAAATGTGCAATGCATGTCAATTGCTGCCTCAGCTGAGAAGAATCTGAATACGCTGGGAAGTGGATTCAGTGACTGAGCCATACACTTCTTTTTTCAAGTGATACCGGAAAGATTTGAGCATTTCTCACAAAATGATGAATATGGTGGAAGGTTAAGTTTGCAATGCAGTAAATGTTACAAATCTTCTACCCAATTGTACTACATTTTATGTGTTAAGCCTACAGGAATGAGCAAAATTGATATGATGATGCATAGAATATCTAATACTCAGTCAGTACTCCATGTATGGGTTTGATATTTTTAGACACTCCCTTTACATGTTGTATCAACAACTTGACTTCAAGAGGTGGCAGGTGCATAAGGACGCCAAAGCAAAAGTGAGAGCCACGAGAAATTCAATTGCTTTGTGGGTATCATAGTTGACAACACCAAACAAGTGGGAGTCACATTTCCAATTGTGGTAACATGGCACCCCAATACTTTCAGTATCATATAAAATTAGCTGTGATCTCGGTGATCATAGTGGTGCTAATCCAACGATGCAGTCACATTCTACAAGCAATAATGTCAGGCCACTGCATTGAATTGTGTATATATAACTAGAAGATATGCTTTACGGTGCAAAAGTGAAGCTATTCTCTCACTTACTTCCAGGTCATGAGTGATGAAAAGCCTGAGGCAGACAAATTTTTCTATTGTGGCAAATGTATTTTTATGATTGCGATCTTTTTAAATTCGGTCCTGAATTTGTGATGCACTTCGGTAGCGGACTCAGGTTTTGAAAACTCCATAGCACAAAGAGCCTTCTCCATTTTGGGAAAAGTGGTCACGTAGCATCACTGGCAGGTACTACGATTGCAGGCAGACACTGAAATAAAACTTTTTTGAGTTATTGTTTTCATACATACATAACATATTACTCTGTGGCAGACTGGTTAGCACAGCATGCTATGAAAACAGGGCTGCCAGGTTCAAATCCCAGCCTGGGCATGAGGGTTCTTTGCGTCCTGTGATCAATTTCATAATGTCAGTGCTCATTCTCATCTTTGTGATTAGCCAAAAGTGACAAAAAAGCGAAGTAAAATAATCCAAATCAATGAACATGTGATTATCACATCTCAATTACAACACAAGTTACATTCATTTCAAAGTGTGAATTTCTTTTTGAATAGTCCTGTATATATTGGGTCACCCCAAAAGTAATGTCGTTTTCTGCAAGGAAAGGGAAAGGATGCCATGCAACATGCAAATTACAAATACTCCAAGGCCATGATACTATCAATGGATACGACAGTTCATTGTGTATTTATGCACAGAGGAAGATTGGGTTGCAGCAGGTTGTGTGGCATCAGAGACATTCAGCAACCATAGCGGCACAAAACATCACGGCCGTGTATCGTCATGGGACCCTTGATGTCCTCAAATATCAAAGATGGTTTTCAAAATTCAAGTCTGAAAACACCAGCCTTGCTGATATGTTTTTGTCCTAATTGCTAAAATAGGTACCTCATGCTTTGACACCACAGCAGAGGCAGCAGCTTGTGGGCATTTGCAGTGTCCTACTGACCTGTTCTTGTATCAATCAAATTAACACCTTGTGGATAAATTTGGAGCAATGTATAGAATGGTCATAATTTTGGAGCAATGTATAGAATGGTCATCTCGTCTCTGTACAGTATTCGTTGACTTTAAGAACTGTCAACAGAAAGGCAATGTGGAAGGAAGTGAAATGTTATGGAGTCCCAACAAAAATTCTTGGCCTTATCTGAGAAACTTATCGTGATTATACATGTAGAGTATGTGGAGTTATACAGAAGGTCGTTTCATGTCCATGGTAACAAAGTAAGAACCCACCTGACCTTAAGAAAAACCATGACGCCACGAGCGGTGGTGCTCCACGTGATACCCCTGTCTTGCAGCAATGGCCCTGCAGCGGAGTTTCCATTGGAGGAGACTGCGTCGAAGAACACATTGGTCCAAAAGATCATATTCCTCCTTACAAGCTTTCCAAATACCCTCAATTGTGCGGGGCCGTCTGCTTCCCAAGGCTCGTTTCAACAACGGAAACCCACAAAAATCCATGGAAGAGGCATCGGGGGATTTCACAGGGATGTCTGTAAAGGAGATTGCATGAGTGCCCGTTTCACGTGCCATCCGATCCATGTATGCCTGCGTGGACTTTGCCGTATGACTGGAAGCCTTGTCCTGGTGGATGACAACACGAGATGTGTCGCTGCCATAGAGAGAAGTAATTTCATGTCTGTAAAGTGGCTCCAAAATATTCGTCTGGTAATAGGCTGCATTTATTTTAGCCTTTTTTACCACTCTGCGTGGTGGAAGTTTGCCGTTATGGCAGTAACCACCAACAACCATGAACCCGCGTGGAAAACTTTCAGCACATTCACGTACCTACTCAGATCGACCTCTTGCATCACGTGGACGATAGTAGATGGCCCTTTTTTTTTACCACATCCCGACAGATACACCCATGCTTCATCCAGGGACACCACATACTTCCAGCGGTCCCCTGCCAGATGTCGTTCGTAGTGCTTCCGACTGTTGGTCTTCCTCTCCTGGACATGTGAGGCACGCAACTTATGAACTTGAGCCTTGTGCTTCCGCACAAATTGTAAATCTTAGGCTATGATGCGATTTACAGTTGCAGGGAAACATTGCACTGCCTGTGCAATCACTCTTTGCGTTGCAGGGTTTTCACATCGCACCAACGATCTCACTTTCCGCACAACATCGGAGGAACGCTTGGGCTTATGATATGTCCGAGGCCCACTTTGACTGGTTCCAGCAACAGGTACAGTGCAAGCTTTATGGCGATTCAATACTGCATTGATGCCCTTCTTTGACACATGGAATGCTTTCATGTGGCACTGTTTAATTATCTGGCTATAACTATAACCAACGTCGGAAAGGGCACAGATGTACCCCTTCCAAAATACTGGAATTTTTGGTGCAATATAAACACTCACTCACACACCAACTATCGTTTTTGCAAGTCAACACACAGTACTTCCATCCTACTGGCTCTGGCTGCTCTCTGCTATGCCTACGTGCTGCTCCTTGGTGATCGAAATCGTTACCATCAACGTGAAACAACCTTCTGTACATTAAGACCATGCGTCTGAGCCAATAGATGTGTAGTCTGGAGTGAGGCAAGGTTGTATATTATCACCCACAATGTTCCTGATTGTGATAATGCAGTGATGCGAAATGTAATAGGAGGGGAAAAGGCATGGTATCCAGTGGTAATTGATGAACAGACTAGAAGACTGATTTTCCAGAAGATATGTGTTCCTTGTCTGAAGCACATGGTGATATGCAATCATATCTAGCAGATTTGATGGACAATGCAAAGAAAGTAGGTCTTGTGATTAACTCTTAAGAAGACCAAGGCACTGCGGATCAACTCCATAAAGACACCCATTTAGTATCAGTGAAGAGATTATTGAAGATGTGGATTGCTTTACTTACCTGAGTAGTGTGGTCGCAAACGATGGAGGGGTTGCACAGGATGTTTCTCAATGTATTCAAAAGGCAAACTGCACCTTTGTGAGGCTCTATCCAGTATGAAAAAGCAGTAAAATATCTATGAAGACCAAACTTCGTATTTTTCGAATTATTGTTAAGTCTATGGTGTTTAATGGGTCTGAGGCATGGAAACAGCGGCGGCGACAGGATTAATCACCTGGCAGTGCAGAATGAAATGTAGGGGGTGTGACGTTGAAAATAAAGAAAACATGAAATATGCATGCATGTTTTAGTCCCTAAATCAAATATCAATCAACTTTTAGTAGGCATCTATGATAATATGGTAATGGAACCAAAGATTACGAGCGACTTGCTTCATTTTTGCCTGATTTTAACACAACAACGACGTTTGAAAATTTGAAAAGAACAGCTTCTTCAAGGGAGGTCAATGGCATATATGGACGACTGGAGGGTTTCTTCAATAGAGAGGCAATCAAGGCAAGGAATATTTCCAAGGAGAGGAATATTTCTCCCCTAATAGCGTTGCTCACTCTCTCTAGAAAGATCCTTCAGTTTGAAGTTACCATGTTCCTGCAATGCTCTTATAATAATTAACATTAATGACCGTGACTGAAATGTAGATTTTAGCTTGACATCCATTGTTTTGAGTCCACTTGATAGGCTAATTGGGACTGCACCTACAGTTTAAAATGGGATCCGAACCACTATGTCCCTCCACCGGGTATTGAACCCGGGATCCCTTGATTACAAGGCACAAGCAGTTGTGGTACGCAATTGAGTTTTGAATCAAATGTCAAATACGTTGTATAATTAACACTGTTGAGTGTTCAGTTTGCGTGCGTTGGGTAAAGGAAAGAAATCGGAACTATGCAACCTAAAGTTCTGCATTTTGAATAAGAAAATAACACAATAAATACGAAATCATGTAGTAACTTTTATGTAAATATCAATTCACTTTTTTTTTGACTGCTTCACTTTTCTGAAAATGTTCCGTTGCTTTGTTTCTGCTCTTTTCATTTTACATAATGCATAGCCTACCTTTCGTCTGCCCAGATGCTGTGGTGTCAGGACAAAACTATAAGTGCACGGCAGCTTCTTAGTTAAAATCCCTTGGGCCGCACTGTCCCAAATAACGAACTATAACATTTCTTCGCTAATTTTTGGCCTCTTCGTAACGGTCTTTGAAAAAGTCTGTACATTTACTAAAACAAATGGAACGAATTAACAAAGAAACTACTGGCACAATACAACTCGCGTTAAATAATTTATCTAGAATGACCTGATGATACTTGAAAGCAACTGAAATGTGTTTGTTCTAATGCGACTTGAAGAAAAGAAGAAGATCAAGTAGATGGACAACAAAACCGTGTATCAACAGTGCAAAGGAAAACATACAACTGACACTGAGCCCGACTGAGCTATATACATTTATCGAAAAACACAAACAGACACACAACAAATCTGAATAAATAAAGACAAGGGCCGCTGATCTTACAGTACAGGAAAATAAATGCGGAATCTCTTTGTGAGTTGGATCAGTGCTTGCCTGCTGTAAATAATAAAAGCAGTCTCACTTCAGTACCTAACATTCAGCCCTCAATATGACGACATGGCATAATATGACAATGTAAGAGGTAATATTTTCGGTAGAATGTAGGTTTTGGATAGGGGGTGCGGAAGAAAATTAAGGGGTGCGCAAGCACCCCCTCATGCCCTCCTGGCGCTGCCCTTGCATGGAAAGTAACAAAAACGGTCACCTCTAAACTACATACTTGTGTCAATCGCTGTCTGAGATAAAAATTGTGTATATGTTGGCCAGAAGTGATTCAAATCAAGAACTTTGGAGAAAGACTGGAGAAACCGAGGTGACCACACATATAAAACTGCAGAAATGGAATTGGATAAGACATACATTGAGGAAGGAAAATAGGACTCTGTTGCACAAACACAGGAACCTGCCTGATCATCATTCAGGTACCAACGACAACTCCAGCCTAGATGATAAGGACAAGTCTTTTTTCTGAGTATATGAGCACAGAAGTTTCTATTGAACATTGACAGCCTTTTGTACTGTTATGTGAATAATCTCAGAATTTACATTTTTTGTGTGCTTTTTATGTCTTATATGATATGCCGACACTATGATGTGTATTAATTCACAAGGGTTGCATTCTGTGCCTGGTCCTATTCTATGTGCAGGAACATTTTAGTGGTTTACTTCGGACTTACCGACTAACTTACTTTGTGTAAATGTGTACATCTTTGTTTTATCCTTCATTAATAGTTAGCTTTTGAAATGTGCCATTAGTTAGAGATTATCTATGCTCACTCTCCCACACACACGTATATACTGCTATTATATCATTTTTGTATGTTCTATTGGGATTCCACTTGTACCTATGAACTATAGGAGGAGGGTGGCGGTTATTTCAAGTGTGCCCAATGAACACATTTATTTACATGTGCCATTATTAGTAGTTTTATATTAGGTGTTTTCCATCTTATCATTGCACTTGTCAAAACACATGCATATATTCATATTAGGGATGTCCAAATCGGGATAAAATTTTATCTGGATATCTAAATTGTCCGGATATTATGATTATATGAATTATCCAGATATCCGAATGTGTGCATTATCCGACAGTTTTATCATTTGTCCATTTTACGGCCCATCCACATATTTATTTATTTAATTGTAGTTGTCTCCAACAGAGAAAGCTTCTCCAATTATGGGAGACTTGCATACAGTTTAAATATACATACATAATTAATAATATATAAAAACACACATACACACAAATAAAGAGATACTTCACACAAATAGATATTTACAAGACAAAACAATACAAAGCCATACCTACACTCATAGTAAATGGTAACAATATACCTATCACCCATGATATATATACATGTTTAGAAATCCCTAAATGTCTGCACTTACAAGACAATAATTTCTATAATTTCTTGCGCAAACCATAATGATTGAAATTTTGTCTTGCAAACATTCAGGGAATACAAAACAATACAAAGCCCTACATACACTCATAGTAAATGATAACAAATATCTCACCTATAACATATATTTATATTCAGAAGTCCTAAATATTTGCACTTATAAGACAATAATTTCTATAATTTCTTGTGTAAAACATAATGATTGCAACTTTGTTCCATAAATATTCAGGGAATACGAAAAGTCTAACTCATTATCTATCATTGATAACTTATTGTACAAATCTAACATTTGCTGTAACGGAGAGTTTTGATACTTCTTAGTTTTAGTCATTTGACAATTCAGCAAGTTTCTATTTCGAAGATGACAACATGTAGTATTAAAAGATATTTTGCTTAAAATTTGAGCATTATCAATAAGGCCATTAATTATTTTATACAAAAATAGCTGTTGCATAAAAATTCTCCTTGACCTTAATGATGGCATGTCGATTTCTTTTTGAAGTGTATTGGTAGATAACATTTTAACATTACAATTCTTACCATGTTTTTTGGAATACAAATAACGTTGAAAGCGTTTTTGTATTTGTTCTATTTTTTCTATATATTTTTTAGCTATTGGTGACCAGATTATAGATGCATATTCCAAGGTACTCCTAACCATTGCATTGTATAATAACGTGATTGCATCCAAATCCTTTAAATATTTTGACATTCTAATTACAAAACCTAATTTTTTGTATGCAATATTTACCATTTGTATTATATGAGTGGAGTACGAGAGATCCTTGTCAATTATTATACCAAGATCCTTCATAGTATTGACTCTTTCCAATTTTTGGTTGTTTATGAAGTATTCACATTGCACGTTCGATTTATTTGCAGATAATACCATGTAATAACATTTTTTTATATTGAGATCAAGTTTATTTTGAATACTCCATTGATAAACACGCTTTAAATCTTCCTGCAATTGACAAGTATCTTGCAACTTTGTAATTTCTTTATATATTTTGATGTCATCTGCATACATTAGACAACTAGATTTATTAATACTTAATGGTAGGTCATTCACATACAGTACAAAAAAAGAGGCCCTAAGTTTGATCCTTGCGGTACTCCACAGTTTACATCATATTTAAAAGATTTTGTCAACCTAAAATCTACATATTGTCTTCTACCTTTCAAATATGATTCAATCAGTGATATCCAGTCATCTGATAATCCATACCATGTTAGTTTATGAAGAAGCACTTTATGATTGATTTTATCAAATGCTTTAGTAAAATCTAAATAAATAGTATGTACTGTGGATCTATTATGTAACATTAAATGAACTTCTTGTGTATAATTTAATAGATTCGTGATGGTCGATCTTTTTGCTGTAAAACCATGTTGACAATCTGTTATCCAACATTTGACATGATTATATATTCTAGTGTAAAGAATTTGCTCAAGTACCTTCACAGGGGAGCATAAAATTGAGATTGGTCTATAATTTTCTATTTCGGATATTTTATTTGTTTTTGGTATAGGACACACCTTGGTTAGTTTCCAAATACTAGGAAATGTTTGCGTCTTCAATATTAAATTGTAAATTGTGCACAAAGGATATTCTAATATTTCCGAACACGCCTTAACGATATACGGCGGAATCCCATCTGGTCCACATGATTTCTTTGCTTTAAGATTCTTTACTGCATTATAATATTCGTCTTTATGAATTTTATTCAATGATAATGTTAGAAGTGTATTAGCTTTTGTATTTACAACTACACTAGAATTATCTTCATTTTGTTCATTTTGTCTATATACAGTGCTAAAAAAATTCGCAAATTCATCTGCGATACTTTTATTTGAATCTAATATATTCTTACCTAATTTCATTTTCTGATTATTAATTTTTTTAGTGTTCCTCTTACTTTTTGCAAATCGCCAAAAACCTTTCATATCAATCTTAATATCTTCCTCTAATTTTTTAATATAATTATTATAAGCATTTGTAATTAAAGTTTTCGATCGCTTCCGTAATTCTTTATACCTATGTTCACTATTGCTATCATGTTTCTTGCGTTTCCTATAGTATTCTTTCTCCTTTATAATATTAATAATTTCTGCATTAAACCAGTAAGGATATTTACTATTGAAGGTGCGTTCTTTTCTTGGTATGGTACTATTCAATACTACATTAAACTTATCGTAAAACCATTTTACTGCATCATCTACATTATTGTAATTCTTTAATTCTGTCCAATCTATTAAGTTGAGCATTTGATATAGTTTTAAAAAGTCAGCTTTTTGAAAATTATAAACATTCACTTTCTCCTTTGAAACTCTATCATGAATAGAACCCAGATGAAGTGTGATGTTTAAAGCTGGGTGATGTAAATCTTCCTTTACAAAGGGATATTCTTCTCTATGTATTAATATGTTATTATTGCTATTAGTAAGTACCAAGTCAAGGGTTTTATTATTCTGATTTTTAATATTATTAATGGAACGTAAGTCATAGAGATTTATAAAGTTAGCTAGATTGATGCATGTGTTATCCCCATTTAATAGGTTATATGACGCATCACTTATTAAAGATAAATTGAAATCTCCTATAATGAGAATATTACTATTTTGAAGATATGTATATTGTTCGAATATATTGTAAAAAGACCGATATGTTTCCAAATTTGCTTGGGGAGTAAAATATACTGAAAAAATATAATATATATTGATACCCAGTGTCACCTTTACACATATAAACTCTACCTGGCTACATATGTCTATAATACAGGAATCTATGTTGTGATGAACAGCTATTATTACTCCTCCCCCTCTTTTATTATTATCCCTATCTTTTCTATATACCACATAATTGTCATTAAACAATTCTTGATTATACACTCCATTCTGTAGCCAAGTTTCTGTCAATACCACTATATCATATTCGCATTGAATACTATTAGCATAGAATTCATGAGTTTTAGTATTCAAACCACGTACATTTTGGTAATAAATAGATAGTGTTTTTAATCTCTCCATGAAAAATCATAACCAACAAGAATTTCCAGTTTTACTGGATAGCTATTACATCATCCATGGATTTTAAATGTATTACTGTACTATCCTTACTTTTCCTCAGTAGAATTCTACCCGAATTGTCTATCCACAAAAACGCATATCTTTTTTCAGTTTTTATCTTACGTGCTTCATTAAATATCTTTCTCCTACTGTATGTTATACTATGATTTACATAAATTGTACCATTATGAGTAAAACCTATTTGATTTATATTTAGATTTCTTTTAACTTTCCTTTTCTCTACAAATTTATCCTTTACACTTCTCCTAACAAATTTCACAATGATGCCACTATCATGTTGATGAGGAGATTTTTTTAGTCTATGACATATATCAATATCTTCATTCTTAATTTCAACATCCAAGGCTCTACCAATATCTTTTACAATATCATACACATTTTCATTCTGTGTTTCAGGAATACCATATATTTCTACCATATTCCTCCTACCGTACTGTTCTAGTTCTTCAATTTCAGTTTGCGTTTCTTTAAGCTGCTTCTTTAATCGCAAATTATCATCATTAAGTTTTTCGATTTTCACTTTACATTCTCTTATTACTTCATTTTGTTTTTTTAACATGTCATTATTTTCATCTAACTTTTCATGTACAAGATCTAAAGATTTACCAAGTTCTTTTTCAATATTTCGATTACTTCTTTTCAAATCCTCGAAGTCTTTCTGTAAGTTTATCAACATCTTATAAACATCTTGCATAGAAATACTTCCCTCACTGCTACCAGCTGGTAAATTGTCTTCATAAAGACTGTTTCTTCTTTCCCTTTCACAAGTATTACAACGCCATTTCTTGTTTTGTTTATTCATATATTCAATATCAGGTTCTGTCAGATTTACACATTGTGTGTGATAGTATTTTAAGCATTGGAGACATTGTATTTTTGATTCTACGTCTTGTCTGGCAACCGAATTCTTACACACCGGGCACTGACTCATTATTGCTCATTAAGAGTAAACCACTCACTTTAGACACTCACTTTAAACACTTCGATTTATCGTTGAATCGTCCCGGCGCTCCGCAGATTGATCTGGCAATACTGGTGCTTCAACTGTTGACAATTGATGGTTTGTTTATGTTCTTGAAAGCCGATTTACCATTAATATATTTCATTATTTATAATGTTCACACAATTTTAGAGTTCACATTATATACTATTCTAAGCACTAAGTACTTACGTTCTATTTCACCATCACACTTTGCATATCCACTTAAAAACACCAATAAAAAACCTTAATTCTGCGGAGCACCTCGTTGATCAGTTCTCACCCGTCGGCCATCTTCGCATATTCTTTTAATAGTCATGTTTATATTTCACTGTACGGATTTTCTACAAATCAAAATTTGGATTATCCAGATATCCGTTATAGTTATAAAGTTGGAGTCCCGGTGGAGGCACATACTTTTTCCGATCGGAGTTTAAACTGTAGGTCTAGTCCTGATTAACCTATCTGTGCGTGCCGTAAAGTGCCCTTGAAACAGCAACTCAACAACAGCAAAATATCCACAGGGCAAGGACGTATTCAAGGGGTCCCGACCCCCCTCCCCCAAATTCCATTCTTTTTTTAAAAGAAATGCTATGGTAGATTCAGCATACTTTCCAATGAGACACTTGATGTTGCAGGTATAGACAATTCTCTCTGTGTGCATGGTTTGTGGATTCTGAAAATAACATCCACTAAAAGTTGTTTTTTTTAGTTTCACACTGGGTAGTGATATACCAGCTGAAAATCTGACTTCAGTTAAATGGATCTGTCCGAGTAAACCATCCCAAGCAAATGATCTATCCGGAGTTGAAAAGGAGACTTTCTTAATTGTACTCTGTGAAAAGGTTTCCAATTCTACTCTACAGTTATCAAAGTACTATTTAAAGCCCTCGTCACAATTTAGCCCCTGCTCTTTCTTACCCAAGAGAAAACTGCTTCTGAAAAGTGTCAACACACGTTCAATTCTGAAAATACGATTTAAAAAGAAAACAAAAGATTGATTGATTTGCTTTATTTTACTTCGCTTTTTGTGCCACTTTTGGCTAATTTTCGAAGATGGGGATGAGTGATTATGTGATGAAATTGATGAATGGACACTCACAAACATCCATGCCCAAGTCGGGATTCGAACCCGGGACCCCTGGCGTCGTAGCACGATGTGCAAACCACTCCGCCACGAGGGCCGGCAGAAAAAAGAAAACGAGATAATTATCCTCCTACTATTATAAAGTAGGATGCGCCATTGGCCTTGGGGGATGGGTACCCCCTGGCTGAACCCCCTCCCCTTCAATTTACTTTCTGGATACGACCCTGATGCAGGATACCCCTACTTGCATGTATTATGTTGCGACCATGTCGATAATTGTCCAGTATTCACTTGCTTGGGAAGGATTTCATTTTTGTGGTTTTGTGAAGGTCACATGAGACGCTCGCTCGAATTCATATGTCAGTTGTTGCACCTTGGCTGATGTGAGGGGACATAGTTACAGTGCTGTGGAAGGGCTAGTGACGTGTGGGTGCACGATCGACAATGCAAGGGGCAAACGATGTACTGTAATGTAATGTCCAGTTCACATATGTTATAAGTAAATATGTAGATACATATAATAAATAAATGTCATATATATCTAGGGATAGTATGTGCTATGTAATAATCTAGGGGTACGGAACGGGGACTTCTCGGACACCCTGTACATACAGAGAGACATTTAAATATGATTTTTACAAAAGTCATAGTTTTTAAAAAATGTTTTCCAATTAAAACATTACAAAGGAATTTAAAATATCCCTTCCATCTTGTGTTATTCTTCTTTGAAATACCACTTAAGGTTATATACCTAGTAATATCATAAATTCAGTTACGAAGTTAATAATGAACTACAGGTACAGTGAACAAGCTAATGTATTAATATTTGGATGTTACATAGGTACAGGTCTTGCCAACACTGTTCAAAGTGGCCACCTCTGGCCTTCACACAGGCCCGAAGCGTCTGAGGCCAGTCATCGATCGCAGTACGCACTGTCTCAAGAGGAAAGTCCGCCACTGCCTTCACAAGAGAGCGCTTGAGACTCGCAAGGTTTAGATGCCTCTTCCTACAGACCATGCCCTCCAAAACGGACCACAACCTGTAGTCCAAGGAGCTGAGGTCGGGGCTGCTGGAGGGCCAATCAGCCGGAGCATTGAAATCAGGCACATTCCTCTGAAGCCACTTCTGTGTAGTCTTTGCGGTACAGGTCAACGATTTCACAATGGCTCCAACACTGTCGCTTGGTACACTTTTGCAGATGTTTTCACACCATGTTCACAGAAGTGGAGGTCAGAGGTAGGATGATGCCCTCTGAGGATCTGTGGCGTGTTCTCATGAGCTTCCTGGGATGTCGAGACATAAACACGGTCGTTTTGATGATTGTAAGAGAAGATTGTTTCGTCCGTGAAAATGATCCTCCTGTGGCCACCATTTGCGTAACGCTGAAGGAGTCTTTTTGTTTTCTGCTCCCTCTGGACCTTAAGCTGTGGAGTGAGGAAGTGACCAGTACCTCGCCGATAAGTGCCGAGTCCTAGGTCACTTCAGAACAAATGCGACATCGACATTTTCAAAATGTTCAGCTCTTGAGCCATCACTGCTTGTTTCCTGACAGAATTTCGTCGAATCCGCGCCGCCACTGCTTTCACGAGCTTCTGGCTCCTCACGCTGCGATGTCTATCTTTCTTGAGACGGTCCTCAATATTGTCCCTGTGTCACAGTGTCTGTTGATGGTCCGATGCATGAATATCCTGCTGATATTCAGCTTTTTCAGGGTGTTGAAAATGTCGAATGGTGATTTGCGAACTTTGTGCAGTGCGATTACTGCCACACGGTTCTCCTGTGGCCATTTACGTAACGCTGAAGGAGTATTTTTGTGTTCTGCTCCCTCTGGGGTGAAATTCACCTTTCCGATAATAAAGCCAAACACACAATGATACTGGTTGTTGTTTGATCCAACATTGCGGGGTTACCTTGCCAACCAATGTTGCCATCCCTGTATAAACTTTGTAACAGAATTTATGATATGACTAGGTAGATTCCAGTAATTCTTCGAATATTGTTGCAAACTGTATGTGTGTATAATTCCATGTTTTATTCTAACTAATTACCTTTTTGTGTGAATGAGAGTGTGCATATGAGATCTGGGCAGACCGTAAATTAGAGTTAGTTTATTTCCAATTGTAAATATATTCTGTAATTTCTGTGGTCTTCCATGAGTCCTCAAGAGTGTAACTTTCGAAGTAGTGGGATAGTGAGACCGAAATTGAGAGTATATATTACGGATTTCAACGGCCTCTAATCAATTTGCAATGCATCAGGCAGTTCTGCCTATGCTAGAAGATGATGGACTTTTCCCAGCGTCCACCCCAAGGTTTATTTTTTTTTTTCTTATTTTCGAAAGTTAGCGTGGGTCGTGGGAACTCTCATGGACGTCACCCCTATTTTTGACCACCTCCTTCGCACAGCATGGTGCTGTCACAGTACGTGAATTTACCACCATGCGACTTTCACGGCCGAGGGACAGAATGCAGCAGCCAGTCTAGAAAGCTGAAAAAAATGTAACAATAGAGCTAGGTCTCCCCAACAAAATGCGCGTCTGGACGTCAGTGTTGCCAGGCATATCAAAATTTCACCGGCATAAGTATGTAAAGGTATCACTTTGTCTTTTCCTCTTTCAACTTTCTAAATCTAGTGATTTTCTTCCATGCTAGATGGCTCCACACCCTCCATTCTAGGGGGGGTCTCTTCAGATTCGAGTAGCACCATATTTTCAGACATTCTCACGTCAAGCCTTTTCTCCGTCCATCTGTGCGACCATATATTTGTCTCTCGAATATTTACAAGCCTGTCACCATTTCGAAAGCATCCCTTGCGTGTAAATTTCAGAATTAAGCTCAAAGGAGAACTATTTAGCTTCATAAATTTCGAATCTAGGCATGTTTCTGTCCACTTTAGTAAAAGGGTGAATTATATATAACGCTGTAAACTTGCGAGGTCACACACCCTCCATGTTCATTGTCAGTAGTGCATAATGGAGAAGGAAGTCCAAGCTCCTGATTGGTCAGGGGAGCACAATAGTGCAAAATAGTGTTTCCAGGAGTGTGGAGAGTCCTGGGACAGACAGTCTAAGTTTTAACGGTGAAGAAGTAAGGAGGCAAAGTGGTCGCTCTTGAAAAGTTCTTTGATTCTTTGCCTTGTACGCATATGAGAGCAGTGCGGATCTGTTGACGCTCGGGCGTGTGAACGTGCAAGTGTTAAAACAGCGCCAAGTACGAACTACGTATGTGTGCAGTGCTGATTTGTTGACGCTCGGACGCGTGAACGGGCAAGTGTTGAAGCACCGTCAAGTACGGCGAGTCCAACGTTAAGATGCCTGCCGAACAGCTTATACAGTAATCAAGCGCTGAAATGGACTGAACCAGAGACGACCAAGGAACCCACCAGTGGTTGTAGCTGCTCTACTGAAAAACCGCCATCATTTCATCTATTACCCCCCCCCCCTTCCATATCTCTTCAAACGTGACATCAGGACCATATTAGAAGACTGGGCCCCAACGATGAACTCAGTGCGCGCTTATATATATTTTTCTTTCTAATGTGCATCGGCAGACAAGGTAATGTGCAAACTGTAGTGTAGTACGCGTACTGCATGCATTATGTAATTGGCCAAATAATTTCAACTCTTTATTGCTAATTTAGTTTGTGACAGTGTGTGTAAATTTTATCAATATGTTTATAGGTCTTGATTCTTGGATCAGTTTTGGTCACCTTGCATAGTTAGCCAAACTAATAGAAATTAAAATTATGGAAATAATAATGATTGTGTTTGCATCTCGATTTACCTCCTCATGTTAAGTTTCAGCTACATATGTTGTGTTACAAGGAGCCAGTTGAGGTTGTATGTGTAGCTAGCCGTGGATTTAATTTTTTTGATTTGTTTTGTTTTGTGGCCCAACTGGTTCCCGGAGGCACTGTTGCCTTCATGATGTGGTGGCTCCCTATTTCTACCGGTAGGCAGTCATTACAGCGTGCACAATAGTGCAAAATAGTGTTTCCAGGAGTGTGGAGAGTCCTGGGACAGACAGTCTAAGTTTTAACGGTGAAGAAGTAAGGAGGCAAAGTGGTCGCTCTTGAAAAGTTCTTTGATTCTTTGCCTTGTACGCATATGAGAGCAGTGCGGATCTGTTGACGCTCGGGCGTGTGAACGTGCAAGTGTTAAAACAGCGCCAAGTACGAACTACGTATGTGTGCAGTGCTGATTTGTTGACGCTCGGACGCGTGAACGGGCAAGTGTTGAAGCACCGTCAAGTACGGCGAGTCCAACGTTAAGATGCCTGCCGAACAGCTTATACAGTAATCAAGCGCTGAAATGGACTGAACCAGAGACGACCAAGGAACCCACCAGTGGTTGTAGCTGCTCTACTGAAAAACCGCCATCATTTCATCTATTACCCCCCCCCCTTCCATATCTCTTCAAACGTGACATCAGGACCATATTAGAAGACTGGGCCCCAACGATGAACTCAGTGCGCGCTTATATATATTTTTCTTTCTAATGTGCATCGGCAGACAAGGTAATGTGCAAACTGTAGTGTAGTACGCGTACTGCATGCATTATGTAATTGGCCAAATAATTTCAACTCTTTATTGCTAATTTAGTTTGTGACAGTGTGTGTAAATTTTATCAATATGTTTATAGGTCTTGATTCTTGGATCAGTTTTGGTCACCTTGCATAGTTAGCCAAACTAATAGAAATTAAAATTATGGAAATAATAATGATTGTGTTTGCATCTCGATTTACCTCCTCATGTTAAGTTTCAGCTACATATGTTGTGTTACAAGGAGCCAGTTGAGGTTGTATGTGTAGCTAGCCGTGGATTTAATTTTTTTGATTTGTTTTGTTTTGTGGCCCAACTGGTTCCCGGAGGCACTGTTGCCTTCATGATGTGGTGGCTCCCTATTTCTACCGGTAGGCAGTCATTACAGCGTGGCCCCCAACTAATGGGCCATATCTGTTAAATCAGCTAAGAAACCCTGTTTATTGAATTTGGATATCTGTTATATATTAATAATTGTAATCCTTGATTCACTTTTTTCAACTAATTAGTTAAATTATCATGGAAATAATATCAGCAATAAAAGGAAATCGAGATGCGAAGGCTTGAAACATGCCCGTAGAATATCTTTATGAAAACGGAAATTATTGCGCACGTGAGATTGGTTTTGAGATGGTGACAGGGCTAGCCGCTAGCAGCGTTTTTCTCGTTTCTCTGTTATTTCTTTTCTCTGCCCATTAAGCTATGTTACGTGTTAGCGTCGATTGTTTTCTTTTGCATTATCCTTTACGTTTCATGCAGTAATTTTTCTACATCTTTTTGATACGCCACTCTCCCCCCTCCCCCTCTCAAAGTGTTATATCTTGATATACTTGTGCCGTTCATTTTTTTTTTCTCGTTCTCTTTCATATATTGGCCTCCCATATTTAGTAGTAGTAGTGTTTGTTTTGTTGTAGCAATTGAACGTTTTTGTCATAACCGACCATGAATTCGAGGTATAATTTTCGCGAGCATACTAGGCTGGCTAGCTTCATTGGTTCTGTTGAAGAGTCGGGCGATCGGGAAGGTGAAAGGCGAGACCCCGCCGATCGTGGGGACGTCACTGAGACCCCAGAGATGCAGGGAAGAAGCGAAGCTAATATGACAACCATCGCGGGTGAGTTGACAACGGTCGGCAACGCTCAGATGTTTGCGATGCTACAATCCATCATGGGGAAGCTGGATGTCCTTCAGACGGATATTCGAGACCTGGAAAGAAGACAGGATGAAAAAATGGACCGGAGATTCGAAGAACTTGAACGCAAGATGCAGAGGTCAAACGAGGATCTAAAACGAGAGATGCAGAGGGACCTCAAAAGGGTGAATACCGTGCTAGGGAAGGCGATCGATGAAGTGTCAGACAGAACCGAATCATTAGAGCAGCGGACGGAAACTGTTGAAGAGAGCCTGCATAATATCAGGGCTGAATTTGCGGAATCCATGGATCAGGTCCAGGAGACCCGGATGCAAGAAATATCCGAGAACTTGCGAGACACCCTGTCTCAACATCTTGAAGCCACCATCGAACGAAGAGATAGCAGAGTGCGGGAGACCATCAATGAGGAGATTCAAGCTCTCAGGGCGCAGATCTCAAGCACAGCCTCGTCAGAGACACGCAGAGTCGATACGCTGGAAAGCAACGGCGACCGACGCGACAACCCTTCCCCCGCTTCAGTGTGTGGTGCTGGGATAGCAGCGGCAAATGTGTATCTGCAGAGGGACCTGTTGCTACCCAAGTTCGACGCCAAAAATCAGGATGGATTAAAAGCTTGCACCTACATCCAAGAGATGGGCGCCACGCTGTAATGACTGCCTACCGGTAGAAATAGGGAGCCACCACATCATGAAGGCAACAGTGCCTCCGGGAACCAGTTGGGCCACAAAACAAAACAAATCAAAAAAATTAAATCCACGGCTAGCTACACATACAACCTCAACTGGCTCCTTGTAACACAACATATGTAGCTGAAACTTAACATGAGGAGGTAAATCGAGATGCAAACACAATCATTATTATTTCCATAATTTTAATTTCTATTAGTTTGGCTAACTATGCAAGGTGACCAAAACTGATCCAAGAATCAAGACCTATAAACATATTGATAAAATTTACACACACTGTCACAAACTAAATTAGCAATAAAGAGTTGAAATTATTTGGCCAATTACATAATGCATGCAGTACGCGTACTACACTACAGTTTGCACATTACCTTGTCTGCCGATGCACATTAGAAAGAAAAATATATATAAGCGCGCACTGAGTTCATCGTTGGGGCCCAGTCTTCTAATATGGTCCTGATGTCACGTTTGAAGAGATATGGAAGGGGGGGGGGTAATAGATGAAATGATGGCGGTTTTTCAGTAGAGCAGCTACAACCACTGGTGGGTTCCTTGGTCGTCTCTGGTTCAGTCCATTTCAGCGCTTGATTACTGTATAAGCTGTTCGGCAGGCATCTTAACGTTGGACTCGCCGTACTTGACGGTGCTTCAACACTTGCCCGTTCACGCGTCCGAGCGTCAACAAATCAGCACTGCACACATACGTAGTTCGTACTTGGCGCTGTTTTAACACTTGCACGTTCACACGCCCGAGCGTCAACAGATCCGCACTGCTCTCATATGCGTACAAGGCAAAGAATCAAAGAACTTTTCAAGAGCGACCACTTTGCCTCCTTACTTCTTCACCGTTAAAACTTAGACTGTCTGTCCCAGGACTCTCCACACTCCTGGAAACACTATTTTGCACTATTGTGCTCCCCTGACCAATCAGGAGCTTGGACTTCCTTCTCCATTATGCACTACTGACAATGAACATGGAGGGTGTGTGACCTCGCAAGTTTACAGCGTTATATATAATTCACCCTTTTACTAAAGTGGACAGAAACATGCCTAGATTCGAAATTTATGAAGCTAAATAGTTCTCCTTTGAGCTTAATTCTGAAATTTACACGCAAGGGATGCTTTCGAAATGGTGACAGGCTTGTAAATATTCGAGAGACAAATATATGGTCGCACAGATGGACGGAGAAAAGGCTTGACGTGAGAATGTCTGAAAATATGGTGCTACTCGAATCTGAAGAGACCCCCCTAGAATGGAGGGTGTGGAGCCATCTAGCATGGAAGAAAATCACTAGATTTAGAAAGTTGAAAGAGGAAAAGACAAAGTGATACCTTTACATACTTATGCCGGTGAAATTTTGATATGCCTGGCAACACTGACGTCCAGACGCGCATTTTGTTGGGGAGACCTAGCTCTATTGTTACATTTTTTTCAGCTTTCTAGACTGGCTGCTGCATTCTGTCCCTCGGCCGTGAAAGTCGCATGGTGGTAAATTCACGTACTGTGACAGCACCATGCTGTGCGAAGGAGGTGGTCAAAAATAGGGGTGACGTCCATGAGAGTTCCCACGACCCACGCTAACTTTCGAAAATAAGAAAAAAAAAATAAACCTTGGGGTGGACGCTGGGAAAAGTCCATCACAATATTACGGATTTCAACGGCCTCTAATCAATTTGCAATGCATCAGGCAGTTCTGCCTATGCTAGAAGATGGCTTCCACAGGCATTTCCGTCGTGAAGTTACGTGTAGAGAGAACTAGGATATAAATTAGAGGACTGGAGTAAATAAATGCATAATTCCCATTTCTATGACTTTTCAGTAGAGTTGTGCGGGATCCCGAAAAGTCGGGACCGGGATCGGGAAAAAAATTACCCGTCCCGATCCCGAGCAGTCTGGAAATACCAAATGATCATTTTAAAAAGTCGTGAATTCTCGACTTTTTCTGCATTGTAAGTGTCTGGAAACCATCGGAAATAATTAGTTTTTATTCCAGAAATGCAAGAACAATAATTTAAGGTGAAAATAACGTGTAGAATTGGAGATTTCCAGAGCTTAGGGAAATTTCGAACATTTCCCACGTTAATTCTGTAAGTTCTTTGCCTAATGGCCGAGTGCGCCAACGAAGATCAAAATTTAAACTCTGATCGGGAAAGTAATACAAAGTATCATTGGAAAATCCCATTGCACAACACTTGATCGCGATCTAGGAACATCAAAACGAATTTATCTTCTGATCGGTCATTCGCCACCGTTTTGGTGGCTGATCCTGGTTCATGATACTGAGGCTGTGTCCAAAAGGTACAATGTACATACTTGAAGTACAGTCTTGACGGAAGTGACGTCACCTAGTGCAGTTCGAAAGCGCCAAGCAAACGAGTGTACAAGACCAGAGGACGCAGCACACGAGCGGTGCACACTTGCGATCTGTGCTTGCTTTTCATTTGTTAAAAAAATGGACGTCTGAAGTCAATCAGCTGGTAGTTGTAGTTCTTCCATTGTGTGGAAATGTAAGTAAACAAGTTTTTAAAATACTATGTAATTTTATTTATTGGTTTTATTCATATATGCGTGGTTTCTTTCTTCTATAGTGAGAAGGTGTTTAAAAGTGAGAAAACAATTTCTTTTCCCGCGATCGTAAACCATGTTGCGGAATGTGTGAAAATTAATTTGAAAGAGCAAATTTCTTTCATATTTCTATAATTAATAACGTGCTGTGTTATATAAACTGCACGCCGAGTCATGTGTGTGTTGTTCACGGAAAACAAGAGTGGCACATACAGTCGATGTTTGATAATTTTAGTTTCGAAGCAACTTTTGTTGCATTCCTCACTTGTGTTGGCGCTGCATTCGAAGTGCAGTTCGAAAGCTTTCCGCTTCCAGGCTTCAAGACCGCACTGCGAGTATGTTCTCGAAGTATGGTCTTGCAGCTTTCGGACACAGCCTGACGCTTCGATTGCAAGCAGCTGTTTTTGAACAGAAAAAGAGTGGAAAGTGATATCGAGGACGTGCAAACGCTAGACATGTTGGATGTACAATGATGATAATTCGAGAACTGTGTAAAAACTGCCAAAATAATAATAATAATAATAATTTGTGGTTCTGTTGTGAAAGTCGTAACGTTTCTAAATATTTTCTACCCCAGAACACAAAACACATATAAATTTCATATATTACGTGCAACTGCAAGGTAAATTAGAACAGAGCAATATTACGATATTGCTACATAGTGTTGGAAATAAGATTGTATAAATTTACGAAAATACATGTTACTGGCTATTTACACGACACGACAATATAAACATAGGAGAATTAAGAAATGAAAAATTCAAATATCACAGACATCAGTAGCATCAAAATCGAATGCATTTCGTAAGGTATTAAAGTCCTGTAGAAGAAGGTTCCATGCTTTCCCCTTCTCCTTTTGTGTTGCGCCGTCAGTATTTTAATATATATTAATTTTTTACACTCTATTACATTCTTGTAGTCGTCGACAAGGTTGATTAGTACATCTCTCAAATTCAGAGAAGTTTGCAGCCCGAATTACTTTCTTCTCCTACATGTTGATACTTTAACACATCACACTACTCTATGCGGTTCTTGATTGTAATTTGTTTTAGCCGACCAATCGGGTATAGCGTTACAAATTAATCTCGGTGCAATGCAAATCTCTAAACCAAGTTTATTTAGAGTGAATTAAAATTGCTCTCGTTCATCTGAACTTCGAAATAATCGGCGTTGGTACACGCGGCCATAAGTAAACTTATTCTGGAGTTCTGAGCGCTCTGCCGAGGAACGGGATGGGAACCCAGGACTAGTAAGCTGAAGTAGTAGTTTTGGTGAGTTTTTCCTACCAGAAGTGACGCGGGTAAGGGTGGGGTGTTAAGAGAATCAATATATATCTTCAACTTCATTGTGTGCCCTTCCAAGATGAAATTTGTGAAGTTTTACTATGGAAGGGGTCAAGGGACATGAAAGATGTAAGCAACTGTTAGGCCGGGAAGGGAGTCTGCTAGAGTCCACGGTGGGCTTAGCTGACCCATCTCAATATACGGATCTGGTATAAGTAGTATTGAATTGGAAGTGCAGTGCTCATGCTGATGTTTGACAGCGGAGAATTGTAGGTGTGTGCTTGGCGAATTTCTTTTGGGTTATGACAGGAAAATGTCTTGATTTCCCGATCCTATGACTCTAAGGGTGGTTAGCTCACCATTCCCAAGAAGAGAAAGTAAAATGAGGAAAGAGATCGTAAAATAAACAAAAAGAAAAGAAAGAAAGAGAAGGCCTAACCTTCCTTTTAAAAAAAAAAATCTAGGCACGTCACCACTGGAATGATGGTTTTCGCATTTGGAAACACTGCCATTTCTAATGCATTTTCGACACTTTTATAGCACAGGAATCTTCGAGAATAAATTACTTTTAACACACTAGCATTTGAAATTCCCCACTGTTCGGGATCGGATGAGAAATATTTTCCCCTTTGCCGTAGCGACGCTTCGGGATTCCGCACAGCAATAGGCGGCGTTGCATTGAGTTTAGAGGAGAGGGCATGCCATATAATAACACAAATATCTTGCATATGAATAACACATTTTTCAGATTATTCGAAGAAATGCGTTCTCCGCTTACAGCGGGTGCCGCACAGGGTGCGAAATCACTGCAGATTTGTGGGGGGGGGGGGAGAGAAGCAGACACACATACACACAATATTATATACAATATAATACTATTAATTATGTGTCAATTATTCAATAATCAAATTATATTATAAATATGCAGTATATTGTATCGACTGTCCATTTAAAATTCCATTGCAAATTGAAGATTTTAATGTAATACTAATGCTATGAACATGAACAATGATTTGCGTGCCTAAGGGGAAGGGGCAAAAATTTAAATTCACATCTAATTGCCATCGCGTGTTTTAATAATATATGTGTATACTTTGCGGAATCTGACGAAAGGCAATGAGAAATGGAGAAGAAATAACAAATTGGACTAATTTCTATGTTCTGGGGATTGCTGAGTTCAGTGTCCTTAGAGATGAGGCTCTTTGTTGTCCGTTCTGTGTGTTCGACTCTCAAACTAATTGTTTGTTTGTTGTTAGAACAAAACCCTTCCCCCCGGAAAAGTTTGGTGGGGGGGAATTTCAGGACAATATCGTTGGTGGGGGAATTCCCCACTGGGATTTCGCACCCTGGCACACCCCTAATGATATGCAAAGCAACGTAGTTAAATTGCGTTTATATGCATTGAAATGGGAAGTAAATGTTAAAGGGAAGTTCTACAACGAGAGCAACACTACATCTTTTTTATTATAAGATCGAGATTTCATGGTTAGCGGCGGACTATTGTAGAGAATGGGGGCGTGAGTAAAACACCTACAGTAGCACGCTTGTTTGTAGCTCGATGTGGCATCGCTGCCGTCGTGGGAGGTGCCGTATTGCTCCACTTGCCATATTAGAGAATGGGCGGTCCCGCGTTGCCAGCCCACGCCCCGCGAGTTGTCGTCGCCTTCGGGACTTCTTTCCTTGCGATCCGGTCCTAGGCGGGGTCATTTGGTAAGCCGATCGCTGGCTACCTGTTCTGTGTCACGGAGAGATAAGTGTCTAAATGATAATGGAAAAGCGAAAAGTTGACTTGAAATATAGATGCGTGTGTGCGTCTATAAAAAACCTACCGTATATTTTTCAGGATTTCTGTTATCACCGGCGATAATCCTCGATCGGTAGAAAAGCTACACTATACCCTGTTCCGGCGTTCTCTGTAGCAGGCGAACGAAAACAAATCTCTGCGCAAGTAGTGACTCGAGACGGCTCCACCAATGAACATGTGACAGGGAACCGGATTGCGCGGAGAGGGGAAGCGACTGCCGTTACCAGCCTTCGCAGCCGCTTGTACTGCTTCGCTCTGCCCACTCGATTTCCTCCCCTTCTCTGACCTTATGCGCGGCCTTGCTCCAGAGATAGTTGGGACAGGGTATAAATGCCCGAAATACAAACAAAATTAAATTAAGTTTACATTTTCTGCCAAAAAAAATAATTAACGTGCATCATCCTCGACCACTGTATATCTATAAGTAGGGACCGGAACTTGGTGAAATGTCATCTTATTTCTGACATCTCGGACACGATGCCCATTAAATATACACAATATTACACTTCGTCTAGAACCCAGAAAAGGTAATTTTAAAGTGCATTTTTTTGCCAATTTTCAGGTTTTAGGTCATTTTCCCCAATTTTCGGCATTTTCCCGTCATTTTTCGCAATATTCGGTGTATTGTTTCGTCATATTTTGTCTCTTCTTTCATTTTGGTAATATTCTCGAGTCTATTCACCAAGGAGAAATACGTATATATATCTCGCAGGATTGCAATTTACGAGCAAAAGAAATGCTGAACTGTTGTGTCGAGGGAAACCACCAGGTGTCCGTCTGGCTCAAACTCAAATTTAAGATCATGTAAGGAGATTGCATTTTGTTTAATTTCCTTTTCATTGAAATTTTTAACCCGAAACTTAACAAATTTAATGGTCATTTTTTGCATTTTTTACGTCATTTTCCCCATTTTTTAGGACATTCTATAGGTCATATACCTATATTTTTTAGGTCATCAACTTCCGCTCCCTATCTATAAAAGTGATATTATTGTGGCTTTTCCCAACCACATTTGACCATTTCATATGCACGGCACGAGATCCAACACGTATTTTCTTTCCGAACCATTCATTTCCGTTTGTAAGTATTGTTAAATATCGAGATTCGATGCGATATATCGTCGATTCCCGATTATCATTTAATTCCAGTAAAATTTCCCTACTTGGAGGTTTCGAAACAAATAACACAGATCTCACACATGTTTGCCCGTTTCCGTAGCAGAATTAATATCGTGTGTTCTGGACCAGCACGGTACCTGTCTTTATCAGTGACCCGCTGTTGCCGAGTTTACCTAAGAAGAAAACTGCCGTGGAACAGCTGATTTGGCCTACCATTGCCCCCTGTTCGGGCAACAAGCGGTAACATTAGAATCCCTCCCCCCGAAGCGGCCAGCAGGAAAACAGGGTTTTGCCAAAATAATGAGAGCCGGAAGATAGCGTGCCCAGGGTATAATCACAGACAGCAATTAACCTAAACAGCACGGTCACGTTTAAGAGAGAGCGCGCGCTCTGATTCGCTGAATACAAGCGTCAGGATTTCCATCGTTGCCATATGTAGGCCAGCGCTTGAGGTGGAGATGTTTGGTTGATCCTTGGGGTTAGGTGGGGGATACATTGTAAAAATTTGGCTGGGGGGTGCTATCTCCTCGCATACCCCCTCACATCGAACACTGCTATAGCCCTATACACATGAGCATTCATGCCACCTCCCACTTTATTTAGGGCTACAAGAGCGCAGCAGTATGAATCCAGTGGTATGAGGAGGGGGGGGGGTTACAGTGGTCTGGTGATATTATGATGGCTTGCATCTAAAAGTCATGCGTTTCTACGTTGTAAGTTTAGACCCAGGCTTTTCAGCTCGAAATGGGGGGTCCAAACGTGTTGCATCTAGAAGATGGGTAAGGACAGAGACATTCGCCACTGTGGTCAGAACTTCGTTGATTGATTTAGAGTTCTCCCCCTTTACATCCCGCCTAGAAGAGGAGCATATGTTGATTGACAGCTCTAAACTTGGATTACGGTCCGACACATTTTGTCCTCTATGGAAACCAAAGTTATTCGTATTTTTATTATTTTACGTCTGATTTCTGCCACTTTTCACTAATCGCGTCGGTGAGGATGAGTGATGATTAGATGGAATTGATGAAGGAACACCCATGCTCAAACCGGGAATCGAACCCGTAAGGTCGGTGATCGAAAGTCAACCACTCGACTTGGTCGGTCGCAGGTAGACCACATGGACAATGTGTAAGTATAATATACTAGCTGATTGCCCGGCGTTGGCCGGGTATTTATTTATTCCAATCCTCTATTAGACAGGAAAATAATGAATTGTAACTATAGTGTAAAATGAACTTGGAGTTGAACGGCATTGGGAGTGTCACTATTCATCATAGTGACCTCGAAAACTATGGATTCCACACTAATATCGGTCGTTTTCGATTATTTTTACATGTCACCTCCCTTCCCACCCCCACCCCTAGAGGTGCCAGGGGGGTCTTACCCGCACAGTATTTCTTTCCAGATTGTAAGTGATATGTGTTGAAATTGCTCGAGGATAACAATATCGCACCTTCTGTGTAGGCAACCAACTTCGCCGTACTGTGTTGCAGGATAAGACACGAAAATGCCACGCAACAGAATGCTATTTTATGTCCCCTTCCCACCCCCACCCCTAGGGGTGCCGGGGGTGTATTAACCCCACAGTATTTATTTCGATATTGCAAGTGATACGTGTACCAAGTTTGGTTGAAATCGCTCCAGGTGTTCGAGAGTTATTGCTGAACAAACACACATACATACATACATTTTATATAGAGAGAGATATAAGGCACTATATTTATTACATGTGTGTATATAGTGGTAAAAATTATATAACGGTCAGAAGTTACCAGCAGTTCATTACATGTTAGCTTTAGGTGTCGTTTGGCCGCCTCGGTGGCCTAGCACGTTGAGGGTTGACTCACGATCTTATCAGAGGTTCTGGCTTCGAGTCCCGACGTAGGCATGAATGTACCATTGTGTACAACTGTACTTCGTCAGTTTCATGCAATCATCATTCATTCTCATAGTCGCTGTTAGCTAAAATTAGCGATAAAGTGATGCAAGAGAAGAAAAATTAATAAAGTGCCTAGACGTTTGGAGGGAGAAGGCGATGCTTCCCGTTACTTGCTTTATCCCTTAATGCACACGTGACCGAGTTACAAGCAGGGTACTCACTACCTCTTGTACAAATGGAGGGGGTGAGCAAGATACCCTTTCCATTCACGCGCCACCGTTTTCCAACTCGATTGATTGAAATTAAAATTCTGGGTGCAGTTACGTTATTTGCATCCGTCAAATTATAAGGAGCCCAACCTCTTACATCAATACCTAGGACTAAAATCTCCGTACTCATCTTTTGAAATGATTGAAATTAAAGTTTTTGGGTTGAACAACACTTGGGTTATTTGCTCCCGTCGTCATACGGGGCCCAGCCCTTTACCGTAACTAAAATTAACACTTGCATCAGAGGACTGCAATCTCCTTACCCATATTAGAAGCTGAGTCTGCAAAGGGCCACTCGGCACATATATGGACAAAACACAGGCCAACACACAACCCTACAGAGGATTTTACTGGTCGCGAGTCCAGACGCCAGAGCCTCGTTGGCCTGCAAGACTGTAGTCAAAGTTGAAGTCCTGATTCGAACGCCACTTTACTTCAAAGAAAGATCCGAGAGATCAGTTTCCCTCTGACAATCATATGTCAAGCCCACGTGAAGCTCAGTAAGTCGTCCCCTCAAACCTTTCCCACCAATAGCGTCTGTTTTAGGAACTGACACTTGCAACGGGATGTTGCCAATTCAGTTTATTTAGAGATTTCATAACGTGAGGTTGCGGTTACACTGCAGGTAAAACTGACAACAGCGCTTCTCAGAAAAACAGGCGCTGGCGTTCGAATCAGGTCTTCAACTATACCGGTGTAAATGAGGTTGATTTCTAGGTGTCTTCTCTATAGGTCACTCCTACACAATGAAAGATACTGAAATGAATTCAAAGCACTTCAGTGAACGTACTTCTAGTCAACGAATTTATAATGCCACCGCTCTGGGAACCGGTGTGCAATCACAGCGCAGAGCGGTTATTTCGACAAAATCCTGTTTCCCTACTGGCTGCTTTGGAGAGGGGAATTTTAACGTTGCCACTTCTTGCCCAAGTGGTGGGCGAAATTGGCTGTTTGACCGCAAGTTCCTTCGCAGGTGAACGCGGCAACAGAGGGTCACTGCCAGAAAGGCGGGTACCGCCCCGGGAGTTAGCGCGATTTCACTCTAGTAGTGCAGTGTAATTTTTAGAGAGAGAGAGAGAAGCGTAATCGTGATGCACGTTTTGTAAAATTAATGAAACAGGTATTTACTTTCGTTAAGAAGAATTAAAGATTAATTACACGAAGTAATAGAAAAATTAACTTAAAAACAGTCGAACTGCACCTTAGGCAAAATATGATGTGTAAAGAAATTGCAGCCGTACTAGGTGAGGCGAGTGTACATTGAAAAGGTTTTGTTCTTTGCTTTGCGATCCGTCAATTCTCCCGCACTTAACAAAATATGGAGTGTAATTTTACGCACAATCGAGGTTCAAGGTTGCTTGACGGGTTTTGTCTTCTCGCTGGAAACGTAACAGATGTTGATTTTTCGTAAGCTGCGTAAAATTGCGTGGTCGGATGAGGCGGACCGGCTGGTGCAAGGCTAATGGTATCAAGCGATGTGGCAACGTGGAAGTAGGGAGTCCCCGTGCCTATTCATTTGCCAATTTCTCCGAATCCAGCGTGTCTGACTCTTCGAGTGGCATGGAGTTGCTACTGGCATGGGAGCTCTGTAAGTATTTTGCTTGCTCTTTTTTCAAGTTATCTTCGGAACTGGGAGACAGTGCGTTTTTCGTTTATATTTGGATATTTGCATTGTAATTCTCTTTTGTTTCTGACGTAATAGTGTACAGGGAATGCATGAGACAGGAAGAAATACTGTGTTATCCACGTAGCGTATTTTTTAAAAAAAATACATGTGACGGATTTGTTGGGGATGGAAAGGAGATTTCACACCGCTTGAAGATTTCACCAATAGAACTCAGGTTATGCCCCTACCTTGTTGATACGCTTGTTCTGAAGCGACTCGCTTTGATCTGAAATATCCTTAAAGGATGCTGTTTTCGGAAGACACTCACGTGTTAAATCTCTTGCGCTATGGATGCTGCATTCTTGCTGGTTCACGAGGGTCCGGCGCCTGGTCTCGCAACCAGGGCGGATCTGTGGTTGGTTAGTTGGGTATTGTCCTGCATCATGCTCTTGTGTGTGTTGATTATTAAAAAAAATCCCGATTTCACGTTCTGAAAATATGGTAGCCTTATGTAACACACGTAACTGTGCGCGTTTCAAGCACTTCTTGCAAAACTAATAGAACAAATTGTAATAATGCAACTGGTGTTATTACGTACAGGTACATTTTTTTACTAACTGGGAATTAATAAAGCAAATGTGTAGTAATATACGATTGTGTATGATTTACGGTTAGCCTTTTTTCTTTCAGAGTAAATGCATTTATTTTTTTGTTTATCGCATGTTAACCATATCATTTTTGTGTATTTGTATTTTTGGTATTATCGTCTCTTTTATGCGTAGATGAAACTGAAGAAGGGGCACTCGCACACAAAAAAAAATCCAGGCCTAGACTCGAACCCGGGTACTTCGGTGGCGAGGTCGAACGAAATTCGACCCGTTAACACGCTTATGCCGCGAGTCTGCCTGTTACCATAGTAAACCGACATGGAGAGCACCGGAACTTTTTTTTTTCTTGCACGAAAGTAATCATTTCTTACACATATCACCAAAATAGACAGTTCAGTTACACACTGGATCTTCCTATGTTAGTTGTTCTTACCGTCATCGAATGTGTGGTTAGTGGATATTGTGAATCTAAACACACACAGATTATACTTATGTCGAGTTGACTGTAAAAGACGTGCACCACATAACCATGCATTACTTATTCCTCAACATAAAAGTCTGCGACACCAAGGGTCCCGGGTTCAAATTCCGCTCGGGCTTGGTTGTTTGTGAATGTCCGTTCATCAATTTCATCATTCATCCCCATCGTCGCAAATTAGCCAAGAGGCACAAGACTCTAAGTAAAATAAACTAAATCAATCAGTCAACATAAAAGTTCCACTAAACATTTACAACAAACCGTATACAGTAGACTCGCGATTATCCGAGCTAATTGGGACCGAGATTACCTCGGATACGAAAAAACTCGTATACTCGTATAATACGGAGATAATGTGCTAATAGATCGTAAATGACGAGACAACACTTAAAACTGTATAGTAATTATTCATTACTAGTACAACATATATGAGAAGATTACTTTTTCCGCTTAGAATAGTTATACACAGACTTAAACACCACCGTAACAATCGGATACACCGACGATGTAATGAACACGTGCAGCGCGTATGGTGACTTGACTCCATAAACAAACAGGGGGTGCGTTATGAAGCGCGATGTTTTCCAACCACTCCCTCGGTTAACCCGGAGCCTCGGTTAATCGCGAGTCTACTGTATTAAAAATAAAACGCAATCTAATACCATAGGCAGCTTTCCATTTTCTCGGGTATTATATACCGTACAGTCCATTTACGTGTTTGACCGACCTGTGCGCTACATGTGCATTGGAATTGCAATTCTACATAGTCCCTGCTTTGTTAACAAGGGTAAGGGGAAAACATTGAACGAATTCTACATTTTCCGATACCAGACTTATGGGACACCCTGTACTCATCTTTCATAAGAGAGAAAAGAAAGATCCATAGAGGGATTTAAGATGAGACACATGAACACTGTTCAAAGAGATTGTGCGTTGTCAGAAAGAGAGGAAAAAAGCGAATGTATTACAGCATGGTGTCATATTGGTTCAAATAAGTTCTTGATTCGAACTGAAGCTTCATGTTTCCCAGCGACCTGCCCGATGGCGTAGTGGTAACGTTGTCGCCTTGTAATGAAGGGATATTTGGTTCGATATCCGGTGGAGATACGTAGTGGTTCGAATCCCACTTTAAACTGTAGGTCTCGTTCCAATTAGCATATATCTGTGCATAAGGTGGACTAAAGCAAAAATTCGAACTCGGCGCGAAGCGATAACCCGTAGACTACGGAGGTAGTAAATTTCCGACTGGAATTAATCCCTCCCATTTGTCGTATGCGTAGTAGAAAAATTGTCCAGGACTATTTGTCCCCGATGGCGCAGTGGTAACGTCATCACCTTGTAATCAAGGTATCCCGGGTTCGATACCCGGTGGAGACACATAGTGGTTCGGATCCCACTTTAAACTGTAGGTCCAGTCCCGATTAGCCTTACTGTGCGTAAAGTGGACTTAAAACACTAAATCAATCAATCAATCAACATTTTTCTTGTTTTACGCAGGACCCTGGTCCGCAATGGAAACAAAAAATTGCAATGAATCGGAGGAGAGCTTTCTCAGCAGTAGAAGAAGTAAAATATAGGTTGAAAAATAAAAGTAGTGGACTGTTCACCTTCAGTTTTCCAAAGTGTTGACAAAATTCTGTACTGCTGGTGTTGCCAACTAAAATTATAAACAGTTTCTCTCATCCGTCGGTCCGCGGACCGGTACCGGACCCTGGCGTCAATTATACCTGGCCTCTAGAGGTTCTCAAGTTTGCGACTTGCAGCCCGAGCTGGGAACAAACTGGAAAGATGGCCTTTCTTTCGGTGTTCATTAGCGGTAAGAGGAAGGAAATCCTTTCTCGTCACTGCTGGTGAGAAATCAGAGCTGCTGAGAGGGGACTACCGTCCGTGCATCCTCCAAAATTTGAATTTCAACCGTTGGGAAGTTCTCGAGTGCACTTTAGTCTTCATTAAGAAATTTACTTAAGTGGAATTTTAATTGATTTTTTTCTGTCTGAAATAGAACATGCCAGTGAAAATCAGCACTTACCAAATTAATTTAATGATATTGACCAGAGAAAACTAAAAGATTCAATTAGATCCAGTCTTTGTCAACTAATTTAAACCAAATGTTATATTTGACAACAAACCTAATCATAATCTCCATGATTGTGGCATGATTTATTTATTAACATTTAAGTTTGAAGGGTTGATTGATATTAATGAAGGTATAAAGTTTGTAAGAAAATAGTAAGCTGTTTACGAGTAAAGTTGTTGGGATCGGGGCATCGACTTTTAAAAAACGATTTTTTTTCGGGCCACAGTCTCAGGAAGGTTGACAATCCCTGCTCTAAAATGTCACTTTACCCAAACAAATAAACAAAATAAGTGACCCATATTGGTCGCAAACCTCAGGTTGACATGGCACCAGTCACGAAACAATTATGATCTTGCGATTATTTACTCTTTTTGACTCCTGAATCTGGAAAAGTATTAACTTGTCTTTGAGCCATTAACCGATTTCTAGAATTTTCTACATGGACTAAACTGACAATGGAAGTTTTTAAAATATCTTTACAGACAAAACTTCATAATACAGAAAATCTGATGAAAATATTTCGTACAGTTTTCATTAAAAGCGATCAGACTTGGTGCGACGCACACCATTATACTTCCAATCGGGATGTTCGTAAATCGCCGTGCCAGAACTAATGAGGTCTTTGTATATTTTTATGATTTAATTATGAATTTATTGATATTAAACACTGCAAAGTCATTTTCTATTACTTGATCTTTGGTTGCCGAAAAGTGCATAGAACTTGCAGTTAAAGCACGAAGATAAGTCACAAGTGCGGAGTTAACATCAGTCTTCGTGACATAGTGGTTGCTGTTAACATGGTATGAATGCTTCGTTTCATCCCTTCACCTTTCCCCGATTAAAATAAAAGTAGTCGAACAGTGACGTAAGCCAATTATTGTTATTGGTTTAGTTTATTTTACTTCGCTTTTCTACCACTTTAGGCTAACGTGAAGATGGGTATGAGTGACGATATGATGAAATTGATGAAGGGACACTCATAAAGAACACCCATGCCGGGATTCGAATCCGGGACCCCTGGCATCGTAAAGTAATTATTGTCACGGATATGTGTCACTCTTCAGGTTAATCGAAACTTACGTACTGAAAATACCATTTGCATCTTCCACCGAGAACTTTTGAAAAACAACAAAAACAATTATTGTTAGGGTCGATGTGGGCGTTAGTGGGGAAAGTTCTCGATTCTAGTTCTTTACTTTTTCTCCTCCACTTGCTTCTCGCCTTATTGACATGCTGTAGCGTGCTGGTTAAAGCAACTTGTTCCACCTTCAGTTTCTATTTATATGCAAACTAAGTGGATGCTTACGCACTACAAATTATTGAAAGCTTTAGTTCATGCAACTGCTGAATGCTAGCTTGGAATTGGTGATTCTCTTGTATGAATAGGTTCCAAGGCGGCTTGACACTTTGTGCAGCACAAAAGACGTGGGGTTGAGTTCTGTTCTCCATCCTCTGCAAGAACAAAGTTAATGTAAACGTAATCAACTTCTGAAAAATAGTTCCTTGCCTGTGTGTTAGATCTGGTGTTATTGGTCGTACCTGTACAAGTCATAATACAGGATGAGACTGAAATAAATAGATTAAACGCTTTATAAATCGAAAACTGTTTGTTTTATCAGGAAGCATTTAGTATTGTTTTGTAGAGAAAGTCTTCAAGTTTACAACCTCCACTTTTCGTTTGTTTTCGTGACGTCAGCATCACGTGAACGCCCTTAACGTCAGTCGAGCAATATGGCAGGTAGCCAGGTAGAAATAACTTTCTGTGTGGTTGAATTTGCAAAAACAAATTCTGTTACTGTCGTACAGCTTCGTTTTAGAACACGGTATGGCAAGCAACAAACAACCATCCACAAAGCAGTCACTCTACGATTGTAGCAAGAAATTTGAGAAAACTGGTTGTCTGTGCAAGGCAAAAAGTAGTGTTTAGGGAGAACTGGACGATCGCATTGATATCTGTCGTGTTACAAGAGGGTCACACATGGAACATTTGTAACTTAGCCATGTAAACTTCAAGACATACTCATCCAACCATGTAAGTACGTAGTTCGAGCCATGTTATTAAAACTCTTGTTTCTGTAAAACTTTGAAACTGTCCATTTCTTTTAGGTTCACCCCGTATAAGGTGAGCTTCAATATAGAAGCCATTTTGAGTGGTATGCACTATATTCATTCGCACAGCATGCCAACAACGTGATTTGGCTGAAGTGGTTGCTTGCGGATTAGTTAATTCTTAATCGAGCGTGTACATAGATATGATCGTCCGGATAACTTCACTAAAGTTTAATTAGGTGATATGGCTTGTATCATGCGCATCTACATTCGAACATGAAATCTGAATTAACCAAAGTAATTTCTCATAACCCACGAACTTTTGTTTGCATTGACTTCGTTCTTCCTGTAGATGGAGAAGTGCTTTAGAGAAAAACGTATTCCTCGCTACACTCAATTATAACCATGTATACCATTTTGATGCCATAGAGACCCGCGAAACGCCAACTCAACGCGCCTACCCTCGCGGGCTAGGAATTGACATACCACCCTGCGTCTCCAGAGGATATTGGTTCGAGCCTTATGTTCATTCATTCGCTTCTACTGCATTCAAGCACCTTTATAGCGTAGTTAGTAGTTAACGTTGTCGTCTTGCAATCAAATGGTTGCAATTCTATTCCCGGTGGGGACATATATGGGACCCAATAGATCCAGTTAGAGTGCAAGGAGTGGCCTGCTTGAGAATAACCCTTATAGGGATGCTATGGAGACGAAACGAAACTTCACAGAGTCTCGAGTTGAAAATGCAGGTCTCGGGTCTCTCTTCAAATCCCAATATCTATAGTGTAAACAACATATATACAGTGTCGCCGCACAGGCTTTTACATCAAATGAAAAACGTTTTTCTGTTTGGCGCCTTGTTTCAAAGCTGCAAACCCACGAAATACAATTGCTACTAATATATTGACTAGGGCTGAGTCGATATCACTTTTAATCGATACCGATACTCTTACAAATTCCCACAGAACCCGATTCTTGAAAATGTTAACAATTAAAGTTGTTCAAAATGTTATTTAATATTAGTGGGTGTGTATTGCACTCCAGTTATGTGCATAATACATACGAGAAAAGTGCCGGTTTTGTAACCCCAAGAAAGTAGTTTTCTCACAACATTCGTTTAAAATCAATGGAAAATCGTTCTTTGCAAAACTCCCAGGATAATTAGATCCCGCGAAAGTATCTGCTCAACCCTAATAACTAAATAACTCTCTAGCCTTCTTAAACCTGAAGGTTCATGGCTGCAGCAACACAAGCCTTCCATCTGTCCCTATCCTGACCAAGATCTATATAATCTTTTCCATCCCTACCAATTTCCTTTAGGACATCTCAACATTATCCCTCCATCTTCGTCTTCCTACTGGTCTCTTACCATCAAGTTTCCAACAAGAATCCTGTAAAGTCTTCTTTCCTCTCCCATTCTGCTCAACCCATTGGCTTTAATTACTACATCTCTAAATAATCGGGTAGATATCCACTTGCAAATTTTTCAAATATCATTCCAGTCTTGAATGAGACAGAATCTTTTATAAGTCTCGGTCTCGTCTCGTTTTTATGGAGGTCTGTCTCGTCTGCAAAAAGTCCCGAAGACGTTTTGCTTCAACATCATTCGTAAGCAATCTTTCACCACTCTATCTGCAGCGGGTAATCCCAATCCAAGAGCAAATCGAGTGCCACCGATGAGAATAGCTGCGTTTGTTTACCGTGCGTGACACGCGGCAGAGTGAACGCTGCCAGCGTTATTTTGGCGATCCGGGGTAAGAAAACGTTGCGTGACGTTGACCCCCAAGGCGCGATGTGAAGGAGCTCTCGGGTGATATTTTCGCCGCGGCGTCCGTGTTGCCAAAGTCTTTAGCCGTGGTGTTTTGGGCAAAGCGGCAACGCCTGTTGGGGTAGGACTTGGATGTTGGATGCAGCAGCGGGAGGGCGTGTGTGATTATGTGGTGCAGCGAGTGACATTTAGAATGCGGATACGCAGGAGCTTCCCCGGTGCAACCCCCGCATGCGATGGCAGCCGTCATTCCCATCGACAGCTGTAAGTACTTGTCCGAAATGTTTTTGTCCACAAGAAAGAACAGGAACCACAGAATTTTCAACGTCGGTCATGATAAGGTACGCTGCTTTTAAAAAGTGAACTGTTCAAAAATAGCACACAATGTATTAGCTTCGTCTTCAGTTTTAACCTTTACAATTAATGAGTCAACGGTGGGATTATCTAGAATGCTCTCAATTTTGGTGGGTTGATGTTTCTTTAAAATAGCCAATAACACGCCTCTCCCCAGAAATTTCCCTGTGGATATTTCATCGCGATCTTTTGTAAAGACTACATATCTATTATCAAAAAATTATTTCTCATTGCGTGAAGAAGTTAGCCAAGTTTCGGAACATATTACTACATCATAATTACTCGATAGGATACTGATAAAACTGTTTCGTTTTTTGTTCTCTCCTCACGTACGTTCTGATAGGTAATATTCAGTTGTTTTTTTAGGCTTAGCACTTGATTGGTTGTCCTGTTAAAATTACGGTGGTATCGTTAAAAAGAACCCCAAGA
Source organism: Lepisma saccharinum (assembly GCF_977018435.1). Taxonomy (NCBI): domain Eukaryota; kingdom Metazoa; phylum Arthropoda; class Insecta; order Zygentoma; family Lepismatidae; genus Lepisma; species Lepisma saccharinum. The sequence goes on along the minus strand of NC_139255.1, from coordinate 36,114,719 downwards.
TGTTCGCTGGTGATTTGAAAACCAGTTCCAACTGTTTACATGGAAACTACGGAACTATATATACAGTGGCGTGTTCAGAAACTTCGTAAGGTGTTAAGGAAGCTTGTGTCCTATTTTCTTCCAGTCGATGCTTTATTTTATATATTTTTAAATTCACGTAACGTGTTTTAAATAGAAAATCTTAGCCGAAAGATCGGTTAAGTTAAACCTTTTAAGTTGGAACAGTATAGTTACTCTGTCATATACTAATGGACACATGCTGGTTGATCGTGCGAGAATTATAAAAATGTTTCCAAATTCTGGTTGCTTTCATGTTCCCATATTTCTGAAATGGGATTCCTGAATTCCTTCGTAGCATGTTGAACCCCATCGAATATAATATTGGCTTTAATTCAGTTAATTTTTATTAAGTTGTAGGGAAAAGTTACATTGGGAAACAACCTGACAGTACATCTTCTTCCGTTTTTCTTTCATTTACGAGGCGACCCCTGCCATTTATCGATACTTGGCAGACAGCCAATCTGACTTCATGGTTCGTGAAGGATACCAGCTGGAAAGTGATGCACTGCGCATGCTGAGTGCTATAGTTTAATCTCCTCTCCCGTCCCCTTTCCTTTGGACTCCAGGCTGTGAGATCATTGTTTCCCCTTTGCTTTACACGTGGGACCTTACAGTTGGCGTGGCTTTGTTTTTTTGGCAAGTCTCGTGATCTGCTTGCCCGTCTTCAATATTTACGTACTCACCCATCATCACGTTACTCATGTCTCGTACGGCAGACGACCTGCCGCCATCGAGGAAATAAAGCAGGTGGATGGAAGGAAGGGGGATGGGTGAAGGGTGAAGGATGGATCGATTAATGACATTTTTATTGATCAAGTGGTTTGGATCAAAAGCGGCAGCTCGCAAATTCGAAAGGCAACTTTTCTCTCCGTCAACGGAAATCCGGAAATGTCACGTTGAGCAGAGTTTGTAGGGAAGCGTCAGAATTGTCTTTTTGATAAAGTCAAGCGCGAACTGAAAGAGGACAAAAAACGGAATTGTTATATCATTTTAAATGTAACTTTCATGGACCCCCGTGGCGGAGTGTAGTCAGCATAACACATTACGAAGACAGAGGCCCCAGGTTCGAACCCTGGTTAAGTAAGTTCTGTAATTATGTTCGCCCATTTCATCAGTTTATCCTGATCGTCGCGATTAACGTACAAGGTAGAAAAGCTCTGTAGAATAACTAAAAGAGAGACAAAGAATTGTGACGTTCCTTTATCCCTTGTCATTGCAACCGGTTTGGGGCACATTTCGTTCTCATACAGACAAGAAAAAGAAAAACTTGCTAATTAAATCGATTTTTCGCTCGCACATTTTTACCAGTGACATTTAGAGGTATTAACAATGTGACTAGATCTCTTTCAGTCTTTTTTCCTTCGGAAGAGATTGATGCTACTTTAGTATTAATACTTGCAGGTAAACTCAGGGGCGGCTTAAGGGCCGAGCAATATGATTTATGGTTATTCATATAAATCTATGGTCAATACTTAGGTACATGTCTGCGTCTGTTGACAAAATTTCGGCATGCTAGTGTTGCCAGCTAATGATATATACTCCTAAAATGGAACATTTTTTACTTATCCATATAACCACCAGTCACAATCCCATCAAATGCTGCACATGACCCATATGGGTCGCAAAAGACAAACATTGCAACAGTCATGAGACGTCGAATTGTGACTATAGTTGCAAAAAAGCCGGCTTTTTGAATGTTTTTTTTTCTATAAAAAGCAGGATTTTTTTTAAACAAAATATTGGCTTTTTACCAATTGTGGCTAACCTATTTCACTTGCAGTGTCAGTTAAGACTTTATAGAGGTTCCTAATGTCATACTTTGGATCTAGCTAAATAATTTTACATGATGTAGTAGCCAGAAGACACATTGGCCGTTTCTTCTACAGGGTGTCCGAAAAGTCATGCAAACGAGACTTTGAACGTGCGTTACTTTTGTAGAAAAAGCGATAGAGATATGAATCTTCCTTTGGTATTAACTTTGTCTATGTGGACATTTTTAAAACATTAAACAAGAAAACTCTTCTCTGCATGAACGTTTAGTATGGAGAAATAGTGACTAAGGTGAAAAAAGTTTTTGTATGATGTACAGAAAAACTTGGATTAACGAGATATATGAAGTCACTTGCAATATTTTTTTGTTGTGTTGATGGGCTCTGTGGGTATTTATAGAATTAATAAAAGAACAATCATTTTTTATGCATTCTATGCCTTACAGACTATTTATGGGGTTAATAATGGCATAATCATTCTTATTTTTTTCAAAATTATGAAGTGTAGTGGCAACATTGTCATGTCGGAGGGCAGTCCGAGGTGTGCCTGACATCTAGCTGTGGTATTCAATCAATGTCCAGATGAAAGAAAAGGTTACAAATTTATCATACAAAAACTAGCCTACCTATATTTCGGTTCGATAAATTTCAACTCTTTTCTTGTAATGTAACATTTACAATATATAGTTGCAAGCAGGGCCACCAGCACCTAGTGACAACCTGCAAATTCTACCAGCCTCCTAATTTAATTTTCTTTATTATAGCATAAATTTGTGATGCTGAAGATTTCTCTCTTTCCAATTTCAAATACTTTCCATCAACCACGTATTTTTTTACTTCCTTTCAGGTATCTGCCATACTTGCGGTGAAAAAGTAACAGGAGCAGGACAGGCATGCCAAGCAATGGGGAACCTCTACCATACAAATTGCTTCATTTGCTGCTCTTGTGGCCGGGCATTGAGAGGGAAAGCCTTCTACAATGTCCACGGCAGAGTGTACTGTGAGGAGGATTATTTGGTAAGCAATTTTTCATGTAGTTGGTTTATGAATTTCTGTTAGTGATGCAACAGTACAGTATGCTGATATTGATAATGTGCAGATCAGTACCACAATAACCAGAGGAGCCAGAGGTGAAGTGTTCTTTTTGTCAACCAAGAAAGAACACTCATTTCTATTTTTGTACTGCAGTTAAATGAGATGTAATTGGAGGAGGTCCCAAGATAAAAGCATGGCTTTGCAGGCCTTTAATAAAATCATTTAAAAATAAAATGTGAAGTAAAGAAAAGAAAAAAGAAAAGCATTGTAAACACAGTTTTGTATTTGATGCATAATTGTAAAACCATCCCCAAACCACAAAAAATACCATGACTATGTGCGGCCAAAATCATGGCACATAACTGGGGCCCCAATGTTTTAGGTACGGTACTGGTGCAGATGTAAAATAAATATATATATATATATTAAATTCAGCTAGTCAAATTGAATATTTAGGTAGCAACTGCACATATAGGAATGATATTTTTATGTCTTACTTTCTCTGTACATAAGTAATGATCCATTGCAGCTACAAAAATCAGTGAATAAGGAAATAATCATAAACCAAGAAAATTTTAGACTGTAACACTAATATCCCTCATTTAGAAAGATGTGACAAACAGAAAGTGCACAAACAAATACCAAGGTCATTATTGTTACCTTTCAGTTATGGGGGGACATGCTATAAAATATTCTAATATATTTACAGAATACATTTTCTTTATTATGGGAGGGGGGGGGGGTCCATCCCTTAGCACCTGAGTCCTTAACAATGCTATGATGATAAGTCGATGTGTGGAGATCTGGAAAAAGCAGCCAGAGATCTACAGACTTGTTCACGCCAGTTCAGTACATACCAGAAATAAGTCCTACTTCCTTCTTGGTGCAAAGATGTTGACACGTTTAAAGTGTAACAAGTGGAAAACAGCAAGCGCTTGTGCTTTCGCTACACTATGCTCCGGCGGACGCCAAGAGATTTTTTTCTTTTTTTTTTCTTCAGTGGTGAAGGGATGTGAGGTGCATGTAAGAACACATGCAATGATTAGGCATATTTTTCAGGATTTCAATGTGTAAATAGTCTCATTTCACATATTAAATGGGCTGAAATGCAGAGGTAGCAATAATTTCTTGGCAATTTAAACAAACATGAATGGACATTGGAACCAGACCCATATCCAGCTGTGGGTCAGAAAATGACAACAATTGAAACAAACAAACAGTCGCCTAGTGACAAAGGCCGCTGCATGGCTTACAGCTTCACTTTCATTGTTTACTTTCAATTCTCAGGCATATTTGAAAATTCTATACCGCAAATTAACGATGGTTTCGCTTTCCTTTGATTCCATCACATCCGTACTACTGAATAATCACGATATTCCTATGTTTAGAAAGTAATATATGCTTTCGGTAAATGCACAATCTCATAGTTTAATTAAATGATACATATTAGCAACTCTATTTATAGTCTCCCCGATGGCGTAGTGATAGGGTCGTCACCTTGTAATCAAGGGGTCCCGGGTTTGATACCCAGTGGAGGCACATAGTGGTTCAGATTCCACTTTAAACTGTAGGTCCAGTTCCTATTAGCCTTACTGTGCATAAAGTGGACTTGAGACATCAACTCAATCAATGCTATTTTTAATGAAAAAACATGGCTTAATGTGAGTTAACCAAAGAATCCGAGCATTTCCAGATCACGACTACTATTCGAATAAACTCTGTACAAGAATTAACAGGATAGGACAGTGTAGTTATTAAGCATGTCGTCTTGTAATTGAGTACAGGGTTTGATTTCCCTTGGAGTCATATTGACAATGGTTCGGATTCCATTCTAGTCTAGTCTCAATTAGCTTATCTGAGAATAAAGTGAACTTTAAACAAACTCGTTACATTAAATCGAGAACATGGAACAAATGTTTTTTGTATTGGAATCCATTCTCCCTACTAGCGTGGATTGAAATGACCCTCCCCCTTACTAGAAGGTGTTTTTAAACCTGGTGCCAAACATTCACTTTGTGCTTGCCCAGCTGTTTTGATACTTGTGTTGCACCACACTTTGAAATTTGTGTGGCCTGCATTGGCCCAGGTCTCGTCGGTGTATACAATGTTCCGCCCATCTTTGTAATTCTTAATTTTTCGCAAGCATTCATGACACCACACACTGATACCGTCCCTATCAATCAACAGAGGCTGTGCTCACATCTCATAAATCTGAAGTCCATGTCCACATGTAAATGCCGTAAAGTTGAGAGTGACATTTTAGGAAAATCATCGTCGTCTTTGATGATTTTATGAAGTTTTTACAAAACAGTAGCTCGTTTTTCCTATACATGCCATGCACTTTCTTCCCAATAGCAGCCTGGACAAAACTATCATATTTTTCAAGACAAATCGCCTCTTATAATTCTTCTTCTTCTTGGTGTAGAAAGTTTCCATTTGTTTACATTAAAGTCTTAATTTATTTTAATAATAATCAACATAGCTATTCCCTTTTCTTCAAGATGTCATTTGAGTGGCAGATCTCACTGTTTTGATGCCCCCTTTTGATTCAACACAATTCTCTGTTTGGCCGAGGACAAACATTTGCCTTAATTATGCTTGTTCTTGTAGCATTCCAGATAAATACAAGTCATTGTTCTCCTTGCTTACTTCTCGCACTCCACGCTTACACACAACAATAAATAATAATTAACGAAAATAAAAAAGAACAATAATACAACAATGCAACATGAAGATCAAGAAACTAACAAGAACACAGAACAACACTGCGATAACAAACACAAGCCGAAAGATTTCAGAGCACTCTTTTCACCCTCGGAACGTCACAGAACGTTGCAAGTGGTTGCAATGCGGCACCCTATGTTGAGACCTCTACTGTCCAGCAGACTACAGAGAATCAGAGTTTTAGTTCAGCAAGGGCATAAGAGGGCCAGCAGGGAGAAAATCTGAGAGATCTGACATCTTTTGCTTTCTGTCCCCACCTCACCCCTCCGTTGCACTAACCCAGCGCTCATCTACAAACTGATGTGATGCGCTTCCGGTATGTACCGATCTGGGCTGAACAGGACCTGAGATATGAATCACAATCAAACAAGTTTATTCTCTAGAAAGTAACAATAATGGACAACTTAGTTTTGAAATATTGTTAAGTTTATCCCAAAATGTTTGAGTACTGAGTACTGTGCACACTAATTGGTTTTACATTTTCTTTCAGTACTCGGGATTTCAGCAAACTGCAGAAAAATGTGCCATATGTGGTCATCTCATTATGGAAATGGTGAGTATGTGAAATATACATGACCAGTTTAGGCTACAACAATATAGTGGTTATTGGGTCATTAAGTGTATATAATGTGTAGAGGGTTTGAATACCTGATGCCCACCCAGCGTCGAATAACATGGGTACCTGGGGGGTAAAGGCAGTCAGGGGCGTGATGCTGATCACATCACCCCCATCACGACCGGATCAAGAAAGTGTGGGGCATTACCCCCACACCCCCTATACGCCTTCATGGCATGGTGCTAAGCACAGGGGAGCACTTTACCTTTTTTTATATATATATTTCTGCAAATAGATAACCATGTAAAATTTCTAAAACAAATTCAAGCTACTTTGGAATTAGTCACTAATCTCATTCCATTAGAAGGCAACTCTAATGTGTCCCAGAAGTTGCCGAACCCATTGTTTACGACCGTATAACTGAAAAGCTAAACTGCATTAGAAGAAACACTTTTTTCGAAGATAAGGCACTGTATGTTGAGAAAATTATGTGATACAAACATGGAATATCATGCATGATTTAATAATAAATAACAATAATACAATGTTCGGAAATATTGTTCAACAATATACACTCTTTCCTCTATAGAGAATGGCATTTCGAAAAAACACAACAGTTCAGCACAGAGAGAAAACAATCCGCTATTACACAACAACATGTAACTCACTGGATAACCACCTATTCCAGGTGCAGGAAACATTTGACAAACGTAATTTACTACCAATATTTCAGGGTTGCAAGGTGTATGAAAGTTATAGATTTTTTTTTTAAATAACCAACTTTCTCCTTTTTTGTTAAAAGTGCCGTAGTGTGATAGACAGAGGTGAAACACGTCTGTCAGTGACACTTGTCCTGCAACAGTGTTGCCAGTGTGGTTCGTAATATTGCAAAAACATGGAATTTGGGAATAGCTCATTCATACTCTTGTGCAATGTTTGTAAGACTTTAACAACATACTTTTTCTGTCAAATTCAATAGAATTCCATCCAGTTAAAATAGCTAATGGTAATAATAACCGAATAAATTAGAGTACTTTGTAACAGTGATCTTGTTCTCTAATGTTTACACAAAAAATTGGGAATGAATTAAATGTATTTCAACCTAGGGAATGTATCTTACATAGCTTCTAAGTAGCATGCTAGTAAAAATGAAGAGACATACTAAAAGCAGGCCAAAGCCAATGCAGATACCAAAGAATGTGTATCAATTGATACTTCTTTATTATTTCTACCCAACAATGTGTGCCAAAACACACATGTCTCTAGTATATGACAGGTACTTTAATATTCTGATAATCACATAGACAAGTCTATAAATAGTTTTTAGTAGGACTGAACGGATAACATTATTGATGTTGTTACTCTTAACAGTTCCTTATGCTTCATAGTTGTGACAGTTAAAAATTGTTCAAAATATTCATTAATCTTAGTATGTAAGTATTTCACTGCAATTATATGCAGTAATTTACCCCAGTTTTACTTTTAAATATTCAAGAATTACATCTGCCATTTAGTCACACAAATCTATTTTTTTTTTCACTCGGTGTGTGGTTGCTGAACATCGAATTTTGCATAATTTCCGGGATATTTCTACTCCAGAAAAGTATTTCAACCCATACTTTCCAATACCCATACCACTCTATTGGGCGGTACTGATATTGATATTAACATTGATATTAACTCAGTCCTATTTTTACCAATACTAATTATTAATATATAAGAAACAAGAAATGGAAAAGTATGTGTTATCACAAAGTGTAAGATTAATGAAATGACCTACATGTGGAAACTTTTATTCTACAGATTCTTCAAGCTATGGGCAAGTCATATCATCCTGGTTGTTTCAGATGCTGTGTATGCAACGAATGCTTGGATGGAGTTCCATTTACAGTGGATGTAGATAATAAAATATATTGCGTAAATGACTATCACAGGTAACAGAATCGGAATCTACACGTAAGATTCGTTTTGTATTGTAGCTAGTCTATGGTAGTTATTCTATCTGCAGCTAATTCTTTTTCATAGAACAAATGAGTGTAATCTAACATCTAACATTATTAACATACATTGAAGTAGTCAAAACTATATTTAAAATTGCTTAGTATTATTCTCTAACATTGTAGGTTTAATTATTGGGTGCTGCTTAAATTCATCAGTATTTGTTTCAGAAAGTTTGTCTAAAACAGAACTTTTTATGTAAGAGGATTTTGTTCAATGTGCCTATTTTGTTACAGGTTTTTAGGCAAATAGTACCATGGTATAATGCCATGAAGTACATATATGTTGGAACTTGCACACATGAAGTGCTTGTATGCTTATTCATTTTTTTAACTGTGTTGATATGCGTGAAATATTTTGTTGGCTGAAATAGTCCCTTCACTTCTATAGTGGCTACCTTTAGTATTGCTAAGTATCCCATTCCAGCAAATTTATCAGATATATAACATGAACATCCCTCCAGAAGAAACTACCTACGTATACACTTATACAGAGGAGAATCACATGTAAATAGTAGTGCTAATTGTCAGCCTCCATGGCAGAGTGGTTAGCATCGTGGGCCAGGAGTCCTAGTATCTAATTCTGGGCAAGGCATTGACATTTGCTTCCTCCATTCCAGCTTAATCATTCTCATTGTCTCAATAAAACAAGGTAGCTACTAGATTCTTTTATTTTTATTTTTCACCTTGTAAGATTTTTCATGTTTTACTAGTCATAATTAATGTTTGAATTTTTGTTTTGTAATTAATTTTCGAAATATGTACATAAATATGCAGTAAAAAGAGTCAAAAGATCTAACTTCTGAAAAATTGTTGCAAATTCCCCTTCACGTTTTTGTATTTTTATGCAAAAAAAATTCTACTTGGTAAACACTGAATGAATACATTTCTGTAATGATTAAAATATTTTATATTTGACGATTAGATCACATTTTTTAGAATGAAATGCAATGGTATTGCTCATTTTTATAAACCACATAATAGTGAAATTGAGAGTTTTGGTGTCGAAGTGGTTGTGTATGCATTAGGGGTTTATAAATGTTATAATTTTTAAGTGACTACCAAAGTTAAAAATTATGTTTGTCTTTCATACATTAGTATTTTTTAAAAAATTCAAGTATAAAATGGGGACTAAATTTTCAGTCTTGACAACTAGACTTCATATATTAGGAGCAAATGGTGCCAAAATGTGTGTCTCTCACTTATAGTGCCAGCAGGTCTGGCTGCAAGTACTCATCAGAACCCAAATGTTCCTTGTTGACCCAATATTATTAGCCATTCCATACTGGACAGCCTGGATATATAGTCGTGGAAGGAAATGCACTAGTAGGCCTTGCATCCTTCACCAACATCCATGTGATAATGTATAATATCCTCGCCTTACAAAGTCACAGCAGGCTGACTTTGAAGGGGAGAAATATTTCGAACTGTTACTATAACCAGAAACTGAAGTAATTGGGAAATACCTTGAAATAAGCCAGTGATCATGATATCAATATTCTGAAGCCTCATATATTGCACAGAAAGTACTTTTGGAGGTCACATATACGAGGGTCACTACGAAAGTTTTGAGATACATACTAATTAAGAAACATAAAATCATTTTCAGTACTTTATTTTCTCAAAGTACTTGCCCCGACATTCTATGCACTTTTGCACTTGTAAACCATTTTTGAAAACAGTTTTTCCACTCATTTTCTGTGAATGCTGTAAGTTCACATTCATAGGCATAAACAGCTTCGGGGCTGCAGAACCTTCTTCCGCACATGCAATTTTTTACTGTAGGGAACAGGAAATAATGACAAGGCCATGTCAGGACTGTAAGGTGGATGAGTCAAAAGTTTAACCTCTGTGAACTGCAGGAAGAACTGAATGATGATGTTGGCTGTGTGAGCGGACATATCGTCATGGTGCAAGAGGATTCCTCACAGGCCTGTCCTTGGTCACCGTTGTTGAAGCTTCTTGAAAACGTTGTGTGCCACTGAACAGTAACAGTCTTTTGATCCTCCAAAGGAATAGATGTGACATGACCACTTTTGGAGGAAAAAGTTGCCACTTCACTTTTTTTGGTGGAATGTCATTGGGAAAAATCCTCACTGTCGACTGACGCTTATTATCTGGATCAAACTGGTAAATCCAGGTTTCATCTCCAGTAGCGATGTCAGAAATGCCTCTAGAGTTGCCTCCATCGAATCTGGCCAGCATTTCTTTGCACCGTTTCATGTGAACATGGTTTTGCTCATGTGTCAATGTGAGGCACCCATCGGGATGCAACTTTCCTGACTCGTAAGTAATCACTGGCGAACCAATCTGTAGTGCCACTTCAATGACCTTAAATATCACTCGATTGTTTTCATGAACCGCTGTCTCTGGACTCCCACTCCTCTCCTTGCCTTCCAGCAAGTTTCGACTGCTCTTAAATTCTCAAGACCACTGAAAATTGTCGCATGGGAAGAAGCAAAGTCCCCGAAAGCTTGTTGCAATTTCTCAAGGCTCTGGGACTCGTTTAACCCCCTGAGAAAATCATCACATGAAAGTGCTCTCTTCTCAGCTCCATAGCTGCAGGCAACTGATGCTGCGCGAACGGAAACAAACAAAACTCTCTAAGCAAAACTGATAAGTCGAGCAGGTTGAAACTTGCACAGGTGAATCAGCAAAGCTGCTGCTGCTGACCGTATTTCTTGGATGCAGAATAAGGAATAATAACACAGCTTCTCTTCAAAACTTTTGTAGTGTCCCTCGTATTGTTGAGTGCATTGCTCACGTTATTAAATCTTTTACAGTTTTTCTATGTCTGAATTTCAGAGTTGATTGACAATCTCCATAATGTATTTCAAACTAGGTAGCACTTTTTTTTTAATATTTATTTATTTTAGCAACCCTTCTTTATTAGGCTTTTTTTTAAGGGTGAACAGATCTCGTACCTCTGGTTCATACTTTGACACTATGCTGAAGTGACATTCCAGACATGAGTTAGTTGCACACAGTCCATTAAAAGTTGCAGAGTTTTGTAATATTAGGTATTGCAATGCAAGTGACCAATGCAGTGTTTATTTCCTGTTACAGAATGTTTGCGCCGAAGTGTGCGGCTTGTGGTAAAGGAATCACGCCAGTTGAGGTACTTGTTTTGCCAGCTTGTTTCTCTGTGTTTTTGTCTTTTTTTCTGCAAACATGCTTGTGGTAAAAAAGAAAAACTTTTAATGCTTAAAAAAATTGGTGTGTAGACACACCTGAATGGTTTACCTACAGACTCTTCAGAGGCCTGTTCTCTTTTCATACTGTTTTCCAACTTAGTAGTACAGACTTTGGGTAACCTCTTCAGTTCATTATTTGCTCAAGAATGATGCCGTAAGATAAGCAACGTCTGTATATCTCCACACTGTATGTATTCTTAGTGTGTAAAGATGAAACGTTCATGAACAAGTTTCTGTAAAAATTTGTTTCTTTTCTTCAGCATAAGTTCAAAATGAACTGTTTAGAACAGTGGATATGTACTTAGTCTCTGCATAGTAGAGGCATGAGCTTTTTCACAATGCATGTTATGCAATGAATTTGGACTGTTTTTCGTTTCTTAAATAACAGAGTGCAAAATAATGTGAAGTTTCTTGAAAAACTGCGACTTTTTTTCTCCTCCTTCCACATAGTCACATGGTTAACAGTCTTTCCTTTATTGTAACCTTTTGTAGGTTCGATTCCTGGTGGGAGCTACTTGAAAGCAATGGTAGTGGGTTTGGGTTAAGTTTGTTGACCAACATCTAATGAAAATCTGCTTGCTGGACTCTGTCCTCAAAAGGATGTTGTGCCACAGAATTTAGTTTATGATGAACCTATAATACATTGTTGTTAAAATTTGGCTCTTACAAGGTTGATTTTCACGTGTGAGAGTGACGTGAAAAGTGACAATTACCTTTTATTTTCTAAATTAGAATATACAAGTTTGACTTGTTATTAAACTTTTTCATGCATGCTTGGTTTTGAATATATACAACCTTCATCAGAAAAGTTCCAGGGCTGAGCTCGTTAAAAATAATTTATTCAGCTTACCAACTAATGGTCCTAGGTCTTGTCAAAATAGTCCCCTCGGCTATCTATGCACAGCTGCCGCTGTTTCTGGAGGTCATGCAAGCAAACAGGGAAGCTTCATCTGGGATGCTTCTCAGCACATCTGTCATAGCCATTTGGATTGCTGCAATATCTTCATGACGCTTCTCCTTTCAGCAGCAATTTCACACGAGGTAACCAAAAAAAAATCACATGGTGACAGGCCGGGTGAATAAGGGGGATGTGGTAGAGCAGGAATACGATGCTTGGCCAAATACTCCAGCAGTATGGGGCCTTGCATTGTCGTGCAATAAGAATCACTGCCCAGATGCCCACAAATCAGGACGTCGCCACCTAATTGCTCAACACAAACGTTTTAGGACATCAATATAAGAGTTTTGGTTAATTGGTTGTCCTTCAGACATATATTCATGGTGCACCAAACCTTTAGCATCAAAAAATGTGATCAACATTGTCTTTGTCTTCGAGGGTTGTCGCTTCTTTTTTTTTTTTGGAGAATGGTGAACCGTGACTTCGCCATTCAGCACTTCGATGCTTCGTTTGAGGGTTATTCTGGTAACACCAACTTTCATCTCCCGCAATAATGTTTAACACAAATCTGGGATCAATTCTGTCCCTTTCCAACAATTCAGCAGCAATTGTTCGTCTAGTTTCTTTCAGTTCCTTTGTCAATGTGTGTGAGGGACGATTTTTGCATTACGTTTCCATTTCCCTAAATCACTGTGTAAAATTTGGTGACACACATCCCTATTCAATTTCAGCTCTTCTGAAATCATGCACACAGTAACACGATGATTTTCTTGCAGGAACTGCCTCACACATTCCACATTTGCAGCGGTATGTGATGTTGACAGGTATCATCTTTCACTGAATCTCTGCCCTCCCGAAATCTGTTGTGCCATTCAAAGATACTGCTTCTCGATAATGCCTTGTCACTAAATGCTTGCTGATCATAGTCCATGTTTCACTAGGGGGTTTTCCCTAGCTTAACGCAGAAGTTAATGTTAACTCTCTGCTCGGAATCCATGTCCATCACGTCATTCGTGCAACTTCCAACTACATGCGCCAGCAAGCCGAACAGTGGGTTGCTAAGCACAGCCCTGCCACCTAGTGAGTTTACATGCCAAAGCAATGTCTATTCAGAACATATATCAGGTGACTGAATAACATCCATTTCTTGTGTTTGAATACCACAGGTAAAGAATAAAAAAATCAGTCCTGGAACTTTCTGACAAAGGTTGTATTTCTACTGCTTGATGAAGGTAGTGGATGAGTTTCCATAGCATGCCACACAAACTCCTAGGTTATTAAGAACATTTTACACTGAAGACTTTTTCAGTGATTCCATTATGTTCACCTCAATTCCTGTGTAAGAAATACAGCTTTATTAAATAATCTTCAAAGTGTTCTTTAGTGTAATAGATGAATTGCATATGATTTCAGACAGATAATTTTTGAAGCATTAAACGTGTAAGCAGAATGAATCATTTGATAGCACGAGCATGGTTCCAAGTCACATCTTTGTATAAAGTAATGGCAATTCCATGTAACTTGTAAAAAAATATTTCAGTTACCAGTTGTTTTCAGTAGTCAGTGCTACTTAAAATTTGACTGGTCAATGGATGTAGATCGTAATATATTTACAGTGTATCCTTGTTCCAATGCATGTATTATCATTGCTTATGATCAGGGAACGGATTTATATGTAGTAAAAATGTGCTAAATAGGTAAATGCATATTTAGATATTTTTTCCAAAATATGGACTTAAAATTGTACAAATTTACCTTTTTAAAAATAAGACACTACATTGACTACATAAAATACAGTCTTGGTATTGTTACAATTACCATCACTGTCTTGGACAGAAGCCAAACGCAAATCCCGAACATGTGCTACAAAATCATTGCTTCTGGTGCTGCTGTTGGGCTGCTCAACTTGGGACCCTCTTCTAAAGTTGCCAAAATAACATTTGTAACAACCAGGAGCTGACAACAGTTGTAAATAAACAGGAATTCCAAGTATTCTACAATATCAAAAGTAAACAATGAGGAGGTGTAAAATGGAAAGAAACCAAAGAAAAGAAAGAAAAAAAAACATTATTGATCCGATGACAGAAAACTTGTAATTAATGCAATTTGTTTGTTTAACGTTGCTTCGTACTTTAAGTTATTCACAAGAAATTCACCCAACTCTTTTGGTCACACGGGAACATGTAGTTATTGCGCGAATATGCTTTATATGTGGAGAAAAATTCTGAAATATGGAAATAATATGTAAAACTAACTAAAATATATAGAATATGATCCAAATCTTAATATATGTACAAATACAGAAAATAAAAACTGAATTTTTCGAGTCGTCTTGCCGTGATACACAAAGATACTACAAAATATAACTGATTTCAGCTTCACACATAAATATGTATTTACATATAAATCCGTTCCCTGCGTATGATACTGTAGGAAATGAAGTTTTTGAGTAAGGAGCTAAGTCGAGATAAGAAACTGAAAAGAACTTGATTTGTTAGTGAAATCAACATTCTTGTTATTTTCCTAAGCATTCTTTCACTTGCTTCAAAAATTATGTACTCTAGAGCATCAGTTCTGTTGCCCGCTTACATTGTGCTGTTCCATTTCATTCACATTAGTATTCTCAATATTTTCAATTGAGCATTGATTTTGAATGTATTGCAGTGTTATTAGGTGTACTTTCGATTCAGCACATTGAAACACAAATTTCAAATCAAACGCATCTGTTAGGTAGAAATGGTTGGAAAGGTTGATCATGCACTATTACTGTAACAAACACTCAGTTCTGCTAGTATAACATGAGCTAGAATCTGACGTAGTTTTTAATGGTACTTTGGTACAGGATACGATTGATTGCCTGCATGTTTATAAAAGGGTTCTTTTGAACATGCATCTCCTAGGAAGCTATTTTAAAGGTGCTTAACTGTAGTAATCATTTCTGTAATTGCTTGATTTTAATATTTTTCTGTTTGAAAGTGCTTACTGAATTATTGTGTTGTGAGATTTGCAAAGCATGCTTGATTTTAGTTTGTTGTTTTTTTAGTCGTAATCATCATATTTTTTGTAGAGTATTTTGCTGTCTTCCCCCTCTGTTTTTCTTTTTGGCGTATCATGTAGTATTTTTCTTATGTAAGTGCAATACTGTACTATACTTTTCAAATTTGCATTTAGAGTGTGTGTGTAGAGGATGGAAATATTTTTTAAAAAAATAAAATAGATAAATAACGCTTATTACACACAAGGGTTTATATTAACTCATTTAAAAGTTAGTTAGGATTCGGCTAAGTTTAAACAGCGATCCTGTGGCATTCTTTAATAGTACTGTACCACCAAGTTAACCAAGCCAAGTTCTGGGCTTCTCATGATTTGTACATAAGCTTTAACACGTTAACTGCCATGTTGGTCATTATGACCGACACATGTGGCTTGACTTGCTTGACTTGGTTGGTCCTAGGGTGCTGTCGGTAACGAGTATGAGCATAAGGCATGACCAACAAGGTGTGGGAGTCAAGTACACATTAAATTTTTTTGACTTCTTTTTCTTTTTTTAAAAAAAAGGAAATTTTCGAATTTGTGAAATAAAGTCTAATAACCCCTTGGTGCAGGAAGCAAAGTTGGTGTAACTGCCCTGTCAGTTCACGTGTTAAATGAGTTATAGTGGTGTATTTTGTGGGTTTTATATGTGTAATGTTTACATCCATTCATATGTGCTTATGCATATTTTAAATTGCCAGTATGAGCAGTGATGATAGGGATATCTGTATTGGAAAAAAGTTGTGTTAGCTTAGTCCTTACATATCTGGACACATTTTGTAAGTTTTTGTTGTTCCTAGTTGTGCAATTTGATATGTATTAGATATGGGACAGATTAATCACTAACCTATTGATATCAACTGATATAGGTATACTGCTTTATGAGTAAAATTCCAATAATTTTACCGATTTGATATTTCTATATATGCCCTTTAAAGTGAATATTTCCTTGTCTTAGAAAAGAGGTTAGATATTACTACATTTCAATTTCTTTCCTTAGGGGACCGAAGAAACCGTTCGTGTAGTGTCAATGGATAAAGATTTCCATGTGGACTGTTACATTTGTGAGGTAAGCATTTTGTTATACAGGGTGTTTCGAAAGTATCTTTACGACTATTGCCTGGAACAGAATAAGATAACGAAGACAATTTTTTTTTTTGCATACAAGTTCCAAAGTTTGTCATGAGACAACTGGAGCTCCACTTGTACAAATAATGTCAAAACAGTACTCTATATCCTGCCATGTTCTCCTAGCATGTCCTCGGGAATTGTGATAACAGTAATCCCATGCTTCAATTCACCCAAATTCCTAACCTTTGTGCATACACAATATCCATTAACATAGAATTAACCTATATATAACACATAATTACAACTTACCCATTTCAGTGTATGTTTCCCTTCATCGTTCCATTTTATACAGATTAATGAAAATAATTATATGAATTGGAAACCCAAATAAAAAGTACATACATTTGGTACAGTTACTTTTGTAGAATAATAAATGATGGATGTATTTTTTGCTCACTGATTATTATCTTTCATGAAATGGCAGGTGTGATTAATTGTTGTCTTTTCCAGAATTGTGGAATGCAGTTGACAGATGAACCAGATAAACGCTGTTATCCTTTAGATGGACATCTTCTTTGTAAATCATGTCATATACAGGAGATAAGTCATATTCCACGACAACTGCAGGTAATTAGGTATTGTAATTAGATTTTTTTAAGCATTCAGGTTCTTCATGTAGTTTTTTTGAAGTTTCCATTGAATTGGTAAATTTTATGTTGCTACTTTATATCTATATGGCAATATTTTATATTTAACCATTCCTAATTTCTATAATTCCGTACAGATATAATTGAAATGTACAAAGCTTCATTACTTTCATAGATCTTGTTGTGCAATGGTAACCTATTCTTTGTTTTTATTGTATTTTCTTATAATTAAGAAGTAAAATTCTATGTTGCATTTGATCTCTGTAAATTATGTATTCATAAGTATGCTCTCCTCATTTTAAAAAAAAATATATATTCTTTTAATTTTCAGGGAGTTCCAGCCAGCTATCAGTATATGGGTTGAAATCTTGACTGCAGTTGTAAGTGTGCTCATGTGTGTGTTGCTATATATGTATATATATGCGTGCGTGTGTGTGAAAAAGACAAACTAGGAACAGTGCTGTACATGTGTTTAGTTTTTTAGGTGCCTTGTTGTAAGTTCAGCATTATCCTTCTAAATTCTAGATATGCTTTAGTGCTTCTATGAAGGAAATGCAATCTGAACAAAAACGTATGGTACCTAAACTAAGGAAGTAAGGTGTGAATATTTCATTGTTCATCGTCTGAGGCCTTAGGAGAACAGTCTTTGTCACTTTGCTGTTTTTTCCATTCTTGGCTGTATATTTTGTAAATTGCCTGGGGAACTCCTTATTTTGGTGATTTTTAGAGGAATATTCCTCTGTAAAGTGTAATGTGATGCACAAGGAAAATGTTAAGACATCAGAATTGGGAATCACATTAGAAAAATTGAAGACTTCGTGCGAGAAAGTTTTATAACGAATAATATCAGTGTATGAAAGTATTTTTAATTTTTGTGAAAATCAGGTGATTGTGATATTTTATCATTCCATTGAAGAATTTTAGAACAACAGTGAAAATAAGCAAGAACAGGATTTAATTTTTGTTCATGTGAAAATTGAATTTAGTTAGAATATCCTGTAAGAATATCCTGTAGTGCATATTCAGGGAGTTTTTTGTTTTATAGAGAAGTGAGAGAGATGTGCTTAGAATTTTCCAAAGGTTAATTAATTAGCAACGAGTGTACTAAGTTCAAGGACTGTAGTTGCCATCCTTCATAGTTGACTGGTAGTGAAATAATTAATTGAAACTCTTATATCTTTATATTATTATACTGCTCGCAATTCCAACTGGCAGCCCTGAAACAACGAATCAGTGATCAGTTGAAGTCTTTTCGACTGACATCGGGCATTTTCAATTTATAATGTGCTGAAAATTCTTGGCGAGACTAAACAAATAAGTGTTGAATAAACAGCATGTTGCCAAATGTACTGTAAAATAGGGGAGAGAGAGCTGGTGGTCTGGCTCTATTGGTGTGCACTTCAGCCTTGAGTTCAGGAGGAGTGTTATATGAAGTCACCCTTCTCAAATACTCGCATACATAATGATGCTAAATGTATTGGCAACCCAAGTTATGACCACCTTTCACTGAAAATGAAGTTATGGGAGAGTTGTGTTTCATGAAAAATCTTGTTGTTTGAGTTTATTTTTTAGGTTCATTTATGTACAGAAAAGCAGAGAGGACCTACAGTTTAAAGTGCAATCCGAACCACTATGTGCGTCCACCGGGTGCATGGCAATTTGTTTTAAAAAATAATTGGATTTATTGTTGTCAAAAATTAATTTTAATTCATGCTATGGGAATGAGAGATGCGGTAATAGATAATTAAGGTACTCACATTTTCCGCGAAGCTGTTTTATATTATTTTCTATTAATTTCGGTAGCCACTGCCACCATTCTCGGAATTTGTTGTGTTGTTGCTCGGCTTCTGTTTTTTTTTTCCTAAATCGCCGCTAGGTGTGCTGCTCTCACATGTATGTCTGCTTATATGTCGTCTGCTGTTCCGTTACTGCAGCAATTAACGCCAGTGAACAGCAGACGACACATACGCAGACATACAGGCGACAGCAGCACACTTTGCGCTATTTCAGAAAAAAGAACAGAAAGGCGCCAAGCAACAACAAAACGAGGATGGTGGCAGTGGCTACCGAAATTAATAGAAAATAAGGTAAAACAGCTTCGTGGAAAACGTGAGTACCGTAATTATTTTAAGTTACTGCTGATGAACTTAATAAGCATATTGCAAAATTATGTAGGGATTTAAGCTACTGTTATTTTGATGTCATTATGTAGGTATTAAATAAACCTACACATACCTACAATATACATGTTCTTTAACTGTTAACACTCAAAATATTTTTAAAATAAGGCTACTATTTTTCGTCATCAAAACCATAAATATGTAACATGGCCATGATTTATATTGGTGGAAACTAAGACCAGCAGGGTGGACAAGAGGGAGCATCACCTTGCCTGGCTGAAAATTTTATCTCAGACTTCTCCTACAAACAAGGTACCCGATCCAAAGACCACATGTAGAAAATTGGTTGTAATCTATCTAGCAGTTATTTATTTCTAATGACCGACTGACCAAAATAATGAAATCAAGAGAATAGTAAATATTAAAGAAATTAACTACTCACTCAGTCCACACTGCCCTGCTTTGTACTTCAGAATTTTCCTTTCCCTTCTGCCTTATCCGTATTATTACTGCAGTCGCTGCATGCTTTGTAACTAACTTCCCTCCAAATATTCAATAAAGTTAAATATTACGTATGTATATATTTTCGCTGTGTAAACACTTTACACTGAAACAGGAACAATCTTTGGACAGTGCAACAATTTTGCAAAGCATGAACAGGCACACAATGATAACACCTGACTGATCAACATTTTTCTTGCACGGGTTGATCGACTACAATGCCACAAGGACAGTTTATTTTGCCCAAGCTGCATTAAGCAAAGGCAATGCAAGACATTGTTTAAAACACGGTGGACAGATACAGCTATGTTGCAAAAAGTAGGTCAGCTGCCAGTTGGGTCTGCGATCAGCATAGGTGACTCTGTGATTTTACGTTTTGTACATATTCATATTACACCTGCACATTGTGACACACATATATTCACAAATCAAGTGTAAATTTCATTGTGTTCTTTTATTCTTAACAATCATTTTTTTATAAGCAAATAATGCATAAATGTAAAACAGTTATGGCATTTTCTTCAAGGATATAGCACATTGCGAATTAATTCTTTTTGTTGTGATTATGAGGAAATGCAACAAAATAGGGAAAGAAAAATATTAATTCTTAAGGTTGTATTATTATGCCACAGGAGTGGTTACAAACTTGTTTTTAATTCTCTGAAATCAGTTTATGCATAAAAATCAAATGTAACTTCAAAGGGTACAAGCCAGTGTGCACCTGATCTGTATATAGTTGAAACTGTATAATTTTAACTTGCAAACCAGTTATTTATGATAGCGTCAGTAGCTAAGTATTTATTACACTGTGTATACTACTACATTATCAGTTTTCATGCACATTTTTGCATTTGAAAGACAAGTAAAATTTAAGGCACATAGGTATGATGTTTTCATAAATTAGGAAGCTACATCTTTTGATGCTTGTGCCATTTCTTCCATAATATAATCATTGCAATGTTTACTACAGGTAGGTAAGATGAAGAATACTTCCTTCATGTGTTATAATTTACGTTCGCTTTATATTAAATTTTCACAAATTTCTGCTAATATTGTGCACAAGTAGTGAATATTTAATTACTTTTCACATTTCATATGTTCACCATCTTATCTGTGACATGAATAAAATTATGCATATATATTTTTGTGTAAGTAATGCAGTGCCATGTAAACTCCCCCATTCAAAAATATTACAAAGCATGCTCTTGTGTAAATCTTACAGATTTTAGAATATCTATGCTGGAAATATGTTTAGGCATTGAGAGTTGGTTATTAGTGGTATCAGAGTATATTTGTGTAATGTTCAATAAATCTGTGGATCGACATGGTACGAGTAGAATATCTTTGTTCTGATATTTTCAAGATTTCAGAATGATAAATTGCTGCTAGGAGTATGATAATCCGTAACAGCAAACTTCTGTCTCAGCTTAGCCTTACATTTCATTGTTATAACTTGACTTCCATAACTTGATTAAGATATACACTGATTAAATATGTGCTACAAATTAGATGATTATCATAGAGTAGGCAGTTTCTGTGATATGAAGGACCATGTCCACCTTTATGTATTCTATGTGTGTGTGCACGTGTGAGCGAGAGAGTGAGAGCAATAGTTGTAGTTAAACATAATTTACAAGTATTGCTTGTGGTTTCTCATTCTAATCTGATTCTGAGTAGAAAATTTACTTTTGTTAATATGGTCTGTATAGTACAATTTGGGAAAATTGCTTCCATATTTTGATAGACCATAAGTCTTATTGTCAATAAGTGCATAATAGAACTTATTAAGTAATATGTTGTTAGTTTACAGCTCTATTATGATGTAAGAACAAAATTGTGCATAATGTAAAAGTAGTGTTTTTTAATAATTGTTCTTGGTATAGTGCTAATTGTCATAGGACACCAAATAAGAAAAACGGTAATACATGAACAGGTGGTTTTCATAACGTTCTAATGTCAATGAAACTCTTTTCATTAAGAAATTGTGCATTATAATATAAAAATGTTGATAGCTGCTTTCTGTAACCAGACTTGATTCCTAATGTAAACAATTCTAAGGTTTGTTGTAACAACTGAACTACATTATTTTCTTTTGCTTGTAACAAGACAGTGGTGAGATCAATGTGAAATGTGATTTAAAAAATCATGTGGTAATCTTGTTAAGGCTTGATTTTGTATTAATTTTCATACTTATTTGGATATTACAAATAAATCATTGTTGTGTTTTATGATATTTAGGAAATAAATGTATATGTGATTTCTTCCATTTATTGCAATGTTGATTGCTTACAGAAGAATTGATTTCCTTGGTTTTGTATTTTGTTGTTATGAAGCCGGATAAGTATAATTTCAAGTGTGCACATTAACATTTCTCATTCTGTCTCAGCAATAATAATAAATACTGTGTATCTAAAAAGATGGATAAATTAAGTCCCTAACAGGATAAAACACATTCATATCCTTCCACTGTTTGTGTAATTCCTTGACGTGATCTGTAGACAGAAACTTTACGTGCACCCAGTTCTGCGCAGAAGTGATTTTTAGCTCGATCTTCATTTGTGAAATCTAGGAATAAATATTCAACTAACTGTACAATAAGGTGATTTCACATGTAGTCGATGCAAAGGTTCTTTCTGGGGTATTGGTTTCCGTTATCTACCCTCATGTTCATAAATTAAGGATAATATAGGTTTTGGTGCCCCACGATACAGCACTGAAACAAACTAGTTGTGGTAGCACAGACACATGTTGAACACACAAGAAAGACATGCACATACCCTGTTTAACCCTGTTTATTGCAGAAAACGTGAGAAAAACCAAAGAGCGCACATATGATACAAAGCAAGGGAGATTGTAAATTGTTGTTCCACAGTTCTTTGAGCATGTGCACAGGTTTCAGTATGGAATGTGATGCCCATGCACATTGACACATGCAGTACAACGCCTTGGCATACTCTGGAGGAGGTTGTCGAGCAGCTGTTGGGGTATGGCCTCCCATTCTTGCACCAGTGCCTGTCGGAGCTCCTGAAGAGTCCGAGGAGATGGAAGACGTGCGGCGAGCATGTTCGATTGGGTTGAGGTTGGGGGAATAAGCAAGACACTCCTCCACAATAGCAGCTCGGTGTGGCCTGGCATTGTCATCCATCAGGAGGAACGTAGGACCGACTGCACCTCTGAAAAGAACGAACGTAGTCTTGCAGAATAACATCCCGGTACACCTGACCTGTTACAGTGCCTCTGTCGAAGATATGCAAAAGTGTACGTGAACCTAGGATAATGCCATCCCACACCATGATACCACCACCTCCATACTGGTCCCTTTCGACGATGTTACCGGGTCAGTATCTGTTTCCTGGTTCATGCCTGATGGTTACACGACGAGAATCATTGTTGAGACTATACCTGGACTCATCAGTGAAGAGTACCTGAGACCATTCTTGCATTGTCCATGTCCTGTGTTCTCTACACCAGTTCTTACGGGCTACTCTGTGACCATGTGACAGTGGAATGCAAATAGCAGGCCTCCGGGCTAATAAACCGTGCCTGTTGAGTCGTCTGTACACAGTGTGTCTGGAAACAACTGTTCCAGTGGCAGCTGCAAGGTCTCGATCAAGGGCCCTGGCAGTACTCCATCTGTCTCCGGGCACTTACGGTCAGATACCTGTCTTCTCGTGGTGTTGTACGCTGTGGACGTCCACTGCTGTAGCACCGAGACACGTTTCCAGTCTGTTGGAATCGTTGCCATAATCGTGAGATGACACTTTGTGGCACATGGAGCACCTGTAATATGACCTGCTGTCTTTGGCCCGCCTCTAGCCACCCAAGTATCCTTCCCCTCATTACATCATCAGTATGTGTTCGTTGAGCCATTTCACACACACACCATTCGCACAACCGAACACAACTGCACACTTCCTATAGGCACTGTACTCTGGTCAGCAGTTTCGCTCCTGTGAGTCATTTGTCTGCTTACAGCGCAACCACACACACTGGATCAAGGTCATAGTCAACACAGGTTCTTTGGTACAGTACCCGGACATCATTTCAAGCTGCAACGTGCACATCAAATATTTCTTTGTACAAGATTCAGCATTATCCTTAATTTATAAGCATGAGTGTAGCATATTTGCACAGTGTACAGCTAGTTGCCTACATTTATGCTGTATTTTATAACAATCACAGAAGGCTAGATTTCCTACTTCAACTTAAACTAGTGGTGTAGTACAGTCGGATCCATGAGTATTACCATGCAAATTGTCCATTACCATGTTCGTGCACTTCATTTGACCCAATAAGAGCTTCACGAATTAAGAGAAAACTCAAAACAAACTGCAGAAAACTTCTGTACCAGCATACATAATAATCCATCACATAAAAATAGGGATGTGCCATAGCCGATTACAGATGTATGAAAATCGGCCGAAATTGACACATCGGCATAAATCCGATATTTAAACCGGTACAGATTATACTAGAGTTTTTACCTTCTAATAAGTTTTATATTCTAGTTTTGTAAGATTTATTAAAGATTTGGTTATGATTCGTCATTGTTGTAGAGTTTTTGCAATAAAATTATTGCAAACTCATTCAGAGGATCAACCTAACTATAAATCGAAAATAAAACATTACATTGCTGAACCAGGATCTGCTGTTGTATTGGAAATTCAAAAATGAATATTCAAACCTGAAGCAAGTCCTGAGAAAATACTTGGACATACCTGCTGCATCAGTATTCAGTGATTGAGTGTTCAGTGTTGCTGAACAGATTTCAGATAAGAGAAGAAGTAGGTTACTTCCTGAAGTGCTTCCAAATCTCGTGTTTCTGAAGTTGAATCTGGTAGAACAGGAATTCATTTTGCATTTCAAAAAAATTTCTGGGGAACTAATGTTTAATCTCTTGAGAATCCATGTTCTCCTTAAAGGTTCACATAAAATTTTGTAGATGTAAATGTACATTTGCATCTCTTGAGAATATATATGTATATACATATGATATGCAATAGAAATATACATAGCAAATTTATATTTGTCATGCTGAAAATAACATCCCATTTCTGTTTAATAATCTTATGTATCGGAATCTGTTAAATATCGGTATCGGTTCCAAAAATTATCTGTGAGTACATCGGCATCGGTAAATTTTCAGCTTCGTCACATCCCTACATAAAAACATAGGATGCAAGAGAAAAATTAATGAAAATAGTCATGGACAATTTGCATGGTACATTGTCATAGTCTAGGTTCGCCTTGCATGATACTTGTTGGTAGACTTTTTGTTCCCACAAGGCATTTCGCAGACCAGACAAGCTAAAAAGATGGAGGAAGAATTTTCTAGGTGAATAGCTACTGTCGCTATTTTCCTTACAATTGTCAAAAATTAATCTTCAATGTCCGGACAGTCAAATTTACAACCACTCCTGTATTTACATTGAGGATGGATGGTTGAAATTTTGACCAGCAGCACACATCAGCACTTAACCTACCATTTCTTGAAAACTATACACTATATTTTAGTTCTGTCTTTTTTTTTTTTGTTCATTAGTATACCTCTAAAGTTATTACGTACTCTATTTACAAAGCAATATATCCATTATTAACAACCGCCACTGAAAAATTTAAATTCTAAATATAAGAATGAGTAAAAAGTAACATCCAACCCCCCCTCCCCCCGAATGTTGCAACACAATCATTACATATCCTCATAGAGTATACCTACCTAGTACAGCTACCCTTCGAGAAAAACATTCCACTAGGTTGTGGTAAATGTCTGATAATAGTCACTTCCATTTCTCCTGCAAAATGGCAAACAGCTCAGGGCTTTTTTTTTTTCTAATCAGTTTGGCCTGGATTACAACCAGCTCTCGCAACTAATCCCACAGATGTTCAGTGGGGTTGAGACCAGGACCAAAGGTTGCCTGCAAGGGGGAGCCTGAGGCCCTCCCCCCCCCCTCTTGAATTTAATGACAAATTATTGTTTTTGGTTTAGAAAGAAATACATTTATGAAAAACATTGTTACTTCGTTCGCAATACATCTGTTACTGTAAGACGCACACACTTCAAGTTATACCAGCAAAAAAAGCATGATTTGTTATTGGTATCGGGTGCATTGTCTGCTGCTATTACTCTGGTTTCAATTTATGAATCACTTCACTAAACCAGGCTTCAAATCTTTGTCTGTCCATTTCTTGCTGATAATCACCCTTCCCTTTCTTTGCACCGAACAGTAAATATGCGACTTCAACAAAGACTTCATTGCCGCCAGAGGGTGAAACAATAAGCCTCCTCCTTCCCTCCCTTTCTCGTCGGTTTCTTCAGCGCTGGCGGTGGTATAAAAAAAATAATTGTATGCCTCCACCCCTCCCCCCACCGAGTTAAAGCAAGTCTGGTTCAAATAATAAACATGTTTCTTCTCACGGCGATATATTTTAATATAACGGAGATTCTTTTGTCGTCAAACAACAAACAATCGTTTCCTCTTCCTAAACTTAAACCGCAAATCATTCAACACCCGTGATACAGTTGCACCGCACATTGACGGCAAATCACCTCGCGCCCTGTTTTACTTTGATCTTGTTGCCGTAAGGAGGATTATGCATTTTAACTTGCTTGATTTGAACAGCTTTTCCCTTCGGATGAAATCCAAAATAACACTTGCTGAACAGGAGACCTTGATTCAGCCATTCTCTGTATAGCACGATTATTAATCACAATAAACGTAGGGTTAAAATAGTGGCATGTGCAGCACTGGTATCACGGATTCCACGTGCTCTGCAACGTATTCAGTCTTGCTCGACTCACTCTTCGGCTTCAACGATTCCTCAGCGCAATACAAACTCCAGTTGGCGAATCTGCAGATCAAAGTTCGTCTGCACAGTGATTGACACCGATCAAGTACATACCTGTTCACGGATGTATTATTTTGTCTGTATTTTACAAATTAAATAACTGATTTCTTGCTAGTATGCAGTTGTGTAGGAATAGAACCCGTCTCAGTGAAACTATATTCTGCGTGCGCCTTTGGATCTGCATATGCGAAAACCTGCTGCAAAGTTGATCAGACACTTGGCTTAGACCTTAAACTGTCGTCTGTTGACAGTTGAATGAATCTCTGACTTACTTCACGTCTTCTGTACTGTAACTGTACTGTAACTTTAACCCGTCCATGTATAAAGTTCTCACATACGCTATCCATAATAATTACACAAAAATTCTTATCATAGCAGATGCTTTAAGCGTATTAATGGCGATGAGTTTCTCATATCCTCAGATTTGTAAACATCCTTTATTTATCATCCTTATAATCCAACAAACCCAGTATGCTAAGGGAAGAAATGTCAACGTTCAGTTTAGGTATGTAAAGGCTCACCAAGTAAATATGGGAAATGAACGTGTGGACATATATGCCAAAGCCGCTCGATCATCGGAATCTACCTCACTTGCGAGACTTCCATACACGGATCTTCTCCCGAGAGTTAAGATAAATGGAAACAGTGGTGTGTGGAACAATTTCAATCCGCGGGCAATACATATAAATGGTTTGCAGAACATTCACAAAATAAACCTTGGTACTACGCATATAATCTTCCAAGATCCGTTATTATTTTTATAATACTACGTACGGGTCATGTTCGCACTAATGATCATTTAGCACAATTACATATTACAACAAAACAAGCCTGCACATGTGGACAGGGTTGGCAATTTTTTTTTAAAAAAAAACATTTTTTTTTGTTTAAAACATGTTTGTTTTTTAATCATAGTTTTAAACGAATTAAAAAAACATGTTTTAAACAAAAGAAACTCAACCTTTTCCCAGTAAATTATAGTTGAAGTTGTTAAAGAAAAAAAAATCATTTTTATGAGTACAGTGGCAGCAAGGACAGTTTATTTCCCTTTGGAGATAAGGTTTACCTTACTGCAGGGCAATTCATCACGAGTTTCTGAAGACGACAAAGTTCAAACTACGTATCCCGAGAGACGTTTTGCAGTGGAGCGTGTCAATTACGTGTACTGCCGATACCAAGCACAAGACGCAACTGTTCTGTGGTCACGCACATACCCACACACTGCCTTCACTTCCTGTAACTTCAGAGTTGCAGATGGCGTGATTACAACGAATTATAGGGAATTAACCGATGAGTCGTTTTTTTATCTATTTTGGAGCGGAGCAATTTCCAACACAACGAGTTGGACGTTGTGAGATTTTGCAATGTAAATTGCAGTAAATCGCTACAAATTCTCCCCAGACTGGCAAAGAAAAAAATTCCCACTTGAGCATCTTTACAAATATCAAGTCTCTAAAAGGTAGTAAGCACCCAACACACATGATTAATTTAAATATTCAAGAAACCTTGTTTACACCTAGATATAAAGATATGAATAAAATATATAATAAATAGATAAGACCTAGGAAATATCATAAATGCACAAGTTTAAATAATGACAAATCAGATGTCCACATCAAAAGGATAAACTCAAAATTGAATTGATTTTTTATAAATACATACCAATAATATAAGACAAGGAATTGAAGATTCCATAGTAAGTATTTTAAGAACACATGAGAAATACACATTATAAAACTGCAAAAGGAAATACCACCAAAGGATATACATACATATATATGCACTTACAGAAAAGTTAATGGCGTATGTATGAAGTCCATCAAACGATTAATGACAATTCCAAAAAATGACTAGATACAAAAAGTTTAAATTTACACTATTAACCTGTAACACACTGACATTATGATCAAGAAAGGTATTAGCTTTTATACAATTGAAAAAAAGGAATATATATACAAAGATGATGTTGATCCTGAAAGAAAATTTGCGTAGAATATGCGTTGTTTGTAGATCTATACAATATATCCAATAAAGAATCATAATACGGAAAATGCAGTTGCATAAGCGATGATCTGATGTATGATGCAAAAGATGTAATAATCCATGTACGTGTCCTAAATATGCCAGGATTGATTTGGCAAATGAGATAGACGAATGTTTCCTCGTAAAATACATGAAAAGAAAATTAAAATATTGAAGAGAAGAGCATATAGGAAAGAAAGAGGAAAGATTGATTGAAAAAGGGACGTTAACTGAATGAGCATCTTTACAAATTATCTAAAGTCAAAGTTAAGCTTATATGCAAAAGCAAGTGAATGTAACGTTAAAGCCTCTTAGATGAAAAAGCAACAAATATATTACCAATGATAAAATGAAATGTATGAAAATTAATTATATGCAAATGGCATTTTAAACCATATATAAAAAATGACATTATACGAAGCTAAAGGAGCTTGGAGAGTCACATCCGGAGAAGGAGAAGGATCACGAATATGATAGGGCTTAATATGAGAAATGTGGACCTTTCTTACAAAGACCTGAGTATCCGGATCGATGAGTAATACTGTAACTGGACCCAAAAATTTGAAAATTTGGGTAGGACCCGACCAACGTTCTTGTAATTTTGCTGAAACCTTTTGTAAGGCATTACTCTGTGGGAAGGTTCGAAAAAGAACCAAGTCGACAACTTTAAATGTAGATGCCTGTCGTTTTGGATTATACTTTGTCTTACGAGTATACCATGCTTTCTGTAAATGGTGGTAAGCTTGTGCACGTTCAGAGGAAGGAGGACCAGCTAATTCTGAGTCAGTTTGAAGCTCCCAATGAAAATTCATCGGTCCGTCAATGTCGTGGCCGAATATTATTTGAGAGGGAGATGTCTAAATGCTATCGTGAACCGCAGTATTAAATGCAAAAGCAATAGCCTGAAGATGAATATCCCATTTAGTATGATCGTCGGAATGGTAACTGATGAGTGATGCCTTAATGTTACGAATAAAACGCTCGGCTAAAGATGGATTCGGGTAATAGGCGCTTGTGTATATATGTTTGACTTGTGACTCGAATAGAAAGTTATTTAAAAGACGAGACCTAAAGTAGGAAGCATTATCAGAAACTAGTTCACAGGGTGCACCAAAGGTAAGAAACAAGCAGCGAAGTTTTTCAACCACTTGAATAGAGGTAGCAGAACGAATCGGATATAATGAAACCCATTTCGAAAATGCATCCACTACTACCAAAATGAAATTATTTCCTCTGGAAGAACGGACTAAGGGTCCCACAAGGTCTATATAAAGACGACGCCAAGGGTGTCGAATAACTTCAGAAGACAGAAAGCCCGGAGGCTTACGAATCGCCAATTTAGCCTTCTGACAAACATCACAAGTTCGAATATATTGCTTAATGTCCTGGCGACATGTAGGCCACCAATAGATAGAATTTATCTTTTTTGTACATTTATTTATGCCAAGGTGTGAACCACCACAAGGTGTGTCGTCATAATAACGACATATTAAATGCTGCAAAGACTGAGGAACAACAACCAATGACGAATTTGTACGAGGAGGTTGCCATACCAAAAGATCTTGGTATAAGGCATAATATTTATCTGGTCGGCCTGACTTAAGTGTTTGGATGATAGGGATTAACTGGGTGTCCTTTTGTTGCAAATCGATAATATCTGTCTTGTTAAAAGGAATAATTTGAAGTTTTGGGGCTGCACAAGCCAGAGAAGTTATAGGTATTTGTGAAGATTGAAATTCCTCTGGACAAAACATACGGGAGAGGCAATCAGCTACGGGATTGAGACGGAAAGGAATGTGTTCAACAAGGTAAGAAAAGCAGGACAAATATAACAATTATCGACCGAATTTTCCATATTGTTCCGGGTGTCGAAGAAGCCATGATAAGACCTGGTTGTCGGTCTGTAATGTAAAGGGTTTTGCCGTAAGGTATGTTTCAAATTTCTTAGACCAAAAACGATGGCGCAACATTCAGCCTCATAAATTGACTGGTGCCGTTCCAGGTCGGTACGCTTACGAGAAGCGAAGGCAATGGGACGCAAGGAACCATCAGGCTCTCGTTGATTGAGGGTAGCCCCAAGTGCTAAACTAAAAGCATCACACTGTAAGACAAACTCACGAGAGAAGTCTGGCAATGCCAACACAGTATGTTCCAGGAACACCCGTTTAAGTTTGTCAAATTGAATTTGATCGTCATGTGTCCAAACAAAGGTGACCCCCTTTTTCTTTTTGTCGGTCAAAAAACTGGTAATGTCTGCGTACGAAGGTATGAACTTATTATAATACGCCAATAGTCCAAGGATACGTTGAAGAGCTTTCAAGTTCTTAGGGGAAGGAAGGTCTTGAATCGTGGAAATACGTGCAGGGTCCAAAATTAGCTGGCCCTCTCGCAGAATATACCCGAGATATTTAACTTCCCTCTGCAACCATTTGGATTTGGACAGATTTACCGTTAGCCCCGCTTCACGTAAGGCTTGTAATACCAATTGAAGATGCTGAAGGTGAGTATTTTCGTCAGGGCTGTAAATAAGCAAATCATCAGCATAATTTATTAAGAACTTATACTTGAATTTGCCCAAAATCTTATCTAAAGCACGTGTTAACAGCTGTGCCCAAATTTATTCCAAAAGGAACTCTATTGTAACGGTATTGTCCGAAGCAGGTAACAAAGGATGTTAAATTTTTGCTTGGTTCGTCCAAACGAAATTGATGAAAACTTTTACATAAGTCTAGACATGAAAATACCCTTGCCGATTGTAAGTGCTGAAAAATTATATCAATCTTAGGCTGGGGAAAATTGTCATCAGCTATTAAACGATTTAATTGCTTATAAGAGCAAACTAGACGATGTCCACCATGAAACATGACGATGCATAAGAACTTGAACATTCTTCAATAATGTTTTGTGATAAAAGATCTTCAATTTGTGCACGTAAGATGACTGTTTGCGCAAGATTCAACTGAAAAGGTTTTGTACGGAATGGTACATCAGTTATAATAGGGATGGAAACTGGGTCTAATTTGCATTCACCAACACGTTCTGTAACCACATCCTGAAACTCCTTTAACAGTGAGTAGTAGATGGGGACCCCGCCAACGTCGGTCGCTATTTAATATTCGCAATTAATTTGCACGTACTTATAACTAATTTGCACGGGTTTTAATTAATTTGCACGTACTTAGAATTCATTTGCAAGTACTTAGAGTACTTTACATTTATGTATTTGCATGTTTATAACTTTTTATGAATATATATTTATTTATTTTATGAAAAATATGTATATAAAAGGTAATTAGAGGTACTAAATGCTATGCATATGTTTTTCTATTCATTACTGCAAAGTATGTAATGTATAAATCGATAATATTAATGTTTATAATATTGAAAATAAGTTTTCTATGGTTTATGAACTGCTATGAACGGAGGTAATGGGTGTAGGTACAGGTCCAATTACGAAAGAAGACGGTCCCGGTACTCGAACCCGCGATATGTAATATTATTAATTAGTACTATGTAATAATGTTATATGGCATGTAATATATTGAGCGGAGACGAACTATGTATAACGTGTGAGCTGAGTCTGATGCCAGACAGAGAGAATGAATTAATATTCAGCGCAGGTAGACGAGAAAGGAATTTGGGGGAAGCGCGTTCAAGGTCAAATGACGTCAGAATGTCAGAACAAAGAAGGAACCTGATTCACCAATCAGAGAACGCGTCGGTAGATTTTCAGAACCGGTTTTTTCCAAGGTCAACTAGTACGCAATAACAGGGGAAAGCTATGCAATACTGTAGGGCAGGGGAGGGATTGAACCAGACAACAAAGGATGTCTGGAAATGCGCAGCAAGGGTTAAATTTTTTGAAGCTATGCGTCGCTTGTAGAACCGGTTTCCGCCGCCAATTAATATTCCGCTCAGGTTTGCCTCCAAGGCACAAGACGCTTTAGCGCGTGTTTCAGGGTAGAGCGCTTGCATGTTAGAACAGGTTTTTGTCAAAGCAAGCCAAGTTTGCCCAGAACACAAGAAAAAAGGATTTTGGGATATCCAATTAGATTGGAGCGAGAACTTTAATTTGAACAAGGAGAACGAAGCGTAAGGGTTTTAGTCTGTACTAGGAAGAAGGGAGAGCTATTAGGGACGGGGCCTACAGTTTTCACCATTTGCTTTTATCACGGGGTAACGAACCTAGGACCCTTTGACAGGGGTTTATCCAGGATTTTTCCCTTGGGGGGGTGTTGGAAAATTTTGGGGGGGTGTAAGTTTGGGGAAGTTAAGTGCATATTTTGGACCGTTTTAAAAATGTTCGCCCTAATTAA
Source organism: Lepisma saccharinum (assembly GCF_977018435.1). Taxonomy (NCBI): domain Eukaryota; kingdom Metazoa; phylum Arthropoda; class Insecta; order Zygentoma; family Lepismatidae; genus Lepisma; species Lepisma saccharinum. Next base: position 36,081,930 of record NC_139255.1, on the reverse strand, counting down.
ATTTGTTCATGGATGATTCTAGATATTAACCCCCCCTCCTTTCCCTTCACGTAACATTTCAGAAGAAAAAAGATGTCAAATACAGGAAAAGATGGAAAATAGATTAATGTTAACATTTCAGTTTAACGTTTCGAGTATTACTTTCCTTCCGATAATATTCAGTACTTGATTTAATCAATCGTTAGACAAAACACAAGGGATGACATTAAAAAAACACAAAATTTTAACATATTATTACCAGGAATCATTTCATGCAATTCTTAAGCTAGTTATAAAGAAATTAGGAACATTTGCGCAATATTTTAACTGTATTTGTATCGTTCTTGCCGTAGGTGTAACTCGGAGTTCAACTTGGGGGTGCCCAATTGAAATATCAATGAGAATGCATTGCATTGGTGTGCGCGCACTTGCCTGTCTGAAGTAGTAGTAATAAATACAGATATAATATGACTTAAATAAATTATGACACTGCCAGCGAAGGGAGCGAGAAATTTTTTGGAAGTATTTCTTTGCGAACTGATTATGCATATTATTAGTTAAACATAGCGACAGTATCCCATGATGTTTACTCTTTACAATCTTGCTTTGCTCGTTCGTTGAAGACTTCAATATGAAATTCCTTGACCGATTTCGTTCAAAAGCAATATCAGGTATCTATCAAACGTGCATCCCAACTTCCCACTATATTTTAACGTCTTCATGGCCATGCTCTAAATATATCGAGTTTCATTACTTTATTTCAGTTTGTGAATCATCGTTTAAACAGAGATTTGAAACCACCAGCAGAATTTGGAACTCACTCGCTACATAGAACTATTAAAATTATACATGCATATTTTCTAACTGTTAGAACATGAGGGGGCAGGGGGCATGTGGTGAGGGAAACAGGACGCCGAAAGCAAGATTGTAAAGAGTAAACATCATGGGATACTGTAGCTATGTTTAATTAATAATATGCATATGCATTATACCCTTACTAATCTTTGCAAAATTCGCTTGGCGCTTTTGAGAGTTTATCTTTCAAATACTAAATGAGAGACTAGGGAATTAGGAGTCACGTGCCTCTTTGTCTTAAAAGAAAATGAAATAACATGTGCAAATAAACGCATGGCATGTTAACTGCAAAAGGAAGGCAAGGAATTTTCACTTCTAAATTGAGGCAATGCTTTATTTTCAATTATTTAAAAATTGAATAGCATTTATTTCACTGTTCAACACAAAGAGCACAATGAACCACGTTTTCCAGCAGGTAGTGGCAAGCGCCGTCGTGCCCTCACTGGTGCGCCTATGGTCAGATATAAATTTGGGACTTAATGTAAATTAAATTTCTTTTATGTTTAATTCCTTACACTCAGGCCCGTAGCCAGGAATTCTTTGTAGGGGGAGGGGGGCAAAGTCAATCCTAGAGGGGGCAAATTTTTAATATATTGTGTCGCATTGGCAGATATAGCAGGGTACACAGAGGCACTTGACACCTCCCCCAAAAGAGATAAGTAGATCGACCACAAGGAAAAAAACCTTGGGACGAGAAGTCCCCGCGCAACATTCCCTTCTTCCCTCCACCTCGGGCCATAAGGAAGCATGGTCAACTCTCCCCCTCCCCTACTCGCGGGGGTACGGTGCACAGGACTCGGGGGTCTGCGCAGGTTGTTTTGTTCGTGGTTCCACTATAACAGAAAAGGGATGATATCTTGAAACTGCAACGGACAAAAAAGAACTTCGAGGAACATCAAATGTCATTTTTTCGATAATGGCCTTTCCAGATTCACAAAGAATATAAGTTTAACATAAATTGGCTAATAGGGACTGTATCTACTTGATATTTACAGGTTGATAATGTTAATAGACGATTAATGGGCCTCTCTGCAGAACTGATTAAGGGAGCCCTTTATAAATCATGCTTCATAATGATTCCCTCTAGTTTCCAGTATGCAAGATTTTTCCGCACAAAGGAATCTAACGAGAATCCAACAACACCATTGGGTTGTGTTATGCAAGAAAATCGAATTCATTAAATAATAATGGTTACATATTATCTACACTTGGATGAATTGTGTAAAAATTTGTAATACATTTTTTTTTGTACTTGCAAAAAGATGTGTTCCTTAGTCCACCATGGACTCTATTTCCTTCAAAGGGGAGACTCTTGCATCACTACAGACAATGTTTGGCTACTGATTACGTTAACCATTTTGCAAAATATTGTGTGAATTGTATTATATTATACATGTTTTTACACCTGACAAACAAATAGGAATACGTTGATTGATCAATGACTTCTTGGATTACAGTATCATCATAAATATTTCCTATTATGTTTCATAGAAAGAAATTGTTTTAATACGGCCCAAATAATTTTACGGGGCGGCATGGCATTCTCTTTAACATTTCTTTTTTTCATATAGGTCGTTTGGCTCCGAGAGCCGACTCCCACCTACCCATAGCTATGGCTCTGAACTTGGACTATAAGAATAGCAGATATTGCGAGCGAAGCGAGCAAGAAAATTTTACGAAATGTATTTTTATTTGTATAAAATTTGAAATCGAGAGGGGGGGCAAGTACCTCTTGCAAGTGCCCTTGGCCGTCTCGAAGAAAAATGCAAGGAACTCGTAAAACCTAATTCCATCATGAGTATCCAATTGTCCTGCTCTTCTTAGATTCTCCTAGTCTTGTTTTTTTTTTTTTTTTACTTCAATGTTTGTTCCCCTAGAATGGACTTCCGTCCAAGGTCGGGAGGGTGGGGGGGGGGACAATACCCCCTGTCGCCTTGTGGTTGCGGCACTGTTTATGAGTCTCTCTTCATCAATTTCACGTCATCAATCATTGTTGCGATTAACTATAAGCGGCAGAAAAGCAACGCTAAGTAACAAAAATTAAATATCCACTCCCTCTCTCTACCACATGAATCACTATTACCAAAAAGGGAATTTCCCCCCCCCCCCCAATCCTGATACGACATTATACTGAATCCCACACACCTTCATAAATCACAAAATCATTAAGTGTCTTTGTTATGTTGCTAGAGTAATTGTAAAGATTAGTGAGAATTCCAGGTGTTCTGTATTTTTCACAAGGGGGGGCAAAGCAGGCTCTCAGGGGGCAGTTGACCCCTGCCCCCTCTAGCTACAGGCCTGCTTACACTTCCTTTGCTTCCTCTGAAAAGTTGAATAAAATTAAACATGTCATTATGTCAGTAAACCGACTAGATACAAAGAGAAAGACAATTTTTACTAAAGCTATATCTTTGCAAACTGACAATAACTTTAATTTAATAGGGTACCAGTAATTTCACAGGGCACCACGACGTTAACGCTTTTCTATTTTTATCTGTTTTGCTTGTTTGGCACCCCATTTGTACTTAGCGCCCAGGCAAGCACCCCACGTGGACCCTCCCCCTTTTACAACTCTCTTTCTAATAGTATATAATTTCTTTTACAAAGGTAAGAACTCTTGGAGCCACAAAAATGGTCATCAACTATAGACGTTAATGAATCACTTAGGTTCTTCATGAAATACTTGCCATTTTATATCGAATACTCAGTCAGTAAATTTTATATTGGTACTTTATGAATATCGGTTGGAAGAAATTATACCTACATATAGTGTCACTGATTTTCTACTCACCACTTTCGGTTTCTTTCTGTCTGGTTTTTCATTTTCTCTATCTCCTTCAGACAGTTTTGCAGTAAAGTTTCAGACATTGTTATACACTAAACAGAACGATAACACACGAACGGAGATGCTATACTGAGACTGACCTAAGGCATTTGACTGTTCTTTTCTCTACCACTCCCAAATCATTCATCTCGCCAAGTTACAGAAAATAGTGTTGCTAACCATAGTAACAGAATTCACTACAAGGAGTCAAACCTATATCTTTGAATTTCATCCCTTACTTTTATCGTACATTTCTCACATGAAAGAATCGAAAGGAAAATGCAACAAAATGTAAATTTCATTGACTCAGGGGTTGAATAATTGAATTTACGAATCTGTAACGTATATAAGAAATATAAACGCTAAACTGTCAACACTGTGCGCGGAATTTGCTCCCTGGAAGGAGGGTGAGAGGTCAGTTTGACATTTTCCAGATGGCAATGTCCCTTCTCTAGAGCTGACCGAAGCCTTGTCAAGGGAGCTGGTGTTTCCAGGAAATGACGATGCTGCACTTTGACACTTTGGATTTAGTTGATCGAAAGGTCCATTGGACTACGCTTCTTCAGCTACAAATGATTCCTTTCTGTTTATGTTGAAGTATTTTACACCCCCCCGGTAGGGGGGTGTTCCACTTTTCTGCTTGGGGGGGGTGTTCACCAAAATTTGGGAGGGTGTTGGGGGGGTGTTAGGGGTGTGTGGATAAATCACTGCCCTTTGATTATTGATTTAGGTAGTAAATGTATGTTACTGTGTGCTATTTAACTTAATTTTGAGTTTATTTTTTACCAAACTTTGACTTTATGTCAAACATTTTCACAGCTTATCCTTATTTTTACAAAAATAACACTATTTGTACTATTCAGGCAACACTTTTATTAAATTTTGGACTCACAAAGACATTTTTTCAACGTTTAACTTATTATTTTAGAACTTTATATTAATTTTTTACCAAAATAACACTATTTGTACTAATGAGCAACATTTTTTATTAAATTTTGGACTCACAAAGACATTTTTTTCAACGTTTAACTTATTATTTTACAACTTTATATTAATTTTTTACCAAAATAACACTATTTGTACTAATCAGCAACATTTTTTATTAAATTTTGGACTCACAAAGACATTTTTTCAACTTTTAACTTATTATTTTACAACTTTAAGTTAATTTTTTACCAAAATAACACTATTTGTACTATTCAAGCAACATTTTTTATTAAATTTTGGACTCACAAAGACATTTTTTTTTCTACGTTTAACTTATTATTTTACAACTTTGTATTAATTTTTTACCAAAATAACACTATTTGTACTAATCAGGCAACATTTTTTATTAAATTTTGGACTCACAATGACATTTTTTCAACTTTTAACTTATTATTTTACAACTTTATGTTAATTTTTACCAAAATAACACTATTTGTACTATTCAGGCAACATTTTTTATTAAATTTTGTATTTACAAAGAGATTTTTTCAACTTTTAATTTATTATTTACAAGTTTATGCCTATTTTTTACTCAAATAACACAATTCTATCTGTTCAGGAAAGACTTTTAGTTACATTTTTGACACACAAAGTGTGTGTTCTCAACTTCTATCTGTTTATTTCACAAGTTTAGGCTTATTATTACCAAAATAATACAATTCAATCTGTTCAGGGAAGACTTTTAGTCGCATTTTCGACACACACAGTGTGTGATCTCAATTTCTATCTGTTTATTTCACAAGTTTAGGCTTATTATTACCAAAATAATACAATTCAATCTGTTCAGGAAAGACTTTTAGTTATATTTTCGACACACAGAGTGTGTGATCTCAACTTCTATCTGTTTATTTCACAAGTTTAGGCTTATTATTACCAAAATAATACAATTCAAACTGTTCAGGAAAGACTTTTAGTCGCATTTTCGACACACAAAGTGTGTGTTCTCAACTTCTATCTGTTTATTTCACAAGTTTAGGCTTATTATTACTCAAATAACACAATTCTATCTGTTCAGGAAAGATTTTTAGTTACATTTTCGACACACAAAGTGTGTGTGCTCAACTTTTATTTGTTTATTTTACAAGTTTAGCCTAATATTTACTCAAATGACACTATTTATATTATTCAGGCACCATTTTTATTACATTTTGGACTCTCAAAGACACACACACACACACACACACAGAGAGAGAGATAGAGAGATTTTTTCCAAGTTTACAGGATTATTCTCTAGTTTACTCAAATAACACAATTTAGATGTGTTTTGAATTATATTTTGGATGCAAAAGTATGTTTTGACAAGTTCTACCCTTTTATTTTACAAGTTTAGGCTTATTATTACTCAAATAACACAATTTAATCCAGTCAGGAAGGATTTGTTATTATATTTTGGATGCACAAAGAGAGGTTTTCAACTTTTTTATTGATTTTTTGCAGGGTATGTATTAATTTTTATTTATTTTGTTTTGTATCATATATACATTTACAAATTTTTAACTTAGAGTTTAGTATTTATTTAATTTTTTTCAAAAACACTAAAAAAAAGTACTTTTAGCTAAAATGTAAGCCACAGAATATATTATTATTATTATTATTATTAGGGTTTACTGATTTCCACTATGCTATTTTTGGTTCTGTATTTCTATATGTATTTATTTAGGGCAGGTTACGCCTGCCACGTAGGAAAGTTTGTTTATTTTAGAGTTTGCTGAGTATTTTGTTACTGCTATACTAAGTAAAAGTTTTCTAAATATACCAGATAGAGCTCTATATACTTTTGTTTTTGCTATTTTGGAGATGATGTGATCAGCATCACTCTCCATCTGCTTTTTATTTTATGTACCCAATATTATTTTGAAGCTTAGTGAATTCTAGAGCCTATTTATGCAGGAGAGAGGACTTGAAAATTTTCATCTCAGATAACCCACAACTATTTGTCAGAGTATTTTAAAGGATATTTTATACTTAATATGTGCCACTAGAATATCAAAGCTTGCTTAATTTTTATGTCTGTAACGCATTTATTGTATTTCTAGCTAAGGCTTACTGGATAAAGTACACGAAATGTTTAACATTTCAACTATTTGCTATTATACGAGGGCAATTTTTTAGTGTAACGAAAATTATGATGTGTCTATGAGTTCTGAAACCCCTTTACCGAGGGTCCATATTTGGACGCTTACTAATATTGTTTTTTCCCCTTACATATAACAATTTAACAATATAATTACAATACGAAGTTAACAGACGGCTTAGGGGCCTAGGTCCACTTTCCAAACTTTTTTACTATTCTAGAAGAATTATTTAGCTTTATAGCCTTTTTCAAGGTATTTTTGAAGTATTACTGGCTTCTTTGGGTGCATCAACACTTGGGTTATTTCCATTTGGTTTATTATACGAGGTTTATTTTTTACTCTAAGATCAATATATGTCTCCGAGGACTAAAATACATTTATTGAAGCTAAAAGCTTAGGCTGTAACTAGGGACTTAGCATGTATATCGACAATTTATAGGACAACACGAACCTTACAAAGGATTATAGGTGACGTAGGACCACACGCCAGAGCTTTGTTAATCTGCAAGAAGCAGTTGCAACTAATGCTATGAGGATATAATGTTAATTTTTCATTGTTTCACAAGGAGGCTATTTTTTACACAACCAATATTTGCTTTTTCAAGTAACTACATGTACCAGAAGCACACATGCCAACACTAACTAGATTTTGATTTATACTATCTCAGGTGCTAAATGTATCAAGAACACTGATTGTACATATTTTTGAGAATCCAACTGTATCAGGATTTTTCTATGTAAGTATATTTTTATTGACTGGCTTATTTAACAGATCAAACAGAAAGACGGCAAAATTCACTAAATGTAGGTGATTGCATGGAAATAACTAGATCAAGGGGTGACCAACAGTGAGCTGAATGTATATATAGAGGGTTGCGCTCTATTATTCTCACCTTCGCTGGATTGGCGAAGGAACGCACTTGTGGGCGGTAGAACCTGAACGGGCTCCATCATGGCATCGGAGACTCGAAGCAGATGTTTTGGAGGATGAACCCAAGTAGGGTCATAGGCGCTACGACCAATTTGGTCATTGCTTTTTATATGAGGAACCAATTTGGCCCACTCCCAAAATTAACTTAGATTGCTTATAACTTATGAAATTTGAAGTCTGCACAAGATCCGATGACAAAATCTAAAATTGTAACAACCCTGCCAGGGACTTGAACCCTGGACAGATAGGTTAAAAGCCTAGCGCTATACAAACTAAGCTACCTGCATTTTTAAAAAGTTAGTTATGTTAAGAAATATATTGAAACACCTGAGAACACTCTTGGTCTGGTTCGACAGAGAAGGAGACAACATTTCCAAATTTTTACAGACTGGGTGTATTTTTCCACTATAGAGGCCTTCACTATATGTAATTCGAAACGCTAAAGTTCAGCTAGCTTCCAAAATTGAGGTAAAGATTGTGTTTGGCGAGATTAACAAGTTACAATTATATCCAGTTACGGACAAATAAAGCTAAAAGTCTCAGATTTGCTGTACTAGCCAAGTTTTAGTAACATTTTCTTCACTTTAGTACAAATATCAAAGAAATAGGTATATTTTATTTATAATTTGACAAAATGTACTAGTATTTAATTCACAAAGTTAGGTAAAGAACAGTATTTTTTTAAAATATTGTTACTGCCTTCAAATTTTATGTTATTTAGCCACTAACAACTGGTTTACACTGCTTGGCATCCTTTAAATAGGATAAGAAGGAATTATTTGTTTAGTATTTTTACTACTTTATATTTATTTAAGAAAACAATTCTTCACTTTAACTTAATTTTAACAAATTGTTACTAATTTATATATCAAAGTTATGTTATTTAGAGTGCATAAAGGCGTATAAAGTTAATATTTGTACTTATCAGTTCAACTAACAATTATATTTTACACACAAAAGATACAGTTAAATTACTTGAATCAGAGAATAATATTTTACAGTAATTGATTCATTCAGCACTAGTCAGTACTTTTATGCATCAGAAAGTTTTCTTAATTTTCTATTACGCATGCTATTTTGGGCTATTCTTAAAATGTATTTCTAGGGCAAACTGGTGTAATTTTCTGCTTATAATGCAAAGTTGACAGTTTTCGCACAATGCATTGTACATTTGTTATATTCTCTACGTACAATCCAAATATTATGCTTATTTAATGTATAACTAACTAACTCTCTACCCTTCTTAAACCCGAAGTTTCATGGCTGCAGCAACACATGCCTTTCATCTGTCCCTGTCCTGAGCAAGATCTATATACTCCTTTCCTTCCCCACCAATTTCCTTTAGGTCCATCTCTACATTATCCCTCCATCTTTGTTTTGGTCTTTCTATTGGTCTTTTACCATCAGGTTTCCCAACAAGAATCCTGTATACTCTTCTTTCCTCTCCCATTCGTACCACATGATCTACACACCTAAGTCTTCTTGATTTAATCATTCTAATAATATCTGGACATGAATACAAATTATGTACTTCTAAATGATGTAACCTTCTCCACTCATTTGTCTCCTCATCTGTTTTAGGCCCAAATATTTTCCTAAGGATCTTATTTTCAAATAGTCTCAATTTATGTTCCTTTTTCAATCTAAGGGACCAGGTTTATTTACTGTATTTAACTTTTATTTTTTGTAATTAACAAAAATTAAAAGCTTATACTGTAGTTATTATATCTTTTTCTATCAGCTTATTTTGAAATTAATATTATTAGTTATAGTCTTTGATTTATAACTATATTGCTTTTTTATCAATTTATCTAAGAGTACACGCAGACAAACACATGTGTACACACGTTTATGTAAATAAATATGCCTTTTTTCAATATTTTAGTATGAAGATTGCACTTTAGCTATTTAAGCAAGGGTAGGAAAGGTAGGATTTCTGAGAATTTGTTGCAGGATTTTGTTGTCCAAGTATAGATGAGAACTGAGCTGGGAGACTGTTTTGAACATTTTCATGATAGTTTGCATGTGAACTGTATGCAAATTGAGCACTATTGACTGTGCATGCTTCTAAGTTTTGCTGTTATTTTACATCAAGTCTGTGAGACTGTAGTCAGTTTTCCCTCTTCAAGTAGTTTTTATTGATTGTATTTGTATATGTTTTGGGGACTTAGCAGTTTTATGTTATGAGGCAGTTTGTTGTAGAATATTTTTACCGGATTGTTTTGAGATATTGAGTGTCTGCTGTTTTACTTGTAATTATTTTCCTTCTTGTGTTGTGTATTTGACTATATTTTGTCCAAGTTCGTAGTATTTAGAATAATTGTTATTGACTTGTAGATGTAGGGAGTAATAATCCTTTGCAAGATGCTCTATACTTTAGTCTGAACATTATTCTTAGTGTTCACTTTTGAAGCCTTAGTATTCTGGTAGTATTATTAATGTAGAGGTAAATTAGGCTGAAATGTAGGCATTTTTCTGATACATTATACTCACTTAGTTGTTTCAGCAGGTAGAAGTTGCATGATGGTTTACTGCTGATGATGTTAATTTGCTCTTCTTATGTACTACGTATGATGTAGCTTACTTGAGTAATTGGAATTTTCTACTGAAAAAAGGATTGCTTGTCTATTTTATTCCTATGTTGTTGAGTTTGTCCATAAGCAAGTCATGTTTTTACTCTATCCTATGCCTTGGAAGAATCTAGATATATTGTGTTGGCAGTTTTATGTTCTCTAAGGTTTCAGCTATGTAGTTTTTTAAACTGTGCTATGGGTGTGACTATTGATTTCTCTTTCTAAGAAAAAAGCAAACAACCTAAGTCAAATTCAAGCAGCAAGAGGAATACACAGAAACCAACATGGCATCCAGAAAGAGAAATCAATAGTCACACCCATAGCACAGTTTAAAAAACTACATAGCTGAAACCTTAGAGAAACATAAAACTGCCAACACAATATATCTAGATTCTTCCAAGGCATAGGATAGAGTAAAAACATGACTTGCTTATGGACAAACTCAACAACATAGGAATAAAATAGACAAGCAATCCTTTTTTCAGTAGAAAATTCCAATTACTCAAGTAAGCTACATCATACGTAGTACATAAGAAGAGCAAATTAACATCATCAGCAGTAAACCATCATGCAACTTCTACCTGCTGAAACAACTAAGTGAGTATAATGTATCAGAAAAATGCCTACATTTCAGCCTAATTTACCTCTACATTAATAATACTACCAGAATACTAAGGCTTCAAAAGTGAACACTAAGAATAATGTTCAGACTAAAGTATAGAGCATCTTGCAAAGGATTATTACTCCCTACATCTACAAGTCAATAACAATTATTCTAAATACTACGAACTTGGACAAAATATAGTCAAATACACAACACAAGAAGGAAAATAATTACAAGTAAAACAGCAGACACTCAATATCTCAAAACAATCCGGTAAAAATATTCTACAACAAACTGCCTCATAACATAAAACTGCTAAGTCCCCAAAACATATACAAATACAATCAATAAAAACTACTTGAAGAGGGAAAACTGACTACAGTCTCACAGACTTGATGTAAAATAACAGCAAAACTTAGAAGCATGCACAGTCAATAGTGCTCAATTTGCATACAGTTCACATGCAAACTATCATGAAAATGTTCAAAACAGTCTCCCAGCTCAGTTCTCATCTATACTTGGACAACAAAATCCTGCAACAAATTCTCAGAAATCCTACCTTTCCTACCCTTGCTTAAATAGCTAAAGTGCAATCTTCATACTAAAATATTGAAAAAAGGCATATCTATTTACATAAACGTGTGTACACATGTGTTTGTCTGCGTGTACTCTTAGATAAATTGATAAAAAAGCAATATAGTTATAAATCAAAGACTATAACTAATAATATTAATTTCAAAATAAGCTGATAGAAAAAGATATAATAACTACAGTATAAGCTTTTAATTTTTGTTAATTACAAAAAATAAAAGTTAAATACAGTAAATAAACCTGGTCCCTTAGATTGAAAAAGGAACATAAATTGAGACTATTTGAAAATAAGATCCTTAGGAAAATATTTGGGCCTAAAACAGATGAGGAGACAAATGAGTGGAGAAGGTTACATCATTTAGAAGTACATAATTTGTATTCATGTCCAGATATTATTAGAATGATTAAATCAAGAAGACTTAGGTGTGTAGATCATGTGGTACGAATGGGAGAGGAAAGAAGAGTATACAGGATTCTTGATGGGAAACCTGATGGTAAAAGACCAATAGAAAGACCAAAACAAAGATGGAGGGATAATGTAGAGATGGACCTAAAGGAAATTGGTGGGGAAGGAAAGGAGTATATAGATCTTGCTCAGGACAGGGACAGATGAAAGGCATGTGTTGCTGCAGCCATGAAACTTCGGGTTTAAGAAGGGTAGAGAGTTAGTTAGTTATACATTAAATAAGCATAATATTTGGATTGTACGTAGAGAATATAACAAATGTACAATGCATTGTGCGAAAACTGTCAACTTTGCATTATAAGCAGAAAATTACACCAGTTTGCCCTAGAAATACATTTTAAGAATAGCCCAAAATAGCATGCGTAATAGAAAATTAAGAAAACTTTCTGATGCATAAAAGTACTGACTAGTGCTGAATGAATCAATTACTGTAAAATATTATTCTCTGATTCAAGTAATTTAACTGTATCTTTTGTGTGTAAAATATAATTGTTAGTTGAACTGATAAGTACAAATATTAACTTTATACGCCTTTATGCACTCTAAATAACATAACTTTGATATATAAATTAGTAACAATTTGTTAAAATTAAGTTAAAGTGAAGAATTGTTTTCTTAAATAAATATAAAGTAGTAAAAATACTAAACAAATAATTCCTTCTTTTCCTATTTAAAGGATGCCAAGCAGTGTAAACCAGTTGTTAGTGGCTAAATAACATAAAATTTGAAGGCAGTAACAATATTTTAAAAAAATACTGTTTTTTACCTAACTTTGTGAATTAAATACTAGTACATTTTGTCAAATTATAAATAAAATATACCTATTTCTTTGATATTTGTACTAAAGTGAAGAAAATGTTACTAAAACTTGGCTAGTACAGCAAATCTGAGACTTTTAGCTTTATTTGTCCGTAACTGGATATAATTGTAACTTGTTAATCTCGCCAAACACAATCTTTACCTCAATTTTGGAAGCTAGCTGAACTTTAGCGTTTCGAATTACATATAGTGAAGGCCTCTATAGTGGAAAAATACACCCAGTCTGTAAAAATTTGGAAATGTTGTCTCCTTCTCTGTCGAACCAGACCAAGAGTGTTCTCAGGTGTTTCAATATATTTCTTAACATAACTAACTTTTTAAAAATGCAGGTAGCTTAGTTTGTATAGCGCTAGGCTTTTAACCTATCTGTCCAGGGTTCAAGTCCCTGGCAGGGTTGTTACAATTTTAGATTTTGTCATCGGATCTTGTGCAGACTTCAAATTTCATAAGTTATAAGCAATCTAAGTTAATTTTGGGAGTGGGCCAAATTGGTTCCTCATATAAAAAGCAATGACCAAATTGGTCGTAGCGCCTATGACCCTACTTGGGTTCATCCTCCAAAACATCTGCTTCGAGTCTCCGATGCCATGATGGAGCCCGTTCAGGTTCTACCGCCCACAAGTGCGTTCCTTCGCCAATCCAGCGAAGGTGAGAATAATAGAGCGCAACCCTCTATATATACATTCAGCTCACTGTTGGTCACCCCTTGATCTAGTTATTTCCATGCAATCACCTACATTTAGTGAATTTTGCCGTCTTTCTGTTTGATCTGTTAAATAAGCCAGTCAATAAAAATATACTTACATAGAAAAATCCTGATACAGTTGGATTCTCAAAAATATGTACAATCAGTGTTCTTGATACATTTAGCACCTGAGATAGTATAAATCAAAATCTAGTTAGTGTTGGCATGTGTGCTTCTGGTACATGTAGTTACTTGAAAAAGCAAATATTGGTTGTGTAAAAAATAGCCTCCTTGTGAAACAATGAAAAATTAACATTATATCCTCATAGCATTAGTTGCAACTGCTTCTTGCAGATTAACAAAGCTCTGGCGTGTGGTCCTACGTCACCTATAATCCTTTGTAAGGTTCGTGTTGTCCTATAAATTGTCGATATACATGCTAAGTCCCTAGTTACAGCCTAAGCTTTTAGCTTCAATAAATGTATTTTAGTCCTCGGAGACATATATTGATCTTAGAGTAAAAAATAAACCTCGTATAATAAACCAAATGGAAATAACCCAAGTGTTGATGCACCCAAAGAAGCCAGTAATACTTCAAAAATACCTTGAAAAAGGCTATAAAGCTAAATAATTCTTCTAGAATAGTAAAAAAGTTTGGAAAGTGGACCTAGGCCCCTAAGCCGTCTGTTAACTTCGTATTGTAATTATATTGTTAAATTGTTATATGTAAGGGGAAAAAACAATATTAGTAAGCGTCCAAATATGGACCCTCGGTAAAGGGGTTTCAGACCTCATAGACACATCATAATTTTCGTTACACTAAAAAATTGCCCTCGTATAATAGCAAATAGTTGAAATGTTAAACATTTCGTGTACTTTATCCAGTAAGCCTTAGCTAGAAATACAATAAATGCGTTACAGACATAAAAATTAAGCAAGCTTTGATATTCTAGTGGCACATAATAAGTATAAAATATCCTTTAAAATACTCTGACAAATAGTTGTGGGTTATCTGAGATGAAAATTTTCAAGTCCTCTCTCCTGCATAAATAGGCTCTAGAATTCACTAAGCCTCAAAATAATATTGGGTACATAAAATAAAAAGCAGATGGAGAGTGATGCTGATCACATCATCTCCAAAATAGCAAAAACAAAAGTATATAGAGCTCTATCTGGTATATTTAGAAAACTTTTACTTAGTATAGCAGTAACAAAATACTCAGCAAACTCTAAAATAAACAAACATTCCTACGTGGCAGGCGTAACCTGCCCTAAATAAATACATATAGAAATACAGAACCAAAAATAGCATAGTGGAAATCAGTAAACCCTAATAATAATAATAATAATAATATATTCTGTGGCTTACATTTTAGCTAAAAGTACTTTTTTTTAGTGTTTTTGAAAAAAATTAAATAAATACTAAACTCTAAGTTAAAAATTTGTAAATGTATATATGATACAAAACAAAATAAATAAAAATTAATACATACCCTGCAAAAAATCAATAAAAAAGTTGAAAACCTCTCTTTGTGCATCCAAAATATAATAACAAATCCTTCCTGACTGGATTAAATTGTGTTATTTGAGTAATAATAAGCCTAAACTTGTAAAATAAAGGGGTAGAACTTGTCAAAACATACTTTTGCATCCAAAATATAATTCAAAACACATCTAAATTGTGTTATTTGAGTAAACTAGAGAATAATCCTGTAAACTTGGAAAAAATCTCTCTATCTCTCTCTCTGTGTGTGTGTGTGTGTGTGTGTCTTTGAGAGTCCAAAATGTAATAAAAATGGTGCCTGAATAATATAAATAGTGTCATTTGAGTAAATATTAGGCTAAACTTGTAAAATAAACAAATAAAAGTTGAGCACACACACTTTGTGTGTCGAAAATGTAACTAAAAATCTTTCCTGAACAGATAGAATTGTGTTATTTGAGTAATAATAAGCCTAAACTTGTGAAATAAACAGATAGAAGTTGAGAACACACACTTTGTGTGTCGAAAATGCGACTAAAAGTCTTTCCTGAACAGTTTGAATTGTATTATTTTGGTAATAATAAGCCTAAACTTGTGAAATAAACAGATAGAAGTTGAGATCACACACTCTGTGTGTCGAAAATATAACTAAAAGTCTTTCCTGAACAGATTGAATTGTATTATTTTGGTAATAATAAGCCTAAACTTGTGAAATAAACAGATAGAAATTGAGATCACACACTGTGTGTGTCGAAAATGCGACTAAAAGTCTTCCCTGAACAGATTGAATTGTATTATTTTGGTAATAATAAGCCTAAACTTGTGAAATAAACAGATAGAAGTTGAGAACACACACTTTGTGTGTCAAAAATGTAACTAAAAGTCTTTCCTGAACAGATAGAATTGTGTTATTTGAGTAAAA
The DNA here is from genome assembly GCF_977018435.1 of Lepisma saccharinum. NCBI lineage: Eukaryota > Metazoa > Arthropoda > Insecta > Zygentoma > Lepismatidae > Lepisma > Lepisma saccharinum. The sequence continues at coordinate 36,066,136 of NC_139255.1, read as the reverse complement.
AATAGGCATAAACTTGTAAATAATAAATTAAAAGTTGAAAAAATCTCTTTGTAAATACAAAATTTAATAAAAAATGTTGCCTGAATAGTACAAATAGTGTTATTTTGGTAAAAATTAACATAAAGTTGTAAAATAATAAGTTAAAAGTTGAAAAAATGTCATTGTGAGTCCAAAATTTAATAAAAAATGTTGCCTGATTAGTACAAATAGTGTTATTTTGGTAAAAAATTAATACAAAGTTGTAAAATAATAAGTTAAACGTAGAAAAAAAAATGTCTTTGTGAGTCCAAAATTTAATAAAAAATGTTGCTTGAATAGTACAAATAGTGTTATTTTGGTAAAAAATTAACTTAAAGTTGTAAAATAATAAGTTAAAAGTTGAAAAAATGTCTTTGTGAGTCCAAAATTTAATAAAAAATGTTGCTGATTAGTACAAATAGTGTTATTTTGGTAAAAAATTAATATAAAGTTGTAAAATAATAAGTTAAACGTTGAAAAAAATGTCTTTGTGAGTCCAAAATTTAATAAAAAATGTTGCTCATTAGTACAAATAGTGTTATTTTGGTAAAAAATTAATATAAAGTTCTAAAATAATAAGTTAAACGTTGAAAAAATGTCTTTGTGAGTCCAAAATTTAATAAAAGTGTTGCCTGAATAGTACAAATAGTGTTATTTTGGTAAAAAATTAACATACAATTGTAAAATAATAAGTTAAAAAGTTGTAAAAATATCTTTGCGAGTCCAAAATTTAATAAAAAATGTTGCCTGAATAGTACAAATAGTGTTATTTTTGTAAAAATAAGGATAAGCTGTGAAAATGTTTGACATAAAGTCAAAGTTTGGTAAAAAATAAACTCAAAATTAAGTTAAATAGCACACAGTAACATACATTTACTACCTAAATCAATAATCAAAGGGTCCTAGGTTCGTTACCCCGTGATAAAAGCAAATGGTGAAAACTGTAGGCCCCGTCCCTAATAGCTCTCCCTTCTTCCTAGTACAGACTAAAACCCTTACGCTTCGTTCTCCTTGTTCAAATTAAAGTTCTCGCTCCAATCTAATTGGATATCCCAAAATCCTTTTTTCTTGTGTTCTGGGCAAACTTGGCTTGCTTTGACAAAAACCTGTTCTAACATGCAAGCGCTCTACCCTGAAACACGCGCTAAAGCGTCTTGTGCCTTGGAGGCAAACCTGAGCGGAATATTAATTGGCGGCGGAAACCGGTTCTACAAGCGACGCATAGCTTCAAAAAATTTAACTCTTGCTGCGCATTTCCAGACATCCTTTGTTGTCTGGTTCAATCCCTCCCCTGCCCTACAGTATTGCATAGCTTTCCCCTGTTATTGCGTACTAGTTGACCTTGGAAAAAACCGGTTCTGAAAATCTACCGACGCGTTCTCTGATTGGTGAATCAGGTTCCTTCTTTGTTCTGACATTCTGACGTCATTTGACCTTGAACGCGCTTCCCCCAAATTCCTTTCTCGTCTACCTGCGCTGAATATTAATTCATTCTCTCTGTCTGGCATCAGACTCAGCTCACACGTTATACATAGTTCGTCTCCGCTCAATATATTACATGCCATATAACATTATTACATAGTACTAATTAATAATATTACATATCGCGGGTTCGAGTACCGGGACCGTCTTCTTTCGTAATTGGACCTGTACCTACACCCATTACCTCCGTTCATAGCAGTTCATAAACCATAGAAAACTTATTTTCAATATTATAAACATTAATATTATCGATTTATACATTACATACTTTGCAGTAATGAATAGAAAAACATATGCATAGCATTTAGTACCTCTAATTACCTTTTATATACATATTTTTCATAAAATAAATAAATATATATTCATAAAAAGTTATAAACATGCAAATACATAAATGTAAAGTACTCTAAGTACTTGCAAATGAATTCTAAGTACGTGCAAATTAATTAAAACCCGTGCAAATTAGTTATAAGTACGTGCAAATTAATTGCGAATATTAAATAGCGACCGACGTTGGCAGGGTCCCCATCTACTGTGAGTGAACGGTTTGAGGAGCAGTAACGAAAGACGACTCCAAAGGTGATAAAGGGGGAATATTTGTAACCTCCTTTACTTGATGTTTTCCGGTAAAGGAAATGGGTTCCTGAAAGAAGGGAAATGTAAGAGTCGAGTTTGCAAAAGAAATACTAGCATGCGAATGCAATAAAAAATCAGCGCCCATGATAAGTGGAAACGGAAGAGCATCGAAATCCAAAAATACCATTTCCAAGAGAAGTCAAGTTTAAAGGATTGCTATCCACAGTATGAAGCGTTTTAGTTATATCTTGTAGAATAGTGGGATGAACCTGAAGAGTGGATAAAAATCCACTAGCAATTAAAGAAACAGAACTACCCGAATCGAGAAGTACACGGGAAGGATTAGAATTTATCAGAGCTTGTATCACCGGCACCGACTTTTCATTTATATGAAAGGGATGATCCAAATGGATAATATCGGAACTTGAATTGCTTTGAGGAAGTGATGTTATATCTGGTAGAGAAGAAGACAAAGCTAAAGGCGATTCAAAGGTGTCATTCAAACCAGAGGAAAAGGAAGAAGATGGCTGTACATCCAAAGATTTTATAAGCGGTATATCTGAAGGTGAAACGTCGATGGCCGACTGGTAAGTAGATTGGGATGTTTCTTCTTCCTGTGCAAGGCCTGTCATTGCTGCTGTTGAATGTAACTCACCAAATGAACGTAGTTCCATCGACCAAATTTCTCTCGCCATCTGCATAAACTCCTGAACTGATCTGGAACGCTGATACCCGACTAAATGAAAGTAGAGACAATAAGAGAGTTCTAAGCCCTCATTTGGGGCTCGAATCATCATGTGGGGCTAGTCGTAGCCTTTTATGATGTATATTTTGAGGGCAGAGTTGGCAACACTGTGGGCCCACTGTAGCCTTTTATGAGGGGGGGTCTATTGCCCTCTGTTTACATCTGGCAATACTGCCGTAGATTTTTTGACAGTGTTGTTAAACCTACTGGGTTTTTCACTGTAAATTTTTATCAAAGGACCTGAGGGGTCCATGTATTTTTTATGTCTGGCAACACTGTTGGGGGCACAGAGTTGGCAACACTGTGGGCTCTTACTGTAGCTTTTTATGAGGGGGACCTATTGTCCTCTTTTTATATTTGGCAACTCTATTGGATGTTCCTTCTTTGAGGCTTGGGTTTTGCCAACCCATCCGAAGAAAATTCCACTATATGATCTTTCACTGGCTAAGCTAACCTACAAATAGGAATTGGCAACACTGACGAGGCTCGAATCATCATTTGATGCTCGTCGGTGTTGCCAACCCACTCTACAAAAATTCCACTATATGATATTTTGAAACTTTTGAATGCAACTTATCGTAATTTTCCAACTGTGGGACCAAATGTTTATATATCGTGACCTTTGTAAACCTCTTTCGGGAACAATGTGTCGCACACACACACGCGCGCGCGCGTGCCTGTATTGTGACGCAAGCAAACAAAAAAAAAAACTTTGCGTGTTATTACAAAAAAAAAATTTTGACCGTATTCTTAAATAACTAACAAGGACAATGAATCTTTTTGGCTTCCGCAAACAGATCAACATGGAGACTGCACCGCCAAATTTCAATAACCTCTTACCTTCCGTGTTATCTAAACTCAATGGTTTACTGATTGTTCATCTCAACAGCATTTGGACGAAACTGAATGACGATGTGGGCAAGATGTTTTATGTTTTTAATAACAATTTACATTTCTACGAAATTCCGATCGACGGGAAACTTCAAATCACCGTGAATCCGGAAAACGCAGGCGAAATCAAAATTTCTACCGGCAAGAATATTTTTCGAATCAAGCACGACAAGATGCTTTCTAACATTACGTACGATGTTTCTGCAGGAGATTATCTTTACATGGAACTTCTCGGAGATTACGACAAACTTATTCCTCTTTTTGTAGAATTACGAATCGTCTATCCTATTATAAATAACCGTTAACCAAAAATGCCTAACGACATTTTCGGCAACACCAAGCGTGTAGACCACGCAGAAGAGATTCTCATGTTGGACATTCGAGTTAAGAAGTTGAGGACCGATTTGATTGCTTTGCAGGAGACCTTAAACAAAAGTTTAGAGTCGGAAATCGCTACGCTCCAAACGCAATGTCTCGACCCCATTCTGAAAATCGATTCCGAACTGAAGACGCTGATAAAAAATTATGTCGACGTACCTTCTTACGACAACGTTCAAAATATACAGTTGAGCGTGGATTCGCTTCAAAATGATTTGGCCAAATTACAGCAATTTCAATCGAAAAATGAAGATTTGGAAAAATTGAAACTCGAAATCGAAGAACGAACTTCCGCAATAGAAAAGAATTTCTCTGAACTTCAAACCGTCGTGAACGATATAGATGCAGAACGCTTACAAGTCGTCGTTTCCAAATTACAAGAAGAATTCACCAGCACGTTGGAAGAAATTAAATCCAAGTTGCAGACTTTGGAAGATACAATGACGAACCTACCATCGTCGGACGAACTGCAGGTCATCGGTAAAAGCGTCGCGAACATAAAAATTCAATTGGAGGCGTATCGAGATTTCGAACACATTCAAACCACCATCGCTACGCTTCAGGCGTCCTTGGAATTGATCAACGAAGAAATTAAAAATATTCACGCTGAAGCAAGAGCGTTGACGAGCATTCAAGACACGTTAAGCACGGTTCAGCAGAAGATCGAATATTTAGAAAATTTGAACGTCGAAACGAATCTCGCTCATTTTCATCACGTACTCGACAACATACAGGGTGACTTGGAATCGTTACGGACGAGCGTGCCTTCGAGCGAAGATTTGGAAAAATTGAAAACGGCGGTGACGGCACTATCCGATTCGAACGACATCAAAAGTTCATTGAGCGATCTCGAGAGTAGGGTGGCCAATCTCCCCACCTCCAAAGAATTGCACGCTTTGAAAAGAAACATATCTCGAATGCTGAAACGACTAGAAACGGAAACGGCGAACGTGGAACAGATTCGAGACGAAATTAGTTCGCTGGTGTCGACGCTGCCCACTTCGCAGAGCGTCGCCGACCTTCACACGCAGTTTACAGAGATGCGAAGGATCGTGAACGATCTTACCGAGAAGAGCTCGAAATTGAATCAAGTCGAGAACCTTCAGAACATTGTCGTCAACATCAGAGATCAAGATGGAGTGCTGGAATCCACGCAGGAATCGACGCTGGCCTCTTTCGGTGCCAAGTTGCAAGAACTCAACGAAAACTTCAAGCAGTTGAACGTGGAAGTGAAAATCAAACCGTCGTTTTCTGCCGTAACGGATACCATAATCGAGCATTTGCTGCCCATCGAAAATAAACTCGGACAAGTTCACAGTAATCTCGTCACCTTCGACACTAAATTCGCCAAATTGTTCACCTTGCAAGCCATCGAAATCAACAGCGTTCCCAATCAACAGAGAATCTCCACGTTCGTCGAAGGTAACAAACTGTACATGTTGCATCCTTATCATCCGTACTACAAGTTTCTCCTCGATGGCACGATTCAGATAAACGAATTTTCGTACTGGTCTCACGGCAGAAAAGCTAGCGTTCCCACCATGACCTTAATATCGAATCGTGGTGTTCAGAAAGCAGGAAACATTCCTCTGGCACGTTGGAACGAAACGCGCAACATATATGAAATACACGAAGACGAAGATCTTACCGTTTTCGACGTGAGTGCCGGCGATAAGCTGATCATTCAAAACACGAGCGAAGTGCCACCCTCTTTGAATCCCATCACGCTTGTGCTTCTCTTGAAACGTAATCTCTAAAAAAAATGTCTAGGCAAGCCATCGTCGAAGAATTGCATAAACCTGCACGCCGTAACTACGAACGTTTGGCTGTGGTAACCAAGGGCATCGACGACCTCTGGCAAAGTGACCTCGTGGAGATGAGTAGCGGCAATTTGAAAAACGTACATAAATTGAACAAGGGCAACAAGTACCTCCTCACCGTCATAGACACATTTTCGAAATTCGCATGGGCTCTACCTTTGAAGGCGAAAACGGGAACATGCGTCACGGAAGCATTCAAATTAATTTTTCGCGAAAGCGGCGGCAGACAACCACGGTTTCTGCAAACGGACAAGGGGAAGGAATTTTACAACGCCGTATTCCAAAAGTTTATTCAAAAACACAAGATTCAACATTATTCGACCTTCAGTCACATCAAAGCCAGCATCGTGGAAAGATTCAATCGAACCTTGAAAACACACATGTGGAAACGATTCACGCTTCGGGGAAATTACAAATGGGTCGACATCCTGCCGGAACTCGTCGACACCTATAATGATACGGTACACAGAACGATAGGCATGAAGCCAGTTGACGTTACGAAATCCGACGAGCAGCGTTTAATTTCTACCGTTTACTGTCCAAAGTACACACCCACAACAAAAAAAGCTAAATACAAAATTGGAGACCGGGTGAGGATCAGCAAATTCAAACGCACCTTCGAGAAGGGATTCACAAAAAATTGGAGCACGGAACTTTTTACGGTGGTTCGAGTTCTACCCGGAAACCGACACACGTATATAATAAAAGATAGTAGCGGCGAGATTTTGAAAGGAAGATTTTACGAAGAGGAACTCTCTAAAACGAAACACCCCGACACGTACCTCATCGAGAAAGTATTGCGTAGGAAAGGTGACAAACTGTTTGTCAAATGGCTGGGACTTCCGGAAAAGAGTTGGATCGACGCGAACGAAGTGATCTTGTGAGTACGTGGAACGTGGTGAAGCGTCTACCGGATCCGGAAAGTCAAACGAGAAAAAAAAAGAACGGTGAGTTGCTTCCCGACAGCATCCGCTGTCTGATCGTAGGTCCTTCGGGGTGTGGGAAAACGACACTGCTCGTGGACAATTTTCTCCTCGCACCGAATTGGTTAGATTGGAAGAACAGGCACCTGTACGTGTTCTCGAAAAGTTTGGAGCAATCCAAATACCAGCAACTGATGAAAGTGTACGATGGTCTGGACATTGCAACGTTCGCTTCGGAAATAAAACCACTCGACGATTGTCGTGAAAATTCAGTCGTCGTGTTCGACGACGCCATCCTGGAAAATCAAAATGAAATTCGCAACTTTTTTACGCAAGGTCGTCACAAAAAAATGGATTGCTTTTACCTAGCTCAAACGTTTTCCAAAATTCCAAAACAGTTAGTACGCGACAACGCTAATTTCATATGTTTGTTTCGTCAAGATCACACCAACCTCAAGCATGCGTACGATGACTACGTAGGCGGAGACATGAACTACAATCAATTTTCGGAAGGCTGCTCTTCTTGCTGGAACGGTGACGATTTCGGATTCGCGACGATCGACATGACGAGGAAACCCAACGACGGAAAATACAGAAACAAAATCAACGACTTTCTAAACGTTGCAACGTTGTGAGAAACGACGTGTATAAATAACGTCATGACGTAACGAAAAGTCGAAGACGAAAATCTCAAGCTTCGCGATTACCTCGCGAAACGCTTCAAAGGTTGGAAATCCGAGAATCGCGGATTCGACGAAGAGAAGAAACGTCAGGATCAACCTGTGATCGATGCCATCAGCGGTCTAGGTAAAGAAATTAAAAGTGTCACGGAACAAAATAAAAATTTGATCAACGAACTCGTACCGCTTGCAGCTAAAAGTTATGCCGTACCCACGCCCATTTCGAGCATTCCTTCGACGCCGTTCGAACTGAAGGATGCACCGGCACGACGTCGAGCCATAGGCAGCACGTCTTCGGATAAAATCGAGTTGGGGCCTTTGGCACGAGACTACCTGAGTACGGGGAAATTCGACAAGGATGAAGTGTTCGGATTGTATCCAAGCATGGAAACCAACGAAGGCGGTGGTGTGGTGTGGAAGATTGGGAAATCGAAGGTGACCTTCGAAGGCAACGACATTAAAGTCAATTTAGGCGACAAGGATTGTTGGACCAGGTATCCCGGTACGGTGGGACTGTGGGAACTCGTCGCCAAAAAGCAGCCGAAAGATTACACCGACGAAGATTACCAAAGTTACAAGGAAATTCTGATCATGACGGATGCCTTGTACCAGAACAACGACGCCTCGCAGAATAGGGTGAAATCGAGCAGCGGCGAGAAGTACAGGAATCTCATCAAACCGATTTGGAACCAGGTCAAAACAGGCAGCGGCGTCAAACGCTACAACACGTTACCCAAAGAATTCGTTTGGGTGGACGACGTTAGGAAGCTCGTGGACCGATTGTTGGTGATAGCCGGCGAAGAGAATGCAGGCAATCGTAATTTCTACAACGAGAAGGTTGGCATCGTGGACATGATCAGCACGAAACTTTCCAACTTCATCGTAAACGACGACAAGGGCATAGGTTACCTGATCAAAATCATCAACACGCTGCCTCCGAAATTTTGGAACGTGGCCGAAGGAAAAGGACTCGTGAACGACATCATCAACAAGTTACCTTTCGAGATGCATTTACCTGGCTACCAGTACTGCGGACCGGGTACCAAACTCGAGAAAAGATTGGAGAGAGGAGACAAGGGTGTGAATCCGTTGGACGCCGCATGCAAAGATCACGACATCGCCTACAACACCACGCAGACGGATCTGGATGCACGTCACGAAGCAGACAGAAAGTTAGAGCACGCAGCTTTCGAAAGGTTCGTGAGCAGAGACGCATCGTTGGGTGAACGGGTCGCCGCACTGGGTACCACCATCGCCATGAACACAAAACAAAAATTGGGGTGGGGTATATAAATAACATACAGTAAAAAAACAACATGGCTTGCATAACTGATTTGCCGCACGAACTACTATCTAAAATATTCAAAAAGGTAGTTAACGGAGATGTTAATAAACTTGTGATCATAGCTAAAACGACGCCGGCATTTCGCATCCCTTGTGAAATAGTTCTCAAGGACCGTCTTCGGGAGATCAGTGGAATGAGGTGCGGTGATCTCGACACTCTTCTGTCGGCCGCGGGGAAGAAATTGAACGAGAGGTTGGACGAACTGCACGAGGCGAGGCAGGGGAGAAGACGGTATACTGATGATTGGCGTAAGTCCAAACAGGAAACTGAAGAAATCATCACGCACATCATCGCGTTCTCCGAAGCACGAACTTTCTTCCTCTGTTAAAAAAATCTTCGATACAAATCGTGAAAAAAATATATATAAATAACACACATCGTGAAAAAAAATAATCTTCGGTATATATAAATAACACACATCGTGAAAAAAAAATTAAATTTCTCTAACACACACACTGAAAATTTCTCTTCTTCGATATGACAACTGAAAAAATGAGTGACCTCCAAGCATTAAAACAAATGCTAAATTTGTCAGTCGAGTATGTAAAAATTCAGGAATTGGAAGTCGACAAACCTTACACGATAACTTCCGGTTCAATCGTTTCTACCCAGTATGGTCCCAAGGTGTGTCTGTTGCTCAACGGACAATACAGTCTATTTTTACCAGATCGATACGCTATCATGTTATCCGACGAGAAGCTAGCTATCTTAATCGAGAACAAAACTCGAATCGTGTACAAGAGGACAAAGGAACTTCTTGGTAAGAAAACAAAGCATGTAATAGAATTTGTGTAACGGGGCTACGCGGAGTATATATAAAATAACATCCATTGAAAAAAAATCTCAGAACATTTATATATAAATAACATACCGTGAAAAAATAACACATAGAGCATCAACATGAAGCCCAAGGGTGTCGTGTACCAGATACCATATTCGAATCTAAAAAATCTAGGTGCCCTCGATGGGTTACTCACCAAGAAACAACGTGAGAAGAAACGTTCTTGCTTGTCGAAAGGACACGGAATGAAATTGCTGCTCAGCACACCTCAATTGAAAAGATTGCAGCGTTCGCGGAAACAGCAAAAGATCGGAGGTTTCATATTCAGCATCCCGGCCATCCTAGCAGCATTGGGGGCTGTTGGAAGTTTGGCTGGCGGAAGTGCCGCCATCGCGAAAACCGTCATCGACTCGAAGAAGAACAAGGCGGAATTGGAAGAACAGAAACGTCACAACCTGGCCATGGAGAAGAAAGGGGGGAAGGGCGTGATGAAGAAGTTTAAAAAAAAAGAAACAACAGCACTCACCAACCGAGACATTGAATCTCTGATCGAACCGTTACAAATCAAACACTTCAGAGGAGTTTTCATGTCCGACTCGTTACCTTCAAGCATTAAAAGAAGAGAATGCGGAGTAGTCAACTTGGACGGTCAAGAAAATCCAGGCACGCATTGGATATGTTACCACAAAAATGATGATAAAGCATTCGTTTTCGATTCTTTCGGAGGTGTTCCACCTACAAATTTAATTCATTATCTGAGAACGAACAAAACCTCTATATACTACAACGACGAACGCATTCAAAATTTCGGAGACGTGAACTGCGGTCATCTCTGCCTCTCCGTGCTCGCGTTTCTCTCTAAAATAAATAACCCTACGATCGAGGATTTCCAGAAAGCATTGTGGAACCTCAAACAGCATCACTAGGATGGGCGTGTTCCATCTCACGAGCGAATCTTCAATCTTGAAACTCACGCTGCACGACGACATCGTCTATCCTAAATCCGTGGCTCTGCGTGCATTCTACAGCATGTACCTCATACCTAACGTCACGCAGCACAACAACAAAATTAGCGTCGGAAGCGAACACATCGTCGTCACGCCAGGACAATACAATCTTTCCACTTTGCAAGCTCAATTACCCAAAGGCACATACCTTTCTCAAAATTCGGTCACGCACAGAGTGGAAATCCTATCCGCGACGGAGACCGTGGACCTGGGCACCATGGGAGAACTTTTAGGTTTCGAGAACAACACCAAACTCGAAGCTGGCATCAAGCACGTAGCAACCAACATTCCTAAATTCTTGGCCATAGAGACTCTGAACGTACACTGCAACGTGGCGGAAGGCATGATCACGAAATCTTCGGACGGATTATTAGGAAGTCACAAGCAGACGGGAATCATAGCCACTTTCAAACCAAGTTCCGAGTTCATGGAACCGATCATCTACACGCCCTCTTCGCCGATCTATTTTCCAGTATGTCGCAACCGCATAGACGACATAGAGTTGGTGGTGACGAACGAGAAAGGAGACGTGGTGGATTTCGCAGGTGCCACTACGACGGCCATCGTGGAGATCAACGTATAATAAATAACCATACATGTAAAATGGAGCAAATCGAAAGTTACGAATTGCAGTCTTTCCCTCCCAACCGTCGCACGTTCGCCAATCTGAACGAAGCGAACAGGGAGATCGAATACGACGTGGACGTAGGCGACGGGTTCATTCATCCTCACAGAGCGGACCTTTATCTTCAATTCGACGTGGTGAAGAAGGAAAGCGGAGACGCGTTTCCTGCAGCAGCAAACTTGATACTCGTGGACAACTTCGTGCCTCACCTGTTCTCGCAGGTGGAGGTGAGGAAACACAACACCGTCATCGACAGAATAGATTATCCAGGCATCACGTCGACGGCAGTGGGAACGTTGAAAGTAGTTGTATTTGTGGTGGGATAAACTCAAGAAAGTATGAACCCCCCCTCAAGCAGATTTGCTATACTTAAATCAAGCTTAACATGAGCATATGAGCTTTTTGCTCAAGTGTGAAACCCCCGTATAATCCAAGATTTTTGTGAAAAAGCCCTCATGGATTCCATGAGAAAGTATGACCCCCTCAGATTGATGAGGCTATACTTACAAAAGGCACTTCTGTGAGATTGCTGTCCATAAATTTGTTAAAAATATGCCCCTCTTGTGGCCACACTTAAAACTAGGCAATCCACACACATACACACATACACACACACACACACACACACACACACACACACACACACACATATACATATTTATTTCTGGTTTAAGTTCAATTGGATACCAGCTTCAATTTGTTTATCTAATATTAAAATAATGTAATTCTTATAACAATGTAATATATATTTGATAAGCAACAACAACAAGCCCATCTATGTGCAAATGTCTGAACTCGGTGAATACTTGGGAACAAGTCAATTTTTTTCAATATATATATTTGATAAGCAACAACAACAGAACCATCTATGTGCAAATGCCTGAACTCGGTGAACACTTGGGAACAAGTCAATTTTTTTCATTATGTCAACATTTTTAACTTCTTTTGCCAGTAATAGGGAAATGGTAGCAAGCAATAAACAAAGTACTTTGGAGCTGAATATTCCTTTCTTAAGACGTCGTATATTACTAAAATATTTTCAATTCACATATTTCTCATACCGCTGTATCTTGTTCTATTAGGCCTCTTCGAGAACATTGCCTATTAGGACTCTTCGAGAACATTGCCTATTAGTGAAATAATAGGACAAGCATATGGCGGTATGGGGATATGTGAATTGTTGGTTTCTTCAATTCAGATAAAAGGATTGAATAGAAACTGGGATATTTTGTATTTGTTATATTCAGTTTTTTTGTTGTAATCTGTTCATATATAAAATCAAGCCCCGAGAAAGTATAAGATCAATACTTGAACAATATGTGCGCATGACGGCCCCAAAGCGGTGGGATCGATACTTTCTGCACAGCGATCAGTTCATTTCGAGCCCAGCACCGGCGTGTCGATCAATATTTGGAGCAGCGATCCTTTACAAATTAGTTCCAGACAATTCCGCTCCCCTAAGCGTGGAGGCGCTGCGGTACGGATTGCATGTATGCTCAGCAGAAAAACGGGAGGTTCATTCAGAAGAAAGTACTTCGGCAAAAATGTTAGAGAATAGCTCATGTTTCTGAATGTACCCCCACAGTGTTTCTATTGGCTCTGTAAAACTATAAAAGCCAGGGTACAGTGCAGATTCTTCACCATTGCTGGATTGGCAGTGGAACCCACTGCTCCACCAAAGTATAGGAGACTTGAAGCATATAATTTGGCGGAATAATCCAAGTAAGGTCATATATACATACACATACAAAGCACAGTGCTGAACTCAACTGATCCAGTATAAAGTTTTGATTTGAACCCCAAGAAATTGTATATAAATACCAAAGCCAAAAAATATTAATACACATACACACATACACACACACACAAAGCACAGTGTTGAACTCAACTGATCCAGCATAAAGTTTTGATTTGAATCCCAAGAAATTTTATATAAATACCAAAGCCAAAAATATTAAGTGTATACACACATATATACATACACACACACAAAGTACAGTGCTGAACCCCAACTGATATTTTTATCCAGTATAAAGTTTTGAATTGAAACCCAGGAAATTGTATATAATAAACAACAACAAAAATGCCGAATCAAAAATATTGCGACCAGTGCAATAAAAATATATCCAGCCCCAATTGGGCCAAGCATCAAAAGATTTGTAATCCAGACAAAAGCAGAACTCCCACAAAAATTTGCCCCAAATGCAATAGAAAATACAACATGCAATACTTCACATATATACATAAAAATACTTGCTCTGCACAGTCATCAACATTGCCCTCACAAGCACTGAAAAGAAAGCACGAAGCACCTCTTAATGCCAGAGCAGCAAAGCAGCCACGCCATGAACCTATCCGTAGCAGTTTTAATGCCCAACTTAGGGATCACCGGTTTGTATCAGAGCCAAGATGTGGCATTGAGAATTTCTTGAACAGTATAAATTCTGATCTCCAGGCAATTCTAAATGCACAAAATGGCTCTTATAAGCTCTCCCTCAAATTGTTTGTACAATATAAGAAGCCAAACGGCACAAAATTTACACATCCCCACTTAACAGAAACTGTACCTGTATACTCAAATACAAATTCTGACACAATAATAAGCAACTTGATAAATCAATTGAATATCAAACACTCTGAATTTGCGGCAAAAGAGTCAGGATGGAGCCTATGCGGTTCATCACACAAGCTCTATGTTAATATTTCTGAATTCAGCCCATTACAAGGATCTACATATCTGCCATTGCCTGCTAATATCAAAAACAAAAGAGCCGTGGTTAATATAGAAAATACCGACCAGAAATGCTTTTTATGGTGTATATTAGCTGCTTTGTTTCCAGTTTCAAGGAATCCTGAGAGAATAAGTTATTACAAACAGCATGAACATCTTTTTGACGATGTAATGGAGGGTTTGGAATATCCAATGTCAGTTCAGAATATTGATAAATTTGAAAAAAGGGCCAAGCACATCAATGGCAAACAATTATCTATTAATATATTTATTTGTTCCACTGGCAATTGCCCGATAGCACCTCTCAGAATCAGTACAATTGATGATGAATCTGCTATTCCGATTGATCTGCTCTTAATTGAAGGAGATGATACATATCATTACACTCTAATACATAATCTTCAAGCTTTAGTGAGAACGCAACTAGACAAATATAAAAAAATATTCAAGTTGTGCAGAAGATGCTTAACTGTATTTGATGGTAGAAAAATGGTGAATGGTGTTTGTGAAGAGAGTGCAGAAATTGCTAAAAACAAGTTAATTGAGCATCTGAAATACTGTGGGAACCATAAACCTGTTCATATGGTGATGCCCAATCCAAGTGAAAATTGCAAATTCAAAAAATTTGAAGCCTTGTTGGAACACCCACCATATATTGTCTGTGATTTCGAATCGAACCTCAAACCTATTGCATTCTGTAGCCCAGATCCAGAAGAATCTTCAAGTACACCATACCAGCAACATGAGCCTTCCAGCTTTTGTTATGTGGTTATACGGGATGGTGTTGTTATTAAAGAATATTCATACAAGGGACCAAATGCCATCAAAATATTTGCACATAGAATAGAAAATGAGTGCCGTGACATAGCATATAACATCTTATTAAAATCAAAGCCTATGTTGCCTTTAACAGAGGAACAGATTGAAGATTTCAACAAAGCAGAAAAATGCCCGGTATGTGATTCTGAATTTTCAGATACAAATATCAAGGTGAAACACCATTCTCATACAGATGGTCGATATAAACAGGCCCTGTGTAATAGCTGTAATATTAAGATCAAGAGACCAAGATTTGTCCCCATATTTTGCCATGGAGCATCCAATTATGATTTCCATCATCTGATCAGATACGAGGGGTTTGACAAGCAGAATTTAAATATTTTAGCTGAAAATGATGAAAAATATATATCTATTAGCAAGATAATTAAAGTTGATGGTGTTCCTATTCACATAAGATTTCTTGATTCTTACAGATTTTTACCTGCTAGCCTGGCTACACTGGCCTCTCAATTATCTGATGATGACTTGAAAATCACACGTGCAATGTTTCCAGATCAGGACCTGAAATTAATTAGGCGGAAGGGTGTATATCCATATGACCATGTTACAGATTTTTCTAAATTTGATGAGTGTTCCCTGCCACCACAAGAAGCATTTTACAGCAAAATCAGAGGATCTGGAATCACTGATGAAGATTATCACCATGCCAAATTGATGTGGAACAGTTTAAAATGCAAGACATTTGGTGATTATCACATGGCTTATTTGAAACTTGATGTCACTCTCTCAGCTGATATAATACAGACATTCAGAAAATCTTCAATGCAAAATTATGGACTGGACCCAGTGTATTTTTACAGTGCCCCGGGCCTAGCATGGGCCGCAATGTTTTTTAACACCAAAAAGCCATTGGATCTGATCCAAGATCAAGATACGTATCTGTCTATGGAGAAATGTATAAGAGGAGGGATGGTGCAATGTTCTCAGAGATATGCCAGAGCAAATAACAAGCATATGCCTGATTATGATCCAGCACTGCCATCAAATTATATAGTGTATGCAGATGCAAACAACCTCTATGGTCACGCCATGATGCAAAAACTGCCATATGCAGAGCTTGAGTGGGTCGAAGATTTCAATATTGAAGATCTTCAGGACTTTGATGACAGTGAATATGGCCTCTTCTTAGAGACTGATCTGATATTTCCAGATCATTTGCACAACAAATTTTCTGATCTGCCACCAATTCCCGAGGTTCAGTGCTCACCTGGCTCTAAACAGAAGAAGCTCATGATGACCCTGGAGCCAAAACAGGATTATGTCATATATTACAAAAACCTCCAGTTCCTGATGAATCATGGTGTTCAAGTGACCAAAGTTGGCAAAGTTTTGAGGTTCAGGCACTCAGAATGGTTGAAACCATACATTGATACAAATACGGAGCTTCGAACATCTGCAAAGAGCCAATTTGATAAGAGCTTGTTTAAATTGATGGTGAATTCAGTGTATGGCAAAACAATTGAAAATGTCAGGAAACATACCGATGTAAAAATAATTACTGACCCCAGCCGGAGCAAAAAATTGGTTGCAAAGCCCAACTTCAATTACAGAAGAATTTATGATGAGCACATGGCACTTTTCAACATGATGAAAACAAAGATCAAGTTTGATAAACCTATTTATGTAGGGGCTGTGATATTGGAATTGTCCAAATTACATATGTTAATATTGTATTATGATGTGCTGAAACCTTTTTATGGTGATCGTGTAAAATTATTGTACATGGACACGGATAGTTTTATTCTTGATATTCAAACAGAAGATGTTTATCAAGATATGTCACAGCCTGAATTGTTTCAATACTTTGATACCAGTGAACATACAAGAATTCAACCCCACAACAAAAAGGTGCCTGGCAAGTTAAAAGATGAGACACTTGGTGATGTTATTGTGGAATTTGCTGGGTTAAGTGCCAAGATGTACAGTTTTAAAACATGTAGTGCGGTTGTCAAAAAAGCCAAGGGTATTGGCAGAGTGACTGTTGAAAAAGATCTTGTATTTGAAGATTATAAAAATTGCATCAAATCCCAGAATTCAATCAGAACATCAGAAAATAGAATTCAGAGTGAGAATCACTTGCTGACTAGCAATATTGTAACAAAAGTGGCTCTGGACCCACATGATGACAAGAGATGCATTTTATCATGCGGCATGCATACTTTACCTTGGGGGCATTGTGATTTGAAAAGTGGCAATCAATGCCCAATTACAGAGCATGATTTGAAATAAATAAACATGCCTATGAACTTATTTGGGTTCAAAAAACAGGCTATTATGGACCTGCCGACACCACAACCCTCTTCTGATTTACAATCTGTAATGTCTAAACTGAGTGGCTTGTTAATTATTCATCTGAACAGCATATTTACAGATAATGATGAAGAAACAGGCAAAACATTGTACATATTTAACAATAATTTAAATCATTACCAATTACCTGTAGGTGGTCAATTGCAATTTATTACAACCCCTGAGGGTGATGTCAAGATTTCAGTAGGGAGAAATATTTATAGAATTAAGCACTCAAACATGATTTCTGGCACTGTATATACTGTTTCTGCTGGTGACTGCTTATATATTGAGGTCCCTGGATCTTATGACAAGCTTATACCCTTTTTTATAGAATTAAGAATCAGATACTCTATAATAAATAACCACTAAAAGAAAATGCCTAATGATATATTTGGCCATACAAGACATGAAGATCACAGTGATGAGATTCTTATGCTTGATGTCAGAGTCAAGAAATTAAGAAGTGATTTACAAGCTTTACAAACCACACTCAATGCCAGTCTTCAATTAGAAATTACAAATTTACAATCACAATGCATGGACCCTCTTCTCAAAATTGATTCCGAACTCAAGTTATTGCTTCAGAAATATACTGATTTGGCAACATTAGATAATTTTCAAAGTTTAGAAGAAGCTGTAGCAGCTCTTCAAGCCAAATTTAAGACCCAGGCTAACAACTCTGAGCAATTGAAACAGCAATTGGAAGAGCAAATAAATAATGTCCAGGCACAGCTCCAAACAATTGTCAAGAGCATAAAATCAGAAGAAGATTTTGATCTAGTCATTTCCACTCTGAAAGAACAGATTCAGTCACTCCAGATACCTAACCTGGATCCTCTACACAATGCCATAGCCGAGGTTAAAGAAAAAATTGAGACACTTGAAAATTTTATGAACAACTTGCCATCTTCTGATGCTTTGAATGCAATAACTCGGAGTGTTGCAAATATTAAGCTGCAACTTGAAACATATGAAGATTTTGGAAAAATTCAAAGTACCATAACCCATCTTGAAGGTACAATAGCAGCAGTGCAAAGTGATTTGGCAAATGTACAAGAAACTCGCCTGCCTGGGATTGTAGATACACTTGTCAGTGTCCAGCACCAAATCACAAAGCTTGAAAACCTCAACACTGAATCTGAACTATCTCATTTTCATCACTTGATCGATGATATCCAAACAAAGCTTGAAATTTTACAACAATCCACACCCTCTCAGGCAGATATAGCCCTGCTCCAAAATGCTATGCAAAATGTGGCTGATGCATCTGAATTAAATAATGTGAAATTGGCACTTGAATCTTTGCAAAATACAGTATCAAATCTTCCCACATCACAGGAACTTAAAAATATTAAGAGAGCAGTGAATCGCATATTGAAATCAGAAGATATCAAGAATATCCAGACAGAGATCAAACATCTCACTCAGACAGTGGCCACTCTTCCAACCAATCAACATATTAATGAACTGCATGCCCTGTTTGAGGATATCAGAAGACAGGTCCATGATCTTACTGCTCAAAATTCAAAATTGGCAGTTGTTGAAAATTTGCAACAAATTGTAGCTAATATCAAGCAGCAGCTAGGGACCATGGAATCCAATCAAGCAAATGCCCTGTCTGTTTTTGCCACCCAGCTTCAAGAGATTGTGCAACAATACAAGAAACTTGTTGTGGACATAAAAATCAAGCCAGGCCATGATGATGTTGTTAGGACCATCAATGAGCACCTTGAATCTGTAACAAGCAGATTGCTTACAGCAGAAAAGGAAATAACAGGCATAATCGAGAATCCAAAACATACAGTAATTCTTGAATTGTACAGCATCCCCAACAAAGAATATGATTCACCATTTACACCAGGTGGCAAAATATATATGCTGTCCCCTGCACAATTTTATTACCAGTTTTTTGTTGGGGGCACATTGAGACCAATCAAGATCAAATATTGGCATCAGCCACAGGCACACCACTACCCCACCTTATCAATAACAAATGCTGATAACAAAGTGAAAATCAACAGTGTAGAGTTAGAGGATTTTACAGACCCCAATACATTAGAAACAGCCTATTCTGAAGATGATGGCACTCTGGAATTTAATATACAAATAGGAGACAAATTATATTTAGAAAATCCTGCAGTATCAGCTGCTGAATACCCCATAGTTGCAATATTCTTGTTTACATATTATGTCTAGAAAAATTATTGTTGATGAATTACACAGACAAGCCCGACATAATTTTAAGAGACTCCCAGTAGTCACAAAGGGCATAGATGATTTATGGCAGAGCGACTTGATTGAGTTGTCAACTGGGCAGTTGAAAAACCTAGACAAAATCAACAAGGGCTACAAGTATCTACTCACTGTAATAGACACATTTTCAAAATTTGCCTGGGCTGTGCCACTCAAATCCAAGACTGGAAAATGTGTTACAGAAGCCTTCAGGACAATCATCAATCATTCAGGAAGATCCCCGCGCTATTTGCAAACAGATAATGGCAAAGAATTTTATAATTCAGTGTTTCAACAATTTATTAAAAGCCAGGCAATAAAACATTACTCGAGTTACAGTGATCTCAAAGCCTCAATTGTAGAGAGATTCAACAGAACTCTAAAAAATCTTATGTATAAACAATTTACACTTCAAGGTAATTATAAATGGATTAATATTCTTCCAGAACTTCTACATAAATATAACAACTCGGTCCATTCCACAATCAACATGAAACCCTCTGAAGTAACTTCATCTGATGAGCAAAAATTGATCAGGACTGTTTATTATCCTAGATACCAGGCAACAACAAGAAAGGCCAAATACAGGGTGGGCGATCAAGTAAGAATCAGCAAATATAAGCACTTATTCAAAAGAGGCTTTACAAGAAACTGGAGCACCGAATTATTTACAGTGGTTCAAGTTAAACCTGGGACCCTTAACACATATATAATAAAAGATCACCGAGGAGAAATTCTCAAAGGCAGATTCTATGAACAAGAGCTCAGCAAAACTAAACAGCCTGACACATATCTCATAGAAAAAATTATCCGCAGAAAAGGCAACAAGTTACTTGTCAAATGGCTGGGTCATCCGGAAAACAGCTGGATCGATGCAGACAAAGTGATAATATGAACACCTGGGATGTTATAAAAAGGCTGCCAGAACCTGAACAACAGAATAAGAGAAATGGCAACTTGCTGCCTGATAATATTAGGTGTCTTATTGTCGGGCCATCTGCTTGTGGTAAAACTACACTAATGGTTGATAATTTTTTATTGGCACCCAACTGGTTAGACTGGAAAAACAGGCACTTGTATGTTTTCTCTAAGAGCTTGGAACAATTAAAATATCAGCAGCTGATGAAGCTATATGATGGATTGGATATTGCCACTTTTGAATCAGATGTTAAGCCACTCCATGAATGTCTCGATAATTCTGTTGTTGTGTTTGATGACGTTATACTGGATAATCAAAACAAGGTTAGAAATTTCTTTACACAGGGGCGGCACAAAAACATTGATTGCTTCTACCTGGCACAGACTTTTTCAAAAATACCGAAGCAGCTGATCCGAGACAACAGCAATTTTATATGTGTATTTCATCAAGATCATACCAACCTCAAACACATACATGATGAATATGTAGGTGGGGACTTGAGCTACAATGATTTTTCCAAGTTTTGCAGCAGGTGCTGGAACCAGGACGGTTATGGGTTTGTCACAATTGATATGACAAGAACACCTAATACTGGAAAATATAGAAACAAAATCAACGATTTTCTAGACGTTGAAACATATATAAATAACCATGAAACGACCAGTCATTGATGATCTTAAGTTAAGAGATTATCTTGTAAAAAGATTCAAGGGATGGAAATCAGAGAACCGGGGAATTTATGAAAAACACAAACAAACAGAACAGCCTGTAATTGATGCTATTAATAATTTAGGTAAGAATATCAAAACTGTTACAGAGCAAAATCAAGATTTGATCACGGAGCTCGTACCTGTAGCTGCAAGGAACATATTAGATTATCCATTCACCCCACTTTCCAGTATTCATACACCTAGTCCTGTTGCTCCTCGAAGAATTGAAGCTACTCAGGATCCTATTGAATTGGGTCTTCTTGCTCAAAAATATTTAAGCACACCTAAAGACAACAAAGATGAGGTCTTTGGCTTATATGCTGACACAGAGCTTGATGGGAGCATCATTCATAGAATTGGCAATTTCAGGGTAACATTTATGGGAGATGATATAATTGTTTATTCAGAATCTCGTCTCGGAGAAAAAGGTGCTTTTGTTAAGTACCCCGGCACACCTGGGTTGTGGGAACTGATGACTAGGAAAAGGCCTGGCAGCTATACAGATCAAGATTATGAATATTACAAAGAAATATTAATAAAATCAGATGCTCTATACCAGAACAATGATCCCACACAAAAAAGGGTTAAGTCGAGCAGTGGGGCAAAATACAACAACTTAATCAAACCCATATGGTCACAAATCAAGACAGGTAGTGGAATCAAACAATACAACACCCTGCCTAAAGAATTTGTGTGGGTTGATGATGTCAGGAAACTTGTAGATAGGTTGCTGGTGATAGCTGGGGAGGAAAATGCTGGGAACCACAATTTTTACAATGAAAAGGTTGGAATTATGGACATGATAAGCACAAAATTGTCTAATTTTATAGTGAATGACCCTAAAGGGATTGGATATCTTATAAAAATTATTAATACTCTACCCCCCAAATTTTGGAATGTTTCTGAGGGTCGGGGCCTGGTGAATGACATTATAAACAAGTTGCCATTTGAACTACACATTCCAGGCTATCAGTATTGTGGTCCCGGTACAAAATTGGACCATAGATTAAACAGAGGGGATCCTGGTGTTAATCCTTTAGATGCTGCTTGCAGAGACCATGACATAGCATACAACACACATTCTGATCTTGACAAGAGACATGTTGCAGACAAGAAATTAGAAGAGGCTGCATTTGGCAGATTTGTAAGCAAAGATGCATCTTTGAGTGAAAAAATAGCAGCATTGGGAACCACCATAGCTATGAGCACCAAACAAAAACTGGGGTGGGGGTTGTAAATAATAAACCTACAATGAAGGCCAAGGGTGTTATGTATCAAATACCTTATGCAGGTCTCAAATCTCTTAAAACTATTGACAGTCTCTTGACCAAAAAGCAGCGCAAGAAAAAAAGCTCTTGTCTTGCAAAGGGACATGGTATGAAATTGTTGCTTAGCACCCCCCAATTAAAAAAATTACAGCAATCAAGAAAAAAATCACATGTAGGGGGTTTCATATTTACCATCCCTGCCATCTTAGCTGCTCTCGGGGCTGTTGGGAGCTTGGCTGGGGGATCAGCTGCCATAGCAAAAACAGTAATAGATGCCAAGAAGAATAGGGCAGAATTAGATGAGCAGAGGCGCCATAACCTGGCCATGGAGAAAAAAGGCAAAGGTGTTAAGAGAGCCATGAATAAGTTTAAAAAAAACAAGAGCCGCTTACAAACCAAGATATTGAAGCTTTGATCAAGCCACTGGGCATCAAACATTTTAGAGGTGTGTACATGTCTGATTCTTTACCAGAGCAACCACTCAACAAAGAGTGTGGAATTGTTAATTTGGATAAGTACAAAAATCAGGGCACTCACTGGATCTGTTATCTTAAATATTTAAAAGATAAGGCATTTGTATTTGATTCATTTGGAGGTGTTCCACCTGAAAATTTAGTAAAATATCTAAAATCAGCTAATCTTTATTACAATAATGCCCGTCTTCAAAACTTCAAAGATGTTAATTGCGGACATTTGTGTTTATCTGTTCTCAGATATATGTCTCAAATAAATAAACCATCAATTGAAAATTTTCAAAAAGCCTTGTGGTATCTGAAACATCATGGGGGTATTCCATCTCACCAGCCAAAATTCAATATTGAAACTCAAATTGCATGATGATATAGTGTATCCCAAAACAATAGCTCTCAGAGCATTTTACGGCATGTACCTGATCCCTAATATTACACACCACAACAACACAATTGCAGTAGGGGATCAAAAAATTGTCATCACTCCAGGGCAGTATAATCTGTCCACTCTAAATGCTCAATTACCCAGAGGTGTGGTGTTAAGTCAAAATTCTGTCACTCACAGAGTAGAGATTGTGTCTGCTACAGAAACAGTGCATCTGGGTACTATAGGAGAGCTGTTAGGATTTGAGAACAACACAAAACTTGAAGCAGCCATCAAACACACTGCTATTAATATACCTAAATTCTTAGCCATAGAGACTCTGAATATTCACTGTAATGTGGCGGAGGGTATGATCACCAAATCAAATGGCATAGGCACTCACAAACAAACTGGCATCATTGCAACATTCAAACCTAATTCCGAATTCATGGAGCCAATCATCTACAATCCATCCCCAACATTATATTTTCCTGTGTGTCATAATAGAATAGATTACATTGAATTGATGGTCACTAACGAAAAAGAAGAATTAGTTGATTTTGCTGGAGCCACAACAACTGCTATCATAGAGATTAACATTTAAATAAAAATACATACAATGGAAAATATTGAGAGTTATGAGCTACAATCATTCCCCCCAAACAGGAGGACATTTGCAAATTTAAATCAACCCAACACGGAAATCGAGGTTGATCTTGATGTAGGGGATGGATTTATACACCCCCACAGAGCAGATCTATACATCAAATTTGATGTTGTAAAGCTGGATGGAACAGATTATCCGGCAAATTCAAATATAAGATTGGTTGATAATTTTGTACCGCATCTGTTCTCTGAAATTGAGATCAGAAAGCACGGTGTTGTTATAAACAGAATAGATTATCCCGGCATTACCTCCACAGCTTTGGCCACTCTAAAATTATCCAAAACCGAGGCTTCTTACTACAGAATCGGTGGATTTGAAGCTGGTGATAAGATATTAACCAAGAGCCACACTGTACTATTTCCCATGCGCCTGTTGCCAGGATTCTTCTCGGATTACAAAGAAATTATGTGGAAGGGCGGTTTAAGAATTACATTTAGAAGAGCTGCAAATGATAACAATGCTTTGATGAGGTACAGCACATTAAACCCTACAGGGGAAGCTCTGCCTAATACCCTACCTGATGCAGGCAAGTGCCTTATTCAGACTATGGAGCTAAGAATCCCTGTTGTTGAATATGAGGCCAGTTACGCTCTTAAATACAAAGCTGATATAATAAAAAATCCACAGATTCCTCTGCAATTTTACACATATCAATGCGTACAGAAGCCCGCATCTGGCACTTATTATGAGTTTGATGCTACAAATTCATTCTCCAGTATACAATATGACATGCCCGATTTTGTGGTGGTACTGTTTCAGACCGGGAGACACAATAATCAGGAAAAAAATTCAAGTAGATTTGATAACTGCAACATCAAGAACATATATCTTAAAAATGGCAGAAATGAGGTTTTTCCTAGAGAAAATTACAATTTAGACATGTCCAAGGATGATTTTCTCAAATTATATGAAGCTTTTTCGGCTTTCAAGCGTGTCACTACTGGCAGTACTGATATGTATTACACACCAGATGAATTCAAAACACAGAGACCCATGTTTGTAATCAACACTTCAAAAAGGAAACAAGTTGTGGTGAATGACAGGACAAACATTAAAATTATCTGTGAATTCCATGAGGCTTTACCTGAAGACACCATATGTAGTGTTATTCTCATAGGTGAAAAATCATATGTTTATGATGTAAGAAATGAGAGAGTCACGGAGCAATTCTAGAAGAATTACATTATTTTAATATTAGATAAACAAATTGAAGCTGGTATCCAATTGAACTTAAACCAGAAATAAATATGTATATGTGTGTGTGTGTGTGTGTGTGTGTGTGTGTGTGTGTGTGTATGTGTGTATGTGTGTGGATTGCCTAGTTTTAAGTGTGGCCACAAGAGGGGCATATTTTTAACAAATTTATGGACAGCAATCTCACAGAAGTGCCTTTTGTAAGTATAGCCTCATCAATCTGAGGGGGTCATACTTTCTCATGGAATCCATGAGGGCTTTTTCACAAAAATCTTGGATTATACGGGGGTTTCACACTTGAGCAAAAAGCTCATATGCTCATGTTAAGCTTGATTTAAGTATAGCAAATCTGCTTGAGGGGGGGTTCATACTTTCTTGAGTTTATCCCACCACAAATACAACTACTGTTGAAATTATCCAAAACGGACGCAGCGTACTACCAGGCCGGGGGATTCGAAGCCGGGACCAAAATATCGACGAGAAGTCACACGGTGCTCTTTCCCATGCGTCTGCTGCCTGGTTTCTTCTCGGACTACAAGGAGATCATGTGGAAGGGAGGACTGAGGATCACGTTTCGAAGAGCGGCCAACGACAACGACGCACTGATGCGATACGCTACTTTGGGTCCGGACGGCACCACGCCGATAGCCAACACTTTACCCGAAGCAGCGAAATGCGTCATCCGGAGCATGGAATTGAGAATGCCGGTGGTGGAATACGAAACGAACTACGCCCTCAAGTACAAAGCGGAGATCTTGAAAAGTCCGCAGGTGCCGATTCACTTTCACGGTTACCAGTGCGTGCAGAAGATGGCGTCGGGAAGTCACATGGAATTCGACGTGACGACACAGTTCAACAACATACAGTTCGATATGCCAGATTTCGTCGTAGTGCTTTTTCAGACCGGACGCGATAACGATCAGGAAAAAGATTCCAGCAAGTTCGACGACTGCAAGATCAAGAATGTTTATCTGAAGAACGGTAGGAACGAAGTGTTCCCGCGCGAGAATTACAACCTCGACATGACCAAAGACGATTACCTCAAACTTTACGAAGCTTACACCGCTTACAAACGCGTGACCGAGGGAAGCGTGGACGTGTACTACGCGCCCAGCGAATTCAAAACACGCAGGCCGATGTTCGTCATCAACACCACGAAAAGAAAGCAAGTGGTGGTCAACGATCGTACCAACATCAAGATTGTATGCGAGTTCCACGATGCCTTGCCTGCAGATACTCTGTGCAGTGTCATTCTTATTGCAGAGAAAACATTTGTGTATGACGTCAAGAATGAAAGAGTGACTGAACAGTTTTAAATAAATAAAAAAAATAGCACACAATAAGAAATGTGGAATTTTATATATATAAGTACAAATTGCAATTAGCAGTTTCCAGAAGTTTAATTTTGCTGTGCCATGCATGCATGTAATCGAGGAAGTGGAAGTAAATTAAAATTGTTTTTTTTTTCGCATTGCCTATTACTTTTTGTTGCACTCTGGGCAGGCCTTACTAGTTTGGAGGCGATAGTGGCCCCACGGAAGTGTATGGACCCCACATTCAAGAATACACCTCTTGTCGTCGTGTGCATCCAGAGCAACTTTCCTGACAATATTAGTTGTAAGCACATGATCGACGCTTTGGATACGATGCTCTTTTTGTAGAATGGGCGATTTTGTTCTGAGGCACTCGAGGTAATCCTCAAACTTGAGGTGCTCCCGAACCACTTGCCTGCTTACACCCTTTGCCTTTTTTGTTACAGAACCCTCAGCCCGGATCGCATAGGCTTTGGCACGAAGTCCAGCAAACTCCACAATCACATCCCCGTCTTTCTCGTCCTTGAGTTTGCCGGGTATTTTTTTGTTCCGGGGCAGAATTCCATACCGGTTTAGCTGGGGATAGCCCGATGTGTCGAAGAGCTTGACAAGAGCTGGAACTTTGGCTATATCACCATACGCATCGGCCGTGCGAACATGGTACACCAAGCTGTCTGTGTCTGTGTAGAGGAGCGAGATATTGTGGTTGTAGTGTGCACGTAGTATGCCGTAATATGTCTCGAACATGCACAACTTGCTCAGATCCAAAACTGCAGTTCCCACATAGATGGGCTTGTTGAGTAGCACCTCGCCCCGGTTCATGTGAACCAGAGACATCTGTTCGTTGTAAATTGTTCGAGACCTGAACAGCGGGCTTGCAACAAGTCGACGACACTGTGTTTTCTTCGTCACCAACCTCACATCAACGCGATTTCGCACATTCTCCATGGTCTTCCCAAATACCGCATTGTTCATTAATTTGAAAAAATCGCGATCAAGTTCCGAAGTGGCATCAGTGCGATGTTTGGTGTTCAGTTCGATGTACGGCTTCAACCATGGAGAC
The DNA here is from genome assembly GCF_977018435.1 of Lepisma saccharinum. Taxonomy (NCBI): domain Eukaryota; kingdom Metazoa; phylum Arthropoda; class Insecta; order Zygentoma; family Lepismatidae; genus Lepisma; species Lepisma saccharinum. The sequence continues at coordinate 36,038,802 of NC_139255.1, read as the reverse complement.
TGCCTGAACAAGAGCACGCGGTAAACTGCTTTGACCGAGACCCCTTGCTGCATTAACCACTGGAGGTTCCGGTAGTGTAGCACATAACGCTTTTTGGGCTCCAAGTCCATGACGAGCTTCGGTTGATCCGAGCCAGGTGGACACTTGAATTCCGGAGCAGGCGAAAGGTCACAGAATGTATCCTGCAGCTTCTCGGGGAAGTCAAGGTCCACCTCGGCAAAAAACCCAAACTCGTCGCACTCTTTTTCGATGTCGTGGTATAAAGGATCAACCCACTCAAACTGTCCTGTTGGGAGTGGCTGCATCATGGAGTGCCCGTAAAGATTATTCACATCAGTGTACATGATGTAGCTTGATGGTTGGGAGGGGTCGTAACCAGTGGCCATGTGGTGATTGTTGGCGTGTGCGAAGCGTTGCGACACTTGGACCATGCCGCCCCGGATAGCTCTCTCGATGAAAAGCATGATATCAACATCGGAGATAAGTGAAAGTTTAACTTTAGTCAGCAGGAGCATGGCCGACCATGCCAGTCCAGGAAGGCTGTAAAAATTTACAGGGTCCAGGTTGTAAATTTTTATCGCAGTCGCCCGAAACGCCTGGAACACATCGGCAAGAAGTGTCACATCAAGCTTCAGGTATGTATCGTGGTAATCACCGAAAGTTCGGCAACCCAACTCGACCCACATAGACTGAGCATGCTTGTACTCCTCGTCGGTAATACCTGAACCTCTCAGTTGGCTGTAGAACTTATCCTGGGGAGGCAGCAACTCTTCTTCGAACTTGGAAGGGCCTGTGACGTATTCGTAGGGGTAGACCCCTTTACGTCTGATGAGTGCGACATCTAAGTTCGGGAAACTTGATGTGGTAATGGCTAGTTGGTCGTCTCTGAGCTTCCCAGCAAGAGCATCCAGGCTTGCCTGGAGGAACCTCAGAGAGTCGAGGAACCGAAGCTCGATGCTCCTGCTTTTTGAGTCGGGGATCGGCACCCACTTGCTGATGCTAATATAACGCTCCTCGTTCTGTGCCAGGATATTGATTCTCGCATTGTCGTACCCTAGATGTGTGACCAAGTGATGGAAATCATATCCCGAGCCATTGTGAAAAAAGACCGGTATGAAGCGCGGGTCCCTGGCTCTCAAGTTACACCTGTTGCACCACGGGCCAATGTAGCTTCCGGTCCCATAATGGTCATGGTGGTGGACCTTTTTGTTATCGTCATTGAAGACTGAGTTGCAAACAGGACAATTTAGAGCCATTTCGTGCTGATGCTTGTCTTCCGGAGACAGAGGCAGCATGGGCTTGGGGGCCAACAGCACCTTCCCTATCTTGATGCCTTCCTGTTGCATTCTCTCCAGGAAGTGTTTGACCGGGTCGGGACCGCGATACACATAGGGCTCGGAGGCAATATGTTGGTCTCGCCACACCACAACATAGGAGTAACTCGAGGCCTCGTGGATTTGGAAAGGAATAGTAGAGGATGTTTCGGGGTTGGGATGGCAGTTAGACAGAGGTTGAAGAAAGGCCTCGAAGTCTGCTACAATATAGGCAGGATGCTTCACCATAGCACTGTGCATGCGAAAACACTCTACTGCACCAGGTTCGGGCAGGATAGTTCGTGCAGGCTTGTTGGTACCACAGTAGAGCATGTGGCGAGCTAGCTTTTCAGCAGCAATGTTGGGTCCTCGAGAGTGTTTGAATTTATAATGGTTTTGGTTGTCGAAAGTGGACAGGCACCTGCGACACACCACGATGTGACCATTATGTCTATTTTTCTGATTTGAAACAAGTCTGGAAAGAGAGCGAATAAGCGTATAATGGTGGCAGGTGTTATTCTTGATAAGAAGAAGGTCAATTTGCTGTCCACTATCATCATCTACATCACTTACCCGAATAGGGTAGACGATGTTTGCCTCGGTGAGACCGTAAACATTGATGGCTAATTGCAGGCCCAACAAGTCACGAGCACGAACCTCAAACTTGCGAATATGCGAGACTTCTACAGGGTAGGCAATCCCGGCCATTGCATCCTCCAGTTCCGACTCATACTGCTTGTAGTGTGCAACACGGTACGAGTGGTTTTTCCAGTGAACAGGGTGCAATGCTGCCAGCACCGACCAGAAGAAGCATTTGGTGTCTTTGTTCTGAATATTGAGAACAGCTTTCCTTGCTTCAACCTCGGGTGGCAGGGCAATATAGTTAGACCCTACCAGTGGCAGGAATTTGTTAAGTTTCAGACGAAGTTCGTGGGGGTCGCCACACAGCGAACCGCCCGAGCCTTCAGCCTGATGCTCCTCGTGCTTTGCCACAAGCTCCTCGACAAACTTGTCGTAGATGCTGTCGAGGTCAGTGACATCTGCCTGATGCAGTGTTTTTGCTTTTGTGGCATGGAAGAATTTATATATTTCATCAGACGGTTTCTTATACTTGCAGCATAGCACAGCATAGAATTTAGTGGAGTGTGTAGCCAATGCATCGTTGAGGATGGATATTATCTTAGCTCGCTCGCTCTCCAGAAAACTACGCACATCGCAGAAGCTGTCTGATGTTATGTCAAAGTCTTCTAATAAATGCTCAAACGCAAATCGGTCTGCTTTCTTCGCCAGCTTGACGCGTTTGGCAGGTGGCGATGCATCGAGGGAGGTTACTTCTACCTTTCGCTTGGAAGGTTGCGGTAGAGATGTTCCAGTGCTCTTGCAAGTAAGCTGGTGTCGCTTGAAGTTGGCAATAGAAATATTTTTTCCACACTTAGAGCACAGTTTGGTCGCACATATTTGTTTTCCCGGCACACAAGTACGACAGTGCCTTTGAAAATGTTTACTTGACACAGCAGTTTGGCACGTAGGGCAATTTCTTACAGAACGCATAATGCAGAGATTTTTTGGGGGTATGTTATTTAATATCCAATGCTGTGCAATGCAAAATATAATTGTTCACTTTTTTTTTAACTATTCTTTATGACCTTACTTGGTTTTTTTTTTTCGCCAAATTATATGTTTCTAGTCTCCTATACAATACAATATACGAACAATATTGTCAACAGTATCATATTTGAGCAGGTCGCTTGTCACCTAAACACTACAGCTCACAGGTTGGCAAAATCTGACATGAAAGCAGATAATACGCTTAAGTTTTATTTATATATAATTTTCACGGGCGTACAATATTGTCAACAGTATCATATTTGAGCAGGTCGCTTGTCACCTAAACACTACAGCTCACAGGTTGGCAAAATCTGACATGAAAGCAGATAATACGCTTAAGTCTTATTTATATATAATTTTCACGGACGTACAATATTGTCAACAGTATCATATTTGAGCAGGTCGCTTGTCACCTAAACACTACAGCTCACAGGTTGGCAAAATCTGACATGAAAGCAGATAATACGTTTAAGTCTTATTTATATATAATTTTCACGAACGTACAATATTGCCAACAGTATCATATTTGAGCAGGTCGCTTGTCACCTAAGCACTACAGCTCACAGGTTGGCAAAATCTGACATGAAAGCAGATAATACGCTTAAGTCTTATTTATATATAATTTTCACGAACGTACAATATTGCCAACAGTATCATATTTGAGCAGGTCGCTTGTCACCTAAACACTACAGCTCACAGGTTGGTAAAATCTGACATGAAAGCAGATAATACGCTTAAGTCTTATTTATATATAATTTTCACGGACGTACAATATTGTCAACAGTATCATATTTGAGCAGGTCGCTTGTCACCTAAACACTACAGCTCACAGGTTGGTAAAATTTCACATGAAAGCAGATAATACGCTTAAGTCTTATTTATATATAATTTTCACGGACGTACAATATTGTCAACAGTATCATATTTGAGCAGGTCGCTTGTCACCTAAACACTACAGCTCACAGGTTGGTAAAATTTCACATGAAAGCAGATAATACGCTTAAGTCTTATTTATATATAATTTTCACGGACGTACAATATTGTCAACAGTATCATATTTGAGCAGGTCGCTTGTCACCTAAACACTACAGCTCACAGGTTGGTAAAATTTCACATGAAAGCAGATAATACGCTTAAGTCTTATTTATATATAATTTTCACGGACGTACAATATTGTCAACAGTATCATATTTGAGCAGGTCGCTTGTCACCTAAACACTACAGCTCACAGGTTGGTAAAATCTGACATGAAAGCAGATAATACGCTTAAGTCTTATTTATATATAATTTTCACGGACGTACAATATTGTCAACAGTATCATATTTGAGCAGGTCGCTTGTCATCTAAACACTACAGCTCACAGGTTGGTAAAATTTCACATGAAAGCAGATAATACGCTTAAGTCTTATTTATATATAATTTTCACGGACGTACAATATTGTTAAGAGCACCAGTTTTTGTAGAGCTCTCTTTTTCCATCTTTCCTCTATACAGTGAAGCTGTAGAAGACACAATTAGCTAACCTAGCATACAACATACCTTCCTAATTAATATGGATATTGTCACACAATCCTCTTATTTTATACTGTTGTAAATGGAAAGGATTATGTACGGTAAATGTTTTGTACATTATAGGGAAAAAATGCAAAATATTCCCCCAATTTTAATTCGATCCACCTCTGAATCGATTTTTTACATATTTTCACGCCGGCACATATGTTGTTCTATTTTGCTTCTTTTACTTGCCTTGCTTAATTAACTCTCGCTAATTAGCATTTTTTTGGAAGAAGTCAACTAGAACAACATATGGCGGTATGAGAAATATGCAAATTAAAGAATATTTTAGTAATATAAGGGCCCTAGCAATTAGCTTCGTCGACTAAGAGTACTCTTTTAAACGTCTTCAGCTAGATCGTATTACTAAGCGAGGACGTTTAAAATGTTTGGGTGTTGAAAAAGTTTGACCTACTTTTTTATTTCTATTGTTTGCTAATAGATGACGCTGATAGTACCTCCTCTCTCTCTCTCCCCTCTTCTCCTCTGCTGTATGACAAATAGCACAAACATAAAATCAAGATTTTGGAGAGCAAAACATAAAATTTGCATGCATCTGATGTCGAACTAGGAACTTTATCTTTCGGGGAGTCAACATTATTTTTTTACTCAGTCGTCATATAACATGAACACACGCAAACATTCACATGTGCTTTTATTATTTTGTGTTCGGTAAGTACAAGTATATTCTTACATAAATTATTGTTTAATTTAATAAATTGTAAACTCGAAGCCTGCTATACTAACACTCCTTCTGTGTTTCATTATACTATTGAAAGCGAATGTTGCGTGCATACGGAAATAACACAGAAAAAAAAAGCGGATGGAAGCAATTTAAAATCAGTGGAGCAAGGTTAGTATTACGAGAACGTAAAAACATGTGCTTTCATTCAACTTCGAAAAATAAGAATGAATATGTGCATACAGAACACATATGCTTTCTTTTCACAGTTGTAAAATCATATAAATTGTACATGAAGTAAGTTACGGGAAGGCTCTTTCTTTTATGTCTGTGTATATGTTGTACAATTAGGTACAAGTATTGTACAATTAGGTACAAATTGTTGTACAATTATTTTCCCCAGTTGTCCAGTTGGAGTTGGGGGCATAACACTGGTACTATTTGTAATCACAGTGCTTACTCATGTATTTTGTTTAATATTTTATTTCAAATTCACTGTCAGAAACTAGTGTTGCCAGTTCCTGGATGTAGGTTTACCTACTCTGTTGGTTGTCACTGTCAAGCTTCCAGTATTCGTACAGCATAAAAAGCTATAACCCCCCTCTCAAAATATATACATTGTATACGCCAAGATGCTCAATAGCCTAGCAACACATCATGAAAAAACAAGCCAAGAGAACCCAGTGGGTTTATAAGTCAGTGCTGCCAACTCCTATTTGTAGGTTAGCTTAACCTGTGAAAGATCATATAGTAGAATTTTTGTAGAGTGGGTAGGCAACACCGACGAGCCTCAAATGATAATAATTGCCTCGTCAGTGTTGCCAATTCCTATTTGTAGGTTAGCTTAGCCAGTGAAAAATCATATAGTGGAATTTTCTTCGGATGGGTTGGCAAAACCCAAGCCTCAAAAAAAAAACATCCAATAGAGTTGCCAAATATAAAAAAAGGACAATAGGTCCCCCTCATAAAAAGCTACAGTAAGAGCCCACAGGTCGCCAACACTAGGCCCCCAACAGTGTTGCCAGACATAAAAAATACATGGACCCCTCAGGTCCTTTGATAAAAATTTACAGTGAAAAACCCAGTAGGTTTAACAACACTGTCAATCTACGGCAGTATTGCCAGATGTAAACAGAGGGCAATAGACCCCCCCTCATAAAAGGCTACAGTGGGCCCACAGTGTTGCCAACTCTGCCCTCAAAATATACATCATAAAAGGCTACGACTAGCCCCACATGATGATTCGAGCCCCAAATGAGGGCTTAGAACTCTCTTATTGTCTCTACTAATGAAGGCGAGTAGAAGATTGTAGGCCCATGGTAATAGAATATAATAAACTGTCCTCCGACCAATCAATCGGTAAAATATGAAAGGCTTCGTAAACGTTACGCAGATAAGAAGAAAGAAATTCATTTGGGTGTTGACAACGTAACAAATATTTTTCTATTAACACTCTTACTGAAGTAGGAGGAACCAATCTATGTACTCGATAAAGCGGAGAACTAAAGATAACACAAATCAAAAGTAGTTGAAACTTCATAAATAAGACAGGAGTCTAACACAAGCAAAGGTGTCAAGGAAAAGGAGGGATGAAAGTATTAATAAGACGTTACAAAATTTCAAGAGCAACGAATCCATTGCGAAATCCCCAAAAAATTTAACTTTCAAAAGCAAAAAAGAATGTCTGACAACTTTCAAAATTCTATGTCTGTCCCCAAAAAATTTTTTTAACCATAGCTCTGCTACCTGAAATTTTGTAACGTTCAAGTTTCCAAGGTGCTTTTTATTTTTTTTAAGGACGTGACTGGGCCGGATCTTTTATGCTACCTCAAAGGCCGTGAGTAGTGTCAAAATATGCCTTTGACCGCAACTCTGAGTTCTTGACCAAACGACCGCAAAAAGTTGAAAAACTCACTTTCTCTCCCCGTTCCGCGCCTCATTTATTACGCTGACGACGTTTCACGGGCGCAAAAAGGCAGTGATGAGTGAAAGATGAGCTCTCATCCTCTCATCCTCTCATCTTCTCATTCTCTCATCTTCTCATTCTCTCATCTTCTCATTCTCTCATCTTCTCATTCTCTCATCTTCTCATCTTCTCATCTTCTCATCCTCTAAAATGTTTGTAGATCGTGACCTTTGTAAACCTCTCTCTCGAGAACGATGTGCTACACATACACACACACACACACTCCTCTCATCTTCTCATTCTCTCATTCTCTCATCTTCTCATCTTCTCATCTTCTCATCTTCCAAAATGTTTGTAGATCGTGACCTTTGTAAACCTCTCTCTCGAGAACGATGTGCCACACACACACACACACACACACATACACTCATTTTCTCTCCACGTTCCGTGCCTTATTTATTACGCTGGCGATGTTTCAGGGCGCAGAAAAGCAGTGATGAGTGAAAGATGAACTCTCATCTTCTCATCTTCTTATTCTCTTATTTTTGAAGGACCAAATGTTTGTAGATCGTGACCTTTGTAAACCTCTCTCTCGGGAACGATGTGGCACACACATACACACGTGCGCGCTCTCATCTTCTCATTTTCTTATTCTCTTATTCTCTTATTTTTGAAAGATGAGTGTATTTTATCGTAATTTTCCAAATCCGGGACCAAATGTTTATATATTGCGACCTACGTAAACCTCTCTCTCGGGGAGGGAACGATGTGCCACACACATACGTGCGCGCGCGTATGCCTCTTATTATTTCCGTATTGTAACACAAACAAACAAACAAAATAATAATTGTTGTTTTTAGGATACCTGGCCCCTATAACCTCGCCAGGGTGCGTGGTGCCCAACCAAAAATGTAAAAGTTTTCTAATGGCTGCGGTTATAGATTACCGCACCTCTGTAGAGTTTCACGTGTTTTTTTTTTTCCCCAAACTTCCATGAAACCCTACAGAGGACCTCCGTAATGCATGCAACGTGTACTAACGACTCTAGTGTTATTTGATGTTGTGATATTTTTTGGATATAGAGGTTTATTATGAGATAGATAAAAATAATTATGTTTATTATAATATTTTCTTGATGAAGATGGAGAATGTATGTGTGTGTTACAAATAAAGTTGCATGCTTTTTTTTCTAGTGTGTGTGTATGTGTTTTTGATGTTTCGACAGCATCTGAAACGATAAAAAAAAAATGTTATTGTTAATTTTCACGTGTAAAAACAACAACAAATTTTTTTGTGCAAATTTTCTGATTGTCTCGTGCTATAGTGCAAAAAAGATATTGTAAGTGATAACTAATGAAATTGACATTTGTAACTGATCTGAACTAGTGAAATTCGTATTGTGCCATTGTAACTGATTGTGCTAGTCCAAAAAATTACTTATTGTGCAAGAAAATAGATGTTAAAAACTTGTTAAAACTGCTCTGTGACCCTCTCGTTCTTCACGTCGTAGGCGAAGGACTTCTCTGCAATCAGGATGACACTGCATAGGGTATCCTCGGGCAAGGCATCGTGGAACTCGCAGACGACCTTGATGTTGGTTCGATCGTTGACCACAACCTTCTTTCTCTTAGATGTGTTGATGACGGTCATGGGTCTCCGTGCTTTGAATTCGCTGGGCGTGTAGTACATGTCCACACTTCCCTCGGTCACGCGTTTGTAAGCCGAAAACGCTTCGTAAAGTTTGAGGTAATTGTTTTTGGTCATGTCGAGGTTGTAATTCTCGCGCGGGAACACTTCGTTCCTGCCATTCTTCAGATAAACGTTCTTGATCTTGCAGTCGTCGAACTTGCTGGAATCTTTTTCCTGATTCTTGTCCCTCCCGGTCTGAAAAAGCACTACGACGAAATCTGGCATGTCGAACTGTATGTTGTTGAACTGCGTCGTCACGTCGAATTCCATGTGACTTCCGGACGCCATCTTCTGCACGCACTGGTAACCGTGAAAGTGAATCGGCACCTGCGGACTTTTCAAGATCTCCGCTTTGTACTTGAGGGCGTAGTTCGTTTCGTATTCCACCACCGGCATTCTCAATTCCATGCTCCGGATGACGCACTTGGCTGCTTCGGGTAAAGTGTTGGCTATCGGTGTGGTGGCGTCCGGACCCAAAGTAGAGTATCGCATCAGTGCGTCGTTGTCGTTGGCCGCTCTTCGAAACGTAACGCGCAGTCCTCCCTTCCACATGATCTCCTTGTAGTCTGAGAAGAAACCCGGCAGCAGACGCATGGGAAAGAGCACCGTGTGACTTCTCGTCGATATTTTGGTCCCGGCTTCGAATCCCCCGGCCTGGTAGTATGCTGCGTCTGTTTTGGATAATTTCAAGGTTCCCACTGCCGTCGACGTGATGCCTGGATAATCTATTCTGTCAATGACGGTGTTGTGTTTCCTCACCTCCACCTGCGAGAACAGGTGAGGCACGAAGTTGTCTACGAGTATCAAGTTTGCTGCTGCGGGAAACGTGTCTCCGCTTTCTTTCTTCACCACGTCGAATTGAAGGTAGAGGTCTGCTCTGTGAGGATGAATAAACCCATCGCCTACGTCAACGTCGTATTCGACCTCCCTGTTTGCCTCGTTGAGATTGGCAAACGTGCGACGGTTGGGAGGGAAAGATTGCAATTCGTAACTTTCGATTTGCTCCATTTTATATGTATGGTTATTTATTATACGTTGATCTCCACGATGGCAGTAGTTGTTGCACCTGCGAAATCCACCACGTCTCCTTTCTCGTTCGTCACCACCAACTCTATGTCGTCTATGCGGTTGCGACATACTGGAAAATAGATCGGCGAAGAGGGCGTGTAGATGATCGGTTCCATGAACTCGGAACTTGGTTTGAAAGTGGCTATGATTCCCGTCTGCTTGTGACTTCCTAATAATCCGTCCGAGGATTTTGTGATCATTCCTTCCGCCACGTTACAGTGTACGTTCAAAGTCTCTATGGCCAAGAATTTAGGAATGTTGGTTGCTACATGCTTGATGCCAGCTTCGAGTTTGGTGTCGTTCTCGAAACCTAAAAGTTCTCCTATGGTGCCCAGGTCCACGTTCTCCGTCGCCGACAGGATTTCCACTCTGTGCGTGACCGAATTTTGAGAAAGATATGTGCCTTTGGGTAATTGAGCTTGCAAAGTGGAAAGATTGTATTGTCCTGGCGTGACGACGATGTGTTCGCTTCCGACGCTAATTTTGTTGTTGTGGTGGGTGACGTTAGGTATGAGGTACATGCTGTAGAATGCACGCAGAGCCACGGATTTAGGATAGACAATATCGTCGTGCAGCGTGAGTTTCAAGATTGAAGATTCGCTCGTGAGATGGAACACGCCCATCCTAGTGATGCTGTTTCAGGTTCCACAGTACTTTCTGGAAATCTTCGACCGTAGGGTTATTTATTTTAGAGAGAAACGCAAGCACGGAGAGGCAGAGATGACCGCAGTTCACGTCTCCGAAATCTTGAATGCGTTCGTCGTTGTAGTATATAGAGGTTTCGCTCGTTTTCAGATAATGAATTAAATTTGTAGGTGGAACACCTCCGAAAGAATCGAAAACGAATGCTTTATCATCATTTTTGTGGTAACATATCCAATGCGTGCCTGGATTTTCTTGACCGTCCAAGTTGACTACTCCGCATTCTCTTCTTTTCACGCTTGAAGGTAACGAGTCGGACATAAAAACTCCTCTGAAGTGTTTGATTTGTAACGGTTCGATCAGAGATTCAATGTCTCGGTTGGTGAGTGCTTCTGTTTCTTTTTTTTAAACTTCTTCATCACGCCCTTTCCTCCTTTCTTCTCCATGGCCAGGTTGTGACGTTTCTGTTCTTCCAATTCCGCTTTGTTCTTCTTCGAGTCGATGACGGTTTTCGCGATGGCGGCACTTCCGCCGGCCAAACTTCCAACGGCCCCCAATGCTGCTAGGATGGCCGGGATGCTGAATATGAAACCTCCGATCTTTTGCTGTTTCCGCGAACCCTGCAATCTTTTCAATTGAGGTGTGCTGAGCAGTAATTTCATTCCGTGTCCTTTCGACAAGCAAGAACGTTTCTTCTCGCGTTGTTTCTTGGTGAGTAACCCATCGAGGGCACCTAGATTTTTAAGATTTGAGTATGGTATCTGGTACACGACACCCTTGGGCTTCATGTTGATGCTCTATGTGTTATTTTCACGGTATGTTATTTATATATATTCTGAGATTTTTTTCTTGTGTAGTTTTTTACGGTATGTTATTTATATATTTTCAAGGCCTCGCAGTCGCTACACAAATTCTATTACGTGCTTCGTTTTCTTGCCAAGAAGTTCCTTTGTCCCCTTGTACACGATTCGAGTTTTGTTCTCGATTAAAATAGATAGCTTCTCCTCGGATAACATGTTAGCGTATCGATCTGGTAAAAATAGACTGTATTGTGCGTTGAGCAACAGGCGTACCTTGGGACCATACTGGGTAGAAACGATTGAACCGGAAGTTATCGTGTAAGGTTTGTCGACTTCCAATTCCCGAATTTTTACATACTCGACTGACAAATTTAGCATTTGTTTTAATGCTTGGAGATCACTCATTTTTTCAGTTGTCATATCGAAGAAGAGAAAATTTTCAGTGTGTGTATGTTAGAGAAATTTAATTGTTTTTTTTTTCACGATGTGAGTTATTTATATATACCGAAGATTATTTTTTTCACGATGTGTGTTATTTATATATCAAGTTTTTTTTGACACGTATATATTATTATTTTTTTAACGGAGGAAGAAAGTTCGTGCTTCGGAAAACGCGATGATTTGCGTAATGATATCTTCTTTCTCCTGCATAGACTTGTACCAATCATCAGTATACCATCTTCTTCCCTGCATTGCCTCGTACAGTTCGTCCGACCTCTCGTTCAATTTTTCCCCTGCAGCCGAAAGCAGAATGTTGAGATCACCGCACCTCAGGCCGCTGATCTCCCGAAGAAGGTCCTTGAGAACCATTTCACAAGGGATGCGAAATTCCGGCATTGTTCTTGCTATGCTTACAAGTTTATTAACATCTCCGTTAACTACCTTTTTGAATATTTTAGATAGTAGCTCGGGTGGCAAATCAGTTATGCAAGCCATGTTGTTTTTTTTACTGTATGTTATTTATATACCCCACCCCAATTTTTGTTTCGTGTTCATGGCGATGGTGGTGCCTAGTGCGGCGACCCGTTCACCCAGCGATGCGTCTCTGCTCACGAACCTTTCGAAAGCTGCATGCTCTAATTTTCTGTCTGCTTCGTGACGTGCATCCAGATCCGTCTGCGTGGTGTTGTAAGCGATGTCGTGATCTTTGCATGCGGCGTCCAACGGATTCACACCCTTGTCTCCTCTCTCCAATCTTTTCTCGAGTTTGGTACCCGGTCCGCAGTACTGGTAGCCAGGTAAATGCATCTCGAAAGGTAACTTGTTGATGATGTCGTTCACGAGTCCCTTTCCTTCGGCCACGTTCCAGAATTTCGGAGGCAGCGTGTTGATGATTTTGATCAGGTAACCTATGCCCTTGTCGTCGTTAACGATGAAGTTGGAAAGTTTCGTGCTAATCATGTCCACGATACCAACCTTCTCGTTGTAGAAATTACGGTTGCCTGCATTCTCTTCGCCGGCTATCACCAACAATCGGTCCACGAGTTTCCTAACGTCGTCCACCCAAACGAATTCTTTGGGTAACGTGTTGTAGCGTTTGACCCCGCTGCCTGTTTTGACCTGGTTCCAAATCGGTTTGATGAGATTCCTGTACTTCTCGCCGCTGCTCGATTTCACCCTATTCTGCGAGGCGTCGTTGTTTTGGTACAAGGCATCCGTCATGATCAGAATTTCCTTGTAACTTTGGTAATCTTCGTCGGTGTAATCTTTCGGCTGCTTTTTCGCGACGAGTTCCCACAGTCCCACCGTACCCGGATACCTGGTCCAACTATCCTTGTCGCCTAAATTGACTTTAATGTCGTTGCCTTCGAAGGTCACCTTCGATTTCCCAATCTTCCACACCACACCGCCGCCTTCGCTGGTTTCCATGCTAGGATACAATCCGAACACTTCATCCTTGTCGAACTTCCCCGTGCTCAGGTAGTCTCGTGCCAAAGGCCCCAACTCGATTTTATCCGAAGACGAGGAGGTGCTACCAATAGCTCGACGTCGTGCCGGTACATCCTTCAGTTCGAACGGCGTCGAAGGAATGCTTGAAATAGGCGTGGGTACAGCGTAACTTTTAGCTGCGAGCGGTACGAGTTCATTAATCAAATTTTTATTTTGTTCCGTGACACTTTTAATTTCTTTACCTAGACCGCTGATGGCATCGATCACAGGTTGATCCTGACGTTTTTTCTCTTCGTAGAATCCACGATTCTCGGATTTCCAACCTTTGAAGCGTTTCGCAAGGTAATTGCGAAGCTTGAGATTTTCGTCTTCGATTTTTCGTTTCGTCATGACGTTATTTATATACGTCGTTTCTCACAACGTTGCAACGTTTAGAAAGTCGTTGATTTTGTTTCTGTATTTTCCGTCGTTGGGTTTCCTCGTCATGTCGATCGTCACGAATCCGAAATCGTCAGCGTTCCAGCAAGAAGAGCAGCAGCCTTCCGAAAATTGATTGTAGTTCATGTCTCCGCCTACGTAGTCATCGTACGCATGCTTGAGGTTGGTGTGATCTTGACGAAACAAACATATGAAATTAGCATTGTCGCGTACTAACTGTTTTGGAATTTTGGAAAACGTTTGAGCTAGGTAGAAGCAATCCATTCCTTTGTGACGACCTTGCGTGAAAAAGTTGCGAATTTCATTTTGATTTTCCAGGATGGCGTCGTCGAACACAACGACTGAATTTTCACGACAATCGTCAAGTGGTTTTATTTCCGAGGCGAACGTTGCAATGTCCAGACCATCGTACAGTTTCATCAGTTGCTGGTATTTGGATTGCTCCAAACTTTTCGAGAACACGTACAGGTGCCTGTTCTTCCAATCTAGCCAATTCGGTGCGAGGAGAAAATTGTCCACGAGCAGTGTCGTTTTCCCACACCCCGAAGGACCTACGATCAGACAGCGGATGCTGTCGGGAAGCAATTCGCCGTTCTTTTTCTTCGTTTGACTTTCCGAATTAGGTAAACGTTTCACAACATTCCACGTACTCATAGAATCACTTCGTTTGAATCGATCCAACTTGTTTCCGGAAGTCCCAGCCATTTCACCAAAAGTTTGTTGCCTCTCTTGCGCAAAACTTTTTCGATAAGGTACGTGTCGGGGTATTTAGTTTTAGAGAGTTCCTCCTCGTAGAAGCGCCCCAATAAAATTTCACCGCCACTGTCTTTTATTATATACGTGTGACGGTTCCCGGGTAGAACTCGAACCACGGTAAAAAGTTCAGTACTCCAGTTTCGTGTAAAACCCCTGTCGAACGTTCGCTTCAATTTACTAACCCTCACCTGTTCTCCAATTTTGTATTTAGCCTTTTTTGTCGTGGGCGTGTACTTTGGACAGTAAACGCTAGAAATTAAACGTTGCTCGTCAGACCTGGTAACGTCAGCTGGCTTCATGCCTATCGTTGCGTGCCGTGTGTGATTATAGTCGTTAACAAGTTCGGGAAGAATAGTGACCCACTTGTAGCTTCCCTGAAGCGTGAAGCGTGACCACATGCGCGATTTCAGAGTGCGATTGAATCTTTCCACGATGCTGGCCTTGACGTCGCTGAAGGTCGAGTAATGTTGAACGTTGTGTTTCCGAATAAACTTTTGGAATACGGCATTGTAAAATTCCTTCCCTTTGTCCGTGTGCAGAAACCGAGGTCGTCTGCCGCCGCTTTCGCAAAAAATTGTCTTGAATGCTTCCGTGACGCACGTTCCTGTTTTTGCCTTCAAAGGTAGAGCCCATGCGAATTTCGAAAATGTGTCTATGACGGTGAGGAGGTACTTGTTGCCCTTGTTCAATTTATGCACGTTTTTTAACTTGCCGCTACTCATTTCGACGAGGTCGCTTTCCCAGAGGTCATCGATTCCCTTGGTTACCACAGCCAAACGTTCGTAGTTACGGCGTGCAGGTTTATGCAATTCTTGGACGATGGCCTGCCTTGACATTTTTTCTTAGAGATTACGTTTCAAGAGAAGCACAAGCGTGATGGGATTCAAAGAGGGTGGCACTTCGCTCGTGTTTTGAATGATCAGCTTATCGCCCGCACTCACGTCGAAAACGGTGAGATCTTCGTCTTCGTGTATTTCATATATGTTGCGCGTTTCGTTCCAACGTGCCAGAGGAATGTTTCCTGCTTTCTGGACACCACGATTCGATATCAAAGTCATGGTGGGAACGCTAGCTTTTCTGCCGTGAGACCAGTACGAAAATTCGTTTATCTGAATCGTGCCATCGAGGAGAAACTTGTAGTACGGATGATAAGGATGTAGCATGTACAGTTTGTTACCTTCGACGAACGTGGAGATTCTCTGTTGATTGGGTACGCTGTTGATTTCGATGGCTTGCAAAGAATGCAGTTTAGCGAATTTAGTGTCGACGCTAACGAGGTTGCTGTGAAGCTGACCCAGTGTGTTTTGTACGGGCAACAAATGTTCGACTATGGTATCCGTTACGGTAGAAAATGACGGTTTGATTTTCACTTCCACGTTCAACTGCTTGTAGCTTTCGTTGAGTTCTTGCAACTTGGCACCGAAAGAGGTCAGCGTTGATTCCTGCGTTGATTCCAGCACTCCAACTTGATCTCTGATGTTGACGACAATGTTCTGAAGGTTCTCAATTTGATTCAATTTCGAGCTCTTCTCGGTAAGATCGTTCACGATGATTCGCATGTCTGTAAACTGCGTGTGAAGGTCGGCGACGCTCTGCGAAGTGGGCAGCGTCGACACCAGCGAGGCAAGTTCGTCTCGAATCTGTTCCACGTTCGCCGTTTCCGTTTCCAGTCGTTTCAGCATGCGTGATATGTTCCTTTTCAAAGCATGTAATTCTTTGGAGGTGGGGAGATTGGCCACTTTACTCTCGAGATCGCTCAACGAACTTTTGATGTCACTCGAATCTGATAGTGCCGTCACCGCCGTTTTCAATTTTTCCAAATCTTCGCTCGAAGGCACGCTCGTTCGTAACGATTCCAAGTCACCCTGTATGTTGTCCAGTACGTGATGAAAATGAGTAAGATTGGATTCGACGTTCAAATTTTCCAAATATTGGATCTTCTGCTGAACCGTGCTCAACGTGTCCTGAATACTCGTCAACACACTTGCTTCAGCGTGAATATTTTTAATTTCTTCGTTGATCAATTCCAAGGACGCCTGAAGCGTAGCGATGGTGGTTTGAATGTGTTCGAAATCTTGATAGGCCTCCAATTGAATTTTTATGTTCGCGACGCTTTTACCGATGACCTGCAGTTCGTCCGACGATGGTAGGTTCGTCATGGTATCTTCCAAAGTCTGCAACTTGGATTTAATTTCTTCCAACGTGCCGGTAAATTCTTCTTGTAATTTGGAAACAACAACCTGCAAGCGTTCTATATCAATATCATTCACCACGGTTTGAAGTTCAGAGAAATTCTTTTCTATTGCGGAAGTTCGCTCTTCGATTTCGTGTTTCAATTTTTCCAAATCTTCATTTTTCGATTGAAATTGCTGTAATTTGGCCAAATCATTTTGAAGCGAATCCATGCTCAACTGTATATTTTGAATGTTGTCGTAAGAAGGTACGTCGACATAATTTTTTATCAGTGTTTTCAGTTCGGAATCGATTTTCAGAATGGGATCGAGACATTGTGTTTGGAGCGTAGCGATTTCCGACTCTAAACTTTTGTTTAAGGTCTCCTGTAAAGCAATCAAATCGGTCCTCAACTTCTTAACACGAACGTCCAACATAAGAATCTCTTCTGCATGGTCTACACGCTTGGTGTTGCCGAAAATATCGTTAGGCATTTTTGGTTAACGGTTATTTATAATAGGATAGATGATTCGTAATTCTACGAAGAGAGGAATAAGTTTGTCGTAGTCTCCGAGGAGTTCCACGTAAAGATAATCTCCTGCAGACACATCGTACGACATGTTAGAAAGTATCTTGTCGTGCTTCATTCGAAAAATGTTCTTGCCGGTAGAAATTTTGATTTCGCCTGTGTTCTCCGGATTCACGGTGATTTGAAGTTTCCCCTCGATCGGAATTTCATAGAAATGTAAATTGTTATTAAAAACATAAAACATCTTGCCCACATCGTTATTTATTTCCGTCCATATACTATTAAGATGTACAATTAGTAGACCATTGAGTTTAGATAACACGGAAGGTAAGAGGTTATTGGAATTTGGTAATGCAGTGTCCATGTTGTTTTGTTTGCGAAAACCAAAGAGATTCATTGTCCTTGTTAGTTATTTAACACGTGCCTTTGCTATTCTTCAAAAGCAGACGGAGGAAAAGAATGAAAGAGGGAGCCCTCGGGCGATGAAAAGTTGCAACCTGTTATTATGTTGTTAAGCCTGCTCCAAACCGAGGCTCATTAAATTCAACTCTTATTTTTCATCGCCCGAGGGCTCCCTCTTTTATTCTTTTCCTCCGTCTGCTTTTGAAGAGGAAAAAACACAGCGGACTTCATGGCTATGGGGTTACGGTTAACACACGTCACATTTATCGCTTCCATTGTAGTGCCCCCACTCTCGCGTGTGGATTTGACAATTGAGAACACGTAACTTGTTGTCCGCTGCATCCAATGCGACCTTGCTTACGCGCGTCGTGTACAAATCATGGAATTTACTTGCAATGCGATGATCGGTGCTGAGTTGCCTTTTACCATGAAAAAGACATTCCTTGTAGTCTTGCATGCTAAATTTGCTGGTACTTATTTTTCCCACCCCCTTCGCTTTCTTGATCTCTTTTTCTTCTGCAATCTTTACACAGTACATTTTGGCACGAAGCCCCGCAAATTCGCTGATGTACTCCCCGCCAACTTCATCTTTGAACTTTCCAATCGTCATTTTGTTTTCTGCCGAATGTAAGTGATGGCCTGATGGTAAGTTGCTAAAATCAAACAGATGCTTCATCTTAGTCAGATCATGTTCGAGGCTTGGTGTTTGGATTAGAAAAATGAAGCTATCCGTATCAATGTAACATATTTGGATGTTATCTCCATAAAAGGGTTGAAACTGATTGTAGTACGATTGGTACATGTGCAATTTTGATAGTTCAAGAACAGTGGCACCTATGGCAATCGGCTTGTTGAGCATCACTTGCTTCTTGTTCCTCTCAACAAATACTAGATTCTCGTCGAAAATGGTGAAGTTTTTGAAGTAGGGGGACGCGACGATCTTTTCAAATTTCTTTTCGTCCGTGACCAACCTTGCGTCGATGTAATTACGCACGTTCTCCATCGTCTTGCCATAGATGGCGTTATTGAACAGTTTGTACAGATCCTTGTCTGCAGGCGATGTCGATTGCGCTCTGCGGCGCGTGTTCTCGGTTATGTAGGGTTCCAGCCACTTGCTCTGTCGGAACTTCAATCCTCTATGAACTTTCTTCAACTGCAAGCCGTGACTTATGTAAAATTGGAGGAGTCGGTAGTGCAGAACGTAATTCCGCTTGTTCCCCATGCTTAGTATGAGTTTTGGCTCCGATCCTCCAGGTGGCTTCTCCTTGGTGGGGGCCAGGGCCAATCCGTGATGTTTCTCGTGAAGTGTTTCGGGATAATCGAGATCCACTTCCAAGAAACAACCCCATTCATTATCTTCGCTCCAGTTGAGAAAATCTTCGCAGGAGAGTTCCTCTTCGGTCATCCACGCGTAGTCGCTGATGGGAAGACACTGGGACATGGAGTGGCCGTACAGGTTGTTGACATCCCAGTAGACAATGTAGGTGTTGGGCTTCGATGCATCGTAACCAGGCGTATGAGGATTGTTTGCCCGAGCATGGCGTCGGGGGCATTGGACGATGCCACCGCGTATCGCACTCTCCATGAAAGCATACTGTTCCTTCTCTGCGATGAGGCCCAGTTCCACGTTGGTGTATTTCATCATCGAAGCCCAAGTCAACCCCGGCGTCGTGAAGAAATACGCAGGATCCAACTTGTATATCGCGATGCATCTCTTACGAAACGATTCGAAAATATCCATCAGAAGTGTCACATCCAATTTCAGATAGAGATCGTGATATTCGCGAAAAGTTTGGCAATTGAATGCCGTCCATACACTACGAGCGTGTTCGTAGTCCTCTTCGGAACAGACGTCCTCCGTGAGATGAGAATAAAATACCCCCCGGGGTGGAAGTTCCGTCTCGTCAAATTTCTCGAAATCGTTGACGTACTCGTAGGGGTAGACGCCCTTGCGACGCAACAGATTCAAATTCTCATCTCTCCCCGAAAAACATTTTTGCTTGGTGGCCACAAGATCTTCGTCGCCAAGTTGAGATGCAAGGCTTGCGAGGCTGGAGGACAGGAAATTGTAAGAGTCCAGGATTCGCACTTCCACGCTTCGTCCTTCTTCGAGAGGGATCCACACTCTCACTGTAATATACTTCTCACTCGTTCTCGGAATAATGCTGATTCGAGAAGTTATGTTGTGGAGCTCTTTGACGAAGAGATGTGTATCGTACTTCTCCGTGTAGTGCAGAAACACGGCAACAAAATGCGACTCCTTAATTTTAAGATTGCACGAATTACAGATGGTGCTTAGAAATAATCCATTCTGGTGGTTATGGTGGACGACCTTGTAATTTTCGGGGGTGAAAGCCTGGTTACACTCCTCACATCTTGTCGCCGCGTCATGTCTCTGTTGTTGTTCTGTTGTGAGAGCAGGTGGAGAAACGTAAGAGCCTTTCAGGCCGGGTGCAAGTTCTCTCGCGCATTCCGCTATCTTCTCAACAAAATGTTTTGCCGCATCGGGTCCGCAATACAAGATGACATCATTCAATTTTTCTCCGTAGATGGAGAAACTGCAAGGCTCGTGGTGAAAAATTTGGGTCGTGCTTGAGGTAGAGGGATCAGGGTCGCAAGACGTCATGGGAACTTGGAAGCTTTCAAAGTCGGCATAAAGAACGACGGGATGGTGGAGAAGAGCCTGGTGTTTCTGAAATTTCATCTTGGTTCCGGGTTCCGGCATGACATCTTCGGGTTCTGCATTCACGGAGCCAAAACACTTGTGCTGTTCTTTCATCTTCTTTCCCTCGCGAAAAATTCTCAAACATCGATCGCAAATTTCGATCTTATCGTGATCCTTGGTGATCCGTCTTCCTACTAATCGTGAGAAATTCCGTATCAAACTGTAACGGCCATCTACAAGCAAGAGTCGAATTACATTATTCTGGCTTCTAGCAGGTCTTAACACACGAATATTGTCGGAATCGTCAACCCCGAACACAGAAATATCGATATCTTCTCCTTTTTCCTCTCTATAGTTTTTTAAAAATTGATTGATCTTATTCAGGGGCACAGGATAGGAAATTCCTCTCATCATATTCTTGTATCTTCCCTCGTATCCTCTGTAATTGGACAGACGTTGGGGGTCATTATTATTTGCTGGGTGTAATGCAGCGATGACAGACCATAAGAAACTCTTCTGATCATTACTTTGTATGTTCAACACTGCATTTTGCTTTTTTTGTTTTTTTGTTTTTTTTTGAGCGCTGCGTAATGGTTTGAAATTGCAGACTCGAAGTTCTAACATGTGGCTGCGACCGCAAAGAGTCCACCCACTTCCTCTACCTTCAAACTCTTCTTGTTTTTGTGTCAAGTGCTCAAATAGCCGTGTCACTATCTCGTCAAGATCCTCGTTATTGTCGTCGTGTAAGCCCTCACACCCTACGTAAAAGCTGAAAGTGCTTGACTCGGACGAGACAACTTTCTCATACAGCAGAGTCAAGACGAGATGAATTTTAATTGCAACATTGACGAGGCAATCACGTAATTTATCGACTACCAGAGATTTCACATTGTCGAGGAAGATGCTCGAGTCACACTTTTCATCGCTTCCAGATTTATAGGTCACGATGCGTGCACTTTTATTCAAAGCACCGTCTTCATGCACATCAATGCGAGATTTCTTTGCCGGCGGGACTAGGACATCATGATCCGGTAGACGACATTTTTTCAAATGCCTAGCAATATTAGGTTTAGAAATTAACATTCCACAGTTGCGACATGCCACTTTCCCGCAAAGACCGGAGGGACCTGGTTGCGGTTCCATTTTTTCCTTCTGTTATTTATATATATATACACAGAGAAATTTTTTGGGGGGTTGTGGTGATGGTAGTGGAAAGCGCACTGAAACAGAAGGAAAAAAAGTTGAAAAATACTAGATATTTTTTCCTTCCACATATATATTAGACGCAAACAGTATGTATGTATGTATGTATGTGTGTGCACTGTTGTAGGGGGTTAAAAATATACGACATGTAAGTGTGTGTCAATTTTTTATGACTCCTCTGAATATGTGTGTGTCAGACGCAAAACAAAAAAATATTAATATATCATGAAAAAATAAAAACTTACCTTTCAAGAGAGATAGAGAGAGACTTCAAAATAAAAACTTGTAGCTCACTAAAACTTCCACAATGATATATATGTATACTGCCAGATAAACAATTAAGAATACTGAACTGCCACGATTGACGTTCACCTTTCAAGAGAGATAGAGAAACTTCAAAATAAAACTTGTAGCTCACTAAAACTTCCACGATGATATATATGTATACTACCAGACAAACAAATTAAAAAATACTGAACTGCCACGATTGACGTTCACTATGATAATGACGTACAAAATAACTGGTGGGTTATATAGGAACTCCTCTCCTTTTTCTCCTTCTCTCCTTCCTACTCCACGCGACTCTCTTTGGTGAAAACACAATGAGTGCTATAGTCAACGTCCTAGCAAATAAAAACCCTTGTTGACTGATTTACTCATGTTATATTTTTTCAACAAAAGATTTTGTGATGCGCACAATATCCTGTGGGGGACAAATAACAATAAACGGGACGTTGATAGTTCCACCCGTGTATGTATTGTCGATCATTTCCCCTCGGCCTCTATTCCACGCCCCGTCAGGGTGTGGTGAGTGAAACGGGCGGCGACCCCAGCACAAAACTCAAAAGCGGAAGATGCTGCTGTATTCGCTTCCACCGCATCCGCTTCTAATTCTATTGTTATCGGGGATGTGATGGATTCTTTATTCAGAACCGTGGGAAAGCTGAAAAAAAATAGAATCTCTTCGGGCGGAAGAGGATGCAAGGTGAATGGGTTCGGGGAGGGGTTGCTGTGGATAGTTTGGTCCGTGATGAAAATGTTACATTGAGCGACGAAACACAATTTCTCCACGGGGACGGGAAAAGTTCTACCGAGCGTTGCTATCCACGCGAACATTAGAAATTGCCTGAATGCCTTGGGGGCTTGGCATAGGATTATCGATTTTCGTTTTAGAGAATAATCTATATAAGATTCTAGCATTGAGAACAAACAACGTTGATTGAATTTTGACAACATTCGCAGTACAAATCTAAACTCGTGATGATTTCGTCGCCACCATGCACCCCCCCCCCCCCCGGCGAGGTTATAGGGGCCAGGGATCCTAAAAAAACAACAATTATTATTTTGTTTGCTTGCGTCACAATACGGAAAATAATAAGAGGCATACGCACGCGCGCACGTATGTGTGTGGCACATCGTTCCCTCCCCGAGAGAGAGGTTTACGTAGGTCGCAATATATAAACATTTGGTCCCGGACTTGGAAAATTACGATAAAATACACTCATCTTTCAAAAATAAGAGGATGAGAGGAGAGGTTTACGAAGGTCACGATATATATAAACATTTGGCTCCGGACTTGGAAAATTACGATAAGGTGCACTCATTTTTCAAAAATAAGAAGATGAGAAGATGAGAGGAGAGGTTTACGTAGGTCGCAATATATAAACATTTGGTCCCGGACTTGGAAAATTACGATAAAATACACTCATCTTTCAAAAATAAGAGAATAAGAGAATAAGAAAATGAGAAGATGAGAGCGCGCGCGTGTGTATATGCAACATCCTCCCCCCCCCCGAGAGAGAGGTTTACGAAGATCACCATATATAAACATTTGGCCCCGTTGATTCCAGCACTCCAACTTCATCTCTAATGTTGACGACAATATTCTAAAGGTAGAGAGAATGAGAGAATAAGAGAATGAGAGAATGAGAGGATGAGAGAATAAGAGGATGAGAAGAGAGGTTTACGAAGATCACGATATATAAACATTTGGTCCCAAACTTGGAAAATTACGATAAAGTGCACTCATCCTTCAAAAAATAAGAGAATGAGAGAATGAGAGAATGAGAAAAGAGGTTTACGTAGGTCACGATATATAAACATTTGGTCCCAGACTTGGAAAATTACGATAAGATGCACTCATCTTTCAAAAAATAAGAAAATAAGAAAATAAAAAAATAAGAGAATAAGAGAAAGATGGGAGGATGAGAGGAGGATGAGAGGAAGATGAGAGAATAAAAAGAGAATGAGAAAGATGAGAAGGATGAGGAGATGAGAGCTCATCTTTCACTCATCACTGCCTTTTTGCACCCGTGAAACGTCGTCAGCGTAATAAATGAGGCGCGGAACGGGGAGAGAAAGTGAGTTTTTCAACTTTTTGTGGTCGTTTGGTCAAGAAATCAGAGTTGCGGTCAAAGGCATATTTTGACACTACTGCCGTGGTATGGTTTAAGCACCTTGGCCGAACTTACAAAATCAATTAGGGTGAAAGTTATTGCCACGTTGTTCGCAGTACCTCAAAGTTGACTACGAACTTCACAATTCCTAACTTCAATTTGAGGGGAAGTGGGGGTAAACACAAGAATGTTGCCGTTCACAAATTTATCCTGAAAATTAAGAACGCTCCACTGCAAGAACTTCCAAAATGCGTTATACGTTTCAGTAACCTTATGTAATCTAGAATTATTCACCTCCACCAAAAACTACAATTACATGCAACTATAAATGCCTCTTTTGCTCTTCTTTTGGTATTTTCAACCACGTAGTGACAAAGGGAAAATTAAATTTATACGAAGTCAAAAACAGGTGCCCAAGTTTCAACAATTCAATTTATTCAACAATCAAATGTTCACAACAAAAAACGAATATAAATCTTTTTACAATTACCACGACAAGATTTCGTTGAGTAAATCATTAACAAACTTCTCCATAACATTAAGATATCATTGGCTAACCCCAATCAAGCAACGAATTTACGCCCCTTTGTACGTTGACTAGATACCATTTGTTTGAACCTTTTTTTGTACCACATTTATCACTATGCTTATATTTGTACTTCAAAAATGTTAACCAACTATTGAACAAAAAAAAATGTTCAAAACTTGGAAATAAGCAATATTTGCGAAAATCTACAATTTTGTTATCTTACTTTAGTATATATGCTTCAATCGTTTTCTGAGACGAAGACTAAATCCAATGATTTCAATATTTTAAAACGTATTCATCGTTTTCATAGGTGCATAAACTGCAAAAAGCCGTACCAAGAAATTGCAACAATTTCACATCAATTTTTTTTACAAGTAACCCTCCTAGATGCTCATTCAAAAACCAAGTAATTTAACTACTTTGCCATATTCGCCAGTAAATGGACGGAATACAAAAAGGGGGAGGGTAGAACTGCGTCGTTTAATGACTTCGTCGCGATTAGTTAAGATAACTATTTGTGACGCGTTCAAAAAAATGCTACAAGTCTTTCACAAAATTAACGAACACGCTAAAGAAGGGGAATTATCAAACAGTTTTGCGTGCGCATATTAAGATCGCCATTTTAACTTTTGTCCATTTTGTTCAAACTGTACTAGTTTCCTCGCAAGCATGTGGCACACCATTAATTTTGCGACGTACTGCACTAAATTTACGGCTTTGGTATCAATTGCAGTATTCAATCAAATATATATATATATATATATATATATATATATATATATATATATATATATATATATATATGCACTACGTAAAACAGAACTTGCCCGCTAACAAAAATAGTTATTTTTAGCACTTTGAAGCAAACTTTACGAAAATAGAGTAGTTTTTTGTCGAGTAAAAATCGGCATTTTTTGACTCACACTCTAATTCACCACAAATTAGAATTTCACTTTCCTACCTTCGTTTTATGCGTCGCAACTTATAGCAAAGAGAATAAGATTACTTTTTGACTTATAGGTTCTAACAGGGGGCGACTTCCTTCACTCTTGGGTGTACGTGCCTCGTGGTAAGAAACCAAAGGACCTCACTCTCCCATTTTCCATATCACTGGCTGCACACAAATTGTCAAATGCCGTGTTCCTTCCTATGCTTCAATTCTGCAACCGGCACCATATTTGAAACGTAGCTACGTCTTGATTAATATTCAACAAATCTCGGCAATTCATCACGAATTTCTGAAGACGACAAAGTTCAAACTACGTATCCCGAGAGACGTTTTGCAGTGGAGCGCGTCAATTACGTGTACTGCCGATACCAAGCACAAGACGCAACTGTTCTGTGGTCACGCACATACCCACACACTGCCTTCACTTCCTGTAACTTCCGAGTTGCAGATGGCGTGATTACAACGAAATATTTCGCAAAATAGTCAGTCGGAAGTTCAGGGAATTAACCGATGAGTCGGTTTTTTTTTCTCTATTTTGGAGCGGAGCAATTTCCAACACAACGAGTTGGACGTTGTGAGATTTTGCAATGTAAATTGCAGTAAATCGTTACAACTGCAGGGTAGGGGTGTGCGGGACAGAATTTTTTTGGGTCTGGACGGGAAATTCTTTATATCCCGACATTCGGGACGGGGAAAATTCTCAATTTCACGACAAAGTGGAAAATTTTCGGGACAGGATATGGTCGAAATTTCCCAAAGCTCTTGAAATCTCGAATTCTACACGTAATTTCCATCTTAAGTGCTTGTTTTTGCACTTCTGGTACAAAAACTAACAATTTCCGATCAGTTCCAGATATTTACAATGCAGAAAACGTCGAGAATTGACGACTTTTTAAAATGACCATTCCGTATTTCCCGACTGCTTGGGATCTCGGAAAGTCGGGATCGGGACGGGATTTTTTTTCCCGGTCCAGACTTTTCACGATCCCGAACACCTCTACTTCAGGGACAAAAGTTAGGGGTAATATCCCCCTTTTTCCGCCTCTCATGAAGTAGGTTAGAATTCATGTTCATCTAAATTTCAAGAAACTAAATATTATAGAATTACTATCCTCGTCCTGGAAAAATCAGGTTGAAATATTTCCTGCTGCCTGAAGAGTTTAATAGCAGAAAACAACCTGTAGTGTCATAATAGATTCTCCAGATCAATTTATATTTCCAAGTACAAAATTATGTTACCAAAAGTAAGCACCTGTGCTTCATTCAATTATACAAACCAATGATTCGTATCACATGATCAAAATCACGCATTGTGTATTCAGATATTGGTTTCCAGCTTCCACCAGTTCATTCATTCATACTTTATTGGTTTTAGCTGTTATACCAGCTCTACACCAAGTGTCCTAAAAATATGTCATGCATGACACTGTTACACAAATTACAAATTTTGAATATATACAGTTTTCTTATACATAATTTATCTACATCATTATCATACAAATTTAAAATTGATAATAAATACAATTGTTATATCTGGTGACTATATCAAGTTACACATTTTGAATATTTACAATTTTCATATGACTATATTAATATCATGAAAAAATCTACAAATGATAAATACAATTGTTACATCTGGTGACGATATTAAACAGGATAAAGAAGTTGGAAGAGGTATTCCTTTCTTTATTAGATTCTTGACTAACATCTCCCTTTGAGTGGTATAAAGTGGACATTGAAATATAACATGATGAGCATCTTCCTGATCTAGATTGCACTTGCACATAGGTGAATTTACTAAATTAATTTTATATAAATGGTGATTTAAACGTATGTGACCTGATCTCAATCTTAGTATTAAAACTAAAAACTTTCTGGGTATATTAAATGCATAAAACCACGGAGTCTTATTGTTTAAATTTAGTACATTTTTATATGAATGACCCATATATGTAAATTTTTGTTTGACCCATATCTCCCAATCTTGTTGAATTTTGTTTTTAACTCTTGGTAACATATCTGTATATGATAATAATATATTCGTTCTGTGATCCATAATTCTTGCTTCTTTAGCATTTTTATCTGCCAGTTCATTATAATGAAACCCTGAATGTGCTGGTATATATGCAAAATGAATTGTCCTTCCCTCTGTAGTTAACTTACCATACAATCTTATTATGTAAAGTACCAATGCTGATGCCTTATATAACTTTTTATATGAAGATTTCACACTGTACAAAACACTTTTAGCATCTGTTAATATTAATATCCTTTTATCTGGAATATTATTAATGTACATCAATGCACGATATATTCCATATGCTTCTGCCGAGAAAATAGAACACTCTCCAGGTAGTCTAAACTTTTTAATATTTCCATTTGAAGAGTCAATAAAAGCACATCCTACTTCTTCTTTATTTTTTGATGCATCTGTGTATATGAATCTATAATTCTCCCAATTTTGTAAATATAATTGAATATTTTCATAACTTGTTAATGAAACATTCCTTACCGGTATTTGATCATATGAAATTTCATAAATTGGATGTTTGCTATGCGTTATTATTGTAGAAAATAAATCTTGAAATTCTATTTTACATTGTAGGAAAGTTGAATATTGTCCCTTTATTTTGTTCTCTTGATATAAAATCCATTGGTCTTGCATAAGTTTATTTACTGGATGTTCTTGTGTTTCCCAGCACTTGAAAACGAATTTATTTGTAATCCATTTGCATCTATACTTAAAAGGTTTTTCTATGGATTCTAAATAAACTCCTACATTGGGAGCTGAATTCATGAGACCCAATGATCTCCTCAAGACTTATCTTTCTAAACTATCTATCTTAGATAGAATTCTTTCTGTAGCATTTCCATATATGCTGCATCCGTATTCTAGCTTAGGCCTAAAAAAGTTTTTGTAAAATAAAAGCATTATTCTTGGGAGAGCACCCCAATTAGTATTTCCTAAAATTTTAAGCATGTTGAAAATTTTTTCACCTTTAGCTTGTAAATACCTTATATGATCCATCCACATTAATTTTCTATCAAAATTAATTCCTAAATATTTTATTTTATTTTGAAATGGAATACCAGCAATTTGTGTCAACGTATTTGGATATTTATGTTCACTTTTGTTATTAAAACATACAGCTGCTGACTTGTTCTGTGATATGATAAAGTTCATTCTCTCCAGCCAACATTTCACTTTATAAAAATTATTTTCTATTTTCTGAATACCTTCATATGGATTACAAAATGATCCTAATATACACAAGTCGTCTGCATACTGAATTATTTTTATTGTAGAATTATGAAATTGAAATATTCCTCTCACATATATATTAAATAATAATGGACTAAGTGGACTTCCCTGAGGTAATCCTTGTGAAGTGGTACGGGGCCCACTAAGTGTGTCCTGAAACCAAAATAATATTTTCCTATTTATCATCAAGCTCCATATTATCTTCATAATTATTTTCGGAGTATTTGTCTGATTTAACATATCAATTAATATATGAGGATCAACGCTATCATATGCACCTTGTATATCTATAAAGTGAGCAAATGTATATTGTTTCTGTTTAATATCTTCCATTGAGATATAAGAGTCCAAAATTATAGAATATAATTCCCAATCGATGTTTTTAACCTGCCACCTTCTAATTGGTAATGAATATATTTTAGGTATTGAGTGCGCATCATTTAACAGTGTAATGAAAATTGGCAAATGATCACTACCCCTATTCACAAAATTGTAACCACCTTAAAAGAAAAGAAAGATAGATACAAATGGTAACTACACTAGATAGCAAAGTATGGCAGTGGACCCATGAATATTTTACCAGATGTCTTGTTGTTTCATTAATTAAAACATGTATTTAATTTTGGATTATCTGCTTGTTTATTACAAATATGATTAAATAATTGAGCCACAATTTAATGTACATTCCTTATGTATCATCATAATTTAACACAACTTAACGTATTCATTTACCTACAGACAAATAAGGTACAACCCATATAACCAACCTAGAATATATGTGTTCACTCTGCGGCTGCTCAGGAAGGAAGAACTCCGTAACAGGCGGAGCCTTTTCTCGCCGAGCAGAGAACGTCACGTGATCAAACAAAAGACAATCTCTTACACGATAGTACCAGATCCTTTCATTATATTACCTCGTAACGAGTATGTTACAAAAATTCCCTCTCCCTCTAAGGGAGAAAACATATACACGATACTCGTTATGGGGAATATCAATATCTCAAAACAAAATATTACAAACACCCCCTTTTTTTTGTTAACTTTCCAAAGCATTTCCACTTACAAACCCAAAATACAGGTACATTGTTTATATATATAGATGACGTTGAGAGCTCTTCTTACATAAACCCATCAAGATCTGAAAGTATAAAAATACCTGGAACAGTCTCTACATACAACAAATTTGAAAACAAATGCACGTGACATTATGTACACAATTCTGCATATTACATATTATAGTAATTGAATATTAAACATGAAATCTCATCATTGAGCATTATGCTATTTGAACATTAACATTATGATCGATCATAAAATAATAAATAATAATAATATAATAAAAATATCCATTGAATTTATTCAACTTCTTTGTAAACATTGTATTTTCATACTTCCTTTTATCAAGGTCAAAACTAACCTATGACAACAAGCAGCTACTTAGCTTGCTTGTTGGCTTCCTTCCCGAGTCATGTACACCGAACCGGTTTCTGCAGGTTGAGAGGGTGGTGCAAAATACCTCTTAAGCTTAGTTACGTGTGTTCGTCTTATCTTATTTGCATCAGAACAGTCTTGAACCATGACAGAAACCTCTGTGAGAAATTTCTTGATAACAAAAGGACCCAAATACTTATAACACAGTTTTTTGGTTATATTTTCAGCCTTTTTTGAAATGATTTGATTCTGAATCATTAACTTTAAGATAGGAGATGGTAGCAGAGTGGCGCAGTGGAAGCGTGCTGGGCCCATAACCCAGAGGTCCGTGGATCGTAACCATGCTCTGTTACCATCTCCTATCTTAAAGTTAATTTCAGAATAATTCTTCTTGTAAAGAGATCCCTTCTTTTCCAGGCAATTTGCAGGTTTTTAAAGGCTTGCGATAGAACTTCTTTTCTTTGGTTATCTGATAATTGATCTGGATCATGATTTAAATCCCACTTAATTCCCAAAATATCGCTAAGATCTCTACCCAAAAATAATTGAGCCGGGGTATACTTTGTTGAGTAACAAAAACAAGAATTATGTGCATACTGAATCTCTTTTAAGACAGTAAACCATTTAGTATGATCCTTAGCAAATAAGGTACGTAAACTAAAGTTTAGATGACAAATATATTTCTCGGCCAAATTGGCTTGACTGTTATATGGACTGATAGTAATATGTTTAATACCTAGATTGAACAAAAATGATGTGAAATATTGCGAACAGAAATAGCTAGCGTTATCTGTAACCAACTCACAAGGAATGCCATAATTCATGAATGTATTGAAAAGCTTTTGCGTAACAATTTTTGACGTAACATTTTTCAAAGGTTCGTATACAACGAAACGTGAAAAGGCATCCACAACTACCAATACAAATCTATATCCCCTTGAGCTAATTAAAGGACCAACACAGTCAATATAATATCGTTGTCCACTTACAGATACTATTTCTGACGCTAACTGATTGACAATAGGCGCATTACTAGGCTTACACTTCTGACAAATAATGCAAATTTGAACAATATTTTTAATATTTTCACACATTTTTAGCCACGTAAAGTGCCTTTGAATTTTCTTCAATGTTTTAAGCCATCCACAATGTGAACCAGATACAACATTACTATGAAAATATTCAATAACAGACTTTCTAAGATGTGTCGGCACAACTATCCTATAAGGCATATTATTAGCTTTAGTCTTAAAATACAAGATACCTTTGATAAGCTTATAATTAGCAACATTTTCATTTTGTGAAATTTTATCAATAATAACTCTCAATTGATCATCCTTCCTTTGTTCATCTCCGATCGAAGCGGATAACAAAGGATGAGCCAAAATAGCTAAATGAATGCCTTTTAATTCTTCCACATCAATTTCTTCAGTGTTATATTCCTTGTTGTTAAACATCCTCGACAAAGTATCAGCAAGTACATTACATTTAGATGGAATGTGTTCTATTTTGAAATTATAGACAGAAAGTTTCTCCAAATATCTAGCATACTTAGGAAATTTAGAAGCTCTTCTAATAAGCCATGCAATACTCATGTTGTCCACTTCTAACAAAAATGGTTGACTTCTTAGATATACATCAAAACGTTCTAATGCCATCATAAGTGAATCAAGTTCTACCTGATATATTGTCGAATTCTTGCCTTTCTCTTTCATTCTTTTAGAAAAGAAGAAAACAGGACAAAGGTTTTTATTTTCGTCTTCTTGTAACAAAATAGCACCATAACCTGATAGTGAACCATCGGCTTGAACAATGAAAGGTTATGTCATGTCTGGTAATTTTAAAATGACATATTTTTCAAATGCCTGTATAATTGAATTTAGTGCATTTTGTTGGGCATCCCCCCATTCAAACTTCTTTGCTGATTTAGCATCATTCAAAGGTGATATTATTTTTTGAAAATCAGGAACGAATCTCGAGAAGTAGTTAATTAATCCAATTAACCTATTTAATCCTTTTAAATTCTTTGGACTAGATAGCTTCTTAATAGCTTCAATTCTAGACGGATCCATACATAATGAACCATTCTTTACTACAAAACCTAAGAATTTAATTTCCCTCCTTCCTAATTGCATTTTATCAGGTGATACAGTAATTCCAAAATTCCTAAATCTTTCTAGAACAATTTTTAGGTGTTCTAAATGAGAGCTTTCATCCTCTGAGACAATAAAAACATCGTCACAATAATAATGAAGAAATGTTCCTTTTAAGTCTCCAAGAACCATATTCATTGCTTTCGCCAGGCAAGCACTCCCCACTTTCAATCCAAAAGGCAAAAAACGATATCTGAAATGACCTTGTTTTGTTACGAAGCTAGTAACATCACGTGATTCTTCACTTAAGAATATCTGATGATAAGCAGATTTGATATCAAGAACAGAATATATTTTACCTTTACTTAAACTACATAAAGTATCTTCTAGATTATCAGTAGGATATCCGTCCCATAAAATATGTTCATTGGCTTTCTGAAAATCTATAACCATTCGCATTTTATTATTTTTACCATATACAATGAAACTAGGCGAAGCGTATGCACTTTCTGTTGGTTCAATGATACCCCTTGATAGTAAATCATTAACAATAACATCTAAATCTTTTTCTTTTGTTGGTCCCAAGTTGTAGGGCATACTACGGACAGGAATGTTATCTATTAAAGGTATTTTGTATTCAAAGTTCTTAATCTGTCCAATAGTGTTGTTTAAAACATCAGAATAATTATTTTTCAGCTCACCTAATTTTCTTTGAAAATCATCAGATGAAATGCACGTTGCTGCCATTCCAATCCTTCCTTCTGATGAAGACGGCATCAAGTTTTCATCATTTCCTGGTTGCCATTGCTGTTTCGATGACCGAGGAATAAATGTTCTTGAGCTGATGCGTTATGGCCAACCTCGTCCTCGAAGAGCGGCTTGTGGTCCTCTTCGTTGCCATGCTTTCCCTTGTGATGAAGGAAACACCTTTTGAGTATTTGGATGAATATGTTCTTTCTGAAATGACACATTGTGCATCACAATACTGTCACAGTTCCAATTTATCGGCAAACGTACGTCACCAAAAGGAAAAGTTACTTCACTTTTATTTAAGTCTATAATCATACGTGATTTAATTTGAAATTTTAGTCCGAGAATGCAATCTACCGGAAATGTTGTTGACACGAAGAATGTCTCAGGCCACGAGTATGACTTACACTTCACATTTAGTCCTACCTTTTTCCTCAGTTCCAACTGGGTTCCATTTCCCACTGTAAATGTTTCATTACACTCTGTTATATTCAATTTTCTTTTAGCATTTAACTTAGATAATACGTCTTCCCTGATAATAGATACAGTACTTCCTGTATCGATGCACACATTAACTGTCCTATTTTCAATAGTTATGGGCACAAACACTGTAAGTAATTTGTCACTTTTACCAGCTTCATAATTGATCGATGCCATTAAATTTCTTGAACGCATTTTAGGGCAAAATTTTTGAAAATGACCAAAAATACAACAATATCTACACTGAATTGGCCTTTTGTGCACTACGTTTACACTTCATTCACCAGACATTAATTGGAAATCTTTTGTTATACGTGAATGAGCATGTATTAATTGTAAGGTTTTCTTAAAATCTGATATTTTGACTGGTATTCCATTTAACATGAAATGTTGAGAATATTGAGGCAACATTCTTTCAACTAAACATTTTACAAATTCATGTTCCGGCCACAACAAATTTAACAAATTAAATGCTCTCTCACGAGACTCAAGAAAAAGTAACGGATCTTCTTTATCTGATTGCAATTTAAACACACAATTACTTGCAATAACTTCCTTGCCAATAGTAGTAACAAAGTTATTAATGACATTTTTAACAATAGTTAACCAAGCGAGGTTACGGCTAATTTGATGTAATATAAAGGTACAAATCTTACCAGGCAATTTATGCAAAACAGACAATAGAATTTCCTTAATTGGAAAAAGTTGCTTTTCTCGTATTCTTTCCACTTCATACAAAAAATTGCAAATGGATACACTATCATCTTCTTTTACAATAGGGACTTGTGAAATTAATGATGACAATGTTTTTTGAGCAACTACATTACTTAATTTATCCAAACAGTGGCCACTAAAAATTGGCAAATTTGATCGAACAAGGTTTTCGTCGTCACTAGATTCACTAGAAAAATCAATCAGATTTCTTACTGGTTTCTTATCTACCCATTGTGGCTTACAAGGAAATCGATACGTGACTGTTTAAAAACTGGTTCGTTCTCACCTTGACTGTTATCAGTCGATTCCTGAGCAGCAGTTTGGCGACCTTCAGCATTGCACACGGTCGAGGAAACAAGAGGTTGTTCCCGTGATACTGGCAGAGGCAATCCGAAATAACCAGTTTGATCGAGAGTAGTAAACCTGGACTGCAATGTACTACTAAAACGTTCCATATTAGCAATGTTACAGACCAAATTATTACATGCATTTAATCAGAAACAATCAACGTGAGAGAACCATGCTCTCTTTATTTGTAACCACCTTAAAAGAAAAGAAAGATAGATACAAATGGTAACTACACTAGATAGCAAAGTATGGCAGTGGACCCATGAATATTTTACCAGATGTCTTGTTTCATTAATTAAAACATGTATTTAATTTTGGATTATCTGCTTGTTTATTACAAATATGATTAAATAATTGAGCCACAATTTAATGTACATTCCTTATGTATCATCATAATTTAACACAACTTAACGTATTCATTTACCTACAGACAAATAAGGTACAACCCATATAACCAACCTAGAATATATGTGTTCACTCTGCGGCTGCTCAGGAAGGAAGAACTCAAGGTAACTTAATATACTATAAGGTAGCGCCATCCGAAAATTGCCGATCATGCACGAACGCGTGACGTCATGTGGGAGGATCGGTTATGCTCGGTGCCCCTTCGGTTACGTTCGTTCGGGGCTTGGCAGAAGCAAACGGCCGCTATCATTTCTATGCGAGTTTCAGAGAGGGAAGGTGTTTCATTACTTTGAGGGGTAAATATTAATTATCATACTTCGGGATGGTATTGAGGTATTCCTTTAATGATTAGTAACATAATTAAAACACGCTACTTTTAAAAGAAGGGAAAATTGCACGTGCAAAAGTATTGTAAAAATTCATTTTTCTGAAACATGATCGATATATTACAAAAGAAGGTTTTCCGTGTTCTAATTAGAATTTCAGATTTCATCATTTCATAAATCGTATTATGATTTTAATAAGAAACGTTGCATGCCAAAGAAGAATTGTATAGTGAAAGAGTTACAAACAAAGAATTGATTGACAGATTTGGTTTATTTTTGCCTTTCTGTCTTTCTTTAAATATGAAAGGAAAACCCATAAGAGGATCTCTTTCTTTGTTTCCACAAGCCGGCCTCCTTGGCGTAGTGGTTAGCACATCGCACTTCAACGCCAGAGATTTGGGTTCGAATCCTGGCTTGGGCATGGATGTTTGTGAGTGTTCATTCATCATTTCATCACTCTATCTTCGCAAATTAGCCAAAAGTGGCACAAGAAGCGAAGTAAAATGAAGCAAATCAATCAATCAATATTTGTTTTCACATATACTATCACATTTACTAAATTATCAATTTTCCCATTAAGGACAAATCAATATCTTGCCCGATTGGATTCGAATCCGGGATCCCTGGCGTCGAAGCACGATGTGCTAAGCACTACGCCAAGGAGATCGACAGAGGCCTCCGAAGTACTACGGGCTCACAGAACGTCACAGGAGTACTATAAAAAATATATATCATTATATATATATATTTATTATATAATATATAATCTATAAATAAAAAAACACCCGTTCTTTATTTATAGAATCTCAAAGAGAGCGATAGTTTGCCAAACTAAAAAATAATCCTATCTTGTTCTCACGATAATAAAAATAGAAGGCATAATAAAAAATAAATAGGTAACTATAGATTGACACAGAATTGAATAAGCTGAATTTTGATGTAACTCGTTTTTATGTGGTTCTACTGATTAACTTTTAATTGGAGTCCAAACTTGAATATCCGTAATTTCTAATCCGATAGTAGTCCGGTATAATCTATTTACAACATTTAACACAACGAAGTACAAATGCCTAATATTTAGTTTTCTGACTAAATAGTTCCTTCTTATTCATTCAGAACGTTGCAATCATTTCCAGGAACATTTCAAATTTTACATAACATCAGAAAGTATTAAAATTATACTGATATACTTAAAATCCAATCTTTACCATTCTCCATAATGTAACTTTATTTTTGAAGTTATCAAATGAAAGAAGCAATATACAATCTAGATAAAATTTTACTCTGCATTTGATACTTACTCTAGATTCGAAATAATTCCCAACCTTCTTCATATATTTATTTACTGTACAATAATTTACGTACGGATCAAAGTTTCACATGCAAAAATTTTTTGAAAAGTTTTATGTGGAGGAAGAATGGTGAAATAGTTTGTAAGATAGTAGTTTCAGACTTTGAAAACGCAATTCCAGTTTGTAATTTGCAGATATTTTAAATTTGTCTGGTTCAAATTTGGCTGCAAGTTATCGTTGTCATAGTTCTAAAAAGTATTTTTTTCGTATTAAGAACTTTACATACAAACGCGTGCAGAAGATGAGTCAAAGTGTACAGTACTAATTTAACTAAGTTAACCTACTCGAAATACTTGATGAGTGCTAGGAACATCAAACTTAAATGTCTTAACCAACTAATTCAAGCCTATAGAAATAGATCTTTGATCACCCGTAAATGAAACGCTTTGTAAATATCAATGAAAATATGTTAGTTTAATTAAACAATAAAGGAGAAAAGTTACATGAACTCACAATGATTGACCGTGCAAGTGTACGAATTATTATTCGTTAAAGGACTTTGTCCGCAGATTTTCCATTTCCATTCCCATGTGTGTCTGAGTTGTATAACCGGAAAATATACTCCAAGGCTGATATGCGACACACATTTGTACATTAACGAAGTAACTTGCATTACACTAATCTTAGATCTTGCTCTTTTTGACAGAAATGTACTACAAAGAAATAATGTAACATCCATTGGTTTATATTGAGTACAAGGGTACAAAATTATTCACAATATATTTGTGAAATACCAAAATTGAACAAAGTTGCAAACATTTTAATGATGGAATTATTTATGCAATATTTACCATCGTGCATACAACGCTATGTAACTCGAATTGAAGATGTACTAAGTGAATTTCATTTCGAATAGCGTGAAAGTTAGTACACGATCTTCGAAATGCCCATTTCCGACAACGTTTTTCACAATAATGTGAACATACAAATCACAATTCACATGAGTCTGTGTTAAATGAAATTGTTAATAATTATAAATCCGACTTACATAAAATGTACTTAACAAATCAGTTAGGCTCACTACGTACTTCGCACTAGTTGAACACATTTTCAAGATATTGATGACTTCTCTTGTAGTACTGTCGGTTAGGTTACGTTCTAGATTTTGAACATTTTTATTTCGTTAAAGCGGTTGAAAGAGGTTGTTTGTAATCTTTAATTTATTTGCTTCATTATGCAGATGTGTATTTCTCCTTTGTAATAGATCGAATATGTTTTCCAACAACGAAACATTGCTTGCAGTTTGTGTTTATACCAACGTCTATATATTTTTCACTTTTTTGGCAGCATAGTCTTTAGCCTGTTTAGGGCACGTCTCCTTATTGCGTGTCTTTTGTAGCGTACAGCTCTGCAAACCTTATCAGCACGTCCTACAAGCGAAGCATATTGTGAAGATAAGTGTTTAGGAGAACTACACCATTTCCTCGATTATTTGGTACTAAAGTAATTGGGCGTAATTTTAGCGATGGCACGGCAGTTGGTTTCAGCACGTTCTTTGGTGGAAAATACAGAAATTCTGCTTTTAGATCTCGCACATAGTCTTCTTCACAATAATTGGCACTGCACACTTGCAATTTTTACATTTCGTCTACAAGCATGAATCCACTGTTTACTTACGCAATTAACGACTGGAAATCTATGATATTTTATGTCAGTTCCTTTAGTTTTCTGGTTATAGTTTTCATAGCTTGTTACAGCACAATTAGACATGATTGCAGTCTAGAAGTACAAAAATACAATAAAAATAAATCGAACGCTACAAAATCAACAACCTGCTTGTTCCGATTTTTGCGACGTGTTAGTAGCTAAATGTGCCCCGCACCAAACTTACTGCACATAGAAACGAGCACCGTCAAACCCGATCCTCCCAGATGACGTAATGCATACGTACTTCACATAGCAACAAGCACCCCCTGATGCATTACGTCATCTGGGAGGATCGGGTTTGACGGTGCTCGTTGCTATGTGCAGTAAGTTTGGTGCGGGGTACATTTAGCTACTAACACGTCGCAAAAAATCGGAACAAGCAGGTTGTTGATTTTGTAGCGTTCGATTTATTTTTGTTGTATTTTTGTACTTGTAGACTGCAATCATATCTAATTGTGCTGTAGCAAGCTATGAAAACTATAACCAGAAAACTAAAGGAACTGGCATAAAATATCGTAGATTTCCAGTCAATAATTGCGTAAGTAAACAGTGGATTCATGCTTGTAGACGAAATGTAAAAAAATGCAAGTGTGCAGTGGCAATTATTGTGAAGAAGACTATGTGCGAGATCTAAAAGCAGAATTTCTGTATTTTCCACCAAAGAACGTGCTGAAGCCAACTGCAGTGCCATCGCTAAAATTACACCCAATTACTTTCATACCAAATAATCGAGGAAATGGTGTATTTCTCCTAAACACTTATCTTCACAATATGATTCGCTTGTAGGACGTGTTGATAAGGTTTGCAGAGATGTACGCTACGAAAGATATGCAATAAGGAGACGTGCCCTAAACAAGCTAAAGACTATGCTGCCAGAAAAGAGAAAAATATATAGACGAAGGTATATGCACAAACTGCAAGCAATGGTTCGTTGTTGGAAAACATATTCAATCGTTTACAAAGGAGAAACACACGTTTGCATAATGAAACAAATAAATTAAAGATTACAAACAACCTCTATCAACCTGCTTTAACTGAATAAAGAAGTTCAAAATCTACAACGTAACCTAACCGACAGTACCACAAGAAAAGTCATCAATATCTTGAAAATGTGTTCAACTAGTGCGAAGTACGTAGTGAGCCTAACTGATTTGTTATGTACATTTATGTAAGTCGGATTTATAATTATTAACAATTTCATTTAACACAGATCGATGTTGATTGTGATTTGTATGTTCACATTATTGTGAAAAACGTTGTCGGAAATGGACATTTCGAAGATCGCGTACTAACTTTCACGCTTTTCGAAATGAAATTCACTTAGTACATCTTCAATTCGAGTTACATAGCGTTGTATGCACGATGGTAAATATTGCATGAGTGAATATTACACCCATCATTGACATTTTTGCAACTTTGTTCAATTTTGGTATTTCACAAATACATTGTGAATAATTTTGTACCCTTGTACTTAATATAAACCAATGGATGTTACATTATTTCTTTGTAGTACATTTCTGTCAAAAAGAGCAAGATCTAAGATTAGTGTAATGCAAGTTACTTCGTTAATGTACAAATGTGTGTCGCATATCAGCCTTGGAGTATATTTTCCGGTTATACAACTCAGACATACATGAAAATGGAAATGAAAAATCTGCGACAAAGTCCTTTAACGAATAATAATTCGTACACTTGCACGGTCAATCATTGTGAGTTCATGTAACTTTTCTCCTTTATTGTTTAATTAAACTAAGAACTAAGACATTTTCATGGATATTCTCAAAGCGTTTCATTTAACGTATAATCATAAATCTATTTCTATAGGCTTGAATTAGTAGGTTAAGTTAGTGAAATTAGTACTTGTACACTTTGGCTCGTCTTCTGCACGCATGTGTATGTAAAGTTCTTAATACGAAAAACTAGAACTATGACAACGATAACTTGCAGCCAAATTTGAACCAGATAAATTTAAAATATCTGCAAATTACAAACTGGAATTGAGTTTTCAAAGTCTGAAACTACTATCTTACAAACTATTTCGTCATTCTTCCTCCACATAAAACTTTCCAATAATTTTTTGCATGTGGAACTTTGACCCGTAAATTGTTGTACAGTAAATAAATATATGAAGAAGGTTGGGGATTCTTTCGAATTTAGAGTAATTTTCAAATGCAGAGTAAAATTTTATCTAGATTGTATATTGCTTCTTTCACTTGATAATTTGAGAAATAAAGTTACATTATGGTAAATGGTAAAAATTGGATTTTAAGTATATCAGTATTATTTTAATACTTTCTGATGTTATGTAAAATTTGAAATGTTCTTGGAAATGATTGCAACGTTCTGAATAAATAAGAAGTAACTATTCAGTCAGAAAACTAAATATTAGGCTTTTATACTGCGTTGTGTTAAATGTTGTAAATATATTATACCGGACTACTATCGGATTATAAATTACGGATATTCAAGTTTGGACTCCAATTAAAAGTTAATCAGTAGAATCACATAAAAACGAGTTACATTAAAATTCAGCTTATTCAATTCTGTGTCAATCTATAGTTACCAATTTTTTTTATTATGCCTTCTATTTTTATCGTCGTGAGAACAAAATAGGATTTTTTTTTAGTTTGGCAAACTATCGCTCTCTTTGAGATTCTATAAATAAAAAACAGGTGTGTTTTAATTTGTAGATTATATATTACATAATTTATTTATTATCCAAACTCTAATATCCATAATTTATAATCGGATAGTACTCCTGTGACGTTCTGTGAGGCCCGTAGTACCTCGGAGGCCTCTGTCGATCTCCTTGGCGTAGTGGTTAGCACATCGCGCTTCGACGCCAGGGGTCCCGGATTCGAATCCAATCGGGTAAGACATTGATTTGTCCTTAATGAGAAAATTGAGAAATTAGTAAATGTGATAGTATATGTGAAAACAAATATTGATTGATTGATTTGCTTCACTTTACTTCGCTTCTTGTGCCACTTTTGGGTAATTTGCGAAGATAGGGATGAGTGATGAAATTATGAATGAACACTCACAAACATCCATGCCCATGCCAGGATTCGAACCCAAACCTCTGGCGTTGAAGTGCGATGTGCTAACCACTACGCCAAGGAGGCCGGCTTGTGGAAACAAAGAAAGAGATCGAAAGGGAGGGGGGACTACCTCTTATCGATTTTCCTTTCATATTTAAAAAAGACAGAAAAGCAAAAATAAACCAAATCTGTCAATCAATTCTTTCTTTGTAACTCTTTCACTATGCAATTCTTCTTTAGCATGCTACGTTTCTTATTAAAATCATAATACGATTTATGAAATGATGAAATCTGAAATTCTAATGAGAACACAGACAACCTTCTTTGTAATATATCGATCAGGTTTCAGAAACATGAATTTTTACAATACGTTTGCATGTGCAATTTTCCCTCTTTTAAAAGTAGCATGTTTTAATTATGTTACTAATCATTAAAGGAATACCTCAATACCAGCCCGAAGTATGATAATTAATATTTACCCCTCAAAGTAATGAAACACTTTCCCTCTCTGAAACTCGCATAGAAATTATAGCGGCCGTTTGCTTCGGCCAAGCCCCGAACGAACATAACCGAAGGGGCACCGAGCATAACCGATCCTCCCACATGAAGTCATGCGCTCGTGCATGATCGGCAATTTTCGGATGGCGCTACCTTATTGTATATTAAGTTACCTTGCGTATGCATTACGTCATCTGGGAGGATCGGGTTTGACGGTGCTCGTTTCTATGTGCAGTAAGTTTGGTGCGGGGTACATTTAGCTACTAACACGTCGCAAAAATCGGAGCAAGCAGGTTGTTGATTTTGTAGCGTTCGATTTATTTTTATTGTATTTTTGTACTTGTAGACTGCAATCATATCTAATTGTGCTGTAGCAAGCTATGAAAACTATAACCAGAAAACTAAAGGAACTGACATAAAATATCATAGATTTCCACTCGATAATTGCGTAAGTAAACAGTGGATTTATGCTTCTAGACGAAATGTAAAAAACGCAAGTGTGCAGTGCCAATTATTGTGAAGAAGACTATGTGCGAGATCTGAAAGCAGAATTTCTGTATTTTCCACCAAAGAACGTGCTGAAGCCAACTGCAGTGCCATTGCTAAAATTACACCCAATTACTTTATTTCCAAATAATCGAGAAAATGGTGTAGTTCTCCTAAACACTTATCTTCACAATATGATTCGTTTGTAGGACGTGTTGCTAAGGTTTGCAGAGATGTACGCTACGAAAGATATGCAATAAGGAGACGTGCCCTAAACAAGCTTAAGACTGTGCTGCCAGAAAAGAGAAAAATATATAGACGAAGGTATATGCACAAACTGCAAGCAATGGTTCGTTGTTGGAAAACATATTCAATCGTTTACAAAGGAGAAACACACGTCTGCATAATGAAGCAAATAAATTAAAGATTACAAACAACCTCTATCAACCTGATTTAACTGAATAAAGAAGTTCAAAATCTACAATGTAACATAACCGACAGTACCGCAAGAAAAGTCATCAATATCTTGAAAATGTGTTCAACTAGTGTGAAGTACGTAGTGAGCGTAACTGATTTGTTATGTACATTTTATGTAAGTCGGATTTATAATTATTAACAATATCATTTAACACTTTAACACAGACCGATGTTGATTGTGATTTGTATGTTCACATTATTGTGAAAAACGTTGTCGGAAATGGGCATTTCGAAGATCGTGTACTAACTTTCACGTTATTCGAAATGAAATTCACCTAGTACATCTTCAATTCGAATTACATAGCGTTGTATGCACGATGGTAAATATTGCATGAGTGAATATTTCACCCATCATTGAAATTTTTGCAACTTCGTTCAATTTTGGTATTTCACAAATATATTGTGAATAATTTTGTACCCTTGTACTCAATATAAACCAATGGATGTTACATTATTTCTTTGTATTACATTTCTGTCAAAAAGAGCAAGATCTAAGATTAGTGTAATGCAAGTTACTTCGTTAATGTACAAATGTGTGTCGCATATCAGCCTTGGAGTATATTTTCCGGTAATACATCTCAGACACACATGGAAATGGAAATGGAAAATCTGCGGACAAAGTCCTTTAACGAATAATGATTCGTACA
This sequence comes from Lepisma saccharinum, assembly GCF_977018435.1. Taxonomy (NCBI): domain Eukaryota; kingdom Metazoa; phylum Arthropoda; class Insecta; order Zygentoma; family Lepismatidae; genus Lepisma; species Lepisma saccharinum. The sequence continues at coordinate 35,995,653 of NC_139255.1, read as the reverse complement.
GTTGCACGGTCAATCATTGTGAGTTCATGTAACTTTTCTCCTTTATTGTTTAATTAAACTAAGATATTTTCTTTGATATTCTCAAAGCGTTTCATTTACCGTGTGATCATAAATCTATTTCTATGGGCTTGAATTAGTAGGTTAAGACATTTAAGTTTGATGTTCCTAGTACTCATCAAGTATTTCGAGTAGGTTAACTTAGTTAAATTAGTACTTGTACACTTTGGCTCGTCTTCTGCACGCGTTTGTATGTAAAGTTCTTAATGCGAAAAAATACTTTTTAGAACTATGACAACGATAACTTGCAGCCTAATTTGAACCAGAGAAATTTAAAATATCTGCAAATTACAAACTGGAATTGAGTTTTCAAAGTCTGAAACTACTATCTTACAAACTATTTCATCATTCTTCCTCCACAGAAAACTTTCCAAAAAATTTTTGCATGTGGAACTTTGATCCGTACGTAAATTATTGTACAGTAAATAAATATATGAAGAAGGTTGGGAATTCTTTCGAATTTAGAGTAAGTTTCAAATGCAGAGTAAAATTTTATCTAGATTGTATATTGCTTCTTTCATTTGATAATTTCAAAAATAAAGTTACATTATGGAGAATGGTAAAGATTAGATTTTAAGTATATCAGTATAATATTAATACTTTCTGATGTTATGTAAAATTTGAAATGTTCCTGGAAATGATTGCAACGTTCTGAATGAATAAGAAGGAACTATCTAGTCAGAAAACTAAATATTAGGCTTTTGTGCTGCGTTGTGTTAAATGTTGTAACTAGATTATACCGGACTACTATCGGATTATAAATTACGGATATTCAAGTTTGGACTCCAATTGAAAGTTAATCAGTAGAACCACATAAAAACGAGTTACATCAAAATTCGGCTTATTCAATTCTGTGCCAATCTATAGTTACCAATTTATTTTTGATTATGCGTTCTATTTTTATCATCGTGAGAACAAAATAGGATTATTTTTTAGTTTGGCAAACTATCGCTCTCTTTGAGATTCTATAAATAAAGAACGGGTGTTTTTTATTTATAGATTATATATTATATAATTTATTTATTTATTATCCAATCTCTAATATCCATAATTTATAATCCGATAGTACTCCTGTGACGTTCTGTGAGGCCCGTAGTACCTCGGAGGCCTCTGTCGATCTCCTTGGCGTAGTGGTTAGCACATCGCGCTTCGACGCCAGGGGTCCCGGATTCGAATCCAATCGGGTAAGACATTGATTTGTCCTTAATGAGAAAATTGAGAATTTAGTAAATGTGATAGTATATGTGAAAACAAATATTGATTGATTGATTTGCTTCATTTACTTCGCTTCTTGTGCCACTTTTGGTTAATTTGCGAAGATAGGGATGAGTGATGAAATGATGAATGAACACTCACAAATATCCATGCCCAAGCCAAGATTCGAACCCAAACCTCTGGCGTTGAAGTTCGATGTGCTAGCCACTACGCCAAGGAGGCCGGCTTGTGGAAACAAAGAAAGAGATCTTCTTATGGGTTTTCCTTTCATATTTAAAAAAAGACAGAAAAGCAAAAATAAACCAAATCTGTCATTCAATTCTTTGTTTGTAACTCTTTCACTATGCAATTCTTCTTTAGCATGCAACGTTTCTTATTAAAATCAAAATACGATTTATGAAATTATGAAATCTGAAATTCTAATGAGAACACGGACAACCTTCTTTGTAATATTTCGGTCAGGTTTCAGAAACATGAATTTTTACAATACGTTTGCATGTGCAATTTTCCCTCTTTTAAAAGTAGCATGTTTTAATTATTTTACTAATCATTAAAGGAATACCTCAATACCATCCCGAAGTATGTTAATTAATATTTCCCCCTCAAAGTAATGAAACACTTTCCCTCTCTGAAACTCGCATAGAAATGATAGCGGCCGTTTGCTTCGGCCAAGCCCCGAACGATCATAACCGAAGGGGCACCAAGCATAACCGATCCTCCCACATGACGTCACGCGCTCGTGCATGATCGGCAATTTTCGGATGGCGCTACCTTATAGTATATTAAGTTACCTTGGTCAAACCCGATCCTCCCAGATGACGTAATGCATACGTACTTCACATAGCAACGAGTACCCCCTGGGAAGAACTCCGTAACAGGCGGAGCCTTTTCTCGCCGAGCAGAGAACGTCACGTGATCAAACAAAAGACAATCTCTTACACGATAGTACCAGATCCTTTCATTATATTACCTCGTAACGAGTATGTTACAAAATCTACTTCCCAAAACAATTTATTTATTATATTATTTGACACAATAGTTAAATCTATGGCTGTTGGTGATTTACCATTCCATGGATAATGAGTAGCTGACCCATCGTTCATGAAATGTAATGATCGATCACTAATCCAGTTCAAAATACTACATCCTAATGCATCTCTATAATTACAACCCCATGCTTCATGATGAGCATTCATATCACCTGTGATAATGACATTGTCGTGGACATAATATAATAATTCATTAAAGTGTGTTACTTTAATATGTTGAGATTTATAACTCGATGGAATATAAATTGAAACTATTGTACACTCTAATGTGTTCATCTTAATTTTCACTGCTATTAATTCTACATTAAATAATTTTATCAACCCTAATGATTCTGGTAATGTTACTCTCTTAAACTTTATACTTTCATGTATATATAAACCTACACCTCTTGTATCTTTAGTATGTAAATTAGATATTAACTCGTAATGAGGTATTTGATAATATTGATGCTGTCTACCACGAAATTCGGACAAACTCAATATACCTGGATGATGCTCATCTATAATTTGTAATACTTCTAATCTTCTAGCTTTAAATGAATTTATATTCCATTGCACTATAAAAGACATACCTATTGATCCTCTTCTACAAGTTTAACTTCCTGATAATATTGCAATTATCTTTCCTATAATTTGTTGCATTGAAATTAAAATCTTCTGTTTCTTCCTGGAATCATTTAAATCACGAACTGATTCAATCATGTCTGGTAAAAGGTCCAACAATGACTGATATATTTCCTTTTGTCTACAAGAAACTGATTTACGATCCGAATATCTTCTGCAATTTATATTGTCCATATCTTGTTCTTGCTTACTATAAGGGGATTCTCTCCAATATACTGGATATTTGTATTTTATTTGTTCTTTTTCTGTGTCTGACGAGGATGAAGAATCCACGTTCACATCCTTTTTGTTTTCCCGTGGGAGTTGTACAATACGTCTTGTAGCCGTTTTCATAATCTTCTTTGGAGGTGATGTAACAACTTTGCTGTATTGTACTCTCATTTTTTGACCACTATTCTCTTTTGCTATTTTCTTTTGTTCCGCCATTTGAGTTACAAAACTCGCACAATAACTCTCTCTGCCCTCCTTGCAACTATCACTTGTTGGTGCATTCTTCTCATTCACATAACTCTTTTTGATGGGAGGGAATTCCAATCCGCTTCTTCGAACAGTTTCATGTTGAAATTGATCCCTAAATAATTTAATTTTTTGTTCACATGATATATTTTTTGAATTATTTCCCGTCACAATACCTTTTGCTTCATAGTATGAGATGTTTTTCTCGGCCATAATAATTTCAATTTGCTTTTCATCCTGATATTTTGAGCACATTTTGTTGCAAGCATTATGATCTCCTTTGCAATTTATACATGTTTCACTCATTTCGCAGTTTCCTTCGTGATAATCTTGGCCACATTTATAACACAATATTTTACCCTTGCACTGTTGACCTGTGTGAGCAAATCTGAAACATCTATTACATTGCAACACTGGTTTCACACGTGGCACTACCTCAACTATTTGTTTTCCAACTGCTATGTATTGTGGTAAAACTGTCCCCTTAAAAGTTACACATAAGACTTGAGTAGGTTCAAGCTTAAATGACCCATCATTCCGCCATATTTTCTTCTTCAATCTTTCCATCTTAGTCACTAGCACTGGGCTTTCTATACTGCTTTCCAAATACTGCATTTCAAATTCTGTGGGTATTCCAAACACAAGGCCTTCCTTCTCCACTAAAGATTTAAGAGTTCTGGCATTTACTCCTAACTTGTCTAATAACACTTCATTTTTCACAAAGTTATTAGTTTCTTGTGACGTGTTGAATAATGCTCGAACTCTATTTCGTCCACTTTGATCTACATACTTTACTTTCACATTATTATCCATCAACATATATCCAACTTTAACTGGATGCAAATTTCCTAACTGTTGGTTTCTACTTTCTATTATCACTAAATAGGGTTCGTTGGCACCTATGTCATACTGGTATATTTTTTCTTCATGATTGGTAGTGTGTTCCATCCTAGAACTTTTGTTACCCATTTCATTTTGTATTGTATTGTTCTTTCTTTTATTCGGCCCATTTACTTTGTGTGAAATGTCCATGACATCATTTACATCATTTTCTTCATGTTTTGAATCAGATGATATTATATCAATATTATCACTGGTTATAGTATTATTGCATATAGCACTATGTCCGTCCTCAACAATATTGCTTCCCTTTTGATCCATTATGATAAATAAAGGAGACAGTTAAAGCACATCTCTAATACAATCCAAAGGGATATTGAACGTCTTAAATTGTAATAGATTTGATTATTATCAATCAACTTTTGTCCTTTTCTATCACAATAGATAATAATCTAAACACTACTTAATCTTACTACACAAGTCCTTCAATTAAATCCACATAACATTCGATTCAATCTAGCGAATAATCTTGCTTATTGAACCAATACGCCATTTTTTCCTTCGCTTCCACCAGTCTCAAACTTACAGGACGGTACGGAACAAAGAACTGAGAAGTTTCGATATCTACAGTACGGCGCTGTATCTACAGTAAAGCACGCCTCTCTCTTGTCGCACAACAGTTTTGCTACCCGTGACGTCAGAACATATGGTTGCTCAAGTGTTGTGCGATAAGTGAGACCCGTAAAGTAAGGATTATTTGACGGGTGCGTTCCTCGTGAACCTGGTGAAACCAGTTATTTTTCAGACTTATGGGACGCTCTAGACGAAAGCGCAGGCGCAGCGTTTTGTTTATACAAATTTTCCGCATGGCGTCTAGCGGAAGGCATGTCCTTCTGGCAGAAATAAACTCTGCTGTGAACACTATTACTCATTTTAATCACATTGTAAGAACAGTTATGGCACACTCATCTTGCGCATGTTGCTTCATATCGCTCTCTGTTACAATTATAATACATTTTCCGAACTAGTGCAGTTTGAAGTCATCATGCACGCGCGAGGTCTGCAAGCAGAAGACGATTCTCACTGAACAAAACAGCCTCCTGGCCCACGCGTTTGGTGAATCTCGTTCTTTCACGAGACGCACGGAATGCGACTTTTGGGACAGCATAATGAACCTCACGAAACACACGGAAGCTCTTATGGGACAGCCAGTTACCATAACTCGTTTAACGCGTTAAACTCGTGCGACTTTCGGAACGGGCCCTATGATTCAATGAAAAGACAGGGTTGCCAAACAAAAAAATATCACAGACTATAAAATATCAAGTTCCAAAATGTGTTTTAAATACAAGGTGTACAACTTTGCTTCCGCCGTTTTCCGACAGGTGGCAACAACAGGAAGTAGCGGTCGAAAGAAGCAGATCGCAGACGTCACGCAGTTAGCTTGGACCTCTGTCAAGCCCATTCAAACATTAGTCGAGTGGTGTGTGCATCGTGAAGTTGTTCGCGATTGAAAATGTCAGTGTACGAGCCAAATTCTCGCCATTCTACTAGGTTCTACTTTTTTGTTTCAATATGAAGAAAACTGCGGCTGAGGCTCATCGAATGCTCTCCACTACGTATGGTGAGGACGCTATAAGTGAGAGAACCTGTCGTGAGTGGTTTCAACGCTTCAAGAACGGTGACTTTAACGTGGAAGACCGGCATAGTGGTGGAAGACAGAAATTTTTCGAAGATGCGGAATTGGAGACATTGCTGAGTGAAGACTCGCGTCAAACTCAAGAAGAATTGGCACGATCATTGGGAGTGACACAGCAAGCCATTTCAAAATGTCTGAAAGCCATGGGTATGATTCAGCATGACAACGCACGACCCCACGTTGCCAAAGTGGTGAAAACGTACTTGGAAACATTCAGATGGGACGTCCTACCCCACCCGCCTTATTCTCCAGACATCGCTCCCTCTGATTATCACCTGTTTAGATCAATGGCTCATGAACTGGCTGACCAACACTTCTGATCTTATGAAGAAGTCAAAAAGTGGATCGATTCGTGGATCGCCTCCAAAGATGAACAATTTTTTAGACGCGGCATTCGTACGCTGCCCGAAAGATGGGAGAACGTAGTGGCCAGCGATGGACAATACTTTGAATAATGCCTGGGTAAGCAATGTTTTTTATTCCAGCGTCATATTTTTGGGGAAAAACGGCGGAAGCAAAGTTGTACACCTTGTACTTCTAAAAGAAAGGTAGTGTCTGCTGCCACGTTCTCTTTCTGCTGGAAGCTCAATAGAGATGCGCGTGACAGCAAACTCGTTCTTTGTTTATCGTGATTTCATCATGCTATGTATGCAATTACGTCTGTAACACATACTGTGAAGTTGTAGCGAATACTTTCACTTAAATGTTTTAAGATTAGGTCCCTTAGCATTCTTCTAATAATCAGGGTTGGCAAAATTTGTGTTTTTTTTAAAAGAAAAGAACAAAACAAACTGTTTTTTGTTTGTTTAAAACATGTTTCTTTTGTTTTAAACATAGTTTTAAACATGAGTTACAAAAATATGTTTTAAACATGTTTTAAACAAAACAAATTCAACCTTTTCCCAGTAAATTATAGTTAAAGTCGTTAAAGAGAGAAAATACTCATTTTTATGAGTACAGTGGCGACAAGGACAGTTTATTTACCTTTGGAGATAAGGTTTACCATACTGCAGGGTAGGGGTGTGCGGGACAGAAATTTTTTGGTCGGGACGGAAAATTCTTTAAATCCCGACATTCGGGACGGAAAAAATTCTCAATTTCCCGAAAAAGTCGGAAAATTTTCGGGACGGGATGTGTTCGAAATTTCCCAAAGCTCTTGAAATCTCGAATTCTATCCGTAATTTCCACCTTAAGTGCTTTTTTTTGCACTTCTGGTACAAAACCTAACAATTTCCGATAAGTTCCAGACATTTACAATGCAGATAACGTCTAAAACTGACGACGTTTTAAAATGACCATTCGGAATTTCCAGACTGCTTTGGGATCCCAGAAAGTCGGGAAGTCATTTCCGGAAGTCGGGATCGGGACGGAAATTTTCTTTCCCGATCCCGGTCCCGACTTTTCGGGATCCCGCACACCTCTACTGCAGGGACAAAGGTTGTGGGTAATAGCCCCTCTTTTTCCGCCACTATTGAAGTAGGTTAGGATTTATATTCATCTAAATTTCAAGAAACTAAATATTATAGAATCACTATCCTCGTCCTGAAAAAAAATCACGGTGAAATATATCATGCTGCCTGAACAGTTTATATAGCAGAAAAGAACCTGCAGTGTCATAATAGTTTCTCCAGATCAATTTATCTTTCAAAGTACAAAATTATGTTACCAAAAGTAAGCATCTGCGCTTCATTCAGTTATACAGACCAATGAATCGTATCGCAAAAGAAAAAAAAATCACGTCATGATCAAAATCACGCATTGTGTATTCAGATATTAGTTTCGATTTCCAGCTTCCACCGGTCTCAAGGACGATACGAAACAAGAAACTGAGAGGTTTCGATTTCTACAGTAAAGCACGGGTCTTTCTTGTCGCACAACAATTTTGCTACCTTGTGCATACATAGCTAGCCTGCGTAACCTAACAACAAAGGCATTTAGCATAAAATTAAAAAGTTTTCTCCCGTGACGTCAGAACATAAGGTTCCTCAAGTGTTGTGCGATAAGTGAGACCTGTAAAGCACGGATCAATTGACACAGATTCAATTAAAAACAGGGTTGCCTAACAAAAACAATTATCACAGACTATAAAATATCTACCACCAAAATGTGTTTTAAACACTTGTAAAAAAAACATTTTTAAAACACATTGTTTTAAACGTTTAAAACATTTGTAAAAAAACAAAGCCGTGTGTTTTAAACATTTAAAACAAAGTGTTTTAAACACTTTTGTTTTAAACATGCCAACCCTGCTAATAATAAACCTAAATGCTCTCGTAGTTAGGTTAGGTTTCGTTAGCATTAAAATAAATCGCTAAATGCTTTCTAAAGAAAAACGTTCATTCCAACTAATCATAAACTTGCATTTTTCTCGTCTTCGTCTGTTTTTAAGATTTGTAACATCCATTTAGTAGACGAATTACGTGGCATGAGCAAATTTGACGCTTATTCTTACTGCTGACCTAAAAGAACAAAACCGTGTGTTTTAAACGTTTAAAACAAAGGGTTTTAAACACTATTGTTTTAAACATGTCAACCCTGTATGTGGAGAAGTTAATCAAGATGCAAGACATCTCTTTTTACAATGTCCTAACTTCGACAGAGAACGAGATTAATTATATATGGTTTGTGTCGCCATGGAGTTCCATTCCCTACATCTCTAATGGACATTCCATTCCTCCCACTATATGGCTTCTTTATGGATAAGCAAGAAGATGTAATTTGACGATCTAATATGTGTGTGTGTGTGTGTGTGTGTGTGTGTGTGTGTGTGTGTGTGTGTGTGTGTGTGTGTGTGTGTGTGTGTGTGTGTGTGTTTGTTTTCATTCTTGTGAAAAATAAGTGCATAGTGAACTGAGGCCGTGTCCCAAAGGTGCAAGACCGTATTTGAAGCGAGCATCCTCCGAGTATGGTCTTGGAGTGCGGTCTTGAAGTCGTGGACTGGAAGTGAAATTCTTTCGAATTGCACTTCGACTGCAGCGCCAAATACGATCAGTAGATAAAGCTCAGTACTCGTTGTTTTCCCCACGTTATAAACACTTGTCTTTCACCATAGAAATCACGTTGCATTTTCAAATGTTCGTACACATACACTTCCACACATTAGAAGCACTTTAACCAACAACTTGCTGACCCATAACGTATATTTAACCTGTGTTGCTGACCTTCTACCTCCGCGATTTTAAACAAACGAACAACGAGTGCGGAAATCACGTGACAGAGTCAGCTTCCATCTGCACTACGAGATATGCACTTGCGTACTCCTGTACTTGGCGCTTTCGAACTGTACTAGGTGACGTCACTTCCGCCAAAACCATACTTCAAGTACGTACTTCGTACCTTTCGGACAGAGCCTGAATATATTTTGCAAAAACCCTGAAAGATGACTAAATATACTAACAGTTGATAGGGTCAGAAAAAAAGAAGAAGAAGAATTAGCTATTTTCAATGTCTGTCACGTGACTGTTGCTAATTAGAATGTGAGTAGTCTGTGTGGTGGATTCGGAGCTAATCGAATCGATGCGAATAAAATGTGTACTACATGATGTAATATACGAAGAGGTTATTTTCAAAGAGAAAATAGTTGTATAATTTCCAGTGTTATGATCTAACAGTGAAAGGAGGTTACTTTTGATGTAACTTGACTTTTAATTGCGCATGACTCGCAAGATTCATAGTTCTTTCGGGCTAGACCATGGCTGGATCGTTTGTATGTGGTCATGGCAGGAAAATACTATTGTGGAATAAACTGAGAAATCCAAATGCGACGTATATTCAAACTGGTTCGCAAGCATTAATAGGCTTGATTCATTTCCAGAATCGATCAATATGTGTAAAGCTGGAGCAGGAGAATGTTCCAGGTAAGTTTGTCTCTAAACCTGATCCGAAGGATAGTAAACAAGTACCAGCATAGTTGAAAAAAAGAAGAAGTAGAAGTTGGAAACACTGACAGGGGGTTACGTCATCTAACGTATGCAGCATCCGGTTCACGTAGGGAAAGCAATGGCAATTGTGCTTCGGTGAGATATTTCTCTTGAAAGAAACATGATTTGCTGGTCAAATAGATTCCACGATGAAAGTTAGAAACCTTAGAGAAACTCATTTCCGTAAGTAGTTTCTTCTGTAAAAATGAAGAAATGTGTCTCCGATATTAGAAACTGTTACCGCATAAAGAACTGAGATATGTCCCACGTAAGTTAAAACTTGTTATTTCGCTGCTTTTTGTTAGTAAACACTGTTTGTATGTACACTAAAATAACGAAAGAACATGCCGAAAATAACTGTACCAAACTTAACAATCCTAACCTAACTACGAAAAATTATAGATGATGTTGTGGAAAGTCGTTTTGAGTGCTATATGCACTTGCACAAAGCCTTCAGGCTGTTCTGCTTCACGCTAAGGTAACAGACGTACTTTACTTCACAATAACACATTTCCGAGAGCTAAAATCAACTGAAAACGTTCATAAACAACAACATCTTCATAAGCCATGCAAGATATTTCACTTACTCCAGGGGTACAGAGGCTCAAGGGTACCAGAAGAAGTAGGACTATGTATCGTCTCACTTTCCAGAAACTAACAATTTGGTAACAGTTCCGATTGTTTTATGGTTTTCTTCAAATTTTCTCTTATCAGGAAGACTAATTATCGTAGAATTTTGGCAATCATTGTCATGCAAAATTTGAACCTTCCTTAAAGTAATGAGCACTGTTGCAAGCATGCATTGATATATTGCGTTGACCAGCAACCTAACTGTAAGTATGGTAGATTAGTGGAAATTAATGCAGAAGTAAATCAGAACCTTAGTAGAATGCATTTAGGGACTTTATTTTAATGCTAAGAGAACCAAACCTCACCTGCCTAACCTAACCACGAAAACATATATTGAACAAAATCTTAAGTAATCGCTAAAACTCCACAGTATGTGTTAATAACAGACATTAATTGAAATAGAACCATGTAAAAATTGCATTCGTAGCATGATGAAATGGCAATAAAACAAAAGGAACTTGGGCTAAAACTAGAATCAAACAAAAATTAGAAGAAAACATGTTTTTTGTGATTGTGTTTGTTGTGATTATAGTCCAGGAGGCCTTAGAAAGATCACTTCGCGGGCTTACAGCAGACGACAATATGGGGGGGTGTCTGCGAATGAGCGAGCCCGGTTGCCACAGCTAGCTTGCTGCACCCTTCTGGAAGGGTGAGTCAGGGTGAGTGACCTCTGCCTCTTGCTACCTTGGCCTGTTTGTTAGGCTCAGGAGCAGACGACACGAGAGTATCGGCAATAGTGTGCGAGTGACGTCTGCTGTTAGCCCGCGAAACGCTCTTTCTAAGGCCTCCTGCACTATACCAGTGGCAGAAAACACGATTTAAAAAACTTTCCTTCCGAATTTGTGTGTGCTCTTATTTTGGAATTTTACAAACAAGAAATAAGTAGTTAAATGTTCTGTAAAATAAAGTAAGGTATTCCCCTGTGCACCATGCCATTAAGGCGTATAGGGTTAGGGCCCCACACTTACTTGATCATGGCTGCCTTTACCCCCCCCCCCAAGTTTCCTCCATGTACCCACTTTATACGATGCTGGGTGGGTGCTGGAGCCACTTGGACAGATGGAAAAAGGGCTCAGCCTCACTCCCACCTGATAGTACTCAGAGGTGGGAGATCATCCAACCAGTTACGCAGTGAATTGTGGTCAGCACGACAAACCGCCAGTAGTAGTTGTAGGTTTTCATGACTGGGTTATGCTACTCATTCGTGATTCCCCATTTTCCTCATGACGGTGGGTAGCCACCCATACTATACAGAGGCCAAAATCTCAAGAGAAATCTGTTTGTGCATCCCAAAGCTTGAAGCCCACTATGATGTGGGAAACATGGCAACAGACCCATTTCCGGCATCTCAGTTTGTAATCAACCTTAAGATAACCTGCAGACTTCTCGTACGGAAATTCACCTTCCATTCCACGCTTTTCCCTGTAGTGGGTGTTCACCATTTGATTTTAATAGAAGCAGACAGCAAAAGTTCTGTTGCCATATATTTCCATGTTTCGCCGCATCTCGGTGCATCTCGGTGGGCATTAAGCTTTAGACTGCACGGCCATGGGGTGGGACACATAGATTAAACTAAATTAACTAAAATATATTGACCAAGAGTTCGATTCTACTCTTCCTTGATGGTGAAATAGTTAATGCTCTTGATTTGTGATCAGTTTCCAGCAGTGTTTCTTTCAGGCACCCCCAGAGGGAATCTCCCCCCCCCAGACAAACTTGTACAAGAAAACCAAAGTATAAAACTTTTCTGCTACCGTTGTTTCCCTCGAATCGGACCGCATTACTTCTGTGTGGCAAATATTTTTGCCTTTATATGTCCCTCTGTAAATAACAACGCCCACACTTGTCCAATCTTACAGAAGAAGCAGAATGAAACTGGCAACCGCACTAGCCTTATCTCCTCTCTCCCATCTTGAATGTGCAGTAGTGCTTTCCACACCAAAAGTGCTGACTCGTCATACGAGGGTCACTATTTATATTTTGAGCCTTGGCAACACTGATTGAAGTTAGGCGCGATTTGACGTTTGCACGGAATCGTCTGGCATTAGTGACCATATCGTACTTCAAATGTTTTGTCAATAGCTTCATTTGTGTTGTTTATGTTGCCTTGGAGATTGCGCAACAACAATAAAATGGAATTAACTCGTGAACATTTTCGTGCGATGATTTTTTACGATTTTCGACGTGGATTATCAAGACAAGAGTGCATCGATCAACTTACTTCCGCATTTGGCGATGAAGCCCCATCCTTTGCCACTGTGAAACGCTGGTATAACGAATTTAATCGTGGCCGCCATTCGCTCACCGACGAGATTCACGAAGGTCGTCCAAAATCAGTTGTTGTTCAAGAAAACATTGATGCTGTGCAAAACCTAATACTGCAAGATCGTCATGTGACATACTGTGAGATTGAGGCAACTATAGGCATTAGTTCCACCAGCATATATAAAATATTACATGATCATTTAGCTGTGAGAAAGGTATGTTCTCGTTGGATCCCACACAATTTGACAAATACTCAAAAAGACGCTCGCGTCAATTGGTGCAAACAAATGCTCAATAAATACAATCGTGGTGCTTCAAAAGACGTATATAAGATTGTAACAGGTGACGAATCATGGATATATGCATATGAGCCGGAACGTAAACAGCAGTCGACTGTATGGGTGTTTCAAGATGAACCCAATCCAACAAAAGGTGTTCGCACTCGAAGCACATCGAAACAAATGGTCGCCTGTTTTTTCGGGAAAACTGGTCATGTGGCAACTGTGCCTTTAGAGGAACGTAGAACGGTCAACTCTGAATGGCACACAACAATTTGTTTGCCAGAGGTCTTCGGTCAAATACGGAAAACAAAAAAAAGCCGTTGGATCATTCTTCATCAAGACAATGCCAGCTGTCACACATCTCGTCTAACAACCGACTTTATGAACAGTCAAAAAATAGAATTGATGGGTCATCCGCCGTACAGTCCTGATTTGGCACCCAATGACTTCTTCTTGTTCCTGAATGTCAAGAATAAATTGCGTGGACAACGATTTTCGTCGGCGGAAGACGCCGTTGATGCGTTCAAAAACCATATTATGGAGGTGTCTCAAGAAGATTGGAAAAACTGCTGTGAGAAATGGTTCGAACGAATGCAAAAGTGTATTGACCATAAAGGAGAATACTTCGAAAAACAATAAAGCAGTTTTCAATGCCAAATTCCTGTTTTTTCATTGTTAGGCTCAAAATATAAATAGTGACCCTCGTAAAAGCCGACGCGGTATTTGCTTTGTAATTCATGCACATCAGTATATTTGTAAAGGATAAGAAAATCGATTGTCGAGGCAAAGGTGGACTGACTGAAAAGTGTTGAGTTAAAAAAGAAATATTTATGCAATTGTTAGAATCTAGCCACAGCATTGCTTTTTTGTACCTTCGAGAATGTAAATGTTACAGACAACTGGTGGTCCACAAAAGACAAGATGCATTTGAGCTGCATTGCAGTTGTAGCAGTGGGATATTACGGTTCTTTGCTGCATGACAAAAGAAAAATGAAGAGAACAATAGACTCTTATTTTAGTGTTTCAGCGGCAGGACCTAGCAAGAAATCGCGGGAAGTTGTAGGCGCGTCTCCTTCAACACAGTCTACCATGGGATCTTCGAGTTCCAACCTGCATCCTTCGAAATCATCAGGTGCAAAAGAAGAACGTCACTACAACAAACAGTGGGAAGAAAATTACAGTTGGGTGGAGTATAGTGTATAAAAAGGAGGCGCGTTTTGTAAACTATGCCCAAATTTCATGAATGACGGAAAAGTTCTGCAAAGGACAGGTGGCGTGTTCATAACTGCTCCTTTTACATCTTTCAGAAAAGCTTTGGAAAAGAATGGGAAATTAGAGAAACATGAACACTCTTCAGCTCATTCTGTAAGTTTACAAATGGAAAACTTCAAAATGCAGACAGGCTATGAAGAAACCCGTTTATGCTCAAGTTGTTCAACAGAGTGAAAGAGTGTTAAACAGAAAATGTTTGAAAATACTTTGCAGGGCCTTGTACTTTTCCATGATGGAAGAACTAGCTTTCACTACTAAATATGAAAGCATTATTGAAAGTATTCTGGATCAAATGAGTGATGTATTTAAGGTGTGGAGAGAAGTTCTGAGTGATAGATTGAATTACAGCAGCAAGGACACAGCATGTGAATTGCTGTTGTGTTTGGGCAAAGAATTGACTGAGGGACTGAAGAAAACTTTGAAATACAAGAAGTTCTCCAGATGAAAGTATCAGTGCATATGTACTGTATTTTGAGAAATGAAAAGAATTAGGGTTGAGCCAATACTCTCACCGATTCCCACCGATGCTGATACCAATACTTGAGAATTGCAATAATTAAAATTTGTTCAAAATATTGATCAATATTGGTGTGTAAATATTCTTCTCCAATTATATGCATCAATTTACCAAAGAATTTGCTTTAGAATATTCAAGAATTACATCAGAATATTAAAATATATATTATGTATTCACGAAGTATAGTTTTTCGGTCAAAATTAGTGCAAAATAGAAAGAAAGTTTGAATTTTGCATAATTTCCAGGATAATTAGACTCGGCGGAAGTGTTGCGCAGCATTTTTTTGCGAACCCCATGAAAGACCAAAATGCTGCAAAAGTATCGGCTGGAATCGGTAGATGAATTCCAACCGATGCTTTCCGATACCGATACCACTAGTATCAGGATCGGCTCAGCCCTAAAAAGAATCATTTAAAAAGTGTTCTGGTTTGATTATACCACAATTAACTTTATTCTACTTTCACGACATTTCAATAAAATGTACTCAATTCTCCCTTGTAATTTAAAGCTATAACTTACAACATTTTCTGAAACAAAAAAAAAACAAAACTTTTTGACTGTTTTTTTTGGTGGTGTTTTTCGAGGTGTGTGTATACATATACCGCGTGAGGCACATAAAAGTACCACCTGAAATAGCGAAGAAACCAGAAACAGTAGAGATGTGAGGTTTGCGGGAAACAATAATGTCAAATGGGGCTCGTAAATCGGAGGTATGGGGTGGGTCGAAAAATATCGACAAATGGGACATCTGGAGCAAAGTCATATTTTTTTAAATGGAACGATATACAATAACATGCATAATATAAAAGAGCACACGCAGAGAAACACAACGCCGTTGGTCTCATGCATCTACTGCACATAGGAACGAAGATATGGTCATGTGAAAATATGTAAACAAACTAACAAGTGGCCCACTTGACCGTCAGTACCATGTAAGACTTCTCAGGTGCCTGACAGAACTGCCTTTACGCAGAGCAAGTTTTGATAGCAGGTCCACGAGATCGTGTTAGTTCATAGCAAGCAGTTGTAGTGGTAAGAGCGAAGATTATGGTGTTCACAAACATAGAAAAAGCGGACATGATCCTGATTTATGGGGAATGCCGAAAGAATGCCTCAGAAGCCTACCGTGTGTACGCACAGAGATATCCGGACAGCCATCTCGACGTCTGTTTGGTAAGTTATTTATTAAATTAAGAGACACCGGAAGTGTAACACCACGTGCACGTGTGCGTAACAAGCCAACTACAGGTGAGGCAGGTGCAACAAATGTTCTCGCCGCTGTTGCTGTGAATCCGCACGTTAGCTCCCGTGAAATTGCCAGGGATGTTGGGATGAGTCAGCGAAGTGTATTGCGCATTCTGCACACACACAAGTTTCACCCATATCATATCTCCCTCCATCAAGAACTTCACGGGAATGATTTTGTGGACCGTGTTCGGTTTTGCACATGGATGTTACGACACGACACACCCGATTTGTCACGTATCCTCTTCACTGACGAGGCAACTTTTACCAATCATGGAAATGTCAACCTAAGGAACATGTACTATTGGTCGGTGAAAAATCCACATTGGCTTCGCCAAGTGGAACGCCAGCACCCATGGAGTGTGAACGTGTGGTGTGGTATAGTGGGTGAACATCTCATTGGCCCTTTTTTTATACAAGGGACACTGAATGCTGACCGATACATACAGTTTTTACAACATGAACTGCCTGTACTATTGGAGGACATACCACTTCAGACAAGGAGAGACATGTGGTACCAACATGACGAGTGCCCAGCTCACAGTGCAAGACGCGCTACAGTATGTGTGAAAAATACATTTCCAAATCGTTGGATTGGACGTGGAGGGCCTGTCAAATGGCTGGCTCGTTCCCCAGATTTGCCACCGTTAGACTTTTTCCTGTGGGGAAAGCTGAAGGACATTGTCTACCGGGATGTGCCAACAACTCCAGAGAGCCCGACCCTGTGGCCGAGTGGTTAGCACATCGCACTGCGACGCCAAGGGTCCCGGGTTCGAATCCTGGTCGGGCTTGGTTGTTTGTGAATGTCCATTCATCAATTTCATCACTCATCCCCATCTTCGCAAATTAGCCAAGAGGCACAAAACGCGAAGTAAAATAAACTAAATCAATCAATCAACAACTCCAGAGGATATGCAACACCGCATTCCTGCGGCCTGTAGGGACATTCCCTACAAGATGCTACATTCTGTGCAACGATCTTTGCATGGGCACCTCATTGCCTGTATCGCTGCTGACGGCCACCACTTTGAACACACACTTTGACAGGTTTTCGCTTCTTACGCAGTGGTTCTTCGACATACTGTCATGGTCATTTTCATTATGCTGTAACACTGTCAAATACATGGTGCTGACGATGTCTACTGTATTTTTCTTCCTTTAACACGTTCTGTCTTCATCTTGTAAAATGGCTTCCGACATCTCATACTTGTACATGCCGTGGTACTGACGGTCAAGTGGGCTACTTGTTTACATATTTTCACATGGCCATATCTTCGTTCCTATGTGCAGTAGATGCATGAGACCAACGGCGTTGTGTTTCTCTGCGTGTGCTCTTTTATATTATGCATGTTATTGTATATCGTTCCATTTAAAAACATATGACTTTGCTCCAGATGCCCCAGTTGTCGATATTTTTCGACCCACCCCATATCTCCGATTTACGAGCCTCATTTGATATTATTGTTTCCCGCAAACCTCACATCTCTACTGTTTCTGGTTTCTTCGCTATTTCAGGTGGTACTTTTAGGTGCCTCACGCGGTGTATATATAAAGAAACCCACGTGGGGAAAACTGGGCTGGGACCAACCCTGGTCCATGATACTTACAGTCAGTTGTCAACGGTAAGTACATTGTACATGGGAAGTGTGCATGCTTGAATGAGGTGATTTTTAAGTTGTTTTTTCAACGTAAATAACTTATTTTGAAATCCAAACAATTGTCATTACTTTAAGGAAGGTTCAAATTTCGTGTAACATTGATTGCCAAAATTCTACGATAATTAGTTTTCCTGCCAGGAAAATTTGAAAAACTCATAAAGCAATTACAATCATTACCGGAAAAAGTCGCAGTTCTCCCCAGCAAGGATCGAACCTGGGTGTCTCGCTTGGTAGTCAGAGCTACAACTGAGCTACCTCGCCTTCTCAGTTAAATGTTATGTTCATTACATTATTACACTACTAGGCATTCATTGCTAATTGTCCTGTTAACAACTAATTTTCGCATTTTTTCCAGTTTCCAATCTTTTTTTTTTTTTTTTTTTTTTTTTTGTTATATACACATATGAAAAAGGAATTTGAAGCTGTTATTAAAACTTTGAAATCCAATCCAAATACATTTTCGTTAATCGTTATGTTACAAATACAAGTATTAATCCAAGAGACATATATCAACTGATATCTTGTGGGTGTGCAAATTGCTCACAATTACAGAATAATTAGTATTCTAAAAAAATATTTAAAAATATATTTAAAAAATACTAAAGAAGGAACTTCATGAAGGGAACATTTGATTCCTGAAACGTTGTTTGGAAATTGTACTACTTACTAATCGTAAGTAAAATTAGTTTAGTATTTTTTACCTATATTTTAAAATATTTTTTAAGAATACTTATTATTAGGCACACGAATTTATGGTAAATAAAAACTGAGGAGATCGGTAAATAAAATGTTAGATCAGTGGTATATACCAGGGGTAAAAAAAAAATTGCACACACTTTTTCATTATGAGATTAAACAACATACAAAAGAGCTATAAATTGATAAACTACTTCATTTTTATATACTGTACACATGCACAAGTACTTAGCTGTCCAACCAAAAAGAAAACATCAACACAAAATCACTTCATTTCTAAATTGCATATCTCAAGTGATTTATTCATTGTATGTATTTAAAGGATATCCTTGCTGTCCAACATATAAAATAATCACTACTGCACATACACAAACACATGTTGAAAATCACATGATGATAAACAAAATTCATTCATGACTGAACACAAATGACACCATTGTCTCCCTTGATGTGTGGGAACAGACTAATCTTATCACTGCTACAGCTAGCAAGTTCAATGAAACTGGAAGTTGAATAGACATTCGGGGGAAGAAAGGAATGCAGCTTGACAGGGAGCGAAGTTTTTGAACTGAGATTATGTGCATGGGGAAATCCCAATTTGCAGCGTCTTCCTGATGTGATCGAAAATAAAACGTTCTTCAGCTGCAAGTGGTAGGAAACTTTAGGCAAACGTTTCGTTACAAATCGACAGTTTGCGTGCACAACCTCGATTGCCGGTTTTGCGTGTTTTCTACTTAATTTGATGATATTTCACGGTTATTTCGTGAAAAAGCGTTCATTTCGTGGAAAAGCACACATTTCGCATTACTTCGCGAATAAAACTCATGAATATATCTTCATTGGGGGTGTAGTTACGTGCAGAATGTTCAAAATTGAATCTTTTTTTCACATTTCGCGATTTCGCGCATCGCGAAAATTCAATGTCCCTACTTATTATTATATATCAACTGGTTTCTCAATTTTTTAAAGTGTGAAAGAAAATAGTTCTTTATGAAATATATTTTTTTAACATCTGCGTACAAAACTGTTTTCTAGATAAGGTGAATTACACGTAACTTGTGTAAAAAAAACTTGTCAAGTAAATTACCTTGCCAACCCTGAAAAGGTTATATGAATTTTTGTAAATACAATAGAGTGAGTACCATATTTAAAGTTTAGTGTCTTCCACAATCACGGTGGTATTTAATCATGGTATGCTTTCAATAATCATTGAATAAGGAAAAAAAATATTCATTAGACAACTTAATGACGTTATACACTATGTGGAAGAAAGTCATTGGACACCCCAGTTTCAACTCTGAAACGAACTCCTCATGGAAAAGAGAGTACAGACGGGTATATATACGGCAGCAGGAGGCTTCTCAGATCATTCGCTGATAAAATGACGGACTGAAAAGAGCTCAGCATGTTTGAAATAGGGATAATAGTAGGCTGCTCCATAGGAGGCATAGCTGATGCCCGACAGGTCCCTGAATCAACTGTAGCCTTTGTCATCAAGAAGTGGAAGGAAAATGGACACTGCAGCAATGCACCACAAAGTGGAAGACCATGAAATTGGATGGCCGGGACAGGATAGTGCTGAAGAGGGAGATTTGGGAAAACGGGACCCGTCGAATGCATTCGATTGCAGAAGAGTTTCAAAGTGCAACCAATTTGACTGTTTCAACCAAGACATTTTGCAAGGAGGCCCATGCGCTCGGTTATCATAGTCAAGCCACTGCCCACAAACCCCTGATAACAAAAAACAATAAACAGCAGATACTACGCTGGTGTAAAAAGCGGAGAAACTGGACGGTGGAGCAATGGCGGAAGGTCCTATGGAGCGATGAATGACACTTCACACTGTTTCAATCAGATGGGAGAGTGTGGGTATGGCAATTACCCAGAGAACGTCTGTTACCCGAGTGTGTAGTGCCCACAGTGAAATATGGTGGTGGCGGCATATGTTCTGGGGTTGTTTCAGCTGGCATGGCATGGGTCCAGTGGTGCCGGTGTATGGCCACATGACGTCTGCATCCTACCGAGATATTCTCGACAACTTCATGCTCCCCACGTTGTGGCGTTTCTATGGAAACTAAGAATGTGTGTTCCAGGACGATAATGCGACTTGTCATGTTTCCAGGGCTACCATGGAGTGGTATGTAGAAAATAATGTCACCCGACTGGATTGGCCTGCTCAGAGCCCTGACCTCAACCCTATCAAACATCAATGGGATGAACTGGAGTGCCAATTGAGGTCACGATATACTCGCCCTTCTACACTTCCCAGGGTTGATGACTGTACTGCAGGAGGAATGGCGGAAAATCCCACTCGGTGTACTACACAACTTTGTGGCCAGTTTACCACGACGAGTGGCTGCTGTTATCGCTGCCAAAGGCAGACCGACCTCCTATTGATTGCAAGAAAACTAATGGTATCCACTGACATGTGGTGTCCATTGACTTTCTTCCACATAGTGTACAAGGGCTGTTCAAAAAGACACTGAATTTTTACAAAATAGAAAAAATTATAATATTCACCAGTTAATCGGATCTGTCTCCTTCAAAGTACACCCCTGCATTGTGTACACACTGTTCCCAGTGTTTCTTCCAGTCCTACAATGCCTTCTGGAACTCTAGTTTTGGAATGGCCTGTAGGTTCCTTAGCGAATTCCCCTTGATCTCTTCTATTGTCTGGAATATGTGACCTTTGAGGGTTGATTTCAACTTGAGGAAGAGGAAGAAGTCTGCTGGTGCCAAATCAGTGGAGTAGGCTGGTTGTGGGACAACAGGTGTCTTGTACTTTGGCAAAATCTCCCGGACAACAAGTGAGGAATGAACACACACATTATCATGATGAACCATGCAGGACTTGTTTTATCACATCTGTGGCCTATTGCACTGCACCTTTTCTTGAAATCGTTGCATGATGTTAAACGTATAATGCTACATTCATTGTGGAACAATGCAGTACAAACCCCGATCCCTTACCAGTCAAAGAACATGATCAACGTAATTTTAACATGAGATCTACTCATTCGTCATTCTCGATGGAAGTTCAATCTGAGCTGAAACGTCTGTACCATTCACAACACTGTGTTCCACTGAAACATTCCTTGCCATGGGCTTCATGTAACATGTCAGACGTCTCTTTGAAAGTTTTGTGCAATTTCACACATACTTGCTGCTCTTCTCTTCCAGTTACTTCTTGGTAGGGTAACTGAAAATCACAGCGGGCACTCAAAAGAGCTTCACTCAAGGCGAATCTACTGCGTTACTGTGGTTAGCAACGGCTTTGAAACTGGGCCAAGTTAATAACTAAGAACACAGTTATACACCACCACTGTCGGTTCTCTTCAACGAATTTATATATAAACTTTACAAAAGTATTCAGTTTATTTTGAACAGGCCTTGGATGATAGGTAGGATTGCTTTGTATTTCTGCAGTGTTCTCCTTTCCTGTAGCTATGTATACTGCAATGGTATGACAAAATGAAGATTTTCTAAGGCTGCAATTTCACATTCCATTAAGATTTTCTCCATGACTTTAGATTCATATGTGTTTTTTCCCCTAGGTTCCTGGGAAAGAAGAAAAATGTTCCAATCCGACATACCTGATAGAAATGTTCTTTTTCTGAAACCTCAGTTTGGAAGAACTATTGCCTGCTCATCATTTTTTGGTTCTCCATACTCTCATTGGTCTGGAAATCTTCAAATATACTCTCATTGGTCTGGAAATCTTCGAATATCCTGCAGCTTTTCCACAAAGTCTGATCCTGAGTGTAAGGAAGACTCTAACCCAGAAAAGCCTGAGAAGAAACTTTCTCTGTTTAAAAAGTTTAAACAAATGTACCGTGATTATTGGTATGTTTTGGTGCCTGTACATGTCATTACTTCAATATTTTGGTTTGGAGGCTTTTATTATCTTGCAAAGAGGTAAGTTTTTTTTTTTTTTTTTTAAAGTATGCTGGTACAATGTAAATCAAATGCATTTTTCTTCTCTGTCATATGTTTGCATTATTTTTTTCAAACATCTTTATGTATTTATTGCAAGACAACCATACCGCACAATGATTTCAAACTCAAGAATAATAATGAAAATTATAAACAGATTTATTTTTTCATTTGAACTTTAAGCATAATCAAAATAAAATAATGTTTTATTCACATAGGAAATATTAAGTAGAAAATTATTATTATTTTAGTGCTATGTTGACGTGTTTATATGTAGATATAGGCTCCTGTGTAGCCAAGTGGCAAGTGCTCTCGCCTTTGTTTTTTTTTTCCTACAATCGAGGAACAAAATACTGTACTACATACAGTGAATTTAAATTTACTAAAGTATCCCTACATACATTACAAATTTCAAAATTTCCCCGTAATGTACCAGGTGTATGAGCTTAAATCTGCTGTTTGCTCATAGATGGCATTAGTGAGCATATGAAGCTACCATGGGCACGCCATACCTGGTGTTTGTATGAGTTGGACATCTGCCAACACGAATCAGTGCACATCGTCAGCATGTGCAGACAACAACAGACAGTGTTCCTGTGGTAAGCATGTCTAGTTTTGTGCCAGAAAAAGAGCATATGCGGGAAGCTCTCCTTTTCTGCTTCCATTTGAAGAAATTGGCTGCCGAATCGCATCGAATGCTTGTGGAGGCCTATGGTGACAGTGCTGTATCGGAAACAACGTGCAGGGATTGGTTTCGTCGGTTCAAAGACGGCAATTTTGACCTGAGCGACAAGAAGCGTGAAAATGGGCCCAGGAAGGTTGAGGACCATCAATTGCAGGCTCTTTTGGACGAGGACGATACCCAAACGCAAAAGATGCTTGCCGAGCAATTAGGTGTTACTCAAGCAGCCATTTCGATGCGTCTACATGCCATGGGAAAGGTTCAAAAGATCGGAAAATGGGTGCCGCATGAATTGACCGATCGGCAGCTGGAGATACGCCAAACCACATGCGAAATCTTGCTTGCTAGACAAAAAAGAAAGTCTTTCCTGCATCGGATTGTGACTGGCGATGAAAAGTGGATATATTTCGAGAATCCTAAATGCAAGAAATCGTGGGTTGATCCCGGCCAACCATCAACATCTTCCTCGAGACCAAATCGACTCGGCCGGAAGACGATGCTGTGTGTTTGGTGGTATCAACAGGGTATCGTCTACCTACTTTGAGCTGTTGTAACTTGGTGAAACTGTCACTGCCCACCGCTACCACCAACAACTTATCAAAATTGCACCGTGCTCTGTGTGACAAAAGGCCGGATTATCAACAAAGACATGACAAGCTGATTTTCCTCCACGACAACACCCCCATCGCACACGTCAAGACTGGTCCAAAACTACTTGGATACACGCAACTGGAAGGTGCTACCCCATCCTGCCTATTCACCAGACCTGGCCCCTTCCGACTACCACCCTTTTTTCATCGATGGGCCACGCCCTCGCTGAGTAGCACTTCGATTTGTATGCAGATGTCCGAACATGACTTGATGAGTGGTTTGCCTCGAAAGAGAAGGACTTTTTTTGGCGTGGTATCCACAAATTGCCCGAGAGGTGGGCAAAATGTGTAGCTCAGTAGATTTACAAAACAGCAGATTTAAGCTTATACACCTGGTATTCCTTTGTTAAATTACTGCATTCAAAATG
Source organism: Lepisma saccharinum (assembly GCF_977018435.1). Classification (NCBI taxonomy): domain Eukaryota; kingdom Metazoa; phylum Arthropoda; class Insecta; order Zygentoma; family Lepismatidae; genus Lepisma; species Lepisma saccharinum. Next base: position 35,971,596 of record NC_139255.1, on the reverse strand, counting down.
CTCTTTCATTTTCAATAGGCTCTAACTATTTCTGGCTAGACCAAGATTGTCCAAAATAATCATCTATATTTTTCTGAATCTTAAAGTTCTTTACAATTGTCTTTTCGTAGACGTTGATGACTTCAACTTTTTCCTTTAGAGTTATTTGTTTGTGTTTCTGCGACATGTGTCACTTCTGAAGATAACTACGAGGTGCATCCAGAAAGTAAGTTTCCCTATTTTTTCCCCGTGAAAGTAAACATAATGAGCCGTGTAAATTGCGCATGCGCAGCAGAGCTAAGACGTATCAATCATATGCCAGGCGGACAGATCCCGCCCGGCGCCAGTAGCGAGGCAGCAGTGGTCCGAAATGGAAGCTCGTATTCCTTCTCCCGCCGCATGCGAGGTTCGGTCGGTGATAAAGTTCCTGAATGCACAAAGCATTGCGCCAATTGACATTCATCGTTAGCTCTGTGAGGTCTATGGGCTGAACATTATGAGTAAGCAGATGGTGCGTCGCTGGTGTCGGCAGTTTTCGGAAGGTCGTCAAAGTGTCCATGATGAAGAGCGCAGTGGGCGTCCGTCCCTCATCACTGATGATCTGGTTGAGCTGGTGCGGCAGCGCATCGTAGAGAACCGTCGCTTCACGATTACAGAGTTGAATAGCCTTTTTCCGCAGATATCGCGATCCGTGTTGCATGAGATTGTCACGCAGCGCCTGCTGTTCAAAAAATTGTGTGCCAGGTGGGTGCCGAAAAACCTGACACCCGAACACAAAATGAAACGGTCAGGAGCAGCACTGACATTGCTGCAACGGTACCATGATGACGGCAATGATTTCCTCGGCAGGATCGTCACAGGCGATGAGACGTGGATTTCGCACTTCACCCCGGAAACCAAGCAGCAGTCAATGCATTGGCAGCATAGTGGATCTCCGGTCAAGAAGAAATTCAAACAGACGCTGTCGGTACAGAAAGTGACGTGCACTGTGTTTTGGGACAGGAAGGGCATTTTGCTCATTGACTCCCTCCCCAGAGGTGAAACGGTGAACGCTGACCATTACTGTGAAACACTAAGGAAATTGCGACGTGCCATTCAAAACAAGAGGCGTGGCATGCTTACTGCAGGTGTTGTGCTTCTCCATGACAATGCTCGTCCACATACGGCTCGGTGCACAGCAGCTGTTTTGACGGAATTTGGCTGGGAGTTGTTTGATCATTCACCTTACAGTCCTGATCTGGCTCCCAGCGATTTTCACGTTTTCTTGCACCTCAAGAAATTCCTGTCCTCCGGTGAGCGTTTTTGGCAACGACGAAGAACTGAAGACTTCTGTCACACGCTGGTTCCATTCACAGGCGGCAAAGTTCTACGACAGTGGGATCCAAAAGTTGATACCACGATACGACAAGTGTCTCAATTCTGGTGGTTGCTATGTTGAAAAATAGCTGAACCTTTGCTGTACCTGTTGCCAATAAATGGTTTCCTGAAACTGTGTTGTTGTTGTTTTTAAAAAATAGGGAAACTTACTTTCTGGATGCGCCTCGTACAAAGAATACTGTCTACTGTCTGCACTTTTAAAAATAAATATGTTCGGTGTAACATGAAAGGATGCACGCTAGTTCGAAATACTGGCCATGGTTATGTTGAATTCCAGGAATTGCGACCGTTTTCTTACAGGCTGTCCATTATTAAGAAGTTTTATTGCTTTGGGGAGGTAGTTTTCAGTGTCCGTTATTGAGAAGTAATATTGCCATTAAACCCCATGTATTTCTGACGGGGAATTGAAAGATGTCTGTAATTTAGAGGTGTCCGTTAGGAGAAGTTTTACTGTATATGGATTTCTAATATAAACATTGTTGGTTATTAGTTATTTTAGCACTGATAATCTTGACAGTAAATTGTAAAATATTTACCAAATTAACAGGGAATGAAACAGTTATTGCATAAGTAGTGGATTTAATTGATGTATGATACTTCATGAGTATGAAATAATTGTGCCAGTTTATTTATCTTTCAGTGGTGTTGATGTTGTGTCCGTGTTGGAGGCTCTAGGTGCAGGTGAACGTATCACAGGTCCCCTGAAAGACTCCAGTGCAGGGTATTTGGCCATTGCATACGCTCTGTACAAGATAGCAACACCTGCAAGGTACACAGTAACATTGGGTAAGTGTTTTATCTTATTACAGCATTATATTTAAGTGGTAATGAAGTCTATGGAATATGCACGAGGGTATATTCCAGGGTGCCTGCCACTCTGGGAATTTACTTTTCTTGGAAATCTCATGGAAATTTACAGTATTTCTGGAAAAATCAACATTTTTGTAGTAGTGCACTAAAAGTAGATTTTTTAACAAAGAAAGAAGGACAACAAAACATATTTTATTGTCATGCAACCCAAACTTTGATTGCCTATAACATGAAAATCATAAGAGATATTGATTGCATTATGAAGCCCCATCAATTGAGATTTTTCAATGCTTAACATTAGCAGTGTGCTCCATACATAAATTTCTATAAATTAATAACAGGCGGAAGTCAAAAAATAAAGTCTTTCCTGCATCGGATTGTGACTGGCGATGAAAAGTGGATATATTTCGAGAATCCTAAATGCAAGAAATCGTGGGTTGATCCCGGCCAACCATCAACATCTTCCTCAAGACCAAATCGACTCGGCCGGAAGACGATGCTGTGTGTTTGGTGGTATCAACAGGGTATCGTCTACCTACTTTGAGCTGTTGTAACTTGGTGAAACTGTCACTGCCCACCGCTACCACCAACAACTTATCAAATTTCAATGATAATCCAATGTGTTTCTATACCCTTCTGGAGTGTCAGCTACTACCCTAACTCCCAAACTTGCACTCAATCCGTGACAACTCAATTCCATCCTTGAATATCCATTTTTCTCAGAAACGTGGATGAATTTAATGTTCATAAAACCCAACAGAACCCCAAACCTTAATACTGTCTAAGATCTGTGATAAGCGTAGATGAGATATATAACACTATTATCTCCTACCACTTGGTGAGTTTACTTAAAACAAATAACGATGCTGGATACATCAAAAGCACACCCAAATTCCTCCCTGCTGAAAGAGAATACACATACAGTAGAACATGGATTCATGCACTGAATTTAGAATAATTCACATGTTAATTCCAAGTGGAAAAGAATTCATGATCTATTGGACTTATTTATTGGTTGCCGATGTTAAATTTTACATGACTGTACCTTATGAGCAACAGGCGACTTCCGATACTACTTCAAAAAAACAAAACAGTCATTTGTCTCAACATTAACAGCTGATGATTACTTTAAAATTGCATATGCTGACAATGTGAACTCGTGGATACATTGGGCAACACCGCCTGAAACTGACATTTTTCTACCTAGGAAATAACAGAACAATTAAATATACCCAATTATCATAGGTATCACACGATCCTTTTATGGATTTATAAGCAGCACAACTGACTGTGCATAACGTCTTTGTACGCTGCAAGCATGCCCATCAAAGGACCAGCAACTTTGAAAATCACAATAATTTATGATAATGTGCTTTATCGATAACAGTGACTTGATGCAAATCTTTATAATTTACAACATCTAAGTTCCACCTTTGCTGAAAGATTACCTATGCATTTTGCTTATTTCACAAAAGAATTCAATATCTGTCATATTAATCTGTCATTTGTAACTGAAATTGGTCCTGTGCTGTATTCGCTGGGTTTGGGATTGGCGATTATATGCATGAAAAAGTATCATTTTAGGGACATATGACCTTATTTGGCAATACTGGCAGGTTGAAATTTTGTCAACAGGCACAAGCAATATACATTTAAATGAAGAATCGTAAATCATAATTTTGCACCAAAATTGGACTCCTGCGAGGATTCTAAGGTACTGCTGACTACCCAGGATTCTTTTCATCCACACCTCGTCCCTATTTAGCAGTGCTCTTTGAGACTCCTGGAGCAGCACCAAGCGATGGCATTGAGCATGTCATATCTCCAAAAATTAATAATGATAATTAATTTTTTTGTATTGAAAGCAAGGATGCAAATAGGTTGAAATTTGCAGTTAATCACGAAAAAAAGATCACTCTTCGACAACATGTTACTTGCTTTTTTGGGGTAAAAAAATGCAAAAATTTCAGACTGTTTCAGAAATTCAGTATATCACAGCTGGCCACAATTATCCCATGTAAACACGATTTAAATTTTGCCCCAAACCCTTAAATAATAAAAGAGAGGCATTGAAATTACAATAAATTTCCCAATTTTTTTTTTGCATATCTTCCCCCCTCCTCCCCTCTTCAGAATCTGGGTTAAGGACGTGACATGTCGTCGAAGAGTTGTCTTGTGTGGTGGTTGCTTGTAGATTTCGGTCTATTTGCATCCAGAGGGCTGACCATAAAAATGAATTTTCAGCACATGGCAGTTTATTTATTCTTATTTACAGTATTTTCCTCACTGCCAGATATTTATTATTGAAGGGAGGTGGGCAAAACTAGTGGATTATTTGTTACATGTTTACGAGGCCAGACCATTATTTTCGATCAGTGACAATTAACCCCCCTTTGGTGATCCTAAAGGGAAGTGCGACCAAAAACAATTGTCTATATATAGATACAACCGCAAATACGTTTCATCATAAATAATGCAAAAAACTAATGCCACAAAATCAACCTAAGGAAAACAATCTATGTACAGACTTCAGCAAATAAACATTCCATATTATGTAAGGTCAAAGGTAAAGTTCCCCTGCATACAGCACCATGCTATAATGGCACATTTAGGGGATTTGGGGGTAGGGGCCCACACCTCCACTACGTACATATTCTAGATCCTGGCCATTTTGGAGGTGACGTGATCAGCACCAGCTCTGGCCACCTTTACCCTCCAGGGTTGCCCCAGGTACACATTGATTTGAGGCTGGGTGAGCCCCCGAGACACTTTATGCAGGGACCAAGCCAGTAAAATTCAGACCTCGGTACACCCACCCCAGGAATCGAACCTGGGTCTCCCACATGGCAGTCAGACCCCCTACCAACTAGACCATCACGACTCTATTGGGAAACAATATTTTTCAGGAACTGACAAAGCAACAATGGATTTTTTGATTGCCAATAGCCCACACAGACTAATAATAGCACGAAAAAGTGGTGTCAATAAAAATAACTTGCCACAATACAAGAACCATTAATTTTCAAATACAGTCTATATATAGACGCTCCGCAAAAAAAGGCCCAATTTTAGAGTATATATAGCTCCGCCACAGGAAATTGGTTAAGAGCCTGGTGGAAGATGCCACATTTCGTGAATTTCCCGGGATTTTTGTTTATATACAAAAAGTACTTGTATAAGGGGTATTGTTAAAGATATGGGGACATGTTGTCGAAACATGGTCTTTCGCGGTAATTACTTGTAAATTTCAAGTGGTTTGCATCCACTTGATACTCTGCTTCTTTTTAGGAGCATTATGCATTGTTGTTTTATCCGGAAGTATTTAACTATTTTTAATGTGAGTTTGTGTGATAGTAGGAACTTTTTTTTTTTTTTAATTTTTTTTGAAGGCCATAGTAACCTGCTGAATAATATTTTTTTTGGGGGGGGCATAAATTTAAAATTTCTGTACCTGTCATTATTGGGAGGGAATGGGGATAAAATACATGTCCAACATTGAGGCAAAAGGTTCATCGAGTCGGTATGTTATATTCATTGGAACAGGGCATGTGCATTGTTAGAGGGTGTTTTAACTACTTGTTCTTATGCTTGTGTGTAAGATGTTCCAAGAAAAATAACCTGGTTTTAATGTACTTCACAAAACAACAATTTTGGAACTGGCTTTGATTTTGGGAACCTGGAAGTGAATGCATCATGCAAATTTTTTAACTCAAACAATAGCCTACACATTTAATGTCCCAAACCTATGAGATTTTGCACATGACACATGGAGGTCACAAAAGACTTTTAGCATGCTATCAGAAGTTTAATTATGACCCTTGCCATCCTCAGTGTTTGAGGGGTTAGGCCAAAGTCCACAGGTTTGAATCCCAGCCTGGGCATTACTTGTCAGTGTCCCTTCCATCAATTTAATCATATCATCACTCACCCTCATCTTTTCCAAAAGTGATAGAAAAGCGAAGTAAAATAAACCAAATCCACTGATCAGTCAATAATTATGATTGATGATCACTGAAAAGTGATTTTTCTGGAAAAAACTAATGCCGACTTCCAAAAGTTACTAATTTATATAATTTTCTGTATGGAGTAAACTGGTAATGTTAAGCACTGAAAAACATGTCAATGGAGATCTTTTATAATGCAGACAACCTAGTGAAAATATATCTTACGATTTTCATGTTATGAGCAAAGTTTGGGATGCATGACTTTTGAAACACTGTATAATTAATTATCTCGTCACACCCAAGCTGTATTTTGTACAAATTCATTGCAGTATTCAAAACTAGCAACAGTATTTTTTATATATCTCCTCATATCGTGATTTAAAGTCAGTATTGATTTCCTTTGAAATGGGTAAAGCCATTAAGTCAGTCATCTGACTTTCATGCTGGAAACCCAGAGAGGGAATTTCTCCGATATTCTTGCATCAGGTACACATTAGGTGGCCAGAGCATGGTGTTGATCATATCACCGAAATTAAAACATTGTATAATGGTCTGAAAAATCTGGAAATTGCTTTTGTCAGGATGAATGGCAAACCTAATCTTTGCTTCCCGTAAAAAGTTTATTATTCTAATGTTTGTCAGGGACTGTGTGTGTTTGTTGCATTACTTAATGTATGCAAACTTATCTTCCAGGTGGTACAACAGTTTCCATAAAGTACTTAAAGGAGTGGGGATACATAAAGCCAATTCCACCAAGAAGTAAGCTGAAGGAAATATATGAGGAAAGGAAGGAAACACTGAAGGATCGAATTCAGGTACAGAAGGATCGAATTCAGGTACAGAAGGAATCCATTTTAGAAAAGAAGGATAAGCTGAAGACTGATGCTATAGAGAAAGCTAGGGAAATCAGGGGAAAAATTGACAATGACAAATGACTTGCAATCCTAGGTGCTGCTAACACTGGAGGTAGAATGTACTTAACACTAGGGGCGTTGCATCTGATTGTTAGCTTTGAAGCAAAGTCAACAAGTAATGATGCAATCTGGTGCTGTAGCGACAAATAAGTATTTTCAGTGAGCACGAATGAATTTGTGATGGTTGCTTTTGTCTTTGACTGACCTTTTTGTTTTCTAGATAATTTTAGAATGAAATGAAGTGCTGTGATGTGTTCATATTGAGCACAGTGTATATACTTGTGTTCCTCATGGTAATAATGGCCAAAGAAAGAGGTAAAGGTTTCTGTTTTGTGCCTTTCCTAAGTTCAGGTTTCTTCTTGAGTGCTCTAAGGATATACCCACTTGCATCCATGCATGTCTTGTCACAGGTTTATTTACAGCAAGAAATCCACGCAATTTGTATTTAAAATGTTTTTAAAGAAACATAACCAGAATGTATTAATAGTTGTTACCAATGAAGAATTGTGGAGGAATAAAGTTGAAAATTTTGCATTTTTTTTTATTTTCACATAGCAGCTGTGGCACAATGCCAACATGTTTACATGTAAATACATGTAAAAAAATATGATCAAGAAATAGTGGTTGAAAAATAATACTCCATTCATGATCATTTTAAATAACATTTCATACTTTTTCTTGGTAAAACTAACATTTTGAAAATATATTTCTTAAAAGTACTAATAATGTATTTTGTCATTCCAGTATATCAATACCTTCATATGTATATGAAAGAACAATAATGACAGAACTGAATTACCATATGTAGGTAATTCAGTTGTCCTTATTGTTCATTCATATACATATGAAGGTATTGATATACTGGAATAACAAAATACATTATTAGTACTTTTAACAAATGTATTTTCAAAATGTTAGCTTTTCCTTTTCAACCACTATTTCTTTATCATATTTTTTTACATGTAATGACAAAAAAAAACTTTTCCCAATATGCAACAATTAGAGGAATCATTCTAAATTTGAGCGTCGCAATTACAGAGGAGCTTTTTTTTTCCACTTTGGTCTATTGTGGTGACAATAGGAGGGAGTGCAAAGTATGAATTCTTGTGTAGAATGGACCATATTAGTGTGACGTCACAGCAGACGACAAGCTGGATTCGATCTAAACAAGTAATGTTTTTTTCCTATTCAAATCCATTGAGTTTTCCATTGCAAAGGGTAACTTGAAGAATCATGACCGCTGTTACGAAACAAAATTTTGATGTGCATCTTGCATCAATGTAACGATGACATTTCGGAGAATACGTCTATATACAGTGGTCGGAAGTAGCATGCTAGCTAGCTACAAAATTTGTAGCTGTAGCAAAGCTACAAAATTCCTGTAGTTTTAGCGAAAATTTCGCTACAGCTACATTTCTTCTTTGCATTTTGAGGAAAATTTTGAATGTGACCACAGTGTCAAAGAAAAATTCGACACCACCACTTACTTTTGCAGGAGGTTTATAAAAAAGTATGTAACATGCAAATACGTATAATCTAGATTATAAATATCTTGATATTGCAGATTATAGATATCTGCGTAATTTAATTCATTAGTATAGAATAAATTTAATACCCAGATAACTAAACTCAACTGGCCTATGTGAATATATTCTGAATAACTACAGTCAACTCTCGATTCAACGACCTTTCACAGTTCCCGGGAAAAGGGGTCATTATTGGAATTTGCACCAATTTTCAGCTTAAAGGGAGCTCAAACTGACACAAAGATGCCTAGGAGATGGTGAACACCATTTATCCTGGTAGTTATACAACCTGTTATGCACAGGATGCGTGTTGTGAGAAGGAAAATATAACATGAAAAAGTTTTCACAAAAGAGAATTTAAAATAATGTTACTTTGTTTCAATTGTGCACAGTCGTTGCTTTTCCAGGAAATTCTTACAATTCTAGTTCATGAGAAACCCGTTTGCACCGAGACCAATGGAAAGGAAAACACACTCTCGCTTATTGCAAGCGAAACTTGAATAATCTTGACAGCAGTCAGACTGGCGCCAGCAAAAGTCGGGAGATAATCGGGCCGAATGAATGTTGGATTTTATACGGGTTTACTGGAGCATCGTCTGTTACAAGATTAACTGGTAAGATTAGATCTCTCGGGAGAAACACCACAACCTCTCTAGGTACCAGACAAATAAAAAATAAAGGCAGGGCTGTACTTTTCATTCTGGTTCACCTGTGTAAAATACATTGTTAAAAAAAGTCACTTTTCTTTGCTTCAACCAACTTCATTCACCCTACTTCCCCATTCAAGGGAGCAGTCCAAACTCCTTCCTTGACTTGCATTGTAATCCAGCGTGAAAAACGAAACGCGCAACTTGCTATCTGTTTTCACCCAATGCGTATTCTAGGACAAGTCATTAAACAGCGTGGCAGTCGATAATCATTCGGGTTTGGAATTGAATTTCACTTTAAACTGTATATTTAGTCCCGATTAGCCCATCAGCATAAAATGAACTGAAAACAAGCTTTATGATTTGATTTAGTTTATTTTACTTCGCGTTTTGTGCCTCTTGGCTAATTTGCGAAGATGGGGATGAGTGATGAAATTGATGACTGGACATTCACAAACAACCAAGCCCGACCGGGATTCGAACCTGGGACCCTTGGCGTTGCAACAAGCTTTATGAAACTGCGCATTTTGACATATCAAAATGGTAGATCGTTATTTACTCTCAGGTTAATCGACGATTTAATGTTGGATTTAGGAGTATTCTCGTTGTCAAACACCCACCCCTCCAAACGTTTTCCCCTTGAATAATGTCTTTTTAATCGGTTTCAGCCACCATTCCTACATTCAACACACTTTTTTTTTCTCTCTCCACATGAATGATTCTGAAGAAAAGTGGATGCAAATTAAAACGCAACTGTCGAAGACTGAACTTTTAGCAGCAGTGTAAAGAAGAAAGGAATGACCCTTGCTTTACGTCTTACCATGCAACAGACAATAATATGGGCACTATTTCCTATGCAGACAACAGCATAAAAAAAGTAAATAAAAAAAACCTGAATTCTGCAATTATCAACATTGCCATGCACACCAGTGGCAGAGAATGAGCTGGAGAAAGGGGGAGGGTCACTTTTTTTTTTACTTGTTCTATGGTTTTTGTTCATTTTCAAGAATATCTAGAACTGGTTGCCCCATTTTAGAAGTCAAAGGAGAGGAAGAGGGGTGGGTCCTTTTCTACCCTCACCTGTAATTGGCAAGAAAATCCTGGCTGAAACAATGTGCATCGCACCCCCCCCCCCCCCCACGTTTGCTGACAGGAAAAGAGGGAGAAGTCAGTAAGCCAACGGAACACTTTTGGCAGATATTACGACATCGACACAATTAGGAAAACTTATGAAGTGGGAAACTGGAGTTATGATGCACGTAAGATCGCAGTAAACTTTTGTGGAAACCTGGATGACAACGCATTAAGCGGGTTGACGATCTTTAGTTCACCTGTGTCGTTTTGATTATCTCTAACAGTTTCGCGTTTTTATGAAGTGTTGCAGGGAACAAAGAACACGTTTTGAATGAAAGCGGTTACCGGAAGTTGTCGGCTACAAGGTCGAAAGTTGCTCACTCATGGGAACCTGCTGAACTCTAGGTCAGAGCTGGACAGATGGGCCAGACTTCCAGGCACCACGCATCTGTATTTTCGAACATTCCTGCGATCTTATCTCTCAAGGTGGTGTATTTATCGATGAAAGAGCTTGACCTGACATACACATTGGCAAAGACTGCAAGTCCTGCAGTCATTTCAGGCTGCTCCCCCCACCCCTCCCCCAAGTTTTCAGTAGCTCTTAGGACAAGGTACAATCTTCTCTTCTCGCATATCCAAGAGCAAGCGTGGCAAAACAAGCCTGGCAGATTGGGTAGCGGCAGTCGGGTGCGGGGTAACATTAGTTCAGGGCAGAGGTCAAGTGCTATTGGATATCATCTCAAGCATGGTGTGGTGGTGTCTATTTTTAGTTCAGACCCAATTGTTAGAGGTAGAGTGCTCGTAAATAGAATGAATGGAGGAAAAACAACGCATTTTTCGGTCGATTTCCTTCAATTTTTCAACTTTTTCCCCCAAATTTTTCTAAATTTTTCACGGTTCCCGGATAAAGGGTCGTTATACCCGGGGTCGTAGAATCGAGAGTTGACTGTACTTTTTTTTAGCTGCATCGCTATTTTGGGGAGAAACATTCCTCATTTGCTGCACCCCTGAAAAAAAAAAGCCACACCAGGAACAAATTACTGTGGATATCCATGGTGTAAGAGACAAGTAAATGTAATTAATTACTGTGTAAAACGCTTCTTGCAGTGCAAAAACGAGCCATCAATGGATAGACAATGACAATGCAATAGTGACAGCATTCAGTGGCTCAGTACGTTTTTAGCATTGATCATTGTTAGTACACAGGATCTCACCAGCAAGAAATTATTGTTACAAGAATGAGAGAGACACTTTCTGGAATTACAATAATATTTGTTCACAATCAGGTTTACACTTCAGTTTCCTCAATATATTTTATGACATTGTAAAAAAAAGTATATACAAGTTATTGACTTTTCTGCACAAATGATCATTTTCTTTAGTTAATAAAAAAATAATATAGTTTCCAAATGTATGCATTTCTTCTACTTTTACGTTGTTTTTCTATAACTTATGCTAATCATGACAATGAGGAAGAATGGTTTATTTTGTTATCTAGTCACCTTCTGCCACTTTGGGTAATTGCGAGAATAAGGATGATGATGATTAGTGTGGAGTAGGAGGATGATCCATCCTCTCAACTACGTCTTTTTCCTAGTTTTTGAGTCCACTTTACGGTAATCTCTGGAACAGACCCCGCATGGAAAGTCAAAGCTGGGAAGAAATCGGAGAAGGAGATTTGTGTGCCATTGCCACATTGCAGTGCTTGTACAAGTTTGTGGAGAAGCTTTATTCACCCAGAACTTTTACTTTTGCCGGTAATCTCTGGAACAGACCCCGCATGGAAAGTCAAAGCTGGGAAGAAAAGGGAATGCACAGATAAGCTAAACGAGACTGGATCAGAATCACTAGTGCCTCTGCCAGGTTATCGAACCTGGAGCCATTTGATTACAAGGTGACAAAATTTCCACCGTCTCTTCAGGGAAACATTCCCAACAGGAAACTTACGTAAAGCATCCCTCCACCCTGTTGCTCATTTAGCTATACCAAAGCAGCATCCCCCAGCTATTCGAAATGGTAGAGCAAACATTAACGAAATACGGGAATTGTGACAGTAAATAGCAATCTATTTTCCAGTAAGTAGAACTATCATACTAGGGGCTTTCGAATATCCGTGCGGTTGTTTCAATTATTTTTTTTATGCAGAAGTAGCTCAAAAGTAGCAATTAGCGCATGTGACTAGCGTAGCGAGCTCCTTTTTGGTAACTAACTGCAGCTAAGCTACATTTTGGACGAGAAGCGGTAGCTGTAGCGAAGCTACTTTTAAAATGTAGCGTTCTGATCACTGTCTATATATAACATACATATACCTTAGAGATGAGAATGTAAAGAATAAACGGAGTAGGAAATTGAGTAAAGCAAAGCTCCAAACAGAATTGCTGGTTTCCCATCATCCATAGCAACAGTGTGACCAACTTGAGATGGGTGAGCTTTGGGCCAGCTTCAACTGTGCTCAGAATTGGAATGTCCAACTTTTGTATAAAAATGCATGGTTTTCTTACTCTGGTTATTCTTTAACTTCTTCTCTGTAAGGTGTGTGTGAGATATACAGCGTGTTTGAAAAAGAACTCCCTAGTTTTAATGTGTCCTAGAATCTGTACAAAGTGACATACAGTATTCTAGTTTGTGGTGTTTGATTCATCAACTCTCCAAGTTTGGCACCCTTGCAGTTGGTAGGTCTGCTTGACCTTGAGACGGCACCAGTGCTGTGTTTTTCCCTTTGTTCCCTCAGTTCAGTTCCGGCGTTCGTGTAGTGCAGAGCAACTCAGCAACAATGTGTACTCCGCAACAGAAAGCGCAGTGTGATTTGGTTTGTGAAAACTGAGTCAGTTATAACAGTGCAACGTAATTTTAGATGTCAGTATGGTGGTGAACCACCTACAGCAAAAACTATCCGTCATTGGCTAAAGTCTTTCAAGGAAACCGGTAGTGTTTTAAAAGGTAAATCACCAGGTAGACCGAGAACTTCCGAAGATGATGTTGAACAGATCCGTGTTTCGTGTGTTCGGAGCCCGAAGAAGTCATTGGCCAGACGTAGTCTACAATTAGGAGTGCCTAAAGGTACAGTGTATGATGTTGTTCGTAAAAGACTAAAGTTGCGCGCCTACAAATTGCAACTGTTACATGAAGTGAAACCTACTGATAAAATCCAAAGGTATGAGTTTTCTGTTGAATTTCTACACAGAATTGATGATGACAATTTTTTACCAAACATTCTCTTTTCTGACGAGGCTACATTTCATGTCAGTGGAACAGTTAATCGTCAATTGTAGAATTTGGGGGGCAGAGCATCCACATGAAGTTATTCAGCATCAACGTGACTCTCCCAAACTTAATGTCTGGTGCGGTTTGATGGAAGATCGTGTGGTTGGTCCTTTCATTTTTGTAGAAAAAACAATAAACGGGGACGTTTACCATGACATGTTGACATAGTACATCTTTCCCTAAATGGACGATATTGAGGCGGAAAAGGGGCTTGTGTTTTTCCAACAAGATGGTGCCCCACCTCATTACAGTAAACAGGTGCGTGCGGTTCTTAACACTCGCTTTCCAGGAAGGTGGATAGGCAGGGCTGGCCCAATACCTTGGCCACCACGAAGCCCAGACTTAACCCCACTGGACTTTTTCTTTTGGGGCCACATAAAAAATGTTGTGTACAGTGCTAGGATCAGACACATCAATCATTTACGGGAAAGAATCGTCGCTGCGGTTGGGACAGTTACACCTGAAATGTTGGTGAATACGTGGCGAGAAGTGGAATATCGTCTCGACGTGTGCAGGGCAACAAAGGATCCCACGTTGAGGTGTACTAACATTGAACAAAACTTGAAGGAATCCTCTTTCATGATATGTACTCATTGATGTAAGTTTTCATTACTTTCCCTATTAAATTTATACTTAAAACTAGGGAGTTCTTTTTCAAACACCCTGTATATACAGGAAAACCTCGTTAATACGATATTGGTTAATATGAAATACCCTTTAATCCGAAGTTCTTCCCATTCCCCAGCCGATAAGATAGGATTTATAATGTATTTCAGTACAGATAAATCGAAATACGGATAATTTTTAATACAAAGTTGTTTACAAGACCCTTCCGCAAAACTGGTTTCGCTTAATTCGAAGTAGACACCTGCGTAAGTCGACAAGAGAAGATCGAATGTGGAAAGAGCTTGGACGTTATTTTAACTTGACCTTGACATGTTTCCTTGTCCTAAGAGCTGCTGACAACTCCAGGGAAGTAGCCCGAAATGCCCGCTGGACATTGACATTCTTTGTCATTGTGGATGGGAGGTCAAGCTCTTTCCCCGCTGAATGCGCCACCTTGGAAATATTCACCAGTGCTAGATGAGAAATGCGAGATAAGATCGCATGAATGTTCCAAAATACAAGATGCGTGGTGCCTGAAAGTCTCACCCATCTGTCTAGCTCCGAGCTAGAGATACAGCAATTTCACGTGAGCGAGCAACTTTTGGCCTGGTAGCCGACAACTTCCGGTAACCACTTTCATTAAAAGCATGTTCTTTGTGCCCTGTAGAACTTCATTAAAAAAAGGGAAACTGTTACAGATAATCAAACCCGCATAGGCCAACTAAAGATCGTCAACCCGCTTAATGCGTTGTCATCTAGGTTTCCCGCAAAAGTTGACGTCGATCTTACGTATGTTGCAACTCCAGTTTCCCAACTCTGCCAGTCATAAAATTTGAAAAAAAACAGTGTTTTGTTGTCTGAGTGACTTCTCCCCTTTTGTTATCAGCAAACAGGGGGGGAAGGGTTCCCTTGCTAATTGTTTCAGCCACAATTTTCTTACTCGTGTGCGCACACTGGCTCCTTTCCTTTGGCGTCTAAAAAAAAGCAAACAGTTCTGAATACCTTCTTCGAAACGAACAAAAATCGCATGATAAGTAATAGAAAAGTGACCCCCTTCCTTCTCCTACAATTCAGGTCCCTCTTTCTTGTTTGAATGCAGCTGTCTGGATAGGAAATATTGCCCGTATTATTCTGTTGCATGGTAAAAGGTAATACAAGGATCATTTTTTTTTTTTCACACTGCTGATAAAAGTTCGATCTTGGACAACTGCGTTATCTTTAAAATGCCCATGATTTCCCTTCTGCCACCTGCTGCTCTAACTTCCAGCCGGTCTCATTGTGTTTACACTGCAGCTGGCGCCAGTGTTTAGTCTAGCGTCTGGAAAGCTCTCGCTTGCGGGTAACTGCAATGCCAAGGAATAAGGGTCATTGTTTTGAATCTCGCAAAGCCATATAATCCCCACTTTTCTTCAGAACCATTAGCTTGCTGCTGTTAAAAAAACCTAAAAAAAACCCAATGCTCAATTTAGGAATACGAGAGGAAAAGTTTTCGCGGAGCGAGTGTTTGACCTCTAGAATACTCCTGAAACCTACAATAAATTGCCGATTAATCTGAAAATACGCAAGTTTCGTAAAGCTTGTTTTTAGTTCATTTTATGCTGATGAGCTAAGCGGGATTAAATATACAGTTTAAAGTGGGATCCAAACCAGAGTGATTATCGAGTGCGCCGTGCAAACAGATCGCCAGTTGTGTGTTTACTTTTTCAGAGTGGATTACAATGCAAGTTGAGGAAGAGTTTGAACTGATCCCTGCAAAGGGGGAGGGGGGCGATTGTGAAGTTAACTGAAGCAAAGAATACGTGACTTTTTTTACGATGTCTTTTTAACAGCCGAACCAGAACGAAATTTACAGCCCCGATTTTTTTGTTTTTTGACAGGGAAGGGTTGTGTTCTCTCCCAACAGAATCTTCTCTTACCAGTTAATCCTGTAACGGACAATGTTCTAGTGAACGCACATAAAATCCAATATTCATCCTGTCCCGATTATCTCCCGTCTCTTGCTTGCGCCAGTGACTACCCTCAAGATTCTTCCGAGGTTCACTTCTTGCAGTAAACAAGATTGTTTTCCTTTCCCTAGGTCACCTTGCAAACGGGTTTCTTATGAACTAAAATTGTAAGAATTTCGTGGAAGAGCAACGACTTTGCGCAATTAAAAGAAAATACCGTTTGTTAAAAGACTTTTTGCCACAACATGCATCCCGTGCATAACCAGTTGTATATCTAGGCAGGATAAATGGTGTTAACAGTCTCCTTGGAATCTTTGTGTCCGCGTTAAGCTCAGTGTTCTCATTTTGTGTAACATTTTTTACACTTTCTTTAAAACGTACAATATTATTATATAGTACATATAAAGCTTATTTTCTGAGCTACCACCAAGTATAAAACATCCTTTGTGGGGAGAATTTATACTCTACTTTATTTACACCTGAAAACAGGTGCCATCTTGAAAAGTTTGGATAACTCGAAGTCGTTTAATACGAAGTTGACATTTTTTGGTCCCTTGAACTTCGTATTAACGAGGTTTTCCTGTAGATGTATTTTCCCTTTACATTGATGCACGATATGCATCAAAACTTTGTTTCATAACTGCTTGCACAATAAATAAATCTACCCTTCCGATGGAAAACCCCTCTGATTTGGATAGGAGGAAACCCGTTGTTTAGACTCAAATCCTGGTTTGTCGTCTGCTGTGATGTCCGCACTAATATGATCTATTTTGATAATCCACCTATGTTCATTACTGCATGTGGTGCTGGTTTAATTTGAAACCATCTACTAAAGGTTGACCACCACCTGTATTGCACTTATTAGAATAAAACATACCCATAATGGGAAGCCAAAGTTTCTTATTATTAAGTTTGCATGCACTAATCTAGGAGGATTTTACTCTCCACAATTGAAAAATAAAAATGAAGCAAATTCCAACATCAAAATTTGTACAATTCAAAAAAATTCGAGGTGTAACATAAGTGGAAAATATGCTAGGAATGGATAAAGAAAAAAGTTGAAAACAATGAACAATCTAGATACAAGGCTAGAAATGAATATTACGTAAGATCATATTAAAAATGCCTTTTTAAAACCTGTATGGAAACTAACAAGGTAACTATTTGTAATGTTTACAATTAATGATCCTCCACCTTATGCTACACCTTTCCCAGACAGGTTACAATGTTTTACATGTATGTGTGTGTATACATAAACAAAAACACTTGCTTCAACTTTTATTTAAATATACATACTGATGAGATGACAAGAGTAGAAGGTGCACTGCTGTGATGATCCCCAGCTAATGATAACCCACAGCATGAAGTGGCTCCCCCATCTCCAGCTACAATTTTCCAGTGAGAATACATGATCAGGCAATCATGGCCCTCGCTTCAAATATAAAACAATTATGCAAGGCAATCAATTTTCTTAAGTCATCAGGGCATTGGTTGCAACAGACCGGCATCTCGTACAGAATTTGAAATGTTGTAATACATAAAATTGTCAAAAATTACTCTGTCTATATCACAATAAATGGCTTCTTTACAACCTGTTGTCCAGTATTCAAAAATGTCCATAAATTCTTTGTAGATCCGTACTATAAATCACAATTCATACAGTGGTATGTTCATCTAAAAGAAGTACAACAAAAAAACTTAAAGAATCGACCACAAGTCACTATTCTCTCTACATTCGCAACAGCCTCTACCACGAGGAGTGGTAAGCACCATTCACACGCTAATAACTTAAATCACGAAGTAAAACCCACGACTGCCAACTGGTTCCATCAGCTGAGCAATTCTTCCCCAGTAAAAATATAATACTGCACACTCACTGTACAAACACAACAGATATATTTGGTGGGTGTTTCACTGTGCTGCACGCATGCAAGGTACCAGATCTGCCGCCTCCCTCTCGAGCATGAAATAAAACACCTCCTGGTGTTTCAATCGTTTATTCACAGGCACACCACTTCAATCACATTCTTTCCTCTATTTGTTTCAAGTTAGCATTAAAATACATAATCTGCTCCAGCCATGTCAATGGCCCATCGGAATTTTTGCCGTTGAGTTTTATTGTAAATCTTTTCTATGGGCACATTATACTTTTTACACCTGCAAAAAAAAAAAAAAAATGGAAATATTAGTAATGAAGGTACTAAGGCAAAAAAATTACATTCATTGATAAAATATAACCTTCCAAAGGAATTGACAATTTTTATGTAAGGAAAAGAAAAATTGTATATTTATATCCAATACACACACACCACGAAAAGTAACATCAAGTTATTCCATGCTGCTTGCAAATATATTAATTGCTTGCAGATACCAGAGATTCAACCTGATTAATATAAATATTTTATACAGGTTGTACCACTTTATACAAGTGAAAGTCTTGCTTAATATTCGGTTGAGCATTACTTTTTTCCTTTCATTTTCAGCACATTTCTCAGAAGTTGCAATAGAAACTAGAAATACTGAATAAAACAATGTTAAGAGAGAGAAAGGGAGAATAACAGTTAATACCTCTCTCTCACCCCTTTCCCTTCCTTTTTGTATGTATAATGCCCAGTAATTGATTGATTGAATTGTGAAGCCCACTTTATGTACAGATAGGCCAATTGGGACTGGATCTACATTTTAAAATGGGATCCAAACCAAGGACCCCTTGATAACAAGGTGGCGACATTACCACTGCACATTAGACAAGTGTCAAGTAAACATTAGACAAGTGTCAAGTAAACATATCTATTTCATGAGGGAGAGTTCTTGGATGTGACACAAAGTTTAGATCTTGCACTATTTTCAACCCTTGCAATTATGTCAAGAATATGCAATATAAGTAGGCATGGAAAGATCAATCAAGTCACACTATTTCAATAACATTTTAAAGTTGGTGTTGCTTGGTTCAAAAAATATTCTGATACACGAGGTTTAAAGCATGTTATGAGTAATTTTAATTCCTGTTATGTGTGTATATTTTGCAGTAGAAGGCAGGAGAATTTTCAGACATTGAAAATTAGGGATGGGACCGATTAATCGGTACTCTATCGGTATCGGCCGATATAGGCATATCGGTGTATCGGTAAAATTACAGATTATTTTACCGATCCGATATATCGATAATTATCTTATAATTTAGTGCAAAATTCTGCTATTTTGTTGTGATTTTTATGGATAATATCCATGCCCTACTTTCTGAAAAAGTAAATGTCTAAATATTAAACCTTTTTTTCATTGCAATCAGCTCAAAACATACATTTATTACGGAGATCAGTGAAAATTTCAGGGTCTTCAAGGACCATTTCTAATTTTATATCGGATCGGTAGAATATCGGTTATCGGTATCGGTAAATTTTATATCGGTACTGTATCGGTATCGGCCAAAATTTCATATCGGCCCATCCCTATTGAAAATGCATTGTTTCACTATTTCAAGGCTTGATCTCTTACTTTAAAGGGTTGTTTTTTCATGGAAATTAAAATAAATGCGTAATTCTTTGAATGAGAGAAAAGCATACAGGGTCCGTTCTGAAAGTATCCAAACTGTCGGCAGCGTGCCATGAGAATCGGTCGATGGTTCGGGTAAGCAGTGGGGCAGTGGGGACCTTAACCTTCAAAACAAGGCCTCGCTCAGTTGCCTGCGAGCAGTGGTTGAGGTGCAATCGCTCATGTTGTGTACATAGAAAAAACGTCACGTTGAGAATTTGCAGTTGGTAGATTTCGTGAAAATGGGGTGCACTTTGGAACAGCGCTACGCTGTGAAATTTTGTGTTAAATTTAAAAAAAACTTTAACCATGCTATGGGAGGCTTATAGTGAGGAAGTGACGTCCCGCACGCAAGTTTACACAAGGCACACGGCATCAAGGATGGGAGGTGGTCGAGGATGAACAACGCTCAGGGAGGCCATGCCGTCCACGTCAAAAATGGAGGAAAATGTGGCCCGTGCGAAAGCTCTGTTAGACTAAGACAGGCGTTTAAGTCTCCAGATGATTCCAGAGGAGGTGGGACTGGCGAAAATGCAAGTTTTTGAAATTGTTACCCAAAACTTGGAACATGCGCAAAATGGTTCCGAAGATTTTGACGGGACGATCAAATGCAGTGTCGTGTGCGAATTGCCCACAAAATTGTGAAACGTGTGGACGGTGACGAAACATTTCTCAACCGAGTGATAACTAGGAATAACACCTGGCTATTTGAATATATCCCCGAAAACAAGAAACAAAATTCAGAATGGGTATTGGCTCTACTCAGCCCTGATTAATACATAACCCAGATACCAATACTGAAATTCTAAAGTTGTAGCAACCTAAAACTGAAACTTACTCTTGTGCCCTGGTGCATATTAATGTGAATTTTGAATTTTCATTAAATCTGAGGACATTCAAATTGAAAAAAATATTGCCATTAGTGGTGTCGTGAAGCAGGAAATTTACATATTCTGATGTAACAATTGTTTAAAAGTAATCAATGCCATTTTCAGATTTGCAAAAGTAAAATGCTGTAAAAAAAAAATATTTTTGTGTATTATAAATATCCTTTGATATTTTACATCAGTACAGAAGCACTTTTCTAGAAGTAATCAATAACGTTTTCTTAAGTTTTTAATGGGGAAGGGGTACGACCTTATTCCTCATGACCACAATATTTTTCAAATGTAAGAAATACAGTATTGAAATTGCCTCCCTCCCCAAAATCAGACACTGCTTCTCATATGACATTTTTGGCAGATATGCATACAAAGCAAATCAGGTTTAACAACCCTAATTTCAACCAATACTTCACAATGGCAAGGCCATAGGTTTCAGCTCAACTTCAATGTTGAAGCAATCTTTTTTTTTTTAGATTGACTGCTACCAGTTAAATTCATTTATTGATAATATGATCAGTGCATTTATATGAATTAAACAAAACACAGTGATTCATAAACTACCTAAACATAAGAACATCACAATTCTCATTACTATAAAAATTCTCATAAGTTGAATAATTTGTGAACTTATTGGTTAAAATCATATGGCCAACAAAATTTCCAACCTTGGAAACTTACCAAGCCACTGAGATACGAGGATCCAGGTAGTTCAACTTGGAAGTTCCCAAAGCAATCTGTTTGTTCTCTTCCTTGTCTGTTGCTTGAACTTCGAGTTTTGTCAGTTGCTCTTTCAGTCTATCCAGGGCCTTCTTCTTCTTTTCCATAGCCCTAAAATGAGAATGAAAATATATTTAGTAATTACTATTTAATATATATATTCTGTCAAAAAAAGTACCGTGAATTGTTAAATAAAATGCACAATTTTCATTTATTCATCAATATTTATTTTGTTGTCTTCAAAGTAGGCCCCATTTGTTGCAACACACATATGCCAGCGATTTTTTTAAGTCTTCGAAACACTTTTTATAGGTGCTTTCCGGTATGGCCTTCAGCTCCTTCCACGAATTTTGCTTTATGGCTTCAATCTACTCAAAATGGGTACTCCCGGAGCGGCAATTTTAGTTTTGGGAACTTAAAGACGTCACACGGGGCCAGATCTGGTGAATATCGTGGTTGATCGATGGTATTTATTGTGTTTTTGGCCTTAAATTCGGTCACAACTGTCGCTCTATGCGATGGCGCATAATCATCGTGTAAAACTAATTGTTCTTCCACAAATCTGGCCGTTTCTGACGGATACGGGCAAATAGTATTCTTTATTGACAGTCTGTCCCTCTGGAACGAATTCATGATGCACCAAACCACGAATATCGAAGAAAACAATGAGCATCACCTTGACTTGACGTGGTTCTTTCGGTTTCGGCTCATCTTTTGCATGTCAAACTCGTAGACCCAAGTCTCATCACCAGTTTTGATGCGTTCCATGAATGTGGGATCAGAATTGGCACGATCCAGCATGTCTAAAGAGACCTGCTCATGGTACTATTTTTGAAGAAAATTCAGCTCTTTTGGAACAAGCTGTGCGACGACACGTCTCATGCCCAAAATATCCACCAAAATCGAACGAACAGACTCATGAGAGATGTTAAGCTGCAATGGCGATTATCGAGCACAATTTCCTTCACTTTTTCGATGTTTTCATCGGTTGAAGGTCGTCCAGTACGAGGCATGTCTTCGACAATCTCTCAGCCCTCCTTGAATGCTTTGTACCACTTGAAAGCCAATGTTTTTGATAAAACTGATTCACCGTAAGTCTTTTCTAACATTTTTAGCGAGTCAGCACACAAAAATTCCGTTCGCAACACAAAATTTAAGGCAAACACTTTGTTCAATAATTTTGTTCATTGTAAAAATCGTGATGCACTACTGAAGTGGACTGATTCAACCAGCTGCTGTAAACAAACTGGTTGTCAGATCGTGCTCATGTTTGGCATAGTAATTAAGTACAGTGCTATCAACTTACAGAAAAAATTATTTTTAAAAAATCATTAGCGTGGGCTGTTTAAATTACAAATTCCCGGTACTTTTTTGACAGAAGTTATATTGAACAGATATCAATACTGATATATCGGCTGAAATTTTATCACCGATTGGTCAATATTTTTCCAGAGGCTCTCTCTCTCTCTCTCTCACACAGGGTCCACGAAAATAACACACAGTGCTTTTGCAGTCTACGGCTCTGTCCTAAAGGTCCAAACAGCAGGCTTATTGGAAGTGACGTCACCTAGTGGAGTTTGAAAGCTTCCAGTAAACGAGCAATCAAGACCCTAGCCTCGAGCACGGGAGGTTGCAGGCTTGAATACTTGACTTGAGCACTTGATGTTCATTTGTATGAAATCATGGAAGATGGAAAGTCAGTTGTAGTTCTTCTAATGTGTGGAAATGTAAATACAGAGGTTGTTCCGTCTACGTTTGGCCAATTTCGTTCCTCCCCCCTGCACTCAGAATGAACTCACCCAACCTTGGTCAGGCATGTTTGTCAGCGTAGTGTGTGAGCTGTAAAAGAGTGGTTGTGTTTTCTCACTGGGCCAAAAATCCCGCCAAAACTGAGCCGCTTTTTGGGAGGAGTGCATTGTATAACTTTCCAAGTGTTTGCATTTTCTCGCTTGGCCGAAAATGTTGCCAAAACAGTTGCTTTTGGGAAGGTTTTGTTGTAGCCTTTTATGACGCAAAGTTCAGTGTGTCAATGATCAGGAAGTAGTGTAAGAGCAAGAATTGTGACGTTAGTTTGACTTTATTCAAGAATGTGATCGGCAAGTATAAGGATTGCATGGCCCCAGCGTTCGGTTCTCCAACAAAGGAGACGAGAACACGGCCGTGCACACAAGCCACCACCAGTATGCAAGTGCAAGGTGCTGTTAACAGTTTCCAAAGACATATTTAGATGATTTTCCATCTGTCTTTGGGTCGGTGGATTCTCTTGCATGCCCATTCTGCGAAGTTTCGCCTGCATACTGGTGGTTTGCTTGTGTGCACGGCCGTGTTCTCGTCCCCTTTGTTGGAGAACCGAACGCTGGGGCCATGCAATCCTTATACTTGCCGATCACATTCTTGAATAAAGTCAAACTAACGTCACAATTCTTGCTCTTACACTACTTCCTAATCATTGACACACTGAACTTTGCGTCATAAAAGGCTACAACAAAACCTTCCCAAAAGCAACTGTTTTGGCAGCATTTTCGGCCAAGCGAGAAAATGCAAACACTTGGAAAGTTATACAACGCACTCCTCCCAAAAAGCGGCTCAGTTTTGGCGGAATTTTTGGCCCAGTGAGAAAACACAACCACACTTTTACAGCTCACACACTACACTGACAAACATGCCTGACCAAGGTTGGGTGAGTTCATTCTGAGTGCAGGGTGGGAGGAACGAAATTGGCCAAACGTAGGCGGAACAACCTCTGTATAATAACTTTTTAAAATGCTAATGTAAATATAATAACTTTTTAAAATGCTATGTGATTTCTATGGTGCAAAACAAATGTTTATAACATGGGAAAAACAATGTGTTCTTAGTTTTATCTACTGATCATATTTGGCGAGGCAGCTGTATTTGGTGTTACAGTAAAAGTGCAATTTGAAAAATTTTCACTTTCAGTCCAAGGCTTCAAGACTGAACTGCGAGACCATTCTTGAAGTATGCTTGCTTCAAGTAAGGTCTTGTACCTTTTGGACATGGCCTATATATCCTGAAAATTATGCTAAATTCATAATTTCCATTATTTTTGGAAACAACAATGTGGTGAGAAATAGATTTTGCAAATAAATTATTATCTCTACGAGGCATGCATATTTAGTTTTTGACGAAAACACGAAATGTGAAATAACCATTGTAATGCTAAATGTTCATGTTTCTGAAAGGTGTGAGGTGCATTTTCCTACCCTGTTTTGTCACGAAATGATGCGAAATTGACTCTTAAACATGAATTTTACCGTTTATACACAGACGCGACACTTTCTGAAGTCAGAATTATCCTGAGAGTTATGCAATTCATGGAAAATTGATTAATTTTGCTGCAAACATTTGACAAGCAAAAATGGACCTCTTTATACAGGAATAAACTTAATATTCTGGTAATGATTTAATGTGCTATTAGAAGGGATATGTTTATTTTGTGTAATAGTGGTTTTTAAATCAAATTTCGGATTATATTCACATTTTTTAAACCAAAATGTCATTTTATATGCTGCTTTTTCACCGCTATAACAGCGAAATTTCATTTCATTTACAGCTTTTGTACCGAAATTTTGCTTTTTTTATTTACCAAAAATATGTGCCTCTAATTATCTCATGTAAATTACGAGGGTGGATCATTAAGTATCGCAAAACAATTTTTTCCCACGATGTTATTGTGGCTGGGACGTTGAAATTTTACAGATGTATGGTTTGAAGTTTGCGCTAGAGATGGAATTTGTTTGATCACGTATAACTCTCGTGGCAGAAGCGTGAACTACTTAAAGATGGCGCGCATGTAATTGTCATTAACGTGTGAAAAGCAAAGAGCTGTAGTTCGTTTTTTGTGGGACGAAAGGAAAAAAACCCTAGTGAAATTCTCAGGAAAATGTTGGGCGTGTATGGGAAAGACTGTTTGGACAGTAGCAACATCTCCAGGTGGTGTACATTCTTTCAAGGAGGCCGTCTGAAGCTTTTTGACTCGTCACATTCCGGGCGATCAGTAAAAGCTGCAACGAAACTGAATGTTCCAGCCATTGAGCAAGCAATTCTCAATGACTGGTGGATCCATCTGAGAACCTTGTCAGGGCGGTTCAACATTTCAGATTTCATCTGATTGGCCCAATGAAGAAATTCCTAAATGGCCAACGCTTCAATTCCGATGAAGAAGTGCAATCGGTTGTGCGCAGATGGCTGTATTCCCATTTAACGGAGTTCTATGAACAGGGTATATTGAAACTAGTGCCACGATGGGAAAAATATGTTGAAAGGCTTGGTTCCTATGTTGGAAAGTAGCTAAAAGATGTGGTTTCAATGTGTATAATTTATGTTGTCTTATCTATTAAACTTCCTTTTGAAAAAAATGTTGTGCGACACTTAATGATCCACCCTCGTATAAGTATTTTAACCTTTATATACACCTGTCAAGAGATACATCTCCCACAACCAAGTGGTAGCAATTAATGAGAAATTTCTTAAAACCTACACGATATTTTAATGTCTTTTTTGTTCACTTGTACACGTATGAAGATATGACATACTTGAACTACAAGACAATACATCCATTCAAACCATTAACAAGCAGAATTGGAAAAAGTCCAACAATTAGCCTAACAAGTGTCAGTAAAAGCAGCCATCCCAAGTCCCTACCCAGGGGTAGTAGTTAATCCATCCCATACATGACTTGCTCTGCTACCCTGTTGTAAAATTCATTTTAATACATTATGATTGATTCTTTCTTACCGGCATTTGAATTTCATCCATTCTCTTTAGTTTTCCCCTCTTTTTACGAGCCCCTGAAAAATGTAAAATTGGGGGTTCCCACTGTAGGTGGGGGTGGGAGGTGTCAGCTAATTAATTTCAATAGCAGGAGACAATAAAATGCTGCTTTTTCACTATTAATAAGTCAGTTTATTTGTTCATTAGGATAGAAGTAACTTTAGCCGAGGCCTCCAAAATAAAACTGAAGCTTTTCTCTCAGAGAGGAATGTGTATCTATTTTCATTGATATATTCTGGATATTTATTAGAAAATGAATTATGAGATGGCAGACCACAGAGCCTACTAAATTCAAACATACGTATTCTCGCTTCACAGACAACTGGGCAAACTACTCTGTTCCTTTCTGATTGGTGTGGTCTATTACGTAATATATAAGCATAAAATCGAAATTAGTTAATTTACTTACGTAAAGTGAGTATAAAAGTACCACTCATAAGCCCGTGTTTTTGATAAAACTGATTCACCATAAGTCTTTTCTAACATTTTTAGCGAGTCAGCACACGAAATTACAGGCAAACTCTTTGTTCAATAATTTTGTTCATTGTAAAAATCATAATGCACTACTGAAGTTGGAAACAACCTAAATATTCTCAGAAAATATAATTCTAAAATTATGCTCTTCTGAGACATTTACTGCACTAGTCCACCTATGTTTTCCCTCATAATAATAATAATAAAACTTACATCTGAGAGCCACCACCACCCCTTGCAGCTTTCTTGGCCTGTTTGTACTGCTTCTCAGCCTCTGCTATGTGCTCCTTCTTCTCTTCCATCTTCTTGTTCAAGTTCTCCATGGACTTCTCGTGTGTCTTTGGTACAGAGCGTTGATGGTTGCAAAGAATAGCAACAGCACGATTTGCTCTGTTGTAGGACAAAATCTGGAAAGGAAATTTCACACATGATAATTATTAATTCACGGCAGGTACATATTTCTAGTGCCTTTTTTTAACGTTTGAAAAGGTGAAAGATTTTGTTCTTCCACACGTAAAAAATATATTTGGAATGGATATATATATATATGAAATTTAACAATAGGTTTTGTATCTAGAAATTTACAAAATCAGTGAATGTTAATTGTACTTTTCTACAAATAAAAACAGTAAAAATTCAAAATTGTTCTCAATTACAGGCTACATACAGGGGTTTAAGTTTGGTAAAATTATCAATGATTTTTTTAATATCCCTATATGAACCAATACCAAACGATAAAAATTAATATATCCCATCTAATATACAGGATGTCGCGAAACTCTTTCAACAATGCTTGGGTGCTGGTAGATATCATAAAAACAAGTAACTTTTCCCTATAAAGTTTACCTCAAAAGCGCTTAGTTTCTGCGCTATAAGCGCTTAAAATCTATCCTGTACGTATGCAACCCAACACAGCAAATACTTGGTCTGACATAACACCAGGGGCATGTGGCAGGGTTGCCACTAGCGTTCCTAGTTAAGAGAGACGACTTGAAAACAACAACTTTGGAGTCTTACCTGAGCAAAATCCAAAACATTAATGGTACTTGCGATGTTGTAAGAAGCATTGACAGTAGGCCTATTTATAAACTGATCAAGACAAAATGGGCAGACTGAAATTAAAGATTACTCATTTTGATTGATTGATTGATTTGGTTTATTTTAATTCGCTTTTCTGCCACCTTTGCCTAATCGCGAAGATGAGGATGATATGATGAAATAACAAATCACACCAATGTCTAGGCCAGGATTTAAACCCGAGACACATGATGCCGTAGCGAGCTGTGCTAACCACATCACCACGGAGTATTTCGTGTATATCAACAATTGCAAGGGACACGTGAGATAGGGGAAATCCAACATCATCCACAATACAAAGAAACCTTCGGGGTTGGTGTCCACAGAGCCAGCGTAAGAAACACTGAGCAAAGTGTTATGGGGACAAGGTCACAAATAGCCAACATACAATACTTATTTTGGAAAACAGTGGCAACCTATAAATTTTAGCGACAACTGATATGCATGTAAGAAAAGATGTGTGTTTTAAAAGTGGGTTTCAAGAAAATTCCAACGATTATTTGCAATAGTAGGAACATGCAAATTAAAAACTCCCTCTCTCTCTCTCTCTCTCCACTCAAACTGGTTCATCTTCAATGCTCTATTAAAGAGGTTGTAAATTAATATTTCATTGAAAGGAATTACATTGGGTTCGGTGCATACTGCCTGTACAATTTTGTTCCGCACTTCACGATATCGTTTGATATTGGTACATACATCAAGAGAAATCCTCGTAATTTACACTATTTTTATGTGTGGGAATTAGTTTTCTCATTTTGTGTCTTTGTTTCGCATTCTTATCATCGAACATGAAAAAAAAATCTAAAGGAAACCATTGAGTACACGTCATAAATTGTACATATCTACATTCATTGTAGTAACTTGATATTAACATTAAAATGTAAGAGTAAAATTTTCGGAAGACACCAAAATGTCAACTTTAATTTCACCCTGGAAACAACGTTTTGTAGCAAACGAGCAAGATTCTGACATCTAGAATTTCCAAGATAATTCTTGTGAATTTCTATTCTTCTCATTGTACGTCATTTTTCTGCAATTTCAGGCAAATAGTAAATACGATCCAGTGACACCTTTGTCCAGGTCGGAACTCGTGCCCGGAACATTCGGTAGAGAGATCATCTGTTGATCACTAAACGTACTCAGTCACCGAAGTGGCTCAAGAATATTCACCTACCGAAGATTTTTGTTTCTTTTCAGTATAGACGTTTGCCTGCTTTTTATAACTAACTCGATTCGCAATAGCGCTAGTTCACAATTTTCTAATAAATAAATTGTAATAACACTACAGTCTGAGTGTTCGAAACGAGGCAGAAAACACATCATGTTTACATTTGTTCGTTCGTGGATTTCCCCTATCTCACGTGTCCCTTGCAATTGTTGATATACACGAAATACTCCGTGGTAATGTGGTTAGCACAGCTCGCTACGGCATCATGTGTCTCGGGTTTAAATCCTGGCCTAGACATTGGTGTGATTTGTTATTTCATATCATCATCTTCGCGATTAGGCAAAGGTGGCAGAAAAGCGAATTAAAATAAACCAAATCAATCAATCAATTATGGAGATATTTTAGAATAAGTAATCTTGAATTTCAGTCTGCCCATTTTGTCTTGGTCAGTTTATAAATAGGCCTACTGTCAATGCTTCTTACAACATCGCAAGTACCATTAATGTTTTGGATTTTGCTCAGGTAAGACTCCAAAGTTGTTGTTTTCAAGTCGTCTCTCTTAACGAGGAACGCTAGTGGCAACCCTGCCACGTGCCCCTGGTAGTTATGTCAGACCAAGTGTTTGCTGTGTTGGGTTGCATACGTACAGGATAGATTTTAAGCACTTATAGCGCAGAAACTAAGTGCTTTCGAGGTAAACTTTATAGGGAAAAGTTACTTGTTTTTATATCTACCAGCACCCAAGCGTTGTTGAAAGAGTTTTGCAACACCCTGTATATCTTACATATACATTAACATCCATGTATTACACATCCGTAAACATTTCACAGAGCACTGAAATATACTACAAATGGGACAGATTAATCAGTTGTGCTATTAAATGTTCAGCAAGGAAACTAATGATGATAATTTTACAAGTCCAATATTCCTATAAATAGTATTTGGAAGAGGTTAATAATGTTTCAGTGTAATGTAATTATTTTTTTGTGTGTTGTGTATCTTTTTTCCTGCATTGCTATCTTGAGGATATGATATTACGGAAGCTTAAGAACAAAGTGACATGGGGGGTATCAGACTGCAGCAACAAGAAACTCAAGTCCCTCCAGTCTGTAAAAAAGTATTCACAGTGCATGGGTGACAAATAAAACTGAGGTGACAATGCAAAAACTGTCTCCACGAGTTATTAAACTTGAAACATTTCTGCAATCTTATGAAAATGAATGTGATTTTTACACACACACACAAAAGGTAAATCTTAGCCCTACATTCAAATTCATTAAATTTTGAAATATGCATACAAATAAATATGACCAAGGGAGTTGAAAGAAAATTAGATATAAAGCTTTTAGTTATGGTTCACTATTATTCCACTCCACCCACTGAAACCTCCAAATCACTAGCCTCCCTCACCTTTGCAGGAATGTTGTCATCAGGATTTGTGAGCAAGTCCAGCTGGGCTTGCAGCGTAAATGAGGCATTGTATGTTCGGAAAACCTTGGCTGTCAGACCTTCCATCAATTCATTCAGATGTTTGTTTAGGATGGCAGTCTGAAATTAATGAATACTTTTATGATACCTAAAATAATTAATGCAATTAGAAGTTTCAGAAATGAATGGTTCCAGTAGCAGTAGTACACAAGCAGATTAAAAAAAACAGTACAAAATATAAACACTAAAAATCCAATTTTTTTTTTTATGAAAATGAGGGAGGTGAAAACATATGCAATCCTAGAAAATGTACTGTTTTTTTTTCTGCCCCTGCACTTCAGCTAAGAGTGTGTTCTGTCCAGCTTGTGGTGCAAGATTATTTAAGTGAAGGTTACACTTCTTAATAATCATGGATAAAATACCTACCATACAAAACTAACATTTTGATATTTTTAATGCTTTTATTCAGAAGTATAATGATTATCTTAACTTCTATTAGGATAGTTACCCTAGCGATAAAAAAATATGCTATTTTCTTTAGAATAGAACAAAGATGGAATAAATAATATGAAAAGATAGAATAGATTTCAAGGCATTTTTATGCCAAAAATTCTTTCCAACTAATTTTCTAAAAATTACTCAGAATCGTGGTTTCACTGTATTTATATATGTTCCCAGATTTTACATTTTCCCACATTAAACATTCAATCTTGATGGTCCCAACATGGCAAAATGCTATAAAATTTTTCTCGATTTTACATTTTCCAGCCTTTTAAGTTCTTTCAGATTGGTACCCTGAAAAACATAAAATCGAGGTTCCACCGTAATGTCAAAGGCTAATGTTCATTAGATCTTGTGTATGCCATAAAAAGTTAGATAAATAAAGACTAAGATAAAGCTAAATCAAGGAATAACAATTTCTCTTATGCTGTACTTGAGATGCAGTATAAATACAACTCCACATGGAATGACAATTCTAACTACAACGAAAATTACAGGTTCAAATCTTTGGCACAAAATATCAAAAACCTATTATGTTTGGTGGCACTTTCTCATTTACTGCCATATCTCAATTGCTATTTCATGCACAATCCATGAATTTCTGAAGTATCTACATATTTCCTGAAATTCAATGAACTTCTGGTCAGTAGATACACTGAACATTAATCTGCCCTTGGATAAAGTGGCCACATACTTCAACTGTCAAACCTAATAAATTGGAGCAACTTTATGTGAACATGAGTATGTTAAAAAGCAACTTATTGCAACAGGTACTTACATTCAATCGATCGAACAAATCGTCTCCTGGTCTCTTGTTTTCCATAAAAAGTTGCACATTTTTGAAAACCCTCTTTTCTACTGGAACTTCATTCACATATCTAATGGAGTCTTTACCCAGGAAATCGAAAACAACCACGTACTGTTTACCTGTAAGTTAATGTGCAAGATATTAATAGTCAAATCTATTCCAATTAACTACTTACTGTATGGGACAACTCACTTCTGTTAATTGAGACTGGGACAACTCACTTCTGTTAATTGAGACTTACATGACAAATTTAAATTACCGACTTCGGTTAGTCCACATACTTTTCTTTATAATAAATCAAATGTTACAAAATTGTTCAACATAAATAATGTTTACCTTATTTTCATGTTTCATGGTGCATAAAATGCAGAAAGACATAAATATACTCAAAACAAGAATCATGCATAAACCTAAACTTCCTACATACGGAGAAATTAGTACTCACATTTATCCGCGAAGCTGTTTTTTTCTTTTTCGATTAATTTCAGTGGCCACTGCCACCATCCTCGTTGGAACCAAAATCAAGGAAACACACGCCATAATGCACTTCCCGCATGAGCTAAACATCGATAGTGGGCAAGGGCACCCACAATTGGATTCCCCTACTACAACAGTTATCGCCCGGAAATAGCAGACGACACAGACCGAGACGCACAGTTAACAATAGCGCACCTAGCACCAGCCAGAGAACTACAAACAAAAGACGCATGCCAAGCAACAGTACAGCAAGTTCCAATGAGGATGGTGGCAGTGACCACTGAAATTAATCGAAAAAGAAAAAACAGCTTCACGGATAAAAGTGAGTACTAGTTTCTCCATATTTATATACTACCACGTCTCTCTTTTCCCAATTATGAATTAAACTTCTTATAAAGAACCAATTACATGCTTCTGAATGCATCTTTTTTTGTCAGTTTATTGACAAAATTAATGATAGTTTTTGACAATCTGATATTACAGTAAATAGCCTACAGCATCGTGAATTTCATTAATATGTTTATGAATCTAGGTGACTAGGGATGGACCGATATGAAATTTTGGCAGATACTGATAAAGTACAGATATAAAATTTACTAATATCAACAACAGATCAGATATAAAATTCCAAATGATACTTGAAGAACTTGAATGGTTCATTGACCTCCCAATAAATGTGTGTTTCCAGGTGACTGCAATGCAAAAGTTGCATATTTACACATTTACTTTTTAAAGAAAGTATGGCATGGAAATTATCCATAAAAATAAGAAACTGGCAGAATTTTGCACTAAATTATATTAATAGATATATCATAATAATAATAACCCATGGCTTGACAGCCCTCGAAAGGGCCTGGGCCTATCTCCCGGCTGCCAGTCTCCCTCCCACAATCCTACCTAGAGGTGTGGAGATTTTCAAACAGTAATGGGGTGACGTAGGGTTAGCAAGTCGAACCCCCAGCCGTTGTAGGAGATTTCCGAGACTGGGTTACGCTACTCACTTGTAGCTCCTTGATTTCCTCACGATGGTGGGTTGCCGAAAATTCCTGGAGTCGAACCCATGCCGTCCCGCAGCTGTCGTCCAAAGCAAGGTGCCTTAGACCACACGGCCACGGTTGAGGACTAATAGATATATCGGACTGGTAAAATAAGCAATAATTTTATCGATATGCCTAAATCAGCTGATACCAATAGAGTACCGATTAATCTGTTCCATCCCTACTAAATACACAGGTTCTTATTCCAAGGTAACATTCATTGACCTGGTTGTTCATCGACGGGAGGATGCAAATGAACCATTCACATTCTTCATATAATATTTGTAATCTTAAAATGGGTCAGCAGAATATCAGCTATTAGTAGGTATCACGTTGGTCTACAGTAAAAATGTTTAGAAGCAATTTACACCTTTCTATCCCTCAATGAGTTACCAATGGTTCAGTTCACATACCCATGGTTTTGAGAGCCACTGCTATTAAACATCGTGTTAGGGCTGGGCCAATACCACTTGGAACCGATACCCATACTGATGACGATACTTTTACACATTCTGACACCAATGCTTGGAAATTGTAGCAATTAAAGTTGTTCAAAATATTGATTAATATCAGTGGGTGAGTATTCTATTCCAATTATAAGCATCAATTTACCAGAGCTTTGCTGGAAAATATTCAAGAATTAAAACAGAATATTAAAATACCTGTTAGGTAGTCTCAAATTACAGTTAATTTCCAGGATAATTACATTGAGAAAGTGTTGCACGGCATTTTTGCTGACCTCACAAAACACCAAAATACCAGAAAAGTATCAGCCATTATTGGTAAATAAAACCTAGGGACACTCGTTGGCATCGGTCCTATAAAATATACACAGCTATGAAACAAATGTAAGCACTTACCATCCCTCTCTTCATGGAGAGTGATATGTTCAACACGCAACGAACAGCAACCTACAGTGTCCGCTTGGTCTTCATCTTTCTCATTACCAGCTCTCAGAGCCAACTGAAAAATACAATTTGAGAAGAGAATTTTAAGTAGTTTTATTTACAAATATAAGGGCTTGACTGAGCCTTGTGTCGATTTTGATAACACCTTTCTTGAAAGTATTCTTCCTCATTTTAAAAAAAAAAACATATTATTCTCTTAAACAAACCTACATTCAAAAAACCGTCTAGAGTGAAACTAGAATTTGCTGTTTAGATATTTACAATATACAGTAAGATAACATCACAAAAATATTACCAAATTATATCAGGCAGCAAATGATGCCCATACGAAGAACCTCTTGATTTATAACATTATCTATCTAACAGCACACATGGCCATTTGCACCCTTCTAAGTATACAAAGAAAAATCCCTTTATCTAAACCCTTTTAGGTTAAAAAGGAGATGTAAATAACCCCTTGAGAAAGGTTAAACATGCAAGGTTATAAAATCCTGCACAGGACAAACACAACACATTAAAAAACGTAAGGATAGTATAAAATCTTCCTCAAAAACAGTGTAAAAACACTTCTCAAAAAGTTAAATACATTTGCTAAAACACTGTCCTAATTTCCCAATATAGATGACAAATCGTTGGGAAGGTTAAGACTCTCGTCTGAGGAAAGCAAAATCAGCACATTCAAGAAGAATATGCCGGACACTTAAAAGAACATTACATATACATGCAGCAAATGGCCATGGGTGAGATGGCTGTGTCCAATTCAGGGACCACTCATCATAGGATCCATTCAAATAGAAATATTACATCTGAATAATAGTTTTAAAATGTAACAGAGTAATTACCTTATCAATGAAGTACAAAGCTACTGCTCTCTGACGAATTCTCATTTCCTTTGACTTCCAGTCCTCACGATAGTTCTCTCTGATTTTATCTATATATTTAGCAAGTTTTCTTGCAGTTTCGTATTTCTGCCAATCCTTTTCTCCTTTCAACTTGGATGATGGATTCAACATAATGTACTTTGTCTGACCTTGGACATTTTCAGTCCAGGAAGCCAACCAAGTCACCTGTAATGGCGAGAAACACACAATCGT
Organism: Lepisma saccharinum; assembly: GCF_977018435.1. Classification (NCBI taxonomy): domain Eukaryota; kingdom Metazoa; phylum Arthropoda; class Insecta; order Zygentoma; family Lepismatidae; genus Lepisma; species Lepisma saccharinum. The sequence goes on along the minus strand of NC_139255.1, from coordinate 35,936,611 downwards.
AAATTATGCATTGAAATCCTATTGTCAGCTCAGCTTCATCGTGAAACCCACACACACTAATGTTTCTAAAGTATGAACCCAAGTTCTTGCACATGGTTTTTGTGTGGAAAAATGATTTGTGATTAAATAAAAATTACTGATTATCCCATGCATATGGCCACAAATATTTTAAAATGCAGCTCTAATGGATTGATATGGTATAGTTCCAATGATTTCCTTATACAAGGGTTGTTCAAGGAAAAAGTTTCCATTTTTTTTTTTTTTTTTTTTTTTTTTTGAGAAAGTACGAGCCCGATAAATGAAATTAAACTAGCAATATGTTCTTTCATCTTTCCTCTACATTTACACACAATGCAATGTTAGTGCGGGCTACCGTGCATGCGCAGCACGTGATTAGCGTGAGTCCTGCAGTGAGAAATGTGCCCTGGCCTTAAGGAGTAGCGAGTCATGGCGGAACAACATGTTTTGGCGGTGTGGAGTATTGCTCACAGAGTTTTTGAAGAAAGGGGAAACAGTCAATGCTGCACGTTATTGCCAAACACTGGAGAAAGTGAAAAAAGCAATTCGCCGCAAACGTCCTGGACTCCTTTCTGTTGGTGTCATTCTTTTAGATGACAATGCTCGTCCCATTCGGCAGCAATAACACAGAATAAACTTCGAGAAATGAAATGGGAAAGCCCTGACTTGGCCCCGAGAGACTTTGTTTCCTGCACTGAAGTCCCAGCTGCAGAGTCAACGGTTTCACACTGATTTGGAGGTTCAGACAGCCGTGAAAAGTGTTACAGGAAAACCTCGTTAATACGAAGTTCAAGGGACCAAAAAATGTCAACTTCGTATTAAACGACTTCGAGTTATCCAAACTTTTCAAGATGGCGCCTGTTTTCAGGTGTAAATAAAGTAGAGTATAAATTAGCCCCACAAAGGATATTTTATACTTGGTTGTAGCTCAGAAAATAAGCTTTATATGTACTATATAATAATATTGTACGTTTTAAAGGAAGTGTAAAAAATGTTACACAAAATGAGAACACGGAGCTTAACGCCGACACAAAGATTACAAGGAGTCGGTTAACACCATTTATCCTGCCTAGTTATACAACCGGTTATGCACGGGATGCATGTTATGGCAAAAAGTCTTATAAAAAACGGTATTTTCTTTTAATTGTGCAAAGTTGTTGCTCTTCCACGAAATTCTTACAATTTTAGTTCATAAGAAACCCGTTTGCACGGAGACCTACGGAAAAGAAAACACTCGTTTATTGCAAGAAGTGAATCTTGACAGTAGTCACACGCGAGCAAGAGAGGGGAGATAATCGGACAGAATGAATGTTGGATTTTATGTACTAGAACATTGTCCGTTACAGGATTAACTGGTAAGAGAAGATTCTCTTGGGAGAGAACACAACCTTTCCCTGGCACAAAACAAAACAAAAAAATCGGGCCTGTAAATTTCATTCTGGTTCGGCTGTCTAAAACACATCCTAAAAAAAAGTCACGTATTCTTTGCTTCAGTTAACTTCATATTTGCCCCCCCCCCTCCCCTTTTTCAGGGAGCAGTCCAAACTCTTCCTCAACTTGCATTGTAATCCACTCTGAAAAAGTAAACACACAACTTGCGATGTTTGCACCCACTGTGTATCCTAGGACACATTAAACAGTGCCGCACTTGATAATCACACTGGTTTGGATCCCACTTTAAACTGTATATTTAGTCCCGCTTAGTTCAGCAGTATAAAATGAACTAAAAACAAGTTTTAGGAAACTTGTGTATTTTCAGATTAATCGACAATTCATTGTAGGTTTCAGGAGTATTCTGGAGGTCAAACACTCGCTCCGCCAAAACTTTTCCACACAATGAGACAGGCTGGAAGTTAGAGCAGCAGGTGGCAGAAGGGAAATCATCGGCATTTTAAAGATAACGCAGTTGTCGAAGACCGAACATTTATCAGCAGTGTGAAAAATCACATTACCATGCACACCAGTGGCGGATAATGAGCTGTTGTAGGAGAAGGAAGGGGGTCACTTTTCTTTTACTTACCATGCTGTTTTTGTTTGTTTTAAAGAAGGTTTTCAGAACTGTTTGCTTTTTTTTAGACGCCAAAGGAGCCGGTGTGCGAGCAAGAATATTGTGGCCGAAACAATTACCAATGGACCCCCCCCCCCCCCGTTTGCTGATAGATAAAGGGGAGAAGTCATTCAGACAACAAAACACTGTTTTGGCAAATTTTATGACCGGCACAGTTGGGAAATGTATGAAGCGGGAAACTGGAGTTGCAACATACGTAAGATCGATGTCAACTTTGCGGGAAACCTAGATGACAACGCATTAAGTGGGTTGAGGATTTTTAGTTGGCCTATGCGGCTCTGATTATCTGTAACAGTTTCCCTTTTTTTATCAAGTTCTACAGGGCACAAAGAACACGCTTTTAATGAAAGTGGTTACCGGAAGTTGTCTGCTACCAGGCCAAAAGTTGCTTGCTCCGGGGAAATTGCTGTATCTCTAGCTCAGAGCTAGACAGATTGGTGAGACTTCCAGGCGCCACGCGTCTTGTATTTTGGAACATTCGTGCGATCTTATCTCGCATTTCTCATCTGGCACTGGTGAATATTTCCAAGGTGGCGCATTCAGCGGGGAAAGAGCTTGACCTCCCATGCACATTGACAAAGATTGTCAATGTCCAGCGGGCATTTCGGGCTGCTTCCCTCGAGTTGTCAGCAGCTCTTAGGACAAGGAAACATGTCAAGGTCAAGTTAAAATAACGTCCAAGCTCTTTCCACATTCGATCTTCTCTTGTCGACTTACGCAGGTGTCTACTTCGAATTAAGCGAAACCAGTTTTGCGGAAGGGTCTTGTAAACAACTTCGTATTAAAAATTATCCGTATTTCGAGTTATCCGTACTGAAATACATTATAAATCCTATCTTATCGGCTGGGGAATGGGAAGAACTTCGGATTAAAGGGTACTTCGTATTAACCAATATCGTATTAACGAGGTTTTCCTGTATTCGTTTCCTGGACCCCGAATTTTTTGCAGATGGCTTTCAAAAACTTGTGCAAAGATGGGACAAATGCTTGTGCCACCTTGGAAATTATGTTGAAAAGTGAGAAAGGACCATGCTACTTTTTGCAACTTGATTTTTGTCTAACTTAAATACATTTTTTGCAACTTTTTCCTTGAACGGCCCTCATATGTTCCCAGGGAAATGATTTTATTAACTTCTGATTGCGATTCCTTCAGCCCCTGATGTTGATACCTCCCTTTGGGGTGCAAATCCTTTCCACGGCTAAATCTCGAGGGTTATGGGTTCTTTTTATAATTGTGAATCAGAACAGTAAATATCTTCCAATGGAGATAACAAGCATATTATATTCTATAATTTCCTTCACAATACAGAGTTATATTAACATTTTCTCTTTCTATTTATGTATATGGGTATATATTAGGGATGGGCTGATATTTAATTTTGGCCGATACCGATAAAAGTACTGATATAAAATTTACCATACCGATAACCGATATTCTACCGATCAGATATAAAATTAGAAACGGTCCTTGAAGAACCTGAAATGTTACTTGATCTACTTAATGAATGTGTGTTTCGAGGTAACCGCAGTGCAAAAGAAGTTCAATATTTAGACATTTACTTTTTTAGAAAGAAGGGCATGGAGATTATCCATAAAAATTACAACAAAATGGCAGAATTTTGCACTAAATTATAAGATATTTATCAATATATCGGATCGGTAAAATAATCTGTAATTTTACCAATACACTGATATGCCTATATCGGCCGATACCGATAGAGTACCGATTAATCGGTTCCATCCCTAGTGTGTGTGTGTATATATATATATATATATATATGGATAAAAGAAAGGAGGGCCATGAGGGCTAAATAATAGTGACAGATAAAATAAATAAAAGTGACAGAAAAAACACTTCACCTTCGTGAAGGCGTGTCAGATCTTCAGCAGTAGAGAAAAGGTGTAGAACTTGGCAATAGCAACAACGCAAAAGCTTAAAAAAGTGTTGACAGTGCCACATAAAAACGTATGTAGTTCTTTAGCCAGGCTTGTCAAGGTGGTGATGAAGGTGAGGCGTGAGCATGAGGGGCATTACTGGGTGGCCTTGTTCAGGCCAGGGGGTGTGGTTGCACTCATGGATATATATATATATATATATATATCACCTCCTTTCTATACAGTTATATGTGCACAATCTTCGTAATATTCAATGATGTCCAACATTCATCTCATTATATATATTAGTCTTATTTCACTTTATGACCAATCAGCATTGGGCATACATGCCCACACACAAATAACCACAGACCAACCTAAGTACAAGGGCCATCAGGTTAGCATCAGAGAAAGCTTGTGAGAGCTATTTTCCCAGAGACTTATACCCCCCCACCCCCCCAATTAGAATCATGGGTAATGTTTACCAACCAGTTGTTACACTCATGGGAGGGGTAGAAGTGCCTTATTTATAACAATTTTTAGGCTGACAGTAGCCATCTTGAATAACAAAAACCATGTGCTCCAAATCACATGTTTATTAAATCTTTTATCCTTTATTGAAAATCAAAGATAACACTTACCCATAGGTAAAATAATGCCTAATTTACTAAAAGTAAATTCATTTGCAATTATCTGGCATAATTAAGCCAGAAAAGGTGAAAAAACACTTTTGTTTACACTTTTTAAGCAATTGATAACTCTGCTATCTGGTGGGAGAAAGTGGCACTTCTCCCACAGACAAGGAAAGATCTCGGAGGACTCCAGCTGGCCAATGAGAAGCCTTCAAGGCTGTGACGTCACAGAGCAGACTCTCAGATGGCCTATTGTGTTCTGATCTTCCTATTCAAGCTCACTTGCATTCCAGACCCATCTGAGAGCAGGTCACCTGTGAAGTTGCTGGCAGAATCCAGTGTGTTAATGGCCGCCTGTGCCAGCAACAAAGGATGCATAAGGGAAACAGGGATCTAAGGTCCAGTTATAGTAAACACTGGCCTAAGTGTGTGCGACCAAGTGGGATATTGTGTCCAAAACAGCATTTAATGATCCCAGTGAAAATTTCAGCAATATAGCGAGTTTTTGTGTCCCTCATCCAAAGCGGAAATCCAGACCACATGGTCAGCAGAACTGACGCCATAACAGTATCCATAGATATCAGCTAATATCCAAGTTGTTCTCAGCCATCCATGCAAGAAAAGCCAGGCAAACTCATCCATCACTCCCCGAAAGCCTTTACTACACCAAGGAAGCATTGAATCTCCAATTTTTAGTGTTGTGTACCCCAAAATTACCCATGTGTCGGAATGTGGCTATGAAGGGTGAAATAGTGTGTGTGTGGCCCCAGGTATGAAAATTATAATGTGAAAACGGCTGGTATGTAAGTACAGAATCTTTGGTATATCTTTTTTGTGTGTTATGTACAGTGAAATGCTAGTGTTTGGTGGTAGCTATGCCACAAGCGGTGTATTTTATGAATAAATATGTCATTCAAAGGTGTCTGACCTTCTATCATTGAAGTGAATCATAAGCCTACCAAGGCCTCCTCTGGTTACTGCTTATTAAATTTAGGCTAAAGTTCGTCTGTTGCTTAACAGGTATCTCTAGGGATACCTGTTATTATACGAAACTCCACAAGTGGAATAGGGTCTGCGTGTGGCCGCGTAAAGCGTGGCTCTCTTTTGTTTTTGCTGTTTTTGATATATTATATACTTAAAGTCAAACTTTAAAATAAACTCAAATCAACTTAAACACCATTTCCTCCCCTCTTAACTTCGCTAATCATTTGTATTCGTTGATCCTTCCCTCTCCATACGGATGGACTTCCTTCAATGGAATGTACTGGTCTGCTTCCTTCCTTCAATGGAATGGACTGGGCTTCTTCCATCCTTCAATGGAATGGACTGGGCTTCTTCCTTCCTTCAATGGAATGGACTGGGCTTCTTCCTTCCTTCAATGGAATGGACTGGGCTTCTTCCTTCTTTCAATGGAATGGACTGGGCTTCCATCCTTCAATGGAATGGACTGGCCTTCCTTCCTTCAATGGAATGGACTGGCCTTCCTTCCTTCAATGGAATGGACTGGCCTTCCTTCCTTCAATGGAATGGACTGGCCTTGCATACTGGAATGGACTGGGCTTCCTTCCTTCACTGGTATGTACTTGTATGCATGTGGATCCTTCGGCTTACTTATTGATATGTCCTCATACATGCTATTCCTTGCTTTACTTAGCTCTAAAGGCTGTATTCTATAGTCTATCCTTGACCTCTAACTTTTGTATTCTGCGTTACAAGCAAGTCCAAATTTGGCGGCTTTACTTTTGAATACACCTGACCTTTAGCATCTAGATTTCACTGAACTAGCGTTTTCCAACCTATGGGGCGTTCGCTGAAACATGCCACATGAAATAAAGTTTTTGATTTGTTTCAAGTTCTGTTTGTACTTAAGTAGACTAATTGGGACTGGGTATACAGCTTAAAGTGGGATACTGAGCCATGTGCCTTCACCAGGGAACAAATCTATGGCACCTTCATATAAGGTGACAAGTACCAACTTCTGTGCTGTTGATTGATGATGGATGGAATTGATTTATTTTACCTTGCTTTTCTGCCACTTTTGGCTAATTGTGAAAATAAGGATGAAAGGATAATCACAAGTACACAAGGAGAGCACACAACACAAATTCCACAGAGGATTATACTGGTTGAGAGACAGTACATAGTCGGTCCCACAGAGGATTATACTGGTTGAGAGACAGTACATAGTCGGTCCCACAGAGGAATATACTGGTTGAGAGACTACATAGTCGGTCCCACAAGGAATTTTACTGGTTGAGAGACAGTACATAGTCGGTCCCACAGAGGATTTTACTGGTTGAGAGAGAGTACATAGTCAGTCCGACAGAGCATTATACTGGTTGAGAGAGTACATAGTCGGTCCCACAAGGAATTTTACTGGTTGAGAGACAGTACATAGTCGGTCCCACAGAGAATTATCCTGGTTGAGAGACAGTACATAGTTGGTCCCACAGAGGATTATACTGGGAGACAGTACATCGTCGGTTCCACGCAGGATTTTACTGGTTGAGACACACTACATAGTCGGTCCCACAGACGATTTTACTGGTTGAGAGAGAGTACATAGTCGGTCCCACAGAGGATTTACTGGTTGAGAGACAGTACATAATCGGTCCCACAGAGGATTATACTGGTTGAGAGACAGTACATAGTCGGACACCAGAGTCTTACCAGTCTACAAAATGCAGTCCAGGGTGTAATATGTGGAAGAGAGCTTGACATTTGTGTGCCTTTCGGGAGGCTGCATATGTCAAGATCATGTATATATATATATTATTTGGAGCACATACATGGTATTATAGTACATTTGAAATTATATTCTGATCAACTTAGAATCTCTGTAACAATCAAGTGTCAGTAGACATGCACTTTTCATTTAGCTGTAAACATGAAACACGAGATAACACACTGGAATATCCAGTTTAGATGTTGCAAAATAATGCAAATTTACATGTAATAATAATAATAATAATCCTTAGCGCGACAGCCCATGAAGGGCCTTGGCTTACCTACCGACTGCCGGTCTCCCTCCCACACTTTCTCTCGTCACCTCTAAGCGTGGAGATCTTCAACCAGTATTGGAATAGTCGGGGGGTCAGCCCGACGTATCCCCAGCCGTTATAGTAGGTCGTCTCGACCGGATTACGCTCACTCACTCGGAGCTCCCCAATTTCCTCACGATGGTGGGTTGCCACCGGCCCTATACGCAGGCCGAATAAATTCCGACCAGAGCCGGATTCGAACCTACGCCGTCCCGCAGCGAACGATCTCAAGACGAGTGAACGCCTTAACCTGCTCGACTACGGAGGAGGACAATTTACATGTAATAATGTAAAATAAACTTGAAATGTATTTGCAAACACAACACTTTCCTGTATCTGGCTTACCCTGTAAGCTATGCATTGATTCAGCATAACGTAGTGGAATTTAAAATAGGCTTATTTGAAAAGAATAAAATTTGTAATATCCAAAACGTTTCACATGGGCAACGGAAGGTAAAAATTATAAATATGTCTATTAGAATGGAATTTTCAATTTGTACATACAGGCTCAAGTTTCTACATCAATTTTGAGACTTTTACCATTACACACAAATGTCCTTTAAAATACTGAATTTGAAATGAAAATTCAGTGTTCTTGCACAAAATTTTTAAAATTTACCAAATGGATGGGTATCAGAATGTTGATATCAGTACAGCTCATGGTTTCAAAAGATATTATCAGTGGCTGCAATGAACATGCTTTCTGTTAGCTACAGTTAATGTATCAAAGTAACAAACTAAAAAAGATGTTCTTACATTGTTATCATGCCTCACTTCCTTCCATTTGTGTCCTTCTGGTGGCTGAGGAGCAGGGGAATTTTTGCTGCAGTTGATTATCACATCTTCTGGATTCACTCGTTTCTTCAGTTTTCCCATCTTGGGATGCTCACCTCGTCCACGGAACAAGCCTGGAGGTTCTATTCTGAAGTTACCAATTTTTTCTTTATGCCCATCAATAACACAAAAACCATACTCCTTTGTGATTTCTTCATTTTGTTCTTTGATTTTCTGCAAGCAAAAAAAAAAATTAAATTGTTATAAAAATGTTCATGCAATGAGATGTAAGTTTACATGGCTCATGGTACTGGACATTTTGTAAAAATATTTATATATATATATATATATATATATATATATATATATATATATATATATATATATATATATATATATATATATATATATATCTCTTCGAAGCTTTAACTTAACTAAAACAATATTTTTAGTTTCACTACAGAGATTTCTTGATCATATGAAAAAGTATGTACATGAATTTTACAACCTATGATCCTGCAGGAACCTTCCTCAATGCATTCATCATTCACCACAAGTTTTGTTCAGAGTTGGGATGTACAACATAATTTGCACTGATTGATATACAGTATTGTTACGTGAACAATTGACTTATAAACAATCCTCAAAATACAAAAATATGCATGTGTGTACCTGCATAACACAAATCACTTTTAAATATGAAATTAAATATTATTGTTCCTCATGTATCGTTGTCTATGGAAACTTGATTTCATTAACAATTCCAAAATAATAATTCTGTTCAGGAAAGTTTTCTTTGCATCTTAGTAGCAGACTGCACTTAGTGGTCCACTCGCAATCTCACCACTGAAGGTGTGTGGTTCAAGTAATGTCTTGAGCAACGTACACATGATGTGGATGAAATGCCAGCATGCTTTTGGGGTGCTTACAGCTTTCTATTGTATATTTTTTCAACTGTGAAGGTAACAGTAAACAAGAATAAATTCATAGGAGATTCACATACAAAAACCTAACAAAACTATACACAAAGTTTATGCACAAACATCAATAGACGAGAGAGAAATATGTTATTAATTTAATGAAAATTTGGGGTACAGCCAGAAATTGAACCAGGATGTTTAGCAAGTTAACCTTAAATTTCACTGGGTCTTTGGCATTCTGTGAACTATAAAGTCAATGTATGGCCATTGATTTTCACAACTTAAACCACCATGCAAGTTTGTAATACAGCCATAGCTTGGCAGAGTATGGCCATGGAATGCCAAAGAAACAGGTTTGATCCCTGATTGAGCAACTATTTGCAGTACAATATAAATGTTTAAGGGAAACAAGTTTGATTATTTGGATTTTTTCTTATTTTTCATCTCTCTTCTGCCTGTTTGGGTTGATTGCAAAGGTGAGGATCAAAATTAGCTGGAATTGGTTAAGAAACACCTAAGCCCACATCTGATCTTGACAGAATGGTTTCACAGAACCTTTGTGACAAGACTGTGAATTGATGACTGGCACACACTTTGCAAGAGAGGCAGCTGTGTGTGTATGTTCGCATGCATGTTCTCAACTAACCTTCTTTTCCTCTTTACTCATCTGCTTCCTCTCCTCAGACTTCTGCTGGAAATAGCTGTGCATATGAGTAAAATTGCATTTTGAGAGATCTTTAATAATTTCTTGTTCTTTTGATGTCATGCACTTCTTCCAATCCTTGAAGAAATTGGTATTGAAGGCTTCTTTTGTTGTATAATCATGATCCAACATCCTGGCATAAAAAGTTGCCACTTCTTCAGCTGATTCTGACAACTTCATTTCCTTACCTGTAAAATTGGGAATGTACATGCTAAAGACAGACTCCAACTTGAAAGTAATAAAAATATTTCTGCACATCTTGATGCACATAATAATTATTTTTATTACTGTGAAATATAACACACAACACATTTACATTTTCCTCCAATCTGGGCTCCCAAAGTTCCAAGTTACATCCAAGGCAGGGAATACAGAGGATCATAATGTGACCTCAACTAAAAATTTACAAATCATCTTAGCTTTGCAAATAAAAAGGTACCAGTATCCATTTTATATTCAAAATTTTAACAGATACCCATGAAGTGTACATAAATTTTTTTACCTACAACTGGATATTCTATCAATCTGACATACAAAACTTTACATTAATGGTTCATTCACCTCCATAATTAATGTATGTAATGCCCTCCAATGCAACACTCACTTCTTGAAGCTTCATAAGGAACAAACAAGGGGTTCAGAGCACACGTGTGTTAATTCCATGCAAAACAGTTTTCAGAAAAAGGCACATTTAGATAACTTAGTACTACGTTTAGCTGTTCGAGCACGAACAAAGTGGTGCCTCTATAAGGTAGAATTTGAAACTTAGGAGATACTCACTTCTAGCACTGAAATGTTGATACATCACAGTTCTAAGTTACACATGTACCTCAAATGATGATGTGAACATTGCAAGTTCCAAAAACATTGTAAGCTTCCGAGAGCTTATGTCACTCATTTTCATGAACTCAAAACTTGGAATTTTCCCATAACTAACATCATGTCATATTTCCAATTATACACAAATGCAAAATAAGTGTATGCAATTTTTTGTGGAGATGTAATATGAAATTTTTATCAATAGTACCAGAGTGAAAACTATCTGGGGAATGCAACTCAAAAACTTAAAATAAAATCTGAGAAGGCATACAAGCATTTTGTTGCATTTGGGGTAAGAAAATGTGTAATGCAGGAAGCATATAATCAGGGTTCCACTGCATCCCTTACTGTTATACATTATGCAAACAAAACTTACCATCATAATAAAATTTGACATTATCAGGAAGCTTTTCATATCCAGGGGCAAAAACTGGTCCCTTGTGCTCCAAGTATGTCCACTTAACACCATCGTCCCTCTTCTCTTCCTCCCACCTATAAGAAAAAGCATCATTGTAAGAAAAAGACATTACATAATTTATGAAATATTGCATGTACAAAACCAAATACTGTGATGCATAAATTATCAACGACTACTGTGATGACACAAAACTAAAGCATACATCCAGTTTTTCTATGACATTGGTGAATTTGAAGGTTAGATAATCCCTTGCACTTGTGTTAGAATATCTGTTGCAAAGATACCAAGTGAGGGAGAAAAACATCAGTATGGTTAAACGTATTTTGTGGAGGAAAAAAAATCGTAAAAAACAAACAATACCTACATTATATCTACATTCTGTAGGTATGTGGAGCAAGATAATCTGTTCTAAACAAATTACCCACTGTTCCAGATGGAGTTTTGAAGCACTATTGATTTCACCACATTTCTAGAAGCTTCCTCAGACACATTGTAGGTGGCACGATTCTATCTAATCACACTTTAAACTTTACTTGGATCAATGAATAAGTGGTTTAGAATAAACAATAACTAAGAAAATCAGCTAACTATTCTCTAACGTTATTGCCCCTACATAGTATATATATTCCCCTATCAGTATCTTCAGTGCAAACACAAATAAAACCACAGTTATTGACTCAAAATACTGGCAACAAAATTTTTGTTCCAATTAATTTAAAAAAATCTACATTTCAATAAAAAATAATAATAACAATTACCATTTCCAGACTTCCTGTTCTTCTTCTTCCTTCTTTCTCTTCCTTGGGCTTTCCACTGGGTTTGTTTGATTCTTCACTTTCGGTTTCTCCTTTTTCACAGCCTTCTTGACCTGAAACAGAATTATCACATGTTTATACGCTCCACTAGTCTTGATCACAAACTGCAAAAAATACATATTTCTGGAACTTTCCTGGATTTCAAACTAAACTTCATTCCACTGAAGACTTTAATCCAATATTCCAATCTTGTATTTAGTGCCCCTATACATTTACATAATATCGGAACAAGGATGGAACATTAAAATGTACACTATTTTATCTTAATAGAAAATATTGGGTCCTATCTGCTCACATAAGACAATGATGCAAGGTGCACTAGAGTTGAAGGACTCTCAGTCTCTCATTTCTTGAAATGTGCAAATTTATCAGGAAAACACATTGGAAGCAAACTTCTTGTACTGAAGAACGAAAGATTCTTGTTAAATTTCTGGTAACAAGATAAAAAACTAACAAATATTCTGGCAATATGAACTTTGTTCTTAAGTGCAATTGCTGCACAAATAGGCTAATTAGAACTTTAACTGCAGTTTTGTATTTGTACTTTTATTCCTCTACATCCCTTTTCTGCCACTTTCTGGCTATCATGATGGGGGATGTGATGACAGGATACTCACAAAGAACATCCATACCCAGGCTGAGATTCCAAGCCAGGTACATCAATGATCAACCACTTAACATGTTCAGCTACAGAGCCACATCACCTTTTTAAATGTGATGTGATCACAACCAAACTCCAGCTGCCTTTACCCCCCAGAACCCATTGATTTGAGGCTGGGTGAGTTCCACATCTGCTTTATGCAGGGACAAGACAGGAAAAATTCTGACCTTAGATCACCCACCCCAAGATTCGAACCTGGGTCTTCTGCATGGCAGTCAACCAGCCTGTCTACTTTTTTTTACGTAATAAAAGTAATACTGATAACCAGTAGTATCCCCCCCTTTTCTCTATATTTTCTCAATTTTCTGTATTTTCTCTGTATCATCATTGGGACAAACATCCACGTCTGAACCAGGATTCGAATCTGGGACCCCTGGCATTGCAGCGTGCTGCGCTAACCCCTCTGGCACGGAGGTTGACTAAACCACCACAGCTATGAAGCAACAGTATAGTATTGCAATGGACAGCACACATCTATTAACTGTTACGTCATCCAGCAAGAGTAAAATCAAACTGTTGATCAAATTTTTAGAACATAGTATTTTGGATAATTTTATCATTTGCCCCGCACTGTGGCTGTGCGGTCATGGGACGCATGCAGGTTTGAGTCTCCTTGGGGAAAGGTAACAGTTTTCTCCTGAGATTTCGGCCTGTGTATGAGACTGGTAAACACTCACAATCATCATTAAATTGGGTAGCTAAGAATGAGTAGCATAACCCGGTTATGAAAACCTACAACAACGACTGGGGGTTTGTCGTGCTGACCACATATCATCCCGTAATTGGTTGTATGATCTCCCACCTCAGAGTAGGATAAGGTGGAATTGCGGCCGGCAGTCGGTAGGTAGGCCTGGGCCCTCAACGGTCTGCGGCACGGGTTATGTATCCTTTTAGTTTAATCATTTCAAGGTGTCAGACCTTCACTGTCAATTCTTAACTATGTTAACAGAAAATATTAAATAGTCTTTGATTCAGTGAACTAAAACAATACAAATTGAATGTTCCAATATATTACACTATCAGGGAAAAATGTATTTCATTTTTAAAATATGTATATTTATAAACATAACATGAAAAAACCAATAAAACCCAGTTTTGCCACAGTTTATTTGGGTTCTATCTGGAAAAAAAAACAACGAAAAAACCCACCCAGGCAAAATGCCACCCCTAGTGTAAAGAGCCGGTTGTAAAGGAACCTGCACAGGACAAATAAGACATTAAAAAGGTAAGCCTAGCCTATGAACTTCCTCACAAACAGTGTAGGCTCTTCTCAAAAGCTAAAAACATGTGTTACAACACTGTCATCTCCCAACATGAATGATAACAGTTGGGAAGATTAAAAGTCTGCCTGAGGAAGGTAAAATTGCACGTTCAATAAGGAAATGCCAAACACTTAAAATAACAGCCCTTGCAGCAAGTGGCTATCGGTGTTAAAGCAGAATTAAAATGATTTCTTCTCGACGGGAGAGGCAGTTTGAGTAACACTAATGCACCAATGGTGTGGTTGAGATCACGAAGCTTGTTCTAGAGTCGTTTTCACGTTCAGAAGACACAATGGGCTCTTATGGCCAATGCTTTTCTTATGGGAAATACAAGCGCGCTGTTGTCAAATTTCTGGATTTACAAATTTAGCTTAAGTAAAATCAGTACCTGCAGTTTTGCAGGAAATTTTTGTAGAGAATACGATGGTGAACACAAAAAACTGGTAACTTGCTTACATAATTTTAGATAAATTAAAAACGCAAATTTTCTGTGAAAACAGAATTTTTACATTGTTTTCATTCCTAACGTTGAAACATGCCGTAAAATTGAAGCTTTCATTATGAAAAAAATTGACATTGTTTTTTAATTGTCGTAGGTGATGGTGGTACTCAGAATTTATCAATACTTTAAAGCATATTCGCATTAAAAAATATTCAAATAAAGTATATGTGGAGATTTTTTATATTCGTGCAGTAGAAAATGTCGTCGCTGGCCATTTTTTGTTCTGTAATTCCAAGTAAAAACTTCCAGCGACAAAGTTGTGGAGAAAATAATGAAATTATTTTTTATAACCACTCAAAGGTTCCCAGGAATATTACTTCCATGCATTTGGAGTTTCTTTTTAACCCGAACCGCGCGCGAAGTAAGGAGACGTTGTCTGGCCATCTTGAGCTGACTCACCGCAGCATTCCGGCTAATCACCACCAAGTTTTCGAGTTATTTTATTTCCATTCAGTAAACATATGAACTTCATGCTGTTTGTTATAATAGAATTGAAATTACTTAAATTTAATAATTGACAATTATTTCCAATGCTGTTGTTGTGATCAACATTAGTGCGGTCGCAAATACACGTTGTTTTCCTTTACATTACTGTCGACATTAATACTGAAATGAAGATCACCTTTCAGTTTCCAACGTACACATAAATTCATACACACCATATTAACCCTTGAAAGGCTTTCCAACACGTGACAAAATATGGGGCTTCAAGATAGAAATATGACATGCCTTGCTTGAGTCATTCACGTCTTATCAGTTCACGTGGGCCATAACTCATTTGTTTGTTTGGGTTGCAACTTAATCTAACCCATGTGCCAGGTTCCCCTTACTTGAGTGAGAGATCTGCTTTGGTCTGCTTAGACTTTTTCCCTCTCCCGAAAAAGTGTTTTCAGTTGTGTGAGCTCTCAGTGATTTTTAAGTGATTTCTGAAGTGTCATATTCGTGCATTACACTCGCGTGTGTAGTGATCACAATGAATCATAGTAAAAAGGGTAACTGTAACGTTCACAGTATAATATTAATAATTACATATAATTATCATTATATATACAAAATATGTAACACCTTCATTGTGAAGGAAGGTCATCATTTCCCGGCGACATGAGTTAGCGCTGTATTGGCAACACTGTGCGGTTTCTCCATAAGCGCCGTTGTCTCTTCTGAACGTGAAAACGACTCTAGCACTTATCCTAAGAAGACAGCCATTTGGAAAAGTTCTGTTTCATCTAAATAAGGCTCTAAACATTTACCTACCCTTTTTCTGGAGAATTTGCAACCTACCAGTGATAAAACATATGTAAGTAAACCAAATATCTAACTGTAATGTCTTAATTATTTGTAGAGAACGCAAAGTCTAGGAATGTTCTGTTTCTGGCTGAAAAATTATGGAGACCTCCTACTTGGGACCCAAAAATCTCGGCTGCATAATGCTAACTCAATATACAATCAAAAGTGCTAGTGCATACAGGCAGGAACACAGTACAAAAATTAATAAGGTGGAAACAACGTAAGTGTTTGTTGTGTGGGAAAATCAAGTCTACTCACACTGGACATCTGTAAATGCACTTTTCTGAGAAAATCCACACTTCAGTCACAGAAAACTTACGGGTTTGAAATCCTCCTCGTCGTCCGAAGTCTTCTTCCTCTTCTTTGCAGCTGGTTTCTTAATTTTCTTTCGTGCTGACAGAGGAATGTCATCATCATCATCAGATTCTATTCTCTCTCGCTTTACTTTTGTTGCTGTTGACCTCTGAGCCTACAAGAATGAAAATGAATGATTATGGGATTCAATGAAAACAATTAAAAATTTACAGATAAATTGTTCACTCTTTCTCACACTCAACAATAAGGCAAGGTGAACTGTTCAACTTGTATGAATAATTTATATGGAGGACAGATTTATTTATTACACCACTTTCATCCTGGCATTAAAAATTACACAGCATTACATTGCATCTACTAGGAGAATATTTATTTACTAGCTACTTAAATTCCAAACACAATATTTAGCTATTTTATACTCAAATTCATGAAGAGAAAAAATATGTATGGAAAACTGATTTACAAAATATTTTATACAACTTTCTAAAGCATGCCTGATTTGCGAAAATACCATTTGGTTTGATATGATTATTTACATTCACTGGGTAATCTATGGAATAGGGCCAAAGAATGATGTAAAATCTTGGTTTTGGGGTATTCAGATAGTGTGTGATTGATTGCTCTCAGAACTGAATTTCCTAGAGGTGGTACTCATTTCTTATATTAACATCGGTTAGCTTATACAGGGATATGTAAGTTCATGGCTCTTGTTAGGAATTTGGTGGCAAACAATAGCAACACAGTTTAGTGTAGCTAGCTAGATAGGAGGTACATGCCATGGCAGAACAATTTGCCATTTTTAGAAGAAATACAAGATTTGTAGAATGACCGAAATGTTCATTGCTATAAAATGATATCAAATGTAGCATAAGCATGGAATGTGGTCAGAAAATGGAAGTTTTGCATGAGCTATAACATCAAGGTCCTTTTGTGCAGCAACTTTTTGAATGTGATTATCTTGTGTTTCTCTTTTAAAGAGATTGTTAGCATATTACATTAATCAAATGGACTACGTAACCTCAATGCGAGTTGTACATTTCCCCTTGTATCATATTCTCTTACACACACACAAACCATGCAATATGAAATTGAACAAACAGGCAACTGTTCTTAGGTAAACAACCATCTCTATTACCTACATCCTTCATGATACACTAGGATCAGAAGTACAAATAAAAAAAGAGAACATATCACTGGACACACGAATGCATGCACATAGAAAAAAAAAAACATTTATACACCACAATTACACATGAATATCAACTAACACATACCCCTTTGCATGAATATCCTTTAACAGAAGCTGACTGCAATTTGTAAAAATATTCCATTATATTTATATATAGGAGCTAAACAATTTCACATTAAATATGGATACGGCTTAAATTTTACTATGCATATATTTGTTCCAAAATGTTAAGCTCCATATCCGAGTAGCAGTTATTGTATCATAATATACCTTTACCAAATTTTGAAAATATTATCAAGTCATTATACACAATGTGCAAAAAACCAGGGCTTAGCTAATACCACTTCAAATTGATTCTTGATTTCTGATGGATACTTGAAATAATTGCAACGACTAAACTTATAATTTGTAATATGTAAGTCTTTTACTGGAACCATTCCATAGCAATTTACCTAGTATTGATTTAAAATATTCATTATTTCTTGTGAGTAAGTAGAGTTGAGTTCCCTGTGCACATAGCACCATGACATGAAGGCACATTTGAGGGATGTGGGAGTAGGGCCCCACACATTCTCAAACTCGGCAGCCTTGGAGGTAACGTAATCAGCAACATGCTCCATCTGCTTTACTCCCAAAGGCTTGCCCTCAGGTACCCATTAGTCTGAGGCTGGGTGAACACCGGAGGGACAATGCCGGAAAAATTCCAACCTTAGAGCACCCACACTGGGAATCGAACCTGGGTCTCCAGCGTGGCAGTCAGACGCCCTACCGACTACACCACTGCGGCTCCTTCTTTCTTGTGAGACAATTGTTTAATCACAAAGTCAATTTCTCTAAACAATATTCTTGCAAAAATAAAGAAATTTTCTGCATTTTGCCTAATTTCTAGTACAAAGTACATTTAATTCTGCGAAAGTGTGGCATGGCATTTTGTGCACTCTGTGGGAAACGTAGGTTGCAGGTCTGGTGATTAAAATCAAACCAATATTTTTCAATACTGATACTCCTGGTATCAGCCAACACCACAGCTCAGTCCTACACAGAAGCCCTCTGCTATGTTACTAGTGGAAAATTACTACAAACGTAGTCAGGCAAATGAATCAGCAACCGTACTATCATTGAAAACATTGAGACAAGGAACACACGTCAAAATATGATTTTATGTGCTACATTGCACTTGTTAATTCATTTCTTGACTCTGTTGGAAAGAAACATTCGAGGGGTTTCAGCTCTTCTCCTTCAACTTGGACAATATTGTATTGTACCCTTGTTATTTTACATTGCTTTTGTCACTTTTGGCTAATTGCAATGATGAGGATGAGTGGTGATTAGATGAAGGCAAACTCACAAATAAACACCGATAAAATTCGAAGCTCAGGCTGGTACTCAAGCCCAGGAACTTCAGCAGCAAGATCAAAAGCTGACTACTGCACTTAACCACTGAGTTAGCTAATTGGACAATAATTTGGTAAATTGATTCTCATGAAGAACTATCTCAAAAAGAAAATACAGTAGCAACTTGGCAATGGTAGTGAAACTCTATGCAATAGTATACGATTTCAAAAAACTTGCGTATAAGTAATGAATGACTACACTTCAACGTTGGAAAAATAAATACTATCATATTTACGCGTGTATAATTCACACCCTGGTTTTTGATGGGGAAAAGTGACAAACAATTATATCTCGTATATAATGCGCAGTATAATCCAGTTTCAAGAAATGGCTTTCTTAGTTGTAGATCGTAAAGCTATTGTTATGCTGATCAAGAGTGAATCACCCGTTGCTATGTGGACCAAGAGGAGAAGAATATCACTTGTGTATGCAATGAGTACCAACCCACAACACCTCCCACCTTTTTCCTCCACTGTGTTTAGCATTCCAAAGCTTTCCCTCTTTAACCACCATATTTATTCTGTAATAGTAGACAGAGATATCAAAATTACGTTATGGATTCCCAGTGCTTGGGAAGTTATTTTCTATTATTTCTTGCCCAACAAATACTGCTGATACACATCCCATGTGACGGGAGGTGCATTCTCGAATTCCGCCAGAATGTGCCATGTGCCTCCTATTCTTGGTGTCGCAGAACACAACATAACATTACATTACATTAGATTACAAAGTAAAAAATCATGGGAAATGGCCTTCAAACTTTTATACATGGTTTTCCTCACTCCTTCTTTACTTTTTCTAAAAAACTTCAAAATATATACTTTTTCTGTGACTAACATAACATTTATACGAGGCACATTCAGGACCCTCAAACTAGAAGTTAGCAGTACAAGATTTCTTCCATTAAGGCATTTACACACTCCATATATATATTATTATTTGGCCAGTAATATATTTTAATTATTACTTTATTTCTCATTATCTTTTTCTTCATCCAAAGTACCATAAAAATCAGAACATTCCTTCACTTTGTGATGAAGTTATATCAACCGCATTTCACATTAGTGTCACTATCTTGTGTGTGATACTGTTACCATATACAAAAACTGTAGGATTTACGCTTTAAAATGATATATAACATGATAGGGTTTCGTAAACATGAAAAATCAATGCAAGTGCCACAAAATCATGGAATAACCCTGTATGGTTTCAGGTTGGCTGTCCCGAATTATTCCGTGCATAATACGCACCACAGTTTTGGGAGAAAAATTTTAGAAAAAAAAAGTGTGCATTATACATGAGTAAATACGGTATTTCCACGATTTCCCTGTGTCAAAAATAAAAGTTTTCTATTTTCATGTAAACATTAACTGAACATATGCATACTGTTAATCAGTACACTATCAGTATAGACCAATGTAGGCATATCAGTGTATCAGTAAAATTATCGATAATTTTATCAATTTGATATATCTGTTCTGTGATTTTGTTATAATTTTTATGGATATAAACATATAATCTGCATTCCCTACTAAATGTCTAAATATGCAACTTCGTTGAATTGAAGTCATCTTTCAACATACACTTATCAAGGAGACAATGAACCAATCAGGTTCCTCAAGGACCGTTTGGAATTTTATGTTGGATCAGTAGAATATCGGTTATCGGCATCCCCCAACATTTCATATTGGTCTATCCCTCCACCCCCACACACACACACACACTATTTTAAAATTTCACTTGGATTTACATTACCTTCTAATTACAAATACGTATGTATGCCATGATAGATGTAACATTATCCTACTTCACCTAAAAGTCCAATATATTTAAATATACGCACCAATGGAAGATCATCCTCACTTTCTGGATCAGTCTTCACAGATTGGCTTGAATTGTGAATGGAATTATAGCTGTCACAAGTGAAAGGATCTTGTGGTTCATGCTTTATTCTCTGTGGAGAAATTGATTCATGCTTTATTCTCTGTGGAGAAATTGATTCATGCTTTATTCTCTGTGGAGAAATTGATTCTGGTTTCATATATGCTGATTGATTATACACTACTTCTTGTTTTACAACCACCTCATCTTTCTCCACTTTTGGCTCCTTCAACTTTTCTTCTTTGTGTTTTGAATCCTGAAAAGAAAAAAGAAAAATATTTTCCTACTACTCTTTGAATTTTCATGTTCAAGTTGAAGAAAACTATAAAATTCAATAAATTTGCAATTATCTCATAGTTGAATGATACCAGAGGAAAATTTGAAATTCATTTTCTGACATAAAATAAAAACTAATTCAAATTAAAAATTCCTTTTAACATATTGCATATAATAATATTTTCCTATGTTTTACATAAGACTCACAAACAATAGTCGTTTGTAAAAATTAGGGATGGGACCGATTAATCGGTACTCCATCGGTAGGGGGCATGCATATTTCGTTTTTGACGAAAAAACGAAATTTGAAAAAACACATTGTAGTGTTAATTTTTCATGTTTTTGAAAGGTGTGAGGTGCATTTTGTGACCATGTTTTGTCACGAAATAATGCGAAATTAACTTCAAAAAGCGAAATTAACTCTTAAACACGAAATTTACCATTTATATACCGACGCGACACTTTCTGAAGTCTGAAGTATCCAGTGAGTTATGCAATTCCCGAAAATAGATTAATTCTGCTGTTAATATTGGAGAAGAAAAAATGGACTCCTTTACGCAGAAATAAACTTAATACTCTTATAACTACATAAATGTGCTATTAGAAGTGAAATGTTAATTCTGTGGAATAAGTGTAGTTTTTAAATCAAATTTAGGATTATATTCACAATTTTAAAACCAAAATGTCTTTTTATATACCACTTTTCATCCAATTTTTCACCGCTATAACACCGATATTTCATTTTATTTACCGCTTTTGAACCCGAAATTGACTCAGTTTTTGTACCGAAATTTTGCTTTTTTATTTACCAAAAAGATGTGCCTCTATCTATCGGTATCGGCCGATATAGGCATGTTGGTGTATCGGTTTATCGGTAAAATTACCGATTATTTTACCGATCCGATATATCGATTATTTTCTGATAATTTAGAGCAAAATTCTGCCATTTTGTTGTAATTTTTATGGATAATATACATACCCTACTTTCTAAATAAGTAAATGTCTAAATATGCAATTTCTCTTGCACTGCAGTCACCTTGAAACACACATTTATTAAAGAGGTCAGTGAACCTTTCAGGTTCTTCAAGGACTATTTCTAATTTTATATCGGATCGGTAAATTTTATATCGGTAATTTATCGGTATCGGCCAAATTTTCATATCGGCCCATCCCTAGTAAAAAGTTAAGGTCTACCCTGGGCTTGCAATTACACTGGATCCAAACGAGTGTATTAGCATGTGGTTCCAGTCGGATAATGCATCAGAAATGTTATTCATGTTGAGGGGAATAAACAACGCTGTTGATAATGTAAGACATAAGCGAGTTACTAAAGATATATCCACGAAATGTTATGATAAAGTGGCTAGATGATCAGGATCTGTTACTTTAACAACAATGTTTAGGCAAATCTATTTGTGAAAAAAAAGTAAAGGTATGCCTACACCAGACATATTAAGCACTTAAAAAAACAATGTTAAAAAATAATGGGCTTGAATTTTGCACAAAACATCACAAAATGCTCATTTCCAGCTGCTTCATTGTTGCCAATCTTTTACGTTATGAATAAAATTTCTAAATAATTGTCAGAAATCTGGCATCCTAATTAGGTAATTGATCCAATAATTCTTCACAAAAATGAAAACTGAGTTGTTTTGACTTAAGTCTGCCTTGCATGAGCATGCTACTAAGTTCCGTTACAAGTGTCAGTTCCACACAAGGCTATAACACAATTCCAATTAATTTTGTCAAATAAAATTTCCTGAATTTTCCAGTTTTTCAGGCAATTTTACAATACATTTCAAAAGTTCTAAATTTCTTTCAAGAGCTTGTTCAACAGTGAAATAAATTAACAAGAATGCACTATAGAAGATAGTTCCAGAAGAAAGTGGAATTTATTTTAATTTCCAAATTCTAGCAACTACAAAAAGCACTGAAGTTCCTGGACTTTTCCAGGTTTTTGGACGTATTTTCAAAATTTCTATACTTTCACAGAATCTTTTCACTCAGAGGTTGATTTCCAAGCGTTCTCATGTCAGTGAAACCCTGTATAACTCTAAATAATCACCTTCATTTCACTTCATAACAAATGATTCAAGGTACTCACTCATCTAAGCATTACGGTTAGGACCAAACCCATACTGATGCCGATACCACTGGAATCAGTATCAGAAAAAATCATTTTGATTTTATTTACCGATACCAGCCAATACTTTTCTGGCAATTTGATCTGTCACGTGACACCTTGTAGTCAAATTATCCTGGAAATTATGCAAAACTCAAAGTTCCCATTTATTTGGAATCAATAACGTGTGAAAAAACTATTTTGTGATTGCAAAACAGGTATTTTAACATTCTGATGTAATTCTTCAGAATTTTGAAACAAAACTTTTGGGAAATTGATGTTCATAATTACAGTGGAATACTCCCATACTAATATTAATGAATATTAACTGTTACAATTTGTAAGCATCTGTACCTGTAGTGGTGGAGATAGGTAAGGCTGAACCTTAATTACGATACTTGTTGAAACACCACGAAACACACAAAAAGCATAATAAAAAACACTAAGAATTTGTCCAAGCTTTTGATTCCATCTCGGAATCATAATCATGGCTGGTCGAGACACGGTGAAGGGGTTCCACTGGTGTTATTCGCTGTGACTGCCGGAAGATGTTGTTGCGGTCTTGTAGTGTTGCTAAGTTCTTGTTTGTTGAGATTGATGGCTGAGGGAGATGGGTTTTTAAGATTGACGGTGTTATACCGTGATAAATAAAGATTTCCACATAAATTGGACAAACTCTTAAAACTGTTTCTTATCATGCTCTTGGTGTGTTTCGAGTTGTTTTTAACAAGTTTCTTACTGTCCTACCTAATTATGATGTTACTTACTTTATTCTTTTCTCTGCTCTCCGAGTGCTTTTCCTTTTCTTTCACTGCAAAGACAAAAAAATTAATTTCAAAAATTGATTTTCTGACACAAATATACACTTACGGAAAAAAAAAAAGGAATGTGAAAGTTTAACAAAAATTACTAATCAAATCTCAAATATGGTGTTTGAAACAACAGAATATACATGCTATAACTTTGGAATTCGTGACATTGTAAGATAAAAAAAGACAAAAGAAGCTCAAAATCTACATGTAAATCGTTCCCATTGGACAAATATTTATTGTTATTTTTTCTATCTCTGCAACTTGGCATGTGATTTCTGTGTTTTTTCAATATTTTGGCTTATTTCTGATGATGTCAGATCTAGTGACCTGTCTTCATATGCATATCATGAAACTC
Organism: Lepisma saccharinum; assembly: GCF_977018435.1. Lineage (NCBI taxonomy): Eukaryota > Metazoa > Arthropoda > Insecta > Zygentoma > Lepismatidae > Lepisma > Lepisma saccharinum. Next base: position 35,912,471 of record NC_139255.1, on the reverse strand, counting down.
ATTAAAATAGGGGTTATGATTTTATCTTCTTCCTTCAGTATTTGGTGGATTTGAGAAAAGTGAAAAGGAATGAATTATGATTCATTGTTGAAAAAACTTAAGCTGAATTGTGAGATTCCTTAAATTTGGCACACACAGGAGATGTACTCCGTAGAATTTTCAGCGAGAAATTCAAGTTCAACCAGGACTCGAACCTGGGTCTCTGGCAGGTACCACTGAGTACTGAGCTGGCCTGTCTTCGCCTGATTTTTCGCTGCCGTTGTTTTACCTGTGTGAAATCGTATCTGCTAGTGCTACCCCAAAGGGATCTGTTGCCGTTGAAACACCATAGACTTTGACGTTGCCTGGTTCCTCCCAGAGAAAAGATGTTAATTCTTTAAATTAGGCACACAATGTAGCTGTACTTCGTAAAATTTTCAGCGCAGAATGCACTAGCACAGACGATTCCACACAGTTAAAATTGCGGAAGCAAAAAATCAGGCGAAGCCAGGCCAGCTTGGTAGCTCAGTGGTTAGAGCAATGGCACGGGTTTGAGTCCTGGTCGAGCCTGCATTTTTTACTGCAAATTCTATGAATTGTGAGACAACATAATTTCACAAACAATTGGAATTAAACACATAAGGATTTTGCTTGGTAAGAAGTTGAATATACTTCTTTATCTTCGCAAAAACTTGAATCGGATTTAATTTTAACAACGGACAAAGAAGTATTACCCATACTCAAAGTGGCATGTAGTGAATGCTACAAGTTCTCATTTGATTATATTCTTGTTTGTTTCGGTTTCTCTTTTAAGAAAAAGATTAAGGTTCTCTTGTTTAAAAAAAGGAAATGTCAAGATTTTGACGCATCGACGTGGGGCTCTAAATGAGTTGCTGTTTTGTTAGTGTTTATTTTTGTGTGATCCTGAAGTGTAATTCATTTGTGATCTTGATGGAAATTCTGTACTAAAAGAATATGGATAAGAAAATATTCAGAAGTGTACTCCCATCAAACTGAAAACCAGAAGTCTTGAAGCTAAGGTTCTGGAGAATGTAACCATGCTGCAATGCAACTTGCAGTTAAGGTTAGAGGAAAGTGGTAGAAACCTCGTGGAAGCAGAACGATGATTAGGAGAGAATTTTTCACAGGGTATTCCAAGCTCACAGAATCTGCTTTGAAGATGGGATAGAGATTAGAACATTTGACTAAAAATGTCTGAAAGCCAAAAGAAGATGAAAGACAGCATCAAAATTGAGTTTGTGAACTTACGTTACACATGTGAAAAAAAAACCTCTAAACAAGTGGTGCTAAAGGTGCAGAAAGAAATTACCCTGTCGGGAGAAAAGGTTGAACAATCAATCACAGGAAAACTTCCATAAGGAAATCACCAACCAAAGTACAGAGCAGTTTGAAAATGTGAATCACCAAGTAAGTGTTATTACAGATAACTTAGAGGATACAATTAACAAGAAAGTCTCAGAGAAACTGGTGGAGAATATAAAAGAAACAGAGGGGTACAGAAAAATGTATGAAAAATGTGGAAAATAAACAAGATACTTAAAGTTAAATACCAACCTTGAAATTTTACAGATTCCTCAAGAATACAGGCTTTAAATTATTCCATGGTTGTTAACTGGAATGGGCTAATTAATCACTGGTAAAAGAGGTAATGGTATCTGTGAGGATACTGTATCTGGTGCAATAAGCAGAATGATAACAACATTGAGGAATGTGTTTAGCCATGTAGTCTGGATACAGGAATTTGTGTAACCATTACATTGAGCAGCAAGTTGTTAATCTAATCTCATCATCAGGTGCCTACTAGAGTAAAGCAATTGTGCATGGCTCATGCTCCAAACATTATGGATCTTCTAGCTGATTTACTTAAGAAGTATGAGCAAGTCGAGGAACAAGATGCTTGGCGGTAAACATGAAGATGAAAGAATGGAGCCCAACAAAACAGCAGAGATGTCCAAAGAATGTCTTAACTAGTTCAGCAGCAATACAATAGTAACAAAGTTGAAACTTCAGACCCAGAAATGAAAATCATCAGTGTCAGTTTAGGCCACGATGAGAATATCCCAATGCCCATATGTAATCCTTACAAGAGAACACTTATTAACAACCATTTATCTACAAAAAAGACCAGGTGAGTAATAATTGCATCTCCCTCCCTCTGTAATTCTCACAGAACTCAAATAACGAGCAGTGACATACAGACATTGTTGAAACATCCGAGCACTGAACAAAAGCATAGTGTAGAATTAACGAGGAACTTCTGTTGGGTCAATTGATCAAATCTGGATCAGATGCAGGATTTTAACCCCTTGCCTAACATAGAAATGTCCCCTTACGTTAGTCTGATGAGACTGGGGGCAACAAGAGAAATTTCTCATTTTGGTAAGCAAAGATGTGAAGCTGATATTTGTAATAAATTATGAGGAAAAGGAATTTAGGTGTTAATTAAGACAGGTAGTTCAGTGTAAAAATTCAGTACGGCACCAGAAATTAAGGTTTGTGTGGCAAATACAGATATAATCTGTATAGTCAACACTGCAGCGAAAGTCTCGGTGATTAGTCCAAATATTTGGACACAAGTAAAGAAACCTTTACCCGGGGCTACATTGCAATCTGTACCTGAAGTTCGACTCGTTGACCTTGATGGAAAAAGTCGAACTAGAGTTGTTGGCAAGCACAATATGGTGCTGGAAATTGTTGAAAGCACCATTCCAACGGAAATCTTCATTGTTAAGGATTTACCACCTGATCTGCTTTTGGGTTAACTCGTTCCTGCAAAAGTATGAGGCGGAGATCAGTCTTAAACTTAGAAAATTATATTTAAGGGTGGATGGAGCATAGATTTAAAAGGAGCTAGAAGAGGGTGATTCCGTACGCAAGCAGTAGTGCATCCGGAAATTTGAAGTAGGCACTCCCCCCACACAAAGGTCAAAACAAAGACTGACTCCAGTCTGCTGCTGAGCATGATGAAAAAAGCCAAAAACTTTTAAATTTTCGACTCAAAGGAATGCCCAACCAGCAAAAGGCTTAGAATGTGAAATAGAATTAATCAATAATGCTCCAGTGAGCCAAAGGCCATGTCCAATACCTGTACCAAAAAGAGAAAAAATTGGAAAATGAACTGCAGAAATGGACAAATTGAAATGTTATTGTGGCATGTAACTCCGTATTCAAATCATCTTACTGTAGTAGATAAGCACGACAGGACAGTAAGGCAGTGTGTCAATTTTAAATCAATAAGCTGACTATTGTTCCCAGGAATTTAATTGAGCTATCCAGAAGTTCTAAGGTGCAAAGTATTTACCTTTTTATTTAGTATTTTTTGGGTTTCTTCAGATTCCAGTTAGGCTAGAATGTCAACAATACATAGCATTTCCCTACAAAGGGCATCAATGGATGCCTTTTGATCTTGCCAATGCCATTTCAGGGTTTGTTTCGGCTATGCACTCCATATTTAAACCTGAGACTGATTATTTCTTAACTCATAGAGGACCTGTTCTTTTTCTATAGTAATCTGCAGATGCATTTTTGTCACATTACTTATGTTTTGTCCAGATGGGAAGAAATCTGAATGACTGTAAAACTAAAAAAATGTCAACTGGTTAGATCAGAGATTTTATATTTAGTCATATTGTCTCAGAATAGCTATGAAAAACAATGACATTAAAATTTTTAAAAGTTATTTAAAAGATGTCGAAAGGATATTGAAAAAACTTTTGGGACTTGCTGGATGGAGAAGGAAACATATTGAAAATTTCACTGTGAAAGTCTAGCCTCTTCGTCAATTTTTGTCAAAAGATAAATTTCAGTGAAAAAATATGGAAGATCAGGCTTTTGAGTTTATGAAACAGGAACTGATTAGTGCACCTGCCCTGTCACAGCCTAATTTTTCAAAGGAATTTTGTTTAGTCAGATACTTGTGTAAAAGGATTTGGCTGCTTACTTTTCGAACTTATGGTCCAGATGTTCATGTCATCCAGTATGCTAGCCGAAAGTTAAAAAACAATGAACTCCAAGTCTCTTGCGATTTTATTTAGAATCAAACATTTTGCAGTTTCAAAATTTACATGGATCACAAAGGACTAGAGGCTACAGAACAGCATGAACCTGCTGGTCACTGAAAATCCACTCTTACCAAAATAGTTTACATAAAGGAAAAAGTTAAATTTGTTCCTGATACATTGTAACACTTCCCTGTAAAATTGGAAAATAGAAGAAATTTAGAGACAGATGTGCAACATTATCACATTAATCTTCTCTGGGAGGAAGATGAAGATAAGGAAGTGAGTGAATGGAAACAGGTCGAAGCCAATGATCCTTTCTGCTCTGAAAACATGTTCCAATTGAAACAACCTAGCGAAGGCAAGGATTTGTCTGCAACTTGATTACAAAAATCATTTCAAATTGATCGTGGCTTACTATTTAGAAGTTACAGAGGTGAGTAATCGCAGAAGTTGTGTGTTACAAGTTCGAAACAACAGCAGTTGTTACATATAATTCATGATTATTTACTTTGTTACAACCCAGTAGTGTCCGTACTACATATTCATTATTGTTAATGTTAAAAAAAATTCTGTGAATATTATATTTCTCACCTTTGTCCTTGTGTCTGTCTTTGTCGCTACTGTGCTTCTTCTTGTCGCCTTCTTTGCTTCTATCCTTATCCGATTCTTCTTTGCTCCTTTCTTTATCTGATGAACTCTCCTTATGCTTTTCTTTCTCCCTACTGCTTGAGCTCTTATCCTTTTCTTTATGCCTGTCCTTGTCCTTGCTGGAACTATGCTTGTCCTTATCCTTGTCCTTGTGGCTGCTGCTATTGCTGCTGCTATGTTTGTCCTTTCTCTCCTTGTCCTTCTCCCTTTCTCTCTCCCTGTCCTTATCTCTACTGTAAATGAAGACGATACCACAAATATTATACAGGCAATCACTTAAATGGTATTCTATACCAACAAAATGTAACTGGTATTCATGAGAATTAGGGATGGGCCAATATGAAATTTTAGCCGATACCGATATAAAATTTACCGATACCGATATTCTACCAATCCGATATAAAATTAGAAATGGTCCTTGAAGAACCTGAAATGATCATTCATCTCCTTAATAAATGTGTGTTTCAAGGTGACTGCAGTGCAAAATAAGTTGAATATTTAGACATTTACTTTCTTAGAAAGGGCGGCATGGAGATTATCCATAAAAATTACAACAAAGTGGCAGAATTTTGCACTAAATTATCAGATATTTATCGATATATCACCAGTAAAATAATCGGTAATTTAACCGATACACCGATATGCCTATATCGGCCAATACCGATAGAGTAATCGGTCCCATCCCTAATGAGAATATTTGTTTATATCCGGAAAACACAGCCATGTTGAGATGAGAACTTTCGTTTTTAATATAAGCATTTTCATGTTTCTAGCTCCACAAAAATAATTCAAACTTTAAAAAATTAACATCCTTTTTCCTCCTCTAGGGTTTAAATTTAGAAAAAATTAACCTTCTTAGTAGGTGTTTAAATCGTAAGTAGAAACTACCTCTAAACTTTCAAGTTTCTAGGTCCAGGCATTTAGGCTATAACTGTACAAACTTTCAAAAATTAACACCCCTTTTACCCCCTTTGAGGTTGAATTGAGAAAACTCCTTGGTGGGTGCTTATGTCGTAAGAGAAAAAGACCCGTTAAAATTCAAGTTTCTAGGTCCATAGAATTGGGCTGTGCATTGAATCAGTGAGTGAGGACGGACTCTTTTATATATTAATATAAAAATAAAACTGACCAGTATTGATATTACACCAATCTGGCAGAAAGTTGTAAATACCGTATTTACTCAGGTATAATGCGCACTTTTTTCCAAAATTTTTGCTCCCAAAAACTGTGGTGTGTATTATGCACGGAATAATTCAGACAGCCAACATGAAACCGTACAGGGTCATTCCATGATTTTGGGACGCATTGATTTTTCATGTTTACCCTATCATGTTATATATTGTTGTAAAGCTTAAATCCTGTAGTTTCTGAATATGGCAACAGATTTCCATTCAAGATAATGACACTAATGTGAAATGCGGTTGAAATAAGTTCATCACAAAATGAATGAACGTTCTGATTTCTATGGTGCTTTGGATGAAAGAAAACTATAATTAAAATTTATTACTGACCAAATAATTATACATGGCGTGTGTAAATTCCTTAATGGAAGACATCTTCTGCTGCTAACTGCTAGTTTGAAGGTCCTGAATGTGTCATGTATAAATGTTACATTAGTCAAGGGAAAGTATATATTTTGAAGTTCTTTTAAAAAAAGTAAAGAAGGAATGAGCAAAACCACGTATAAAAGTTTGAAAGCCATTTCACAATTTTCACTTTATAGTGTTCTGCGACACCAAGAAAAGCAGTGCAACTCTGGCAAAATTCGAGCATGCACCTCCCGTCACATGGGATGTGTATCAGCAGTATTTGTAGGGTGAGAAATAATAGAAAATAACTTCCTGAGTACTGCAAATCCATAACATAATTTTGATCCCACTTTCTACTATTACACAATAAATAAGGTGGTTAAAGAGTGAAAGCTTTGGGACGCTAAACCCAGTGGAGGGAGAAGGGGGAGGTGGCATGGGTTGGAGACTTATTGTTTACACAAGAGGATATTTTCTTCTTGGTCCACATAGCAAAAGGTGACTCATTGGATAGGTATGATATTATTCACTCTTGATCAGCATAGCAACAGCTTTATGACCTACAACTAGGAAAACCTTTTCTTGAAACTGGATTGTACTGTGCATTATACGAGAGACATAATTTTTTTGAAACTTTTCCCGATGAAAAACCAGGGTGCGCATTATACACGCGTAAATACGGTACTCATAAACTAGAGGATTCTTTACTTCCTGCTTTTTCTGCAGAGTGAATTGTCTTTTTGCAAAATAGTATCACATTAGATCGGAAACACAACAATCGAGGCTGCATGTCTGTGATAGAAGATACGAATGTTCAGCAGCTTCACTCCCCTCTTTTCTCAACGTCTATCACAGCTGTCGGGTTACAGCCAGCGTGCAAGACCTGTTTGTGAATAGGTACCCCAAAACAGATTGCTTTGCACTCATGTAGAGTGCCTAGCTATGTAAGGTGATAAGAGAATAGGGACAATATGTTGCAGCAAGAATAAGAAAACACATTAATTGTAACATTTGCTGTTTTGTTTTGTAATGGCCAATATTCACACATCTCGAATCTGCTTTGTCACATCCCTACTGAAATTATATTAGCATGCAATATTAATTGCATATATTCATTGTCTAGTGTTTTTTACTTATGTCAGTACTTATTGTAAAAATACTATACCAATACTGCATGCCAATAAAGAACCAGTGTCATTAAAATTTAGAGAATGATTGTAATCATATTCTCAGAGAAAATACGTTGGAAGAGTAATTTTTCTAGTTACGCAAGTTATTCCTAGTTATACAAAGGTGCAATATTAGAAAATATCAATGCAGCAGAAAAATACACGAGAAAACAAACAGTAGATTCTTGATTATAAATGAAGGAAAATGTTAAATTCACGAAAGAACTGACTTTTTACATGTACCCACCCTCTAGGTAGCATAGTCCCAGCCAACTTAAAAAGGTAAATCAAGGTACATAATATTTATTTTGGAAGCAGGTATTGTTTTTAAGTGCTTAGTCAGGGCAAACATTATGAAAATGGAAAAGTGTCATACATGTATCTGGATATGTGAAACTGTTGTTCATAAATGAGGTCATGCAAGTTGAAGCAGAATCAGTTACACATGTTGTCCTTTCTAAACAAGCTGACATCTGTGAAATGACTTAAAATATGTCTCAATTCAACAAAAACTTAACCATGACTATGGACCATGTTTATTGCAATAAGAGAAATTAGACCTATAATTATAACAGGAGGCAGAAAAAACAAAGTACATGAAAAAATCTGCATTCTCTCATGAAGAGATTTTCAAGCATCCATCAAATTCAGCATCACAACGTCACTGACACTGAAACTAATGTGAACTTTTTTTCACTTTATTGCTTCATTAAGCAACTCAAAACTGTAAATAGTGGGCTCTAAGCAAGGTAAAGAGTGCTGCAAACATCACACATTTTGAGAACAATTGCAAATGAAAATCTGTGAAATATAAATAGCCATTTTTGGCTAATTGCAAAGATGGGGATGAAAAGTGGTAATATGAAATTGCTGAAAGGACAATCGCAAAAGTGCACCGACAGGGGAAGCCCCACAGAGGTTTATACTGGCTGTGAATCCAGATGCCAGAGCCTCGTTGGTTGCAACAATGCAGTCCAGGGTGTACACTAAGCAGAAGAGGGTTTGACATTTGGGTGAGGTGCATACAGCACCGTGTCATGAAGGCACATTTAGGGGACGTGGGGTAGGGTCCCACACATTCTCGATCTCTGCCATATTGGAGGTGATGTGATCAGCACCATGCTCCAGCTGCCTCCCCCTGAAGGGTTGCCCCAGGTACCCATTTATTTGAGGCTGGATGAGCCTAGTGATATCTTAAGAAAATATCAACTTCACATTCTCGTAACACACACAACGGGCCCATACCAAAAATCAGCAGCAGCCCTCAAGGGGCACCAACTTTATGGTGCCATTAACCTGTGCATAATGAGCAACCCATAGAAACAAATGGCAATTGTTAAGATTCAGGATGCTATTGTAGGCAAAAAACAATAACTTAGTAACCATGGAATATAAAGGTCCAGCTTTCCCTAACAAGTTGTACACACACATTGTAAGTAAACATCCCAATAACCAGTTTTTATATTTTCCTTAGAAAAGATTTGAAATCTTTAACCGTTCCTCCTCTTCTGAGGCTATATTTTCAGCATTGCCACATGTTTTTGCCTTAGTGCCACAGATCACTGCAGAAAAAGTTCGAAAAACTGTGCAAAATCAAAGGACGTGCCCCACTGACCAACTCCATAGGCTGCACGTGTCAAAAAAATCTGAAGTGATGGCCACATATCAATTCACGTTTCGTCATGATTGGAAGGAAGGTGAAGATAACAGTTTTATGTAGAGAACCAAACAATTATCTGGTAATGCATGTTAATTAAGGAGGTGACTGAACCATTTACATTCTTCATGAAACATTTGCAATTTGATAGCAGAACTTAGACAGCACTGCTTTCAAACAGTCCATCCTTACATAATCCATTTTCTTGATAATTGTGGGGTGGAGGATATGTTGTGGTTGAATTACAACTTTTGCAAATACATATAACTGTAAAGATACTAATTACATGCATACAAACTATGTTAGGTACTATGAAAACTAGTACCCAAGTAAAAATTTGGCACCTACTTCCGAGGTTCTAAGGACACAATAGTATGAAATTTACATCAGAAGCCAACAGGCTTAAGGATAGTTTTTTCCCAAGGAAAGTCATTCAAGTTTGATTCCTGACAGGTCCAAGTTTCGCAGTTGTGTAGTCTAGCCATTGCACGTGATGCAGGATTAATAGACATATGCATATTTCATATAAGCACAAAATCTGAAATAACACATTTTAATGTTCACTTTTCATGTCTTTGAAAGGTGCTAGGTAGATTTTCCTACAATGTTTTGTCTCGAAATATGCAAAATGAACTGGAAAAATAAAAAACATGGCATTTAAAGTTTATTACACAAACACCACACTTTCTGCAGTCTGATTTATCCTGGGAGTTATGTAAAAATCCAGAAAATTGATTAATTCTGCTGTAAAAATTCAAGAAAATAGACACTTTTCTTTTATTGCTATTTTAAGTCAACTTTATGTGCAGTTTTCGTTAACTTTATTACATTTTATTTCTTTTTTCTCTTTCAAAAAATATTGTTACAGAGAAACATTCACAATAAATTGTAGCATTTATCTGAGAGTTGTGTTTCAGCTTGTTCATAGAAGCTCAACAACAAAATTAACTTTGTATATAGAAATCATAAGAAATAATAACGTCACAACAGAAAAGTATACTTATTTGAAGATGTTGATTGTAAGAATATAGTAGAAACAACAATCAAAAATAATTTCTCTTTTAACAACTGTACAATTTTTAACACTTTCTTTTATTTATAAAAGTCATCTTCAAAGACTAACTTTACTACTGGTTGAACACACACAAAATTTCGAAGCTAATAAATTCTGGAAAAACTTTAATCCTTAAACTTGAGTGTATATGGTTTGAATCACACAATGAACTGTATTAGCGAAAAAAAATTATCAGAGACATAATTAGTTAACAGAAGTTAACCTGAAAACACACAACATTAACAAGCTTACCAAATTGTCTCAGATATGCCTCCAGCACTGACAATAGTTTTTTTAAACTTTTGTTAGTAACTTGTCTCCAATTAGTACTGCAAATAAATATATTCACCATAATTTTTTCATAAATTCTGCTTGAAAAATTAAAATATTGCTCATATTCTTGTGAATAATTACACGGATCTTTTATGTGTCATGTTACAATTACACCATAAATAAAACACTTTTCAGACAGAAATAAATAAGAATGTATAATGATAGGAATGAAAAAATGCAGTTTAAGTGAGTTTTCAATATCAGATGAGAAAAAAGTAATTGTCTGAATATTCCACTGATAAAAGGCTCAGTCGCATGATTAAAAAAAAAAAATGGGTCATTCATTCAACTCTTGACAGTATCAAAAGATGCTGAAGATGGCTTTATCCCCCCCCCCCCCCCCGAATTCAATCTTCAGTTTCGTAACTACACAAACATATTACTGGCCTTAACTTTTGCAACAGCCAAGTGAACACGTTTGACTACATTCTACAAATGATTACACACGTATCAATTTATTCCCTTGGAAAATATCTTCCTCTAACCTTGATTGGATAAAAGTAAAACAAACTCAAAAAATACAAGATATCTTTTAAATTTTCCATTACCACCCTTACTTGATGTCTTGAAAATATATTCTTACTCATCCCTCAAGGGCATTATTTATGAATCTCTTTTGTTTCTTGAATAACATACACACATTAATTTCTATGTATCAAATAGATAAATCATGCATTGACAAACCAAACCTACCTGAAGAAGGTTTCATATTTAGACAAATTCCACAAAAGATAAATTACCTGGAATTCTACATTGGCAACACCAAATATGTACATTGATAAGTCAACAAAAAAGTCGTTCTGTGGCTGTGATCTTGGAGAGAATTTTGAATAAAAAAATCTGTTAACTTAAAAAGTCCACTTTATGCTAAGATAGGCTACTTGGGACTGGACCTACAGTCTAAAGTAGAATCAAAACCACTGTGCAGTGCATCGACTGGGAATCAAATTAGAGACCCCTTGAACCAAAATATTTGGTTTTTCTGGGCCATGGACAATGCTAGGTTGCTTATTTGGAGGATTCTTGGACACGGATCATTTAGCTGTCTCCCAGAAAAAGAAGTATGGTAATCATGTAACATTGAAGACCAAAGTTTCCATATATATATGATTCAACGAGCAGAAATCTATTTGAGTAGCACTGTGGAGATCCTTAATTGCAAGCTGTAGCCCCATCTTGTTGAAATTAAACATGCATGAATGTGAATAGATAGATACAAGCACATTATTGTGTGTTTGAGTTCGTCGTGCCACCACACACCATTGGCTCCCGATCTATTCTCTGGACACTGCTATACAAACTCGAATGTTATAGAATGCAGAGGATGTTCATGAAGCACATGTGGATTCTCACTGCTTCAGAGTCAAGTTTTCCAAAAGTTAAGTAGCTCGAGACAGGTGACCAAGTCTGATCAGTAACGCACTTCATATCATTTGTCTGCTGCGAGGTTTGGGAGGATTACACTTCCTTAACAGGATCAGCACAGTTTTCAATTCAACAACAGCATGTACTTCGCATACAAAATAAGCTCCTGTCTTTCTGACCACTGTGTCACCGATACCAGATTTCTGTACCATTTTTTTGTAATGGCCCTGCTTTGAACATAACATCAACCAGGACAGATTAAGGTCAAAGTGCAACTACCAAATTTCTTTTCCTCTATTCTGGTCTTCAGTTTTCCTCTCAAAATTTAAAAGACTGATTAAAAATATACTCAACTGAAATTAAGATTTATTTCTGTGCACTGTCACAATTCAATCAAACTGTTGATTAATATTCTATTTTTGGAACATTTCAACAATTCACACTATGTCTTATCCAATTAAACCATACACAATACCATGGAGTTACATTTGTTTTTTTTAACTGTGGATTAACAAGCACATTAACTTTTTGGTTATGTTCCCCTCAACAGATCTTTACTTCAAAACTTGGGAATATGAAAATTGCAGTTGCAACAATATGAAATCTAACAATATAACTGGAAAAAAACTACTAATGAATTGTGTTAACAATACTCAGGTTTCTGGATAAAATATAAAGTTATTTTTGTGCTAGTAAAACCATGGCAAAAAAATAAAAAAAATACAGTGGAACCCAGATTTTACGTTTTCAGATTTAACATTTTGCTGCATGATACATTCAATCTTGCTGGTCCCAACATAGCAAAATGTTACAAAATTTCCCCCCAATTTTAAGTTTTTTCAGCTTTGTCGAAGTTCCACTGTATTAAAAAACTAAATTCTGTTAAAGTGCACATACAAAAATCACACTGGATAAAATAACACAACACAGGTATCAGGTTAGAAGTACTAAGGTCAGTCCTCATACCCCTTAGGGAATACTTAAGTATGTGCCCATATGAAAAACACAGTATGCTTCAGCAAGCTCTCAAATCAATGCCCACCACCAAATCATATTAGAGGCACAATTCACAGCCCAATCCTAAGCACTTTCTGATTGGTGACCTCATTCTTTTTACGGAAGGGGTGAACCTAGCTTGTAAGTTCTTTACAATGAATATGCACAAAATGAAGGCAAGAACCCATGAATATTTACATACACGAAACATCACATTTGTATAGTCTGAGTTAACCTCAAGATTACAACTAGCAAGGTACCTGCACATTCTTTTTCATGGACATAAACGTAAAGGGTTCTGAACTCACCTGGAGCTAGACTTGTCTTTGCTGGAAGAACTGCTTTTCACCTCCTTATCATGATGCCTCTTCTCCTTATCCCTGTCTTCTTTGTGTTTCTTCTCTCTATCACTGCCACTACCATGTTTGTCCTTGTCCTATTGATGCAATTAACATGGTATTAGTGAATTCTATTCTCATGAGACAGATTAATTGATACTTATCATAGGGCATTTTTTTCATGTATTAGGTCATAAATGCATTTTTTGGCAATTTTAAGGTCATCTACTTATCAGTAACTGCTGATATTGGTTTAAAGGTAAAATTAAGAGACAGAATGAAATGAAAACTTTTTAAGTGAGATAACATTACAAACCGCACACTCCTGTAACTTGGGAACAATGTTCCTTCGTGGTTTGAAAAGTGGCTGACAGGTGGCAGATGTACAGATCTGATATAAAATTAGAAATGGTCCTTGAAGAACCTGAAACGTTAATTGATCTCCTTAATAAATGTGTGTTTCGTGGTGACCGCAGTGCAAAAGAAGTTGAATATTTAGACATTTACTTTTTTAGAATGAAGGGCATGGAGATTATCCATAAAAATTACAACAAAATGGCAGAATTTTGCACTAAATTATAAGATGTTTATAGATATATTGGATCGGTAAAAAAATCTGTAATTTTACCGATATGCCGATACCGATAAGAGTACTGATTAATCGGTCCCATCCCTAATAAAAATTCAAGTACTGTACATAATTAAGTTAGAAAGTAGAAGGTACTCTACACATTGTTAGTTTATTTTAACTGTTTGATATACTTTTATCATGACACCAAAAAAATAATTAATTTCTCCTTTAACCTTTACTCTCCCGAGGGGGAGGGGGGTCATGAGAAAGATTTTATAACTCTTAAGACTATTTGGCCAATCTATTTCGGGTAACTTTAGTTTTGCAGCTAAAAAATCAGGGCATGCAACAGTGCAGACATCAAAATGCCAAAGCCAATAAGAGAGATTGGGTGGGCCACGACCCCCCATTTTCAATGAAAAAAATAATAAAAATGGGGAGTTTTTTCACATATTCGATAATGTAATGCACCCAGGAACATGAAACGACTTTCATTCGGATGAGAAAGGACCATTCTTTGTAAATAAGTCTCAAGTTTGTGTCCCCTTTCCAAAATAGTGGGAGAAGAGGGGGGCAAACTCCCCATTTTTATGATTTTTTCATTGAAAGTTGGGGGCCACTGCCCACCCAACCCCTTTTATTGGCTTTGGCATTTTCATTTCAGCACGGTTGCATGCCGTGATGTTTTAGCTGCAAAACAAAAGTGACCCAAAGTAGATTGGTCTAATAGTCTAAGAGTTATAACATTTTTTGTCAAATAAGTGTACGAACTTAAAATTTGTGCCAGCTTCCATACGTAACTTTGGAGTTGGGGGGAGGGGGTGCATCCACATTACATGCCAAAGCTTCGTTTAACCCACTGTAAGTGTTTCCGACCTAAAAGAAAAGTATCACGATAATAAACAAACAGGAATTCTGTAATCAGCTGCATGGTCGATTTTCGAACCAAATTACGATTAGAACCATATATATTCGATGGTCGAAAAATCAACCAAAATACGAGTAAAGGTTCAAACAAATTTCTTATTAAGTAAGAGGCAGTATTTCGTCTGAGACACAAAATTGTTCACTTATAGCTACAAATCTTGGAAAGTATTTTAAGGGTAGTTACGTTTAATCAACACTTAAGTTTCATGGCACAGAAAGTGTAAGAAAAATGTTACTATACTATCAGTACATTAGTTACTGTAATATAAAAAATGTAGGCAGTGTGTCCCACTCATGACAATACCCCATGTGCGTAAAGATTACATCTGAATTACACAATTGGTACATGTACTGTTTTGTGTATGTACACTAAAATCCTTACCTTGCTGCTTGAACTGTGTTTCTCTCTTTCCTTGTCCCTATGCCTGTCTCGGTCTTTATCTCTATCCCTCGACTTGTCCTTCTCTCGATCTCTTTCTTTATCCTTGCTTCTCTCTTTTTCCTTGTCTTTACTCTTCTCCTTATCCTTATCACGGGATCTCTCCTTGTCTTTTTCTCTATCTCTATGCTCTTTATGCTTATCTTTGTATTTGTCTCTATCTCTTTCTTTATCTCTATGTTTATCTTTATGGTCTTTGTGCTCCTTTTTAATGTGCTTCTCATCCAAGCCATTTGAGTATCCATTCATAACCACATGTTGCGCATCACCTAAAATATATATTTCATTTAAAACAAAGTTTGAAAAAATAAAAATATTAAACAAATACTTAACATCCACAGCATTTATACCAGTTACAATCACTAGAAGCAATAATTTATACTTTGCAGCCATAAATGTACTTCTTGTAATTGAAACTTGAGAGTTGTTCCTTTCTCAACATTTGTATTTCAAGCAAAAGAATGCTCTCCGCCACCCACCAAAATATACATTTGTTCAAGTTTAGAAAAATGACCCTTTCTATTGGTTGCACATAACCATAGCTTCTTAACATATATATAAATAATTTACCTTGTTGCTAGACCATGTTTTTCAATTTGCCTACTTTCACCTCACTGCTTTTTCTTTTTTCATCATTTAAAATGAGTGTATTGAAAGCAGGCCTTAATGTAATCATAATTCCTAGCATTGTAAGCAAGATAGTTAGTTCTCTTTCATGTATTTAAAGCAGAAAAAAAAGTGCAAAACTTTAACAATTAAAATAGTTAAATCTGTGTTACTTTCAATTGCAACATCTTACTAACTAAAGGAAAAGAAGATATTAATATATATAATATTGGAAGAGGTAAGTTTGAAACAGTCATAAGAACTATCACCCCTACCGAACTGAACTGAATTTCTGGTAGGTATGCCCTAGTTGGCGCTGGACTGATTACATGGCTGGAAATGATCTGCCAGGCTGGCTGCTACACTGGTTTAGTTGTCTAGACTATGTTCTAATTACAAATGACTTCTCTGCTAGATTCTGTGGAACAGCCAATCAGAGTGAATATTTGGTCATGTGAAGATAATCTGATTTTTTTTCTTCCAAGTGTTGTTTCTTCTTTTTTAATGAACAAATCCTGCAAATCTCATGGATGAATAATACACATATCAGAGTTCCATTTTCATTGAAGATTTAGTTTATTTTGAATGTTTTAAAATACTTTTTACCCGTTTACTTTGAGCAATAAAAATGCCGAAGCTTCCAGGTTCTAATCATTATATTCCAACATATATTGTAAAAACATGACAAAAAAAACAAATATTTCTTTTCGGAAGCAGTCTAATCTCCCCTGCCTAAGTAACTCATATTAACCTTCGGTCGGGTGCAACTGAACTAATAGGCACAGCTCTCACACTTTATCCCCCCCTTTCCTTCTTAGATTGCATCACCCTTTGCACTATTGAGTAGCTGTCTCTATCTAATAATGTTTGAATACATATAAGTCAGTTTGCTTAAAACCTTCTTCAGTAAAAGTAAGTGAATTGTCAGGCTCGATGCACCCGATTCCACAACTTTTTGAAATGTAATGTTTTCAAAATATATTCAGTAAATTAAATTACCTTATTCATTTAACATGTAAACAATGTTAGCATATATCAGTATTCATAAAAAAACATGTTTTCCTAGTCTGGCTACTCTTTTATTTCTATAATTTAGAAATTTATCCTGGAAATCAACCTGAAAGGCCTTTCTTGATTAGCTGAGCCCTTATTTGGTATTGGTCGTAACATAACTGCATAACAATTGGTTTAGTAACCTAGATCTTGTCGAGGAACTAAAGCAGAAAAAAATTAGTTGCTGCCACAATTTGTTACTACCAAAGGAAGAAAGCTGAATACTAAATTTCACATTTTGATTTTTAAAAAATGTATGAAATGTTGATTTGAAAAAATAAAAAAATTGTTTTTACGGTTACAAACATTTTTTTTTTTTGTGGGGCCCGACAATGTAACTCCTTACATTGCACCCAATCAATGGTTAAATAAGTACGGGAACAACTTAAGATGACTGGACCACTCTCAGATTTTCTTCATATTTGGCATACTCACTAATTGAGGCCTCCTAATCACGAATCTGAAGTTAAAAGTTGTCGGAAACGTCTAGAAATTGCAAAATAAGCTAAAATAAGGCGTTAGTTTTCAGAAGGGGAACAGTAGATTTCCCTGAATTTTTTTTGTTTCACAAGCAAATATATATATTCCTGATACTACCACGACACCAAATTTTAACTATGTTTGCCTAACCTAACTGAAACTAACCTAACCACACGTCAATGGTTCGCAATAATTTTGCAATTTCTAGAGTTTCAGGCAAATTTTAACTTCAGATTCGTCATTAGTAGGTCTCAATTAGTAAAAAAGGTAAAGTGCTCCCCTGTGCATAGCACCATGCCATGAAGGTGTATAGGGGGTGTGGTGGTAACCCAAACTTTCTTGATCCCGTCATGAGTGGGGGTGATGTGATCAGCATCACGCCCCTGACCGCCTTTACCCCCCAGGGTTTCCCCCAGGTACCCACTTTTTTCGACGCTGGGTGGGCACCGGGGCCGCTTCCATCGTTAGAAAAGTTCCCGGATTTGAACTGGCCGAGTATCAAACCCAGGACCTTTAGCATGGTGGTCAGATGCGTTACCGACTGAGCCACCGCAGCCTCAATTAGTAAGTATGCCAAATATAAAGAAAATGAGAGAGGGGTCTGGTCATCTTAAGTCATACCTAAGTATGTTAATTGGTAAAAATTTACTATAGTTCAAACACCTATAATTTCTTAGTTTCGTCAATTTTTGACATTCGTACTTACCTATCTGCTTCGTGGAACATTCCGTAACATGTATTGACTTTTTTTGATCAAAGTAATTGCAATTTTTCACATTACGAGTACTTCTTTCTCGTAGCCTTTTTGCTTGCCTCAGACACAATATGGCGCGTACACCTTCCTACATAATCGCGCGTCGTACTTGTGTTTTGTCGATTTTCATTCGTTATGCAGTGTTTCAACTTCAACCTTCGGAACCCAAGAAATACCCGTGAACAAAGCTCATCATCTAATTTTTTTAAAACTTTTTCGCATTGTTTTACGAAGAAAATTGTAATGTTTCGTGGTGCTATCCGTCCCGGAATCTGTGGGAAATTTAAACTAAAAAATTAATTTAGAAATTTCTGAGTCCAAATTTCCCACCCATTCTGGGCTCCGCCCCTAGGGTAATTGACCTACTGCCCCCAACCGCTCCCGCGGCCCCGCCTCCGCTCCGGCTTTCTCTATTGAGTTCCTGTTAAAGGCATGTTAGAAATTGGCCGGAGTCACCTGCCCCCAAAACTTTTAAATTTGAAGAAATCAGTTTCCAGGATACGGAAAACTTACCTGAATTTCACCATGCATCCACGACACTTCATATTAGGCATATACTACCCACATCCCATTCCTTCTAACCTGAATTTCACCATGCATCCACGACACTTCATATTAGGCATATACTACCCACATCCCATTCCTTCTAACGAGTAGCTTACATTCACTGCCACATTTTTGACATTCCTTTCCTTTCTTCACGATCCCATGTTCAATTAAATTAAAAAATCCACTGGATCTTCCACACCCGGTACAAATTTCACCATGCATCCACGACACGTCATGTTTCTAACTTTCGTTGCAAACACACACAGTTCAAAACACTGGATACCCAATGAACATGAACACACAACCACAAAGCGTGATGATGTACGAAGGTGTACGCGCCAAAGGCTATTCTCCGACGGTGCATGAATTTTCAACGAAGAACATGAATTTCTGCTATGATACATTCCCACATCACACAAAACACCTTCCCGATGTTAGACAATGCTGCAGGAACTTACTACGGTAAGTAGTTTCTTCTGTAAAAATGAAGAAATCTGTTTGAACTATAGTAAATTAGTACCAAACGAATTATCGTAGAATTTTGGCAATCACTGTCACATGAAATTTGAACCTTCCTTAAAACTTCGAAAAAGTTATTTATGATGAAATAAACAATTTAAAAATTACCTTACGCAAGCATGCATGCTTCAAATGGGCAATCTATTTTCCGTTGAGAAGCAGGTATCACAAACTAGCGGGAATTAATGCAGATGCAGATCGGAACCTTCGTAGAATGCATTTAGAGACTTCATTTTAATGCGGAGAGAACCAAACCTGGCCTGCCTAACCTAACTATGAAAGCATATCTTGAACAAAATCTTGAAGTAATCGTTAAAACTCCATAGTATGTGTTAACAGATGTAAATCGAAATCGAACCATGTTAAAATTGCATTTGTAGCATAATGAAATCGCAATAAAACAAAAGGAACTTGGGACTACGGTGCTGTTGCATCTCTTGTAAACCCTACATGCACACACACGTCAAATTACCAAGAACAAAACTACTATCTGCATTTCATCTGGATGCCGACGAAGTTTGAAACAATCATTCATTGTAGTAAAAACTACAAAATAATTCGGCGTAATTCTAGAGAGGGTACAGTGGGTAAACGGCCCCTAGGTAGCATCATAGTTCACGAAAATAAAACTTCGAGTAATTCGAGTTAGCCATTTTTACGAATACCACTAAGCACGTTTTGAACTTCACGACTTATCCAATTGTTCCTTTTACAGAACGCAAAGTCGCGTCATGCCAAATTGCGTAATCTCAGTGCGTGTTCCTGCTTGCGAGTACATTTACCTACATCAGGTGGAGGTCAACAGCACATACCAGCGGATAGGAAACTCGAACAGTGCGTTGCGGTGAACGCAAACAAGCTAATCACGAGTACAGTAATGACCCTTCCAGTTTTCTATAAAAGATGTTAAAATAACGCTTCACAGATACCGGTAACTTCCAGGTGATCTGTTTACCGCTCTATTCGCTAAAACCGCCTCTACGAATGAAGTTCATAATATATAAAGTATCTTTAAGCACTGCTACAGTACAAAGCAAACCGACCGAAGTAGAACATATAATCATAATTGACCTCCTGACGTTCGCAATCACATTTACAACAGAAAAGCCATAGACGCACCGCGTGTCGCTACCTACCATTTCTCATTTCCACGAATGATAAAAAAAAATCTAATGATTAATTATTTTAGTTTCCACATTTAAAAGCACACTTTACTCAACTATGCAAAATACGAAGTTCAGCCAAATTTCCCAATACGAAATACAACTAGGTGTATAATAGAAATACCAAAAATCTAATACGTACACTATGAAAGAGCACATCTCCTCATTTGAAACGAGTAAAAATTACAAGTTAACGTGGCATAAAATCACATTAAATTCATTATATTTGATACTCAAATCACTACTACATACACAATTATATATCTCTAATCTTAATAATAAATTACTATCAAATTTCCAATCATCTATAATTAACTACCGACCCAGACCGATCCTCTCTTTCACTGTGACTATCTCCTATTCAATATGTAGCCTGTCTTTAACTTTTTACTCACCACTGGAGGTAATTCCAGCCGAATCGCTTATTTCTTTGGGCTTTATCTCCTGTAAGAACACAAATACACCATATTTAGTATTTTTGTCCCAAAATATGTAGTTTATTCTTTCCAGAAATAAATTTTAATCATACCAAGAGGGTAGAACTAAGCTATAATAAAATTCCAAAAATGCCTAAAAATGAATTTGAACAGAACGTTGGACTTAGTTTCTGACGCCATCTTGGGACTTAGAAAATTTTCGTTGGTTTGCAGGTAGACCAACGCATCACATAAGTCATATATACAGTGACTGTACGGGGTAATTTGGTACAAGAAAATAAGCATACGGTCAAATATTATATATATAGGTACTTACCGGAGATAATTCAGATCGTTCAACAGAGTCTAAGCCTTCCATACTAATTCCCTATTATGTATCTTCCACAATGTGTGATGGCGACAACACGGCCAAAAACAAAGTACCCCAAGTCACATACTGCGCATGCGCAAGTTGGCTCAAAGGCCCCGGATCCGTCATTTCCTATGATATGAAGTTTTGTCTCGGGGAAAAGTCAAAGGGAGAGAGAAAGATAGAAAGAGATTGTAAAGCCAAGCCATCATTCTCGATCATAATACTACCAGTTTTTGAAGTGAAAAAGAGTCGCTTATAAGTTTTCTTATCATTATCCCGTACTTCTGCTACAGAATCTGTACCAATGCAATGTCAGACCAGCTGATATGATATTTTTTTAAATGCAAATATAAATCATCGTTAATTTTATGCCTTAAACAAGGTTTGGAATTATATATTGCTGACCCAGGCTAACAGTATCTGGGGAGGGGAGGGAGGGGGTTCGAATCGATCCGTCGACCCCCTGGAAACTGGCATCGTTAATTTCAAGTAACAATAAAGCAGCAAGTTTGATATTATATAGTTTATAACAGAAATAAAATTCAGTTAGTATGCGAACACAATAACCAACGTAAAAAAATGCATTAGATTGAAAAAAGTTAAGTGTAAAATACAAGCACCAGATCAGAACTTCATGTTTTCATATTCTACCATTTAATCCAAAGAAGAAATGGTTCCATGGTTTTCAAACCAAAGTACAAAAAAAAATTATGCGAAAGGTAACGACCACATGTAGAATGACTAAAAATTTCCCTTAATTTTTAAAGCCTTTTTCTTGAAGAAGAGAGTTCCCCATTTAAAGCAGAAGTGCAACACTTTTATAATGTTATTATAGTAGAAATGCTATTGTATTAACGTTCCTCTGCATGCTGTATTAATTTCACTCACGCTATGCAAATTCTCCAATACAACAGAGAAATAAATAATGCCCATTTCAAACCTTTTGTCGAAGGACAAGTGGGGCGCCAACATCCATTATCGCCCTAGCTCCTCCTGGCTCTTTGGCGTATTAAATGAGAAATAGAGTAGATAGGTGCTTAGACACAGCAAGTGGGCGCCTGCAACTCTTTGTTTTGGGTCCTGCACCCAAATCTTCATATAAATTATTAGTAATAACGAGAGAGAAAGGTTATCATAGTATTCACATACAGTGGCGTGCCCAAGGGGGGTGGGTTGGTAGGGGTTATAACCAGTGGCGTCTCCTGACCCTGAACTTAAGGCGTTGTCAAAGAAGGAATGTTAACCCCTCCCCCTCTCATTTCTGTGACCCAATATTACTCATTTTCTCCGAACAATTTTGGGGTAAATTTAGAAATATTTATAAAAACATTATATTACAAATTATTTTAAATGAAGTAAATACTTCATTTAAAATATTAATATTTTTGAAGGGTAAGGACAAGCAAGGACTGTTTAAAGGAGAAAATTAATGTTCAATACTTCGCCATACAATTATTTTTTAAAGCAGCAGTTTGCAACCAGAGGGGTTGGTGGAACTCCCATCACCCCTACAAAAATCACCGTGGACATAAGAATGACCCGTTCATTGAAAAATCGCTAAAATGCACATTCCCGGTTTTTCCCCTTACTCTGATCACCTGATTCCCCTTACCCTGCGCTGATCACCGCCTCATAAAATTTGGATTTATCCCCTTCTCTCAGCTTATAAAGTAATTCTTTCTCGATGGAGATAATTCAACTGACCACTCATCACAGAAGATCCATTGTATGTCTGGGCAAATAATTTATCCCCACACTTATATTTATCCATTATTTCAGTCACGTGACTAAAAAGAGCTCCTGCAGTTTTATCGGCGCTCATGTCATGAAACCCAAGAAATCTTTCAATGACTTTTTTCTGTGAGTCCGAAAAAACCGGAGATTTATTGCTAATGTCTGATGTTTCACCGACCATGATAGCCACGAAGTCTGTGTTTTGAATTTCATTATAGATTTCATCTCTCAGAACATCGAAACTGAATTTATTATCCTAAATAATTTTGAATGCCTGCCGAAGTACCGCAAAAAACTGTAGAATTTAAAAAATGTTCTTTTAATGAGGGATCAAACTCGGCACTGGCAATAAGGAATTCCATGTAATTGCCATTATTTAGAGATGCTGCATTTTCCTCATGGCCTCGGTAGTTCTTGCTTTGTTAAATAGTAGACGGCGTTAATCAACCTCTTTAATATTTTCCTTTTCTTTTTTACTTTTTCATTGTGTATCCAAAAGACCGTCAATTCTAGTAGGGGTGGCAACAAAACTACTAAATTTAAAGAAACTAGATAGATGCAATTCAGACTCACTGTGTTTTTTCACTGCAGTTTAAGATGATTCAAATCCGCATACCCTTGACAATTCCAAACACCTTTTTTAGTCGAAAGTCGGGACGGGATATTTCTTAAATCCCGATATTCGAGACGGGAAAAATTCTCAATTTCCCGAAATGTTCGAAATTTTCCGAAGCTCTTGAAAAATCGAATTCTACACGTCATTTTCACCTTAAGTGATTGTTTTCCATTTCTGATACAAAAACTAAGAATTTCCGATAAGTTCCAGACATTTGCAATGCCGAAAACATGGAGAATTAACAACTTTTTACAATGACCATTCGGTATTTCCCGACTGCTCGGGATCCCGAAAAAGTCGGGAAGTAATTTCCGAAGTCGGGATAGGGACAGGATTTTTTTTTCCCGATCCCGGTGCCGACTTTTCGGGATACAGCACTTCCGTAAGAATAATAAACATGTTCAACAGTAAAATTTATTCACCACATCACACCCGCAAAGCCAGTCTGAAATTTCATAGAGTTCTTTTCGAAAATGTCTCTCAAAACCTTCTCCAGCACCACTTTTTCCTTTAACATATGTTGACATCGTGAGATTCGGACATGGTCGACCATTGTCAATCACTTGTTTCTTCTCTGAATACGAAAGCGAAGAAAAGGAATCATTTAAATAGTTTTGCACAACACTTTCACTATTCTCCATCTTAAAATAATCACATCACTTCACACCATACGTTTAAAAAATAATGCACAACAATCACGAGCAAAACAACGCGGAACGCGGGGTGAATAAAAGCCAAACCGTTGGGAAGAAATACAACGCCTTGAGAAGCTAACCATGGAGGTGGGTGGCAGGGTGCGCATGCGCGGTCATCCTATGTTTTGGCAGTGGTAAGACGTTGTATTTCCTCTCAACGCCCTGGCAGTGCGGGACCGATCTGCCTGCCTGACAACAACTGCGCGCTGCGCCGTGTTCGTAAACTACCGGGCGCTCGAAACTGACAATTAAAGAAAAATGCTCAAAATCGTGATTTATAAAAGTACATATACTTCCTTCTTTATTTCATTTTCCTTTGGCCGTTGACACACGACTTACACACCCAGAGAAATCGCCACTGGTTATAACCTCTCCCCTTTGACTCAGTACTCCTAACAAAAGAACATCAAAGGTAGGAAAAGATGCCGAAATGAGGGCTGACTACCAGCAAAAGTGTACATAACCAGTGGCGTGCCCAGGATTTTCGAAAGGGAGGGATTATGTATACTTTTTCTTGGTAGTCAGCCCTCATTATGTCATATTTTCCTACCTTTGACGTTATTTTTCAGGAATACTGGGCGAAAGGGGGGTTATAACCCCCATCAACCCCCCTCCCTTGGGCACGCCACTGTACATAACCCTTCCCTTTCGAAAATCCTGGGCACGCCACTGTTTACATAGGCCTACACAGGATGTATTGGACCCGTAAGTATACGTTGCGGGCAAATGTGCGACGAATAAGAACAAGGACATCCCTCTGGAGTGTAAAATGCTTCTGGACAACACTTAGGAAGCCCTTCCTTCCCTCATGCAAAGACATGAAATAGTATATAAATGTGCATACCTGTACTATAAAATAAATTGTTTTCCCACAGAAAAAATAAACAACCGTGAATCTCTACTGCATAGCTGCGTACGGTACAGACAATCTTTTATTTTATTATTATTGGTCACCGATCCACAGTGGGGATCCAGATTTTGCAGTTGGGAGAAGCGAATTTCGGTCGGGTACCGTACCTCACAGAGAAAAATTCTAACCTACACTTGCATTGTTTTATATAAACAATATATGGTCCTGTGAACAGGAACGAAGCAAACTTCCATGTTCTAGAGATTATAGGGGTTCAGGACTGGAATAAATACTTATTATTGCATGTCGATATTATAATTCCTGCCATTGTTACGGTAAACTGAACAATCAGATAAAGTAAAGTAAAGCAAAGTAAAATGCTTTGCATTACGCCATGAAGGCGCATACGGGGTGTGGAGTTAGGGCCCACACTTTCTTGATCACGGCCGAAGGTGGGGGTTATGTGATCAGCACCACGCCCCTGGCCGCCTTTACTCCCCCCAGAGTTTCCTCCAGGTACCCCCACTTTATACGAGGCTGGATGGGTGCCGGAGCCGCTTAAACAGGTGGATAAAATCCCGGATGCGCGGTGGTTCGGCGGATTCAAATTTAACCTGCAGGTCCAGTTCCGATTCATGAGCATAAAGTGGACTTACTTGAGTTTGATTTTTTGTTTGTTTGTTTAAGTCCATTTTATGCACACAGAAGCTAATTGGGACTGGGCCTACAGTTTAAAATAGGATCCGAACCACTATGTGCCTCCACCGGGTATTGAAACCGGGATCCCTTGTTTGCAAGGCGAGGCCGACCTCGAACTTTAAAAAATAATCTAGATGCTATTAAACCTAAAACACAAGTGTACGTAAAATTTACGTGTGGTGTGCCCTTAATTCCCTTCCCTACCTCCCACTTCTCACCTACACACTCAAGCAGTCTGTCGGACGTAAGACAGCACTGTGGTAAGGAGGGTGCAAGCATGCTCTCTGGTGCAAGCACTGATGGTCTTAATTTGGTTTGTTATGTTGTGCACTGTACGTCAATTTTACGTAGCTCTATAGTAAAACGAAAAAAATCTTTCACGTAATTTTGACATTCGTAAATTCGATTTGGATAGTTAGATTTTGAAAACAAAAGTTTAGAAATATGTACTATTTTCTTGTATGACTTTAAAATTACATTCGGTCCTTATTTACAGCGTTATGAATATTATTATTGTTTGTTTTTCATTGTTTGAACTTTTCGCAAGACATTCTCTCAAAATATTGTATGTTTAATAAAACCATGTTTTTACATTTTAAAATGAAGAATAAAACTCCAATATAAGGAAAATAAACAAAACAATGTTCACAAAGAATCGTCATTTTGTTTTCATGATGTAGAGGTTGTGTTGAAAATCGATTCTCCATTCCTTCATGTACGTAAAATTTACTTAGCACTAGTTACACTGTAATATTGGAACACGCTAGTGTTCTAGGGTTAAAAGAAGGACAAAACATTTGAGTCTTCAAAAATATTAGAATGATAATATATCCAGAAAACCTTGCAGTTGGGAGGGGCGATCGCTCTTCTCGCATTCCCTGTGGATCTGCTCCTACCGGCATACAATAGTTAATCGCCTTGATTTGGGTCGTGTCGTCCAGATCCGAGATTGGTTCATGGTCCCTGTGTTAACGCTGCATAACGAGGATTATTGGGGAGCTTCTTGAATAAATTAAAGGCTTCGATCTAGAAATCTAGGGAAAAGCAGTGGGAGTCGGTGCACTGGCCAACCAGTGTGGGCTGTGAATCTGTAGCAGGAGCTCATACAAAATTTTCCGCTGAGAGAGGAGGGAAGAGGAGTTAGGTGGTTTTTAGGAGATCAAGGTAAATTTAGACCACAGATTGGAGGTTTGTGAAACATTTTAGGTGATTGTTCTTAAGATTTGATGAGGGAGGGTAGGGAGTATTGAGAGTTGTGTGGATACACAAGTGATCAGGAGCAGTGTGTAGCTCGAGAATTACTGAGATTCAAAATTTGCACAATCCACGAAATCAGTGGCGGCGATTAGGGGGGCGAGGGGGCTCTTGCCCCCCACTTTTCGCCACTTTTGCCCCCGCACTAAGCTAAATCTTATCGACAAAGGGAAATATACTGTATTTGCCCCCCCCCCACCAAGTTTTGGCACCTTGCACCCCCGGTTTTGGAACCCAATCTCCGCCACTGCACGTAATATCAAACAGTTATTTTATGCACACCCCAACGCCCCCTTACATCTATTTCGAGCTCTGAACATGAGAGTTAGAATTCCGGTGGATACACATAACGCAGCATCAGTGCCACAAACATTAGTGAAAAGGCAGAGGAAGCGAACGATTTTCTGGAGAGCAGTCACATTTTATATACCCAAAATGGGATTTATTTATCTACTTTTTTATGTTTACTTGTGCGCAAGTGCACCTGAGATCTCTAATCCCCCTGACCCCCCTTTGGCGCCGGCACCATTGTACAATGGTTCGCATTCCACTGTAAGCCATAGGCCCAGTTCCGTTTAGCCTATCTGAGCATAAATAGACTTACAACAAACTTTACTGAGCTTTTGCAGATTCTTTCTCTACTTTCTTCTACCTTGCATTTCTCATTTTCTCTGTGCCGACACCAGGGGTCCCGGTAGGCCCGTAGCCAGGCCGGGGGCTAATTTCTGAAAATGTAGACAGCATATATTATTTTGTTCACAAGTTCGCGAGGGATAAATTCACAGAACACGAACAGCAGCTATTAGATTTGTTCATCTTGTTTGTGAGCAGAAGTCTAAGTACCGGCAAGTGTTTAGAAGATTCTCAAGACTTTAGAAAGTTGTTTTATAGGGGAGCTTCTTTATCTGTAACTTCCCTGCCCCTGGTGCAGCCTCTCGTTTGACAGATATCTGGGACCTTAACGTCATCATCCACATTCCTTCCACATCTGCGTCAAATGCCAACAGATCCATAGTTTTGGGAACGAAGAGGAGTTTTATTGCTTCGGCCGGGGCACGGTAGACACTATGATTGATGTTAGTAATGTACATTTTTACTTTATGATATAAATACCTGTATCATCAAAAATAGTATGGAGTGTGTATTAGGGGATGGTGTAAGTAGAAGTCAATTAACACTTCAATAGTTGTTTTAGAAGATATAGAAAAACTTGTAGTATTTCCATGATATTTCTAAATTTTATGTTTTATTATAACACAATGCCCCCCCCCCCACTTTACCTTCATTTAATACTGCTAAACTTTCGAAAACTGGACTTGGTTTACAAAGCACCCCCTGGAGATTAATTCTAGCTACGGGCCTGGTCCCGGGTTCGAATCCCAGCCTGTGCATGGGTGTTCTGTGTGAGTG
Organism: Lepisma saccharinum; assembly: GCF_977018435.1. Lineage (NCBI taxonomy): Eukaryota > Metazoa > Arthropoda > Insecta > Zygentoma > Lepismatidae > Lepisma > Lepisma saccharinum. Next base: position 35,884,273 of record NC_139255.1, on the reverse strand, counting down.
ACCCTTCATCAATTTCGTCATACCAAAAGTGGCAGAAAAGCGAAAGTAAAATGAACCAAATCAATAAATCAACAAATAATTGTCCCTGTCTTTCATTTCCCTTTCTCATAATTTCCTCTTTAATCTACAAATCTTTACCCTTACATTTCCAGCATGTTTTCCCTGTATTTTTATTATTCTCTCCAGTTTTTCCGGCACTTGATTGTATTTTCTCTTCGCTATTTCTACTTTCCCTTTTTCATTATTTATTTTTTGGTCATGTTTTCACGTTTCCCCTCTTAGTTTATCGCTTATCAGATATGTGTAATATTTTCGATTTTGAGTACCATATCACTTTATTTTTAATTATAAAAACCTAGTGGGATTCCCTGGAAGAGAGATAGAGAAAACACCCCCCACCCCTTTTACTCAGTTTTCCTAAAACAGAAGAAACAAGAAGAAAATAGAAAAGTAATACAAAATTGAAGAGAATTTTTAGGGCAAGAAAATAAAAATAGGGATAACAAGGTAGGAAAGAAATTATGGAAGAGAAGAATAATATCGAGGAAAACGTAAAATTTTAGGATAAAGCCAGGTGCAGCAAAATACCCCTCTCCACCCAGAATTCCAGATATTGATACGAGATTGAGAAGGCGGAAAAGAGAAATGAAGAGAAATAGGGAGAAGAAGTAGCCAAATAGAGAGAAAGAGAAACGGTGAATGAAAATATAGAGAATCAGAGATGTAATGAAAGGTACATAAGAGAAAGAGAGAGATCATGCAAGAGAAATATATAGAAAAGAGAGAGATAATGAAAGATATAAAACACGCACAAAGAGAGAGAGAAAGAGAAAGAGTGTGCAATAAGGCAAAGGGAAAGAGACATACAGTCCGGCCAAGGAAGACTAAACTACCTGGAAAGGACGATTCCAAACGCGAGAGGGGAAGCAGCGAGAAGAACTCGCCAAACTACGCTGTGGTATTTCGCTTGCGTACGCTTTCTGTATTGTGTTTGTGATGGCTCTTACAATTCGCAACAAACCGTTTCGAAGTGGAATGAGGAAAATTGGAACGTTTTGGCCCCTGTTGCACATTCTACAATACACCTTCGTTATACTAGAAAATGTCACAAGCCATTCAGTTACTACATTTATATTTATAATACTATATACAACAATATTATTATTATTGAATACTATCCTGATTAATGTTGTGTACATTTGTGCTAATTTTAATATTTACTAAGAAGATCAATTTAATTGAATGATCTAAAATAAAGCTACTGGTTTACAAACAAGTTTATCTATTAATGTGACGATATGAATACTTTCTTGATATGTTCTGTTTGCTGATATAGTATATGACTGGCTTACATAACCCTTATATAATTCGTAAACATCTCTGTATGTATTTTGGCGGCGATGTTACTACGTTGAAACTTCATTGCTGTTTCTACAGCAGACGATTTTCAAGGAACCCGCTTTCTGTCCAAAGCTCCGTCGTCCCTATTTAGCCAATGAACGCGTCCGGTTGGCGCATGCGCACTTTCGTCCATGGTCTCGGCTAAGGCAGCCCGACAGTAGGTCTACATAAAGAGATAGTGAGAGAAGAGATGAAGAGTGAATGACAAAGAGCGAGAGAGAAGGTAGCGAAAGGCAGAAAGAAATAGAGAGAGAGAGGGAGAGACAGTGTGTGCTGTCACACATCGAAGCAGAGAGATTAGTTTACGGAATCCTGGTTGGGTTGGGAACCAAGATGAAGATGAAATGACAATATTAAAAAGAACCTGAATAAAATTTATAAGATGGTCTTGCCTAAGAGGATAGAGACTGGCAGAAGGCGCGTCTTTGTGTCGAAATAAATCCTCACTTTCTTTAGGGCAAACCTTCCTTTGTAAAAATTGATATTCGTTGCTTACTTAATTTTGGATTCGACTCATGACGAGGCCATGGTTTGGTGTCTTTTTATTCTACAGTAAAAACTGCATATCCCGGAACCTCTATAAGAAGGAAACCTGTAAATGTGGGGAAAAAAGTCCCCAGAACGGACCGACTTTATACCTGAAAATGACCTGCTTAAGGCGGAAACCACCTTAACGCGGAAACGGAACACCATTTAAAGACCAACAGTAAGACGGAAATTTCTTCCTTTATTTTTTTTTTCGCTCGCAAGAAAACAATGCAATACTGTAAGTGGAACACGCCTCTGTTGCCACTCGCTTATCGGTAACATTGTCGATATGAAAGAATGCGCTACAATACTCATAGCTGTTACGATTCCGTTTCTTTCTTTCATCTCTTACCCTCTTTCTCCACATTTCTTTGTCTATTTCTCCTCTGTTCTTTCGTCATCTTTCTATTTTTCATGTTATCTCTCTTTGTTTCTTTCTTTTTTTCAATTTTATCTCAATATTTCTTCACCTCTCTTATTCCATCTTTCAATCTTTCTCTTTCCCTCTATGCAGATCGCGCTACGACGACAGGGGTCCCGGGTTCGAGACGATACATAAGTACGTACTGTACGTTCTTACAATACTGTAAAAAGTGTACCAACATGTTGTGTAGTTACATAATTGTAATCTCTGCTATGCTTATTGCGACTGTATGGCATTTTTATTCATGTACGTACATGCATTAGTACTCTACTTTATAAGTAATAAGAAATGTAAATCTGTGTTTCCATCATGTTCCGGGATAGACAGGTTTTACTGTATTTGTATGTGATCATCGTTAATTTCAGTGGCCGGAATGTTACTTCTTAAAAATAACCGAGTTACAGGACCTAATAGGTAAGTCAGTTACAGTTATTCATTTCCGGAAGTAACTTGGTTAGTTATTGGCAGTTTAGAAAGTAACCAAGTTCCATTTGCAGTTACTTTAGTCTAGATAAGATAATTATTGCAAGCGAGTTGTTCTTTATTGATGACTAAAAATTAACATTAATATTCATTAAATTATATTAATCCTCATCTCATTAAATTTAAAACATATATAGGTAATAAATATCAAAGTAAACCCTTATACTAGAAAATTAATATTAATATTTTTGTGCAAACCAAAATTTTGTTAATCACATTTGAAGCAAGAATCTGTGACATGTCCAGGATAACTGTACTATATGTTCTACAGTAAACATACTTCATGCAAAAGCAGAGCCGATTTAAGCGAGAAAAGTATAACATTTTCCTTACAGTTTTAATTATCATGAACTTTCCCATTCATTCAGACGAGCATTCGGGTCAAGATATTACAAAATAAAAAGTTACTGAAGTAAACTTCACGTAAAAAAACTTAAATAAATTAGCTCTTATTTCCGTTACTAGTTCCTTGAAAGAGTCACTGAGTACAGTTACTAATTTCAAAAAGTAACAAATTACTGCTACTGTTAATTGAAAACACCAGTTCATCTTGATTGTTGTATAGTATGTCATTAACAATTAACTTAAAGAAAGAAGTAATCACGAAAATAGTGAGAAAGGAGCTACAACCAAGGGGAAGAAGAAATGTGAAACAAACTGAAGGGTGAATATTTCGCTTTGATTAGTATTGCGATTATGCACCTGGCACCAGAAGGGCAGCTCCTACTTTTTAAAATGCATTCTTCCCTTCGGGCGTTCTGCACGGGTAACTTTACGTCTGGTTTTGCAGTGAAGGATTGACTTGTTTCAATAGAACCCATCAGTGTTGCCACCTTTTGAACACACCTGCTAATAGGGCTCTGGGGGTAGTACCCTTTTTTATTTTCTTAACATACACAGAATTCTTTACTTACTCGTGTCTACGATGTAACAGCTGTAAGTAATGACCAAGGCTCGGATTAATTTGTAGCCTGAATATACGGAATATGTATACTGATGAAGGAATTGGGAGCATAAAATTCAAGATCTCCATTTAGGCTATTAAAATGTCCTGAAGCTCGCCGGCTGAACTCTTATTCACCCCAATAATATATAGGAAAAATCAGTTAAATAAATAAAAATATGTAGTCCTCGTTCCTTTCCTCTATTCCTGTACTGTTTTTCATGTTCAAGGAACCGAGTTCATTTCTCGGAAACTGTCAGGGCCATTACCAGAACAGCTGACTTGCAGTCACTATTCCTCCAACAATCCGACAGCAATGAACGTACTATCACTATCAGATAAAACATATCGAATTTTGGGATAAATATTTTGAATGTTTGTTCCACAAATATATCTGCATTACTCAATGACAAGTAGAGGAATGGTAGGAAATGCTACATTTAATGTAAAAATACGTGCTATGTAATGTATAATTGATTGTTTGATTGAGTTGGTGTAATGTCCACTTGAAGCACAATAAGGCTAATTGGAACTGGACCTACAGTTTAAACTGGGATCCGAACCACTATGTACCTCCACCGAGATACCGAACCCGGCACCCCTTCATTACAAGGCAATGACGCTATCAGTACGCCATCGGGGAGGCTCGCTATGTAATGTATGATATGATGAAATTGATAATGGGACTTACAAAGAATACCATTCTCACGCCGGGATTCGATCCCGGGAACCCTGGCCTTGTAGGACGCTGTGCTAATCACTCCGCCAATAAGATCTGCTCTTCCTAACATTGTAATCTCACCCCTCTCGCTTCGAGTACTGATGCTTAGTGAAATTACCGTCATATGTAAATTTAGTAACAGGTTGGCAACTCTGGCTTTTACACAAGCCAGCTGGCCAAGGATGTGGATGGGTGCTTAGCTCTTCTATTCGAAGTAGCCGGATTCACACGCATATATATTTTTTTTTTGCTAGTGGTAGGCTGAAATATAAAATTTCAAAAGAATGTTGAAACAACCAATAACGGAGAAATTTAGTGCAGGAAGATTCGAGCGAAGCCCCTTCCAATCCTTATATTTTATTTCTAAAAGTCAGGATGAAGAAACAGTATCTGTGTGATTGATAAAGAAATCTCAAGGAGGAGGGGGTGGGGGTTTCAACGTAAGCATCTGTTGTTTTTTTCATTCCTGCCACGTAATTTAAAATTAAAACCCTTCAGTTGCCTGTAAATTGAATTTTTCCTACGATTTCCAGACGTCAGAAGTACAGTTGGTATCCGTGAAAAATGCGTCGGTACATAATGACTATAGAACACGTATTTCTTGTATTCGGCCACAACACTGCCATTGTACCGTATAAACAGTAGTTCCTTAGTCACCCACTTTTTAGAGGACAAAGGGTAATTTCTGCCCTCCTCCCAAAGTCTTCTGAGAGTTGATTGATGGATTGATTTAGTTTATTTTACTTCACTTTTCTTCCACTTTTGGCTAATCGCGAAGAATGGTAATAAGATGAAAATGATGAATGGACAAACACAAACACACAGCACGAGCTTTACGGCGATTATACTGGCCGTATGTCCAGACGCCAGAGCCTTGCTAGTCTGCTAAATGCAGTAGGGTATACTACGTGGAAGAAAGGTTGACGTTTGGTTTCACTGATTGACATATTTGCTTTATCTTACTTCGGTCTTCTGCCACTTTTGGCTAATACACACACACACATACATATATATAATATAAATGAAATTAATGTATATGTATATGTATAATATATGTATATATATATATATATATATATATATATATAGGGGGGTGTTATACACATAATCAGGGGTACTAGAAAGATAAAATAATTCAGGCGCCAGCCCCTTTTTCTCAAGAGCCAGATTTTTTGTCGGGGGGCGGAGTAAACGGTCTAATAAAGCCATGAATGCAAGATAAAGCCACATATATTAAAACATTTCATTCATTAATTAATACAAGACTGGGTGGTTAAAAGCCTTAAAAGTAATTAATTATTTCGACGGAGTAGCCTTCTCTACCATATCGCCGTAGATTTTAAAATTCGGCTAAGAACATTGCAAAAACTATAATGGTATGTTTTTTTATTCTGATTTAATGATACACGTGATGCGAAAACACACAAATAAAAAAAAACATAAACTGTACTGGTTATTTTTTTTAAAAAAAGTAATGAAGATTTCCATAAGCAAACTCGAAATATTTTTAAAATATATTTATTTCTTTTAGAACTGAATTTGAAAATTCAAGTACCAGGTGAATATTTTTCGGTGCCATGGCGACTGGGCGCTCAGTATTTTTCTGCCCCTGGCCCTGGACATAGTCCCCCTTCCCAGAGCCAAAAATGAGGGAATCAGAGGATATGATGCATAAACATGAAGGGGAAATTTCCCTTTATTTCCCCTTCAAATACCACCCTGCTGGTATATGAGCCTGAGCACTGTCGTCCTCAGCTTTTGGAGGCAACCATTTGAATTTCACCACAGTACCTCCAGCTGCTCGCACCGACCTGTCAACCCCTCAGAAGAGAAAGTGATAATCCTGGTTCTTCTACCTGAACCGCGGGTATCCCCATCATTTTTTCATAACAGGTGGCTACTACATACCTGCAGTTCTCAGACCGCAAGGGACAAGGTGGATGCTTTTTGTAGTTTGAAAACTTATTTCGCCTGCTATGCTACCTGAGGGCCCATATGGCCGTCGGAAGCAGCAAAGAGAATAAGATATTTTTTGGGGGGGGGGGGGGCGGGGGAAGCAGCACTAGACAGCTGCACCAATGAGGTGGAAGTTCTAGAGTGACTGAAGCAAGGACGCTCTCAAGTGGGAGGGGCAGAGGGGACACTTGCTCCCCTGAGATATCTGGGAAACGTTCAGGTAATTCGAAATTATAGCGATATTTTATAACAAATAATATTGTTTCCTGTGTTTTACAGGCTGTAAGTTACAGAAATTAACTGCCACATCCAACAAAACAACGAGAGATCGTCTTCACCAGAGACATAGGAGTGTGTAAGGCAAAAAAAAAAAAAAAAAAAAAACTGGTCAGGGTGGTATTGGGAAGGGATTTTTTTTTATCTTGACGTTTGGGGCTGAAAACATTCGTCAGTACCTGACGCGGTGATAATCTAGATTTCTACATACTATTTCCCCATCCCCAGTGGTAGCTTTTCATTTCTGAAATAGAAATTGTCGATTTCAAAAAATGTCGGTCACTTATAGTGCAGAAAATACTAAAAATTAACCACTTTTAAATACTTTTTTTTATGCAACACACACCCACAAAGACAGAGGGAGGAGGAGCTCTGTCTTCTCCCGTTTCTTGTCCAATTTTCTTTCTCTCTCTCTTATCACTTCTGTATTTATCGTGCTTGATTTGTTTTTCGCTTATTTCTCCCCCCCTCTCTCTCTATCTCTTTCATTTTTCTTCCATTTCGGCTCTTCCTTTCTCACAACTTCCTCATTCTCTATAGATTATTTCATATCTCTTCTCCTTTCCACTTAAATAGGCACCCACGGTCGCAGAATGTCTTACATATTATTCATATTTCAAATTATATTGTACTTTTATTAAATTCATTTCTGTATAAGAGGTTAAAAATGCACAAAACGTAGGACAAACGAAGGTAGAGAGTTCGTTCTGAGCTTACTTGAAAGGTAAAGGCACGGTAAGGGGGGGGGGGGGGGCAAGGGTGCCCACACGGGGGAGGACAAAATTTTATACCAATTCTATATATCTTCACACAAAAATGGGGGGATCGTATCGTTTGATTGACTTGTTATTGATTTTTAGTTTTGGTTATTATGTACAGTTTTTCTACCTACCTGTGGGTGATCGCGGCGATACAGTTGAAATGAAACATCACCTCTTATGCCTTTAGAATGGGTTTCATCGCATTCTACTTGTTTTCTGTAATGTAATGTATTTAAATAATATATGTTGTATATTTGTATTGAATAAGCTTTGAATACGTACACAATTTAGTGTTAGCTTGTTGCACATGTATTTTCTATTTTATGTCTTTCCATGTTGCATATGTGTAAAACATATGTTGTACATGAAAGTTACACATGTATCTTCGGAATACATTTATCATTCATTTTCTGCAATTCAAAAATACAGTTTGTGTGCTTGATTTCCATTATTAGCTAAAGTGAAATTGACGGTGTTGAAAAAATATTTGAAATAGTTTGTTCCAAACAAATGCTTTAGCACAGACTTCTACCCCCTTTTTGCGTAATTTATGAGGACAATAACGTCTTTGATACTACTACTGGTAGTAGTAGTAGTTGTAGTAATAATAATAATAATGAAGCCATTATCAATGTTGTTGTTGTTGTTATTATTATTATTATTATTATTATAGGCACGCTTATCCTGGTACTTGACCCTCCGCCTCAGACAAAAATTCGTGGTTGCACCTCTGGTATTATATTTTTTCAGCAAACTTTGTCTGAAAAAAAATAATTTGAGTAATTCGGCATAAACCGGGGGAGTGCAGCATGGGCCTTGGGGAGGGGAATGGGCACCCCTGGGGGGGCAACTTGCCCCCACACTATGCTAAACCTTATATCTACCCTTGCCCCCTCCCAAGTTTTGGAACCCATCGCCGCCACTGCGTGCTCTTATGAACTTGTAGAAGGCTGTGGTTCGAGTACCGGCCTTGGGACGGCATGCGTGTGTGTGTGTTGATTGATTGATTTGGTTCGTTTTACTTAGCTTTTCTGCTTCTTTTGATAATCGCTAAGAGGGGGCTTGGGTGATGATATCATGAAATTGATAAAGGGGCACTCACATATAATACCCATGGCCTGCCTGGGATTCGAACCCGGAACCCTCAGAGTCGTAGAGCGATGTGATAACCACTCTCTGCCACGGAGACCGAAGTGTAACCGTCCCTACATCGCTTCGATCTAATCATTATTCGCCGTCCTTATCGTTACGATTTGCCGCAAGTGATAGGAATCTACAGACGACACTTAAAAAAAACAAAAAGACAACAAAAAAACGGATGTACTACATGAAATAACTGTAGCTTTAGTGCCCCATCTCTCAGTACATGCATAACATTATTTATTGCTATCCGTTGACCATTTACGTTGTTATCCTTCCACAGAATATACATATTTTTCGTCCCGATTAACACAAGAGAAACCGACTTCCGTGGCGAAGTGGTTAGCACAGCGCGCCGGGGTTCCCGGGATCGAATCTCGGCCTGGTCATAGGTGTTTTTTGTGTGTCTTCATCAGTTCCCTCACACCATCACACATCCTCATCGTCGCTATTAGTCAAAAGTGGAAAAAAGCGACGCTAAATAAGAATCAAATCAACCCAAGAGGTAAGAAATCTACTTAAAAGAACAGAAAGAAAGAAACTTTAATAAATAGATGTAAACTGCTCCTCCACATACATCAATCTGCGTCACTATAGCTACCATTATCACTTTTCTACTCTCTCGCAACCCCACCCACCCACACAGCATTAATCCAAAAGTTAGCATAGGCCTTGATAATAATAATAATAATTTTAAAAAACAAAAACAATAGAGATCATCTTGCAAATGGTCACATCATATTCGATTGCGCCAAAGTGTTTCCATTGGAAACATTTAGCCACAGATTCTAACTGTATTTTACAACACTCTTTTCTACAGTTACATTTGAAACTATTCGTAACGAAGTTGGTGCAAGTTGATAACGGGAAATGAAAAAATCCAGTGAGAGCCTACGGCTTAAACTTGCGCAACATCTGCCCACGGAGAATTTCGGCGAGTAAACGGAAAAGAAACCTACCTGAAAGGAATTCGTCCGCAGGAACAGACAGCGTTGCCTCTGAAACCATATTCTTCAGTTCTCCCAGCGTTGTCATCCAGAGATAAATAGTAGAAAAACATTTCACACGAGAGAAAGGCCCTGTTGGGACTTCCATCGCATTAGCACTGGATCCTCTGCCAAAGGAAGAGACGTATCTGCCCGATGTCCTCATACTTATTTATATTCAGCCGCAGAAGCGAGTGAAAGCTGCAAAGGACAAACTAAAGAGGGCTGGAGTGGAAACGCTTGACGATACGCAACGTAAGAGAGAATCCTATTTCGAACATTTTGAGCTTTATTTCTTGCACTAATCCATAAAGATGAGTTTCAGACCACTTAATGCATACATACAGTATGTAACATTTCTATTCGTACACAGGAATTTTCAAGGACCCGGGTTCGATCCCCGGTTCAAATCCGGGAACTTTTCTAACGTTGGAAGCGGCCCCGGCGCCGACTCAGCGTCGAATGACGTGGGTACCTGGGGGTAGCCCTAGGGGGTAAAGGCGGTCAGGGGCGTGATGCTCATGACCGGATCAAGAAAGTGTGGGGCGTTCCCCCCACACCACCTATACGCCTTCATGGCGTGGTGCTAAGCACAGGGGAGCACTTTACCTTTTTTCACACGGATTTTCAAAGAAAATGCTTTAATATCTGAAAGGAAATACACTCTTTTGAAATTGTTTCTTTACAATTCAATAACTAATATCATTAGGAACATAAAATCTTACCCAAATTCTGTATAACCAATGATGATAATAAATTAAATTAAACTGAAAGAGAAACATGCCATTTTTTGTACAACTTTTCTATTCTTACACTTAATAATCTAAAAGAAAAAAGTATATTCAGAGCAAATTGACTGACAGTTCCAATACTTTGATGCATATCCTTTGGCTTTAATTACTGCTTGACACCTGTTCTTCATAGAATTAACCCGTTTCCGATATGTTTCAGAGCTTATTTTATTCCAGTCGGCTTGCACAACAGTTTTCAACGCTTGTTTGGACTTGACGCCTGCTTTATGGATTCGCCTCGTCCTCCTTCAAAATTGCCCATAAATGCTCAATGGGATTTAAGTCTGGACTTTGAGCTGGTGTTTGTAGTAGTTTGGGCACATTCCATATTAGCCAATTCATGTTAACTCGCGCCTTATGGGCCTCCCCGATGGCGCAGTGGTAGCAGTGGCTTATGCTGGTTCTAACAAGTGGGTAATCTCCGACCCTTGATCCTCAAACTCCAAAAGTTTCCGTGCAATTTATGTCAGGATTCATATTGGATTTAGGAATTTTGTGTCGGAATGTTTGTCTTATTGCTACGACCACAATCAATTAATTCTCGTTATTGCAGTTTAATATACGTGTAGAATTTCAAATAATAAAACAAGACAGTGTTATAAAGGTATAAAAAACAACCTGTGAAATATAAAATGAAAGACGTGCACTAGTGAAATAAAAACCCGCAATATTAATTTAAGTGCAAAATTCAACTTACTCCAGGACCCGATTACTTGTGCACATGGGTGTCCGGAAGGGGGGGGACAAGGGGGGCCGTGCCCCCCCTGGAAAATGAAAGTCAACCAAAAATTATATATTTGTCACATATAATTTCATTTCAGCCACAATTATATGTCTTAATTATTACATGAATATGATAAATTCAAATTTAAGCAATGTTTTTTGAGGAAACAACACTATTATTGGGGAAAATTTACCTTGTTTGCCCCCCTGGAAAAAAATACCTTCCTTGTCCCTCCCTGAAAAAAATCCTGCGGACGTCCATGCTTGTGCAGTACCAGATCCAAAGCACGCCGTTTGTCCAGTTGCACGTCAATACGTGTCTGTGCGAAAGATTGCAGTTTAACAAAGGAAGTTATGTGACTTTTGGATTTTTTATGTTTGGCACAAGCGTTGCAAAGATTACAGTATCCGCCACGCGTCCATATATTCTTTTCAGCCAACAAAAAACCAAAGCTTATTAACACTTATATTTAATGTCAACCATGGAGTTTTGTCATAATTTGCTTGTGAAAATGACACACATATTCCCGATTTTTGTCTTTGTGTAGAAATAAGTTCAAGCGATGACACTGGCCTACCTGTATTAACAATTTGCAACTTCTCCTGAAAAGATCTTGTTACAAAAGGTTTCACCAGCAAATCTTGTATCACATCCATTACCCTTTAACACAGCACTATCACGACAAACACTAATACCTAAATAAATAATAAACACAGCACAGCGCGAAGCCAACGACTACACGCATTCAGTTTCACGCGCCAAACTTCTGTTGTTGTGTTCCTGGCTCAGAATGAAATTCCCTATGAATGATAAAAAAAAATCCCTTTCCGAGCTCGAAATGACAGGTTTTAAAAGTTCGAATCATTGCAGGCCAGAGCCTGAATTTTATTTCGGGATGGGGATCATCCCATAGCAGCCGCCACATAAAGTTGAAACAGTGGGGTTAGAAGTCCTGAAGATGAATCTCAGATTATTACAACGTATTATGCAAGGTGTTTAATCCTGCTAATGAAGTAAAATTAATTACCACTATACACTTTTTTAATTAGATATTTGTAGGATTTCGGGGAGGGGGGTTTTAGCCCGCCGAGTCCTCCACCTGGCTACGTGCCTGATGTGTTTCTTTCGTTTTATGTTTAATTCGTTCATCTTCATCACTATTAATCTAAAGAGGCGGAATATAGCAACTTATATTAACTAATATATATATATATATACCGCGTGAGACACCTAAAAGTACCACTTGAAATAGCGAAGAAACCACAAACAGTAGCGATGTGAGGTTTGCGGGAAACAATAATATCAAATGGGGCTCGTAAATCGGAGGTATGGGGTGGGTCGAAAAATATCGACAAATGGGGCATCTGGAGCAAAGTCATATTTTTTTTAATGGAACGATATACAATGACATGTATAATATAAAAGAGCACACGCAGAGAAACACAACGCCGTTGGTCTCATGCATCTACTGCACATAGGAACGAAGATATGGCGATGTGAAAATATGTAAACAAACTAACAAGTGGCCCACTTGACCGTCAGTACCACGGCATGTAAGACTTCTCAGGTGCCTGACAGAACTGCCTTTACGCAGAGCAAGTTTTGATAGCAGGTCCACGAGATCGTGTTAGTTCATAGCAAGCAGTCGTAGTGGTAAGAGCGAAGATTATGGTGTTCACGAACATAGAAAAAGCGGACATGATCCTGATTCATGGGGAATGCCGAAAGAATGCCTCAGAAGCCTACCGTGTGTACGCAGAGATATCCGGACAGACGACAGCCATCTCGACGTCTGTCCGGTAAGTTTATTTATTAAATTAAGAGACACCGGAAGTGTAACACCACGAGCACGTGTGCGGAACAAGCCAACTACAGGTGAGGCAGGTGCAACAAATGTTCTCGCCGCTGTTGCTGTGAATCCGCACGTTAGCTCCCGTGAACTTGCCAGGGATGCTGGGATGAGTCAGCGAAGTGTATTGCGCATTCTGCCACACACAAGTTTCACCCATATCATATCTCCCTCCATCAGGAACTTCACGGGAATGATTTTGTGGACCGTGTTCGGTTTTGCACATGGATGTTACGACACGACACACCCGATTTGTCACGTATCCTCTTCACTGACGAGGCAACTTTTACCAATCATGGAAATGTCAACCTAAGGAACATGCACTATTGGTCGGCGACAAATCCACATTGGCTTCGCCAAGTGGAACGCCAGCGCCCATGGAGTGTGAACGTGTGGTGTGGTATAGTGGGTGAACATCTCATTTGCCCTTTTGTTTATACAAGGGACACTGAATGATGACCGATACATACAGTTTTTACAACATGAACTGCCTGTACTATTGGAGGACATAGCACTTCAGACAAGGAGGGAAATGTGGTACCAACATGACGGGTGCCCAGCTCACAGTGCAAGACGCGCTACAGCATGTGTGGAAAATACATTTCCAAATCGTTGGATTGGACGTGGAGGGCCTGTCAAATGGCTGGCTCGTTCTCCAGATTTGACACCGTTAGACTTTTTCCTGTGGGGAAAGCTGAAGGACATTGTCTACCGGGATGTGCCAACAACTCCAGAGGATATGCAACACCGCATTACTGCGGCCTGTAGGAACATTCCCTACGAGATGCTACATTCTGTGCAACGATCTTTGCGTGGGCGCCTCGTTGCCTGTATCGCAGCTGACGGCCACCACTTTGAACACACACTTTGACAGGTTTTCGCTTCTTACGCAATGGTTCTGCGACATACTGTCATGGTCATTTTCATTATGCTGTAACACTGTCAAATACATGGTGCTGACGATGTCTACTGTATTTTTTCTTCCTTTAACACGTTCTGTCTTTATCTTGTCCAATGGCTTCCGACATGTCATACTTGTACATGCCGTGGTACTGACGGTCAAGTGGGCCACTTGTTAGTTTGTTTACATATTTTCACATCGCCATATCTTCGTTCCTATATGCAGTAGATGCATGAGACCAACGGCGTTGTGTTTCTCTGAGTGTGCTCTTTTATATTATGCATGTTATTGTATATCGTTCCATTTAAAAAAATATGACTTTGCTCCAGATGCCCCATTTGTCGATATTTTTCGACCCACCCCATACCTCCGATTTACAAGCCCCATTTGATATTATTGTTTCCCGCAAACCTCACATCGCTACTGTTTCTGGTTTCTTCGCTATTTCAGGTGGTACTTTTAGGTGCCTCACGCGGTGTATATATATATATATATATAATTTATTTTTGATATTTTTCCCTTTAAAAAATATTCAGTTCCGTGAAAGAAGTATTCTCGCTGATTTTGAAGATTAGAGAGGAGAAACAATCACTATTTTTGTAAATACAAGGATGCGGGGAGTCAGCATATAGGTGCTTTAATTGCTTAAGCTTTGAATTTTGATTTAGTTTGCTTCATCTTCAATATTTAAGCTTTTTCCTTTTGATAAATTTATGTTCAAGTAACAGAAATCAGCAATACAGAAGCAAATGTAAAGTGAAAATTAGCGTAGAATTGGTTTTGCCCATGTTATTCAATTTTCCTGTTCTTCGCATTCTACCGGGTATATTTTCCCTAGTTCAGCGGAGGGAACGGTAAAGGCTCTGAAGGTTGAGAGTGCGACCGGTGGACTCTCACAAGAAGGAGGTTACCCTGAGCACGGAATCACCGCGCCTGAGAGAAGCAGTGTCTCCTCCCCCTCTTTCCTCTCTCCTCCCTCCACGCCAAGGATTGTAAGGGAAGCGGTAGGAATGACGTCAGGATGAGATTCCCTGAAGTCATTCCACCGGCTGGAGGAAGGTTCCCGGACATTCAGCGGCAAACGGTTGGAAGCATTCGCGCACTGGAAGCAAAGAAATGTATGCATCGAAATTGGTTTGGAAGAATATTGCGAAGAAATGTATATTTATATTTTTTTTTAAAAAAAAGGAATACAGCCGGGTCATCTGCGATTACCTAGATGACCCAGAGTACACGCCGCTGAGTGGTAGTGTCCTTGCCTTGTAATCAAGGGGTCCCGGGTTCGATACCCGGTGGAGGCACATGGTGGTTCGGATCCCACTTTAAACTGTAGGTCCAGTCCCGATTAGCCTTACTGTGCATAAAGTGGACTTCAAACACCAAATCAATCAAATCAATCGCGTCTTATGCTTAGGCCTAATGTCATTGTCTTGTTGGAATCTGTAGATAGGCGGCATGTCCATTTTTTGGGCACTCTGCTTTACATTGTTCTTCAATATGCCCAAATAGACATATGCATCCATGATACCATCAATAAAATGGATGGTACCAACACCTTTGGACGACATACAGCCCAAATCATTAATGATCCACCACCGTGTTTAACTGGTGGAACTGTGTTAATGTGATCATTGTCTTTATTTCATTTTCTACAGACCCTATTTATCCCATCTGACCCGTATATATTAATCATGCACTCGTCTGACCATATGACGCTATCCCAAAATTCCTGGTCCTTGTGGATGTGCTCTTTCGCGAATGAAAGTCTATTCCTGCGATTCACCTTATTTACATACGGCCTCTTTCGTGGTATTCTGCCATGATATCCATGCTTTCACAAGGCACGTCGGACAGTTTGATCGGACATCATCTTACCAGCAACATTTTTTACTAACGGTCGTAACTGAGGAACACTTAGTCGGGGGTTTTCTCGCACTCTTTTTAAAATAAGGCGTTCATCACGTTTATTCAATCGTCTCTCTTTTGGTTTTATCGGCACATCCTGTGTTGAACCTTCCTCTCTAAATTTGTTTACTATGTATTGAACTGTGGAGTGTGATTTATTGACTGTTTGTCCAATTTTTCTTAACGAATAACCTCTAAGGGCCAAATTTATAATAACATCCTTCAGATCGGAACTAAGTTCCTTCACCTTGCCCATTTTGAACACGCTGATAGATAGACGATAGGCCTACAACAAAACCTACGCCAGCATTCCGCTTGACTGGGAGCGCGCCTGCATGTTCAAACTCGTTATGAAACTGCACGAAATCGCCCGAATAGCGGTGCTGCTGTATGCGAGGAAAATTGAAACACTTGCCTGTACGAATAACAATGTTGCATGAAACAGCGTTTTCTTTCTCTTTTAATTATATGCTCTGTTTATACACTTTGAACATACATTTTTATTGACATTTCTTGGTGAAACCTTCATTAACATTAATTTCCAGGTGTATATATGAAAATGATTATATTTACTAAACACTTTTTCCTCGGAAATTCTATGTGTACAAATAACAATGTTACATGCTGTAGCCTAATGAGCACCTGACTTACAGTTTAAAGTGAATTCCGAACCACTATGTGTATTCACTGGGTGTCGAACCCGGGACAACCTGATTGATTACAAAGCGACGACGTTACCACTACGCCATCGGGGAAGCTCATAAAGCAAGGGTGCCCGTAACGGAGGGCCCTGATATATCTGGAAAAGGTTCATGTAATTCAGGCACGTATCCAGGAATTCCTTTCCGGAGGGGGGGGGGGCTGAACACCATTTTTTAAAGGGGTATAGATAGAAACTCACAATTGTATGTTTAAGGCCAGTGGTGGCAATTGGGTTCCAAAATGGGGGGGGGGGGGGGGTTGCAAGGAAAGTTTCCTTTTCCTTGGTAGGCTATAGTGTGCTAGTGTGGAGGCAAAAAAATGGGAGCAACTATCCTCTAAATCATCGCCACTGTTTAAGGCTGTGAAAACGTGAAATCGGAACATTTTCTACCACTCAACTCCTCCGTTTTCATGCATTGACATTGTGTGCCGGATGTGTGTTTGTCCATTTCTTCTCATGAGGCATCAAACCATCTGTGTACCAGAAGTGTTTTTACGAAACTGTTCCACATGCACGGGATACACAATCCATTCGACAATGCAAGATTCAAACTGTGTGCTGGGAACGCAGACAGTTTTCGAAAATTTCTCTCTGATTCGAGCCTAAACACCACTAATGTGTCTTGTCCTCCCATGTTTGGAGCTCTTATAAAAGCCGAAACCCACCAAATTGTTCATATTCAGGCCTAAGCACTCGCAAGTGTTCAAAATTGACTGTTGAGTGTGTGTCGAACCCAGTAGGCTTAAACTAAAGTATTTTTTTATGCCATGAAATTCTCGGACTGCATACACGAAATTTGGTCCTGGCACAACTAAATAATCATTCAAAACTTTTATTTTCAGTTGATCTGTGCAGCTTATTTCTTATTTAATAAACCGCTCCAATATCCCGTACTGCTGAAATATGCACTTTAGAGAGAGACCTTCGATCTCTTCGGCCCTCGACCCGAACTACTCGTAGCACTACACTGAAGCTCTGGACGTTCCACTGTCGTCAATGTCTTCAGCTTTGGCTCCGAACTGGAACTAGTAGTAGACTTCGTTATTTTACGGTATTTAGTCCTTTTCATTTTCGAATCACTAGATCTTATAAAGCAACCAATGGACACTAATTGATCAGTAATCGACTGTATGAATTGTCACACTTACCTCTGAAGTCTAAACCGATTCTGTTGTACAGATCAACCGGGAAATTGAAGCCGTGTATTTATATCCTCATTATATGCTAGAACGTTCCGCAGATAAAACGATTCGTAAATATTGCCAGTAGTTCGACTCCTTCTCTTATTCAAGAACGTCCCCTCTCGCACCTTCCAGAGAATAAAAATTTCAACGAATCGCCCTACGTGCTACGTGGCGCTACCTTTGTTGTGCACTTTCCAAATGCTGACAAGTCTCTACATAGTGCTCAAGTTCGCTGCGACAACACTGAAAGCCCAAGGAAAGTTTACGTAGAATATTACTATCAACAACAGGGTTATAGAACATTCTCCGTCTTGCCTTGATAAGTATTTCTCTTCTCAAATTATTGTCACATTATTCAAGAAGACAAAAACCTAATTTTATCTAGTGTAAACTGAAAAATATCCTGGGGAAGGGGGCTCGAGCCACCTGATGCCCACCTTGGATACACGCTATTAACAATAACAGGGTTATAGAACATTCTCGATGTTGTCTCGGTAATTATTTATCTCAAATTATCACCATTCATCACATTATTCAAGAAGCCAAAAGCCCACGTAATTTTATCTAGCGTAAACAAAAAACAATTTCCTGAAGAGGGGGGACTCGAGCCCCTCATCCCCACCTTGGACACGTGCTATTAACAATAATAGGGCTATAGAACATTCTCCGTCTTGTCTCGATAATTATATATCTGCTTAAATCATCGTCACATTATTCAAGAAGCCAAAAACTTAATTTTATCAGTGTAAACTGAAAAATTTCCCGGGGGAGAGGGGGGCTCGAGTCATCTTATCCCCACCTTGGATACGC
This sequence comes from Lepisma saccharinum, assembly GCF_977018435.1. Classification (NCBI taxonomy): domain Eukaryota; kingdom Metazoa; phylum Arthropoda; class Insecta; order Zygentoma; family Lepismatidae; genus Lepisma; species Lepisma saccharinum. The sequence goes on along the minus strand of NC_139255.1, from coordinate 35,865,787 downwards.
GCTATTAACAATAACAGGGTTATAAAACATTCTCCGTCTTTCTTCGATAATTACTATCTCTCTCAAAGTATCATCACAGTATTCAAGAAGCCAAAAACCTAATTTTATCTAGCATAAACTGAATTTTTTTTTGAAGGGGGGGTTCGAGCCCCCTGATTCCTGCCTTGGATACGAGCTATCAACAATAACAGGGTTATAGAATATTCTCAGTCTTGCCTCGATAATTATTTCTCTCCTTATTTTATTTAACACCACAAGAAACAAAAAGCTCATTTTATCTAGTGTAAACTGAAAACTTTCGGGGGGCTCGATCCCCCTAAGCCCCCCCCTTGGATACGTGCCTGATAATTCTAATAGTGAATTTGTAGCGATATTGTATTGCAAATAGTATTGTTTTGTGATTTACAGGCTGTAAGATGTCCAACAAAATAACGAGATAACGTTTTCACCAGACAGTAGGATCATGTTGACTGCTGTAACTAGGGGTGTGGGACAGGATTGGGAAGGAACATTTTTTTAATCTCGACGTTCAGGACTGAAAAAATTCGCAATTTCCCGAGCCGATCGGGATTTTTTCTGAACGGGAATTTTTCGAAATTTTCCGACGCGGGAAAAATCAAGATTTCTACATGTTCGTGAAGTTAGCCTGAAGCGCCACAACTGATTGTTTTTGCACGTCTGTAACAAAAACTTTAAATGTCAACAGACACGCAGAAAACGAGATCCTTAAGGAATTTCTCTGTTCGGGATTCCGAAAAGTCCAAAATTATTTCCCGAAGTCAAAGCATCTTGACAATTCACGGGCAATTATTTTTATTTTTATTTATTTACTGTTTTATTACTATTATTACATCACCTTTCTGCGCATGAGAATATGGCATTAGAGCAGTGGCGGCGATTAAAGGAGGAGGTTGCCCTGCCTCCCGTGTTTGCCACTTTTGCTAAACCTTATATACCAAGGGAAAGTTAACTGTCTTTGCTCTCAAAGTTTTGGCACCTTGCCCCCCCCCCTTCCCCAGCAGTTTTGGAACCCAATCACCGCCACTGCGATTAGAGGTATCATGAAGAAGAACAGATTAAGTGGTGTCTGATATCTGTGCATCGTGAAAAAGTGCAAAAAAGACAAAGAACTATTCATCAACAAAGTGATAAATATTTATGGAAAGGAAGCAAGGCAAAACCAGTTTCTATTTACATAGAGGACTCAAGTCTGAACCTGTAACAATGCCAAAGTATTTGCAATTCAATTTCAATGTTATGATTTGTAAAATAATAATAATAACAGCAGCAATAATAGAAGATAAATTATAAGTTTCTATGACTGAAGGGCAAGAAGTGAAATTTTGCTCTGCACCATCTGAGAAAAATCCTGCGGATGCCCTTGTCATGAGAATGAGAGAATAAGAGAATTCCTGTATGACACTCTTCTCATTGTCCTTCCATTAGCACATTCACATACCATGTAAATCTCAAAACTACTGGAACTACAATGATGAATTTTTGGTGGATTCAGTGGCGTATTTACCGACTCATTTCGGGGTGCTTAAATAGGCCATTGGTTAAATATTTATATTGTTTCGATTGGAACGTTAGTAGGTACACAATATATTTCATAAACTACTAAAGCCACAATTATGTTATTCAGATGATAAGAGACCTTAAACCGTGCAAATTATCTCGATTTCTCATTGTCTGATCAAGTGAATACATCGTTGATAGTTCGGATACAGCTGGAGGAAAGGTAAATTTCAGATAAATGAAAACGTTCCAAACATTGATGTCGGTAAGTTATCGCGATTATCACACATCAAAGGCAGGGGCGGCTTTACATGGCAATGTCATGGCACACGCTTACGTTGACATTTTAACAGCTTTCATGCTGCCTACCGTCGAAGACCAGTTCGGGGATGACCATTGTGTCTTTCAATACGACCGAGCACCCGTCCATACTGCAGGGCTTGTGGGGAAGTGGTTTGACGACAACAACATCCCACTAATGGACTGACCTGCGCAGAGTCCTGATTTGAATCCCATACAACATGTCTGGTATGTTTTGGAATGCCGACTTCGTGCTAGACCACACCGATCCACATCAATACCTCCTCTCGTTTTGGAGCTCTGCGAGGAATGGGCAGCCATTCCTCAGGAAACCTTCCGGCACCTGATTGAAAGTATGTCTGTGAGAGTGAAAGATGTCATCAAGGCTAAGGGTGGGCCAACACTGTATTCACTGCCAGTGTTCCCAATGGAGGGTTGACCAAATTGTACTTTATTTTCAGGTGGGTGTCCGGATACTTCTGATCACATAGAGTATATAGGCCTATGTTCACCTTGGTGAAAAGACTCAAGAATATTACCAAAATGAAAGAAGTGACAAAATATGACGAAACAATATTGCGAAAAATGACGGAAAAATGCCAAAAATTGTGGAAAATAACCTAAAACCTGAAAATATGCAAAAAAAAAAGCACTTTAAAATTACCTTTTTTGGGTTCTAGACGAAGTGTAATATTGTGTATATTTAATGGGCATCATGTCCGAGCTGTCAGAAAAAAAGATGACATTGCATCAACTTCTGCTCCCTACTAATTACAATACATAAAATATTATTATTACACGAATAGGTAAAAAGACTGTATAAGAATAGAGATATAACAGTGCATATTTATTTCTAGCTTTCCTGTAGTTAAGAGTGGAATAATTTACATAAAAACAAGTGCTCTGGCAATGAAATGAATGTCAAATAGATGAATAATTGAATATTTATCGAATAACAAAAATGATGTTACCTGTAATTGGAGAAAAGTACGTTTCTGATTAATATTTTATGCATATTATTTTGAGAAGTAGTGTACATAAATCTTCTTTGTAATGTCATTCAAAGCCGTATGATCCCAATATAACCCTTGCCTTCTAAAAAGTTCAGAGGAAATTAACAACCATCGATTATGCAACAAATGCTAATATTATTATTACAAAGTTTTAGTACTTGGTAAGTCTTTCGGGGGATATGGACCCCTGAACCCTCCCCCTAAATATTTCCATCAAAGCCGTATGATCCCAATATAATCCTTGTCTTCCAATAAGTTCAGGGGAAATTATACAACAAAGGCTAAACAAATAAAATTCTCATTATTTAATTTTAGTACTTGGTAAGTCTACCGGGCCGGGGGGGGGGGGGGTCTGGACCCTGGACCCCACTTTAAATACGTCCTTGGTGCTGAGGGACCACGTAATGAAATTTAGGGGTGCGATGTTGAAAATAAACAAAACCTGAAACATGCATGTATGTTTTAGCCACAAAATGAAATTTCTATCAAATTTTAGCAGGCATCTACCTGTGATAATAGACGTTGTTAAAAATGTAAACCTAGACATTGATGAGGTCTTGCCCGGTTCCCCCGGAACTTCCCCGTTGTTTCCAGTACAGAAACAGCGGCATACGAAGTAAGATATGCTTTTAATCAGTTGTGCGACGATAGTCAAGAAAGATATTTGTTAAAAGTTCTACTATGAAGCAGTGGACATCTAGAATCCGTCCGATGATCAACTGCAGTGCAGATTATTAAAATATGACGTGTCTTTGTGGTCGCCATTTGTATATGCATAGATACAAGTTTCTCATGTACACCACGGGCAGTACACGCACGACGAACTCAAAATGTACGAAAGTTTAGAACATATATATTCAATTATTTTGTGAATGGAAAACTGAGGGAAAGAGAATACTATAAAACCAGTGATAATGTTTATATGTATATTATAATGTATGCTGAAGTGAATCTTTCGCAACAAATCTGCAGAAGTAATGAAAAATACAAATGCTAGTAAATGTGTGTACTATCAACTTCCCCTTTGCGCCTGAAGGATTTAGGGAAAACCTATGATAAGACATGATGAATTAATTTTAAACAACAAGGAAGTTTTCAAACTGAAGTGACAAGCGATATCGAGATTTCGCACAGAAGCATTTGATCTAAAGCAAACCATTCACCACGCATCCGCAAATAATAGACCGGGGCAACACGATGTACAGTATTGATAAAACGATCCAGTCTGAGCAACATGAAAGCACCAAGGGACACCTGCAGCTTGTTGTGTCGCTTCATTTCTGAAGGTTTTGTTTATTTTTGAATGTTTGTTTCCAAGAGACACATGTCGCTTCAGTCTGAAAGCTTCCTTTCGAACCAAATCGCCAGGAGAAAATGCAGGTGCCACTTGGACTGGACTGTTTTCTCAGTACCATGCATTGTATCACCTCGATCTGTTGTACTTTTATGCGAGGTGAATTGTTTGCTTTAGCCACTTGGAAGTGAACCTCTAGTGATCAATGCTATCTTTCGAACAGAAGCGACACGACAAACTGCATGTGTCGCTCAGACCCCAATGGCATGCATCATGCCACCTGAGACTTGATTGCCCATGCACGGTAAATCCATGCCCATGTCGGGATTCGAACACGATGTGCTAACAGCTTCCCCACGGGGGCCGGCATATATAAGAATAAGAAACAGCTGTTGGTCTGCACACACACACACTGACTACAACATTCAGCAAAGAAACCAAAGCATTCCCAATTTGACTTTTTTTTTTTTCATCGAACGTAGCCTGATGTTTATCTACCAGTAGCTATTTTCATCCATTTCAATTGTTTCTTTTACGTCGATTTTCTTACTTCGTGGACTTTTTCTAATCGCGATGATGATGATGAACAGATGAGCTGGACAAATACAATGATACATCAATGCCTTGGCCAGGGTTGGAATATTGGAGCTCTAGTATTGCAGCATTTGATGCTACCCACTCAGTCACAGAGCCAGCTATTACTTAGCTGTCTCATGTTATAAGAAACATTAAATGCAAATGTACTGTCCAGAAGACAAGAATATGGTCCCCTTGACATGCATGTTTCAACTTTCTGAGTGGGTGCTCTATCTTTGAGGTTGGCAACTCTGGAGGAGGTTGCAACCAGCCTGCAACCAAAAAACTTGGGAAATCTTACAAGTAGTTAAAAGATAGTTATGGGGATCAGTGTTTATCTCGCACATGAGTGGTTTAAGAAGTTTAATGAGGGTAGAGAAGGCATCAGGGATGATCCATGATCAGGTTGCCCTTGCTCTTCGAAAACTCAAGACAGTATTGAGAAGGTCACTAAAATTGTTCGAGGAGACCGTCACCTGAGCATTCGAGCAATTTATGAACTCTGTAACATCAATAAGGAAACTGTTACAGATTATACACGATAATTTTGGTATGAATAAAGTGTGTAAAAAAGTGGTACCACAAATCCTCTGTAATTACGTACTTGTGATTTTTGTACACGACTCTGAGACTAAGTGACAATCCATGTACTGGAAGAGCTCCCAATCCCCAGGGATAAAGAAAGCTCAAATGAGCAAGTCAAAAATTCAAAGCAATGATGATCGCTTTTTTTGATATGCGAGGGATTAGCTACATTGATTGGGTGCCTGAAGGTAAGACTGTCAATCAGTTGTATTAAAATAATGTTTTGGGGACCCTTCGTGAACGGGTGAGAAGGAGACCAGACATGTGGAAGAATGGTGCATGGATTCTTCATCAGGACAACATGTCAATTCACAACGCAGTATCTGTGAAGAAGTTTTTGGGGAAACACAACATTCCAGTGTTGGAATATCCACCGTACTCGCCGAACCTAGCCATGAAACTTTTTTCGCAAAAGTCAAGTCTGCACTAAAAGTAAGTTCGAGTCTGTGGACGCAGTGAAAGCCAAAGCAACGCAACTCTTGAACAGATTATCAGAAAACGACCTCGAACACTGCTTCTAACCATGAAATATTAGCATGGAGCGGGATAGGGATCAGGGAGGGGACTACATTTTAGGGCACAACATTTCGATTGTCTGATTTTTTCAGTATAACAGTTACAGCACGAATCCGGACACTTTATTGCCACACCTCGTACATCTCCATATGCATGCTGAAGTTTTTCTGAATTTCAGCAGCAGGAATTCCTTGTTAAGGGCATGTGGAACAGTCTCCACGGAGATCTTCCCAAGCTCTTCCCCTGTGGCAGTGTTGCCACATCTGGCTCTTTCGAGTACTACTTTGGCTGTGAACTGCACCACTATGATGCCTTCTCTGGTTCTGGCCCACAAAGACCAACGTTTGCCTTGATTATACATTTTGCACGTGACGCGATATTGTTATATTGGCTGCATCACCCCACCCCTTCTTATATCCCCAGCTACTTTTTTTATAGTCCCGTGTTGACGTGAAATTGACATAATATTGTTATCAGGGAATACTTTATTTTCGATTTCGTACGACCATCGGTGGATTATTGAAATGGGTGGTGCTGCCGGATCTAGATGGTGAAAACTAAGAATATATTGGCATCAATTTAGAGTTAATGGTAATAGCAGCACCCCACCCCTTTAACAACTAACGTTACCGTAGGAAGCACTTTATTCAGACTTCGTAAATCTAGCTACTTGAAACTCCATTTTAAGGTGGAATTTAGATCTTTTATGCACATCAGGTTTTGCAACACTGCCAGGATGCCTGTAGGAGGCGAGGAGAAATGCATTGGGCTTATGGGGAGTATTATTTGATTTGTTCTCTTGGGAATATCAAACTTCCGATGGAATATAGAAAGATAGCAACGAGAAGAGGACAGTTTGAAGATGCATTTCACCAGCGGAAAAATAGCAACTTTCATTTTATTAGCCGTAACTTGATGTTGAAGTTGATTCCCCATAAGGAATGCATGGGATTCCGAAAATTCTTATTCACGATATTTTTCAAACATCGTGTCCAGCTTAACATAAAAAAACACTTCCACTTGCAACATGGAGAGAAATTCATACTCTTGGATACACCAAGGTTCTTTTTAAGTATACAGCGTACGCTTTTAGGAGGAACATGAGTTCGGCCAATACCCAGCCGGTGATACTGCGCTGTTGGCAAACTAACTGCTAGCACAAGGGTAGATCAGAAAATTCGTGTCCATTATTTTGATAATGTATGCACAGTATATATGACTATGAGTACAGTGAAAAAATATAGTGAATATTTCTACACAGGATTATAATATCATATCACTGTAGCATATACGAGAAACCCATACCTGAAAGAAGCTTGAAGGTATTTATTGTAGAGGAACTGCCAGGTCATCATCACCGCTCTCGTCATCTTCCTCGGTCTCCGTGTCACTAATTTCACTCATTTCCGAGTCACTCTCCTGGAGGTTAATGATTAGATTTTGCACTATTCTGTCTCGGGCCACTTCATTGTGAAAATCCTCTTCCTGAAGCTTTCCGACGTGCGAAGATTATCACCAGCCGCTCTCAGGTTGTGCATTGTTCTCAAAAAATTAATTCTCACGGCAACTATATCACCCCTTTCTAACAAATTTACGCCCATCGTTGTTTTTTTTTTATATGAGAAGCCCAAGCATTTTAGTATTAACCCCATAGAAGTAGAGGAACCAGTGTAATTAATTCTTTCCCTCATGACACGCTCAAGTTTCTTGATAGAAGGATATTCGTCGTTTTCATACATTTCAAATATTGTACGACGGAGTACATCTTTTTCGAAGTCATCTAAGCTAGTAACACTTTTCTGTTTTCTGGCATGTTTTCCAGGAGATTAAAATAGAGGTTCACCGATTTCTGTGGTAGATGTTTTACCCTGTTTTACAATACGCATCACAGTATGAACACTTACACCACACACTTTAGCCGTAAGTTCTCTACTATGTGAAAACACTGTTTCAGCACTCACTTCTTCCGATGCCAACTCCTTAAAGTACGAATACACTTTAAAAATAATATTTCTTCCTTGTGAATGTATTATTGTAACCTTGGTGCCTGTACTCCTGGTGCCAGGTTTCGAGAGTGACATTATTTAAAATAAAAAAATAAAAAAACACATGGAACACACACTATTGCATGTAAGGGCTGTATCTAATCTTTTCACAAACTGATCTTTGTGGCCCACGAGTGAACGATAAGCGAATAATTTTACACCGTCCTTGCTACAAAAATGCTGAACTCAAAGTGACCCAGACTTTAAATGTTCGAGAATGCCCAGAACAATGAAGGGTCATTGTTTATATCAAGACGAATTTAACACCCACAGTTTTCCCTAGACACAACAACTCAGCTGCGTCAACACGGTGGCTACGAAAAAAAAACAGGCGGAAGGAAATGAAACGTGATGTTTTCCTTGTTTCTTCAAGGAACGATAACTCCGGCTGTAAGCGACGGAAATTCATGGAACTTGGACAGTCAGGTTCAAAATGTCTTTCCCCATCTTATGATGAACCTTAAAGTGGCGAGTTTTATGAAAACTTCCTGCGTGCAAGAAAAATACAGAACACGACTTTTAACTTCCGCACCGCAGTCTCCTAACCGTACAATGTTGCACTCCTGCTATTTGCTGATCGCCTCGCACACCCTATGCGTGGCCCTGCCCGATATCGCCTCGTATAGCAGTGCCCATTTGGGCAATACTGAAATAAATACAGTGCATAACTGTATCTTCTTTCCTTAACAAGGAATTCAATCACAGCACGTTGTCGAAACGAAACATCACTGTCAGCCATCTTGAAACAACTGCCTGTGTTCATGTGATCGAAGCTAATGATGTCACACTATCTCACCATGTTCAGTGAAGTCTCTATTTTGCGATGATTTACTTCATTTGCGTGTATTGACGGATTCTGAATTTTGAAATATTGTTGCTCATTACTTTCAGTATACCCATAATATTTTGCTAATACTAATAGGATTTGGTTTAACTGTTGCAATTTTTCATATCTATTGAGAAAAATTCATGCATAATTCACATGTAATTTCCAGAGTTAACAATTCACACAGAATTCCCAGTGAGTAACCACCCTGTTTCAGTTCTAGGTCACTTGGGACATGAACATTTTGGAAATGTTCAGTTCACAGGCCATCACTGATTGCTTCCATACACCATACACAGCATATATGGATTGCCACTGATTTCACCAGTTGCACAGTTCTTATGGTGCACAGCAATCCTTGTCATTCACTGTTCTAGTGTCAACAAGACACTGGCTAGTATGATACATGAACCTCTTGAAGATTTGAAACTTCTGGATGGTCTGACTACCCTACCTTATGGAGTGATATAACAGTCACGTTTTTTTCGTAATCGGTCCAATCCACCACAGAAGCTAACCACAAATGTTCTATTACTCCTGTAGCTCACCTAGCAATGACTCCTGTATTCATTCTTACAGGGGATGTTGCTGACTTTGAACACCAGGTGAGGAGCAAAATGTTGTGTCTGGTCAAATAACAAAAAGAATGTCAGAAGTGTAATATACTCAAACATGTGTACGTGTGTTTATAATCTGATGATCATGCTCAAACTTAAATTATAATTTTCAACTTTTAATAGCTGTACCACATCTGTTACTGTTTTCCTCCATTGAACACTCAGGTTATTTTTTATAAATTGTACTTTATTATTCTAAAATGAGTGCAGTTAATATAAGTTATTATCTTTTTTTTTTTAAAAAAAAGGTCAAATGAAAAACAAGTTTCGAGTACATATAAATTTTTATGTACAAAATTTGAAAGAAAAAAATCCTTAACATACGACACCTTTGTAAGGAGTCATTCATTTCATTATGAATGAGATCATGGTCCAAAGTTAAGAATCTTCCCACGCAATTCAAAGCATGACACTATTCCCTTCTTCCAGAACTGCAGCCTAAACTCAACTTTTACTAGATGGCTAACACCTATCACTGCATTCAGAATTAAAGGAATATTGTACTAAATAAATACTCCTATGTCTTCAATGAGAAATGTCAGTTTTTCTATATTCACTTCTTGTTTAAGAAACAGAATGTCCCAGATTCACTTCCTTGCCTTATGACTTTCTTCCTTCCTTACTTCCTCCACTTGATGGCTCATCTGTTCTCTGCATCTTTTTTGGAGGTTCGCCACTTGGTTTCGATTTGTGTCCAGGACCAACTTTTTTAAATGCAAATACAAGATACAGAGCTGGAAAAAGAGTACAAAAGCATGTTAGCATTATTATTTTGTAAATTTGGTTATTGCAACATTCCAAGGCTAACTGCAACAATGAGGCTGAATGGCAAATTCATCAATACTTTGCATTCAAAGGGAACTTATAGGTATTGCTCAAGAAAATCTGGCATGCATGGTATTGTCCTTAATGAGATCATTATCCAATGAATGTCAACATATTGAACACATGTTCTCCAATGTTCCGCAGCCTCATCGATTTGATTGATTTACAAGGGTCGTTCAAGGTTGACCGGGATTTTCGTACGTAAAAAATCGATGAATAGCCGGATCATGATGAAACGTGCGGGTGACGTAATGTATTCCTTCGCGAGTAACTAGCGCCCGGCATGACGTATTTCGCGCATGCGCAGCAGTTGCAGCGAACATGGCGGCAAGCAGTGTGTCTGTGGCTGTGGAGCAGCGGTGTGTAATCAAATTTCTCGTGAAGGAGAAAGTGAAACCAGTTGAGATTTTCAGACGATTGCAAGCACAGTATGGTGAACAAACGATATCGCGGACAAGAGTGTATGAATGGTGTGAGCAGTTTCGCGAAGGACGGGAGCTGGTGACAAATGAAGCGCATGGACACATTTGCCCGACTGCAGTCACACCAGTGAATATCGCACGTGTTGAGCAATGATTCTTGAGAACCGGTGAGTAACAGTGCGGGATATTGCTGCCGAAGTGAATATCAGTGTCGGGAGTGTTGACACAATCATTCACGACCACTTACGCTTCCGCAAAATCTGTGCAAGGTGGGTTCCCCGCCAGCTGACATTCGATCAGAAGTGGACACGCAGGACGGTCTGTGAACAGCTTCTGAATCGGTTTCGAGCAGAAGGTGATGAATTGTTGCAATCCATCATCACGTGTGATGAAACATGGTTGCACAATTCAACCCCAGAGACCAAAAGACGCAGCATGGAGTGGCGGCATAAAGGTTCCCCGCCCCCCAAGAAAAGCAAAACGCAGCCGTCCGCTGGAAAGAGCATGGCAAGTGTCTTCTGGGACATGAAGGGCGTTATCCATGTGGATGTTCTGGACAAAGGGAGCACGATTAATGCCCAGTATTACTCCACATTGTTGAGTGGTGCTGTACGAAAGTCCATTCGCAAGAAAAGACCTGGGATGTTGTCTGGAAATGTCATTCTTCTCCATGACAATGCCTGACCTCACACGGCCAATGTGACAACAACAACTCTGGCCGACATGCGCTGGGAAGTTCTGCCCCATCCCCCCTACAGTCCGGAATTAACCCCCAGTGATTATCATTTGTTTGCACCCCTTAAAGACCATCTGGGAGGGAAGAAATTCACGACAGATGAAGCACTGCGGAGCGATGTCCTCCAGTGGCTACGACAACAACCAAGTTCTTTCTACGCCAAAGGAATTCGGGAGCTGCCAGAACGATGGCAACGGTGCCTCGGCGCGCACGGAGAATACTTTGAAAAACTGGCATAGTTTGGTGTTTCTTCTGCTACCTATTTCCTCTGCAGAAATAAAAGTCCCGGTCAACCTTGAACGACCCTTGTAGTTTATTTTACTTTGCTTTTCAGCCACTTTTAGCTAATCGTGAAGATGGGGATGAATGATGATGTGAAGAAAGTGATGAATGGACACTCACAAACACCCATATCCAGGCCCGGATTCGAACCCAGGGCCCCTGGTATCGTAGCACGATGTACAAACCACTCTGCCATGGAGGCCAGCCTGCCACCTCATGTAGGTAGTACATTTTCTTAGTTTATATCACAGGGCTGAGACAATGGCATGTTGAACCAGTACCAACGTCAATATTCCTACTGACTGACATGAATACTTCAAAATTATAACAATAAAGTAATTCAGAATATGAATATTTAAACATTACATTGTAACTATTCCATATTTCATATTATTTTCTTAGTTAGCCACTTTTGACTATCGTGATATTGAGGATGACTGATGATTAGATGGAACTGACTAAGGGTACTCATAGAGAACAATCCTGCCGGGCTGAGATTTGAACCTGGGAACTTCAGTGAAGAGATTAAAAGTCTGGCATTGAACATGCTCTGCCAATTGGAACTATACCATATCCATATATCCTGGCTTTTGCTTTCAAATATTCATAATTTAACCAGAAAATCCATTTCTCCCCCTCAACACTATTATGAGAATAATGAAAATTGTGAGTTTTACATAATCTCGATAATACTGGGATGGTCGAGTAACATTTTTGGAGACCCAAGAGATAGCTGAATTCCAGAAGTAACAGTATAAGCTTGGTGCAAGTGTATAATGTCTGTGATTCAATCCATTGATGAGTTACTAAGTTATAGGCATAATTTTTCATTCACCTCTTGTAATATATCTTTTAGAATGTTCCCTCACATAATAAGTTCAATAATATCAATATGGAGCAATTTAGGAGAATGAAATTGTGATTATGTATCCCTCAGAGATCTGTGTCTAAAGAACTTATGTGGGAAATTATAAAATCAAGGAAAATTTTATTATGTTTTCTTGACACCACATAGTGAAGATGTATTAAGTGTGAAAATATAAAATCTGGGAACAAAAACTTGGGATTCTGTTGTATATTTTATGGATGTACAATATGATTTCCTTTTCTTGTAGAATAACAATAACGATAACTGATATTACATTAATCTAATAATAAAAAAAGACAAACATTTCATACAGAATCTGGCTAGGCTTCATGGCAGTGTTAGAATAGCATGCTGTGAAGCCAGAGGAGCCACATTCAGGCCCTTGGTAAGGCAAGGGACTATTACTGTCACATCACCAATTTCATCAGTTCATCATTCGTACTCATTATTGTGATTAACGTCAAGATGAAAAAAAGTAATGTAAAATAATATTAGAAAAATAAGTAAAGAATCTGAACCTAAGAAACTGTTATGTGTTGGCTTACAAAGAGAAGTTGCGTATTAGAAATGTATTTTACAGAACAAGGGTATAAAAATTAAATCTTTTTACTCATAAAATAGTGAGAACAAAATGACAAAATAGTATGATCAATCACAGAGTACGTATTTACAGAGAAAAATCAGACTGGTCAAAATTAACAGTAATTTTACCAATAAATTTACATTGGCATGTCATTAATATACTTACAAGCTGCTTCCCACTCAGATCTTGAAAGGGTTCCTACCCTCCTATGTCCTGTCTTTGTCTGCATATACTGCTGGGCATGCTCATACTCCTCTGGTTTTCCTAGCAGTGGGGCTTCATGGTAAGGAGGGTATGTCTGTAATGAAGAGAAAAAAGTCATTATAGTCAAAGTTTCAATTGTGTTCCTTCTTGTCAGTATAAATTAGACATATCGAATTCATTCTCAAGTCATTAATTCATCTGGTTCATGCAGGATGCGAAATCCTGGGAGGATGGGGGTTCCCACCAACAATCTAGGACTCAAGAATCCCCCCCCCCACCAAAAATTTCCAGGGGGAGAGTTTTTGTTACAAAAAACAAAAGATAGGCAATTACTTTTAATTTCAAATATACTGTACTAAGAATAATATCGAAAACATACACAAATTAGTGTAGTTGTGAGGGTTCAATGTTTTTTGTCTTTCTCAAGAGGTCATTAACAAATCTACATCAATACGCACAATAAAAGTAAAACAAGAATGCAAAACAATAATAACTTTGAAATCTAATTCATTTATATTAACATAAAGCAAAAACTAAATAAAAACACATAATAAAAGATTCAACTATTTCATAATTTATTAACATCTTTAACCAGTTAGTAAAGGAAGTAGCTTGCTACTTTATAATATCTGATATATATAAAAGTGACAATTTTTTTGTGCAATTAATAATAATAATATATTTTTAATTTAGTAATTTATTTGTACTTTTAATAACATTATAAATATGTATATCGTATATGGGGGAGGGGGTTTGTAGATTAATATATTTCTCCCCCCACCAGTCCAAAATGATTTCGCACCCTCGGATCATTTCCATAAAAACTACATTCAAAGGAAAAACCAAATGAGGGAAAAGCAATTTTGTTCCACTTCTTTCAGTGACACACACAATCCGTATTCTTTTTTTAGTAAGTACATTAATTAAATGAACAGTGAAAGTTGCACAAGTACGAGCAAGTTGGGCCATTTACAGTAAAATGTAATTAAAATTATTTGCTGATATTGAGAATTGGCTGATTACTAGTATTTACCCGATACACGAGATATAAATCTTATGCACTATAGTATTGATTGAGAGAACTACCTCTTTCACAATATTATTTTCAATCTGATTCATTTCTCAAAATGGACCATTTGATTTATTGGACAGTGGGCAATTTCTTTTATATTTCTCTGGTGAATCACTTTTAACACGTTGTTAAGCTTACTCTTGACTATGTGGATAAATGAATATTCATAGAAATAGCTTCAAGTGCCGAATAGAACATTTTTTATCTTTCTGGTTTTGTAAGCAGAAAAAAAAGGAACACTGCATATATACAGTTGAGACTGCTTTATAAGTAACTCAGTTCTGCGTAATTCTGTTTTACACGTAAATTACTGTAGGCTCTGGCAAAATATAATTTAAAAACGTGATAATTAAACATTATTTGTACGTAATGCATTTATGCGCAATTCGGTGTTATACATAATAATTTCCATAAAATACAGTTCATTTGTACATAAACAAGCTACAACCATGTCACAGAATTATTCATTTCTTGTTACAAAAACACAAGGCGAGTTTCAAATATGAAACAGGATAGGAGGGAATGGCTGTGGTCAGTCTCGAGTTGCGAGAAAGACAAGTGCAGCTTGGCTGTGTCACAGAGAAGGCAAGAAGAGGCGGCAGGCACATGACATGAAATCAGAGGGTAAAGATTTGCTGCAGTTGTTCAGAACACGAGATGCATTTTCTTTTGCATGCATTAAAAAAATGCCAATAGCTAATGTTTGCAGTGTTCCATAATAAAAACAGAATGTTCCTTCAGTGAGTGTTTTCAGTTACAGGGTGGCTACAAACAAACATAAATTAAATTCCCTGACTTTTCCAGGTTTTCCAGGACAAAATTTACATTTTTCCCTGACAATTACAAACTAAACTAAATCGATGTTTTTGCAAATAGAAATAATAAACTCACACAGATCCGCGTTATGGTTTTGTTAAGTACCAATATTATCTTCTATGAAATTGACTTAATTTCTCTATTCTCTATGATTTGAATTCAAAGTGCAAAATATTGAATTTGGAAAATTATTACAATTCACAAGCTAGGGAAGGATTACGGAATTTTGTCATACGCAGTAAGTTTAAAATAAAATACTTGATTATTTTTAAAGTTACGACTAAATGAGGTAAGAGTGACGAGTGAATGATTAAGAAATACAATTTGTAATTTATCAGTCTCCTTATACATTCTCGGTATTATATGTTGATATTTCCACTGAGGTTTGGAACCCTCTGCATGCAAGAACCATGAGTGCGGACTCATTTTTCAATGCATAAAGCTACTTCTCTAGCTTCTCTGTGAAGCAAACAACTTAACTCTTGCATATAAGTGAAACAATTGAATCGAACAAAATAAAGTGTCATATTTCCTTACATTATCAATGGGATTTCTGCTTCAGTACAGTATATCCAAGTGAAGTACTGTGAAACTGACAACATGCAGTTATACCATTATTGCTGACGAAAAGGGTATGTAGGTATTAGAAATTTAACGCAAGGAATTTATAGAATTGCATCGTATAGGTATCTGATTTAGCTAACCACACATTAAAACAGGAACACACTAATAATAAAAGCTTCTGAAAGTCCATATACGAGGGGAATCCTGAAAAAAAGCTCCAATGGTGCCTATACACAGCACTAGTGGTCGGAGAGCGACACACACACATGCAGGCAGGAAGAAGTGGCATGTAACTGTAATCTGGTACAGTTTGAATGCAGCCGTTTTAGGACAGTTCTAGGTTAAAGATTGCAGCTCTCATACAGTCTCCCACCAACTGCGATGTAGCCTATATTGCACGCTCAGAATTTGGCACAGAGCCACCAGCAATCGTGTGAGGTGTGCAGACTGGACGTCGTGAGTGATAGTATGGTCAGACAATGGTGCAGACAATTCACGCCAATCGAATGTGCAAAACCCCATACAGCTGAGTACACACGGGCCCTTTGCATCACTTCAGGTGAGAGATCTTGGACCACTCTCTGTACAGCCCTGGCCTTGAATGTACAGACTTTCATCTCTTTGCTTAACTGAAGAGGTTTGTGGCAGGGCAAGGATTTGACAGCTACACTGCGGTAGAGATAGTTTCAGTCTTTGCTGTCAGACACATATACCATGGCCATACAAAATTTAGTGCCATGCTACGACAAATGCCAGAGCAATGGTGGTGATTATGCCGAAAATTAGGTTAGGGACTCACTGTTACTAATGCAATAAATTACAACTGATATTCTTGTTTTATTTATGCCTAATCGGTAGGGACCTTGATATTTTGTTATTTTTTTTAAAAATTGGTTTATTTTCTTATTTTTTATTTTGTACTATACGGTGTTATTTTCCCCAAAATTAACATTTTCATTTTAGCGTTTTCTGGAAAATATCTGAAATTATACCTTCATGGTGTTTTTAAACTACTGTTTCAAATTGTAAGTCACATGGCTTACGCCTCTTCGTGAGTGTTTGATATCTTGAAAGATATTTTGGGAAAGTTATTTTTCATACCCCTTTTTTAATTTTAAGGTAAGGATTTTAGATTATGGAATTTTCCCCGTATATACTGAAGGGTGCATAATGACCATAAGTGGTGATGAACCCAAAAAATTTAAATCAATCAATCTCCCGTGACATACCGATATATTATGGCACCAAAAATTGGCATTATCTTTTTTTGACTTGTTAGTGTTACATTTCCCAAAATTCGCGTTTTTGTTTTAGAACATTTATCTGCTAAATATACTGAAACGTAATACTCCATTCTGCTTTTAAACTATTACTTTCAATTGTAGGTCACATGGTCTACGTATTTTTGTGACAGTTTGATATGTTGGAACAGATTTTTGAGGAAGTAAAAGTAAAGTGCTCCCCTGCACTTTTCCATGAAGGTATATAGTAGGGGTGTGGAGTTAGGGCCCCACACTTTCTTGATCATGGCTGAAGGTAGGGGTGATGTGATCAGCACCACGCTCCTGGCTACCTTTATCCCTCAAAGTTTTCTCAAGGTACCAGCTTCATATGATGCTGGGTGGGTGCCGGAGCAGTTTGAATAGGTGGAAAACATCCCAGTTCTCCAGCGCAGGGGATCGAAAAAATCGTGGGAAATACATGATTTAATGTGGCTGTGGGAATTATTCGATGTACGTATAACTCTATAGTTTACTCTTGAGTAAAATGTTGGAAAACTTGCATGTTCCATGTAAACAAACATGGCCTAGAAAAGACAAGAAGGTTGGATTTCATGGAATTTTTCGTTGTTTTAGGACATTTCTTTAAAAAAATCGCTAAAAACGAAAACAATTCACATTTTATGCCAAATTCGCATTATTTCGATATTCGAAAGGGCGAAAAATGTGTCAAGACATTACTGCACCAGACATCCTAAACATAACTTCGCAGCAATTACCATTTTTCATGGTTTTGGCGTTTGCGAAAAATCAATGTCCCTACTACTTGGAAATTACTTTCTGGCCACCACTAGTATAAATCAGTAGATGGAAAGTGAAAATTTAGCAGGGCTAGCAGACAAAAGTCAATTCTTGAAGAAAGTGATTTGCTTTTATGACCGAATGATTTGAGTAAATATGATATTAAAATATTTACTTATTTATTATTAGTAACCTTCGTAAGCACTGCTACATTAAATAAATTGAAGTGAGCCAGAAGAGTAACAACATTCGAGCAGCATATTTGCAGTCTAAAGCTCATCTTGTTTATGAATGCGATTTTTGTTGGATGTTGCAGTCCATGCAATTTCTTTTGCATATTGTAGTGAGGTACTTTGTCGGGTGGCAATATTCGACAAAAATTGTATATATATATCAATGGAACCTATTTGTTTCCCTGTTCCTTTAGTTTGCCCAACAACATGCCTTACTACGACGTCTGACAACTATCGGACGGCACCACCCGCTCTTATCCCCTCCATCTGTTGACAAGTCCCCTTACTACTCCCATACAGACAAGAAAAAAAATGATAATTCAATGTATTTTCCACGTAATATTTAGAGGCTTAACCTTTACTCTCCCGATGATACCATATGGTATCATCAGAGTAAGGTCGTACTTGCCCGATGATACCATATGGTATCATGGTGCTGATTACGAAATGAATGTGCTTTTTGGACCTTCATACTCTTATGTTTGGGTGGAAACTCTGACACAGGTCTGGAGCAAGCCTGGGAAATTCATATTGATGACCAACCTCCCCCCTCTCCGCAACATATCCATGCCACATTTCCGAACAGTTTCTCACATTTTGGCTCATTATTCAACTTGTATGGCACCCAAG
Source organism: Lepisma saccharinum (assembly GCF_977018435.1). Lineage (NCBI taxonomy): Eukaryota > Metazoa > Arthropoda > Insecta > Zygentoma > Lepismatidae > Lepisma > Lepisma saccharinum. Next base: position 35,847,241 of record NC_139255.1, on the reverse strand, counting down.
AACATGAAACGTGTTACGTTCTCTTGAGAAATGTCCATTCTTTGAAAAGAATACTAAAGTTTGCGGCTTCTCTCCAAAATAGAGGGAGAAGAAGGGGCAAACTACAGATTATTATGTTTATTTCCATTGAAATTCGGGTGCCGTGCCCCCCAACCCCCCTTCCTCGGTTCGGCATTCTGAATTGTACACGGTTGCATGCGCTGATGTTTTAGCTGAAAAACAAAAGTTATCCGAAGTAGATTGCTCCCATAGTGCCCGAGTTATAACAATTTTCCTCCAAAGAGTGTTCGAATTTAAAATTCCCGCCGAGAAGCCAGGGCGAGAGAAATTTCTCTCTCTCTCTCTCTAAAAGTTGAGGCCGAAACTTACGAACGAGATTTCCTGTTCCCGTGCAGAGTTCCATAACGATATATTTAAATAAATAAATAAATAATAAAAAAAAGTCAATGAAGACGAAATTCCCTGACATTTCCCTGACTTTTTTTGACACCTCAAATTCCCTGACTTTTCCCGGTTTTCCAGGTCTGTCGCCACCCTGAGTTACTACTGGTCGGCCATAGAGAAGATAAAGAGGAAAATTTACATGCTTAACCAGTAAGTAAAATTTATACGGGAAGTGGATGCTAAACCACATAAAACTTAAGAATCATTAATTTATGACAGAAATAACCTGTATTATGCATTATCTTGTTCCTCAAAATAGATACAATTACAGTATTTTGATAATGATATGACATGGTATCTAAATTTAATTTGTAAGTAATTCTCAGTTATACATATTATTTTCTCTTCACCTTGACCAAGGTTAAAATGCAGTTTAACCTTTATAAGGCAGAGCCCCATGAGCATGTATTCTCATTAAAGTTGGGAGCCTTTTCAAACTTGTCGCGAAGTACAAAAAAAATCGTAGCTTGAGAACTAATTGTCAGAGAGAGATGAAATTGTTTTTTTCTGCTTCTAAAAGATAAGTCTTTTAGCGGAAGTAAAATTTATACATGGTGCCTCGCAGTAATTAGTGTTAAAGGAAGAAGAAAATTGAAATTTTCAAAAAATTTGACCCCCCGGGGGTTCCCCTTAATAGACCGAAGTGAATGAAAAATGTAGTATATAGCGGTGGTACATTCCTACGACCATGCAAAGTTTCATTGAAATCAGAGTGATACGTATTGAGTAAAAAATAATAACTTTGCATAAAATATCAGTGTTGCCAGCTTAAGGAAGAATTTCCAAAATGTCCCTTCTACCGTCGACCCTATGGACACTGGATGGGCCAAATTTGGAGGGAACACAACAAAAGACCACTCTCATGCCTCAATTTTGAAAGAAAAAAAAATTTAAAAAAAGAGGAAATTATGGCGTTCAGAAATTTTGCATAATTAAGGAAAATTTCGAACTCTGGGCCTTTGACCCCACTTCCCACAGGACCCTTAATTGTTGGATGTTACATAATTTAATTTTTTTTAAAAAAAATCCGGTGGTTGAGAAGATGTAGCCCCTTATCTTCAATTTATCGCATAGTAACAAAACAAAAGCAAAGGACTTTCTCAAATGGCACTTCTTAATAATAGTAACAATGGATTATTCTTTTGTATGAGGCGTATTCGTAAAGTAAGTACCATTTACAAATATTGCGGCTGTAGCGATGCAGTCGTGACCGTGTGAGTTCTCGCTGACGTCCTTCATCCGTTACTTAGCCACAGGCACGCGTGGGAGCAGGTCATGCTTTTTCTTCGTAGTTTTCTGAAGGTTGAAATGTTCAAGAAAATCAATCGGACTGTCGACTGTGATGTCCGGTCTGTGATTTGTTTTCTCAATGCAAGAATGGTTGAATTCTTGCCTAGAGGACAGACCACCAACAAAGATGCCTGCTGTGACACATTAATCCGGCTGCGTCGTGCAATTCAAAGAAAAAGACGCGGAATGCTTAGCAAAGGCATTGTGTTGCATCACAATAATGCTCGTCCGCATACGGCCCAAGAAATTCAAAATTTCATCACATAATTCGGTTGGGAACAATTTGTTCATCCACCAACAGCTCTGACTTGGTACCAAGTAACTACCATCTCTTTCTTCATCTGAAGAAGAAGTTACTTGCTGGTCAGCGTTTCGACGAGGATGACGTCGAAGCAGCAGTGCATGGATGGTTTTTGTCACAGGCGGGAACATTCTATGATGATGGGATACAAAAACTAGTGCCACGCTATGAGAAATGCTTGAACAATGGTGGAAACTACGTAGAAAAGTAGTATAAGGTCTGTAAAATGCAATGCAAATAAAAAAAACGTACGGAACTATTTTACTTTATTTTTTACACCCTTTCGGTACTTACTTTCCAAATACGCCTCGTAATTTGAGTATGTAATATCTTTAGAGGTATACTAATGAACAAAAAAGACAGAACTGAAATATAGTGTATAGTTTTCAAGGAATGGGTTGTTAATACTGCCAAGTGGTCAGGGCAAATTTTGAAAATCTTTTGAAAACATGAAAAATGAACATTACAGTGTGTTATTTCACATTTCATGTTTTTGTCAAAAATAAAATATGCATGTCTCTACCAATTACAATTATAACATTGTAATTTGTCTTACCAAGTGGAGAAGTTACCAAATAAAACTCACCTCCAATGCCTGCATTTTGGCCAAAAGAGAGCGGCCTTCCTCTTTCATCTTCTCATAGAAGTCTTCAAACTTTTCTTTTGCAACAAACTGCAAATTGTGTTTCTCAGCCAACCTAAGGAAGAAGCAAGATGTTGAAAACATTTACAGAAATTCATCTGTTTAGTGGTCGTAACTGAATACCTGAATGACATTACACGGAAGAGAGAAATTATGACTACATGGGCTGTGCAGAGAGTGGGTGTTTGTATTTTATATCAAATTCTAATTTTTGACACAAAAATGCACACTTGAGGTCACCTGTTGGCAGGTAGTATAGTGTTCAGTAGTGGCATTCTCCCATTTGGACTGTTCAGACCAAGACACCAGAATATTCATTCATCGTCACGATTAATGAAGAGAAAGATAGAAATGCAATGTGAATTAACTACGAGACAATAACATTGCACAATATCTCCAGACACTAGAAGGAATCTTATATTAAACACATGTTGTATATTAAAAAAAATTACAGTGAGTACAACAAAATAAACAATAAAATCATGTTAGCTGCAGTGTTATATTATGCTCCCAATGTTATATCATGAGGTATCACTTGTGTACATTATTAAATATTGATTATAATGACTATATCTATTTTGGTTATTGTACTGTATGTCACTTTTCTACCTCTTAGGTGAATTGCAATGATGAGGATGAATGATAAATGCCTGGCCAGGTCTCAGATTTTATAGCATACTAGCTGATTGCCCGGGTATTTTTTATCCAAATCTTCTATTAGACAGGAATATAATGAATTCTAACTATAGTGTAAAATGAACTTGGAGTTGAATGGCATTGGGAGTGTCACTATTCATCTTAGAGACTCCGAAAACTATGGATTCCACACTAATATTGGTCGTTTTCGATTATTTTTACATGTCACCCCCTTCACAGAATTTCTTTCCATATTGCAAGTGATATGTATACCAAGTTTGGTTGAAATTGCTCCAAGCGTTCGAGAGTTATGGCGGAACAAACACACACACACATATACATACATACATTTTTATATATTTGAAGATTTCCACAGAACCCAGCTAGAATTTGACAATTAAAAAAATAATAATTCATCATGGTTCCTTTAGTTTAGGGGAGGGAATAAATGTATTTCACACTGTAATGAGTTGAAATACGTGAACCAATCTCCTCAAATTTCCCTGCACTAAAGAAACATTTCTCTTCCTATTGAAACACTGCTCTGCATCAATGTAATATACACATGGTAAATTTTTTATGGAATATTTATTTTTAGAAGAGAAATTTTATTGTTTAGCTTTAAAATGTATATTAATATACACACACAAAAACATCAATTATGTTTTTCAGGTACCTGTGGCTAGGGTTCTTAGAATGTACGAGGGTAAATCAAAAACTAGAGGCAAATTTTGTGTTTTCTGAGGAAGAAACGAAGACTGGGTGTGTGTGACGTCCCCACGTGTATCCTTGGAGTGTTGAGTGTCACGGAGCAAAGAGGTCACACATATGGACACACCACTCCACAAATGCACCATCAAGGAACAGCATGCCGTAGTGTGCTTTCTGTGGTCGGAGGGAGTCAAACTGGCAGACATCCATCACCGGCTGTTGGCGCGGTATGGAGCAAGCACCATGACTCAACGAAAGGTGTATGAGTGGGTGGACCGCTTTAAAGCGAGACGCACAAATGTAACGGATGGATGTTGAAGTGGAGGCTCAAAAAGATCCCACACAGAAGAAAACGTCCAACGGTTGGATATCATTATCAGGGACGATCGAAGAATCACAATAGCACAAGTGGCGGAACTCTTGGACGTCAATTTCAGATCAGCATATGCAATAGTGCATGATGAATTAGGGTAACATAAAGTTTCAGGTCAGATGACAAGGACCAGCAGGCGGTGGAGACGTGGCTTCGTGAGTAACCAAAAACCTTCTTCGCGGACGGGATACAGAAGCTGATTGCACGATACCAAAAGTGCATTGCTGTGCAGGGGCCATATGTGGAAAAGTGATATGTGTAGTTTTTCTTCTTGTGTGGAAATAAAGATGTTATGTGAAAATTGCCTTTACTTTTTGATTTACCCTCGTAGAAAATATAAAATCATAGAAAATTTTATGTGATGTTTCTTTATTCAGACCAGCAAAGTAAATCTGGTTCCACTCTGTAAGTGAAAAGGAAGTTCATATTCATACCTGATTAATGTTGGAAAATGCACCAAGAACTCAGGGCAATCAACAACACCTTCCAGATGGAATTTATATTTAGCTCCGAAGAGAGGAAATGGCTCCTTGGTGCTGCACTCAAACTCCACATTATAAATTTCATTCCCAAATTTACCTTCTGACTCCTGATGGCGTTTCCTGGAACAAATAAATAAATGAAATGAAACAACATAAAATAATGAAGATAAAAGATGCATCCACATTTTAAGCAAACCATTTCACATTGAGTACAGATCATCTGATAAATGACAAATGCATTGAAACCTACAATGGACTCTGTTACAGGAATGTAATGTAAGTAATGCAAATTGTTTGGTAATTTTTATAGCTCACAGGTTATAAATATCGTGGAAATTATACAAAATGCACAATTTTCATTATCTGGCAACAGCATTGAAGGGAGAAATTGATCTTGTAATTAAAAAATAACTATCTTGAGGTAAAATTATGATTATTCTACAGCAAAACTAGTAGACTGATGTGGGATAGTTGCAAATAGAAACTATACTTTAAAATTCATAAATATTTTCATTTACTTTGAATTGTTTCCAAGTATTGGCATTAATGCTGGGTCAAAGAGGTTCTGTCATTGTGATTAGCCAAATGTGGCAGAAAAGCAACAGAAAAAAACATAATTCAATCAATCAAAGTGGTAGTTATCCATGTTACTGCAGCATCTTCCACGCATTGAGAAATTAAAAGGGGTGAAATTAACCAGAAAAAAGAATTAGTGTAGACTCTTGCTACAACTTAAAAAGTTGATGGTGCAGCATAATTACCTTCAAAAAGAAAACATGCCGCATTATTAAAACCGGGATAGAAATTGGAAATTGTAGAAAAATCAACTGTGGTTTAACCAGGAATGGGAGTTTGGTCCTATTTCAATCCCACAATTTTTACTTTTCTGCTCGTTAATTATTAGTTCGTCACTCTTAAAATAAAAAATTCTAGCAATAAAAATCTACAAATACAAATAAAATCAAGCGATATTTATAAGAATGCTAACTGATCTACAATTGTTCAAGTAGTGCATGTAGCCACATATTGCTCCTAATACTGCTGCACAAAAATCCTGTCTTATGATGCACATGATGTTCAGCTGCTTCCGCCTCCTGGAACATAATGGCTTGGACAGAAAAGGAAGATGAGAAAGGTTGGCAATGTCTGCTATACTACAAGAGGCTCGACAAGGCATGTTTTCAACAATCCTTCATTGTAACCAGATATTGCATTTGGAAGGACCAGCTAATGCAATCACTTGTGTTGGCACATCGAAGTACCATCCTTACTTGTAAATGAATCTTTATAAATTTACGTTAACAAGTGAGTCTCCTCTAATCTAATTGTGACATAGTTATGAAGGCCCATATGAAAATTAGTTTTGTTTGGGTACAGTAATAAGCAAATGTAAGAATTGAATCAGTCACAAGAACAATGTTGTATCCTACAAAAAGTGTTAAACTGTACTTGCTATTCAAGAGAATGGTATTTAATCTAGAAGCTGGTTCAAGAAAAAAGGGGAATTAATGTTTATTCCCAAACCATGGCAAGTACAAAATACCACTTCATTTTTGACTTCTCCCGCAGGTTGATTTCCCTGGTTGTTTTTTTTTCTTTCTTTCTCAGGATCTCCAGATCAGCAGAACACCGAGTTGGATTATTCTACACAATTTATTCATTCTTCCATATACAAGTTTGTACGTGATTAATTTTGGTGCCTTTCTGTCAGCTTCCTCAGGCATGTCATGCTGAGCAATAAGTAAGTTGTGTACAATGCAACAAACCAATATATTTAGACACTGAGTTGATGTTTATTTGCCAAGTATAAATTATGACTGTAAATTTCAACATGTGGGTACTCATTGCACATTGTACTAATTTACTTTCCTGCCACTTTCAGCTAATCCCAACACTGAAGATACACGATACTTTTGTGATGGTTAGACAAAATTGACACTCACGAAGAACACTCATGCCCACACCAGAACTTAAAACTGGCAACTTGAGTGGAGAGATCGAATGTCAACCACTTAATGTGCTTGGTCACAGAGCTGACACATACGTTAATTGCTTGTTGACATAGCACATTTAACACATACGTTTAATAAACAAGACACTTCAAACAAAAGTCCCATCCAACACACTTAAGATCAAATATAAGAAATATACTCACATAATGTTATAAGCATCGGGAATTGTGCCTATGAAGTAACCTCCTGGCCTAAGACTCTCGGCTGCATTCTGGACCATTTGATCGGCCTGCGAGAGGCTCTCAAAGCAGTAGTGGAAAGCGAACTGGCAGCTGACTAAATCCAGCTGCATGGAAGGATCCTTGTACTGGTCCTTCAGCCGAACCTGCAAGAGAAAGATAATGAAATGATTTGCATATATTGGTCCGTTAGCAAATTTAATCACTGGCACTTATGTCAACTGGAATGTGAGAAGGGAGTGAGCTGTGGTTACAACTATTGTCACTGCATTCAATTGGTCTAACCAACTAACTCTATAGTGTTCTTAAACCCGAAGGTTTATGGCTGCAACAACACAAGCCTGTGCCTATCCTGGGCAAGATCAATCCAATCTTTTCCACCTTTACCAATTTCCATTAGGTTCATCTCAATGTTATCCCTCCATCTTCATATTGGCCTTCCTACTGGTCTCTTACCATCAGGTCTCCCAACAATAATCCTGCAAACTCTTCTTTCCTCTCCCATTCATGCCACATGGCATGCCCACCTAAGTCTTCTTGATTTAAGATTCTATCTGGACAGGAATAATTCAATTGGATCGACTGAGCAAATAAATCTGTGACCTCTTGAATATCAATGTTACCCTAACCAATTATTTAAACGTATTACGATGGATATATTTCAAAATGAGCACAATGCACAAACACAGCAAGCTGTTGGCATAAACGTCATGCATACTGGAATGTATTTTAACATCATCAAATATATGAACACTGTCGCTTACATAATAACATTGGTTCTGCATCATGAGGAGAGAGTTGCTTGACAAGAAGTAGCAGTAGGTTCTGGTCCAGAGTAGCAGATAACAGTGGTGAAGGGTCATGCATCACCCAATGGAAAGCTGTCCGAAATGTACACCCATTTAAAGGGCTTGCACCATGAAGTTTAGTTTTATACATCTCAACATTCAGATTTCTCACATTAATTTCATCACTAAATTCCACAAATGGAGTGATGTTTGGATAGAAAATTGCATCATGGGTTTCAGAAGAAAAACTGGTTGAACGACCCCCCCACCCCCAACAAATTAACAATAACCTGTGGTGCACAGCCTGCGAGGGCCAGGGACTGCCAGCCTCACTCTCACATGCCTCAGCAGATGCGGGCAATCATCCAACCAGTTACGGGGTGGCGTGAGGTCAGCAGTCCCTGTAGGTTTCCATAACTGGGTTGCACTACCCATTCGTAGCTCCCCAATTTCCTCACGATGGTGGGTGGCCACCGTTCCCATACATTGGCCAAACTCCCCCTGGAAATTGCTATCACAGTGAAACCTTGATTTTACGTTTTTCAGGGCACAAAGCCGATAAAACTTAAAATCGAGGAATTGTAAAAAATCAAGGAAAATTTTATAACATTTTGCTATGTTGGGATCATCAAGATTGAATGTTAATGTGGGAAAATGTAAAATCGGGGTTCCACTGCATTCATTTTAAATTACAAAAAAGGAGATAGACCAAAAAATTGAGTGCAAAAATCCAAAGAACAAATGCTTCTAGGAGTTTTCAAAATCACAGAAATGAGATTTTTATGTGGGAGGTCGCAGAATGTAAACTAAATGACTAAAATTCCCCAATAACATTCCAAGCTTTTGCTTGAAGGAAGTGAGTGGAAGTAATGAAAAGTGTCCACTAAACAATCAGTAATCTGGCGTATCGAGTAGAAGAGTCTCCCCAAGGTTAAAATAATATCAATTATAGATTGGCAAAAATTCTTTACAGTTACTATTAGTTTATAATAATTATTAATAGTTATTACTATTTTATTAATAATTATTATAATGTTCAATTTTATATCAAGAGCCGATGCAAACATTTCTGGTGACACATGGATTGTACTGAATTATTTTGAAGTACTAGAGAAATATGTTCTATGGTGCTTGTTTCCATTTACGCAAAGGATACACATAATGCTGTTCTATTTTTGTTATTTTGAATCGCTTTTCTGCCACTCTAAACTAATTACAATGATGAGGATGAATGGTGATTATATGAAATGGATTAAAGGACCCTCACATGCCAGCAGTTGAATCTGGGACAGTCAGTGGCGGGATCATGAGTCCAGCACAGTACTGTTACAAAATGTTTACAATTTGTATGTTCAGTTACACATCTTGCGTTCCTTGTATTTTACATCACTCTCTTACCTCTTTCAGCTAACTGCAATGATGTAGATGAATGGTCGTTACCAGGGGGTAGAAAACAATAAAAATAATTCAGGAGCCAGCAACATATATTTTTAAATATCGGCTACAAAAAACATACATCTAACTAAGTTAAAGCTACACCTTATAACATCTATTTTATTAATTGAAGAGCTCCGGTGTTAAACATGGTAAGTAACATTTTAGTAATTTTTGAGTTACAAAGTAAAAGGTGCCATCCAATAAATTTTCAAGCGAAACTGTCATGTCATACAATTTGCATTGGACTCAGTGAAGCCTTGTGAAATTGGTAAACATAACACGAAAACAATTTATCTACAGTATAGCTTCTAATAACCTTATTTCTTAATGAACTCAGAAATGAGAAAAATGTCAGCATGTTTTACACCCAAGACCTTCAATTAATACATGATTATATTAACGCAGTGGTAGCGTCGTCGCCTTGTAATCAAGGGGTCCTGGGTTCGATACTCAGTGGAGGCTCATGGCACAGTGGTTCGGACCCCACTTTAAACCATACGTCCAGTCCCGATTAGCCTTACTGTGCATAAAGTGGACTTAAAACACTAACTCACACTCAAGATTATAGAATTTTTTTAAATTTTTTAAGAGACACTCAAATATACACCAGTCAGCTCCAAGTCATCCTTGTGCGTCTTATTTGATTTTTCACTAAAATAAAAGAAAACTGCACTTGTAATTTAAAAAAAAGGAATAGAAATTTCTATATGAATAAAATATTTGAAACTGAATTTGAAAATTCAGGTGGCAGGTAAAATAATTCAGGTGTCATGGCAAACAGGCATCCTGTATTTGTTTACCCCTGGCCATTAAATAAAAACTGACGAAGATTTGATTTGCTGACCTATTCACTCAGCAAGTTAAAATAAAAAAGTTATCACCTACCACTGATTTTGTGGAGATGAATTCTTTATCAAGAACAATGCACAACAGATCTAGAAGATATTGGGGCAATCAGTACATATATAGACAGACAAATCCAAGCTGTTGTTTCAAGTGCCATATCTTTGTTAGCCTGCAAGAACCTGGTAACAGCAGCAGGGAGAACCACAATGGCACGGTTACATATGAATTACCTTTGTGCAATCTGCAACAATGAACTCAGCTGAGAAGACAGGTTCATAGCCACGGTCATTCCGACTCTTCTGCTGAAGGTCTTTGTAGCGTGACTGACACTGCTCGACAGATGTTTCGGCAATGTCGCTGCAGATTAAGTGAGTAATGGCTCCCTTCCGCCACTTCAGCAAGTCTCCACCTTTGCCACATCCAATGTCCAGTACTTTGATGGGATCGCCTTGGTTCTTCCCTTGCTTCACCTTGGTGAGGTACTCATCTAATGAAAATTAAAAATATGCTTGTGATAAATTAGATTCATGATCATCTATGGATTACAGAATATTTTGTTAGGTTCAAATGTGTCATGAGCGAGTGCTCAGACTGCAGGTTTTGAGTATTGTTTACAAAAGCTATCTTAAGTAGCACAAAAAAAAAAAAAAAAACAGGCCATTACCTTAGTTTTCCAACATATATGGTGGCCATAAAATCTGAAACCAATGGTGTGAATGGGGTGATGACATGATGGCCAGATGTCCTTCTGATGGGATAGTAACGCTGTCACAGTTTAAAACTCAAATGAATCTCAGATGCTGGATTCAGAGGAGGCACTGCAGATTGGGCACCACTATCACCTGACCTCAATCCCATGATCTTGTAGGAAATTTTGAAATCTGGGATCTGGATCGTCACTGTGAAAGGACAATACCTGCAAAGACTTTTCTGAAGCCTCATACTTTGTAAGAAAATTCAAGGAAACATACTGAAACATTTGAGAAAGTGTGTTCAAGCTGTGATGAACATTTCGCATTAAGGAAATCATCAGTTCCCTCATTGGTTCTAGAATTTATGGTCACACTGTGTACCTCCACGTGTGTAATTCAACTTCCTGTATATAATCATCTCTTTCCATTGGTAGGGTTCATGTTTGTTTTGGCAAATCAAATTCCCAGATTGTTATTGTTCACAATATATCATTGTCACCATATTTTCGAATAATTTGTAACAATGAAATTCAAAACAGCATACCTTATAGTGGTGTGTTTTGTACTCAATCCATGTTTCAACCAAATAAGCATCAGTCTGCAGGAAGCAACAGAAAAATCTTCAGGTAAAATTACATGGTTAAAATATTCAGATTGTAAAAAGGTAACAACGATAAAACTAGGGCAAGATATGCCACTGTCGATACATTTCATTCACTCCATAGTAAACGGTGTACAATGTATTATTCTAATCAGCCACTTACTAATGAGCATGCTCTTCACCCAGTTATTGAAATTTCTCAGATACACTATCCGACTCTTCGATCTCTCATCTAAGCCTTTCTCCTCCAAGGTGTTGTAATGTGCTGCCACGACCGCTCCCACGCTATCCTGCTGGCCTGCACCTCTGGCTTTGGTAGACAGATCTGAGGGGGCTGCAGACTCATTGCCTTCTGCAGAACCAACATTCTCCTTCTGAAAGGAAGGAGCAAACCACTGTTGCTACATAATGTCACAATTTTAAGTACAATAGATTGATGCAAGACACTTCAAACTCTGTTGGAATATTAAGCAAGACATTTCTCGTCATTATCTTATGGAGGCATGTCAGCTACTGAATCCTTGTAACATTTCAGGTAAAACCAAAAGAAATAAACCATTTTTGGGAATTAAGAATATGTAGAATGAACTTCCACTATGTTATAGCGAATACATTTCTAAAGATGTAGTTCATGGCTGTTACAAACATAAAAACACAGTCATTGTTACATTTCGGTAAAAACAATTTCCCTTCATCAGACATTTACTTTTTAGTTTTATTAACAACACAGTAATACCAATCAGGAGGCTTCGTTCATTGCAGAAGAACACTTGAGGAAATTAAATAATGAGAATGGCAACAAAGACCCACTATGGAGTTTTCGTTTTCACAAATGGGGAAGCCATCATTCATAAAATTTAATGTAACGGAAGACATCAAGAATCCTGGTAAAATACCAGATGATGATACTTGGGATCTATAATAAAAATTTGATAAATATCTTCACTGAAAATAATAGTAACTGCAAAATAATCTAACACAGTTATTTTTAGTGGTTTCTATTTTATTCTATCTGCGACGTTTTGTTCTGGTTTCCCAGAACTTTTTCAAGCTACACTAAGATATACATACGAGGGTCAATATTTATATTTTGAGCCTAACAATGAAAAAACAGGAATTTGGCATTGAAAACTGCTTTATTGTTTTTCAAAGTATTCTCCTTTATGGTCAATACACCATTTGTCAAAGCAGTTTTTCCAATCTTCTTGAGACACCTCCATAATATGCTTTTTGAACGCATCAACGTCGTCTTCCGCCGGCGAAAATCGCTGTCCACGAAATTTATTCTTGACATTCGGGAACAATAAGAAGTCATTGGGTGCCAAATCAGGACTGTACGGCGGATGACCCATCAATTCGATTTTTTGACTGTTCATAAAGTCGGTTGTTACACGAGATGTGTGACAGCTGGCATTGTCTTGATGAAGAATGATCCGACGGCGTTTGTTTGTTTTCCGTATTTGACCGAACACCTCTCGCAAACAAATTGTTGTGTACCATTCAGAGTTGACCGTTCTATGTTCCTCTAAAGGCACAGTTGCCACATGACCAGTTTTCCCGAAAAAACAGGCGACCATTTGTTTCGATGTGCTTCGAGCGCGAACAACTTTTGTTGGATTGGGTTCATCTTGAAACACCCATACACTCGACTGCTGTTTACGTTCCGGCTCATATGCATATATCCATGATTCGTCACCTGTTACAATCTTATATACGTCTTTTGAAGCACCAATTGACGCGAGCGTCTTTTTGAGTTTTTGTCAAATTGTGTGGGATCCAACGAGAACATACCTTTCTCACAGCTAAATGATCATGTAATATTTTATATATGCTGGTGGAACTAATGCCTATGGTTGCCTCAATCTCACAGTATGTCACATGACGATCTTGCAGTATTAGGTTTTGCACAGCATCAATGTTTTCTTGAACAACAACTGATTTTGGACGACCTTCGCGAATCTCGTCGGTGAGCGAATAGCGGCCACGATTAAATTCGTTATACCAGCGTTTCACAGTGGCAAAGGATGGGGCTTCATCGCCAAATGTGGAAGTAAGTTGATCGATGCACTCTTGTCTTGATAATCCACGTCGAAAATCGTAAAAAATCATCGCACGAGAATGTTCACGAGTTAATTCCATTTTATTGTTGTCGTGCAATCTCCAAGGCAACATAAACAACACAAATCAAGCTATTGACAAAACATTTGAAGTACGTTATGGTCAATAATGCCAGACGATTCCGTGCAAACGTCAAATCGTGCCTAACTTCAATCAGTGTTGCCAAGGCTCAAAATATAAATAGTGAAACTCGTACAATAACACAACCTCACATGGCTAGTCACTCTGAGTGGTGAGGTTGTGTTATTGTATATATATCTAAGTGTAGCTTGAAGAAGTTCTGGGATACCAGGACAAAACATCGCAGATAAAATAAAAACCACTAAAAATAACTGTGTTAGATTATTTTGCATCTATAGAAAGTGGTTATGCGAACCTTTAAGAGCAAAAATAATAGTAAAAAATAATAACAAAAACACTGCTTGTTTCACATTTATGCTACAACAATGTAACACTGACAAGATCCATTGTATAACTGCTTCTTTTTTGTTAAATTTTCTCACACCATGGCCGCATGGTCTGAGATGCAAGGTTTTGATTCAGAGTAAGGGATGCGAGCAGGTTCGAATCTCCTGAAGGAAGTGTAACAACTTTTCGAGGGATTTCGGCCTGTGTATGGGACTGGCGCCATTGTAAGGAAATTGGGGAGCTTTGAATGAGGAGCGAAACCTGGTCATAGAAAACCTACAACAATGACTGGGAGTTTATCATGCTAACCACACCACCCTGTAACTGGTGGGAGTGAGGCCAGAGGTCGGTAGGTAGGCACTGGATGATACGCTGAGAGTCATTATTTTATTTTTGTTCAACTTATCATATTGTTGTAACAGTATATTTAATCAAACTAAAACAGGGTGGCTACTCTAAGGTTATGATAAAATTCAAGTATAATTTCCGGTTTTCAAGGTGAACTTTCCAAAAATTCAAGGCTACAAGCACATGTTTTATTCTTTCTTTCTATTTCAACTTACGTATTACCGCCTCTCACCACCCACACACACAAATATATTAATAATATAAAGGGTGTGTGTGATTCCAATGCATCCAAAAATTCTAATTAAATTAAACTGTATATATATTTAAAATATTTAATATAAAGTGCGGAGTTTACATTTGCCACTTCACATACTCAAGACTCGAAATACATCTATCAACAAAAGTCATAAATGTTACGGTTTATATTCTAATCTACGAAAATTGTTAATTGTATACGAATTTCAGACTAATTTACCTAATCATCTTCAAGATATCTTGTCTTCCGTCTGTCAGATATTGTTCTGCAAAGAACAGTAACAAAGTAAACGGATTGAGAGAATTCTGTTTTATTTTTAACGCAACTTTCTCTTCCTTCCCCAATAAATATAAAAGCTAAACTGTGAAAAACTTGCCTCAATGCATTTATAAATATGTAAAAATTCAATGGCACTTGGATTAACAAAAGTTGCAATTTTTCACGTCTCCAGAGAAAAATTCAAGCATAATTCCCGGTGAGTAGCCACCCTGTAGAAATAAATGTCTGATGAAGGGAATATGTGAAAAATTACTTCGAACTGAAATCGCACTCCAAAATGCCCATACTAATAGATTTGATGCCCTTAGCGACAATTATGCTCTTACATGCTTATGGTGTTTCTATCACTATATTTTGAGTATGTTAGGGTTCTTGTGTTTCATTGCCTTACTACTTTCACAATTTTGTTCACATTATCTTGCACGGCAAACATTTCCCACTGCATAAATATTATGAAAAATGATTCATCGTTTAAGTAAATGGGAGGAGGGAGAAATAGAAAGTTTAAACACATTGATGAGCCAAACACACAAGAGGTGAAGAAAATGAAAAAAAAGGGGGGTATTGTTGTGCCAAAGTCTTAAGCAGGGTTCGAAAAATCCCGGTCGCCAGGTCGCCATGGCGACTAAAAATTTCAGCCTGGTGACTGTGATCTTTTGCTGTAATATGTACGAAATTTTGAAAATTCTAAGTTCAAATTGCAGTACAGCATAAGTTAGCAGTTTTTTTTTTTATCAACGTTGTGAACATTCCATACAGACAGTAACAATTTCTTACCCTTTGTCCCCCATTTCCTGCCTTCTCAAATAATTTAGCCATGTTTTGAATACCGTGATGCTCAGCAGTGCCAATTTTGAGACATATATCCGTATATGTCAACACTAGCAGGTTGAAATATTGCCAACAGTTGCATGCAACATGTGTCATAAGTATTGGCTATACATTTATGTGAAAAATCGTAAATCAAGATTTTGTGCCGAAATTGGACTCTTGAGAGAATCCTAGGCTGCCCTTGGCTCACTTTCGCCGCTACTGTGCCTGTTTTTTAAATTGATTCAGCATGGCGTATTCATTGGAGCAGTGCGTGTGCATTGCTGAGGAGTATTTTACTACTCATTCTTACACTCATGTTCAAGAGGTTTTCCAAGAAAAATGCCCTGCTTCTGCTGAACCTCACAAAGCAACTGTTTTACAACCAGTCAAACACCAACAAATGATCCCACAAATTGTTTGAGTTGGTATTTATTGCTGAAAATCAGTTCTCAGATGTTTTCAGCAAATTAACAATGATTTTTAAAATAATGTAATTGCTTTTATTTAGATAAATGCTAACATAAATTTATGAACCCAGTGATAGCCTACAGGATTAGTTTAGTGCAGAAAACCTGGTGTAAATATCTCTTACAATTTTCATGATATATATTTTCAAAGTTTGGATTGCGCAACTTTTGAAACATACTATACGTAGTATGCACAATTGCTAGTAGGTGGTTTCCTGGCACCTGATTTCCAGAGCTGGCACCTAGCTTTGAAGAAAATTTTTCGAGCACTGGTCTTAAGACTTCTTTATTTGCCTCTACCCAATTTTTAATCATTAATAAATTTGGTTCGCAGTATGTTACAGTGGGATAAAGTGCACTTCAAATGCTAATTTTTAAATTTAGTTTTTGATGTAAATAAATTGTTTAATTCCATATTTATCATGTTACACATGCATTTTCTACATGGTTCAAGTTAAAATTTGGGGGTTAACGTGTAGAAATTGCAAAATAAGCTAAATTGAGTGGTCCGTGATCGGAACAGACATGCACAATTGCTCATTATTTACCAGAAGATTTTGTGTTTCCAATACTTAAAAAACGAAATATACATTCATGACATTACTAAGAACCCAAATTTTAACTATGCTTGCCTAACCTAACCATGAATGGTTCGTGGGGCTATCCGTCAATGGTTTGTGGGGCTACCCATGCATGGTCTTACGATCCCAAATTTTAACTATGTTAATAGGTTGCCTAACCTAACCTAACCGAGAATGGTCAGTGGGGCTATCCGTGAATGGTTTTGCGCTAATTGTGATAACGAACCGATAAAAAAATCTTATTTTCGTAGCACTTTAACGGCAAACGTTCTTCATCGAAGATGCCATGTTCGTATCCTGCAATTTTACAATCGATGCATTGTTGCCAAACTTACCTGTAATCAACAACTTTTTTACTGTTCTCTTCCACCATTCTTACACGATCCATGCTCTCCAAGTATGAAATCAACAGTGTGGCAATGCTGTAGACAGCGTAACTAATTGCAAACGTCCATTGTTCATATCAACAAATATGGTTCCCATACTTGTATACGGAGAATCATTGCGAGAATAGAAAAGCTTATTTTACAACTTTTACACGTTAATGAACAATTTATACACCTCACCACAACATGTTAACCTCAGATAAATCATCGCGACTAATTATTTATAAGCAGTAGTAGCATAGAAATTACAGAAGGGTCCGGTATTGTAAATTCTTGCTGTTTAGAGCAGGGTTTAAAAAAAAACAGTTTTTTTTAAAAAAATAACCAACCCACCTGGGCCCAGGTGGGTTTAATCGTTTTTTTTTTTTGGTTTTGTCGAGCTTTCATACATAAAATGTGAATACATGTAATAATTCACATTGTAATTGCCACTCATTGTGTTATTGTAATAATGTAGTAATCATCTAATTCCATGCTATTTGGTATACAAACTGCAGTAACGAATGTATTCAATATTGATGTATCGTTTGATTGACTTGTTATTTTTAGTTTTGGATAATTATGTATAGTTTCCACCTACCTGTGGTGATCACGGCGATAGGGTTGAAATGAAACACCAACTCGTATGCCTTTAGAATCTGTTTGGATGAAGGGGGGAGGGGGTGTGGTATTCACATTAATACAAGGTTAGTCGAGCAGATAAACTGTGCAGAATAAGGTTGACTAACAATGGCAGTGAGCCTAATGTATTTAAAGTAAACATATATATCTTAAATATGTCTGTATTATACAGTGACGGAACCGCAGGGGGTCATTGCTTCCCCCCCACAACCTTCAATGGAAGTCGATTCTAAGGTAGCAAGGGGGACAAACATTGACTGACGGCCAAGGTCACCTGCAGGGGAGGCACAGAGGTGCAATTACCCCTTCGATTTCAAATTTTACGCAAATAAAAATTCATTTTGTAACATTTTCTTGCTTGCTTCACTCGCATTATCTGCTTTTCTAGTTTTCGTCAAGTTTAGAGCTGTAGCTAGGGGCGGCGGGAGTCGGACATGGGCGCCAATTGATCTAAATGAGAAAAAAAAAGTTGTCTGACAAAAATAATTTGAGTAATTAATTCGGCATAAATGGGGGGGGAGGGAATGTTCTACTTTTTGTGGGGGAGTGCATCATGCGCCTTGGGAGGGATGGGCACCCCTGGTTCAACATACATATTGGAATCTTTTATCTAAAGTACCTGCAGAATCTACAGCTTAATATAGGCCTATGTAACTTCTTAATAAAGATTAAACGTTTGTATTGGTGTACTGAACTCTGATATTTCATTCTACTTCATTTCAATATTACAAGTGTTGTGCATTTTAGATAGCAAAATTAATCTCGAGTTATAATCACAGTCGTGATCGCATTCTAAGAATATCAAATTCAATCTTCATTAGTATACACCTCTGACATTCCTTCATTTCAGAAATCAGTGAAATACCAAACTTAATGAAAAAAGATCCAGCCCGAAAAAACCCGGCTGGGCCCTCCTTGGCGAACCCTGGTTTAGAGCTCTTAGCATTAAAATAACACTCCTATATGCCTTATAAAACACCTGATCATGTAATATCGGTCTCGCGCACAAAACCCCCTTCAAGCCTTGCATGAAATTCCGCAATAACTCATGTCAGAGTCTACCAGAAACCAAGAATGCCTGCTCGCGCAAGCTACATTTCAAATCATAATTACTCTGGTAACTAATACCTAGTGAAGCTTTTTACCATGCTAATCAGTTTCTCCAAGCTTCTAACTTATTTCCACAATTGTTTCCAGTATTCTAAAGTACTTCCTAATATTCCGATAAAACTTGCAAAAAAAAATCATTAAACATTCGGAACAGTTACCAAAGATTTTTATTATAGCATTACACCTTCAGAAGTCTGTATCAGTATATTGATTTTGTTTTGCTTACTTACAAATTGTGGTTGAAAGGTGTTTCAATCAAGTTGGTTTTGTAATCACAGTAGCAAAACCACAAATGTGTAACAACTGATATTAAGAAAGGACATTATTCTTACAGAACATTTTAATCAACAGGGTTTCAGAGGCAAGCCTAATAACAGACCTAACATTGCCACATATTTTACACCCCGACATCATATTAATAACTAACAAAATCACACAGTCTAAGTTACCAAACTAAATTTTGGATATGCTAAATGAGCTACTTCCACCATTTTTAAAAATAAAGTACTTATACTATTACATTTCACACAAATGTCAGTGTTCAGTAAGTTCAATAATTCGCATTTACTGTAAAATATACCATAGAAAAACAAAGAGTTCATTATAATTATACCTAACATACTCCTCACCGATATTTTTTCAGGGACTATGAATCAAAATGCATAACTATAAAAAATAAAGGGTAAATTTCTCGTAAGGGACAAACGGATTTCATCAAATTTACAGGAGAAATTACTTACCGAATGCAGTTTCTTTATACTTCTGGAAGTTCGGGGAAGTGTGTTCTCGCATCGTTCATTGAATTTTGACGGTAAATCATCTATTTTTCGATATAAATGTGTGACCGATGCACGGAAGTTCTTGCATCCATTTACTTCCAGGTGGATGTAGCCTGTGTGTGATGACGTAATCCTGGTCAGTGTTTCCAAACACGTGTTTTTGTAACTGAAGAAGATACGTTTCCACAAATGGTTTGTGGGGCTATGTGTCAATGGTTCGTGGGGCTATGCGTCAATGGTTCGTGGGGCTATGCGTCAATGGTTCATGGGGCTATGCGTCAATGGTTCGTGGGGCTATGCGAGAATGGTGTGTGGGGCTACGCATATTTTTTTCGAAACCAATTTTTAACTATTGTAACCTATAGTGACCCTACCTAACCTAACCTTACCGGTAATGGTTCGTGGGGCTATGTATGAATTGTTTGTGGGGCTATGCGTCAATGGTTTGTGGGCTACGTAGGTATTTTTGGGTGCAGTGGGGTGGAAACACTGCTTGCTGAGTACGGTAGTGAAACTGTGATCGCCATTTTGCGTGTTACCGAAGGCAAAAAGAAACGAAGAAAACTTACTCAATATGTCGCAAATATAGCTTATTTTCGTGAAATAAGCTAAATGCCACCTTCAGCAATGTTTCTCAATGCAGAATACGTAAGTACGAATATTCAAAATAAATAAACTAGCAAATTTCAGCTGTTTGTCCCATACGAGAAATTTACCAAATAAAGTAATAGCTTATAAAAGAACGCGTACATTATCCACATTAAAAAAAATCACATTACGAGTCCTTGCGAAAATAGCACAAAAGCTAGGTTCACCACCTGGTGAAGGTACTCACTCTGATAAATTTTATTATTCACAACACCATACAATTTTCTGCTTCAATACGATAAAAATAATATCAAAATAAATTACCACTTTGGAATTATTTTTCTGCCGATTTTCATTGTTTGATGTTTGGCCACTTTCTTGGAAACGAATAACATCCCTTGGGTTTTCAACACTTTGCTCTCTTTTGTCACAATTATCTCCACTTTTTCCAGACATTACTGTACCACACTTCTTGAGTTTATTGGGAATGAATCGGTCAAACTATGTGAACCATAAATAAAATCAATGCAACATTCCCACACTGCATGCATGTAAATTATGACACAAACTTGTCACTGCTTATCACCCTTTCTATTTAAAGTAATATAGGTTTGAACAGAAAAATCCACGCGTTTGCCACTGCATCAAAAAGCATGCGGATTTATTTACTACAAGTAATAAATACGATTTACACAATAGAAAAACATTTGTAATAACCACCCAAAATCTAACAAAACGTCGCTGGAGTCCATGGGACACAAACTACAACTGATGGTGCTATTGATAGCTGGTTTCTCTCTTTCCATCCGGATATAATTAAATCACTCTAGAGAAATAATCAAATGAAGATTTTCAACATTCCTTTCATTTCACAACGTGAAAATGGAAAAAGTCTCAGCATAAGAAGACAATAATATTTACAGAATATAGCACCAGATACCGCGAGCATAGAGAGCAGAGATACAAGGAAGTGTTTAGCGGGAATCCTTGGGGTCCGGACCCCCCGAAAGACTTACTAGGTACAAAAATTAAATAATAAAATGACTAAAATATGGACCGTGTTAAAAATGTAAACATAAACATTGGTGAGGTCTTGCCCGGTCCCCCCGGAACTTCCGGTGTAGGGCAGTTCCCGTTGTTTCCAGTGCAAATTCACCGGCATACGAAGTAAGAAATGAGCGCTTGTTTTCATCAATTGTGCGACGATAGTTCTACTATGAAGGAGTGGACGTCAAGAATCCGTCGGATGATCAACTGCAGAGCAGATTATTAAAACATGACGTGTCTTTGTGGCCGCCAGTTGTATAGCATACTACCACTACGTATCTCACGTACAGTGGGATCCATGAATATTACCGCGCAAATTATCTATCACCATGTTTGTGCACTTTATTTGACCCAATAAGAGCTTCAAGAATTAAAAGAAAACTCAAAACAAGCTGTTGACTACTTCTGCACTAGCATACAAAAAAATCCATCGTTTAGCTAAAGACACATATGATGTAAGAGAAAAAATTAATGAACATAGTCATGGACAATGTGCACGGTAATACTCATGGATCCCACTGTACAAGCACGACGAACTGAAAACGTACGAAAGTTTAGATATATTCACTTATTTTGTAAATGGAAAAGTGAGGGAAAGAGAATTCTGTAAAGCTAGTGATATTATTATATTATAAAGTAGTATGCTTAAGTGAATCTTTGCCAACATTTCTGCAGAAGTAATGACACATGCAAATGCTAGTAAAAATGTATGCTTTCAACTTCGCCTTTCCGCCTGAGGAATTTAGGGAGAACCTATGATATGGCATGCTACTTTCACTTGCACGAATTTACTTCAAACAACAAGGGAGTTTTCAGACTGAAGCGACCAGCGATATCAAGATTTCGCACAGAAGCATTGGATCTAAAGCAAACCATTCACCACGTTTCCGTAATTAACAAGCCGGGGTAACACAATGCACAGTATTGATAAAACGGCCCAATCCGAGCGACATGAAAGCGATAAGCGACACCTGCAATTTGTCGTGTCGCTTTAATTCGGAAGGTGTTGTTTATATTTTAATGTTGGTTTTCAAGAGACACGTATGGCTTCAGTCTGAAAGCTTCCTTTCTAACCAATTCACCACGAGAAAATGCACGTGTCGCTTGGACTGGTCTCTTTTCTCAGTACTGTGCATCGTGTCGCCTCGGTCTGTTGTACTCGTATGCAAGGTGGATTGTTTCCTTTAGATAAGGGGCCGTTGCTTGTCGCTTCGGTGTGTAATCTCCGTGCCACTTGAAAGTGAATCCTCGGTGATCAACGAAATGTATCGAACCGAAGGGACGCGACAAGCTGCACGTGTCGCTCAGATTCCCAATGGCGTGTATTGTGCCGCCTGAACCTGATTTCCCATGAGCGATAAATGCTTATTTATAGACTAAATGGGACTGTGTCGCTTGTCACTTCGGTGTGAACCACTGCTGTCGCGTGTCGCTTCGGTTTGAAACCTTACTAAGAGCAGTTCTTTTCACCACAACACAATGCGCAGATAAGCGATCAACATGCTTGTAACAAAATGCAAGTCGCACAAATTTGCACGGGTACCAATCCTGTTTTCGTTCTGCTTGTATCCACAGGTGTCGTCTCTCTACGTCCTTCGGAAACCTACGAAGTGATACTTGACTCAATAAATTTGTTCCCGATTGAACTGTGCAACCATATGCGATACAGCTGATACGCTATTTCCTTGTAAAAGAATCTCCACTTTGCCGTTTCATATTATCGTCCATTGCATCGTAAGCGTAACCGGATGTTCCAGGAGAGCCAGACGTGTGCGCATGCTCCGCAGTAGCTCCGCCTTTAACACCGTCTATACTTGCTGTTTAATCGAGTGTTATCAGACGAACTAATTGGAAGGCAAGGGATTGGATTGGAGAATATTGGGATCATACGACTTTTAATGACAGTACCAAACATGAACGTCCGGAAGTGAGCTCTAGGGAGGACACGGCCCCCCTGGGAAATGAATGTCCAACTAAAAATTATATATTTCACACAGAATTTCATTTGTCTCAGTAATTTATGTTAATTATTATAAATTCGTTGAAGAGACATGATAATTTCAGACTGAAATAGTGTTTTTTAAGGGGTCATCTAATCACTATTATGGGGGAAATATGCCTGCTTTGGCCCCCTGAAAAAAATGCCTTGCTTGTCCCTCCCTGGAAAAAAATCCTGCGGACATACAAAGAAGATTTATGCAAGATCTGTTACTACTTACAATAATACGCATAAAATATTACCAGGAACTTTACTTTTCATCAACTGGATCTAACATCCCTTTCTGATATCAAATAAATATTCAATTATTTATCTATTAGACATTAATTTCCTTGCCAGGGCGCTTGTTTCTTTTTCCAAATTTTTGCGACCTTAGCTAAGCTTAGATAATGAATACGTGCTGTTACATCAATATCCTTAACCCATCTTTTTACCTATTCATGTAATAAAAATATATTAATTAATTTGAATATTTTAATTAATACTACTATTAATTATAATTTTATTAATTAAAATAGTTATAAATATTTTAATTTAAACATAATTATCATTATTATTATTACTATTTTGAGACACTTGGTTTGGAACTCCCACGAAATATAATATTAAAATAGGGGTATTTCTTAAAACCTTATGGAACCTTTCTGTCCACCCAAAGTTAGGCTCCAAATTACCCTGCTGCACAGGCTCACAAACCATCAAACTACTAATTTCTAGTAGTGGAAACTGGCAATTCCAAATAATATATTTAATATCGAAAAAAATAATATATAATTATTTGCATCACATTAGATACCTTTGTAAGAGTAGTTTGTATGTGAAAATTCATAAATATGTTTTTTGCACCCTCTGCCAATAAAAGTGTAATAATCCACACTCTCTTCAATTTTCTGCAATGTCACCATAATATTTATTTTCTGATAGGCAAAATTTACATTAGTTTTGGCAGTAAATTTATGTTAGAATTACAGTCCCGCCACTTTTATATCTGGCATGGGAACTGCCTTTATGGCAGTGACCCTCTGTTACCGCAATTCCCTATGAAGGAACTCGCAGTCAAACAACCAATTAGGCCTAGTGCTTAGGCAAGATCCAACAATGTTAAAAATCCCCCTTCCCAAAGCAGCCAGTAGAGAAACAGGATTTTGTCAAAATAACCGTTCTGCGCTGTGATTGCATACCAGTTCCCACGACTCACGGACCTCAGAACTAACTAAAAATGACCTCATCCAGGATGGATAATTCTGAATAAATCTCTTCTCTCTTCCACCACAAATAATACACACATACACACACGAGACTAACACCATATTCACAGGAGTAGGGTGTCATAACCCTAATTTGGCCTCGCATAACTGAAGAAAAACCATAAAATGCTGGAAAAAGATGGCAAAATATAAGACTGAAAGAAAAAAAAAGCCCAATAGGGACTGATATAAATCATGGGCTACAGAAAATTAAGTTACCATATCACCTTGTTCAAAATTACAATGGAGCGAGTGCCCTCTACAAAAAACACACAACTCTCTATCTCTGAAAGTTTTGGGATGTACTCTCAAATGGGACTTTTGTTTTTTCTTTGTTACTTAGGTAATACAGTATTGACATGATTAAATGAAACCTATCTACTTTATATATTTATTCATAAAGGTACATAAATAACATCAGAACAGGATGAATACTTTTTAAGGATACAGGCTGTGTACAACCACAAGTGAACAAACATTACATTAACATTTATATATTACAACTTTCACATTGTCTGAATTGCAAATATTTCGTTGCTTACAGATCGTTGGTTAGCCTGTTCTGTATTTATTTTTCCACAATTGAGAAGTTTGCGCACCACTGTGTGAGAATACAAAACAGCTTTTACAGCTATAGAAATCTGGCGGGGTGCCATCCTCCCATTTTATGTCGCTGCGAGCATTCTGAGGTGGGGGGGGGGGAGAAGCAAGGCAGCTGGGGAGAAAACATGCATGGGAGGACGACAGTTTTTGACGTCGTCCTAAACCCAACCACCTGGCCGAAGCTAGCTCTCTCTCCGGAGAACTGTAAAACAATGAAGAATTGCCAGAAGCAAGGACGTTAACATAAGAAAGAAAATTACCAACTGTTGAAAAAAATCATTCTATATTTCATAATGTTATTCACTTTTGACAAAAGCATAGAGAAATAACGCATTTTCCAATGAGAAAAAATAAATTAGCGGTAATTGGAAAAATACATTCTTGTTTGATTTTTGTTATTTAGCGTCGCTTTCTGCTACTTTTGGCTAATCACGACGATGAGAATGGGAGATGATATAATGAAATTGATGGAGGGACCCTCACAAAGAACAAACACCCCATGCCAAGGCTGGTATTTGAACCCGGGACCCTTGGCTTTGTAACGTGGTATGATAGCCATGGAAGCCAGCTACAGATTCTTGTTACTTGCAAAGTTAAAACACTTATGCATTGTATTTTTCTGTGTGTTTAGTGGAAAGTACATTTAGATTACAATTTGTGACCTATTGCCCCTCCACTTCGGTTCACGGCGAGCCACCACTGGTCCCACAGGTATTCACATCTCATGGTAGGCATTAGATACCATTGACACATTTGAGAACATGTGGATGGTCAATGTCATGAACTGATGCAACTTATTGAGGATCTGCTAGTAGTCAGTCACCGTCATAGTATTTCTCACCATACACAACAAGCATTCTGAAATTTTTCGCAACTGGTTAACACCTTTGTCCTGTTACCAACATAATCACTGCTTGCTGACAATGTTTTTGAGAGATTCAGAATAATACTAAATATGTTTATGATTGTGCTACATCAGTCACACCATGTGCCACATGATCTCACTTTAAAGACAACAAACCTAATTGATGTGGGCAAATAAGTTTCAGTTGATCATGCCTCGCATGAATGAATGCACAACACTTATATTTATGAACAATTACAAGACTTTAGTTTGGCACACACTGGAGATGAACTATATACAATTTTCAGCGAAAAATGCAGGCTCAACCAGGGCTCCAACCCAGGTCTCTGGCTTACCATGCCATTCCTCTACCACTTTTTTTTTCTTTTTAAATTTTCTTTATTGAAAGATGCTATTACTTACACAGATTTTACATTTGGACGTGAATTTCAAAGGATCACATGTAGGAAATTTGCATACAAGACTTTACAGGTTATCAGATCTTTGTGATAATATTGTTCACTGGCATAGAATTTTAATGACAGTTGGTTGGTTGCCAAGCACATAATAGACATAATGTCCTATGAGAAATTGCACTGCACGTGTTCTTGTGAGAGGAAAATACTGAAACTGGAGTTAATATATGGTTCACCATGAAGTCGTTCGGGGAGCGGTGGCATATGATTCCAAATAACTTCTTAAGGTGTTTCCAATGTTCCAGGACTGTCACACATGTCGTCAGTCGATGCACTAAGGTGTCATCCTGTGCACATTTGGTACAATGGGAGTTGTCTGCCATAAGGTATCTCTGCAATCATACTCTAGTGACGACAGCATCGTGTACAGTTAAGTACCATATGGAGTGCACTCGATTGGGTGGGTCGCCGCTATGTTTCTCCACACAATGTTCCAGCGAACATTGGGGAATAATGGAACAATATGCAGAATATGTTTCATCTGGGTTGCAGCATTTTTGATAAGAGATTTGACTGTTATATCAGAAGGATCCAAACTTGGAAGGAGCATCAACATGTAACAAATTTCCACTTTGGTTGTTCGTAAATAGAGAAATTTAGTGGGTATAACACCTGGGTAAATTGGGGGCACATAGTTCCACTTCATCCAGCATGGAGCGTAGCACACGAGCCGTGATGCTATCTTGATGCTGGACTATCATGGTGATATGGCGGTTCAAAAATAAGGCTTGTGCTTGTCGCTCGATACTCACCAGGTTTAGTCCTCCAAGGCGAGTTGGTAGGCATAGTGTGTTATGAGCTACATGGAACAGGTGACCATGCCAGAGAAATCGTGTGACCATTCTCCGGATTCTCGCAGCTGTTTGGGTAGGCACGGGTAGTATTTGCGCCACATGAGAGGGCATAAGTGTTGACATATTTGATTCTAGCGCTTAGTGACAGTTGGCGGAGTCGGTTGAAGTGTAATACTGCTTGTATTTTGGGCACTATGGTTTGAAATGTGTGGTTGGAAGTCTCGATCAGGTTTCTCGAGAAGTAGATCCCAAGTATTTTCAATACGTCCGTCACGGTCATTGGGACAGATTCTGTCCAGTTCCATGCCATTGTCCCCAAGGGTAGTATTTTTTGTTTTTTCAGGTTGAGACACAAGCCTGTATTTACTCGTAATTGTTCCAAGATTTCCATTAGGTAAACATAATCCTGGTGATCACGCACCACATACGTGACATCATCGGCGTATGCAAAAACCCGGTAGGTCATGCCATATGCTTGTATTCCTCGTAGTCGTTGATTTATTTGGTGTAGGAAGGGGCTAAGAGCTGTATAGAAGGCGAGGAGTGAAAAGGGGCAACCTTGCCTAACAGAGCGTTGAAGAACAAACAGCGAGGATAATGTTCCAGTTAGACACAAATGTACCTGAGCCTGGGTGTATAGGCTCTTTATCACTTCTACAAAGGGTTCTCCGCGAGTTAAATGCCAAAATAGATAATGATGATACAATGAGTCAAATGCTCCTTTGAAGTCCAGGACCACTAGAGCTGCTTCCGAGTGAGGGGCTTCATTCATTACAGTAACGATGTCTCGTATGCTAGTGAGAACGGTAGTTATATTACCATTAGTTCCGTGCACAAATTGACAGGGGCCTAGTAGGGTAGCTGCATAGTGTTGTAGTCGGCACGTTAATACTCGTGCCAATATTTTATAATCGGAACATAACAAAGTGATGGGGCAATATTGTTCATGTGTTAAGGAATGTATCACTTTCGGGATTAAGACCATGACACCTGTCGAGCTTGTACGACCTAACTTCTTCTGCGCAAAACAGGCATTGAGCCACCGCATAAGCAAGTCTGCCATGGTAGACCAAAATGTTTGAAATAATTCAATCGGTAGTCCGTCTATGCCCAGGGTTTTTCCTTTTTGAGCTTGTTGGATGGCCGCTTCCACTTCTTCCTTAGTGAACGGTTGGTTTAAGATGGCTTCATCTTCCCCTGATAGCGTGGGGATATCGGGGTATGACACGTGTTCTTCTTCCGCCTGGGATGCCTTCAATTGTGCTGCAAAGTGTTCATATAGGCATGCACGAATGTCTGAGGCTTGTGTGAGGCATACGTCCCCTTGTTGCAATCTCGTTATGAGTTTCTTTTTCAGACTTCGCTCACTGTTCTGCGCTTGCATGGGCAATACTGACTTGTTTTTGGGGGTCAATTGTTGGGAGACGACTTCTCACCACGAAACCTGCCATTCACTCGTGGTGCATCCTCAGTAGGACTGATTGTATGCGTTTCAGTTACTGCAGGTCTGGGTCGCCCCGTATGAGTTGTGTCGTCAACTCGTGGAGTATGCGATAATAGAAGTTGTATTTCTTATAGAAATCTGTGTGCATCATACGTGTGTATGCTATACAAAAATGCTTGATTGACGGCTTCAGGAACATGTCCCACCATGTAATGATGTCAGTTTGGTGCCTGCTCATATTTTCTCATTCCTTCCACTTTTGTTTGAAGGCTGTTTGAAATTGTTCATCTTGAAGAATCTGACTATTAAGTTTCCAGTATCCCCGTCCCCAAACTGCAGTTTTGGTGTCGATTGCCATGTCTAGTTGCACACTGAGGTGGTTGGTGAAGCAAGTGGGAAAATCTCTATAAATGACACTTTGGGTAATAAGTTTGCACTTACATAGAAACGGTCTAATCGGTTGACCGAGTCTGGACGTATGAAGGTGAATCCTTCCAGTTGTGGGTGCTTGGTTTCCCAGACATCTTTTAGGTGAAAGGCCTCGACCAGGGTAGAGAGACTAAGGGATGAGTTAAACCCTGGATATTGATCTTGTCATCGTAACACACAGTTAAAATCCCCAGCAAGGACAATATGTTGGTGGTTGCCCCCTAAAGCTGTCGCCACTTCTGTTGCATAGAAAGTGTTTCGTGCCTCACGGGCCACTGATCCTGAAGGTGCATAGATATTACAAAACCAGATTTTACCTATTTCAACGCACGTAATTCGCCCAGAGATTTGCAGGAAAGTTTTGTTAACAGGTATACCTTGTCGTACGAAAATTGCAGTACCTGTGGTGTTGTATGTGAAATTATTATATATAGTGTAGTCGTGGCCACATGTAAAATCGTCTGTACCAACCTCTTGAAGGAAAAGAAGATCGAGAGCACTTTGCTTTATATAATCAGTTATGGCATGGTGTTTGACTGTAGAGGATAGATTGTTCAGATTTAGTGTGGCAAAACAATACACAGGAGCCGTCATATAACACACTAATGATATAAACAACCAAAACATTGCATGTACTTACAGGTTTTCTAAAGAATCGGTATTTAGAGTGTTCGTCATCGTGGGGTTGGGGGGTGTTTCCAAAGGGTTGGGCACACTTGGGGTCAGGATATACTTCACTGGCGATGGTGAACACTGTTCGTTCGTTTCCTTTGCCGGGTGGGTGTGATTCTGGTCTGTGCTACGTGCCTTCTTCCTCTTCTTCTTTCCCAGTATGGGTGAAGATGAGGTCGGCAATGATGGGGGTTCTAGAGTCAGGTCCATGTTTGTCATCTGCAAAGAAACTGCATCTACTGGTGGTGAGTTCTCGATCGTTTCCACAGGAGTCATCTGCATAGTATGGATACTTAGCGGCATGATTGTAGTCTCGTCATTGGGAGATACTGGAACCTCCATGGGATCGACAGAATTTCTAACACTAGGCAGGGTGCTATTTTCTTCGGTCGGCGTTAAAGGGACATCCTGTATTGTGTCAGAACTGGAGTCTACAGTTGATTCAGTTTGAGTCTTGGTTATTGTAACTGGAAGTACTGTCTGATCATTGTGTATCACTTCTTCAGCGCTGTTGAGGTTGAATGGGGCGTGTCGCACTCTCCCTGCATACGAGTTATCACTTGTGCATGCTGTTGGCCTCTGGCGACTAGGGTATTGATTAAAGAAATGATCGACCGCATCACAGTAGGAACACGTACGCTCTCGACCATTGTACGTGACCCAATAACGGCCGCCACTGATCGTAACGTATGAAGGTATCGCATGGGACAAGCTTATCTTTACTAATTTTCTAACGGTTCTCACTGGGTATATGTGGTCTTTTGAGTACATTTCGTCATCAAGGAAGATCACCTGTCCGTAGTTAGTTATTACAGAATATATTGCTTCATCTGACATTTCACTCAGCACGACGTGCAGCTGCACTATCACATGATTTTCATTTACCCACGTTATTATCACTTCATGTTCGCCGTCATCATCATTATACAAATACACTCCTTTCAACTCACGTAATAACTGTTCGCCCGTTACTTTAGACAATAATTTCACAAAAACACATTTTCTATAATAGTCTACTTCTATACTTACAACCTGTTCTGGTATCAGTTTCAATTTCGTACTTATCCAGCGATGTAGTTCATTTGACGTGGGCTTATTTCTCACTTCTCTAAAGTTCAATTTCAACGTGTTCACTCGCTTGATGGCCATTTTCAAGACTTCAGTTATGTACGACTGGACGATTACGTAATACACGCGTGCTGTCTCAACTACACGCTACGGGAGAGAGCACCGATCCACCTTCTGCGCGACTCTTTCCACTGAGCTACTGAGTTGGTCTGGCTTCGTGTGATTTTTTGCTGCTGCTGTTTTACCTGCGTGAAATCTTGTCTGCTAATGCAGGCTCGACCAGGACTCAAAGTCAGGTCTCTGAGATACTGTGCCATTACTCTACCTGCACCACCTTGGTAGCAAATGACTTTTCCAAACCAAGAATCAAAATTTTCCAGATCAATCGGGCAATTAGTGTA
The DNA here is from genome assembly GCF_977018435.1 of Lepisma saccharinum. Taxonomy (NCBI): domain Eukaryota; kingdom Metazoa; phylum Arthropoda; class Insecta; order Zygentoma; family Lepismatidae; genus Lepisma; species Lepisma saccharinum. The sequence goes on along the minus strand of NC_139255.1, from coordinate 35,816,028 downwards.
CATGGACATAGTGTGTGACAAGGTCACTATATTTTAGCTAAGCAGCACACTTAGAACACCACTGAAACAAATTTTAGAAAATCAACTTCATATGTAAAGCTAGTAATATGAAAAAGCTAAATGGTAATTGATTATTGGATAGGGATGCAGGTATCAGGGATGAGTCTCTATGCAATACTTGAAATGTATGAAGTAATGATTAATAAATATTTTTTTTTTTAGAATTATAGTGCAAATAATACATGATTACAGTAAAATTTAGTAATACATTACTCGAGTCAACCATCTACTAAATACCCTCCCCACCCAAATACCAAGATGAAAGTGGTAGATACTATTGTAGTAGATTTCTACATGATTAAGAGTTCAAAATATGACCTCTTTCCCTCAAGTATTTAACATACCATTTCTACTGTAACTATTAATACTTAAATATATCAAACAATGTGTCCACAACGAAGCTCAATTTTCTTGCTTTTCCTTTCTTACTTTTCTACTTTACTGCACTACTACAAAAACATGGATTTTTCCAGAAAAAATAATAATTTTCTCTGACATTTCCAGAAAAAAATGAATTCCCTGACTTCAGGATTTCAAGACTGGTACACACACTGTGTATGGCAATGAAGCTACATATTGTTGAATCTTTGTATCTAGATAGCACAAAGTCAACATTAATAATTACAATAATATGAGCATACTAACATAGGCAAATAAGGTAAAGGTAAAGTTCCCCTTCCAGTTTACACAATCCCATGAAGGTACATATGGGGGAGGGGATGGTAATGTGGGGTTATGGCACCACACCTTCTCGATCTTGGCCATTTTGTAGATAACCTGATCAGCACCATGCTCGAGCCACCTGTACTCTGAAGGTCTCCATTTATTTGAGGATGGGTGAACCCCAGATCTGCTTTGTGCAGAGATAAGGCCAGAAAAATTCTGACCATAGATCAGCCACTTCGGGAATCGAAGCTGGGTCTCAAACGTAGCAGTCAGATGCCCTACAGGGTAGACCATCGTGGCTCCACATAGCCCAATGGTTATCACTTTTGTCTTTGGTGTGAATGGTCTCAGGTTTGATTCCCGATACAAAATTTAAAAATTTCAGTGTTGACTCAGCATCATGAGGACAATTGGAGAGAGATATGAAAAAGTGGGCTATAGTCTCGAAAATAAGAAAACCGCAGCAATGGGACTCAATGCACTGACTACATGTCACCACCGAAAAAGCCGGTGGCAGGCTCTGGTCCTCAAAAGGCTGTTCTACGAAGTTTGGTTTTAGTTTAATAGAGATATGATCATTGATTGATTGATTGATTGATTTGCTTTATTTTACTTTGCTTTTTGTGCCACTTTGGCTAATTTGCAAAGATGGAGATGAGTGATTTCATGATGAAATTGATGAATGGACACTCGCAAAGGGCTGGGATTCAAACCCGGGGCCCCTGGCATCGTAGTGCGATGTGCTAACCACTCTGCCATGGGGGCCGGCTAGAGATATGATCAGTCTTCATAGGATTGATCTCAATGATCTAAAAAAAAAGGTAAAGTGCTCCCCTGTGCTTAGCACCATGCCATGAAGGCATATGATCTAGGCAACTAATCTACTTTTTTTTCTAATGTTAATTGAAACAATGAAGATGAATGATGGAATAGATGATGAGAAAAATGTACATCATACCTTACCCAGGATTGAAATCTAGGACTTCTGGTATAACACAATGTGCCATCAACAGAGGGATGGCATATTTTATGTAACAGTACTTAGAACATTGGTAATGATCACCATGGGAATTTTGATATCGATATATTGTACAACTCCAATTACATACAATCTTTGGATTGAATTTTGAACAATAGGTAAGCTTTCTACATAATTTAAAAAGAACTTTCACAAAACAAGATAAAGAGAACCATTGTAACATCACTATATGTATTAAGCCTGAAACAATTTCAACACAGCTGACTGAAATTTATCTGGTTGCAGAATAGGGAAGGAGAAAGAAGGGCAAGGAAAAACTTATTTAGTTTTAAATTTCCGATTGTTAAATGTGTTTAAAAAAATCATAATATGAATTTTTATAAGACGAATTTTCACAATATAAATAATTTATTTGTGTAATTAATTTCTATGACTAGTTCAATTTACATGAAATCTTGTTACAAAATTTATAAAAGTATAAAATACTGAAAAATTATGAAAACGGAAAGATTATTTTAAAAGATACATTTAAAATTCTGTAATATCAAACTTATGTAATTGATAAACACTATAAATTCAGCACAAAAAATATATCCCAAAATAGCTCATTCTCAAATACAAATATATATATATTATGCAACATAATTTGTCAGCATATCTGCATTGTGGTTATTGCTTCAACTATTCTTTCTCTGCAATTCTCATCCAAAATACCCATTTCCTGAAGATCACAATCTCTTAATGTAAAAAATGTCTCAAGATCCATCTGTAAAGAAAGTAATTTATTTTACTAAACAAACCATATGAAATAGCTAGAACAGAAAATATAATTAATTTACTTGAAAAGTACATAAAATATCTCACACAGAGAAAAGTTGTGAATATTGTGTGGTAGGCTTGGTATCTCATTGGTGCAGAAGTCCAAAAACCAAGGTTGGATCCCTGATTGAACTACTATTTTCACATAGCTTTCAGAAAGTTGTAATGCACCAAGGGCATGGCTATAGTATTTCACACAATTAAATAAGAAATAATCTTAATTGCACATTTTGTTGTTCATAATTAGTGATCTCAGTTTTTAGTTGTGAACAGTTTGATCATCATACTATATATATAATATTGTATGTAAAGAGTTCTGTGCTCCACATATTATTTTTGTGACCAATAAATTTTTAAGGTCCACTGCTTTCATTATTGTAGGTTATCTGGGATGGAGATGGTATCACGGCACTGCACTCAACTGGTACACATTTGGATTTGTACAGTTTAGTGTTGGTGAAAGACTTCTTCTATATGACATTCTCAGAATTTACTTCACCACACCATGAATATTGTAAAGGCCCTGTATGTTTAAAATAAATATATGTAGTTTACAGCATGTCTCAGTATTTTCCTACTTTGGGAATCGTCATGTGACAGGAAAACGGATGTTCAATTCTTCTGTATCGACTAACCTGTATGTAATCCACTAATGGATGCAAATTGGAAATAATTTTCTTTTCTAAAAGAAACAAAAAGGAAAGAAAGTATAGAATCTCAACTTTTAAAATTTGTAATATTCAATGAACATATTATCAAATAATTTTCATCAATGAAAATTAAATATGCCATAACTTTTGGATCAAGAGGGTTGAAAAGTAAAAATTCAGGTATAAAAACCCTGAAATTTTGACAATTTAGGAGTACTATTATTTTTATTTTAACTGTCTGGTATTTCCAGCAGTCTCACAGATCTTCCATGAGAGATACAGTCACCCTTGGACTCCCAGGAGAGGTTATAAATAGCTCAGACGATTCTAGCATTAGCATCATTTCCAACTAGAATCCTAGTCCAGTCCTGACTAAGCAATTCAGAACCAAGTATCCTGAGGAAGTATCTGAGTTTTACTCAGACTCCACTGGATGTAAGAGCAGGAGTGAGGAACTGTCCAGGAGGAATGTTACAATATTACATAACACGCTTTGCATAATGAAAAGATACAAGTGACAGACCTTGAGAACTACAAATACAGTATAAGATATCAACATGTTATATAAGTTTCTCAATTACTTTATTTTCTGCCTTATTATTTGAGCAGTTCGGGAGTAAACCTTGATAACCCACAAAAGAAAAAGCGAAAAATGCAAGTGAAAGTTCACCCACTGCATCGAGGCATATGGGATTACCCAGATGTTCCCATGCGTTTCTGACCTTACCAGCTATTGAAGGAACTTTATTCACTATTGTACAGCAACTGAATCCAGTGTTAACTCAATTTTGAACAGTTATCAAGTTTAACTCCTGAGCAGCTTATTTATTTTATTCATACTAGTACACATAATTTATTTAGATGATATGTTAGCCTTTATATCTTTTTACTTATCTATATAAAAATTCACTACTAAATTTAAATATAGGTATGCACAGACATGCATATAAAAATCATCAAAGCAAAATGTTCTTTTAAAATATAAAGATCTTACTTCTTGCTCACTGAAGATTGGAATTAATGTCTCCAACTGAAGTTTACAGAGTAATGCCACCAATGAGCTTTCTTGCCTAACTACCATGGAAGAAACTTTCTCTGAAGATGGAAGATTTCGAATTTGACTTGCAAATGATGTTTGTACTACAGTGTTGTCTTTGATTTCGCCTGAAGAACTCTTGGTGTGAACATGAATACAGGATACAGCTCTGCAATATAATACCAATGGTAAGATTTGTAAAAAGAAACATGGAGTTGTAGGTATTTTATAGCATGCATGAATATGCCTCAATTAGGGCCTAACCATTAACACTTTCAACAAATACCCATGACAACAACTCTTATATTTAACCCTGTAATGCATAGCGTTACCATATGGCTCAGGGGTGGTGTCGTCACCTTATAATCAAGAGGTCCCGGGTTTGATACCCTGTGGAGGCACATAGTGGTTCAGATCCAACTTTAAACTGTAGGTCCAGTCCTGATTAGCCTTAGTGCTGTGCATAAAGTAGACATCGGGGAGACCCGAAATGCACGAAAGTGTCCGAATGTTGAGCGCTACCATATGGTAATGCTATGCATTTGAGGGTTAATCCTGCGAATGCATGCATGTAAATCTCTATGTGTGTGTATTTTGCTCGTGCACGTCTGTGTGCATGAGAAAAAGAGAGAGAGAAGATATGTATAGAGATAAATTTTCTCCATTGCGTTTATCCAACATCAATTTTCCTAGAGTTTTGCTTTAAACATTCAAAGAATTTTTCTTCTCAATGATTACTATTTCAAGGAAGTTTTTTCTTATTATGTGTGATTTCTATCTTTTCATTCACTCTTCTTTCCATATCTTCTGAAGCAGTTAGGAAACTTTCTTATCTAGTCTTTTTTGTTGTTACTTGCTTGTAACAACCATAAATGAGAAAAAAAACATTTCACAATGCATTCAATATATACATATAAGATGAATTAACTCATAGAATTATTTTGGAATTGTAAATAGTTGTCATTTAATAACAAATCCATTTTTATGCAATACTGGTATAAATAGATGAAAATTTTTCGTGACCGGGAGAAATATTAGACCCCATGAAAATGTGGTGAGGCAATTTTGCAGACCTTTTAATATATCAAGACTTCAGAAAAGTATCAGCCAGTATTCGTGAATAAATTTCAACTGACAGATATATCAGCAGTGGTATCAGCTCAACCCTAGTCTCAATACTGAAATCTTGATATAAACTTTATCAATAATAACAAGCAATACTGTACTGATATGATATAAAATTAAGAATCTGAATAACTCATTCACTTCCTTTATTAATGTGTATGATTGTGTTACTGTAGGTTTTGTGCAACCACCACATTTAATATTAGCAGTTTTTTAATATTTTACAGAAATTCCCTGACTCTTACATGACATCCCTGATAGTAATATAGTTAGTTCGCTCACCTCTGATCTTTACTTGCACATTCCATTATAGATATCCTCCGTCTCCTGTCAGCTTCAATAGAACATTTCAAATGCCTTTCAGGTTCTTTGGTAACAATCTCTGGAAAATATTCATGGTTGGAAAGCAACTCATTACCCCAGGAACACTCACTGGAGGAGAAAGGTGTGTGAGCTGCAAATAAAGAGCAATCTATATTATGATTGTAATTGTAGGAAAATGTCTCTTGCGTCTGATTTCAGGAGCTCAATATATTGGCATACTTAAGGGACAGGTTGGTGACAGTGATAAAAAGGGAGTTTTAGTGGTGGAAATAAGGTCCTTGCAGATCCCATGACGTGGCAGGAACTTTTGAGTTAAAGGGGAGGGGCCAGGGGTGGCACCAGGGGGACGTGAAGCAAGTCGCTAGTATTTTTCAGTTTCATTAGCATATTATCATAGATGCGTACTAAAAATTGATTGATATTTGATTAAGGGACTAAAACATGCATGCATGTTACAGGTTTTCTTTATTTTCAACATAACACACCCTAAATTTCATTCCGCACCCCTTCAGCACCCCTAGATGATTAATCCTGGCACCACCCACTCTAAATACTGCCATGGGTGTCTCATAAGTAATATCGCAAACTGACACAGGTGAAAGTACACGATAATAGAAACAAAAGTGTCTCAGTAAACATGGGTCTGCAAACGAGCCGTTTTCGAGATAAATGCGAATGTGTGATTACAAGCTGCCACTGACTTCATTGTTTGTAAACGTCATCCTAGCTGGTAAAATGCTAATAATGTGTGTGAATGTGTGGTTACAAGCCGTCACTGATTGCATTTTGTAAACACCGAGTGCTTTACTCCTTGCGCGGTCCGAGGTTTGCTCTTTCTTTACAAAACAGAACATTTCCGAGAGGTGGCGTTGTAATCAAATAGGATGGATACAATTAGTACAGATAATTGTACATGCTTGTGACCAATTCCGAAATGAACTGGGGGTGTTCGAAAGCATTTTACCAACTTCGATGACGTTTACAAACAATGAAGTCAGTGGTAGCTTGTAATCACACATTCGCGATTATCTCGAAAACGGCTCGTTTGCAGACCCATGTTTACTGAGACTTTTTTGCTTCTATTATCGGGTACTTTCCTGCGCTATTACTTTTGAGACACCCTGTATACTGATGCCACTAACCTGGAAAATCTTGACTGGAAAGTTTTCTTCCTGGAGGCATCATTGTCTTTGCATAGCCATGACCCTTCCTCTTTGGTTTTGTGAGCAGCGGGGGAACGACAGGCTTCATCTTATCTGAAGGCAATTTCATTGTTAAATTTCCACAGCCCTAAGATGAAGAAGGTACAATCATTTCTTTTTCTTAAAGAAGTGGGAAACAGGAAATGTATTGCTATTTTTCTGCATTCCTAAATGAAAGGTATAAGAGAATTTTATTCATTTGAAATGCATCAAACTAGGTTCTTTTACCAAGACGAAAGTCTCATCATCATCTACAGGTTTTGAATGAAGTGGATCTTTAAAAAAAAAAGCAGCTGTCTCAGTGAGCAGTTGACTCAAGAGAGATCCAGGTTTGAGTCCTGACAGGGCATGGGTGTTCCCTTACAAATATCCCTTCATCAGTTTCACATATTCACAATTTCATTTATATCTTTGCAATTAGCCAAAAGGAGCAGAGAAGCGAAAGGAAAATAAGAAAATAAACATATTGAAAGAAAGCATCCATCCTGGTTAACCAACTGTGGATAGTGCACTTCAAACACGAATCAACTCAGATTAACATTCATTTTAGCAAAACAAATTTCCTGACTTTTCCAGGTTTTCCAGTAAATTTTAAAATAAACTTCCAGATCATCCTGCAGTTTTAACATGCTAATAACCAGTAAGTGTTAAACTGCACTTGCTATTCAAGAGAATAAAGTTTAATCAATATTGTTCATGAACAAAAAATATACTATGCACATTTTTATATAAAACTAGCTGATTATCTAGCGTTGCCCGGGTGTTTAATGAATTCTAACTATAGAATAAAATGTAACTAATTTTATTTACAGGTATTTAAAAGTATAAGTACAGTATACAAATTATGAAATAATATCTTTTACAAATTCACTATAATATAAATATAACAACAATTTATGAACAACATTTTTAGTTCCACCTCCAGGATTAAGACTAAGTAAATTGAACAGCACTCGGAGTGTCACTATTCATCTTAGCAACCCTGAAAACTATGGATTCCACACTAATATCGGTCATTTTACATGTCACCCCCTTATCACTCCCACCCCTATTGTGCCAGAGGTGTTTTGGTGTTGAACGGCATTGGAAGTGCCACTATTCATCTTAGCGTCCCCGAAAAGTATGGACTCCACACTAATATCGGTCGTTTTACATGTTAAATGTTGTAAATGGACTATACTTGACTAATCTTGTGATGTCACGAAAGCTGGTGTGAGGCCCGTACATAAGTATAAGTATATCGGAGGACCCCAGTCCTACCCCTACAGTATTTTCTTTGAGATTGCAAGTGATACGTGTTTCAAGTTTGGTTGAAATCGCTCCAGGCGTTCAAGAGTTATGCCGGAACAAACACACACACATACATCCATTTTTATATATTAGAAGAAGAAGAAGATATCTCACAGCAAGGAAGTGGTTCAAGAAAAAGCTGAAATGAACTTTTATTTCCAAATAAAAAAAACAACTTTATTTCCCTCGATTTTTCATGATCTTTCACTTAAAGGCAGGTTTCTCTGCGTTTTCTAGGATTTCCAGGCCAGTGGAACCCTGTATTACAAAAATGTTCTCTCTTCATACACGGTTAATTATACAGTTTAAAATAATGATGAAAATCACACATCTCTCATAAAAGAGAATTACCAAACAGTACAATAACCCTGTATTTAATTTTAAAAAAGCATGGATGTGATACAAGCCACGGTAGTTCAGAATACCAAGCGAAAAACCCAGGTTCAATCCCTGGCAGGAGAGAACCTGGATTTTTCCCATCTGTTCAAGTGGCTCCGGTGCCCACCCAGCGTCGTATAAAGTGGGTACCTGGTGGAGAAAAGGCAGCCAGGGACATGGTGCTGATCACATCACCCTCACCTTCGGCTGTGATCAAGAAAGTGTGGGGCCCTAACTCCACACCCCATATACACCTTCATGGCATGGTGCAAAGCACAGGGGAGCACCCTACTTTTTTTTATGGATGCAAAACATTAATCAATGCCTGATTGCAGTGGTGGTGCAGATTAATTGATATTGGTAGATACATGAATTATACATTTACATATACGAAAATAATAACAAAATGGTTTAATTGTGAAATGTGAAATTTACAAATGTTGGGTCACAAGGTTGATTTATTTTGCTAAAACCTGACTTTTCCAAGTTTTCCAGGTATTTGTAAATAAATTTCCTGAACACCCACTAAGACACAGTATATGTTTTGCACATAACCATGAAAGCCAAGGCCTAGTATGATGAAACACCATATTTTAAAGCATTTTCATATTTAATAAATATGTCCTGACATTTCTAGATTTTCCAGGATTACTGGGAACCCTGGAGCAATAAAAAAATATTGGTATTTAAACCAATATGCTTCAACTGGCCAAATAATACCAAAACCAAATAATGTGTCCTATCCCTAATTTTACTTGTAAATGTAAAGATATAAAGAACCAGTTTTGTAAAGTTCATGTCCAAATACACAATTTCCTTTTCTGAGGTAAAATTCACTACAGTTGCATGGTTAATGCATTAATTAAGGAGGTTAATGAACCATTCAGATGAACCATATTATAATGTAATATATTTATCTATACATTGTTCTATCTTACCTCACAAAACCAGCATGATTATGTATATCAATTACAATATCCTTGTACGAATCTCCTGCTCAGAAATGTTTAGCATGTGTGTGTGTGTGTAAATGTATCTGAGTTTCTTTTGTGTGTGTGTCTTCTTATTTTTATTTCATCTTTGTTCTTTTCTACGTACCTTTTTGCTTTGGTAACATGAGTTATATGTATGAACTGGGTTAGGGGTGAGAACAGGCACAGGCAGTACTTTTCCTTTTAATAAATAAAATTTGATTTTGAATTTGAACATACATAATTTTATATCAGACCAGTACAATGTAATGTCATAGTCCATTCATAACAAAAAAATTCTAAGCCAAGACCATTTATTGTGCTAATACGTAGTCTAAAAAAATTAGAAATAACAAGTAAACTTACCATTGATTCCATTGCCTTACTAATGGTAAAATTTTCACAACTGTTGAAAAATACACCTGAAGAATAAAATCTATTTACAGTTGGTGACTTTGGTATCTGCAATCTGTATGGAGATAAACTACTTCGGCCCAGTTTCAAATGTCTGAACCTATGAAGACAAAAATATTAATAAAATGAGAAGTCATGTACATGAAACCTGATAAAAACCTTTAAATATGTGCTGAAATCTAGTAATTTCTGGTGACCTTTTCCATTTTTCCTTCAGGAGAAACTGGTACAATCCTCTTTGTAAGTTTTCAGAGTATGTATCAATTTTACATCATAATCATCCAAAATATTTTACAGAAGACACATACCCCATTTTGGCTTTATATCTACAAACAAGGGGTTCACAATGCTGGTGATACATCAAGAAAAGTGATATTTTACAATTAATCCTTAGTTTTCAAAATCTATTTTATGTAGAGAAGTGATGAGATAAACCAAAATGAATGATAGTAACTGTTAAACTGTTAATCTATTAGCTGGTGCCAGTGGCGGAGTGGTTAGCACATAGCACTATGACGCCAGGGGTCCCAGGATCAAATTCCGGCCTGGGCATGGATATTCGTGAGTGTTGTTACCCTGCCCCCGTGTCAGGGCAACAGTGTTTTTTTTTCCTTATTTAAATATTTTATCAATATGTTAATTAATTAGGTAATTATGTGTATAAACATATATATGTGTTATTAGTGTAAATCAATTTATTATGTATTTTTAGGTTCGTATTATTCCATGTATAAATACCATGTAGCTCTCTGTTCTTTCTTCGTGTTTCGAACGTTCAAAAGATAGGCGGGCAGTTTAGCTGTTAGAGATTAAAAATTTTGAAAGAAGGGCCGTTGGCAACAGACACCAACAAAACGTATATAAACTCCCAGATGAGAGTGGGGGAGGTCGGCTGTTGGAACTTAGACTTGGAAGGGAGAGGCTGTTTTTGCTTCAGTCAGCTAGGACCGGAGGACAGGTCTCCCGAAACGGATGCTGTAAGAGATTGGATTGCCGGGCAAGCTAGTGCCTTGGTGTCCAGTTTACAGGTAAAAAGGTAGTTTGTACTGGATGTTATTTTGAAGTAATTACGGTGCACCGGGCAGCCTAGTGCCTTGTCACCGTGGAGGTTGAGAAATGTACGCGTCGGGCGACCTCGCGCCTGTTAAGACGTTTCTTGGAGTAATGCGAGTCTACCTTGTGACAAGCGTACTTCAGATGTAATTCATGAAATGTAAAGCATCCAGGTACAAACAATAAAGATTTCCAACATCAAAATTAGAGTTTTGGCCCGATAATTAGAGAAATGAATGTTCGGATACGACTTGTATATACTTCAAATTTTTAACGTTAATTAAACTATAGAAAATATCCAAAATTTCCGTTTTTAATTTCACAGATGCTGGACAAGGTAATTTATCCCCCTATAGCAATAAGGTTTCGCAAAGGTTATCCGTTGCCTCTTGTAGTTAATTATAAAATTATGTTGACTTGTAGCAACCCACGTGCATTGTCGTACAAAGAAAGATACCCCTAGATAAATCTGAGCCGAGTACGAAGTGCATCGAACCTCGGGTGCGGAGGTAAACTGTTGGGGGGGAGGGGGGGCAGGATGGTAACAGTGTCCATGCACCAATTTCATCATATCATCACTCCTCCTTATCTTCGTAAATTTGCCAAAAGTGGCACAAAAAGTGAAGTAAAATAAAACAAATCAATATTAATGTCAAACAAAATAAGCATATCAATGTAGTGGTAAATTTGCCCATGCTGTTGTTGCATTTTTTCTATTTTAAGCAGCTTTAGCTTGGAACATCCACATTCATGCTGGGGCTAGGATATGAAATTCTTGGTGGCAAGATCATGAATCCACCATTGAAAATACACAGCCACTGACGTGGCTGCCATTTTAAGCATAAAAGTTAATTCATATACTAGAGTCGTTCAGAAGACACAATGGGCTCTTATGGGCAATGCTTTTCTTATGGGAAATACGAGCGCGCTGTTGTGAAATTTCTGGATTTACAAATTTAGCTTAAGTAAAATCGGTACCTGCAGTTTTGCAGGAAATTTTGTAGAGAATACGATGGTGAACACAAAAAACTGGTAACTTGCTTACATAATTTTAGATAAATTAAAAATGCAAATTTTCTGTGAAAACACAATTTTTACATTATTTTCATTCCTAACGTTGAAACATGCCGTAAAATTGAAGCTTTCATTATGAAAAAAATTGACACTGTTTTTTAATTGTCATAGGTGACGGTGGTACTCAGAATTTATCAATACTTTAAAGCATATTTGCATTAAAAAATATTCAAATAAAGTATGTGGAGATTTTTTATATTCGTGCAGTAGAAAATGTTGTCGCTGGCCATTTTTTGTTCTGTAATTCCAAGTAAAAACTTCCAGCAACAAAGTTGTGGAGAAAATAATGAAATTATTTTTTATAACCACTCAAAGGTTCCCAGAAATATTACTTCCATGCATTTGGAGTTTCGTTTTAACCCGAACCGCGTGCGAAGTAAGGAGACGTTGTCTGGCCATCTTAAGCTGACTCACTGCAGCATTCCGGCTAATCACCACCAAGTTTTCGAGTTATTTTATTTCGATTCAGTAAAAATATGAACTTCATGCAGTTAGTTATAATAGAATTGAAATTACTTAAATTTAATAATTGACAATTATTTCCAATGCTGCTGTTGTGAGCAACATTAGTGCTGTCGCAAATACACGTTGTTTTTGTTTACATTACTGTCGACATTAATACTGAAATGAAGATCACCTTTCAGTTTCCAACGTACACATAAATTCATAGACACCATATTAACCTTTGAAAGGCTTTCCAACACGTGACAAAATATGGGGCTTCAAGATAGAAATATGACATGCCTTGCTTGAGTCATTCACGTCTTATCAGTTCACTTGGGCCATAACTCATTTGTTTGTTTGGGTTGCAACTTGAATCTAACCCATGTGCGAGGTTCCCCTTACTTGAGTGAGAGATCTGCTTTGGTCTGTTTAGACTTTTTCCCTCTCTTGAAAAAGTGTTTTCAGTTGTGTGAGCTCTCAGTGATTTTTACTTTTTTAAGTGATCTCTGAAGTGTCATATTCGTGCATTACACTCGCGTGTGTAGTGATCGCAATGGATCATAGTAAAAAGGGTAACTGTAACGTTCACAGTATAATATTAATATTAATAATTACATATAATTATCATTATATATACAAAATATGTAACACCTTCATTGTGAAGGAAGGTCATCATTTCCCGGTGACATGAGCTAGCGCTGTATTGGCAACACTGTGCGGTTTCTCCATAAGCGCCGTTGTGTCTTCTGAACGTGAAAACGACTCTAGGGTAGTGTAACTAAATTTCTAAACATTTCTTTACATACATTAATTAAGGAGGTGAATAAACTATACAGATTCTTCATGGCATCATTATATCGGTACTTAATGGTATAGGGGAAAATTTCCTAACAAAAAGACTGCAAGTGGACAAGATCTCAAAATGTTTGTACCAAGATTGGGAAAAGATTTCCCCACTATGAAGTGTCATATCTATCTTGGGAATGGCTGTTTTCATTGCAGAAATGTAAAAACGATCACTTCAAGGAGAAAAAGTGCAGAGAATAGAACATTTTCGCAATATCAGGGAATATGGAACATTTATTTTCACATTCTGTTGGGAAATGGTAAAAATTTTCCATCCCAAAATTCAGAATTAAAAAAAATTAATTCTGTTCCAACCAGAAAATTACGATCCTGCACACCCCCTACAAAACAAATGGCAAAGTGTTTAGCAAATTAATGTTACTCTCAAAATGATATATTTATGTTAGATTTCTGTATCTGAAAAAAAATGTGTTATACCACCATCACTACCAAATAATAACAGCCGGACCCTGTGGCCGAGTGGTTAGCACATCGTGCTGCAATGCCAAGAGTCCCGGGTTCAAATCCCGCTTGGGCTTGGTTGTTTGTGAATGTCCATTCATCAATTTCATCATTTCATCACTCATCTCCATCTTTGCAAATTAGCCAAGAGGCACAAAACGCAAAGTAAAATAAACTAAATCAATCAATCAAATAATAACAAAGTAATTCATTTTACCTGCTTGACATCTTGTACCACCATGCTTTGATTCCTTGATTACTGTCTTCATCATCATCAAGGGTTGAATCGCTTGCAGCTCGCGGTCGCTTCTTTCTCTGCAAAGGTGAAAAGGAAGACAGCTGCCCCATCACACACAATGATCGAGATGCAAGTGCACGGATAAGTTCTGCATCACTGTTCTCCACAAGCATTGCTATATCAAATGCTGTGCAGCCATCTGCAGTCTGAAGATTAGCATCTGCACCCACATCAAGCAGCAGATGGATAATTTTCTTTTGCCTAAAATGTATGTAAATATATCAGGCACAAAATAATTAAATTGATACTTTCTCTAGTGTATTTTTGCCCTCTTTATCTAGGCCTCCTCAATAAGGTAGTGGCAACATTGTCAATGAAGGAGTGCCAGGTTCATTTCCCACATTCAACTGTAGATCCAGTCCCAGTTAGTCTTTGTGCATAAACCAGACTCAAAAACAAATGAACTCCTCTTATCATCTTTTGTCCCAAAGTAAATTTTTGTTTTCTTTTATTTAAGCCCACTTTATGCACAGATAGCCTAACCAGGACTGGACCTACAGTTTAAAGTGGGATCCAAACTGAACAACTATGTGCTTCAACCAGATATTGAACCCAGGATGCTTTGGCTACAAGGCAACGCACAGTTGGAGTCTCTTCTTACACAAATATATAATAATTCTGTGGGTCTTTTGGGAAAAAATTACTTTAATAACTTATTTGACAACAACCACTTCTGGATGGTGACAGTGTGTCAGTGAAATTGAGAGTTGACAAAAGTGAGTTTTTTGCAAAAAAACAAAGGAATTATTATACCCTTGAGACAGAAGAGACCTAATATTCAACTAGCATAGAAACCATTTTGGAACCTATAGTGTGAGAGATGGGTGAAGTGAGCAAGGATAGTAAAAAAATAATCTACAAACCAAATAAATATCTGATATTCAGATTTCTCCTGCATGGAAAAAAAAATTGTATTCAGAAATAATTTATCTGATGGAAATATTCTCTCGGCCTATCGACCAGGTGAGATACGGCAAGGTTTCCAAGCTTTCGAGAGCTAACATCACTTCCAAATTCATGGTAGTGATGTGAGAATGGTAACCTTGCTACATCTCACTTAGTAGATAGCCTCAGAGAATTTTTTTTCCATTTGCCACCAGGAAAGCTTCAAGACTTATACTTCATAATGTAACTGGATTTGACTATCCTTAAAAGTGAGAAAAAATTCTAAATCGAGTTATATAAATGATGTTAACATAGGCCCATAGGAGGAGAGAATTAGCAAGAATCTTACATCATAAAATTTATGTGACTGCTTGAGAGAAACTAAAGGACTGATTGCTTTGCTTTATTTTACTTCGTCCTTTGTGCCACTACAAAGTGCAACAACATTGAGTGGTCAGTATCTGTCCAGCAGCTTTTTAGTTGAACACCCAATTGTCATCAACATGCTGGGCCAACAATGAAATTGTGGAGCTCCAAGCAGGAACTGTAAGAACCACAGGCCAGGAGCCCTCTAATACAAACTGGTTAAGAGAAATGAACCCTACCCTTGGTACGTGGCTAACATGAGAGCCGTCCAGCAACTGCTTCTTTCCTGCTTGTTAACATCAGCACCTGCACGCAAGAGCAGCATGGAGATTTCTAAATTACCATACACCGCTGCCATCATAAGGGGGGTAATGCCGATGTTTGATTCTGCATTCGAAAGATGGTCACAGCCTCTCAGCAGCATATGTGCAAGAACAATGTCATTATTCCTCACTGCCTGGAAGATATCACCCTTTGAAGTGAGAACACCTATGAAAAAAAAAAAAAATAGAATACCCATATAATATCACAAGTCTCATCCAGTTACATTCAGAGAGCATACAAAAGTAATCTTCTGGCACATTGGAGGCAACTAACTGGTCGCTAGTGATAATTATCTGATGAAGAAGTGTTTAGCAGGTTGTTGTAAAATTTACCAATATTTCTATGTATACAATTTATAACATAAAATTGAAAAAGAATCAATCTAGCTTTATGATTGTTTTGTGATTTATATATATTCACAAAGAAAATAAGTAGAAAACTGGCAACTATTGTGAACAGTGAAATATTCACTAATATTTCATATATGGTATGGCTCAATTATTTACCAACATTTTGATGAAGAAGATGCACTCGAGGCATTGACATAATGAGAATTGATTGATTGATTGATTTGGTGTTTTAAGTCAACTTTATGCACAGTAAGGCTAATTGGGACTGGATCTACAGTTTAAAGTGGGATCTGAACCACTATGTGCCTCCACCGGGTATCGAACCCGGGACCCCTTGATTACAAGGTGACGACGCTACCACTGCACCATCAGGGAGGCTGACACAATGAGAAATAAGAAATAAGAGTCATAAACGACTACTATGGCCCTCTCGATGGCACAGTGTCATGATGTCTTATTGTATTCAAGGGCAGCCAGGTTTGATTCCCAGTGGAGACACAATTGTTTGGAATTCACTTCAAACTGTAGATCCAGCCCAGATTAGCCTTAAAACAAACAAACAACAAAATTACTTCTGTGCTGCATTGCCAACTAAATTTTTTAAAACAAATGTATTTGTTTTTATATTTTCTTCTATAAAGTACAAATTCTGAGTACTTTACAAACTAATTTGAGAGACTCACAATCAATGAATTTAGCAGTGCCATGTAAATTCTATACTGTAATGATGATGTACTGCAAAGCTGATAAGAAAATTTTCAACCTCGTAAAAAATGAAAGAAAATAACAGAGATCCACAAAGCAAAGGATACAATACCTGTTTGTGGTTTCCGTTTGGTTCTTTTCTCCAAATACGCTTTCACTTCCAAGTTGCCAGTGGCGATGGCTACATCAAGCGCTGTCTCTTGGAGGGCATTGGTAGCATTAGCATCGGAGCCTCGCTCGAGCAGCAACTTTGCCGATAATTTGTCTCCTACTGACGCTGCCACCATCAAGGGAGTTACACCTGCGAAAAATATACAAGTAACATTTGCCTGTGGTGACATTAGTTTTCTTGCATGTATGCAATACTTGCATTGTAGAATTATTCCCCTTGTAGCTTATGCTCTTACAAGCACATGAACACAATTTTTGATTTAACGTTTCAGAACACACACTCCCTTCATTAGACATTTAGAATTTTGAGAATAAATTTGTGATGAACGAAGCGTGTGTTCGCCCGAAACGTTACGTCAAAAATTGTGTGTTTATATGCTTGTAAGAACTGCAAATTACAAGATGAATGACACCTTTAGTATTGGATATATGCAGTCAATAAGAAAAGTTGAGTACCACCTAGAGGCTGCACAATATGTTTTCATTTCAGAAGCATGATAGTTCACATGGATGATGTAATGTGCTAATGCTATGAAGGTAGAGGTCCCAGATTTGAACACTGGTTAAGTCATGGATATCATTGTGTCTGTCAATCATCCATTTCATCAGTTCTTGATTCATCCTCATTGTCACAATTAAAACAAAGAGGTAGAAAAGCAGGGTAAAATAACTGAAATAAAAGTAATTATTAGAAAGTACTGCCAATTTAGACTTCTATAGAATCCTCACAGAAGAAAAGAATGCCTTGTTTACCCATTATTAGAAAAACAATCCTGTTGATGGATATGGTTGTCCTCTTATACAAGTCCTACCAGTAAAATTCTTAAAAGTAATGTAGGGAGTTGCGTTGATTCTCGGAAGAAAACACAATCCCAAAAGCACACGCTGGTTCATTTAAGATATCTATATTCTACCTGTAAAGCACTACATTGAAGAATAACTGAAAAGCAATACTGATCACATCAGACGACGATTGTTCTTGGTAATGTCCAGCTGCATGTCACCGCGATTCGCGCCATGTTGCTTCTCTCTCGCTAACCGTTCTCTTGTCTTGGCGCACACGCAAACAGCTGATACTTGGACTACATACGCCATCTCTTGACAACAAAAATAATTTAACTCACATCATCAAACCCAAATAATGAAAACAAGAATAAATGAAACACATTCCTATACAAGTAATGACAAGCAAACAGCATGACAACATTCAAAGTAAAACCACCAACATTTTGATAGGCTCGCACCAACTTTATGGCATAACAACACCCAGTTCTGATTAGCTGTCTTGTCACAACTATGATGTTGCCTTATGCTGATTATTAGTAACAATACTTGCTTACAATACAAGATAAAAAAAAAATAAGAAAAAAATTGCAAACCTGAATGAAATGAAGTAACATTTGGATCAAATGCTCTGTTCAATAATAGCTGCACAACAGAGCTACTTCCATTGAGAGTAGCCAAATACAACGGAGACACAACTGATGGTAACGAGTGCTGAAATGAGTCTAAGTCAATGAGTCTTCGCACAATTTGCTGCTGACCACTTGCTGCAGCCATACACAACACACTCACACCTGCAAAATTTAAGAAAAAGGATTAACAAATAAATGAATTTAAAAAAGTGACTGATGAAGGGAGTGAATGTGTGCTACTGAAACGTAACAGCAAAAATTGTGTTTATGTGCTTGTAAGAACCATAAACTGCAATTAAAGAAATAAAGGGTTTTGGAAAACTATTTTCGAAATTCCCTGAATTTCATTATCTTTTCACTGAGGCTGATTTTTCCAATTTCCCCAAATCAGTGTGAACCATGCACAAAAATACAGAAAAAGAAAATCCAATTAAAAAATCAGTTTTAATGAAAAAACAATGTTGGATAAGAACAGAATGCAATACAAATACATGTGTGTGTGTGTGTGTAGGAAAGTTCACTTTGTGGTGTTTACCATTTCCTCCCCCTCTCCCTCCACACATATACGAGGGTCACTATTTATATTTTGAGCCTTGGCAACACTGATTGAAGTTAGGTGCGATTTGACGTTTGCACGGAATCGTCTGGCATTATTGACCATAACGTACTTCAAATGTTTTGTCAATAGCTTCATTTGTGTTGTTTATGTTGCCTTGGAGATTGCGCGACAACAATAAAATGGAATTAACTCGTGAACATTTTCGTGCGATGATTTTTTACGATTTTCGACGTGGATTATCAAGACAAGAGTGCATCGATCAACTTACTTCCACATTTGGCGATGAAGCCCCATCCTTTGCCACTGTGAAACGCTGGTATAACGAATTTAATCGTGGCCGCCATTCGCTCACCGACGAGATTCGCGAAGGTCGTCCAAAATCAGTTGTTGTTCAGGAAAACATTGATGCTGTGCAAAACCTAATACTGCAAGATCGTCATGTGACATACTGTGAGATTGAGGCAACCATAGGCATTAGTTCCACCAGCATATATAAAATATTACATGATCATTTAGCTGTGAGAAGGTATGTTCTCGTTGGATCTCGCGTCAATTGGTGCAAACAAATGCTCAATAAATACAATCGTGGTGCTTCAAAAGACGTATATAAGATTGTAAAAGGTGACGAATCATGGATATATGCATATGAGCCGGAACGTAAACAGCAGTCAACTGTATGGGTGTTTCAAGATGAACCCAATCCAACAAAAGTTGTTCGCGCTCGAAGCACATCGAAACAAATGGTCGCCTGTTTTTTCGGGAAAACTGGTCATATGGCAACTGTGCCTTTAGAGGAACGTAGAACGGTCAACTCTGAATGGTACACAACAATTTGTTTGCCAGAGGTCTTCGGTCATATACGGAAAACAAACAAACGCCGTCTGATCATTCTTCATCAAGACAAAGCCAGCTATCACACATCTCGTCTAACAACCGACTTTATGAACAGTCGAAAAATCGAATTGATGGGTCATCCGCCGTACAGTCCTGATTTGGCACCCAATGACTTCTTCTTGTTCCCGAATGTCAAGAATAAATTGCGTGGACAACGATTTTCGTCGGCGGAAGACGCCGTTGATGCGTTCAAAAACCATATTATGGAGGTGTCTCAAGAAGATTGGAAAAACTGCTTTGACAAATGGTTCAAACGAATGCAAAAGTGTATTGACCATAAAGGAGAATACTTCAAAAAACAATAAAGCAGTTTTCAATGCCAAATTCCTGTTTTTTCATTGTTAGGCTCAAAATATAAATAGTGACCCTCGTATACATTATATGGGGCAATCTTCAATAAAAAGCACTTCAAAATGAATAAAAATAAGGTAATATTTCATTATAAAAAATACTTTCAACTTCAAATGTAACTAACTCACATCACATGAATTTATACCTACATTTATCCTTGCCTGATATATTAGCACCTAAAAATCTTAACACTTTATTTGGCACTGCACAAAAAATTCTATTACACCACGAGGACGTAAAGACCAAGAAAGTTTGGAAACCCACCACATCCTATGTACAAGATGACAGTATGCAACACTGACAAACTTTTAAGGCATGAGGAGGACATCAAGAACAACAACTTTTCTTAGTAACATTTTGCTTAACATATTCCCGCTTGTAAATGAACCACGGTCGTTTTAAGGCATCTGCTTGTATTTGCCCGTAAACAACTAAGGTTGTTTTTTTCTGTTTTTTTTTTGTCATTTTCTCCCCCCTTGTTGATTGGAGAACGAAAAGGGATGCACCATGTGACTTTGGGGGACGTCCGATGCTACTCCGATCGACGTAGTCGAGAGCATGTCCGGGGTACAAAATTACCGAAGGCTCTAGGGGGTCCAACACATTCGGATGCTTGGAGAACCAATGGGGGGTCATCAGTAGAAGACACCAGCAGGAATACTCAAAGAGGTCGTGTTCCTATCCACGAGGCTGAAAAAGTTGACAAAAAATCGCTATTTGCAGCCTCCAAGGTGCCATTTTGAAAAAAAAAATCAAAAATTTAAGATGGTGGCCACATTTTTATTAAGTTTAGATTCAGAATTAAATGCCTTTCCCAGAGCTTGGCGTGAATGTGTTAAGGCTTTGTTTTGATGCTAGAAATCTTGGAAATAGTATTTTCTAACACATAGAAAGTTTATGCAGCAAAGATTCACAGTTGCAACTAACATTTTCTTGTTGGATAATGACAACATTTTTAGTAGGCTATGAACAGACTGTGTGATCAATCAAAGGAAGGTGCAGACTTCTGGAGTGTGATGCACTGGCATGTTCTCTGCTGGTATGATACTGTTTCTAGCTTTTAGTTATCAGAAAGAAAAATAAATGACAGTGGCAACCATGAATTTGTGTCCCATGGCTGCATACCATCATTTTTGTGGCTTCAAAAGGATACCTCAATGAGTAAAAACATTACTAAGGAAAGTTGTTCTTGATGTCCTCTGCATTGTATGGTGATGCAATGAAGATTTCATCTAATACCTAGTTTATTGCAATGGTTAACATCAGCTTCATGAGCAACGAGTGTTGTCACAATTGCAGCATGGCCATTTCTTGCTGCTTGCATCAGGGGTGTCCATCCCAGTTTATTTTCCTTGTCGACTGAAGCTCTCCTCTCCAAAAGAAGACCAACCACATCTTCATTTCCATGTGCAGCTGCAACTTGGAGTGGGGTGATGCCATCATCATTTTCAGAATCAACACCAACACCTTGACAGAATGAAAGTTGGAATTGTAGCTTTCCTGGCGACGTGATTCGAATAAATAAGTGTTCTCGGGTTACCAGCTAGGTTAAGTCTATGTTGGCTTCCAACGTTTCGAGCTCATACAATGCTCTCATCTTCGGGGAATATAGAAATGAAGACCAGTGTAGGGTTAAATATATGACAGGTATGGTGCGGAGTTTGGATTCTTACTTCTTATTGGCTCGTTCTGGATCCTGTTGTTCTAATTGGCTGCAGCTTTGTTTCTACAGAGGAGCGAACCTCTGGAAAATTAAGTAGAATTGTAGCAAGACATGGAGTAAAGATTCGCTCCTCCGTAAAAAGCTGCAGCCAATAAGAACAACAGGATCCAGAACGAGCCAATAAGAAGACAGAATCCAAACTCCGCACCATAACTGTCATATATTTAACCCTACACCGGTCTCCATTTCTATATTCCCTGAAGATGAGAGCAATGTATGCACTCGAAACGCTGGAAGCCAACATAGACTTACCCTGGCTGGTAACCCAAGAACACTTGTTCGAAAATGAAAGTTACATTCTGTAATGCCTATTTTGGTTTGAGGGTAAAGATTAGCCTACTGTCTAAGTACTTTACAATTAAACAGTGGGGAAAAAACCTCATCACAGATAATTATTCAGGTTTAACTGGCAACTTGGGTAGTATATCATCCTGGCTGACCAGTCGAATATTTGCTTTTTGAAAAGACAAGAGTTCAATGCACGAAGAGGGGGGGATGGGGTGCCAGTGGTCCAGTTAAAAACATTTTCATCCCCCAGCTTGCATAATTTGCATAAGCACTCTCCCGCATATCTTGAGACTCGACCAAGCACCCCCGCCCCCAGTTAGGGATTTCCATGTTGAGCACTGCAAGTTTTTTTTTTTTCCTTTAAATGTGGTTTCCAGTTCCATCCAACTGTTTCACAACTTGGAAAGATGAAAGTGTCTTCATTTTTATCAATACTAAAATTTGAACACTGTTTTAAATAAAACAAATCACATTTTTCATAGTGCAGCAATTTGGAAAACATTAAAATATATGTATGATATTTTTATTTTTTCCATTAGATTTTAAAAAGTAATGTTGAGTGTATTAACTTTTATTTTAATTTGTTTTTTAAAATATTAAATGAGTTTAAATTTGCTTCCAAAAGAGATTAAAAAAATCTGTGCATGTTTTTATAGCAAATATTGATATGCATGGAAAAAATTCCAAAGCTGTTCTTTTTTCAACTTTTAATTACTCATAAGAAATAGTAGTATTTAACTATAAAAATGCAATTCTTGAAATTCTATTAAAATATATACATATGAGAATATACAGGGTGATGCATATAGAATCTACCAATTTGAATTGGCAATCCTGCCAGAATGCACGTGCGCATCTGTGGCATACCTACATCCATGGATAGTTAGGAGTCAGGCAATTAGTATATCATGAAGCATTGGACGGTGCAGACACCGATTGCGGAGATGGAAGCCTTCATCCAAAGAGACACCAGACACTGCGGCAGAACAATGAAGACTGCCATGCATCGGTAACGGTTCCGATTGTTTTATGATTTCTCCTAGCACAAATACTAATTATCGTAGAATATTGGAAATCATTGTCACACGAAATTTGAACCTTCTTTAAAGTAATGAGTAGACTCGAAAAATGTTATTTATGTTGAAAAAAACAACTTGAAAATTACCTTACGCACTTCTCATGGACAAGATATTCTCCGTCGAACAAGCGACAGTAAATATCGTAGAAGTGTGGGAATGAATGTAGATGTAAATCGGAACCTTAGAAGAATGCATTTAGGGACTTAATTTGGAACAACTTGAGATGACTGGACCCCTCTCCGATTTTCTTCATATTTGGCATACTCACTAATTGAGGCCTCCTAATCACGAATCTGAAGTTCAAATTTGTTGGAAACATCTAGAAATTGCAAAATAAGCGAAAACAAGGTGTTAGTTTTCGGAATGGAAACTGTCGATTTTCGCGAAATTTTTTGTTTCACAACCAAATATATTTATTCCTGTTCATACCACGACACCAAATTTTAACTATGTTTGCCTAACCTAACCACGTGCCAATGGTTCGCAATTTCTAGACGTGACCGACAATTTTTAACTTCAGATTCGTGATTAGTGAGTATGTCAAATATGAAGAAAATCGGAGAGGGGTCCAGTCATCTCAAGTCATACCCTTTATTTTAATGCTAAGGGAACCAAACCTAACCTGCCTAACCTAACCACGAAACCATATATTGAACAAAACCTTAACTGCTAAAACTCCGCAGTATGTGTTAACAGACGTACATTGAAATCGAACCATGTAAAAATTGCATTAGTAGCATGATGAAATTGCAATAAAACAAAAGGAACTTGGGCCCATGCTTCTGTGCCAGATCCACACAGCATTCTGAGGTGGGTTAGACAGTGGAGAGCCACATATAATGTAGTGAACTGCCAGTCACCATGAAATACGTGCTATTTCACAGGATATGTTGAGATGCATGCCATGAAAGCATTCCCGCATTTTCTTGTACAGTACATTTAGAGGATATTATTTTCAAGGTGCACTGATGTCTGTATTGTCCATATTATACACTGTATTAAATGCCTATGTGTATATTTTTATTTCAAGACCATATAAAGTTACTACAAGCACTCACCATCTTTCCGTTGTCATTTGAAGATGGTAGATACAATATGCACCACCCTGTATATGGAAAAAGATATCAATTTTACACTAAAACCACTTAAACTACATGTAACGATAATAACTGTAAACATGTAGTCTAGGCTAAATGAATAGAACAAAAAATTATTAAAAACAAAAAAAATATTTAATATTATATAATTAAATAAATTTGAGAGTCCAATTCTTGATATACATTACAATAGCCTATTGTATATAATGACATCATGGTGTATCAGTTATTTGTCTACCAAAGCCCTATCTCATGGAGTTAAAGATTTGGAGATTCAAGCCCTACCCCATCATGACAATAGGCTATTGTAATGAATATCAAGAATTGGACTCTCAGATTTAAAACAAGTGCCTTCATTTAATTCTTTCAATAATAGTAGTAACAAGAGTACCGTAATTTTAAGTAGGTTCTCATGTAAATCAATTATTGTATATGTTAGTAAATTGTTTTATTTTTCGCTCAATGCTTTTTCTACATTTAATAACCACTTGTTAGCAAATTACCGCTTTCCAGCAAGTGTTCTGCTATCTCGACGTCTCCTTTTTGACATGCACATAACAAGTGTTTGATATTATCCATACATTTAGCTTAAAGATAAACGGGCAATGTGCTTAAAAAAAACGAAATGATAAAACGCAATAACAATATCTACGTAACGAATTTAAAAATTAAAGACCATTGTGCATAACGTTCCATGCATGCCGTATTTGTTTTTCGCAAAAAAAACAAAAGAAAATCAAATAGGCCGTCAAATGAACAAACGACTAGCGATTTTTTAACCTTCTCTATTTATTTCTTGATTTGCTTCACAGATGGCGGGTTATGGTTTCACGTATCGTTCATGCTGAATTGGGCGAGGGATAAACTTTCGGGAAATCGTCAAAAATTGGCGAATTTTTTGAACAGACGCAGTCCTGTTTTAAGTGGAAACAAAAACGACATGTTTGTGTCTGATGCCAATATTTTCAGTAGTGATTTGGTGAAATTATGTGTTATTAATAGGGAGGGTGCTACTTGGAACGTAGATGCATCTCCAGATTTTACAGTAGAACGTCTAAAATCAATGGCGTTGTGTCATTTTTACAATCCTCAAGACGCTATGAAGGCTGTTGGTGATTACAAACTTGTTTTGGTATCGGAAAGGAGGACTTTGGATAATGATAACTCGGTGCTAGCTGAAAAATTAAAGGAAAATGGTAGGTGTAAGTTGTTATTGAAATGAGCAATTGCTGTCACTGTAGGTGAAGGAACATCCTGGAAACATATTTATCATAAGTCTTAAATTGTTAAACCTCAGACACGCTGATTGCAGAGCAAAATTTACATTATTAAATTATTATTATTAATACTATTTGTGCAAATAAGAATTTTCACAGCACTAACATTAACTATGAACTCCTAAATCATCGTACCAGGGCATTTTGGAATTTTAATTTACTTTTTTGTTCTATACAGATGAATTGCTTTTACTACCGAAACGCCAGCAACCAGCAAAAGAAGTGCAGACAGAGGAAAGCATGAGAGGCCCAAATGAGTCTGAGATCAAAGCTGCAACAGAAAAGTTGGAAGAGCAGAATTTTTCGAATATTGTTTACCCACCGGAGAATTCTCCTGATGTAAGTTGCCAGTCTGTTTACTCATTCAGTCTAGAAACTGCTGTTGTGATCATGTTTTTGTTACTTTACTGGACGCTGCTTCCTATTACTGGATACAAATCTCATCGTTATATGTGCACTTGTTCTACATTATGGATTTATCAACTTTCAGTCAGAGTAGAATTATTGGTAACAGTTTGTTTTATCGGAGACACATTTCTTCATTTTTACACAAGAAACTACTTACAGAAATGAGTTTCTCTAAGGTTTCTAATGTTCGTCGAGGTCTTTCATCATGGAATCTGTTTGCCCGGGAAATCATGTATTTTGCAAGTGAGATATCTCACCGATGCACAATTGCAATTGCTTTCCTACGGGAACCGGATGCTCCATACATTTGATGACGTAACCCCCTGTCAGTGTTTCCAACCCCCCCCCCCCTTTTTTTAAACTATGCTTGCCTGACCTAACCTTATCGGAAATGGTTTGTGGGGCTATCTGTACTATGCTTGCCTGACCTAACCTTATCGGAAATGGTTTGTGGGGCTATCTGTGAATGATTCGTGGGGCTATCCATCAGCTACCCGTACATAATGTGCAATTTGCACATGTGTAGCCAACGTGTGCCAGCCATATTGTGTGTTAGGGAAGCGAAAAAAGGAATAACAAAAACTACTATCTATGTGAAAAATTGTGTTCATTTGCATGTAAAAAGCATAATGGTACCTTGAACTATGTTCCGCAATACGCAGTTCGTAAGTACGAACCATGAGAAACACAAAATATCCGATTTTAATGTGTGTCTGATATAACGAACTGTTTTGAAGATTAAAATTCAATTTATTGTCCATATTCTATTGATGTGTTTATATGAAATATTTTTTACTGTGACATTTTTGCACAATTACTGCTTCTTGCAAATTCAAAGTAGCATATTCAGCTGTAGTGTGATTGTTAGTAAAAGTCATTGATATATCCTTACACACACATTTATAATTCATTCATTCATTGTTTTCTGCCTAATTGGCAGGTTTTTCACTGCAATCTCCAGCTTTCCCTGTTCTCTGCCTTCCGCTTCGTAATAGCATACGACCCAGTTAATTTAATATCATCCATAAGCTGATATCTCTTTCTTCCACGGACTTTTCTTCCTTCAACCATTCCCTCCAAGGCATCTCTTAGCAGGCAGTTTCTTCTTAGACAGTGTCCTAACCAGTTTCTTTTCCTCTTCTTGATGGTCTCCAGTATAGATCTTTTTTCACCAACTCTTTTCAGTACGGCTTCGTTTCTTACCTTGTCCGTCCATTTTACACGCTCCATTTTTCGCCATGTCCACATTTCAAAAGCTTCGAGTCGTTTCTCTTCATTTCTTCTCAACGTCCAGGTTTCTGCACCATGTAGTGCTACACTCCACACAAAACATTTCACTAATCTCTTCCTTAGACCTATGTCCATGGGTCCACAAAAAACATTTTTTCTTCTGTTGAAAGCTTCTTTTGCTATTGCGATTCTCATTTTCACTTCTTGGTTGCAGCTCATGTCACTGCTTATAGTGCATCCGAGGTACTTGAAACTATCCACTTGCTGGATTCTTTCACTGTTTGCTCTCACATTAATATTCCTTGGTTTCCATCCTATAACCATTGCCTTTGTCTTCTTTACATTAATCTTCATCCCATACTGCTCACAGCTGCTGTTTAACTCTTCTAACATACTATTTATGGTTATTTCATCCTCAGCGAATAATGCCATGTCATCAGCAAATCTTATGCAGTTTATTCTTCTTCCTCCTAATTTGACACCTCCTGTGCCCTGGAAACAAGTTTTCACTATATCTTCTAAATAAATATTAAACAAAGTAGGCGATAGGCAGCATCCTTGTCATACTCCTCTTCCAATTTCACAGCCTTCTGTCATTTCGTCTCCTGTTCTCACTTTAACTCGTTGATTCATGTATAAGTTGCTTAGAAGTCTTCTCTCTTTCCAATCTACACCAATTTTCTTCAGAATTTCTAAAAGTTTAACCCAATTCACTCTATCAAAGGCTTTCTCCAGGTCTACAAATACTACAAACACCTCCTTTCCTTTCTCTAAATATCTTTCCCCAATGGTCCTCAGTAAACCAATTGCATCCCTTGTACCTCTTCCTT
Source organism: Lepisma saccharinum (assembly GCF_977018435.1). Lineage (NCBI taxonomy): Eukaryota > Metazoa > Arthropoda > Insecta > Zygentoma > Lepismatidae > Lepisma > Lepisma saccharinum. Next base: position 35,787,985 of record NC_139255.1, on the reverse strand, counting down.
TCCTGAAACCGAACTGTTCTTCCTCTAACTCGCCACTGACCTTCGAGTATAGGCGTCTGTTCAGAATTCTTAGAAGAATTTTTGCCGAGTGAGATATCAAGCTGATTGTCCTGTACTCAGAACATTTTCTGGCATTGCTTTTCTTCTGCAGAGGTACCAAAACAGTCTCCGTGAAATCTTGTGGCCAATCCCCTTTCTCATAGATTTCATTGCATAAGTGCAGTATTTCTCTTTTTCCATCTCCCAGGCATTTGATAAGTTCAACAGGAATTTCATCAGTGCCCGTTGCTTTCCCATTCCTCATTTCTTTGAGTGCTTGCTCAAATTCTTCATTCAGGATATAGTATCCTTTCTCATCGTCAGGCACGTCGTCTTCATTTTCTACATTCAGACTGTCTGGGCGATTCTCTTTCTGGTAGAGCTCTTCAACGTACTTTCCCCACACATTCGATATTCCTTTTTTGTCTGTGATTTCACATCCTTCCTCGTCTTCTATCATCCACATTGTTTTCCATTTCTTCTTTTGGAAGCCCAAGCAGTTTACTTCACGATACATCAAGTCATACCTTCCTCTTTTTTCCAGTTCTTCAATTTCTTCACATTTTTGTTTCATCCATTGTTCTTTTGCCCTGTCAGTTTCTCTTCTTAGCTGGTTATTCAGTATCTTGTAATTATGTCTTCCCTCTTCTGTATTTACATTCTTCCATTTTCTTCGTTCCTCCATTTTTTCCAGCATACTTTCAGTAATCCATGGTTTCTTTGCACTTTTCCTTTCCCTGTAGCCTATTGTTTCATCCACTGCCTTCTGTAAGCAGCTTTTTATTCCATCCCACATCTCATCCTTACTGTTACAACTAGCTTTAAACTTATTATAGTTTCCTTGGAAATGTTCTGCAAATTTTTGTCTTTCGTCTTCTTCCCTTAGCTTCTCTAAGTGGGGTTTCTTGCTCACCTGGTTTTGGGTTATCTTCTTCAATGTAAGATTGATTTCTCCTATCAGCAAGGTGTGGTCTGAATTAATGTCAGCTCCTGGCAATGTCTTCGCATTTTTCAAACAATTTCGAAATCTTTCTTGTACCAGTATGTAATCTATCTGGTATCTTTTACAATCTCTTGGACATATCCAGGTGTACCTCCTTCTCTTATGTTGCTGGAACAGTGTGTTTCCAACAATTAGGGAGTTTCTTTTACAAAAATTTACCAGGCTTTCCCCTCTCTCATTTCTCTCGCCTAATCCATTAATAGTGTGTTTAATATTTTTAATTTCAGTTCCAAACTGAAATTCGCAAGATTCTTGTTACACTGGTTGAGGCTTCAGCTCGCATTCTTGCACCCAATCCTGATGCTGCTGTGATATTCAATCAAATCTGTGAGCGTTTGGACAGCAAAAGCAAACCAAAACCTGACCCATCTTCAATAAAGCAACTGATGGATATGGGGTTTTCAGAGAAGCAAGCTGTTAAAGCTTTGCGCTTCAAAAAGTAAGTTATTCTGTGTTATATGTCTATCTTTGTTGTGTTACATCGTAGTGGTATGTATATGTAGGGAAGGATGGAGGGGGATTCCCCCTCTGGTTGCATGTTTTTTTTTGTTGTTTTTTTTACCTGCTGGAGGCACATTATATATGTGGGTTGTAAATATAAAAGTGGTAACATTGTCAGGAAAAACTAAATATGCTGACCAAGGCAGTAATTTATTTTATTAAAAAACATAAACTAAACTAAACATTTCAACCTTCTAGCAAGGTCTTCTTCAGACTCTGTATCAAAAGGAATAACAAAACAGAGAAGAGGAAGAGGAAGGGATTATCTAGGAAGTGAAGTGTAAAGAATGTCAGAGTGTGTACATAGGAGAAACGAAAAAGAGGCTGAAAGACAGGTTGAAACAACATAGGGATGATGTACGACTTAAGAGAGAGAGAAATGCAATATTTAAAATCACGAGAGAAACAGGACATGACATAGAGTGGGATGAGGCTAAGCAGATAGGAAAGGAGAAGAGAATGCTAGTGAGAAAATGGAAGGAAGCCGAGGAAATAGAGAAGAAAGGGGAAGAAGACATAATGAACTGGAATGGGGGACTGAAGATGAACAAGGAATGGAAGAAGGTGTTAGAAAGAGTGGAAAGGACAAGAGAGAAAGAGGAGAGGAGAAGGGAGAAAAATGAAGGAAAAAGAGCCTGAGTTTATATGGAAGTAATTATGTTTAGCCTTTTAGGTGAAAGTACAGTTGGCAAGTGAAAGCCACCAGCTAGAAAGTTCCAAACAACTTTCTAATAGTCTGGAGGGAGTAATGTTTGTGTATATATAATGCCCTGTTTTTGTATCTTGTTACTTTTGTACTTGATACAGAATGTGAAGAAGACCTTCCTAGAAGGTTGAAATGTTACATTTTGTTTATGTTTTATAATAAAATAAATTACTGCCTTGGTCAGCACATGTAGTTTTTCATAATCATGGAAACCAGGCTTAAAGGTGTTATAATTGTCAGGAAGAGGTATGAACTTCGCTAGATCACTATCATGTAGCGAGTGCTGCCAGTTGAAGCATGTGTTGATGAGTGAAGTACCAGTACGTGTTATGTCTGTATGTATTTGTGTTGTGTACCACGCTAAAACATGTTTACAGAGGTAGAACAGCAATCTTAGATCAAATTACAGGTGGTGCTTGGCAAAAATGCACAAGAATGGCATAAAGACTTTGGTGAAGCGTGTATTAATGATGCCTTACTGTATCTGATGGTTGCATGATGGGGGACAGTATTGGGAACCCAGCATGATGCAATTTACGCATGTTGAGATTTCTCCTAACTGACACATTTTAACCATCTTGAAATACTCTTACTCTTCATTCAACTGTTAGATATGGTAAGGCATCATTGCTACTGGTTTCCCATGCATCTTTGCCATGGACCACTTGGTTTTTAATCCATGATCACTGGTCTGCCTTTGTAAATATGTTGTAGGGTGGTACACAAAATGCTGTTCACTTCAACACCATACATACACAACAGCACTTGCTGCACCCACTGCTTTTGGCACTTCACACATCGACACATTTTCCTAACAGTATTGCTACATATAAATGTACAACCCACGTATAAAATTCTCATTTCGAAATACATTACTGAAATCCTATCTCAAACTGAAACTTAAGATGCATTATTAAACATCCACAAATTGGGATAATTCTGTTTTATTTTGTCACTTCGGATAAAAGTAGATTTTTATAATTCTCTATTTGTATTATTTTTTGCATTGTATTTCTGCCTCTCTAGGTTACTAGATTATTTGCAAATTCAATGTATTCAGAGGTAAAAAGGAAACACAAACATGTATGTCTTAGAACCTCAAATTTATATCTACAGAGCATTCCCTGACATTCGCTACGAGACTCGGCGGCAAGCGGCCTGGCATCAGCGCTTGTCTTTCCCAGTGAACGGGGTCCCTAGAGTCGGCTATTGAAATTACAGTTTTCATATTGTGTACTAACCTTGACTACAGAAGGTGTTGAAAATGATGTCCCTCTGCTGCGACACATTCCTGGCATCTCCGAAGGAAATTGGCATTTACACGTGCAAGTTCGTCCACTGTAATTCTCCCGATTAAGAATTTTAGCGGCTCTAAATGCTGTGGTTTTTGAAACACCCGTTTCTTGTGAGAGGTGGCGTATAGAATTCCGAGGAGACTGTTCTAACCTTTGTCCTATCTCATCGAGTTTTTCCTCAGTAAGTACACGTGGGTTTTTCTTTCCACTTTTATTCAGAACTGACCCTGTTACTCTAAACTTTTTTACGAGGTTTAATATAGTGGTCCTATGTGGAACGGGAACACCAGGAAATTTCGTTGCAAAACGTTGTCGCACTTCTCCACAATTCTCTTTCCGAAGTAACGCTCGACAAGATAAATCCTTTGTTGTAATGTAAACTTTTGTGGTGCCATATTAAACCACAATCTTCAATCTTCAACACACAGACACGACACAACACAACTTCCGAGGGAGGATTATAATGGCGTCAGTCTGCAACGTCAACAGAAAGGGAAAGAGAGTGAAGGCAGGGAGAGCGAAAGAAACAGACTGTAGCGTGCGACCGTTCACCGGGACCCCGTTCACTGGGAAAGACAAGCGCTGATGCCGGGCCGCTTGCTGCAGAGTCTCGTAGCGAATGTCAGGGAATGCTCTGTACTACTTGTAACTTTGTAGTGTTTCTTACGTTATCTACTACTACAAGCATCATGAAATTGAATATTGGTGATAAACGTTTGTAATTTTTTTTACGTGTATTTCACATTAGAGTACCATTATCAAGTGCAAAGCAATTTTAGTTACATAACAGATGGGTTTGATTTGTGAAAAGATTCTCCCAGGATATCAGCCAGGTCAGTTTCTGTTAAGTCTCCAAAGTTTGGAGCTGGCCTCCGTGGCACAGTGAGCTGTGATGAGAGAAGTCCTGGGTTCGAATCCCGGCCTGGGCATGGGTGTTTGCGATTGTCCCTTCAGCAATTTCATTATTCATCACTGATCTTCATTAGGCGATTAGGCAAAAGTGGCAGAAAAGTGAAGTAAAATAAACCAAATCAATCAAGCAAGCAACCAAATTTTGGAAAGCTAATATTTTCACATATTTACACCGAGTTCGACATTGTATGTTAATATGGACCTGCCTGATTGACTAAACATTCCGGGAGAATACAATTACACAAACATTCACACACTTTCTCTCTCTTTTGAAAAATTATCATGATTCACACTTGTTGCAGTATTTTTGTTCACTAACAAATGTTACTGTATGCCCTATATCTCTTCTAATGCATAGTTAGTAAATGCATTCACAGGGTTTTAATGTGATTTACAATTGTGACCTTACTGGAACTCTATTGTTTTTTCCACGTGCAGAATGAACCAATCGGAAGCATTGGAATGGCTTCTTGAACATGCAGACGAAACTGAGTCCTCATCTACTGATGCTGCTCCTGTAACATCACCATCAGTCGAAGAAAGACTGTCATTAGAAACAACCCTGCCTGAGCTTGGAGAGGCATCTGGTGGGGGATTGGAGAATGAGAGCGAACCGAAAGATCAAGACATTCTCGTCACCGCACCAGAAAGTCGACCCCGTGGAAGAGCACGATCCGTGGGCACACTTCTGGAGTCATTTCGAGCATACCGAAGGCAAGAGTTCCGTCCTAATAAGAAAGCTCTGGAGAATTTGATTGAGATGGGCTTCCCAAGGGAAGAAGTGCTGGATGCTCTAAGGGTTGCAGGGAACAATCAAGACACTGCAGTAAGTTACAGTATTTTTTTACATAATGTTAGACTTTTCTTTTTCTCTGTCTCACTGAGATTTAACAAAGACAAAGGTCTTTTGGTTTCCCAAGTTTTTGGATCGACCTTGACACTTCCTCAGTGCTGAAAAGGTTATCAACAAGACATGGTAAAAGGTTAAAACATGGATAAAGTGTTTCAAATACATAATGTTGACCCAAAATCACTTCGGTAGAAAAACCATTTATTGCATACGACATGAATGAAAAATGCAGTTTTCTAATCATGATATTTAGACTGTGGAAGTGTTATATATCATTATGCGGTAATCTGTAGGAATGTGAACGATTTTGGAAATTTGACATCGCGATATATCGTCAAGAAAATATTGTCACAGGTGATATAATAGGATATTTTTTTCTGTATCGTTATATTGGTGATATATTGTCTCTGCGATATATCAAAAAATATCATGACAATATATCGCTGACATGATATATATTGCTAGAATATTGTGACGATATATTGCCACATGGTATATATCACCGACACGATATATATCGCCAAAATATTGTGATGATATATCGTCTAGGTGATATTGCCTGGACAATATTTTTCAATATTGCCCAACACTAGTAATCTCTTAGATGATGATTTAAAAAATGTACCCTGTAGTGGTGTGTTGTGTAGTCATTCAGTGTTTCAACGAATAATCATTGGTGTTGACTTCCATAGCAGAGTGGTTAGCATAGCATGATGCGATGCCAGGGGCCCTGGGTTCATCTGGTGTATGCCTGTTCTTGGTGAGTGTTCCTTCATCATATAATCACTCATCCCCATCTTTGTTGGTGGGAGATGAAGTAAAATAAACTAAATCAAATATGCATTGGTCTTCCGTGGAAAGCAGTACAGATGTCCTTCAAATAAAATTACATGGTATTTGTGTGAAATGATGCCGACACATCGTGTTCTATTATTGTCCTTACACTTCTATACTTTTTTAACTAGAACATTTTTGCCCTGTCAATACTAGGTAATTTTACTTCCTGAGGAAGACAAAACATTGAATGATTACAAAAAACACCACTAGAACCTTTTTAAAATTGTCTTTTTTACAAATTAGTGACAGAATGTGGTAGCACAGATGAGTGTGAAGAACTGCAGCATTTTGCACCGATCTGGGTTCCGGAAAAGTATGATTTCTACCCTAAAATTGTCTTTTTTACTGATGACTTACGTTTTTTTATACAAAATGACTGAGACAAAGTCGTAACATGTACTTTGTTTATATTACTACTTTGAAGCGTCAGGGAAACTAACATAGTAAGTCAACTCTTCAATCTCTGGAAAGATGATATTGCAAAACATTACTGCACATGTAAATGAAAAGGTACAAAAGAGCACTTGTTTTGATGCATGGAAGTGTGTAATGTATGAAACGAAAGAAAGCACGTTGTAAAGTTCAGCACAGCATCAACATGGCAAGAAATGACACCATTACCTCGCTTACGACAGAAATTTGACTTATCTGTTTTTCCTCCCTGACCCTTCATTTTTATGCACATACGAGTGTGTGTAGTGATGCAAATTTACCCTCTTTCACAGTGTGAATGGCTCTTGGGAGAAAGAAAACCCACTGTTGATGATTTGGATGGAGGTCTAGATGCCACCGAGCCTTTATACAAAGCTATTATGTCCAACCCAGCCATCCAGCTGAGTCTAACTAATCCTCGTATGCTTTTAGGTAAGTACTTTTACTTATCATATATATTTGATTTTTCATCATATTTGTCATAAAATTTCTGCCGTTTAAGTAAAGATCTAGTTTCAGTAGGGGAAAAGTTACTTAATGTTTGCAGTATGTTTAATGAGTAGAAATCCATGCTATTTTTTTGTTTTGTGTGTGTACATGACTTTTTTTCAGGAGAAAACTTAAATCAAACAATGCTTAAGATAAATTAACAATCATACATGTGACCTTGTGAAAGAAAGGTTTTTGTTGAAACAATAGCATATTGTAGATTTGTGCGTGTTACTCACTATTAAAGGAAATACATACGTTAAATGTTATTGATTAATTTAACTACTTACGTGAGTGAGTATGGAGTCTTATTAGGACAACGTTTCGGAGGTCAGACTGCCTCCTTCATTAGGTTCATGGATGTTTCTAGGCACCGAGCATAGTGCTGCGTAAAAAAAGTGTTGAATGAGGATTTGGTTAAGGGTTAAGGTTAAAAACACTTACAAAAACTGTGCCATATTCCAACTTTAAAAGGTTCAGCATGTTAAAAACTTCATAAAAACAATCCATACTTATATTAAAATAACTAAAAAAGAAAAGGATCCCACATGGCCGTTACGAGCCCAGGCTGGTTGTGAGGCATACACTGGTGAGCACCCCTACTTCAACTGGAAGGAGAAAGCTACCTCCCCTCCTATAAACTGTCCCTCCTTGATCGCTTACGTCACCAATCCAAAGTGAATTCTCGTTCTTCTTCTTCTGCTGCTTTGATGACCTCCAAAGTAACATGGAAACCTATTTTAGCATCAGTTTTCACTGCCTTATCCATCCGTCCTCTAAATTACCGTCGTCTCTGTTGAGTTTATTCCTATTTCAATAGCAGCAAATTTTTAACCACTAAAAGTATATTAATATGTTAATTTTACAGTGCCTGTGTTTATGGGACAGTCTGCAAAATTTCAAATAGCATTTTTAATACACCTGCAAAACTGTCAGGCACATGTTAAAACAGTGTATTAAAACTTGAGAATGTTTGAGAAACAGTTGTTATTTATTTATTGGTTCGATTTTCAAAAATGTATATGCATGTATGGAACTTTTACCAAGGAACGAAGAATAGTTCACTTAATTCTCAGATAGGCTAATTAGTACTGGACATACAGTTTAAAAAGGGATCTGAACCAATATGCAATGTGCCTTCACTGGGGTTCAAACTTGGGATTTCTTGATTACAAGAGAAAGACCTGTAACATGAGTGGTTGCTGCTAATTGAGGTATAAATGGCAACATGTATATTCATTGAGAAGACTGTCTGTCTACGGAATGTTCCAAAAGTCTCCCAACCCAAGCTTTGATTGTTTATAACATGAAAACTGGAAGAGAGATTTACTGTAGGTTCTCTGTATTATGGGCTCCCACATATCCAAATGGTTAGCACTCTTACCTTTGGTGCGAGCGCTACCAGATTCGATTCCTGGTGAGAGTCCTCAGTATTTCGACGTTGACACAGCATCGTGAGGACAATTGGGGAGCTACTAGAAAAGATGAAGTAGCAGACTCCTGTAACGAAAGCCAGAAAATGGCTGCTGCCATTACAATGGACTCGAAGCACTGACCACTCATCACCCAACGAAGAATTCCCTCTGGCAGACCCTGGCCTAGAAGGCTGTTCTGCCATGGAGTTTTATTTTCTGCATTATAAAGCCTCATCCATTTAGATTATTTTCAATGCTTAACATTATCAGTTTACTCCATACAGGGAATCCTATAAATTAATCAGTGGCAGAAGTCTGCATTAACATTTTTGCAGAATGCCACTTTTGAGTGAGAAACACGTGTAAGAAATTATTGAAGGGTCTTAATTAGACGTTTGAGTACTGATGCCATGTTAATCTGCCTTTTATGACGAATGTGGATCATTCGCAGCATTGGATGGATTTGGAACTGGCAATTATATGGGTTAAGTGAAAAAGTGCCATTTTAGGGCCTTAGCACTTTAGTTGGCAACACTACCAGGTTAATTTTGTCAGCAGATGCAGCCAACATGTTTCTAAGTATTGGCCATACATTTACAAGAAAATCATAAACCATAATTTTGCATCGAAATTGGACTCTCGAAAGGATCCTACGCTACCCAAATTCAGTTCACTGAAATATATTTACTTTTGGAGATATGACTTCGTGTGGTGCTAGTCCAGTGATCGACAATGGCCAGGCACAGTAGAAATGGAATGTGGATGAAGCCAGGGGCTGCCAAATGACTTTCTACAGGTTCTCGACTGGTCAACACATTGACCAGAGTAGACAGCTATTGCTTTCAAGTAGCTCCCTATTTATTCCCACGATGCTGGGTCAACACGAAAATTTTATAATCTGGGATCAGACCTGGGACTCAAAGGCAAGAGTGTTAACCATTTGGCTGTGTGGAAGCGTGATTATCCTTTGTAACTGACGGTAAAGGCAGGAGGAACAGTTTATGTCCAGAAAGAAGCGATGACCCTAAATTGCTCCTCCCACTGACCTTTCGCTGCGTTTAGCTGGGGAAAGAGAGATCTGTGCATTGGATGGTCGTAGGAGGAGGAGCATTATGCTTGTGGGAGTATTTTATTTGTTCTTTTGGGAATATATAAAACTCCCAATGGTGGAGAAAAACATATGAACAGAAACAGGCCAGGCTCAAGATTTCGTTTGTGGTTGAAAAACTCGAAATGTAGCCGTAACTTGAAATTGAAGTTGCTTCTCCATAACAGAAACATAGGATCTTGTAAATAGTTATTCATTATATTTTTCACAGATAGTATATGGCTTAATAATGAACTTAAATAAATGCTTCCTTCAGTAGCAGTTCACATTTCAGCAGTATTGAAATAATGTCCACATGGTGCGAAACTGTCCCTTGTAGCCTTAACTTTCATTGTATTCTTAGCTCTTGATATGCATGCAATCTATAGTACATGAAAGTATTGACCAAATAAGGAAGTTTAGCCCGTACAAGTACAGTTCTTAATGGTATCTCTAGTACCTTTTAATACCCTTCTGTTTGGCTCATTAAACTTTTTCCATTTCAGTTTTCTTGTCAATGTTGGAAAATCCAAGCAGCGCCAACATGTGGATAAATGACCCCGATGCCTCCCCAGTTCTTAGCCAGATCTTCAAGACGTATCACGCTGAGAAGCATGCACTGCAGATAAATAAAAGCAGAAGATGAAAAATGTTTCAAGTAGGAAGAAAATGAGAAATGTTAAGAGAGATCAAAATCTGATGCAAATTGTCACTAGTCATGCAATTTACCAAAGACATTTGCTTAAAGAGATATCACTTTCCAGTATTTGTAAAAGCAAGATATTTATGTAAATTACTTCATGTGCCTGCATGCAATATTTTGTGAAAACAATGATATGGGAGGAAAATTATTATAAGAGCATATAAAGTATTGCAGTTTTTTTTTAGAAATGTAGTTTTGTTGGGTTCTTTACAGCAGCCAACGTGAACAAGTGCATTAGCTCCTAGCTCAAACACTATTACCATAATTGTTAATTTTTACACGTGAAAAGTTAAAGAAATTTTTATTAGTTTTACAAGTAGTTAAGTGAAATGGCTATGCCTGGAGTTGAGGAATTGATGAAAGCCAATATTTGAACAAATCTTAACTATTGTGCTTTAATACATATCGGTGCCTTCTTAATCTTGACTACTTCTAATTGCAAACTTGCCTTTTCATGGTAAAACATGTCTTTCAATGTTTTGCTAATATTTGTAGTGAATCAAACAAGCTTGTATGAAAAAATATCAAAATTGACAGATTTGACTTCATAACTCGGATGGTATGCAGGGATGAAAGGATGGATGGGCAGGGTGCACTTCAGTCCAAATCAAATAACCTTCCATCTTCTTGATGGAATAGTATATTTGCTTAGAAGTGAGATCTGGTAAGTCTGTGGGCACCTTTTTCATAGCTAGAGGGAAAGTTAACCTTAGAATCTCGATTGATGATTAAATGCAGAAATATTTGAGGGTGGCTGATAAAAAAGTTAATTGAAGTACATTGATAACACTACACACTTATTGTAAAACTGTGTGTTGTACATATGGTTCACCACTGCTTATGACAAGCTCCATATTCTTGGTAACTCAAGTAACCACAGCATCACATTGGTCACTTGTTACATTCTGCATGTTTGCATAATTGTTTTCACGAAGTTCATGTAGACTGTGGAATGGGTATGAAGCACTGTTCTTTCAGTAATCCCCACAAAAACTCATTACAGGTGGACAGATCAAGACTTGGTGCAAGATGTGGAATTTCTGTTTGTCTAAAAATGAGCTAACCGTGAAACATCTGTTGCAGTAGGCATCCGTTACCTCGATCAGTATGAGCAGAAACCTCATCTTGTTGCTTGTCCATTTCAAGATTTGTTGGCTGGAAACATTCAATAACTCGGTGCCAGATGCCCTGTTGCCATTTTTTATCCTCAATGAAATATGAAGCAAAGACACCATGGCTGGACACAGTGTTACCTTTTCAGATTCTATTAATGTGATTTTTCACAACCAAGGAAACAACAATTCTGCTTATTGACATGGCCACAGTAGCACATTACATTCATCAAACTACCACTATCTTTGGAAATAATCAGTATTTTCTTAAACACTGGCCAGAACATGTGCACAATAGACTGCTTCTTTCACCTTGTGGAATACCTACATGTAATATGAGTTCACCTCAGTATCTCCAATTGTGTTTTGAACCAGTGCATTCTGCAGTGTTCTTTTGATGTTCACTTTTCTTAGGAGAAGTCAGGACTTTTTGCAGCATGCATCCAGTATTGTCTTTTGTTATTGTGGTTCTTGGCCTTCCTGAACTCCATTTGTTTCGTAATCATTGACACCCAATGGTAATTTTTTTTTCGTTGTTTACGAATCTCTTCACCCCCCCTCCCTCTCCTGACAATTTGTAGTGATGGTCCATTACTCTGTAATGTTTAATAGCCCTTATGGCATACTGCAGCTTTAACTTATTAACTTAGCCTGTAGTAAATTTAAATGATATTAATTACTTCATAATTTTGGTTTCCTTTGGAAGGATGGGCTGGTCTGGTCTGATGTTAGTCCTGGATCTCAGTTGGTTTGATAGAATATTATTTCATATGCAAGAAAACACTATGTACCAGGATGGAATACTCAAAATCCCCATTTTCACTTGTTTCTACCAAAAACCAATGCAGCTGAAGTTTTGAAACTTAATTAGCAGGTAAATGTACTTTTTTTGTGCTCCTATGGTGGTATTTGGAATTTTCAGTGGATGGCTAATTTTCAAGCCAGGATATATCTACTATGGCCAAGCTGATGGAAGAAAGATCAACTTCAGTGCATCAATGTAAAAAGCTGCATTGTTAAAAAAAAAGAAAATAAGTTTACTGATTGTGCCAGCAAATGTGGCAAGTTGCTGTAAGTTGTGATTTACTATTTTTAACTCCAGTAGTAATACATTAAAATAGGGGAGTTTTGAAAGGGACAGCCTGTACAAGTTTTGAGAACATCTCATCTTTCTAGCCAGAAAATGAGTACAGGGCAGTAGTATTCTTTATCGAATTTCGTCTTCCTGTTTGTCTCGAAGCTGAGTGCGAGAAGTATGAATGTAGATAGCCCTCTTTCTTTTTAGCTCTCGTTGTGCATTGTAGGATAGGCCCAGCGAGAGGGAGAAGGAGCGTGTGTGAAAGAAACATTTACAAGCAAGGAAATCCACAGGAACATGCAAGTTTGGAAAATGCATATACTTTCTACAATTTTCCCTTCAAGGTAGATGCATCTGTTGCACTTCTGTTCCTCATCTAAAATAATTTGATTGTATCTATTTTTACTAATTAGGACATTCTTCAGTTCCCAGTGTTGTGAGGATGATATTCCAGTGCAGAAACAGGAGAAAAAGTGCTGATGCAAATCCATCTGAGAAACAAGGAAATCATTTCTTATGAAATTCCTTGGTAACTTACTTTCACATGTAAAGTCTGGTAACACTTCACTTAATTTATTGTTTGACTTGAAGTTTCGTGTACATAACGCTGGGGAAAGAAATATCACTTCACATCAGAAAGATTCAATATGGCAGTTTAAAACTTGCCAGATAACCACATAGTAATGAATCTCTTGACATAATTGTCCCAGCCTCGTTCTCTGAGGCCACAGGTAACCAGCGTTTACAAATTTTTCATGCCAAGCGTCAAGGGTGTTGCTTTGTGATAGCTAGTCTGGACTTTTCATTGAACATCTGCAGTACACTCACATTTGTCATATTTCAAGCACACCTCTCTGCACTGGTGGTCACCATCTTTGCAAGTAATGCCAACTGTGACAAAAGGTGGAACTATAAGTTTTGGTTGAAAATAAAATGCTTGAGTTTCTCTTTCACATGGTATGCACAGATAAGTTACATCACTTGTATACTTTTTGCAATAAACTAAAGTAAGTGTTACTGGACTTTATGTACACCCTGTGTTATAAACAGCACATTGATACTTGTTACAAGAGGTGATGTTTCACAAACTTTTTGTTCGGAAGAAGAAAGTGCAAGTTGCAGCTGTGTTGATTCAGCACAACAGGTTCATGATAGTGCTTGCTTGAACTCAATTGTGTCTGATTATGCAGATGAGAACTTTTTGTATTATGTACAAATATGCTGGTTATAATATTAACAGTGCAATAAAATGTATTTTTCAGCACAAGGACAAACAATTGCTACATAAAAACTTAGGACTAACCTAACCCTTTCAACTTAACAGTTCCAAAGAATGCATACAAATTCTGTGTGAGACACAGTATCATAGTTTATAGAACACACTTGAAGTCATACTCATGTATGTGGTCATTTGAAATGTGAATGGATCTTCAGTACATTTCAGAAAAGTAGCAGGAAGTTACTGATACTGAAACTAAAACAGGAATATAGATAAAAAAAAAAGTTGGATTTGGCATGTTGATTCTGTCTTGGTACAGGTTGTCGATGAGTAGTAAAGAAACAGTACACGGGAAGGATAAAAGACTGACTTGTATTGCTTTCAAGTTACCAAAGTGAAAGGCAATATTGGAATTCTAATACATGTCCATAATACTTCTTCAAATATTGGCTTTCACCATATCTTTCTGTCATCATGTAAAAAAGTAGTAATGTTTTTAGTTTTCTTAAGCATCCACATCAAACAATTTCTTCACTGTTGTACAATCTAATAAATTTTGTATTTTAATATTTCATGTCTGTTATTAATATTCTGTTGTTCCTACCACATATGAGCTATATAATTTCTCTTTGTGTTTGTCGTATCAAAAATTGTTTAAGCATGTATTTTTATGAGTTATAAAAATATCGCCCGTCACAGCCATTTGCTATTTTTATCACAAGAGATTGACAGGTGGAAGTTAAGATGTAAACAGCAGAAATTACCTTCTATGCTAGCAACAGGACAGAACATTCCTGTGTAGAATGTACAAGATTGTTATTTCCATATGCTTGTGGTTGGTATTTTGTTTTATATAGGGTGGGACAGAAACAATTAGAAGATTTAAATTTGGTGCCATACCAACATCTTTGTAGGTAGCTTGGTGAAACAGATATCCATGCATAGAGTGGTTTAAAGCCTTCAGTCATTATGCAGCATTGGTCAGAAGAGCATCAAGCATTTCCTGTGGAAATGTTCTTTACAAGTAATAATGCAGCGAGTTTTTCAACGACATTTTGACATCGGAAGGAAAGAGACCAGGAGGCCTCTTGCTGACAATGGATGCAGTGCAGTAGTCCTGAATTGCATAACCCAATTCAATATTGTTTGGCATGTCAGAACCTTTCCATTCCTTCCGTTAAAATGTCAGTTTCTACAGCAAACGCTCGATGCTCTTCCGAAAAACATTGCATGACGACTGAAGGCTTTAAACTGCTCTATATATGGATGTGTGTTTCACCAACCCATCTACAAATATGTTGGAATGGTGCCAAATTTAAATTGTATAATTGCTTCTGCTCCACCCTGTACAATGCAAAGAGAAAAAAAATTCTGCAAAGAAAATGGCAGCATTGGGACTTGATGTGCATCACATCAATGAACAACTGCTTGGCTGGCTGAGATATAGCTAAAAGTAACAAAGAAAATATTCGAGGACATTGAACCACAGTTGTCTACCGATGCTGCCATCTATTCCTCATCTACAGGTTCAGTTGCTGCACTTGGAACAGGCATCATGGCAGATGAACAGTTTAGGTACGCAATTTAATATCCAGACATATCGCTAACTGAATACTGGTTTGTCGAATCTTCAACTTTTCATCTGAAATGAGTTGACGTTATTGTATTTTCCATACCTATTAACGCATCATGTTCTGAAGTGATGTATCTGGATGTCAAGTGGTATGAATTATCAACATTAATAAAATGTCTGTGCAAATCATGTAGGGTATTCAAAAGCCATATACGTCCAACTTCATTCGCCTCTCCAGAAGACTTTTTGCAGGTGGACATACAATATAGTATTCAACCGGCGACATGTAGAGGTGTTCACCATCCAGAGGGCAGATCTCACCCTGCGAAAGGCATGTGAAGATATGAGGGTGGTCGATTCAAAATAACACCTCTGATGTAGTTTAGTGTGAATTAATGACATGCTCAAAGGCAGGTCTCTTCAGCTACTGAAATAACAAATTTCCTGTTCCATACAATATATCAAGTCGACACACTTGAAATATCATGTTCTAAATATGGAACTGGCAATCTACAAAACAGTTGCAACATTAACAAAATGTATTCATTCTCATTTGTGCCCAGAGGTACATGTGAAAATAAAAATTATTATTTTTTTATCAAACATATTTATTGATATATTTAGTTATTATGGTCACAGCCAGACACAAAATGTTATAAAATCTTTTCACAACCAAATTATTTTTGATATTACAGTACAGGGGCATTGGTCCCCTGTGATGTATTCAAAAGATTTGAATCTTACAATACATTTAGGACTAGGATATTTCAATTCTGAATCTATTACTTTACCTTTGGCCAGATCTAGCACTTATCTTTGGCTAACATTTTCTTAAGTTTAGGGTTAACTACATTCCAAATCCACATAATTAAAAACTAATACAAAAAAAAATGACACTGGACAAGGCACTCTTTGGTGACAACTTGCAACAAATCCCAGTTTTGTTTTTTCACTACATTAACGTTTTAAAATCTTTCATGATGTTTGTAACTTTTTACATCAAACTTATTTACTGAAACTGAAATTTCTCTCCCTAGTTTATTCTTCTATTTAACCATCATACAACTAGGTTTAAATTCTACTGGAATAACAAGGAATAGTTAATTTGAAGTATGAACACAAATTCTAGAGATCATGTACTGGCTACTAAAAGTATGATTAATCATTTACGTAAAAAGAGAAATGCAGTGGGTGCTATCTAGAAATTGTACATATACATGGATACAATACTCAAAACAAATAATGTGCAACCACATTACAGAAGAAAAAAAACATGCCACCACCCTGGTGATGAAACTAAAATCACTTAGTATTTCACAAGAACTAAACAATACAGTACTAAAATAGTAATAATGAAAGGAAATATTTAAGAAATGACAATACTCATACAGTAATAATAAAGTTTGGCTCCATATATTCTAATAACCAAGTTTCTTAGCCATCAATAAATATAGTGTCAAATATTTTTATGCTGTAAATGCCTAAATCTAGGCAATGAGCAATATCAACATACCAAATGCTTTCAAATTCACGGAATAAAACCTCTCAGAGTTTTAAATGTGTTATAGCCCAGGATCCACTATATGAAAATATTACAAATATATCCTTTTGGGTATACATATTTATATGTAAAGCTATGCATGTAAATATAAATATAAAAAAAATAACATGAACAAATGAAAGGTTTTCAATCATACAATACCTTGTATTTCTTTAACATTCTTCTTTTTCATTCATGATTGGGGAAAGAGAGACGCGGTAGTATATAAATACGGAGAAACTAGTACTCACTTTTATCCGCGAAGCTGTTTTTTCTTCTTTTTCGATTAATTTCAGTGGCCACTGCCACCATCCTCGTTGGAACTTGCTGCGCTGTTCCAACGAGGATGGTGGCAGTGGCCACTGAAATTAATCGAAAAAGAAGAAAAAACAGCTTCGCGGATAAAAGTGAGTACTAGTTTCTCCGTATTTATTCTTCTTTTATATTTGACTATCACAAATGACTAAGAATTCAAACACAAACTTTGCATTCCATGCTTTGAATCCCTCTAATTCACAAGAAAAAACAAATAAAATGCTCTTAATATCAACAAACATGTGAAGAATGGCAATTAAAAATTTCACTGGTGCCCTCCTCATTATCTTCAAAAGGTAATATTATATAGACTTATATCTATAAGCTTTAAAACAAAAAACACTTACTATTTCTTTCAGCCATTTGGAATGTATTAGCAAAAAACTTCACTCGTGTATTAAAAATATATATATATCAATGTTTGCATCCACTGTGCAAAAAAGAAAATTAAGTACAAAAATGTGCAATATAAAAAACTCATAGAATACTGCTTCCTGTAGTTGTCTAAGAGCAAGTAAAAAATGTGAAATATAAAAAATGCATAGAATACTATATCCTGTAGTTCACTCCTTGCAGAAGAGGAGCTAGTGAATTCCAGCTGCAGAAAGCAATGCCGACAGCAGCTCTTGATTGTCCGCTTGGAGTTTTTTTATTTCGCTCAAATTCTTCTGCTCCTCAATCTCCAAGCATTTCTTTCTCACAACCAGAGCATCTATTTCTATAGTCTCCATCCCCTCTCGCATGAAACATTTCTTGTTCTGGTTCACCATGTATGTCACATGCTAAAATGAAAGCACAAACTTCAGATGTAAAAGGGCTGGCCCAATTCAGTACTCCCACTCATTTTGCCAAAACCAATTCCCAACTTTCAACTTTCCCAGATACTTAAAAATAAATGTTCAGATTACTTTAACTCCCTTAAGCTTAGTTATTTTCACATGAACAACACTAATTGTAGCAAAGTATTGTTACAATTATGTATAGCGGAATCCTGGTTTTACATTTTCCCACATTATACATCCAATCTTGGTGCTCCAAATATAGCAAAATGTTATAAAATTTTCCTCAATTTTACATTTTCCTGTATTTTACGTTTTTCCACCCTGGTCCCCTGAAAAACATAAATTGAGATTCCACCGTATATGGAACACCCATATTCACATCAAATGAAACATTTATATAAATATTCCTGTATTTTCACAGTTTATAAATATCAATTAAATTCCTTGCCTTTTCCATGAATTTCTTACGTCTGCACACAGAAGATAATTTGTGTATACCTCACTTGTAACAGGAGAGAAATTGATGGAATGATTCTATTTTCTAACAAGAGATTTCACCCATATTTTCAAATAACATTGTGTGAACTGTTAAGTGATTGTTGTAAGACAGAAGCCATAAATCATGCGATCCACACTTTTTAACAAAGCAAACCAGTGTTTGTGCTTCCTTGGCCACAGTATCAAGCAAAGAAGAAAGCTTTCATGCCTTTACACCTGTATGCACAGACCACTGCATACTGTCCACTGACTATTAGCCAACTTGCCATCTCCTGTATACAAATGGCCTTACTCATAGGTTGATGATTTTTTCCCCAGACTTTTCCAGCTCGGTGAGAACCATGTTAATATTGCTGGACTTACAAATAGTTCAGAATTTTGGAACTCTTAGGTTGGCAGCAAGCCAATGCATCTATACGATGCACGTTTTTAGAAGCGATATCGGGCGGAGCTACTGAGAGCGTGTCCTTGGCGACCAGCCAGTGGCAGGAGTGCAACGTTGTATAGGTAGGAGACTGCGGCGAGCAAATTAAACGCCGTGTTCTGTATTTTTTCTTGCGCGCAAGAAGTTTGCACAAAACTTGCCACTTTAAGGTTAATCATAAGATGGGAGACGACATTTTGAACATGACCGTCCAAGTCCCATGAATTTCCGTCGCCTACAGCCGGAGTTATAGCTTCTCGAAGAAACACGGGAACAACACGTCTCTACACACACACACACAATGACCCTTTCGTTTTCCGTTGCCACCGTGTTGACCCCGCTGAGTTCTTGTGTCTTGGTAAAGCTATGGGTGTCAAATTCGGCTGAATATATACAATAACCCTTCATTGTTGTGGGCGTTCACAAACATTGCGAGTCGGTTAAGTCAGTTTCAGTTCAGCATTTTCATAACAAGGATGGTGTAAGATAATTATACCCGTACGCCACGAAGAACAGTTGTGAGAGGATTCAATACAGCCCTTATTGATTGATGTATTCTATTTATTTTACTTCGCTTTTCTGCCACTTTTGGCTAATCGCGAAGATGAGGAAGGGTGGTGATATGATGAAATTGATGAAGGGAAACTTACAAACACCTATACCCGGGCCGGGATTTGAACCTGAGAACCCTGGTGTCGTAGCGTGCTGTGTAATACAGACATTATGTTCGATAGTTGTGCAATAGTTTGTGTTCCGTGAGTGTTATTAAATAATGTCGCGCCGGCTCCTATGGTGCAGTAGTTAGCATATCGCGATACGACGCGAGGGGTCCCGGGTTTGAATCCCGGCCTGGACATGGATGTTTATGAATGTCCATTCATCAATTTCATTATATCATCACTCATTTCCATCTTCGCAATTAGCCAAAAGTGACAGAAAAGCAAAGTAAAACAAATCAAATCAAATTAATAACGTTGCTCTCGAAACGTAGTACCAGTAGTACAGGCACCGAGGGTAAAATATTACTTTCACAAGACAGAAATCTTACTTTTGAAGTATATTCTTACTTCAATTAATTGGCGGCGGAAAAAGTGCGTGATGAAACAGTGTTTTCTCAGAGTCGAGAACTTACGGCTAAAGAATGTGGTGTATTTGTTTTTACTG
This sequence comes from Lepisma saccharinum, assembly GCF_977018435.1. Taxonomy (NCBI): domain Eukaryota; kingdom Metazoa; phylum Arthropoda; class Insecta; order Zygentoma; family Lepismatidae; genus Lepisma; species Lepisma saccharinum. The sequence goes on along the minus strand of NC_139255.1, from coordinate 35,768,011 downwards.
TGTTGTGTAATATAAAACATGGTAAACTATCTACCACAGAAATCGGTGATCCCCTATTCAAATCTCCTGGGAAACAAGCCAGAAAACAGAAACGAGCGATGATGATGATGACCTTGCAGTTCCTCTACAATAAATACCTTCAAACTTCATTCAGGTACGAGTTTCTCTTATATGCTGCAGTGATATAATTCTGTGTACAATTCTTTACTATATATTTCATTGTACTCAAATTATCACGTGCATGCATTATATATAAAAAGTTGAATATTGGACACAACAAATTCTCTGTGTTCCCCTTCCGCTAGCAGTTGGTTTGACAACAGCACAAGAGTGCTGGCTGGGTATTGGCTGAACTCATGTTCCTTCTAAAAGCGTACGTCGTATAGCACACCATTAACGTGGCTGTTCACAATGTTAGAAATAAGTTCAAATGACCTTATATTAATCTAAGAGAGATCTGCCTTGTGATATTTACAGATTAACATGATATAATGCTCCCTATCATGACCGAGTGGTTAGCATAGTGTGCTACTAAGCCAGAGATGCTAGGTTCAAATTTTAGGCAAGTATTGGTTGTTCCTTTTATCTATTTCATCCACATCACCACAATTAATCTAGATAGATAGAAAAGTAACTCAAAATACATGTTAGATACTTGGGTTTCTATTTTGCCATTAGATAAATACAGTATATCCTTTGATTATACTTAGAGAGGTGCATGAGTTTTCATCTTCTCAACTGTCACCAGGTAGCCCTTCTGAAATCTGATAAATTCTAATGTCTGGTGATGCAAATATTGGACCCCATTTTTCCATAATTCCATCATACTGAGCAATATTACACACAAAAAGTAATCTAAATAAAGAAAATAATAATTACTAGCCTTCAATATTTTGAAACACAATGCCATAGCAAAGATGAATTAAAATAATTCAGAAAATTATTTTATAACTTCAACAGTGTGTTTGACATCATAATCCAGTAAATAGGAAACATTGATTGATTTGTTTTATTTTACTTCGCATTTCTGCCACTTTTGGCTAATCGCAAAGATGAGGATGAGCAACGATATGATGAAATTGATGAAGGGACACAAAAAGAACACCCATGTCCCAGCCAGGATTTGAACCTGGCACCTCTGGCATCGTAGCCTCATGAGCTAGTTAATAGGAAAGAGGATGTCTAAAACATCTTTACCTACATGTCTAAATTCGGCTGTTAACATCTATTTTTTTCTACCATAATGTGTGACAAATCTGATTACAAGAAAAAGACACCAGTTGGAAAACACTGCATTAGAATTTTCAAATAGCCATGAAAATACTGCCACTTACCGGAATAGGTCTCACTTGGATTTCAATCACATACAGAATGTGAGTTGAAAGATCTGCTGGCTTTTCTCCTCGTGATACAACAGGAGTGTAGATTATATCATAGCATCCAGACCGTAGTTCAGGGATTATGCACCTCGTCATCACTCGGTCAACACCTAACACAAAAATAATGTTAAAACTTTCTTCTGCATATATGTTAGGGAAAGGCTGACATGAAAGTACCAATATAAAATTTACCAATAACCGATATTCCACTGATCTGATATAAAATTCCAAATGGTGCTTGAAGAACCTGAATGGTTCTTGACCTCCTTAATAAATGTTTCCACGTGACTGCAATGCAAAAGAAATTGCATATTTACTTTTTTAAAAAGTAACTCGAGGCGATTATCCATAAAATTATAACAAAATGGAAGAATTTGGCACTAAATTAAAATATATTTATAGATATATCAGATAGGTAAAATAATCTGTAATTTTACCGATAAACCAATATGTCCATATCGGTTGATACTGATAGAGTACCGATTAATCTGTCCCCTCCCTAATATATGTTAATTCATCAGCAAATCTCAATGACTAAAAATATGAGAATACAGTGACAAATGAATAAGAATTAAGTATGCAACTTGATGAAAAAATTATCTATAATGATGTAAAATATCAAATCTGGACCAACTTGAAATTTTGTTGATACATACTAATATCTGACATTCTAGTGATCCAATTCAAAGTTATAATACTGTGTGAAGAATCTGAATAGTTGGTTCACTTACTTAATTAACGTATGCAATCATATGACTGCAATACATTTTGCATTAGATAAACAAGGAACATGAATCATAAAATGCCATAATTTTGCCCAAGTTATAGGGGTCATGGAAAAAAAAACTGCAAGAAAAATGACAATCGTAGGAGTCTGACGATGCAAATATTGGATCAGCCAATTTACCAATAAACACATTTGCTACTAATCATTATAAAAGCTTATTTTTAGATAACCCATAGATCTCCTTTGCACAAACACTTGTTTCTAAAGGTGTGATTAAACATTTTTTCTTGATGCTTTCTTAATAAGGATGGGTCAAATATTAATTATAATGAAGCTTAATTTTCTACACATTAATTGCTACATTAGTACCTCAGTATGATATTTCAGCTACTTCATATACTGCTTATTACATACGTCTTTAACATTTGCACTAAACGTTCACTATTTTATATCAGTACTGGTCCAATTTTCATAAGTATAAACAAGGAGAATCATCAATCCAATGCGCAAATAAAACACTGTATCTTATAGAATATGATAATAATTGCTCCATACCTTTCCTGAAAATGTCTTTGTCAATTCGAGTCAACTTTACACCTTCTATAATCTTCTTAGAAGAAATCCCGAAGTACACGCTGCCGCCTTCACCAGTATTCAACATGCCACATATAATCTGAAAACGAAGGGAAAATCGACCCTGATTGTGCAATGCCAATACTGCAATTATTTCATAGAACAGTGGAGAAATCTGGCTTCTGTGTCGTAAGATAGCATTCCGATTAGATTTATTGTCTCATGTGAAATTATGTATATTTCCAAGCAGAATTCTAGTGGAATGATATAGTACAGTTCAAATTAAAACCTACATTTTAAAATTTATAATTATTCTTGACTAAATTATTTAGATTTTCAACTACTGGTTAAAGTAGCCAGAAAACAGTGATGATGGGTCTCGATGCACTGACCGTGGCAGGGCCTGGTCCTTAGAGAACTGTTGCACCACGAAGCTTAGCTTATTTTTAGCATTAGTATCACTACTGACAAAGAGGTGCCCAGCCTTGGGATTAATACAAGGGTTGTTATTTATGTATCCGGAACTGGCAACACTAATGTTGCTAGGTAACATCTAATATATCCATCGTAAAGTTGGACATTTCTATGGTATATGTACCCAGAACGTTGTGCTTACGGATTCTATTTTTGTTTGTTACAGACACATGAAAATTTCACCAGAGGCCAACAATGGAATTAACTGGAGAACATTTTTGAGCAATGCTTTTCTACGACTTTTGACGTGGATTATCTCAACAACAGTGCATCGATCAACTCATTTCAACTTTTGGCGATGAAGCACCATCTAAGAGCACTGTATATTACTGGTTTAGTGAATTCAATCTTGGTCGTCATTCACTCACGAATGAATCTAAAGAAGGTCGTCCAAAATCGGTTATTGTGCCAAAACACATTGATGGTGTGCGAGAACTGATAATGCAAGATTGTCATGTGACATATCGTGAGATTGAGGCATTAGTATGACTAGCATACATTAAGATATTGCATGAACATTTAACCGTGAAGAAGATTTGTTCGCGTTCGATTCCGCATAATTTGACAATCGCTCAAAAAAAAGGCTCGTGTCGATTTATGCAAACAAGTACTCACAAAATACAATCGTGGTGCTTCAAAAGCTGTGTATAACATCTACACAGGTGACGAATCTTGAATCTATGCATATGAGGCCGAAAGCAAACAGCAGTCGACGATGTGGGTGTTCCAAGATGAGCCAAATCCAACAAAAGTTGTTCGTGCAAGAAGCACTTTGAAGCAAATGGTCGCCTGTTTTTTGGGGAAAAATGGTCATGTGGCTACAGTGCCACTAGAGAATCGTAGAACAGTCAATTCTGAATGGTACACAACCATTTGTTTGCCAGAAGTCTTTGGGGAAATCAGAAAAAACAACCAGCAATGCAGGATCATTATGATTTAGCTAGCACCCAATGATTTCTTTTTGTTCCCGTCCGTGAAGAATAAGCTATGTGGTCAACTATTTTCGATGCCAGAAGAAGCAATTGATGCGTTCAAAATGCATGTTTTCGAGATACCTCAATCGGAATGGACAAAGTGCTATGAGAATTGGTTCAAACGTATGCAAAAGTGCATCGATCATCATGGAGAATATTTTGAAATACAATAAAACGATTTTCAATTATACATCTTTTTTTGTTTGTTATTCAGGATACATAAATAGCAACCCTCGTACATTTCTTTGCAAGCAACACAGACAATTTTTATTATTTCTACATCCAAGTAAATAAACATGTACAGGTCAGTTTGCATCTATTCTTATGAACAAGTGCAAAACTGATTACACTGAACCAAACAGTAAAAATCCATTGTGCACCTCTTGCATAAAAAAAATCTTATTATTCAAGTTCATGTTTAACATGAAACAAAGTTTAAATTCAATTGATGATAAAGTTTCATGCGTAAAAGACATGTTATTCGTCTAGTGATTTCAGTGTTGTTGTTCTGTTATCATTCATATAGCATATAACATTTGTAATGTGAGAACACATTTTTCATTGCTTTTCTGGTTCTGCTCGTGTGATGAAGAACATCAAGAACAGATGGCTACTACTACTACTATCGATCGATGTATATGTATCAATGTCAACTCACCTATAGGACTACACTAAACGGAAAACAGTCACCTTTTGTTTTGAAACAAAAATATTTGAATTTTACAAAGATTCAATAGCTTTGAAGTTTATAGGACAAAATACACAGTTTGGCAAATAATTTCTCCTATAGAGAGGCTGTTTCCACTTACCTCCGACAACTTCAGTTCGGGAATGAACTTCAACCGCTTCTCATCTATCATTTCATGCATCTCATCATTCTTAATATCAGCTGTGTAGCCTCGAGTGTAGAAGTCACGATGGACATCCATGCCAATCAAAGCATTTACTGCAAGGAATAAAATACAATTGCTTGCCATGTTTTATATATGTACAGTCTTGGACACAGCTGGCTTGTAACGACCCTATTGAAGAAGCAGTGAAGCAAGCCATCCATGTCTGACCACCAAGCGCCTTGTGACTAGACAACCCAAACAGCATTGCAATTTTGCGGCTTGTATACCAGTCACGGGTATACATCTCTGTAAATTGAGTAGTGATGCCAAAGAGAAATACGAGATGAAGATTGTCGATCGTAATGTCTCGTGTTCTCGACATGGAATAATATTCGGTCCACGTTACGTTCCATTATTTAATGTTGTTTGGGAATGAACCTGACGGACTAGGTTTATATTTTCAATCCTTGCATTACAGTAAATTCCATATTTTACAATTATATTAATGCTTTGAACGAAAATAATGCCCAGAAAAACATCGAACACACGTTCACACCATTCTTCTCACACACATGCACGTGAAAACAAACACACAAAGCTAAGTTTTAACTTCCAAGTGAATGTCCAAATAACAGTAAATGGAGAAGCACGATGTGCGAAACATGGGATTTTTCACAGAAAGAATGCGTCTATTTGTGACATACGTGGTTTCTATTAATAGACAGTGAAACAATTATGAGAGAAATTAACATGCATTTTCGTCTTCAGGTGCTGAGGAAGGAAACAGACTGACTGGAAAAAAGAAAGCATGGTGTTATTGATAGGCTGTTGGTTAGCGTACAGAGCTTTCATCAGTGAGGTCTAGGTTCGATCCCCACCAAGGACATTTATTTTTATTCTTTTCTATTAGTGAAGAAGTATGTAATATTGTTTTCTAGGCATTTTGACGAAAGGATACGCATCAAATTTGTTCGTTTAATCTGTATTTTCATTCTTCTAATAAGTTCTCTATCGCAATGGGATATAGAGATTCTCTATCTAGGCGATCGATATCTTCTCAATGGTTACGTAGCTGCGATTCTCCAGTCCCTTACACCCACTTGTCTTATTTATTTACTTAATTTCATATCTAACGAAAACACACAGATATTGTTAGAACAAGAAACACACCTCGCGTCGAAGGTTCCAGACTCGAGTTCTGGCTTTTTTTTGCGAGGGTGATTATTCTTGTGTGTTTGTTTATCATCTTTGTCAAAAAAATATACCTCATTATTGCCGTGATTAACCTAGGGACAGAACAAAGCGACTGAAATAACAAAAGTACAGAAAATGCAAGACACATCTGCCTAAGCATGTTATACCTTGGGAATTAGCAATCTGAAAATTAACTTGCGTTTCAGTCGACAACTTGCGAAAGAGTTTCGTGTTGTCTCGTTTGGAGTGTTTGTTATCGTGTCGGACTAGCATGCGGGCAACCCGAGTTCGAGCCAAGCAGAAGGCAAGTTTTTTTTTGTCTAATTTCATCCAGACTTATTTATAAAACTGAAGTTTCTGCAAAACCTTTTGAATTGCATGCCACTTCGTATGTTGGTAATCAGAAAGCATCAAAGATGAAAATTTGATGTTTCGAAGCGACGATGTATTTGTGTATGTGTTGAAAAAACGCAGTTATTTATTAACGAAAAACATGCAGCCACGTGATCATTGAGAACGCTTCCTAGTTGTCAGTGCTAATATGGCAGTAACTACAGTCTGTCAACACACACCAACTTTCACGTTTCCCGTAAAATGATTACCTTTCCACGTTTCAAAATCATGAGTGCTGTCTAAATCAATACTTTGATACTTGCGTTTGAATGTTCGAATCTAAAGTAATACGAAACTTTTTTCCCAACAAATGACATTCAAACCAATAATAACTGTTTGAAATGTGATATTGATATCATATATGGAAAGAATAAAAATGGAGAATTTCGCTTAATACAACTTATAAATAGGGAGCGGAAGTTGATGAAATGTCATCTTTTTTCTGACATCTCGGACACGATGCCCATTAAATATACACAATATTACACTTCATCTAGAACCCAAAAAAGGTAATTTTAAAGTGAATTTTTTTGCATTTGTTGCCATTTGTCAGGTTTTAGGTCATTTGCCCGGATTTTCGGCATTTACCCGTCATTTTTTGCAATATTCGGCATGTTGTTTCATCATATTTTGTCACTTCTTTAATTTTGGTAATATTCTTGAATCTTTTCACCAAGGTATATATATCTCGCAGGGTTGCAATTTACGAGCAAAAGAAATGCTGAACTGGTGACAGTCTTTGTTGTGTCGGGGGAAACCACCAGGTGCCCGTCTGGGGCAAACTCAGATTTAGGATCAGATAAGGAGAGGCTTGAAATACCATAGCTAGACCCCGTTTGCACTGAAAATCCTCGTTGCATATTTTAATTGAATGTGCATGTGCTATCATTTGGTGCCCTTTTTTTAAAAGCAAGATTGCATTTTGTTTAATTTCATTTTCATTTCAATTTTTAAACTGAAACTAACAAATTTGACGGTCATTTCTTGAATTTTACGTCATTTTTTCCCCATTTTTTAGGATATTCTATAGGTCATATACCTATATTTTTTAGGTCATCAACTTCCGCTCCCTACTTATAAATATATTAAATTATGTGGATACCTGATGTGAAACGTACGATGCACGATCAGAGAGCCTGAATGTTGCATTGAAAACTGCAGAGAACAATGACTGACTTATGAACAGTGAAAGATTTTTCCATGCTCCAATGGGATTTTATTTATAACTATAAACAAGGGAGAAGGTCACAGATTGGTATGATGAACTAAATTGTAATCTAAAAGTTTTAATTGAAGAAACAAAACACGTTCGCGGTTAAAAATAGGGCATTCAATTTCAGACACATTACACTAACTGAAAGAGTATTTTCAAAATTAATAGTATCCTCGTTCTTCACCTTTTTCTCAGTTGTGACACATGTCAATTTCCTCTATATTATCTGTATTCTCATTGGGACAAACACCCACATCCATGCCCGAACCGAGTATTGGTAATATCGCACGCTAGCGAACAATTCCAGAGGAAACGTTTGATACGCGGTTTAGTGGTTCCAAGTGGTTAAAATCCCACTTTAATCTATAGATCCAGTTTTCTTACTGTGCATAAAGTGGACTTAAAAAGAAGGAAAAAATCGAGGAAAAGCGCTTGAAGGTTTCGATGAGTTCCAAGTGCCTTGATGAGGCGAAGCTATTACATGATTTTCAAGTGGTTAAGTGGCCCCGTGGTAGCGGATAAGTTTCACGTACAGAAGGCTTTGAGTTCGATTCCCGTTCTATTGCCCTATTTTTTTTTATATAACTCGAGCAACTAATTATTGCATTTTATTTAATAATTTATTTGAGTAAAAGTTAAATACATTTTTACTTTATTTTTGGGTGGAAATCTTTACTTTACTGTTTTAAATTTTATTTTTTGCGATAGTTTTTTCCACATATCTCATCGTTTTACAAACATACTCAACAAAATGTTATGCCTGGCGAAAAGTATACATTTATTTCGAGAAAATGATCCAGAAATACATATAATACTATTCACAAGAAATTATCGTAATCGTTTGGAAAACAAAATTCAACAATTCGCACAGCAAATAAAATAAGAATGTTCGCAATAAATAAATTCAAATATATAGTCGCTCGAGTTAAAAAAAAAAATTGGAGGCAATCAAAGGGGAATCGAACCCAGTATCTCCTGCGTGTCAAACTTACACGCTACCAACCCACCACCTGGTCTTCTGTTAGTCGGACAATCTAATCGTCTTATGAGTAACGCTTGCTAAGTTTCTAATCTTTGAAGCGCTTGTAATTGTTCTTGTGTGTCACGGAGTTATGTTTACTGCAACATTTGAGCACACAATCCAAACATACGTAAATTTTATGGGTTTATGGGTTTTCTGCACATAATTACGGAGCATGCGCTCTGTCAAGGACTAGATGGAACCTCGCAAAAGTTACTGAAGCTTGTCTTCGGTGCTGACAGTTGGCCCCGGAGTCACGTGGTCTATCTCGTTATCAGTCGACATGACCTTGAGCCTGCAGAACCAGCACACTGAAGTGAACGAAGGTATTTTACGTGATTTGTAAACTGGAAGAAAACATGCCACGCGTTACAACAGACAGAGGTTTGTCTTCAGCTTTGGGACAGACAAACCACACTAGGCATACAGACAGAGTATAATGTAAGATAAAAGGAAATTATTTCTCCGTCTCCTCTCACTGACAATTTTATTGCCTTTTTTTTTTGGAGGTATTTGGCCACAGAAACGGGATTATATTATTGAAGTCGTATCTCGTGTGATGGCTTGGTTCAGTATGCTGATCAGGTTTTCTGACAAAAGCAGGACGAGCTACCCAAGAACAGTAATTGTCTATCTTTTATATCTGCTTCCTTCATCATCCGGTATAAGGCAGACAAGCACATACCACAAATATGTAAGAGAACTATTGCTAATTTGGTAACTTGTCTTGCAATTGAATTTCTGTCATGAACAGCTGCAAAGAAACAAAGGCTTTCCTTTTAAAGGATTACACTGAATAATTGTTATTTGATTAGGATACTAAAATGACTTCAGTATTTACATGCAGTACACAAGAGATTCTAAACACACTCTAAAACATACTACTGTTCGTTTCAACGTATTATTTCAACAATCAAGACACAAAATAAAGGGCATGCTCAAGAAAAATTATGTTTCTTTGATTATCAAGTGCATTACGTGGTTAACATCAAGTTTGGATTTGCCGGTTATCCAAATATTATTAATTTTGAAAATAGTCTTTCAGTTAGTGTAATGTGTCTGAAATTGAATGCCCTATTTTTAACCGCGAACGTGTTTTGTTTCTTCAATTAAAACTTTTAGATTGCAATTTAGTTTATCATACCAACCTGTGACCTTCTCCCTTGTTTATTTATAGTTATAAATAAAATCCCATTGGAGCATGGAAAAACCTTTCACTGTTCATAAGTCAGTCATTGTTCTCTGCAGTTTTCAATGCAACATTCAGGCTCTCTGATCGTGCATCGTACGTTTCACATCAGGTATCCACATAATTTAATATATTTATAAGTAGGGAGCGGAAGTTGATGACCTAAAAAATATAGGTATATGACCTATAGAATATCCTAAAAAATGGGGAAAAAATGACGTAAAATTCAAGAAATGACCGTCAAATTTGTTAGTTTCAGTTTAAAAATTGAAATGAAAATGAAATTAAACAAAATGCAATCTTGCTTTTAAAAAAAGGGCACCAAATGATAGCACATGCACATTCAATTAAAATATGCAACAAGGATTTTCAGTGCAAACGGGGTCTAGCTATGGAATTTCAAGCCTCTCCTTATCTGATCTTAAATCTGAGTTTGCCCCAGACGGGCACCTGGTGGTTTCCCCCGACACAACAAAGACTGTCACCAGTTCAGCATTTCTTTTGCTCGTAAATTGCAATCCTGTGAGATATATATACCTTGGTGAAAAGATTCAAGAATATTACCAAAATTAAAGAAGTGACAAAATATGATGAAACAACATACCGAATATTGCAAAAAATGACGGGTAAATGCCGAAAATCCGGGCAAATGACCTAAAACCTGACAAATGGCAACAAATGCAAAAAAAATCACTTTAAAATTACCTTTTTTGGGTTCTAGATGAAGTGTAATATTGTGTATATTTAATGGGCATCGTGTCCGAGATGTCAGAAAAAAGATGACATTTCATCAACTTCCGCTCCCTATTTATAAGTTGTATTAAGCGAAATTCTCCATTTTTATTCTTTCCATATATGATATCAATATCACATTTCAAACAGTTATTAATGGTTTGAATGTCATTTGTTGGGAAAAAAGTTTCGTATTACTTTAGATTCGAACATGCAAACGCAAGTATCAAAGTATTGCTTTAGACAGCACTCATGATTTTGAAACGTGGAAAGGTAATCATTTTACGGGAAACGTGAAAGTTGGTGTGTGTTGACAGACTGTAGTTACTGCCATATTAGCACTGACAACTAGGAAGCGTTCTCAATGATCACGTGGCTGCATGTTTTTCGTTAATAAATAACTGCGTTTTTTCAACACATACACAAATACATCGTCACTCCGAAACATCAAATTTTCATCTTTGATGCTTTCAGATTACCAACATACGAAGTGGCATGCAATTCAAAAGGTTTTGCAGAAACCTCAGTTTTATAAATAAGGTTGGATGAAATTAGACAAAAAAAAAAAACTTGCCTTTCGCTGGGCTCGAACTCGGGTTGCCCGCATGCTAGTCCGACACGATAACCAACACTCCAAACGAGACAACACGAAATTCTTTCGCAAGTAGTCGACTGAAACGCAAGTTAATTTTCAGATTGCTAATTCCCAAGGTATAACATGCTTAGGCAGATGTGTCTTGCATTTTCTGTACTTTTGTTATTTCAGTCGCTTTGTTCTGTCCCTAGGTTAATCACGGCAATAATGAGGTATATTTTTTTGACAAAGATGATAAACAAACACACAAGAATAATCACCCTCGCAAAAAAAAGCCAGAACTCGAGTCTGGAACCTTCGACGCGAGGTGTGTTTCTTGTTCTAACAATATCTGTGTGTTTTCGTTAGATATGAAATTAAGTAAATAAATAAGACAAGTGGGTGTAAGGGACTGGAGAATCGCAGCTACGTAACCATTGAGAAGATATCGATCGCCTAGATAGAGAATCTCTATATCCCATTGCGATAGAGAACTTATTAGAAGAATGAAAATACAGATTATACGAACAAATTTGATGCGTATCCTTTCGTCAAAATGCCTAGAAAACAATATTACATACTTCTTCACTAATAGAAAAGAATAAAAATAAATGTCCTTGGTGGGGATCGAACCTAGACCTCACTGATGAAAGCTCTGTACGCTAACCAACAGCCTATTAATAACACCATGCTTTCTTTTTTCCAGTCAGTCTGTTTCCTTCCTCAGCACCTGAAGACGAAAATGCATGTTAATTTCTCTCATAATTGTTTCACTGTCTATTAATAGAAACCACGTATGTCACAAATAGACGCATTCTTTCTGTGAAAAATCCCATGTTTCGCACATCGTGCTTCTCCATTTACTGTTATTTGGACATTCACTTGGAAGTTAAAACTTAGCTTTGTGTGTTTGTTTTCACGTGCATGTGTGTGAGAAGAATGGTGTGAACGTGTGTTCGATGTTTTTCTGGGCATTATTTTCGTTCAAAGCATTAATATAATTGTAAAATATGGAATTTACTGTAATGCAAGGAGTGAAAATATAAACCCAGTCCGTCAGGTTCATTCCCAAACAACATTAAATAATGGAACGTAACGTGGACCGAATATTATTCCATGTCGAGAACACGAGACATTACGATCGACAATCTTCATCTCGTATTTCTCTTTGGCATCACTACTCAATTTACAGAGATGTATACCCGTGACTGGTATACAAGCCTCAAAATTGCAATGCTGTTTGGGTTGTCTAGTCACAAGGCGCTTGGTGGTCAGACATGGATGGCTTGCTTCACTGCTTCTTCAATAGGGTCGTTACAAGCCAGCTGTGTCCAAGACTGTACATGCATTTACGTAAAGTTCCAGATAAACTCTTGACAAGATATGTGGCCAGCACATGTCCATGTGGGTATCCTTACAAGAATGGGCAACACAGAGACACATGTGGTGGTCACATGCCTCATCAAGATAGCGAGGAAGATAAGGCTGGAGTTTCTGTAAATTTGTCCAGAACTACTCTATGTGATCAGAAGTATCCGGACACCCACCTGAAAATAAAGTACAAGTTTTGGCAACCCTCCATCGGGAACACTGACAGTCAATACGGTGTTGGCCCACCCTTAGCCTTGATGACAGCGTTCACTCTCACAGGCATTCTTTCAATCAGGTGCCGGAAGGTTTCCTGAGGAATGGCAGGCCATTCCTCGCAGAGCGCCAAAATGAGAAGAGGTATTGATGTGGATCGGTGTGGTCAAGCACAAAGTCTGCATTCCAAAACATCCCAGATATGTTCTATGGGATTCAAATCAGGACTTTGCACAGGCCAGTCCATTAGTGGGACGTTGTTGTTATCAAACTACTCCCCCACAGGCCCTGCAATATGGACGGGTGCTCGGTCGTGTTGTAAGACACAATGGTCATCCCCGAACTGGTCTTCGACGGTACGCAGCATGAAAGCTGTTAAAAAGTCAACGTAAGCTTGTGCCGTGACATTGCCATGTAAAGCAACAAGGGGGCCAAGCCCCCTCCAGAAGAAACATGACCACACTGTAACCCCGCCACCTCCAAATTTTACTGTCGGCACTATACAGGCTGGTAGATGTCGTTCACCAGGCATTCGCCACACCCACACCATATCATCGGATCGCCACATTCTGTACTGTGATTCATCACTCCACACAATGGTTTTCCACTGTTCTATGGTCCAGTTTTGACGCTCCTTGCACCACACCAGGCGGCATTTGGCATTTGTCTGTGTGATGTTTGACTTATGGGCAGCTGTTCGGCCATGGAAGCCAAGTTGCCGCACCTTGCACCAAACAGTAATGGTGCTTGGAGTAGATCTTGATGCAGTCAGGAATTCCTGTGTGATGGTGGCGATGGATGATTGACGATAATACTGTACGACCCTCTTCAACACTCGATGGTCTCTGGAGGTCAACATGGGAGGTTGGCCTGCAAAATTTTGGGTTGTACACATCCCTTCACTATAACATTGGAAACAGTGGACAGAGGGATGTTTAGGAGGGTGGAAATCTGACACACAGACTTCCTACACAAGTGGCACCCAACCAACGGACCACGTTGAAAGTCTGTGAGTTCCTCAGACCATCCATACTACTGTCTCACACTGTCTGCAGACTACTGAGTTCGCTGACTATGTGTTCCACGCGGTAGATGGCAGTACTGTGTCGCCCTCTATGAGAAACACGCGTTTTGCGGTGTGTCCGGATACTTTTGATCACATAGAGTATATGCAATATAATAAATAACAACAACTCGTGGTGTAACAGACCGTGATGACCAGTGCCTACCTACCGACTGCTGGCCTCAGCAGAGGTGGGAGATCATACTACCAGTTATAGAGTGAATTGTGGTCAGCATTTCATTGTAGGTTTTCTACGACCGGGTTACGCTACTAATTTGTAGCTCGCAATTTTCTCACAATGGTGTATGGTCTCATATACAGGCCATAATCTCATGAAAAGTTGTTACACTTTTCCCAGGAGACATAAATGTGTGTGTCCTGTAGCCACAGCACAAAGATTGCAGCTTAGATCGCACAGCCATGGTGGAGAACCCAGAATTATACATGCAAAATAAAAAAGAGAACTCACCCGACACAGGAAAATTATAAATATTTTGCAACAGCAAGAGCATCATCAGTGGTAGATGTACACAACAAAGAAAAGTAAGAACTTTGAAAAAAGTGTGTGAACAACACACACTGCATATTATACTTCAGAGCAGGTGATTGCAAAACACTGACTGACATGGCAAATACATAAGTTTTACAACTTATACACATTAAAAAATAGACATGATGAAAATTGGCATTCAAACAAATAACAAAAGCTTCATGATTACAAATTTGAGGTCTGGTGTGTAATGCTAGCCAGTATATAACAATAGAAAAAAATGGTGACCTGTAGGGTTGTCAGGTCAGAATTGAAGACCAGAGTTGGCACAAAACCCCATATTCTAGCCACAGTTCTCAATGAATTATTATCACAATATTAGATAAAGACAGTAAACAAAGAGTGCAACAAAATAGTACATGCTTCAATACTACAACCTTTGTCATAAAAGTTCCAGAACTGCATCTATATTTCACGAACAGTTATGTTACAATTGTTCCAGTTACATTCACTCATGGACATACAAGGCCATGTAAGGTGTTCTATGAAATTCTGTTACTTGGCAGGGTAGTGGATAATTCAAGAGCACATATGTTCCGTTGATCCAGGATGATTCATGTTAATGTCTTAGTGAACATCATCCTTCATACTCTCCTTGATATGCCTTTCATTTTTTTTTCTTCCTGCATCTTCAGCCAAAGAAAGGACATTGCAGATATATACTGTAGAAGGCTATGACACATGATATGAAAAGCATACCAGAAGCTTTCTCAGGTTGCTTTCAAAACCCTCCTTGGTACCACCATATAAAAAGTGCAGAAGGGACTATTTTTGAAGGGAACAACTTTTATGGCAAAGATTGTACACTAGTAAGCTCAATTCACAAAAGGAATTCAGCCATTATAGATTTTTTTTTCAGAAATAATAAAAATTCAATGGTAGAATTATTATTATTATTATTTATAAGGTGTACAACTTTGCTTCCGCCGTGTTTCCCCAAAAATATGACGCTGTAATGAAAAACATTGCTTACCCAGGCATTATTCAAAGTATTGTCCATCGCTGGCCACTACTTTCTCCCATCTTTCGGGCAGCATACGAATGCCGTGTCTAAAAAATTGTTCATCTTTGGAGGTGATCCACGAATCGATCCACTTTTTGACTTCTTCATAAGATCGGAAGTGTTGGTCAGCCAGTTCATGAGCCATTGATCTAAACAGGTGATAATTCAGAGGGAGCGATGTCTGGAGAATAAGGTGGGTGGGGTAGGACGTTCCATCTTAATGTTTCCAAGTACGTTTTCACCACTTTGGCAACGTGGAGTCGTGCGTTGTCATGCTGCAAAATCACTTTGTCGTGCCTCTCGCTGTATTGCAGCCGTTTGTCCTTCAATGCTCGGCTCAAACGCATTAATTGCGTTCGATAACGAGCACCTGTGATTGTTTCACTTGGTTTTAACAGCTCATAGTACACGACGCCGAGCTGGTCCCACCAAATGCAGAGCATGATCTTGGAGCCATGAATATTCAGTTTGGCCGTCGACGTGGAAGCATGGCCGGGATATCGCCATGATTTTTTGCATTTTGGGTTATCGTAATGAACCCATTTTTCGTCCCCGGTCACAATCCGATGCAGAAATCCCTTCCGTTTTGGCCTCTGAAGCAACTGTTCACAAACACACAACCGCCATTCAACGTCTCTTGGTTTCAGCTCATACGGGACCCAAGTTCCTTCTTTCTGAATCATACCCATGGCTTTCAGACGTTTTGAAATGGCTTGCTGTGTCACTCCCAATGATCGTGCCAATTCTTCTTGAGTTTGACGCGAGTCTTCACTCAGCAATGTCTCCAATTCTGCATCTTCGAAAACTTTGTCTTCCACCACTATGCCGGTCTTCGACGTTAAAGTCACCGTTCTTGAAGCGTTGAAACCACTCACGACAGGTTCTCTCACTTATAGCATCCTCACCATACGTAGTGGAGAGCATTCGATGAGCCTCAGCTGCAGTTTTCTTCATATTGAAACAAAAAAGTAGAACTTCCCGCAAATGGCGAGAATTTGGCTTGTACACTGACATTTTCAATCGCGAACAACTTCACGATGCACACACCACTCGACTAATGTTTGAATGGGGTTATCTTGACAGAGGTCCAAGCTAACTGCTTGACGTCTGCGATCTGCTTCTTTCGACCGCTACTTCCTGTTGTTGCCACCTGTCGGAAAACGACGGAAGCAAAGTTGTACACCTTATATGTGTTATTTAAGTACTCTATATTAAGGGGCAATTAGAGTAACTAAATTCAAATAGTCTTCAATTTGTCAATAGTCTCACCTGGCACAACATTCTCATCTATATCATCTTCGATTCTGTCCATGATTGACACATACTGTCCTGTACCAGTCGCTAAAGGTCTGTCATGAAAGGATGGTTTTAGTCGTACAAGCTGTGATCTCCTTGGCCATGGTCTTGTCCTGTAGTTGTTGTAGTTGTTTCTATAAGGCCTGTAAACATTCACAATTATAAATAAAAAATCAGCACAAGATAGACTGCTCTACTTACATGAAAGAAATCAACATGCTGTTGTTTCCACTGATTTCCACCTGGAAAAAAAATATAGACAAACAAGGGAGTTAACTGGACTGTAAAACTTTGGTAGCTACATTTAAATATTTTTTCCTTTAAAAATTAAAAGATAAACATATCAAAATCTTGTGAACATACCATAAGCTCAGGTGTTAATGATAACTCTTTTACATTGCAAATAACCTGCTATTACATGTTACAAAACTTTAAAAAAGTCCTAGGTATGCTGCTAATGATATCAAATTATATAATGAAATTAATAGTGTAGAAGATGCATTATATGGATGATCTTAAGTAAAAGTTGCTCTAAACATGAAACAAATAAAAAGTACATGACAATATACAGATGAAAAATATACAAATAGATTTTTAATGTGTTATTGCGAGCTGTGATTTTTAAAATTCTTTTCCTGGTCTTTAACAGATAAGAACATGCTCTATCTGGCATATGAGGTTATTTCAAAATTTGTTGAAAGTTCACTTTATGCCCAGATAGGCTAATCAGGACTTTACCTACAGCTTAATGTGGAAAAGTGTAATGTAACTCTAATCAATATATTTAAGTGAATGTGTATATACTCTGTCAATGGTCAATTTTACGAGTTTTGTTTAAACCTTTCAAACAACATACAGTAAAACCTCATTAATCCGGACCCCAATAAGCCAAACTTCACAATCCGGATAGGCAAAAGGCAAAAAAAAAAAAAGTGATGCAGAGCCAGGTCCGTCGGGCACATCATCATAATATGGGTATCACGTATGTACGTACTGCATTGTATACACAGTATTGCTTTACAATTTTACTGTACTGTACTTATTTTATTTAGGCTTAAGCCATTTAAATACACCATAATAAACCTTTTTTGTTGCTATAAATGAAGTTTTAATGAACTTTCTACTGTTCTTTTAGGTTATTTCAGTTAATCCAAACTTTCGTTAAACTGGTCAACTTATCCCCCCATTAGTCTGGATTAACGAGGTTTTACTGTCTTTTCTATATAATGTACATAAATTATTTGCTTTTTAACCCTTAATAGGGCAACCAGTGTCTAACGGACACTGTATCTTATATTTTTTTATCACATACTCCAAGCGATACTTTCTGCAAAAATGGCATTTTTTGACTTTGTTTGGCTCTCTTTATATTCGTCTTTACCAACATTTGATTTAATTTGAGTAACAAACTCGGGTATGAAAAATCCAGTTCACTTACATTAACCTTTTGGAACCCAAGGCCATTTTCACATGTAACCCCCTTGGTGGCAAAGCCGATTTTGAGCAAAATGCAGTGTTTCAATTAAATGAGTGTAGATGGGAGACTAATTGCCCTAGAGAGATGAGTGATATACCGTTGTACGCGGAATGAACCAGAGATTCAGACTATATGAAATTTATGCAAATTTGGCGTATATGTGGCGGTGGGGAGGGGGCTAACTCTCAAAATTCCAAAATTTCGGGAAAAAAATTTGGTTCCCCCACCCTCCCCTCAAGAAAAAAGTACATGACAGTGTCGACATGCACATGGAAATGATCGCTGACATGTAAGGAACACAAAAATATTTGCATTATTATCATATGACCAATGTAACTTGAGTTGTACCCCCAAAAGGAATGGTTGGCACGCCACTGATTCAAGCTTCAAAATGCAGCGGTACCTTGAAATGACTTTAGCTCAGAGACTATTTGCCCTGGAGATATGAACGATATACCGTTGTACGCAGAATGAATCACAGATTCAGACGATATATAATTTACGCACATTCGGCGTATATATGGAGGGGGAAAGGGGGGAAATCCCCTCAAAAATACTTTTCTTAAAAAAAAATGGTGTTCCCCCCGCCCCTGGAAAAAAATGTCAAAATGCAAAATTTGTGCAAATTTGGCGTATATATGGAGGGGGAAGGGAGAAAAACCCCAAAAATTATTTTAAAAAATTGTCACTTCACCCAAAAAATGTCCTCGCACTTGGGCACAAAATGACACCTACGCACAACATTCACGGACGAAAAGCTAGAACGCAGTGAAAAATGAGCGGCAATTCTTGCAGCTGCTTGAAATTCTATTTTTAGACAATGTAGGGTAACCTCTGTTGCAACTTGTGGACACTTGTGCTAAAAAAAACAAAGGTTTCCTTCAGCGCGCTTTGAAAATTCATTCTCACAACGCAGATTCAACAACCAGTCTTCCCCCTCCCCCTCCCCCCACCCCCTGCTTGTGCCCTCACGGAAAACTTTCATTTTGACATCGGATACTGATAAACAAGCTTCCTTCGAATGCATTAACAGGAGGGAGTGAAAAGCATTGCTTTAGAACAACAAAGCCGGTCTTCCTTTGTCGGCAAAAATTTGACGTTGAAAAGAGATGCAAAAGAGACCTTTTCCCACCTTTCCCCCTCCATTTTCATGAAGACAACAAAAAATGCATAAAAACATTTTTGTTAAATACATCTGTTAGGAACAATATTAAAAAAAAAATCGAAATTCTAGCCAAAAATAGAAAAGTTATAACGTAAAAACTACGACCTTGACACAGTGTCTCGATCGACATGCTTGGGACTGTGAGGGTTACATTTGGGTATCTCGATCGAGATGCTTGGGACACAAAAGGTTAACGGGCAATCAGTGTCTGTTGGACACAGTGCACAATTCTATAAGGAAGTAACAGCTGTTGGGACTGGAATTTTATAGTTATAACTGATTTTATACATTTTAGTGGTTCTTTTTTTTTTAAAGTAAAATGGTATGGAATAAGGTAAAATATTTGAGCAAAGAAAAGTTTTATCAAAATTTGCTTTACCACTTCAATCTGCACCCTTTTCCTTGTTTGATTCAACTTGACGCAGCATGGTGGTGATTCGTGAGTCAGGAAAGCCTGAAGAAGGAGACAGTAAGAACCCCATAAAATTGCATTTTTTGACGGATGATACTAACTGGTCGTAAGTAATTTAGGTTTTTATATATTTTTTTATACTTTTATTAATATAAAAATATTTAACATTTGCTGAAAGTGAGTAATTCACACAATGCAAAATTTGAATGTACAATTTACATGTAAAGATGTCTTCCTGACTTTATGGTTGGTGTTCTCTTTTTGTTTATTAAATTTGCTTTATTGTTTTAAAGCAGACACCAAGCTCCCCTGCTTCTAATACAACTGGTTCATGTAAAAGAAGGAAACCACTTGTGCCCTGATAGGAAAAGTCATATACAGAAACAGTGTTGCAGCAAATGCAACCTGCCTGTGGGCAATGAACATAACTCGCCTATACAAAAAGTGTAAACAGTATAACATACCACATGTAAACACAAGTGTGACTATTAATGTTCATGTATCAATCATGCAGTTAGATACTGCAGCATTGTTTTCATTCGAAGATATGTAAACACTCAAACAAAAGTTGTAATAATACTTGAATATATATTAACACATATTTAATGAATAAATAATGAAAAAATAAAATATTTAACAGGCCACTACTTAACATTATTATTAAAGCTATAACATATAAAGAATCTTGAAATAATATATTTTTCATTAGAGCAGTTAAACAATTTCCTCATATGATGCCGCGGTGGCTCAGTCAGTAACGCATCTGACTACCATGCTCAAGGTCCCGGGTTCGATCCCCGGCCGGTTCAAATCCGGGAACTTTTCTAACGTTGGAAGTGGCCCCGGTGCCCACCCAGCATCGAATGACATGGGTACCTGGGAAAAACCCTGGGGGGTGCTGATCACATCACCCCCACACCCCCTATATGCCTTCATGGCATACTGCTAAGCACAGGGGAGCACTTCACCTTTTTTTTTTACCTCATATTACGCTATTTTATATCCGATGCTACAAACAAAAATGGCAATTACAACGATGATGATGATGAATACAATAATTATGAATATGGCAATGATTACATTAAGGATCATGTTAATCTCTTGTTTCCATAGCAAAAACAAACATTAGAATCTTTCAATAGAAGATAACAAAATGCATTTAAACAATGTAGTGTCTGATAGACACTGCTTGCCTGAACAAGGGTTAATAGGAATTTAAAATATATATATATAATCACTGTACAAATCAAATGAAATCAACTTAGAAAAAATAAGGAAATGATTCTTAATATATTTGTATTAAATAATATAATGTCTTGGTGCAACAAACTAAAATGGGTTATAAAAATCCATTTCAAGATTTCAAATTTAAGAGTCTCAATAATATGCTGAAGAAAAGTATTACATCCAATGTATTTATGTACAAATAATAAATGGTGTCTTGAATAAAAGTTCGTTTGTTGATCAAATACAGCTTAATACGAGAAAAAGAAGTAACTTATGCTGTTAATGCATTACGAAGAGTAATACAAAACCTGATTCACCAGCTTCATGTACAGAAGAGGATAGATATATTATAACTTATCAAAAAACTTACTTAAAAATTGTGATGCAACCAGGAAATGGAATAATCTCGGTTTTTGATTAATCAACAATTTTCACTTATGGTTTTAGTAAGTTACGAATTCTGATCTTTTGATAAGATCACAAATTTATATATAATTATTAATGGCTACAAGCTTTATATTAACACACATGATCCACACAAATGCATATTTAAAAAAAAAAAAACCACCACCATGGTGTATCAGCTCCTTGAGTTGGCAACTTTCAAGCTGCTTTGATGTGTTGTCAGGGTATGGAGTATCAGTACCACAGTATTTTGGCTTTCAAGGCTTGAATTTATACTAATATCATGTTACTAATGCATTAAGTGAAGATATTCCTTTATTTACCTAAAACAAGTGTTAGTCTTCAAATGTTTGTAATTTTCATTCAAAATTATTTTAACTAACATTTACCTAGAGAGGTGGTGCATGAGTGGATTGCATCCAATGCCAAAAAATGAAAAATCAGCCATTGTGCAGACATACTAGAACCCTCCCCTTTCTTGTACCTTTCATCGTCGGCCTTATCACGTTATTGTGACACATTTCATTCCCGGAACCACAGGTACAAGAATTTCCTCACACATTTTACTGTCTGGTTCTTTTCACCCATGGTGTCACTTCTTGCATAGCATTCTGCACTGAAGTGCCATTTTGTTTCAACGCCAACTATCTCAGGAGTTGTCATGATCAAAAGAATCATTTACATTCTTTTGTTCGGCAAGATGTTAGAAATTGCTTTACAACTAGTGCAGAAAATGTAGGTGCTTCAGGAAGAAGAAGAAGAAAAAATTCAGGTCGAAAACACCTTCATGCAGCACAATTTTGTGCACCACTGCTCACGAATTAAACACAATGATATCCTCTATATATTCTTTAAATAAGAATTTGAAAACTCATCAACACAATAAGTTTTAAATACTATCTTCTTAAACGTAAAATACCTGTAAATAACACAATAATAATGTTCTACAAGAAAAAAGCCAACACTTTATAATACCGTGCGTCCATTTTGATCTGCAGCCGAGAGATCGGGAGAAGCGTGGCGGGCGGCGCTGACGGAGATGCCGACATTTGCAGCCTGTAATGCCCGCTTATTTTTATAGACATATGCAGACATTTATATAAATATTGCAAAACGAGCACTAACCTGTGTTATAACACGCAAAAGTTCTTCTGTAATTCATCCAAGTTCTGCTCTTATATACACAAATAAATACGCTATAGAAACGATGTTAAGAGCCACAGATAATAAAGCATTTTAATCATAGTTTTGACCAGTAACGTCCTGTTTAAGTTTATATCCTTGAAAGAGTTTTGTGGCCATGGGAATCGTTTGGAGGTTTCGAATGTGCAACACTGTATCAGGATTACACTGCAGACGAAACCGATAAAAGTGAATGGTTTTCGTGAGCTTCCTTGTAATCCGAAATATCCGAGCTCGAGTTTTTTGTTCTTTCGCGACTAGATGAAGACAGAGTTGTAAATATAGTGGCGAGCAATGTAAACCAAGAGCGTGTTAATTTCGTACTGTGCGCAAGAGTGTTATTCTTGGTTACTTGCAGTTACTTGTTTGTGTTATTGTAGTGTGTATGTGTGACGTGTCAGTGAGACGATTGGAATGCCAGCCGCAAGATTCACGTTAGAACAAAGATTTTTTATGTATGACACGTACGTGAAAACAAACTCGTGTCGAGACGTGTGTAGGTAATTTGTACAGAAATTCCCATGCGTTTCAACTCCACACAGAGATACGGTTAGACATCTTGTCCTTAAATTACGAGAAACTGTATCGTTAAATTTTAAAACACCTAAGCAAAAACGACGTATTCTAACCGAAGCAAAACTCGATGATATTGGTGCAGCGTTAGAACGTTCTCCAAACAAACCTCTACGCCGTGTTTCACAAGAGGTGGGCGTGTCAAAATCATCGGCACATACAGTCACTAAGCTACTAAAATTAAAACCATACTCTTATAACACAGGTTAGTGCTCGTTTTGCAATATTTATATAAATGTCTGCATATGTCCATAAAAATAAGCGGGCATTTCAGGCCGCAAATGTCGGCATCTCCGTCAGCGCCGCCCGCCACGCTTCTCCCGATCTCTCGGCTGCAGATCGAAATGGACGCACGGTATATATAAAAACTGCCAATATTAATTTCAAGCTGAATAAACACGGATGTTTCTGGAGTTTGTTTTAGATTTCCATGTTTGTGTGTGCCATTTATTCAGAAATGTCATAATGTACATCCATCATAGTATTAAAGAGAATCCCTTAGTTAAAACATGCTATTGCAGATTCCATGCAGTGAATACAGAAATAACTGGGTTATAGTGTGTGTTTCTTCAGCTCTTGAAGTTGGGTGGTCTTTTTCTGAACAGACCTTGTACGTCAAAGAAATTGGTAAAGAATCACAATTACAAAAATAATTGCATTGGTTCAATATCTATCTCATACGTTCTTATTAAGATAGCTGATAATTTGTAATTTAATGAAAGGGTGAAATTAATTTTAATTGAATGAAAAATTTTCGTTGACCCTAGAACTAAACATTGCTAAACAGTATCTAATCATCTCTTTTTTTCCTCCACCATAATTTGTGTACGTTCAATGACTGCAATAAGGGAAGACGAATCAAAGTTTTGCTTCTATCCTTACTCTACCACTCCTTGCAATTTTCAACATTTTATTCCCTTGATCAAACAAAATAAAAATTTTAATATGAATTACTCAACACATACATTTGTGGTAAATAACAATCACAATTTCAGTATAAACTGACTGAATTTAGGGTTCAAATTTGGTACATAAAAATTATATTTTGGTGTAATTATCATGAATAAAATTTCAAACTTGATATCGGTTGGTTACCAAGGAATGGATTACATCACCTGATGTGATTCCTTCAATCCATGAAGATCCAAAAGAGAAGTTTATGAACTGACAAGTGTTTATTTATCAAGATCTTTTATAAATATGTAAATTTCAAGTTTAGAAGTTTTTTCTGCATATATGACAAAATGTGGTAGAAAAATTTAATTCACCACCACATGAAATCACAGGATGTAATCTCATATTTCAGGTTTTCACCAAGGGCAAAAACTAAAAAACTGATCAAATACTAACTAATTTAATTACAGCCTAGTGATAAATTAAGAGTCAAAATTTTATTATATTATCTGGCCTCCACATCCCTATTCCCACAGACTTTACACATGATTTTATTGGGGATAAAACTAATGTTTTTATGAAGATTAGAATTGTTTTTTATTACTTAAAATATATCTATAAGTATTTTACAATATTGTGCCATAATCTCCACTCTACTTTTTTCTTTTAAAAAAAAACAATGTCTAAATATGCAGGTTCATTTTCAATGTAAAAGCTTGGTTCATCTGGTAATATACATTTGTTACGGAGATAAATGAACCATTTGGAATTTTATACTGGATCGGAAAAATGTCGGTTATCAGTATCGGTAAATTTTATATGGGTCATTCCATGTCAAATCAACCATGGTCTGAACCTTGACATCTCAGTTGGTGCAGTGGTAGTACCAATAAAGTTGACGAAAACTGCCAAATTTCAGATTTTTTCGGCTCTTAGTTTTTGAGTTATTGACTTTCAAGGAAGCAAAAATCCCAAAATGTGACATTTAGAAATCTTTAAACACTTGTATATCAAAAATTGAGCTTTAATGAGCTTTAATTTGAAATGCAACATGGCTGTGGTATTCAAATTTTGTAATTTTTAAGAAACTTGAAAAAAAGTATTTTTGAAAATCTCAAACACCATTTTTAACTTATTTGAAAAATATATGTTTTGAAGACATCAATTGAGTATTTGTATGGAAAATTTCATAATGAGATGAATTGGGTTCCTATGGAAATTATTTTTTTGCATCCTAATGTGTACAAAATTTGCTAAATTTGTTGACCTCCATGTTAAAACCGTAACTTCAGTGGTTGATGTTGAAGTCTTCATGTTAGTATATTTTATAATTTTTGGACTAAAATAATGTGAAAATTTATATTATTTATCATTTTTAATTACAATGTATTGGTACATATTATATAAAAAATTCTCATGGTATATAACAACCTTAATGTATAAATGTTTGTTATAAAAAATTCTCATTGTATATAACAACCTTAATATATAAATGTAAGATATTTAAATTTCAGGAGCTTTCAGACCAAAGTGACATGCAACAAGTGACACATTTTGCTTCTGCCTTGCATGTTGCTCGGACTGAGTATTTTTTCTCAATAAAGTGCATCATGTCGCTTCGGTTATTGTTCATGCATGCACGGCGAATGCCTGCTTGTAGACTGAAGGGACCCGTATTGATTGTTGTTTGTCACTTCGCTGTGAATCCTTGCTGTTGCTTGTCACCTGTCAATTGTTGTTTTGATCTGAGATACCTGTTACAGGTATTTGAAGAATAAAAAGTATCTAAATCATGCCTCTTAACACAATATAATGATTGATGAGAGATAAGATATGTGAAGTATTCCAGTCAGTTTTACGAGTCATAACAAACAAGGAACAAGTCTCAAGAGGTATTTCTTGATTGTTTAAAGTAGAGATGTGATGACCTTGGAACTTGGGTAGAAACTGATAGTGGGTAATCTTTAATGCATTGTCCATTTTCCCCCACGGAAACACATACACATCCACAAACACATGAATAGATTGTGTTCTTTCAATAACATTTGCTTGACTTGAATGTTTCAATTTGTTACAACCTTTCAATGTTTGCAGTGGGCAGTGGGTAGAAGGTAAGGGGATAGAAATATAAATCGTCTGTTTTCCTTTGGTGGCAGTCTCTACCTGAATCCCTTCAGATTGTCAAAAGGGATGCTGAGTAGCTCCTTTCAGTCTGCTAGCTTATCGTAATGGGGGGTGAGAAGCACGTGAAAAAGATTGTTGCTTATGAAATGTGACTTCAACAAGACAATCAATACTGCAATTAGAAATGAGGGCAATTGATTTATATCACTCGGTATACCTAAGTGAACATCACCAATTGTTTACTGTAATCTTCAGTCAGGTCAATTGTGAAATATTCAGTGAAGTAGCTGTGTTTTATACTCTCAAAGTGATGCTTTTAAGTGAATTAATTGAAATTAATTGTTATTAAACTAATGTGTGGTCTGTGGTTGAAAAATGGTTGTTTAGTTTATTATGAATAAATATTATGTATGTATATTTTTTTTATATTTAGACCTTGTATTTCTATCCTATTCTAAAATGTAAACACAAATATTGTATATATTTTTCAACTGGATTACCAGATATTAAAAGTGATAAATAATACAAATTTTCACATTATTTTAGTCCAAAAATTATAAAATATACTAATCAACATCAACCACTCAACGTAAGTTATGGTTTTAACATGGAAGTCAAAATATATATTTTTTTAAAAATAAAAAAAATGGGGTTTAGAGATTTTTTTCAAGATTTTTAAAAATTAAAAAAATCGATTACCACAGTCACGTTATATTTCAAATTAAAGCTCATTAAAAGCAGAAGAGAACGACACCAATTTGAGCTCTCTAAGTCAAACAGTTTTTATATACAGATGTAGGGGAGACCGGGGTAATTAGAACATGGGGTTATTGGAACATGTTAATGTAGAATAATTTAAAACGAAAAGACTGGTGTAATAACATTTCATACCTATGTACCTACACTAAACCTACATGCAGAAAATTTGTTATTGGAATAACTACACAAAAGTAAGTTTTATTTGACTTTTATTATACACCTGCAAAAAATGATGTGACACATGTTTGGTGTTTCTCTGCTTCTGCATATACTGGATGTGAATGAAAGAACCCTTGCAAAATTTTCTTCACCCCTATAATAAAACATAAGGGCACACATCTTTTCATGTGAGTTTGGTTGTCTATGGGCAATTTGCCTGGTTTTTATAAGCAAAGTTCTTATTACCCCAAAAATTTCTGCAAAGGGGTTATTAGAACATTGCGTAATTTGCTTGATTTTGCTTGGGGTAATTAGAACAGTCATGGGGTAATAAGAACATCATCTTGAAATACCATGAAACGTAACTACTTTTGGAACAACCAGCTTTTAGACTGGAACAGAACCAATCCTGGTGCTCGTTTGCCGAAGTCTGTCTTTGCTCAGTACATAGGGAGAGTGTGGTCTAGGAGTTTCAAGAAATCATACCTAGTGTCGGGATTTAAAACTACTGGTCTGTTTCCACTGGATAAATCCATGTTTCCATGTGAAGAATTTGACCCCCTTGCCCTAGCACGATTTCGTAATCAAAGTCAAGAAGACATACAACCTGGATCAACAGTTGTTGCTGATGTTCAGATGACTCAGAATTCACGAAATACAACTGCCTCCACTGACATCCCACCAGGAGCAGTTCAAGATCCAGTAAACATTCACACTGCCAGCCAACCAACCACTCCTTCCTCTTCCATTACTTCAACAGCAATGCCAACGCCTTCAGATGTTGAAAATGTTCTGAATAGAAGTACTACACCACCATCCCAGTATCTGTCTTTTGAACAATTCATCAGAGAATCTCTTAGTA
Source organism: Lepisma saccharinum (assembly GCF_977018435.1). Classification (NCBI taxonomy): domain Eukaryota; kingdom Metazoa; phylum Arthropoda; class Insecta; order Zygentoma; family Lepismatidae; genus Lepisma; species Lepisma saccharinum. The sequence goes on along the minus strand of NC_139255.1, from coordinate 35,740,000 downwards.
AACAACACAGACCAAGCGGATAAAATCCAAGAACAATGTCTAGTGGTAATCTATCAAGAGTACGCCTTTCTGATCAGTATGGCGAAATTCTAACAACTGAAGATGCTATGCAGCGACTGAAAGAAATGTCTACTAGGCCTACCAGTGCCAAAAAAAGAAATCGCCCTACTCAGAAAAAAATACCCACAGGACAGACCAAAAAAGACAAGAAAAGAATGTCCCTTCAATCCAGCTCTACTTCTTCAGAAAGTGAAATAGACCTATCTCTCAATGATGAAAACAGCACCGACATTGAGGATGACGTGGAACCACAGGCTGAAAGTGAACCAGGCCCAGCAGCTGAAAATCAGCCAGGTTGTTCTGGTATACCAACTGTTCCAAAATGGAACACAACACAGGAAAACAATGAGGAAAGTGGTAGGCCTAATGAGGCCGATGAAGAATCAGAGGATGACGATATAGGCCTATTCAAACTGGAAAAGTACTACGCTGTATATTACGAGCGAAAGTGGTATGTTGGTGGAATTATTAAAATCTCTAATGGCCAGTCTAAAGCAACAATCAAGTTTCTGGAGGAAAAAGAAACTGGCAAGTTCGATTGGCCACGAAGACCCATTGTTGAGGAAATTGATAGGAAGTTTATATTTTATGGACCTTTGGAGTTAAATGGAATCGGTCCATTTACCCTTCCATTGTATGACATCATTAAGAGCAAGTATGAAGCTTTCAAAAAAGAAATCAAACATTCAAATCAGTAGATCTACTGGTGCCAAACTGACAAATGTTAATATGGGTCAAGTGTTCTTTGGTGTAGCTTTTGTCATGTAGCCTATATTTTATGGTTTCATATATAATTGTTTTTTGAGACTGATAAGCTTAATTTCTGTATATATTAGTTTTTCACGACAGTTAAACCTGTTAGTGTAAGTTATCTTAAGTGTTTTTAGAAGTATTAGCACTACTTGTTACAAATTGGAGTAAGTTTTCCTCCAAAAAAGATGCTTTTTTGTACTTTTTCTAATTGATATACTAGATTGTATATGTAACTATTAGAAGTTTTTTCTTTACTACATTGTAGAATGGCCTGTAACCTTTCAAATAAATCATAGAACACTGATTTTCATTCACACATGTTTGCTTCACAACTGGGAAATTGAACTTTATGAAAAAAGACGTTAACTTGGGATTTTATTTAAACAAGCATTGATAACTCCAGAAGAAGTAGAGCTATTGTGTTCAAATTTGCAGGGTAAATGGGACATTTATATATGATGTTCGTATTACGCCAACAGCAATCTAAAGCTATTCAGTTGAAATTTCTAACTTATGTTCCATTAACCCCAAATGGGGTAATTGGAACAATTTTATGGTGTCATGACAATTTTTTTTTTTTTTGGACGAGTATTTGCAATGCAGGTATGGTCATTATTTTTTTCAAAAATATACAAAAGATGTCCTTTGAAATGGTAGAAATTTTTAAAAAATCCATCAGTAACTTTCTGAGTAATTTGCAGTGGAACTTCTACAGGATGTTTCCTGTTCTAATTACCCCGGTCTCCCCTATATCAAATTTGTCAAATTTTGGGATTTTTGCTTTTTTGAAAGTCAATCACTCAAAAACTAAGAGCCCAAAAAATCTGTTTTCGTCAACTTTACTTGTGCTACCACTGCACCAAAAATTATCAATTTTTGAGATGACAAGGTTCAAACCATGGTTGATTTGGCATGGAATGACCCCTTTCCTTATATATCGTCAGGGTGATATCACTGAGAAGTCGTCATGTTTCCCCCAAAATGAGGTAACGAAAACAAAAATCACAGATCGAAGTCACAATAAAAAATAAATAAATGAAAAACACATACACTGACTTTATGACCACCTGCCAAAAATAGCCCTTTACACAAACAATTTAGAAATATTCAAACAAACAATTTAGAAATATTCAAACCTAAGGATGTCTATTTTATTTTGGCAAAGGTTTATTACATAATGGAAAGTTTCAAAAAGCATCAGAAACAGCAGACCAAAGGAAAAAAAACCTGTTTAATACTACATGCAAAACAATAGCCAAAGGAGTCAATGGTGAGCTTGTACAGAGCAGTGAAGAGGTTTTCTTGGGCAATCAGCCAGGTGATTTCCGGATAGGCTTCCGAGCTTTAGAGAGCTAACGTCACTCTCATCTTCACGGATTGAAGTGCAGAGATTTGTCAGGGTGAAGTTATATGTATCTGGTGTAGGTGGAGTATCTCCGACATCCGTGTTCCCAGTCGATTATCGCTGACCAGGCTGGGTCCAGTTTTAGTCTTGTGTCCCTGTTGAGGTTTTCCTTTTCCCCGTGAATGGCTATTGCTTCTTTGGTGAGACGGTCCCAGCTTGGTTAGCGTTAATCGACTGGGAGTGTGGACGCCAGAGATATGCCACCTGATTGGCCTGCTACCTACACTGGAAGCCTCCCACACCAAATATATATAGCTTCACCCTGACATATCTCTGCACTTCAATCCCTGAAGAAGAGAGTGACGTTAGCTCTCGAAAGCTTGAAAGCCTATCCAGAAATTGCCTGGCTGATTGCCTGAGAAAACCTCTTCAGTATTCACTGCCAGGAAACCTTCAAGAATTATTTATACAGAGCAGTTAACCCTTGAAAAAAAATATCACTCTTACAGTCTCTCCCAACCATACCAATACCATCACCAACTACAGGAAACATCAGTCAACCTGAAATATAATGAAGCAAGAGGAATATCAGCAATAACTCAGAAGGTGCATCAGTTATCTGCAACAATATTCATTCTACCTTCTGTTTCTTTCATCTGCAGGATACCTCAGCAATGACTGATCTGCATAATTCTTGTCACGTGTCACTGATGCAGATTTGATGCACCGAAACCTAAAACAAAAGACAACTACTTTAAAACTAGTGACGATCACAATAGATGAATGTGATGAAACAAGGTATATCGTGGAACACACAGGAAAATATCAGAGCCGAATCGACACTAGTTTTAACCGATACCGATAACCTTACCGATTCCCATCAAAACAGATACTGATGTTTGAAAATTATAACAATTAAAAGTTGTTCAAAATACTGATTAATATTAGTGGGTGAGTATTCCACTGCAATTTACCAGAGTTTTGATTTAAAATATTTAAAAAATTACACCAGAATAATAAAAATGCCTGTTATGTAATCACAAAATTAAGTTTCTTCAAATAATGCTGGTACAAAATCAATGGAAACTTCGAATTTTGCATAACTTCCATGATAATAAGACTCCACATAAGTGTCTAGCGGCATTTTTGGGGACACACAGCAAGGATATCTCTTTTTGCATCAATCGACTAAGAGCAGCATGCAAGAAGGCAGCTGGCATTTGAATATTCAGTGAGAAGGATGTCTCATGTCCTGAATCAGCCAATTAGCTTTATTAACTTCTGCTCTCTTAGGAGTGGGATGGATGGGTTGTTTCATAAGGTGTTATATTTTCTTGCAATTTTGTGAACATACTGTTAAGACTGCATGTGTGAAATGATTTGATTTCATTTTTGTTATTTAGCATTTTTTCTGCCACTTTTAGCTAATAGTGATGATGACGAGTGATGACATGATGAAGGGACTCTCATAAAGAACAACAATGGCCAGGCCAGTATTCGAACCTGGGGCTCTTGTCATCGTAGCATGCTATGCACTCTGCGATGGAGGTCAACAGTTATGGATATGTGAATGAAATACAAAGTGACAACACGGCACATATTACAACATCTACCTATGCATTACGACACCCACCTACTCACTTCCTTAGATGTAATACAATACCTGTAGTAATCCTGTTTCTTCTCCTGAGGAAATATCTCCTCGCTTAACCGAAAGAGGCAGTCTTCCAAAAGTTGCTTCGCCGCACAATCTGATTCTTCCAACAGCATATTAATAGCTATGGAATGAAATGGAAATTTTTGTAAGCATTTGTCAAATATATTCTCCTAAGCTAGTAAGAAAATTCCAAGGATATGAGACTATAAATTGATATATTTCTTACCATGGAACAGTGGTTATGTGAGCATAAAGAAAGAATTTTTTTTTTCCGAAAGTTCAAAAGATTTCCATTCACTTTGCCAAAACAAATTCCCTGACATTCCACACAATTTCTGCATGTAGAAATTTCAGTGCATTTTCTGTAATTTCTGTAGTGTCTTAACTTATTTAACCTTTGTTTACAGCAAAATATTTGGAGGATAGCCAGGTTCCAATTCATGTTGCCAAATCAGTCCCCAACATAATTGATGTAATTCTAACTTTCCTCTTCATTTTTCAGGTTATGTGCGACTTACTCACTTGAAGTACTATAAATAAAATAAAATATAACTTATTTTTACTTACGTTCAGTATGTGTTGAGTAATTGACAACGTTTCAGGGACCACTGTCCCTTTCTTCAGGTCGGTGTAAGATTAAATGCCAATGCAAAAAAGAATAAGTTGGACAAACTGGCAGAATTATGGGTAAAAGAACAGGATAAGGATATCAGGGAAGGGAATCCCAGAACTGGATTATCTGAGCACATATTGGAAGAAGAACATAAAATTGAGGGGTGGGAAGTCCTTAGGGAGGAGGATAAGTTATTTAGAAGAAATGTATATGAAGCATCATTTATATGTAGGAATAGAGAAAATAAACTTAATAGAGAAGACGGTAACATTGATGAACTCTGGATAGGAATGCTGAAAATATGGGAAAAGCGGGAATATGAGGAAATCGGATTCAAGGTTACCCCAGATGCAAAGCGTGAAGCTCGAATCGTACGCGATTTCACTTTAGATATGACGGAATGCGGAAGGTGAAAAGGAGGCGGGGGGGGGGGGGGGGTCAAACTCTCTTATGACCTCATGCATTCGCAAGGAAGCCATTGACTGTCAACATGTGAGCGGCAAATGGGCGGAGGGATTCTTTTTTAATAAGTTGTAACAGAGGGGTTTTAATTGATTTTAATAGTAGGGAAATTTTACAGAGTGTTTTTTAAAGAGAACAGGTCAGTTATGATGGAATCCCAATATTTTACCCTATCCATGTAAACCTAATCCTTGCTATTGATGAAGCTTTGTGGGTAATCGTGAAGCCGATACACATACCTGAAGAAGGGGACAGTGGTCCCTGAAACGTTGTCAATTACTCAACACAAACTCACTGAACGTAAGTAAAAATAAGTTATATTTTATTTTATTTAGAGTATTCTAGCTCTCCTGGTGATGTGATTGAAACAAGTGCTCTCAGGTTGCCAGCCGAATAAATTTTACATTTAGCATCAAACATTTTGCAAGATGATTGCGTGATGATGAGAGCAATGAACGTGGGCGTATCCAAAAGAAACAAACTAATTTTGTGGTGGGCAGAGCTTTTGTAGTGCCGCATTTTGCCGCTAGGAGCACATAGAGCGTACCTTCCTGAGTCTTTAAGCCGAGTGCCGTCGCTGAAGCAGGTCAGGACACGTTTCGGCGGAGTTTAGAGTGACAACTGTTTTGTGTGATCGTCGTTTTTGCAATGGCAGATTTTCGGGAACAGCGTGTGGCGGTGAAATTCTGCTTTTTGCTCGGAAAGAATGGAACAGAAACTCTTGAAATGTTAAAAATGGCGTACAAGGACGATGCTATGGGGAAAACTCAAGTGTTTGAGTGGTTTTCCCGTTTCAAAAATGGTGAAATGTCAATTGATGACAAACCTCATTCTGGTCGTCCTTCCATGGCCCGAACACATGACAATGTTGAAAAAATTCGTGAAATCATCAACGAAGATCGACGACGGACCATTGAACAAATTGTTGAGCTGTTGGGAGTGATTTGGAGTTCAGTGCAGCGAATTTTGACAGACGATTTGGAAATGAAAAGGGTGGCTGCCAAATTCGTACCACGACTGCTGACTGCTGAACAAAAACAAGGTCGCGTGGAAGCATGCCGTGCTTTGAAAAAAGAGTCCCAAAATGATCCAAACTTTTTTTCAAAAATTATCACAGGTGACGAAACGTGGTGCTATGCTTACGATCCCGAATCAAAGCAACAATCAAGCCAGTGGAAGACTTCAAGTTCGCCGCGTCCCAAGAAAGCTCGTCAGGTAAAACATTGATTAAACAATAGCTAGATGTCGGGAACATCTAGCACTGTCCTATGACATTGCCAATGTTGCCAGTACACTTCGTATTTTCGGAAAAAATATGCTTTTTTTATGAATATACCATAAGTAACCCTATAAATCGTCTGAAATGCATAGAATGCATAAAAATGTACTGTTCTTTTGTTAATTCGATAAATACCCACACAGATCATCACCACACATAAAAAATATTGTAAGCGACTCCATATCTGTTTTTTCTCCATGCTTTTCTTTATACAAAACCATTTTTACACCTTAGAAACTTATTTTCTACACTGAACATTCATGCCGAGAATAGTTTTCTTGTTTAATTTTTAAAAAATATCCACATAGACAAAGTTAATACCCAATGCAAAGTTCATGTCTCTATTGCTTTTTTGTACAAAAGTTTTTACATTCAGTCTCGATTGTGAAACTTTTTGGACACCCTGTAGAAGGACCTCACTGATAGCATAGTGGTAATGCCATTGCCTTACAATCAAGGGGTTCTGTGTTCAATATCCAATGGAGGCACATAGCGGTTCGGATCCCACTTTTAATTGTAGGTCCAGTCCCGATTAGCCTATCTGTGCATAAGGTGGGCTTTAAACAAAAACTAAAACAGAGTGATACAAATGAGTCCTCTCTGAAGCCATATTTAACCCTGTATGTTCAATTTTACGAAATTAATTAATAGCTCAAAATTAATTAGATGATAGTTCTTAAAAATCTCGTAGCTGATCTTGAACAAGACAGGAAATTTCAATAACGAAGTGGCCCAAATACTTACAACTAACTGCAAAGGTAATATAATTTTGGTCACTACTGCACTCTTCATTTCAAGTACATGCATAATAAATTGAAATGATAAAAGCAATCAAAAATATGTTTGGTACTGTAGAATGGCATTAGAATAGCCTTAACGTACAGTATGTAAGAAAATTTGTTTACATATTTTTATACTTGTTCATGCCCAAAATCTCCAACTAGTATAAATTTAATGAACTTAAACACAAAACAAAACAAACTCACCTCCATATGCTCTCCTCCTCTCTGGCCAATTACGAACGTCTTCCTTGTTTTCAAGGAGTAACTTCAAAATGTTCGTTACAAGGCCTATTTCTGTCGTCATACCATCCCTAGTTACTTCACTATGTGGATATACATGTGCATATTTTTCAAGTTGTACTGGAAAAAAAAAGTTTTATTTAACTTAGTGAGTAACATTATAAAAGCATATTTTAAATATGAAAAATGGTTTTTGAACAGAAGGCTATTTAAATGCATAATGTGCTCAATTTGTAGGATTTCATGCATAACTTATTTTACAACTTGTGTTTCCCGAGATATGGTTTACCCTGTACTAACCTAAAATTACTGAGAATAGGCATTAATGGTGGAATACAAATATTTCATTGCCACCATACAGTATCACTCTCCCACAGGTTGGCCTAAAATATTTCACCATTTACATATTTACATGGCCGCGGTGGCTCAGTTGGTAACACGTCCGACTACCATGCTAAAGGTCCCGGGTTCGATTCCCGGGGGCTTCAAATCTGTGAACTTTTCTAACGTTGGAAGCAGCCCCGGTGCCCACCCAGCGTCGAATGACATGGGTACCTGGGGGAAACCCTGGGGGGTAAAGGTGGTCAGGGGCATGATGCTGATCACATCACCCCCACTCACGACGGGATCAAGAAAGTGTGGGGGCATTACCCCCACACCCCTTCATGGCATGGAGCTAAGCAAGAAAAAAAAAGATATGAGCTAATCAGAACATTTAAACAATGGCCATTTAATTGCAAAATGCTCTTTTACCACACCATATTGGCACAGAATTCATGATAATTCCACAGTTTCCACAGCTTCTGGGTATTTAGACTTCACAAAAGCATTAGTCAATACTTGATGTGCCTGTGAGTTACATTAACCTGAGAAAAATATAAGTAATTAAAATCAAATGATAACTTTCCAATATCACTACTGATACAAACAGTTCATGAACAGATATGCTAATTGGGACAGTTTTAAGTGTGATTCAAATCCCTGGAACATACTCCTACAGGGAACCTAATACAAGGTGACACTATGAAAAAGTGTTTCCAAGTTTGGTTTCATTCCTATTTTAGCAGAGACGTGATAACCGGGAGTGTACCTAGAACTTTAAGTAAGACTCGAAACACTGGATTGTGACCACACTGGGGAATTCTCTACCCTGACTATTAACACAGTAGAAAAAACTGTGAATGTGCATAAGCTAATTATCCAACTCCAGGTATTCACAGGGGTACTTTAAGGAATAAGGAAACAAAAGACCCATTATATGAGGGATACATGTGGAAAAATGAAATATAAAAGGACAAACACATCTGAACGCAGGAAAAAGAAGATTGTTATCAATTTACTGCTGCACACAAGATAGTTAAATAACAGGATTCCAAGTAAGTACTATATTACTGAACCACAAAAATGCTGACAAAAACATACAAAACTAAGTCCCAGATTTTTAAGAGGGGAGATCAGCAGTTGTGTACATACGTGTTTAGTCACCATGCTAGTAATATGTTACAAACAGTACAAGCTTCAGGACACACTACAAATTCAAATACAACCATGCCGCAGTTACACGCATATGCTTTTCATTACTATTAGCAGATGGTAGCCACTTTCATCTGTAAGTCTCTCTGGAAGGGATAGGGGGGTTTGAAGTGTGTGCTTTTCAAATGTCCAGTGTTGCAAAATAAATAAATAAATAAATTTAAACCTATTTGCCTGTTTTTTGTATCCACTTTGCAGAAACAACATTAGAAGAAGAAAACTTTACACAAAAGTTCCTATTTTGAGAATGCCTGTGGTGGCCGCAGCTAACCAAAATGAAATTTAAAAAATGTAAAAAGTAGCACTATTAGGGTTTTACAACTGGGAAAGTTGTGTTGATATCATTCAATAGTTCATTGTGAAAAAAAAAATTATTACATGATATATAATTAAAAAAGTATAGATGTCAATAAGTATTTTAGTCTAGCAATACAATAGGTAAACATTGTTTTATGGTAGGTACTATGCACAGAAATATATATGTATATATGTGTATTCATGGACACTGGCCATTAACTATCAATGGAATCATTACAAGCCAGTAGTATCTTTGAACTGTTATTTTTTTATCCATGCACTAAAGTTATCGATTTAAGATTTCTACAAGTTTGTTAATATTCTTCTGTGTATATAGTACATGTTTAATTTATATACCGTGGCTTTGTAAAATATATATCTAAATATGCAGTTTCTGTCTTGTCCTGCCATCATCATGCCAAGAAGGCACATTGGAGATGTGAAGCAACGTTCTCTACATTCTCAATCCATAGAAGAGATGATGTGATCAGCACTACACTCTGGTGTCCGGTCATGAAACCTAATAATTAAGGAGGTTCTGCATGAAATGTTTGCAATTTTGTGTGGGTACCACACCTGTACTATATTCCTTTTCCGGAATGTCTGGAGTAGGGACGCGCAGAGGCGAAAGTTTGTGGGGGGCCAGACTATGCGGCGCTCTCCTGAATGCAGAATTCCCACAGAACTACTGGACTGCGAATGACCAGTTGAGTCCCCCCTCCCGCGTGACCCTTCCCCTCTGCGCGCTCATTGGACGAGGCACACAACGCAACGTGCGCGCAGGATGCATTCGCGTTGTCTTACTCCAGACATTCCGGAAAAGGAATATAGTACATAGCATATACATAGGTATGTATAGGCTGAGCCGAATAATCACGCCAATACCGATACTTGAATTGTAACAATTAAAAGTTGTTCAAAATATTGATTAATGTTATTGTGTAAGTCATTCCAATTATATACAGAACTAGTTTAATATAATTACAGAAAACTTAGTACTCACAGTTTCCGTGAAGCTGCTTTTTGTTTGTTCTATTAATTTCAGTGGACAACTTCAGTGGCCACCAAAATTAATAGAACAAAGAAAAAACAGCTTTGTGGAAACTGTGAGTACTAAATTTCTCTGTAATTATTTACTATCACAACTCTCATTTCCAAAAATATGAATAGTTTAATATGTATGAAGAATTACATCAAAAAATTAAAATAACTGGTAAGTACACACAAAATCCATTTTCTCATCACAATGCTGGAGTAAACAAACAAATACTTCAAATTTTGAATAACTTTCAGGATAATTAGATTCTGAGAAAATGTTTGCATGGCATTATCTGCGAACCCTTTGAACTATTAAAATGCTAGAAAGCATCAATAAATATCGGCTCAGCCCTAGGTACTTATACCTCGAGTACCACAACAGGGACCGCGGTGGCTCAGTCGGTAACGCATCTGACTACCATGCTAAAGATCCCGGGTTCGAGCCCTGGCCAGTTCAAATCCAGGAACTTTTCTAACGGAAGCAGCCCTAGCGCCCACCCAGCGTCAAATAACATGGGTACCTGGGGGAAACCCTGGGGGTTAAAGGCAGTCAGGGGCGTGATGCTGATCACATCACCCCCACTCAAAACCGGATCAAGAAAGTGTGGGGCATTACCCCCACACCCCCTATATGCCTTCATGGCATGGTGCTATGCACATGGGAGCACTTTACTTTTTTTATTTTTTATTACCACAACAGGAGTTTAATTGTTATGTACGAGGGGCGTTCCATATGGATTTACACTTAATTTTTTTTTGGACTCCCACAGAATAGTTACACTTCAGTAGATATGTCCTAATTCTCGATGTAGTCTCCCTTTAGCTATATACACTTGCTCCAGCAGTGCGACAACTTCTCCAGGCCCTCCTGGAACCACAGTGTTGGAGTTCGTCGCACCCTGTTCCAGATAACTGCACCGGTGGGCTCTCTTTATCAGGGTGGCTACAAACAAGCAAAAATGAAATTCCCTGACTTTTCCAGGTTTTCCAGGACAAAATTTACATTTTTCCCTGACAATTACAAACTAAACTAAATCGATGTTTTTGTAAATTGAAATAATAAACTCATACAGATCCAGGCATGGATTTGTTAAGCACCAATATTATCTTCTATGAAATTGACTTAATTCCTCTATTCTCTATGATTTGAATTCAAACTGCAAAATAGTGAATTTGGAAAATTATTACAATTCACAAGCTAGGGAAAAATTACGGAATTTTGTCATACGCAGTACTTTTAAAATAAAATACTTCATTATTTTTAAAGTTACGACTAAATGAGATAAGAGGGAAGAGTGAATGAATAAGAAATACAATTTGTAATTTATCAGTCTCCTTATCCATTCTCGGTATTATATGTTGATATTTCCACTGAAGTTTGGAACCCTCTGCTTGCAAGAACCATGAGTGCGGACTCATTTTTCAATGCATAAAGCTACTTCTCCCTTCTCTGTAAAGCAAACAACTTAACTCTTGCATGTAAGTGAAACAATTGAATCGAACAAAATAAAGTGTCATATTTCCTCACTTCATCAATGGGATTTCTGCTTCAGTACAGTATATCCAAGTGAAGTACTGTGAAATTGACAACATGCAGTTATACCTTTAATGCTGACGAAAAGGGTATGTAGGTATTAGAAATTTAACGTAAGGAATTTATAGAATTGCATTGTATAGGTACATGATTTAGCTAACCACACATTAAAACAGGAACACACTAATAATAAAAGCTTCTGAAAGTTCATATACGAGGGGCATCCAATGGTGCCTATACGCAGCACTAGTTTTCGAAGGAAGAAGTGGCATGTAGCTGTAATCTGGTACAGTTGCAATGCAGCCGTTTTAGGACAGTTCTAGGTTAAAGATTGCAGCTATCATACAGTATCCCACAGACTGCGATGTAGCCTATATTGCATGCTCAGAATTTGGCTCAGAGCCACCAGCAATTGTGTGAGGTGTGCAGACCGGATGTGCATAAGCTAATTATCCAACTCCAGGTATTCACAGGGGTACTTTAAGGAATAAGGAAACAAAAGACCCATTATATGAGGGATACATGGTCAGACGATGGTGCAGACAATTCACGGAAGGCCAATCGAATGTGCACAACCCCATACAGTTGAGTATACACGGGCCCTTTGCATCACTTCAGGTGAGAGATCTTGGACCACTCCCTGTACAGCCCTGCTCTTTATGTACCGACTTTCATCTCCTGGTTTAACTGAATAGGTTTCTGGCAGGGCAAGGATTTGACAGCTACACTGCGGTAGAGATAGTTCCAGTCTTTGTTTGTCAGACACACATACCATGGGCATACAAAATTTAGTGCCATGCTACGACAAATGCGAGAACAACGGTGGTGATTATGCCGAAAATTAAGTTAGGACTCACTGTTACTAATGCAAAAAATTACTACTGATATTATTGTTTTATTTATGCCTAATCGGTAGGGACCTTAATATTTTGTTATTTTTTATAAATTGGTGTATTTTCTTATTTTTTACTATACGGTGTTATTTTTCCCAAAATTCACATTTTCATTTTAGCGCATTTTCTGGCAAATAGCTGAAATTATACCTTCATGGTTTTTTTAAACTACTGTTTTAAATTGTAAGTCACATGGCTTACGCCTCATCATGAGAGTTTGATATATTGAAAGTTATTTTAGGAAAGTTATTTTCCATACCCCTTTTTTAAAATTTTAAGGTAAGGATTTTAGATAATGGAATTTTCCCCGTATATACTGAAGGGTGCATAATGACCATAAGTGGCGACGCACAAAAAAATTAAAATCAATCAATCTCACGTGACAGATACCGATATATTATAGCACCAAAAATTGGCATTATCTTTTTTGACTTGTTACTGTTACGTTTCCTAAAATTCGCGTTTTTGTTTTAGAACATTTATCTGCCAAATATACCGAAACTTAATACTTCATGGTGCTTTTAAACTATTATTTTAAATTGTAGGTCACATGGTCTACGTATTTTCGTGACAGTTTGATATGTTGGAACAGATTTTTGAGGAAGTAAAAGTAAAGTGCTTCCCTGCACTTTTCCATGAAGGTGTATAGGGGTGTGGAGTTAGGGTCCCACACTTTCTTGATCATGGCTGAAGGTGGGGGTGATGTGATCAGCACCACGCTCCTGGCTACCTTTATCCCTCAAAGTTTCCTCAAGGTACCAGCTTCATATGATGCTGGGCGGTCGCCGGAGCAGTTTGAATAGGTGGAAAACATCCCGGTTCTCCCCTGCAGGGGATCGACCCCGGGTCTCTCGCATAGTAGTCAGATGCCCTAACGAGTGAACTCCATTATTACTCGCTCGACAAATGCCGATGGCGCGCACTTAGCTTGGTAATTCAAAACATATCTCGTGTGACAAATACGAAGATGTGGCTCCCGTGTGACGGTAGATACCCACTCGATCTCCTGTTAGAACCCTGCCACTTTGCTCTGTGATGCAAATGGTTTTGATAAAAGTTGAAAAAATCGTGGGAAATACATGATTTAATGTGTCTGTCGGAAATATTCCATGTTCGTTTAACTCTACAATTTACTCTTGAGTAAAATGTTGGAAAACTTGCATGTTCTATGTACACAAACATGGCCTAGAAAAGACAAGAATGTTGGATTTCATGGAATTTTACGCTGTTTTAGGACATTTCTTTAAAAAAAATCATTAAAAACACCAACAATTCGCATTTTATGCCAAATTCGCATTATTTCGATATTTCGAATGGGCGAAAAATGTGTCCAGACATCACTACACATAACTAACTAACGAACTCCCTAGCCTTCTTAAACCCGAAAGTTCATGTCTGCCGCAACACAGGCCTTCCAACTGTCCCTATCTTGAGCAAGATCTATATACTCTTTTCCATTCCTACCTATTTCCCTTAGGTCCATATCAATGTTGTCCCTCCATCTTCGTCTTGGTCTTCCTACAGGTCTCTTACCATCAGGTTTCCCAACAAGAATCCTGTAAACTCCTTTTTCCTCTCCCATTCGTGCCACATGGCCTGCCCACCTAAGTCTTCTTGATTTAATTATTCTAATAATATCTGGACATGAATACAAATTATGTAGTTCTAAATTATGTAACCTTCTCCACTCACCTGTCTCCTCATCCCTTTTAGGTACAAATATTTTCCTAAGGATCTTATTTTAAAAAATTCTAAATTTAAGTTCCTCTTTCAATGTAAGAGACCAAGTTTCACATCCATATAATACTACAGGCAAAATTACTGTTTTGTATATTTTAACTTTTAGTTTCTTAGATATTAAACGAGAAGACAAAAGTTTATGAAGAGAGAAGTAACATGCATTTCCTGAATTAAGCCTACTTTTTATTTCATCTTTAATATAATTTTCATTTGTTAATATTACTCCTAAGTATTTGAATTTGGAAACTGGTTCAAACGAGTTATCAATAATTAGATTTTGATTATTACCTAACACTTGGTTTCGGCCTGTAAGCATATATTTAGTTTTCTCTTTGTTAACTTCCAAACCTCTCTCTTTAGCAGTTTTGAAAAATATTTTAGCATTATTCTTAATTGTATTCACATCATTCCCCAGTAAGTCTACATCATCTGCATATGCTAACAACTGAGTCACAACATTTAATTTTAGTCCTTCTTTAGTTTCTTTTACCTTCCTAACAGCATATTCTAAGGCAAAATTAAAGAGCAATGGAGATAATGCATCTCCTTGTTTTAACCCATCATGAATTGTAAATTTGTCAGACATATTAATACCCACACGAATTTTACTTTCTGTTTCACTGGTGCATATTTTTATCATACTAACAAGCTTCTTAGGTATTCCAAACTCTACTAATATATTATATAATTTATCTCTTTTGACCGAATCATATGCTTTTTTGAAATCAATGAATAGCTGATGGACATTTTGATTATATTCCCACTTTTTTTCCAAGTGTCTGTCTGATGTGAAAAATTTGATCTGTAGTTGATCTGTTACGTTTAAATTCACATTGATAATCACCTATAATTTCATTAGCATATGGGGTTAGTCTTGTTAAAAGAATGTTAGATAATATTTTATATGTTGTTGAGAGTAGAGAAATTCCACGGTAATTATTGCTGTTCATTTTATCACCTTTTTTAAACACAGGAACAATTATGGATTCTTTCCACTTATGAGGGATTTCTTCTTTATTCCATATTAAACAAATTAATTTATGAATTTGACATATTAATGAATTTCCACCATATTTAATTAACTCAGCTGGTATTAAATCAATGCCAGGTGCTTTGTTATTCTTTAGCCTTTTAATAGCATCTTTAACTTCAGTCAAGTTAAGTTCTGGAACTAAAGGTTCTGCTGTGTGGACTTCATTTACATTTTCATCACTACACATTCCTAAACATAACTTCGCAGCAATTACCATTTTTTACGGTTTTGGCGTTTGCGAAAAATTAATGTCCCTACTAATTGGAAATTACTTTCTGGCCACCCCTCATATAAATAGTAGATGGAAAGTGAAAATTTAGCAGGGCTGGCAGAGAAAAGTCGATCCTTGAAGAAAGTGATTTGCTTTTATGATTGAATGAATCTAGTAAATTTGATATTAAAATATTTACGTATTTATTATTAGTATTTTGTTTCATAATATTGGACATTAACCTTATCCTGTGAGAGATTAATGACCATCTCTCACGAGTTTAAACAGACAGGACAAAGAGTGGCGTTAATTTCAATGCAATACTAGTGTTACAGTAAATTTGAGGTTGGGAGCATGCTCTTGACAATTTTTAAAACGTTCACCATTGCAGATTTATGTTTAACTTTTTCGTGATAGTATTCAATATATATCCCATTTGGTTGAATTCTTCTTGATATCTAAGAATAGTGCAATGTGATTGTAAACTTATGTTAATTTGTGCGAAACCAGTAATACGTCAGGATGATGAAAGAAGACCTTCGTAAGCACTGCTACATTAAATAAGGTGAAGTGAGCCAGAAGAGTAATAAAATTCCAGCAGCATATTTGCAGCCTAAAGCTCTTCTTGTTTATGCATGCGATTTTTGTTGGATGTTGCAGTCCATGCAATTTCTGTCGCATGTTGTAGTGAGATACCTTGTCAGGTGGCGATATTCAACAAAAATCGTATGTACCAATGGAACCTATTTGTTTCCATGTTCCTTCAGTTTGCCCAACAAAATGCCTTACTACGTGACAAGTCCCCTTACTACTCCCATATGGACAAGAAAAAAATATAATTCAATGCATTTTCCACGTAATATTTAGAGGCTTAA
This sequence comes from Lepisma saccharinum, assembly GCF_977018435.1. Taxonomy (NCBI): domain Eukaryota; kingdom Metazoa; phylum Arthropoda; class Insecta; order Zygentoma; family Lepismatidae; genus Lepisma; species Lepisma saccharinum. The sequence continues at coordinate 35,723,655 of NC_139255.1, read as the reverse complement.
CCTTTACTACCCCAATAATACCATATGGTATCATCAGAGTAAGGTCGTACTGGCCTGATGATACCACATGGTATAATTGTGCTGATTACGAAATGAATGTGCTTTTTGGATGTTCATACTCTGTTTGGGTGGAAACTCTTGACACAGGTCTGGAGCAAGCTTAGGAATTTCATATTGATGATCAACCTCCCCCTTCTCCTCCCCTCTGCAACATATCCATGCTACATTTCCGAACAGAGTTTCACATTTTGGCTCATTATTCAATTTGTATGGCACCCAGAAACATGAAATATGTTTCAATCTCTTTGGAAATGTCCATTCTTTGAAAAGAATACTAAGATTTGCGCCTTCTCCCTAAAATAGCGGGAGAAGAGGGGGCAAACTTCAGATATTTATGTTTTTTCCATTAAAATTCGGGGGTCGCGCCCCCCAAACCCCCCTTCCTCAGTTCGGCGTTCTGAATTGTACACGGTTGCATGCTCTGATGTTTTAGATGCAAAACAAAACTTATCCGAAGTAGATTGCTCCCACAGTGCCCGAGTTATAACAATTGTCTGAGCAATATGCAAATTACCTATTTTTAGTAAAAAAAAACAGTGTTCACATTTTGGCTTATGACACCCAAGAACATGAAACATGTTTCATTCTCTTTGGAAACGTCCATTCTTTGAAGAGAATACTAAGGTTTGCGCCATATCCCCAAAAAAGCGGGAGAAGAGGGGGCAAACTTCAGATTTTTATGTTTTCTTCATTGAAATTCGGGGTCGGGCTCCCCCAAACCCCCTTCCTCGGTCAGGCGTTCTGAATTGTACACGGTTGTATGCTGTGATGTTCTATCTGAAAAACAAAACTTATCTAAAGTAGATTGCTCCCATAGTGCCCGAGTTATAACAATTTACCTCGAAAAATGCAAATTACATATTTTTCGTAAAAAAAATCACATTTTGGCTTATTATTCAACTTCTATGGCACCCAAGAACATGAAACATGTTACGTTCTCTTGAGAAATGTCCATTCTTTGAAAAGAATAATAAAGTTCGCGCCCTCTACCCAAAATAGCGGGGGAAGTAGGGGCAAACTCCTTTTTTTTGTTTTTTCCATTGAAAATTGGGGGTCGTGCCCCCCCCCCCCCCAGCCCCTCTTCCTCGGTTCGGCGTTCTGAATTGTACACGGTTGCATGCTCTGGTGTTTTATATGAAAAACAAAACTTATCTGAAGTAGATTGTTCCTATAGTGCCCGAGTTATAACAATTTTCCTCCAAAAATGCAAGTTACATATTTTTCGTAAAAAAAAAATCACATTTTGGCTTATTATTCTACTTGTATGGCACCCAACAACAAGAAACATGTTTCATTCCCTTGAGAAATGTCCATTCCTTGAAAAGAATACTAAAGTTCGCGCCTTGTTCCCAAAATACTAGGAGAAGAGGGGGCAAACTTCAGATTTTTGTTTTCTCTATTTAAATTCGGGGGTCGAGCCCCCCAAACCCCCTTCCTCGGTCCGGCGTTCTGAATTGTACACGGTTGCATGCGCTTATGTTTTAGCTGCGAAACAAAACTTATCCGAAGTAGATTGCTCCCATAGTGCCAGAGATATAACAATTTTCTGTTCCCGTGCAGAATTCCATAACGATATCTTTAAATAAAAAAAATTAAAAAGTCAATGAAGACGAAATTCCCTGACATTTCCCTGACTTTTTTTGACACCTCAAATTCCCTGACTTTTCCCGGTTTTCCAGGTCTGTCGCCACCCTGTTTATGCTTCCACTGCATGGATTGGACTTTGGTAATGGAGCGAAGTCTCGTCGCTGGTCACAAGTTTGGACATGAAGCCTTGTGGATCCTGGTTGCGGTGTTGAAGAAGATTGTGACTCATGTCCTCACACTGTTGTCTCTGTGCTGCATTCAGAGCTTTGGGAACCCATCTGGCAGACAACTTCCCACTTTAAGGTGTTCGTGCAATGCAGGGTGACTAGCAAGTCCCATTATGCACCTGCTCTCTTGAATAAGCAGCTCCACTCACGAGATGGTGCCTGGCGTCATTACTGTCTGCCAATGCTGCTAATTACCTGTTAATGTATGCTGTGGTTACACCCTTATTCCACGGAAACATAGTCGTCCAGCTCTGTCCCTGCTGTCGGTGCACGTACTGACAGCTGTTGGCAAAATGCACTGCAGTTCACAGGTATTACACCCCTCTATCCTGTGCTGGAACGCCCCTCGTACAATACAGTACATGCAAGAGAATATCAAGGTTAAGTAACTTTCCAATCCTACCTGCCAAGGCCACATCGAAGGCACAGTCCTCCAGCAACTTCCTCAACTCCTTAGAATTTTTTGTTAACACTAAAACCAGTTTCAGTAAACTAACTCTGATATTATCCTTTGGATACTAGAAAGAAAACAAAAAGTTTCAAATAGGAAATTGAAAAATATAATTTACATACCACGTAGGAGTAAGTTAGTTTGGTTAATTTGTGAGAAAGAAAAAATATGGATATGTATCGTCATCAACATGGGTAATGACTAGACATTACAATTCGAAAGAGCATTATTTGGAAATGAATGTAAATAACACTGTTGAACCATTGATTGAAATAAATTTTTTGGTTGCATCAACACTTTGGTTATTTGCCTCATCACATGAAAAAGGATACAGCCCCTTACCGTAACTAAAATAAAAACTTGTCTCTGAGAACTAAAGTCTCCTTACGCATGTTAAAAGCTGAGGCTCTAAAGGGCACTCACCACATGTATGAACAAAACACAGGGCAACACACACACAGCCCTACATAGTATTGTACCGAGGTCCAGACGCAAGAGCCTCTCTGGCCCACAAGACTACAGTTACTAGGGTGTACTATGTGGAGTGCCTTCTCAAAAAGGCCATCCCTTACACACCATAAATAACACTGTGAAATTTATTCAGGAGGGGGGAGGGAGGGAGAGAGAGAGAGAAATGTGCTCAGCATACAACCCAACCCCTCAATACATTTGACTGCCTTATGAAACGTCATTCTCTTATTCCACATTTTTTGATACGAAATACAGTAGTCTCATTTATCCGACCTTTGCTTATCCGACATTCCGTATTATGTCGGATAAGCGAGACTCTACTGTATCAAGTTTGTTTGTCATGTGCGATATCCTTGTTTTCTCTACCTCTGACATCCTTGGCAATAATCGGAGATCAAACCAAGATCTTTGTGCTAATGCCAATCCACTAAGCTACCAAGCCAACTTATGGGCAATTCCATGCTTACAGATATAACATTTTGAAATTTTCCATTTGTATAATGTTTGATCTAAGTTAGCATTGACAACATGTATTTTATATTATGTTGGGAGATATAGCCATGTACATTGATAAAAATTATACTGATATACAAATAACTAAGAAAACGTAAGAAAAGCACACCTTCACTTAATACACACATTTCTGTGAAATAACAGGCAAACAAGTAAAGTTCTGATATGCAGAAAAAGATATGATGCTTTTAGGCCTGGACAGGAAAAATAATCAGTTGCTCTTATTTCCTAATTAGAGTACAATTCAAATGTTTCAGATGTACCAGTTTTATGTTATTGTTGTAAGGGTTCTGAGCAGATTGCAGCAGTAAGAAAAATTTATACAAGTACATATCAGTATGGTAGTTTCATATGAACATTATATGCATTATATTGTCTTGAAAACAAAAATAGGAAAGGAAATGAACCAAAACCAAAAGGGTTTAAATCAAGTACAAGATACCAGAAAGTAGCTAGGTTTACCATTTATTTCAGGATTATCAGAAAAAGTAAGAAGGGTTCTCGATAAAAGAAGCTATAAAATAGCATATAAATCTAGCTTGAGTTGATGTTTTATGCACAGTAAGGCTAATCGGGGCTGGACCTACAGTAGGGTGTATCGAAAAAAACTTTTTTTCGAAATGTTAAGGTGGCTAGTGGGGAAAAGTGGCCATTTGTGACCAAAAACACGTCTGATTTTTTTCAGATTTTTTGAAGATCATTTAGGTGGCACGCATCGACCTTGAAGTTTTGATAGTGATTTGGTTATGCAACACGCACAACAATTTCACAGAAATGTTATTATTTGGCTATTTCATGTGTTTTTTTCTGCATTATGGTCGTTTATTGTTTTGTTTATGGCAAATATGTTACATTCGTGCCTTAGGGGTGGTTTCCTATGCTTTTGGTCAAAAATTGTCAATTTGAGGCTAAAAACTCCATTTTTTCTATTGATGGTTTCCAATTGGTTTCGACTGTGTTTTATTCGAAGGTTTTCCGATATAAAAGACTAAATAAAATATTTTGGCTTTTTAATTGCTAACAGTTCCTCAATTACTGTCCAGCGCTTCGCTTATTTTCATAGCTTATTATGCTTTGAAAATAACCCAGAGCTCACCACGAGGAGGTGGCTGGACTGCAAGCTCCACCCACCCAAATGATGTTGGCAAACATAATTTTACTAAGGGGCAGGCCATGATTTTCTTCTAGTTTTCTCCTTGAACTTTATAGTCACTTTTTGTTCGAAATGTCGGCATATGTTCTCTAGATTCGAATTTTGCTTTGATATAGCCATCACGTGCGCTGGCGCTGAAAACGGAAGAAGCAGCCTCTGTGATAATTTTCACAAGTTGCTCCACTCCTTGTGTGTGGCAGGGGAAGTCTTGAATTTCCGCTATATTTTTGTTTTTATTGTAGTCATCTACTTCTTCATTTGTAATATTATTGGCCAACGTAGGCTCGTGGAGGGAGCATGAAGCCCAATCAACCATGTCATAGTATTGGTGTGCATTAAAATTGATGGTTGGTAAAACAAAAGTGCGAATTCTTTTGCCTTTTTTTTAATCCTCTTGCTTTCTTAATTCTTTGCCAACCAAAACTTCTTATTTCTGGGATTTTGTCGGTTATTAAAGCCAGCAGGAGATTTTTAGGATGGGCCAAGAATGCATTTTGTTGAATGACCCTATTAATCAGATCTCTTAAGTGGTGTGGGAGAAATCGGGACAAGTGGATCAAATTCCAGAGGTGTCGGGCTCTGTCAGTTATCGATGGTTCCTTCTTGATCCCAAACCAAACCGGTGCGTACACCTTCATTATGTAGGGTGTGGAATTTGATCTACTTGTCCCGATTTCTCCCACACCACTTGAGAGATCTGATTAATAGGGTCATTCAACAAAACGCATTCTTGGCCCATCCTGAAAATCTCCTGCTGGCTTTAATAACCGACAAAATCCCAGAAATAAGAAGTTTTGGTTGGCAAAGAATTAAGAAAGCAAGAGGATTGAAAAAAAGGCAAAAGAATTCGCACTTTTGTTTTACCAACCATCAATTTTAATGCAGACCAATACTATGACCTGCCACACACAAGGAGTGGAGCAACTTGTGAAAATTATCACAGAGGCTGCTTCTTCCGTTTTCGGCGCCAGAGCACGTGATGGCTACATCAAAGCGAAATTCGAATCTAGAGAACATATGCCGACATTTCGAACAAAAAGTGACTATAAAGTTCAAGGAGAAAACTAGAAGAAAATCTTGGCCTGCCCCTTAGTAAAATTATGTTTGCCAACATCATTTGGGTGGGTGGAGCTCGCAGTCCAGCCACCTCCTCGTGGTGAGCTCTGGGTTATTTTCAAAGCATAATAAGCTATGAAAATAAGCGAAGCGCTGGACAGTAATTGAGGAACTGTTAGCAATTAAAAAGCCAAAATATTTTATTTAGTCTTTTATATCGGAAAACCTTCGAATAAAACACAGTCGAAACCAATTGGAAACCATCAATAGAAAAAATGGAGTTTTTAGCCTCAAATTGACAATTTTTGACCAAAAGCATAGGAAACCACCCCTAAGGCACGAATGTAACATATTTGCCATAAACAAAACAATAAACGACCATAATGCAGAAAAAACACATGAAATAGCCAAATAATGACATTTCTGTGAAATTGTTGTGCATGTTGCATAACCAAATCACTATCAAAACTTCAAGGTCGATGCGCACCACCTAAACGACCTCCAAAAAATCTGAAAAAAATCAGACGTGTTTTTGGTCACAAATGGCCACTTTTCCCCACTAGCCACCTTAACATTTCGAAAAAAGTTTTTTTTTCGATACACCCTAACCTACAGTTTAAAGTAGGATCCGAACCACTATGTGCCTCCACTGGTTATCCAACTCGGAGCCCCTTGATTACAAGGCGATGATGCTACCACTATGCCATTGGGGAGGCCCCTTTATTAACCTAGAAAACTGCCCTGGAAATTCACTTCTGCAGTATAAAACCTATTGTAAAGATCCACTGTTAAATGCAGGTATTCACAGTCTATTTGCAAAAGTAAAAAAACAAATTTTGAATTTGAAATATGATTTTAAAATTTTGGGTGCGTAAGCACTTATGCTATTTTGCACCCATCACATTATACGGGTCCAGCACCTTATCGTTACAAATAACAACTCTAACATTTCATAACTAAAATCTTAAAATATTCTGACTTCCGTTAAAAGCTGAGGCTGTAAACGGGAACTCAGCACACATAAGGACAAAAAAACATGACAACACACAGAATTATACTAGCCATAGGGCCAGTCGCCAGCACCTTGTTTGTCTGCAAAATGCAGTCCAGGGTGTACTACGTGGAAGTGAGGTTGACAGTTGGATGTACTATGTGGGAAGTGAGGTTGACAGTTGGATGTACTATGTGGAAGATCACACCCCTAAAAGAGAAATTAAAGAGAGAGCCTCTGAACATTTCAGATACATTAAAAGAAGGTGAAGATTAATCCAGTTTATCCAACTGTAGTATTGAACAAAATACCCTTCCTGTACTAGAAAACAATGGTACAATTCGATTCCATAAAAATGCTGGAACAAGGAAGAAAGTCACATTAAGGAAAGAGTAAGAATAGCTCTAAGCCAAAATAGTCTAAATGACGTTTGTGGAAACAACGCAATAAAAGCAAAAAGTTGCTAGGGATTTCATCATAAATAACCTGCGGATACCTGCGGTGCTTTGGAATGGTAATGACATGAAATATAACCTGCGCATTAGGGCACCTAGCAAATGCAGTCAAACTTGAATTCCTTCCTTCATCTGCAGGTTTTCCTCCCTGATAGTCCTGGGAAACTGTTGAGAGTTTGGAACAGAGCTTTTAATTTATTTCTTGTTGAGTCTTTTAATTTGTGGCTACAAGGTACATTGGATTCTCATACGAAACATTATACACTCAGTACATGTCACTAAGCCAGCAGGATGCGTGCTCTCCATTAGGAAGTAAGGGATCATGCTGGGTAAACAATATCCAGAACAAAAATTAATTGCCTTAAGTCTGAATCTTAATTGTTTCAAAGCATGTAAATAATAATACCTTCAGTGATTAAGCTAATTTTATTAATTTTGAACATTTGCCTTGAATCACACATGTTGAAATACAAAACTGAAACATATGAGCATGCATTGGATGACATTTACCCAGGCAGTGTTTGCAAGGCCCTGCGAGTGGAATAAATGAAGTAAGTAACAGCTGATTCAAAGTCCCGACACTCGGAATGGCTCACTGGAAAAGTACTGAGAAGGGTAGCCTCAGACACTCATCAGAAGTGATCATTAGAGGCACATATTTTTGGTAAATAAAAAGCCACATTTTGGTACAAAACCGAGTCGATTTCGGGTTCAAAAGCGGTAAATAAAATAAAATATCGGTGTTATAGTTTATATAGTTTATATAGCACATCAAAAGTGCTATATAAAATGACATTTTGGTTTTAAAATTGTGAATATAATCCTAATTTGATTTAAAAACTGCCCTTATTACACAAAGTAAACTTATCCTTTCTAATAGCACATTTAAGTAGTTACCAGAGTATTAAGTTTATACCTGTGTAAAGGGGTCCATTTTTGCTTCTCAAATATTTACAGCAGAATTAATCAATTTTCCGTAAATTGCATAACTCACAGGATACTTCAGACTTCAGTAAGTGTCACGTTGGTATATAAATGGTAAATTTCGTGTTTAAGAGTATATTTCGCATTTTGTAATTCATTTCGCATTATTTCGTGACAAAACAGGGTAGGAAAATGCACCTCACACCTTTCAGAAACATGAAAAATGAACATTACAGCATGTTATTTCGTGTTTTCGTCAAGAACTAAATTTGCATGCCTCTAGTGATCACAAATTATATTTCAAAATAGGCTGGGTAATTCTTACTCACAAGCAAGTCCTTACAGGTTAAGTACATTAAGTATACTAATGACAACTGACTTAAGTACATCTGGGAATTTGACATTTTGGTTTCATGAATCGATTGGATTTGGTTATTTTACGATGCTTTTTGTCACTACTGGCTAATCGTGATGATGAGGATGAGTAATAATATCATGAAGGGACACTTGCAAAGAAGACCCATCTCCAGGTCGGAATTCGAACCTGGGACCCCTCTGCCATGAAGGTTGGTACATTTTGGTTTCACTTTTCATTAAATTACCCTCATGGTGGTGCTGCCCTGACTGAACCACAATTTTCAGAAATTTTTCAGTAATATTGCTTCTCTCTCTCGAAATAAAAAGTGGAATTATGTGCACTATTTTCACTGCATAGAAAAATTCATTGCAAATTATATATTTTACCTGCAGAAGCTGAAGAATTTGTTGACCATCTTTAGACATCAGCATATGCTGACCTGTCTTCGCATGAGTGGCGAAGATGCTCTCCAAAGCAGCATATGCATGCTCCAAGAAATATTCATCCAACACTGGTGCTGGTTCTGCAATGGAAATGTTGTTGTTAAAACTAAATACTAAGAATGCAACCGATTAATCAGTACTCTATCGGCATAGGTTAATATGGGCATATTGGTTTATTGGTTTGTATTACCAATAAAGTTACCACTAATATCATCTAAAAATCCTTCGGCATGATACGTTATATCCTTAAGTAGTGCATAATTCTGCCATGTTGTCATTATTTTATGAATGCAAACCTATAAATCATATATCCTGGTTTCAGAAAGTAAAAGTTTAGAAGTTTGATTCTCAAAGGTAAAACCCTTTGTAATTAATTAAGGAGGTCAGCGATCAAACAGGTCATTCAAGAAACATTTGCATAGTGGTAATATCGTAATCAAATGGTCCCAGGTTTGATATCTGGTGGAGGGACATAGTATTTCAGATCACACTTTAAACTGTAAGACCAGTCCCAATTAGCCTGAGCATAAACTGGAATTAAAACAAAATTCAAACAAGCAGAAAAACATTAGCAGTTCTATAGCAGTTATTGGTATTAGTAAATTTAATATCAGAATTGACAAAAATCTCTTAACACAAACAATCAAACACACCAAAACACAAAAAGCTCTCTAAGGACCAGGCCCCACCAAAGCAGCTTTTTCATTGGTTGGTGCATGGTCAATGCATGAAGTCCCATTGCTGCTGTTGTCTGGCTTTGAAGACCAGACCCTGCTACTTCTTTTCAAGCAGCTGTCCAATTGTCCTCATGATGCTGGGTCAATGCCGAAATTTTGGGTGCTTCCACCGGCAATCGAACCTGGGTCCGTATGCACCAAAGACTAAAGCAATATCATCTTTACTAAATACACAATGGTAGTTTTAGAATGCAGAAGTGGAGTTACACTGTATTCACTCTGACTGCACTTCAAGTTAACTTTTACATCCATCCATAATGAGGCAATGCACATAATGTACCACACAGTCTATTTACCAGATTACAAACTTACTCTGGATAGTATGGTGCTTTGGAATGGTAATGACATGAAATAGGGAAACTCTTTTACCTTTCATTTTACATAGCTAAGTAACATGTGGTCGCGGTGGCTCAGTCGGTAACGCGTCTGACTACCATGCTAAAGGTCCCGGGTTCGATCCCCGGCCGGTTCAAATCCGGGAACTTTTCTAACGATGGAAGCGGCCCCGGCGCCCACCCAGCGTCGAATAACATGGGTACCTGGGGGAAACCCTGGGGGGTAAAGGCGGTCAGGGGCATGATGCTGATCACATCACCCCCACTCACGACCGGATCAAGAAAGTGTGGGGCGTTACCCCCACACCCCCTATACGCCTTCATGGCGTGGTGCTATGCACAGGGGAGCACTTTTTTTTTTTTTTTTTTAAGTAACAGTACTGTACCATAACACTCACTTTGCTTTATTGGCACTTCTAGCACAAAACACCTCTCTTTAGTCAATATTTCGATGGTTTCAAACATTCAGCCTTTTCTTTTTTCATATTGCCTTTCCACAACTTCTGGCTAACTACGATGATGACTATGGCTTAGATCAACTTGATGAAGGGACACAAGGGACACAAACAAGAAAATTGCAGAGCAGGGAATCAAACTCAGAACCTCTGGTGACAGGATTGTGAATCAACAACCCAATGTATTTGTCACCGAGGTAGCAAGTGTTGGTTTTGTACGAGTTCTCTTGTAAAAAAAATGCTTCTTACCTCTTAGAATGAAGATGTGTATAAGAGGCGGCCGGTTGGCTTCTTCTGGCGGCAGAGGGGTTAGCTTCTCCCAGATGCTGTAGCCCAGAACTCCAAGATCAATGGCCCAAAACATGACCCAGTCACGAGTGGTTGTCAGAACTTGGCCCCGCATGCACTGCATCGAGAAGTGAGGATCTTCCTCAAAAGTTACTTCCTGAAAGCATGACAAACATTCATTAAGAATTCATGAACATATTTTTTTTTTAATTATATCGAGAATTTTTAAATATTTATAACCTCTGTTTGTGTAAAAGAAAATGTAGTGATCCTGCTCTCATTCGATATCCTATTTGATTACTCTCACTGCTTGCGTACTTCAGGAAAACAATGGGAGTGTGTTCATTAACATTTACTCCAATTGTGGCAGAATATCTACTTTAGAACTGAACATAGACTTCATATTTGTATCAATACACTCGTCCCTTGCATAGTTTCCAACCTAGTGACTTCTCACACATATATGAATATTTCTATGATGTAGAAATATACATATAATACAAGCATACACTGGCATGCAGATGTGTGTGTGTGTGTGTGTGCATTTAATTACCTGCTCAATTTCGAACATGCTTGTTTTCTTTAACATGAAAATGTGTTCTTCACTTAGACACTAACTCCCTAAGGGAGTAAGCAGGTTCCTATTTACACAGAATGCAGTGTTGCTCCAAAACAAAAAGTCAACAAATGAGTGAGTACTCAGTTTTAAGTTCAATGCTAAAAGCTTAGTGTTGATATTTTCCCCAATAATGAAAGACTGAATACCATTCCATGTACCGGGTGTTTCAAAAATTTATTACAAGTAAACTATGAGGAGCAGTCAAATGAAAACCGAACACCCACCATAAAACACATTCCTCGCAAAAGTTGGCAACACCGTTGTTACGTATCGATACTGCCATATGTATGACTGCCCCTCATATTCAACTTACTTTAATGAAACCAGTCCAGAACGATCGAGGAACGCAAACAGTTTGTGCATGTATGTTTTGTTAAGCCGAGAGTTCATATCCCTGATGCTAGGTGACTCAAATCACCCATATTCCTCACATCACTCAGTGTCTTGCGCAATGCTTTGGTCACCAAGTTCACCGGACCTTACACTGTGCGACTTTCTTTGTCTTTCATCAAAGACAGGGTATTCATCTCACCGATGGCACATGATATTGCAGCAATAAACACTATCGACAGGCCCATGTTGATGCGAGTGTGGCAAGAACTAGACTTTTGTGTCAATGTGTGCAGTGTCACCCATAGTGCACACATTGAACATCTGTTGGTGTACAAAAAAAACTGTTTGAGTTCTCATTCATTCTGGACTGGTTTCATTAACGTAAGTTTAATAATTTACTTGCAATAAATTTTTTTAACCCCTCAATTATTTTTTCATACCCAGTATAATGAAAACATGATGCATGTGCATGAGAAAACATTGCGACAATATGTCAAGGAACAAACTAATACTAATAGCAAATGAAGTTACATATTTCTTCACTTTCATACACTTTCCATCTTGAAAGGTTAATAATACTTCTGAATCTAAGTAGATTAGAATAGCAAATGATGAACTAGTAGAACAAGATGCAAAATACCTGGAAAGGATTATAAGACATGGAGATGAAAAGACATGGAGCAAGAAATAAGAAGAGGTCAATTTTGTTTACATATTTATGAACAAGTGAATGATCTTCTATTGGAGGAGGAGCGATGAAAAGAGAGAGAAAGACGGAGTGCCACTAAACTTTACAAAGTCATGTATAATATGTATTATACAAATTATAAGAATTTTGAGCCTCCACAATGACATAGTGGTAACATCATCGCCTTGTAATCAAGGGGCCCCAAGTATGATACCCGGTGAAGGCACATTGTGGTTAGGATCACACTTTAAATTGTAGGTCCATTTCTGATTAGCCTGTGTGTGCATAAAGTGGACTTTAGTGTAAGGCAAGGCAATACATCGTCCAGATGATATATTGCGATATTGAAAAAAATATCATTCAGGTGATATCAACTAGACAATATATCGTCACGATATTTGGCAATATATATCGTGTCATGGAAGCGGCCCCGGTGCTCACCCAGCGTCGAATAACATGGGTACCTGGGGGAAACCCTGGGGGGTAAAGGCGGTCAGGGGTGTGATGCTGATCACATCACCCCCACTCACGACCGGATCAAGAAAGTGTGGGGCGTTACCCCCACATCCCCTATATGCATGGTGCTATGCACAGGGGAGCACTTTATCTTTTTTTTTATATCGTGTCATAGATATATCATTAGGATATTTCATGATATATCGTCATGATATTTTAGCAATATACATGTCAGCGATATATCATTACAATATATGGCGATATATATTGTGGAGACGTTATATCACCGATATGGAAAACATATTGTATCGTATCGTCCGTGACGATATATCGTGATATCAAATTTCCGATATCGTCCATCCCTAGTGGAACTAAAGCTCAAACCATTTTCACAATGAAAAAAAAGTTGCAACGAAGTTTCTTACAAGTTTAGAAGCAAATGTGTAAAGAGAACTTGGGAGGCAGAAAAACTACTAGGGAAAAGAATGAAGTGGTATGGGGAATGGGGAGGTGGACTACCAAAGAACCATGAAAAGAAAATGCAAGACAAGATACATATGAATACTCTGAATGTTACTCTCAATAGTTCCCTATTAGCATGCAATGTTAACTGAACTTTGTAATATATAGAGCTCTACTACCTATTTGTATTTTAAGATTATGTACATTTGAAGAGAGCACCACTTCTCTCATCTTCGGGTGAACAATTTATTTTTGCTCATGGTGGGGCTTAAGTAATTACACAGTATCAACAGAGTACTTAATGCACACGATTCGTAGTAAAATTGCACGTTTGTCGTAAGTTCAGTCCCACAACACAAAATAAATTGTTCACTGAAAATGAGAGGTGGTGCTCTTTTGAAACCTAGTGTTACAATAAAATGTAAGCAAGCCAATTAACATTGCATGTTGATTAGACAAAGGCAAAGCAAAGTTAAAGATGCTAATCAGGACTGAACCTAAAGTTCAACATGTGATCCAATCCAATTTACCAGTGGTAGCATCGTCGCCTTGTAATCAAGGGGTCCCGGGTTCGATACCTGGTGGAGGTACATAGTAGTTCGGATCCCACTTTAAACTGTAGGTCCAGTCCCTATTAGCCTTACTGTGCATTAAGTGGACTTGAAACACCAAATCAATCAATCCAATTTACAATGTACTTATGCCAGGGATGGAATCCATTGTACTCTTGATTACAAGGCAACAGTGCAGCACCAGAAGGCCCCTGAGGTAGACCATGGACAAGATGGGAAGAACAAAAATGGAAGGCCTCCACCCAACACATGAAAATGGCCGATGGCATAGTGGCAACATTGTGGAGGCCCATAGTAGTTCGGACCCTACATTAAACTGTGGGTTCAATCCTGATTAGCCTATCCGCATAAAGTGGATTAAAAACAAACAAAAAAAACACAAAAAAAAAACCATGAAAAATGGTAAAGGATGACAATAATAATAATGACCTAAGTAGAAAGAAAAGTTTCAATGTGGTAGTCAGACAGATATTTGTGGAGTATTTCTTCTATAATACATGAAGAGGAATAGCAGTAGCAGAATAGGGACTTGGATGAAGTTTGGTATAGCATTTACCTGGCTCCAGAAGCCCACAATAACATTTTCCTGGATGTCTTCTTTCTTTGGAAGTGGATGCTTCAACAAGTGCTTTTGCACCTCCCGGCCAACATTCATTACTTTTTCCTCCCACTCAGAGTCCACATAACCTAGCATATACTTTAGTGGAAACACCCGTACGATTTTCACATCCTTCCACTGTGCTATCGCTTCCGTGGGCTTCTTGTCAGAATTTGTCTCTTCCTCCTCATTGCATGATTCTTTATCACAAGGGATTACAGGAATGTTAAGCTCACCAATAGTCTTGTTGACGTTCTCATCTACGGTTGCATCGCTTGTGTCATACAGAGTGACTTCAAACCCTTGCATCTTTATATCAGTCTTAAGTTCAATTCCAAAACACTTCTGAAAAGTCTTGCTGACTAGAGTCTCCTGAAGTGGATAGGCTTCTCCAACCAACAGCTTTTTCTGAATGTAGATCTTGAGCCTGTTGAAGGCCTCAAAGGTTTTTGAAGCACTGCTGGTGCATGCACGCATCAACTGATAGAGTACTTCGGTTTTGAGAACGAAGCAATACTTGACTTGCTGTGCAGGTAAATGACTGGCCACAATTCTTATGAATTTCATTGCAGGAATGAGGAGACAGAGGTCTTCACAATCAATTGTTTTCCTGTTGGAAATGTAATCACAGTATTTCCTCACCAACGACTCCACAAACTGCATCAGCTTAGTGTCGGCTGCTGTTTCGTATAAATCCGGTTGCTTTGAGCATTCTTCCGACAACTGGCTTATGAGCTTCCTCTTCTCTTCAACCGAAGTATATCTTGAGCAAATTTTGTTTATCATGACATTGACCTCTTTCTCCATGAATCCGTTATCGGAAGACTCATTCGGTCCTTTGACACATGCATTTGTTTGTCCTTCAAACATAAATTCTTCCTCAGTCAGGGCCCCATTCTGACTGTTCATAACAGGCTCCTCCCCCGGCTTACTAAGGCTTTTTTTGTCGTTAAAAATTCTAGCAACAATTCTGTCAAATATATTTGGGCAACTTGTTCCTTTTGGAAAATCACACTCATCATCTTTGAAGTCTGCACTATCTCCGGAGCAGCTCTGGTCATCTGCGACATCATTTCCACCATCAAGGGCATCAGGTGATATCACTTTTGGAAACGCAGAAATGACATTAAGTTTTCCTTCAATCTCATTGTCATTTGTACCTTCTTCACTTAGGATGTGCTTTTCATCTTCCAAATTTTCAATCCCTTTTGGTTTTGGCTCCATTTCTGAATAAGAGAGAAAAAACATAACATTAAATTTTATACTTATGTAGGATAGAAATTACTAAACAACACAATAATACTCATTTTATAACAACCTTGTTCATTGTGTTCTCCACTTTTCTGTACCATTTTACACTTTACAGTACTTTTTTTTTACGGTCGACATATGAAAACACCATTTCTAGATAATATAAAAATCATAATGTTCGAGAGTCATAGGACAGATTATCTGTATTATTATTAATTTGTACATTCTTAGTATTGGCTGATGTAGGAATATATATGTATTGGTAAAATAGATGATCCAACATATCTATAAACAGCCTGTACTTTAATACTCCCTCTGTCCCATAATTATAGTCCGGTATGCCAAAATGGTAGTACAGAAATGACAGACGAAGAGGCAGATGGAAAGCACAATTTGTACTGATCCTTGAGTAGTAAAGTTGTATGACTCATTCCCTTGTTTCATGTTCTTCTTCTGTATACACCAATGTCACAGTTTGAATATCAGGCAATTATTATGAGACAACAAACAAAGGTGTACCGGACAATAATTATGGGACAAAGGGAGTATAAAATTCCACAATTCTGTTATTTTTACATAAACATACAATTCATATGCTCTAGTTTTATTAAGTAAATGTGCAAACACGGAGTTTCTATTTCAAAGCAAAACCCACTGCAGTCACCACATTACCCACATTAATTGAGGTGGTGATTAACATATCATTCATGTTCTTTTCAGAACATTTACAACTGCATCAGAAATGGTAAACCTTAAGTTGTCCAACTTGCTTCATTGTACGAGAGGATTAACTGTATGGAACTACTAGAAGCATACAGAATATAAATTCTGTGTGGCACTAACATGAAGGAGTACTATTTGATTTATTTGATTGCCAGGTGAAGATCACACTCTTCAGCTCTGCACCCTCAAATTGTCAGTAACTTTATCTCTACCGCCTGGTAAGCAGTAAAGCATGTTAATTGGTTGACTTTCGGTCTCACCACCAAATGTCCCAGATTCAAGTCCAAGCTGAGGTATGGATACCCTTTCCAAGTGTCCCCTCAACAAATTCATCTCATCATCATTCATTCTCATCATTGTGATAAGCTAATGGTGGCAGAAAAGCAACATAAAACAAAAATAAAAATACGCACATTCCCTCTTCCTTCAATTGATTGCTTATCTGTTTTCCTACCAACTGTCTCGTAGTTCTGCATCTAACAAAAATGTAAATGGAGAGATTGTGTTATCTTTTTAAAAAGTCTTGAGGGCTTCTTTAGCTCTTAACCTCTTAACTGGGTATGACGTAATACTCCGTTCTGGCTCTACTGATTTATAATGGGTATGACGGGATACTACGTTCTCATGTTCTTACTGCTGATATCTGTTGTGTATGACGAGATACTTCGTAAAATTACTTTCTTCTTTGTTTCACCAGATGGCTCTGACTTCCAGACTGTTGTAACCGTTAGAGTTAGCGGGAAGCAACGAACACAGCCCGACGTTCAGTTCTATCGCCTATGCAATAATGGCTCAGGCAAATCGGAAGCGACGGCGTGTTTTTCCTGCTGAGGAAATCCGAGATATATTGTAGTTGTAAATCTCGCATATTGTAAAAAGTACAACAAGGACCAATAAAAGAATAAACAATACCTAAATGGTATGCCATGGAGCACAGAAATATTAACTAAAATATTGGTTTACGAAATTCATCAATTTATCAACAAAAATTCCCAGGGCAGATTGGGCTTTCGACGAGGAAATTACCCAGTTAAGAGGTTAAACCTTGTGCACATACATGATAGTGAATTGGCAGCCAGTGATCTGAAATCCTGCTGACACCTTTCAAACGATGATCACTTGGAAATATCTATGGGTTCATCTCACTTGTGATAAGATCCCGACTGCTGGATTGTAAAACTCTGGAGTGATCGTCACATAATGGTGACTTGAGAAGATACCACCACTGAAGTAATGTTTCAAAGATTCATATTTACATTAATACAAGCTTTACGGTGTGTCTTGACCAATTTGATTATTGTTGTGGCCATAAAACAATATCAAAACTGCAGAGGTGAACACTGCTGAAATAGTCCGAGTCTCTTAAGCCACTTGCAGAACTGGACCATTCCATGTCAAATATCCAGAATTTTGCAAAAATGTCACCCACCATCCCCGACTTTGATACTTATAGTCCGGGTGCCAAATGCCTAAAAGTGGCATAACCTAGTTTTGCGGTATGAATAAAATGTTTCGACTGTTTTTGAAAGCTTATGTTTTGTACATTTCAGATGAGATTGATGCCACTCTGTCAACCTTGAGCAATTTCAGAAATTCAAAATTGCATCCAAGGTGGAAGATTTTCCAGTTAATGACCTATATCTTGGTAAAAAATCGTCGTAAACAGAAAACCTTGTTTTTTAGTCTTGATCTTCATTAGATGGACTACGAAAAAGATTCTGTTTAGTCTTTCGCTAATATCAGTAGTTTCACCGTAATTTTAAAAAAAATCTTCAAAACGTGTAATTTTTCTAGCACTTTTTGAGTTTTTGGTTTGTAACTTTTGAATAAATTAAATGAGAGGCAATTGTTTGGAATAAATGTTGTAGCACAATTCATTAAGCTTTAAAACAATATAAGTTTTAATGCATTTGAATGAAAAATAAGATATAAAATTTGTTGCAAAATGGAGGATAGTACCAGAAAGTGCATCTTGATTACAGGCCGCTAAGCCCCCAATCACTGACTTTTTGATAAAAGCTAGAGACTTAGTAGGATTAATTGTTATATCATTAACGATATTTTCAGTCAAGTAACAAATCAATATCTGTGCATTGATGGTCGCCATCTTGAAAACAATGTGCCATATTGGATATTTATTTTATTTTATATATATTGGGAACGGAGTCCCCTCTCAACATCCAGTTTTCTCAGAAATGTTTCAAATAATGTAAACTTTCATAAAAAATTAATAAATCTATGTGCTAACCACTCTGCCACGGGGGCCGGCAGTATTAAATTATTGTATTACTTGAAAAAAAAAAACATATTTATTGTAATTCATGATACAAAACTAGTGAAAATTGTCTATCGATTTGTTTTATATGAATCATTCTTTCGATTTTCCCCCCTCTCTGATCAGGTCTTCATATCATTCACATTTGAATAATGTACAGGTTGTCCACTTGAGACATCCCTGATTTAAAATTACAATTGTGAGGAAACTCTTTGACATAGAGCCTTGCTCTTTGTGGCATTATGTAAAGCAACTCAAAATATATTTTTAAAATTTAGTGTACTTCTACGTGGGCTCCTTTCCTAACCCTCAATACATCTAGCCAATACTCGATCTCAACTCATGTGTGCACTAACTAACATGTCAGGGGTGATGAAGTTGATAGCATTTTCAATTCTCCTGTGAAGATACGAAGGTCACATACAGGTGCAGTGTAGACCGTGTTTTACATAATACCCACAAGAAGAAATCCAGAGGTGGTTATGTGCGGAGATCGCAGTAGCCACGTGATTGGTCCATCGTATCCTATCCATCCGTTCTGTTCAAAAACTCACGAACATCCAAACTCCGGTGCGATGATGCACCATTCTGCTGCAGAGGAAGGAGCTGAGAGACAGCAAATTGCTCAAGCGCGTCTAAATAACAGTTCCTGGTTACTGTTTGCTCGATGAGAAAAATGGTCTGACAATTCTGTCTTTCGTCAGCGCACACCACACATTCACCTTTTTGCTTTTCCTTACATGTTTCCGAACACTATGGGGTTCGGGTAGTCTGGGTTTTGCTCAACTTGGTCCATCATCTCAATAGCAAATAGTCCTCGTTGTGGTCTGTCTTGAGGCTGCAGCACCTGAACAACCTTCACTTTGTATGCATACAAATGAACATGTTTATGCAGCACCTTGTGAACTGTTGAGCGTGGGATGTTTAGCTCTCGTGATGCTCTGACTCTTACTGGGTTCTCTCGAAGGCCTCCTTGATCACCTCTATCGTTTCATCAGATGTAAAGACAATAAAGGCTTGACATGACAAATTTCTAGCCATTGGGAGTTCTAACAGACGGTCAGGTCTTGACAGAAAACCCACATGTGATGAAACGATAGAGGTGATATTGATATTACTTTTCATATTGTTGGGTGTTGGAGTACTGTATTTTTACACAACACAGCTTGGTTCATGCATGGTGCAACAGATGGCAGCCCGTAACGATGTAAAGCATGGGCTCCGTGCCCTGCAGGGAAAATTTCGCTCATTGGGCTATTGAACAAGGCAATGTTATGCTGCTCAACACAGGTTTACCAATGAGGTATACATGGATGTGAATGGGAGTGTAAACAAGCAGAATGTGCAATTTTGCGCGAGAGAGACCCCTCACAATGTGCATGAGATTGAAACATATGGGGACAAAGTGTGTGTGTGTGTGTGGGCTGCAATCTTAAGCCATGGCATTACTAGCCCTTTCTTTTCAACAGTGGATGCTACTTGAAGATGTTTCCATCCACAGTTATTCGCTGCTCACTTGATCGCTGAGCGAAGTTGAACCTTGAACCACAGGTTTCAGCCACAGAATATAGTGTTTGTGTTTCAATCTCGTGAGGCAAAGGGAAGAAGAGGAAAACTATATGAGGATGGTGCGTGGCAAGCTGCAAATGGCATGGCGACCAATGAGAAAATATTTATGATGAACAACTTGCGATATAGTGTCATTAGACAGGAAGTTCAAGTAACAGAAGGTGATGTAATATTCCAGATTTTGTAATTGAATTAAAATGATAGTGTTGTTCATTCCAAATAATAAATATTAAATGTAAATAGGCTATACACCGTAGTTTTGAAAAGTTGTGCAAGTGTTTGAAAATGAAAATTTTGAGTTTTGTTCACATCAACTTTTCTATTTCCATTCCATAATTAACAGCATTTCAAACACCGAAATCTTGTCCACTCGACGCAGCCACATTGACCACAGATTATTCAAAGTCACTGATATTTTGATCAATGAGCAAACTGCATCAAGTAAATGATTTATCTGCTCAACGGTCGAAAATATTGCTCAGCGAGCATCGCTCAGATACTTGACGGGCCCCAGAACATATAATTCATAATACTGATAATTTATCTTGTAGACTATTTGATTAGGCAGAACAGGTGGTCGGAATATTTCACAGTGGGTAGAACCCAACCTCACCAAAATGGTGGTGACATTCCTCCAATAAATCTACGACAACATGAAATTAAAAACAAAGCCAGCAGGTACATCATTTATATTGTCTATGAAAATGATAACTTCAGGATTAAAATTGGCCTGAGCATGATTCGTTGGAGGCATGCACAGAGAGAAAAGGAATTTAATATATTTTTAAAAATTCACAAGTGCTCAGTCTCATTGCTCAAAATGAGTATTGTGATTTTGAAAGTAACATTACATTTATGAGTGAAGTATGTATGACAGAATAAGATTTTCCCAGATTTTGTATTCTGGGCTGAATTTAACATTAACTTTAAACAAATAGGATCTCTCCAAAAATTATAGACTGGGTGAGATCAAGATTTAATTAGATTTTTTGTGGTATACTGTGGATATAAGATTGCCTTCTCAAAGTTAATAACTACCGAATCTTATATATTTCAGTAATGGCACTTCTATTCACTCAGCATCAGCCATACTAAACATATTTTTCGACAATTTTGTTATGGTATGTTGTAGTGTCACCCTAAATTTATTATTTTATTATTATTATATTTTTGGCTTTTCGTTTTCTTTTATCACTTAGAAGTTCGTAGGATTTCCTTATTTTTCTCAAATTCGCACCCAGTCGCTTTCTTGGCATGGCGAGAGGGAGAACCCCGCCCCTCAGGCAAGTCACACTGGCTAGGGTACTCTGTTATTTTTTCTTCTTTTTTTGTGTATTAGTGTGTGTGCGTTAGAGCCACTGGACAAGGCTAAAAAAAACTGTCAACACTGCAAGGACACGGGGGAAGTTTTGGCATTTTTGGGGGACAAAGGACTCAACAAGATAGAGGTGAAAGAAGTGAGGGTGTATGTGAGAAGGTGTAGAAAAACTTTGTGTATGTGCATACAGGGATGCAGGGCTGTGCTTTGGAGGAGACAAGTAGGTGAAGTCCGATTGGTGTGCAGGTGGCAATGGTGAGTGTGAGATATAGAATACCACCATTCCACCCCGGCCGAGAGGACTAAGGGCGTTCTGGGCTCTAAGCCGGAACATCAGCCAGCCTAGAGGAAGGTAAACGGAAGATGGGACCTGGAGCCGTATCCACCACTCAATTCACCACCCCCTTATCCCCTCCAACAACGGATCACAACCCACCCTTCATATAAAGGAAGAACTGTGCGTGGGTGAGGAACGGAAGTGATTCTATGTACGGTGCACCACATAAGTGACAAAAGATAGGGATCCCGTTGAACTTTACTTATGGCCATACGAGTTACTTAGTTTTGTGTTGTATGTACTATGCCGGGTTATTGTATATTTTTTCTTATTATCAATAATAATCAATTTACATGTTCAAATTAACCTTTCAAGTTCTTTACATATTGCCCTCCCACCCACAATGTCTAAAGTCCACCATATTGAACAATTTAGTTATTTGAATAATTGAATAATGTAGTGTGGAAAACGACACTGTTCTGGGTGCTCTGGCTGGTTCCACCCGAATATGATACCCCTAGAGGCGCTGGCGTCGGCACAGCTGCATGGTATTCGTCTGCTTATAATGGAAGTAAATGGAGTTTTTGCTGCAACGTCTGATTCTTTTACATGAAGCATTTCTATGAATGTGATAATTGATATGATATTTAGTACATTGGTGGCGAAGATATTAACGAACATTCTATACAGTCGACCACATCCTGTTACTGTTCTACTTTCATTAATAATACGGGAGAAAAAATACGCGTGGAATGCTCATGGTAACTAAATTTTTGTGTATGAATTAGGTTCATAATTATTATCATCATCATAATCATTTCTTTTAAAGATATACATACTGAAGCATTTATATTTTTTATATTTACTGGCTCTTTTCTTCCGCTTTAAACTAATCGCGCCAATGATGATTGCATGAAACGACAATGGGAAAACCACAAAACGTTCTTAGTGCCATCGACATTAGTGTAAGGAAACTTTCAGACCAATAGGACAAGCGACATGGGATGTTCACACTGATGTGACTAGTGAAACAGACACTTCCAGATTGTAAAATAGCATTCATTGCGCATGAGGGTCCAAACAGCAAATGACACGTTCATATGCTGTATTTGCATGCTACTTGTTGCTTCGGTCTGAAAGCTCCTTAAAGGAAGGGTGCTCAGACCGAAGCGACGTGCCACAGGAAGAGTTCCCAAATAAGTGACAAGCGACATGGTTCGTGCCTTCAGTCTAATAGCAAGCGTTTGCTGCTAATTATGTGAACAGTAGATCTAGGCAACACCATAAGCCACACGTGTTGCTCATACTGGTCCCTTTTCCCCAATAGCTTGCAACGTGTTGCCGTGGTATGTTCTTCGTGCATGCACGATGCAATGAGTGTCTTGCTTTAAGGAGATTGCACACCAAAGCGACAACCGGCACGTGACACTTATCGCTTGATGATTTCACCAACCGAAAGCTAGCCTGTGCTTCCCGTCATGCTGCTACGATGTGAAATGTTGCTCTTGATTGGCTCGTTTCCAAGTGACATGTGTCGCTTCGGTATGAAAGTTGCCTTGAACAGAAGGACCTGTGTCACTTTGGTGTGAAATTCCCTGTATCGTTTGTAGTCTTGATCTAAAATCTCCTTAATGAAACAGTGCAGTCAGAGCTTGTGTCCCTACGCTTCGAAAGGCTGCATTGATTACCAAAGGCTCGCTTCCAAGCGACACTTATGGTTTGTCGCCTCGGTATGAAATATCTCTCAGGATACTATTTATATTCTAATAACAGAAAAATAAACTTAGTACACAATCCAACACCTGACGTTCGGAATCACATTGACATGTGTCTTCTTGTGTTACGCATGCTATTTATTTATTAATTTTATTTTACTTTACAAATTAATGGCATTTTGTGACTGCAAATCACTCCACAAATATAACTGTTTCCATCAATTCACGTGCCGCCTTTCAAGACAAACAAATCTACACAATATATTATAAAAACTAACTAAGCCGCATTACTTTCATCAGAAAATTAGCAGCTGCCATCTATGTTGTCGTTTTCCACAATACGTTATTCAAGGCACTGTAATTGGATTTAGAGGAGTTTAGAGTAACTTGAACTGGGGAAAAATTACTTTTAAAAGAGCTAGAATATCAAAAAAACAAAATCTGAAAGATGGTAAAATATGAAAATATTAGGGGGGAAAAAAATAATCTTGAACTAACAGTTACAACTAAATCTGTAGGGGGTGCTCACGATCTTGTCAACTCCAGCCCTTCACATCACTTGCTTATATTTGAATGCCATTGCCATTTGGCAACACTGATGACCTTTACTCCCCGTGAACACTCCTGGATCAGTCCCGGAACTCGGTTCGTTTAGCATTTATTTGAAAACAATCCATTGTTGACTTGTTATAGAGCTGTGATGTGCACAACTATTGATAGGAGCATTTTCGGATACATAGCATTTTCTCTCTCTCTGCTCAGTTGCTGTTTTAAGTCCTTTATACACAGTAAGGCTAATCGGGACTGGGCCTACAGTGGGACCCGAACCACTTGTGCCTCCACCGGGTATCGAATCTGGTTTCTCTCTCTCTCTCACACACATATAGATTCTAAGATACTCTGTACATATACAATATTTCTGGCTTCATCACATTCAAATGTCATTCACTAGATTTAGCTCCTTCTGTAATGTGTTGAGTCAAATAACTTTATAATTTTTTTGTTCTTGGAACAAAGGTACTTTAAAAAGGCCATTCTCGTTATAAAGACTAATGTTTTTCCTTGTGTGCAGTGCTAATTAAAGTTTGCCTCTATTTCTATCGATTTCCTGCCTGCCTAATATATTTTTAGGACAAAGTCATACAAGTCCTACTACGAATTTTGATTTTAGTTGCTTTGTGGTCTTCCCCTGGGTCTCGTCTTCAAAACAGAGCTGCAAGTTGGGAGAAGTGGATGGGGGTACGTAATCTTATAAAAATATTAAATTTCCAAATTGTTATATGACAAAAAAAATGGAAATAAAAATTGGGTAACAGTTTCATACATCGGAGACACATTTCTTCAATTTTACACAAGAAACTACTTACGGAAATGAGATTCTCCAAGATTTACAACGTTCGTCGTGGTATTTTCTTTCATCGTAGAATATACTTGACCGGGAAATCATGTATTTTTGAAGAGAAATATCTCACAGACACAAAATTGCCATTGCTTTCATTTACTTGCACTACAACAACCGGATGCTGCGAATGTTTGATGACGTAAGCCCCTGTCAGTGTTTCAACCCCCCCTTTTTTTTACTATGCTTGCCTAACGTAACCAAACCTAACCTAACCTTATTGGAAATGGTTCGTGGGGCTATCGGTCAGTTGCCATGCATAATGGTTCGTGGGGCTATCCGTGAATGGTTCATGGGTATATCCGTGTATGGTTCGTGGGCTTATCCATCAGCTACCCAGGCTATCAGTCAGCTACTACTAGTGTATAATGTATAATTTCCACCAGTGACAAACACGATAGTAGATATTTTTCGGTGAAGGAGGTTGAAACACTGCATACCCACAACTTGAGTCAAGACGAGCTCGCCATATTGTGTGTTCCGAAAGCGAAGAAAGTAATAAAAAACACACTCAGAATGTGAAAATTGAGTTTGTTTTCGTGTAAAAAATATAATGGCACCTTGAACGATGTTCCGATACACAATTGGTAAGTACGAACCAAGCGAAACACAGAATATCCAATTTTAATGTGTCTCCGATCTATGAAACTGGTATCAAAAATTGTAATCTTGTAATGTTATATCATCAAAAATAATTCTATTGGAAATTAAACTGAAAGGTTGTTGACCGCATCATAATCTAACCAGGAGATTAGTATTACACATACGAAACTTGAGCCCCAAATTTGATAGGTATTTCGGACATCTTTCACGTTATAAAGTAATCAGCTCAGTTCCTTACAATTATATATAGCCTCTCTCTCTCTCTGTCTATATATATATATATATATATATATATGTGTGTGTGTGTGTGTGTGTGTGTGTGTGCAATTGCTTATAAGCAATGACTTCTCAACAAAATTTGGAAAATTCTTGGTACAACAAATCAAATCGTCGCAATATCCGAAATAAAACAAAACTCTTTTACTGAATCTCAAAAGAACGTCTTCAATAAAAATCATGTCATACAAAGTGGAATCATTATGTACGCAATACGGAAACATACAAGTGTAAATTACGACAAAACCAAAATTAATTTAATGTTGAAGTGAAAAACCACGGAAGGTACGTTACTTTGAATCAAAAGATATTATGCTTTTGAAACTTACTCTTCCCAGATAATTTGCTTGTATGAACCAATACGATATTTCCTGCAAGTCTAGATTTTTATTTCATTTCAGCATATATTCGCCATCAACCTGAAATCTTGTGGCACGTGTTAATGTTGATTAGTTGTTTCGTTCACGTCCACGAAAGAACAAAGAACACAGTTGCCATGAACAGAAAACACTTTTTCCTTGCTTCTTCTTCTTCTTCTTCATGCCCCTCACCGCTTGAATGGTAGTATGGTAGTATGTCTATGGGTAGCAGTCTTGGGCAACGGTCTGAGAACATTGAGGGCTAGAAGTTCGCGCACTAATATAAACAGCACTATATTGGTTCACACTTCACTTCACTGTCACTATAATACAGTAATGATGAGGGATGGAATCAAAAGCGAAGGTCGCACTGTCGGGCAAATCCATAGAGAATCCACATTATAGAGGGGGAAGGAGATGAAAGTAGAGTGGGCAAGGAGAAGGGGAAAGCAACCTTTTGTCGAAGGAGTCTGTGGAGGAGTGCCTGTCCATGTGTGTTCCATAGCGGGCATTGGAAAAATAAGTGGGTGGGGGTTTGTTTATGTTCTCCGCAGGTACAATTGGGAGAAGGAGTTTGAGGAATTCGTGCCAGATGCTCGTTTGTGGTCACGTGTCCCGTTCTAAGGCGTAGGATACAGGTGATCACTTCACGAGGCATTTTTAAATGATGAAACCAGGGTCGAATAGGGAGTTTATCATAGAACCATTTGTAAGTATATTCCTTTCCCGGATTCTCTGGAGTAAGAGAACGCGTTCGCGTTCTCGGCGCATGTTGAAGGGTGTGCGCCTCGTCCAATGACCATCATCCACGGGAGGGTGCGACTCGACTGCTCATTCTTGGTACAGTAGTTCCGCAGTAAACATGTCAGCTCGGAAGTCGAGGGGAACTCTGCATTCAGGAGAGAGCCGCATAGTGTTGAATGTGTTCGAGAACCTATTTGAACGAGGTGGTAAAACAGTAGCTACATGAATGTGTTTTGGAGACAGTTGACCTAACGGGAATTGGGAAATCCACCGTCTATAATATCCGGAAGGAAGCGAAACAATCGCGAGGAAAGGATGGAACATCCCTGTTGGAAACGCCGGGCAAGAAGCATCCGAAACGAGCTCAACGATTTGCAGACTTCGATGAGTTTGCGCTAGAGGCATTACGAAGGCTTAAATTTTTGTTTCTCAAGTCTACCTTTTGATAATAGTGATTCATGTGGTAGAAAGAGGGAGTGGGTATTCGATTTTTGTTACTTAGCGTTGCTTTTCTGCCACTTCTAGCTAATCGCAACAATGAGTGATGACGTGAAATTGATGAAGAGACACTCATAAACAGTGCCGCAACCACAGGGGCAGAGGGCATTGCCCCCCCCCAACCTTGGACCGAAGTCCATTCTAGGGGAAGCAAACATTGAAGTAAAAAAACTAGACTAGGAGAATCTAAGAATAGCAGGACAATTGGGTAGTCATGATGGAATTAGTTTCTAATGTGTTTCTTGCATTTTTCTTCCAGACGGACAAGGGCACTTGCAAGGGGCACAGAGGGGCAATTGCCCCCCCCCCTCGATTTCAAATTTTATACAAAAAAAATACATTTCGTAAAATTTTCTTGATCGCTTCGCTCGCAATCTCTCCTATTATTATAGTCAAAGTTCAGAGCCATAGCTATGGGGCGGCGGGAGTCGGCCCTGGGAGCCAAACGATCTATGTAAAAAATGTTAAAGATAATGCCATGGCGCTCCGTAAAGTTATTTGCGCCCTATTAAAAGAATTTCTCTCTATGAAACTTAATATGAAATATTAATGATGACACTGTAATCCCTGAAGTCATGGATCAATCAAGGGATTCCTATTTATTTGTCAGGTGTCAAAACATGTATTTCAACTATAATATAATACAATTCACACAATATTTTGCAAAATGGTTAACGTAACCAGTAGGCAAACTTTGTCTGTAGTGATGCAAGAGTCTCTCCTTTGAAGGAAATAAGAGTCCGTGGTGGACTAAGGGACCCAAGTTTTAATGTTTTAGCAAGTCCAAAAAATGTATTACAAATTTTTACACAAATCATCAAAGTGTAGATAATATGTAACCATTAATATTTAATTAATTCAATTTTTCTTGCATAACACAACACAATGGTGTTGTTGGATTCTCGTTAGATTCCTTTGTGCGTATAAATCTTACATACTGGAAACTAAGACGGAATCATTATGAAGCATTATTTTGAAAGGACTCACTTAATCAGTTCTGCAGAGAGGCCCAAAGCTGTTGGTACATATTAATCATAATCATCTATTAACATTATCGACCTGTAAATATTAAGTAGATACAGTCCCTATTAGCCTATTTATGTTAAACTTATACAATATTCCAAATTCTTTGGCAATCTGGAAAGGTCATTGTTGAGAATAAGAGAAGAAATTGGCAGCAGAAAGCGTTTAGCTTTACGGCCCTTATACCGCGCAGCACTTCGTTGCTTTCATCCCGCACCCTTCCCCACCCAGTCTGGCCCCGCCCACAAGGTTACCCCTCTGCGCGTCGCTACTCCAGAGAATCCGGAAAAGCAGTATAGTGGTTTTTGCCACTGCGTCATGGACCCAATTTTCCCACTGAGAGTGATTTTTTTTTTTTGACCCGTGGGAGAAGATCAGTATAGGCAAGTCGGATAGGAGAGGGGAGAGGAACCAGGCGCGTGCCCAGGATTTTCGTAAGGGGGGGGGGGTTATCAATCTAACACATTTTCCAGTTCACAGGTCAAATTTCTTGTAATAAATTAGATAATTAATATACTTGGATTTTACCCCAATGAACGCAATCAATGTATTTGCTATGGATGCTTCATGTTTTTATTGCATCATATAAAAGCACCTGCTTGAATATTACCAAATTATTAATATTTTATATTTAATTGCTCAAATATAATTTTTAAACAAAAAATATGTACACTCAACATTGTAACAACATTAAAGAGATTAAGACTACTTGATGTCTTAAAGACAGTAATAAATAAGGTACCACAGTTCAACAATTTAAATTCTGAAATTTAGGCATCGAGGTTTCTGTGCGAGTTCTGACAGTATGTCGTCACAAGTAACTTTTATATCCCGGTGAATGTTCAGAGCAGCTAACCCATTTAATCTTTCTTCGCAAATGGTATTTCGAAGATAGGTCTTCAAGTGCCTCAAAGTTGAGAATGATTTCTCATTTGATGTTGTTGTTACCGGGATTGTACATAATATGAGCAAACGTGTGTTTACCCAGGGAAATATTACTTCACTGCATATATCAATTGCTTCAAGAGCATTTACTGGACGTCTTTGCATTGCTGCAAGATGACGATACCACAGTTTCATTTCAGTGTGAGCATCGTCGCCTTGTAATCAAGGTGTCCCGGGTTCAATACCCGGTGGAGGCTAATAGTGGTTCGGATCTCACTTTAAACTTTAGGCCCAGTCCCGATTAGCCTTACTGTGCATAAAGTGGATTTAAAACATCAATTCAATCAACATTGTCCTTGTTGTGGAGATGGTTTTGCTAAATATTGTGTACATTTTTGGCATTGTATTATTTTATTATTGGTCAAAACATTTGTTTGACAGTCGACAAACAAATACGAACCGCTTCAGTAATTAACATTTTCTACTACAGTGTCATTAATGTGTCATATTCATTTTCATATTAGGTCTATGGAGAGGAATTTTGTATAATGTTAACGTTATGGAACTGCGAAACCAACTGTTGAAGGGGCCACTCCCCCCTTCCCCTCCGAAGCCCAGTACCGCACCACAGGATCTGTCACTGAGCCCGACAAAATCTTGCCAGACAGTGCTCGAAATGCAAATTCGTAGCCGAAAAGGGAGGGGATGTTTGATCGATTTTGGAGATACGAGGGGGTACATCCTTGTATGGATCAACATGGAGACAATACAGTAGGTGGAGGATGCTCAATATGAAAATTATTCTAATTGGGGGTATGATTTGTGAAACTTTCTTAACTGAAGGCAGCATCCCCTACTTCGACAACTGATGCCAGAAAAGATGCTTTCAGAAAATGAATTTATTACCTCACACGTATATTACTTATTGTATTTTTTTTCGTTTGTACAAGAGAAATATTCAGAAGATTTGTAAGGAATATTTACAGTTAATAGGATGCCTATCTAGTCTATCCCGTGTCGTAATACAAACTTTATCCCTTTCCTACAAAATAATAAAACTGTCCATGCCAACCGTGATTTTATAATGTGGTTGCATACATATACACTAGCGACATTAGTGCCACTGCTCCGACGCCAGGGTTTCAAATACCTTGGTGGATCTATAAGATAGGTAATATCGTTTTTCGAGGGTTCGTGAACAAAACAAAAAGTAAATGATTTTATAGTCCATTTTATATTCAGATACGTTAATCAGGACTGGTCTTAAAGTTTAAATCGGGATACGTACCACTGTGCAATGCACCTTCACAGGGGATCAAACTCAGGACCTCTTTGATTACACCACCATCGGTGAGGCCCCTGAAATCATTGAGGAAACTTGTTCATCATAATGTTCTCTCGCCCTGCGAAAGTTTATTGGTGATATAGGATGACATCCTACACACGTCTTCCAGACATACACACGCGGGCACACCCCTCCCCTGCACACACACGATTGTATGCTTACAGCTCATGCTATGCCCTCCCAGAAAAACAATTCTAAATCCGCCTATGGATATATCTGCTATCAAATAATGAACGTCACTTACCTCGACAGTTCCTTGACATAATTTTGCAACAAGGTTTGCAATATCTTCTGTTATGCCTTCTTGTTGAATATCAAGAGTCTGAAAGTTCGCACGTTTCACTCTCGCAATTCGGATGGAATTCCTTTGAACTTAAATCGACCTTTTCTGACGTTCTATTTGTGGAAGGTGAAGCTTCAACTTCCATTTTTTGTTTCTTTTTGAAATAATCTAATAATGTATTTCTCCTCTTTTTTCTATCCATCTTTAGTTCCACGTCAAAAATCTATTACACACGCAGAAACATAACACACAACACGACCACTTCGACTTGCTACCTTGCAGACTGCAACTTGCTACAACCCCAGTGAACACCAGGACTTGGGACAAAGATACCGGGCGGTCGAATGTCTGAACCATGCATCCAGCTTGGTCCAGCTCAAATTACGTCACCAGTGTTGACAGCAACCAGTAGTGTCAGTGTCAGTAGTGTTGGCAACTGCTAAATTATTTACGCACAAATTCAAGCGAGATCTTTCACATGTGTTACAAGAAAATTCAATAAACTGAAGGCTGGAAATTGGTTGCGAAAAAAATATCTAATTTGTAAAGAGCACAAGAGTAAAACGTATAATATTTTGGCATATTAATTGCTTTTATTTTGTTTATGAAACTGACTGGGCCAGTTGCGCTATATAACGCATCCCTCCCTTCCTCCCGGCATGCTATTGTACAAAACATCGATTGCCTACTTCGTAAAACCATGCCTCGCTACTGCCTGCAACAATTATTATTATTATTATAATTATTGATATTTTGAAATAAATATGCATCCAGGTGCGAAATAAGATTTTGACTTACTTTGCCTACTAATTATAGTGATTCAAATCTCACAGAACTTTGCTCTGCTGGTATAAATGGTATAAGAGGGGGAAAGAAAGAAAAGGGAAGTTAGCAGCACTGTCGTAACAGGAAAGGGAGGGTCATTCTCCTAAGAGGGTCATCGTGCGTGAAAGAAAGGGGAGGAGGGATTCCTTCAGTTCGCATTCCAAGGGTTGCGGCTCTTTTCTTGACCATACTGAGAAGGAAATACTCCTTCCTTTTCAGTGACTAAGGAATGAATGAATGCTTGTGCATTGCTGTAACTCAACTCCAATATTATCAAAAGTAATTGAAGAAGCAATACATTTCTCATTGCCAAATGTAAACATTTTACAATATTGGCAATTTATGAAATAAAATGTATTTCTGCTTTGAATTTTTTTAAATGACGAAACCAATGGGGGGGGTTTTAACCCCCACCAACCCCCCCCCCTGGGCACGCCACTGAGAGGAACGTCCACAGCTGTTTTGGCATAATGATCCACAAGGTCTTGATGAGGATTAAGATTGCTATGTGCTTTGACATAGGTAAACTGTACGCGTTGGGCTTTGTTTTGGAGGTGAAAATACTCTTGTAAAACTAAAATGGGAAAGAGTTGCAACCGGTAAGCATCCTTACCACAACGAGCGATCGTGAATAATACGCTGAGGGCAACTGTGAGAATTAAAGTTTGCGTGTATTGTGCTTCACGAGCATGGATCAAGGCCTGATAAATGGCATAGCACTCTGCCGAGTAAATAGACGCTTCTGGCGATAAGGAAAATTGTCGTACAACATTGTATTGAGGGACATAAAAGGCACATCCAACGCGGTCGGCATTTTTGGACCCGTCTGTGTAGATAAAAGTATGGTCGGGTCAGAGTTCTTTGTAATATTCGTGTCGACCGAAATCAGTAAAGTTAATATTAGGGAGAGGGGCGGTGAGTATTGGTAAAGTGTATATCAAAGGGGATGTAAATGTAAAGCTGAGATCAATATTATAACAAGATAAAAAGAAAAGCCGAGGGCGAGAGCGATCGAGAGTTAAATTTGCTTCCAGTTGGCGTTGAATAGCGAACTCGGTATTGAAGGGATGAGGGTGTCGTTCCCATGTTTTCAATATGTATTTCGTGGTAGAGTATTGATATCGGAATGAGAGAGGCGGTTCAGTACTCTCTCCATAAACGCTTACATTGGGACTAGATGCCATTAATCCGAGGCAAAGGCGGAGTGCCTGACGTTGTAAGATATCCATTTTTTGGAGCCAGCGATCAGGCATCCCTCCCAATACGGGCGCCGAATAGTCAAAAAGTGAGCGAAAGCAATTCTTATAAAATAATAGCATAATGGAGGGGTGGCCCCCCCATTTGGTAGTGGCAAGCCCTTTCAGAATGTTAATCAATTTTTTCCCTCTTGTGATCAAATATTGAAGATGTGGTTGCCAAGTTAATTTACGGTCGAAATGAATACCTAAGTATTTACAGGTTTGGACCACCGGAATGTGATGTAAATGAGTTAGTGTATTGGGATAGCGAGTAAGCATATACGGATTGAAAATAATAATCTGTGATTTCTCCGGGGAAAATGATAAGCCGCGGAGCGCTAATTGATCACGTAATTGAATGATAAATTTGCGTAGGTCTAAGATGCCTCGAGTGGCATCTGATGTGCTATTATAAAAACAAAAATCGTCAGCATATTGAAGGATATGATGAGTAGAATTTGGTGTTTGATGCAAGTATTGTGTATATATATTGAAAAGAATTGGGCTGAGTGGGGAGCCTTGGGGGACACCACTCCGGATTAGTCGTGGTCCCGTAACATTATGGGGGAACCAAAAAACCAATATTCGTTCGTGATATAAATGCCATATTAAGTGAGCTACCACCGGATGAATGTGAAGATTAGCTAGAATTTGGTATAATATGGGAATTTGGACCGAATCGTAGGGGTGAGCAACATATATGAATAAGCTAAAGCAGTATTGTCGCAAGAGTTGGCTATTCTGAAGTACCACTGTGAGGGTACATATAGCGTCTTGGTTTCCAAGCCCGGTACGGAATCCCATTTGAGAGGGAGGAAAAAAATTTCGTTTTTCTAAATTCCACGTTATTCGGAGTTGTAAAGTTTTTTCGAATAATTTAGCCATTACTGGTATAAGAACAATGGGGCGGTAGGACGTGGCATGGGTAGCTGGTTTAGTCGGTTTTAATATTGGAATGACAACATGTTGAGTCCAACCTCGCGGGATTTTACCCCTACGATAAACAGAGTTGAAGATTGCCGTGAGGATATTAAGACCTTGTTCTGGGAGGTGTTTGAGGGTGTCGTAAGTGATGCCATCATATCCTGGGGCAGTAGAGGGGGTATTCTCTAGGATATGTTGAAGTTCCGATATTGTAACAGCGGGGAAATCTGCTGTGAATGAAATGTTTGTCTGGGCTAGAGATGGGGGAGGTAGGGTGACCGTAGGAGGTGTTAGGAGGTCCATAAATTCGACTTCCCAGGCATTATTAATCGGTCGGGGGTGAGGAACATGGGGGTGTCGTAAAGAGTTAAATTTGCGCCAAATGACTCCTATGGGGAGAGTCACATCAAGGGACTGACAGAAAAGTTTCCATGCCAGTCGTTTGGCTTTGGTATATGTATTTTTTGCGAGCGTCTGAAGTTTGTGGAGCTCCAGCCATGTTTCGGGCGTGGGGTGTTTAGCATAGAGTTTTGTGAGTGCTATTTTTTTTTTTTTTTTGATGGCGGCACACTGATTGTTCCACCAATGAATCTTAGGAAATCGATCTTTGGAAAAGAATTTTTGGCGCGTACCGCTCCGGTCAAGTGCTAACGTAATCATATGGAGGAATTTGGTATATGTCATTGTCCGGTGGGAGGGTATATCATCCGTATAGTATAATTTGAGAAAATAAGAGCGAAAGGTTTTCCAATTAATAGACTCACGTGTCCATCGACGGACAGGAATGTCAGTCACACCTGTTTTCGAAAAGGTATTGGGTAAACAAAGAAATATCGGCGTGTGATCACTCCCTCGTAAGTCAATATCGTTGGTCCAGTTAATATGAGAAAAAAGGTTTGGAGACACTAATGTTAAATCGATAGCAGTCGGACGGGAACCATTGTGTGGATAGTGGGTGGGGGTACCGTCATTCATTATAATGAAGTCGTTCTCAAGGATCCAATTTTCTATGGTGTAACCTAATCTATCGGTCAGGACATTGCCCCACAGCTGGTGATGGCTATTGAAATCACCGGTTATGAGATAGGGTCCTGGGAGTAAGGCGAGAAGGTCAGTGAGGGTGGATAAAGGGATGTTCTGCGAAAAGTGATGGGGTGGAATATAAAGGGAGAGGAGTGTGAATAGGTGTTGATGAAAATGAATGCGGACAGCAACAATTTCGACGTTATACTGGTGAATTAAAGGATGCGAGGAGGGGAGAGAGAGGGGGGAATGTGGGAGATTTTCGTGGACGTAAATCGCAACACCTCGTTGTGTTGCGGGGAAAGGGGGACCATAAGAGATGAAATGTGGTAATCTGTAGTTCTCATAGCGAGTTCCTTTCACCTCTTGTCAACTAAGGAGATGCGGTTTATAATCCGCCACAAGTTTCTGTAATTCGCATTTTCTGGCCGAAAAGCTGCGGACGTTCCATTGAATAAGAACAGGAAATGACATGGAGGGGGAGGGAAAAAAGAAAAATAAACAAGAGAGAAAGACTCATGGAGGCGGTCTATGCCGGAATAGGCGAGCGTCCGTTGTAATATATTCATTTTATCGAGAGGGTAATAAAACAAAAAAAAAAGGAAAAAGAAAGTCGAAAAAGGGTTGAAGGTAATAGTTTGTTGTAAGGCTATAGTTGTTAGGAGCACCTGGGTGGCGAAGGATAGATAATCAGCCTTCTATGATGGATAACAGATGGGTCGTGAGTGCTTGAATTTGCTGGATGAGAATATTTTGTTCGCGTATATTTGATATTTGGAGCACTGATGCCCATAAGGTCGTTATGAGGTCCAAGAGTGATTTGTAGATCGTTTGTTGTTCGGAATGGTGAACTTGCAATGGTTCCGAAGGCGGCGATGGTATCGGGTCCGGGGGGGGGGGCCTCCGGGCCGGATGAGCGTTACGCCCGATGGGGGGAGAGGGGGTAAATTCATTTTCCGATGTCGATGAACTAGAAATGGTTCTTGTTTTTTCAACGTTGTTGCTGGATGCCTTGACTTGTAGATCTGCATGTTGTTCCTTCGAAGAGGAATGGGCCACGGGATTATTATGCTTGCCAGTCCAGCGGCGGGGAGAAATTTTGTTTTTTGAACGAACTGTCTCCACTGCCTGCGGCGTGGCGGTCTGTCGACCACTTGGGGTGGAAGGGTCAGAAACAAGGTGCTTCTGTAATGTATGGAAGGGGTTATCCCAAGCGCCGAGTTGGCGTGTTCCGTTCGAGGGGGTCGAGGTGGTTGTGGGTGACAATTTGGGAAAGTCACGCTTGTTTAGCATGGGATTCAAAATGTCTTCCCGAGTTAAGGGTGGGTGGAAGGTTCCAAGGAGTTTGGCTTTTGCTTCATAATAGGAAATATTTTCTTCCGCCATACGAGTTTGAATGGTTTGTTCTCTTTGCCAGAAATCGCATTGACGGTCACGTGCCCCATGGGGGCCTTTGCAATTGCTACAGTGAGAGGGGTTGGAGCATCCTTCCCCGTGTCGTTCTTGGCCACAGTTAGCACATTGTGGTTTAGACCGGCATTGAACCTGGGAATGATTATATCGGAAACAGCCAGAGCATTGTAAAACCGATCGAACTCGCGGTTTGACTGTGAAGATTTCCTTATTTATCAGCACTTTTTCGGGCAAGTGTTTGCCGTGGAAGGTGAGGCATATCAACTTTGTGTCCACGAGTTGGAAAGTGCCATCCTCTCGCCAGATTTTTTTTTTTTAGTCTTTTAGCGCAAGTAACCCGAAAGGGAGAATCGATGCCATCGAGGATGTCCTGTTCTGTTACGTCAAATTCTATCCCATACACTAGCCCTTCCCGTTGGATCAAGCTATGTGGTATTTTGGCTCGGACCCCCAAGGAGTCCAAAAAGGTCCCGTTCCGAACGAAAGCGTTTGCTTGTTCTGCTGTTTTGAAAGTGGCCCGTACCCTGTTTTTGCCACATTGTTCCACTACGCACACTGGAATGTGGGCCTTCCGGAATTTATTACCTAGGCTGCCACTAGAACGTTTACCGATATTTTGGTTCTGTCCTTCTAAGAGGACCACAAATGGGCCGGTGGTGTCGGTCGAATACCAAAGAGTTTGGGGTCGGTGGTCCAGTTG
Source organism: Lepisma saccharinum (assembly GCF_977018435.1). Taxonomy (NCBI): domain Eukaryota; kingdom Metazoa; phylum Arthropoda; class Insecta; order Zygentoma; family Lepismatidae; genus Lepisma; species Lepisma saccharinum. The sequence goes on along the minus strand of NC_139255.1, from coordinate 35,686,757 downwards.
AGTGGGGCGAAACATTTTCTCTTGATTGCGATCGGCTTCACTCACCTCGTCCAGTGTCCTTTTACCTGAGCGTTGTACCGAGTCAGCCATGGTAATGTCATCATCGTGTTGGGTTATTGTAAACTCCGGTGTGGCCAGGTTGACTAATCCTTCCGCTGCCGTCTTCTCCCTCGAGGCCAACATTTCGGCATCCTGGGTGGGAACCGGCTGCCCGCCGGAAGCCACGGTGATCTAATGGGGCGCTGTCGAGTTTGAACACCAAAGGGGGAAAAAAAATACACTGAATCGATGCACTACACCTTATAAGCAATTAACGTTGACAATAAAGTCGACGAAATTGATCCTATCACTCGCGATTTGCTGCTTCTTCGGATATGTACCGCTTTTTGCTAGTGAACCTATCACCACGAGCGCTCGTACGCGAATCCTTTTTTTTTTTCCTTGCAAAGTGGACGAAATCGTGAGTTGGCATTTCAAATTTTCCCTTCAACGTACTAACAGGTTGGTGTCGGGAAATTTTTCTAATCCCGACATTTCAGGACGGAAAATGTTCGAAATTTCCCGAAGCTCTGAATCTCTAGAATTCTATACGTCAGTTTTAACTTAACTGATTGTTTTTGCACTTCTGGAATAAAAACAAACAATTTCCGATAAGTTCCAGACACTTGCAATGCAGAAAACGTCGAAAATTATCAACTTTTTAAAATGACCATTCAGTATTTTCCGACTGCTCGGGATCCCGAATAGTCGGGAAGTCATTTCCCGAAGTCGGGGTCGGAACGGGAAATTTTTTCCGCGATCCCGTCCCCACTTTTCAGGATCCCGCACACCCCTAAGTACCACTGTCGTGACGTCACGGCCCATTCAAAATTGTTTGGTTGGATTACTGCAGATCACAGAGAATATTGTCACTGTCACTTTCACTTTCACTTTCTGTTCCTTTATTCTTTAGTCATGGCGACCGTTCTAGTACCAGAGGTAGAAGCTCCAGGCTTTTCATTTGCAAACTGCAAACGGTATGTTGATAAAATAAATTTAGATTGCTGTTGCTTTAGAAAATTGAGTTAAGATTTTTTTTACGATTTACTAAAACACACCACATCAATCTTGAGTGGTATATTTTGTCATTTTCCTCCGGTGACGTTTTCATAGTTCTATCTGCACTTTTTCTTTTAGTTGAATCCAGATATTTCACATAAGTAGTAACATGTAATTTGATTCATAGTTTCTCAAGTATATCACGAAACTTCTAGAAATTAATTTTCATTCGAGGGTAAAACTTCGGAATGGTCCCAACACCGCTCACTCGTTTATTTCGTCATTTTTAACATTCGTACTTACCTATTCTGCATTGCGAAAGATTCTTCAAGGTGGTATTTTGCTTTTTCCACGAAAATAATTTCAATTTGTGACATGAGGAGTAATTATTGTTCTTCCTTTTTTCCGCTTCTGTAAGACACAATATGGCGAGACAGCTTGACTAGCGTGATAGATCATCAGTGGTTATGCAGTGTTTCCAACCTTGTCGGCTAGAGTCTAGTTTACGTCCTTCTTGCCCACTCCTTCTTACCCGTTTACTCTTTCTTGCGCATTCCTTCTTACCTGTTGACAAAACCGTGCTAGCAGACAGCCGGCGCTCCGGCATCCGTAGAGTAAGTAAGTTTTTCTTTTTACACTTTCTGTCACTAACCATTCACGGGAACGAGCTATGCCTACGAGGTTAGGTTAGGCCTGTTAGGTTAGGTTCCATTAGCACTCATTTCACCCCTAAATATGTGCTTCATCATCGAAAAATGCCCTCAGTACGTTCAATCACGCATATCCGGACAACATCGGTTTTTCTCGATTTTCTCCTCCAGGAAACTTTCCTCGCCTTGGGATTTACTTTGTTGAATTCCTTATAAAATAACCTTTCAACAATATATGACACGTATTCCTTAGGAAAAGGACGTAAACTAGACTCTTACCACCTTGTCAACCGAGAAATCCCCACGAACCATGCACGGATAGCCCCATTTGATGAATCGCCCCACGAACCATGCACGTCAAGGTTAGGTTAGGCAAACGGATAGTGTCTAGTTTACGTCCTTCTTGCCCACTCCTTCTTGCGCATTCCTTCTTGCCAGTTTACAAAACCGTGCTAGCAGACAGCCGGCGCTCCGGCATCCGTAGGGTAAGCAAGTTTTTCTTTTTACACTTTCTGTCACTAACCATTCACGGGAATGAGGTATGCCTACGAGGTTAGGTTCCATTAGCACTCAATTCACCCCTAAATATGTGCTTTATCATCGAAAAATGTCCTCAGTACGTTCAATCACGCATATCCAGACAACATCGGTTTTTCTCGATTTTCTCCTCCAGGAAATTTTTCCTCGCCTTGGGATTTAGTTTGTTGAATTCCTTATACAATAACCTTTCCAACGATATATGACACGTATGCCTTATGAAAAGGACGTAAACTAGACACTTACCAGGCAAACAGTTAAAATTGTCATCTTGCAAAAAAACTGCATGGTTGGAAACACTGACAGGGAGTTATGTCTTCAAACGTTCACAACATTTGGTTCATGTAGTGCAAGCAAATGGAAGCAGCAGCAATTGTGCGTCGGAGAGATATTTCGGTAACGGTTCCGATTGTTTTATGATTTCTCCTAGCACAAAGACTAATTATCGTAGAATTTTTGAAATCATTGTCACATGAAATTTGAACGTTCCTCAAAGTTTAGACTAAAAAAAAGTTGTTTATGTTGAAAAAAACAAAACAACCTGAAAATTACCTTACACACTTCTCATGGACAAGATATTCTCCGTCGACAACTGACAGTAAATATCGTAGAACCGTGGGAATGAATGTAGTATTATGAAGTATATCGGAACCTTAGTAGAATGCATTTAGGGACTTAATTTTAATGCTAAGGGAACCCTGCCTAACCTAACTACGAAAGCACATATTGAACAAAACCTTAATTAATCGCTAAAACTCCGCAGTATGTGTTAACAGACGTACATCGAAATCAAACCATGTAAAAATTGCATTGGTAGCATGATGAAATTGCAATAAAACAAAAGGAACTTGGGCCCTTCTGGATGCTACAGAAACTCATTTCCATAAGTAGTTTCTTGTGTAAAAATGAAGAAATCTGTTGGGACCATACTGAAGTTTTTCAGATTCGAGTTTTGAGAAAATATGTTGTAAGGTCAACTCGAAATATGGGCAAATTTCTCGTATCGGACAAACGGATTTCTTCAAATTTACAGGAGGAATTACTTACCGAATGCAGTTTCTTTATACTTGTGGAAGTTCGGGGAAGTGTTTTCTCGCATCGTTCATTGAATTTTGACGGTAAATCATCTATTTTTCAATATAAATGTGTGACCGATGCACGAAAGCTCTTGCATCCATTTACTTCCAGGTGGATGTTGCCTGTGTGTGATGACATAATCCCGGTCAGTGTTTCCAAACACGTGTTTTTGTAACTGAAGAAGGTACGTTTCCGCAAATGGTTTGTGGGGCTATGTGTCAATGGTTCGTGGGGCTATTCGAGAATGGTGTGTGGGGCTACACATATTTTTTTCGAAACCAATTTTTAACTATTGTAACCTATACGTGACCCTAACCTAACCTTACCGGAAATGGTTTGTGGTGCTACGTAGGTATTTTTGGGTGCAGTGGGGTGGAGACACTGTATGCCGAGTACGGTAGTGAAACTGTGACCACCATATTGCGTGTTACTGAAGGCAAAAATAAACTAAGAAAACTTACTCGATATGTCGCAAATAGAGCTTATTTCCGTGAAATAAGTGAAATGCCACCTTAAGTAATGTTTCTCAATGCAGAATACGTAAGTACGAATATTAAATTAAATGAACTAGCAAATTTCAGCAGTATGACCGATATGAGAAATTTACCATTCTTTCACATGATCAAACTTCAATATATGCATGAAACAGTTTCATAGAACTCTTTTTCATAATTTATATTTTTTTTGTCACAAATCATCACTGTGTAAATTTGTATGGAATTAATATTTTTTTCCAGATGTATCAGCTAAGAAGGTTTCTTTTTATTTGATACAGGAATGCTTTGTTGGTTTCTGATGGTGTTCAAATGCCAAAGGCCCGGAAGACTGGGACCACTATAGTTGGAATAATATACAAGGATGGAGTCATCTTAGGTGCTGATACAAGAGCTACTGAGAACACAATTGTATCAGACAAAAATTGTTCCAAAATACATTATCTTGCTCCAAACATGTAGTAAGTTCTTTTTCACAGCTGATATATTATTTTCAGTAATAATTTAATAGGATTTAGATGGCTGAAATAATTTCTGATAATTTTTAAAATGTTCTCATAAACTCATTTTGATATTTCCTAGGTGTGCCCTTTAAGTGTGTGTGTCTTGTAGTAATTATTCTGACTTCTTGAATTTTGTTCAATTATATTGCTTAGGTTAGCCCCAATCCTGGTTCACATTGGTCGAGCAAACGGGAGGGTAGCTGGAGCGAGTAGGGTAAAGCGAGCTACTCTCCCCGTGTAAACAACTGGGGAGAGTACTGGAGTCAGTAGTCAGGACAGTCGAGTGGCTGTCCAAGGAGGATTGACTGAGTTGCTTCCTTCCCCATCGATTTTTTCACTCGCACGTAAACTCGACAGACCACTTGATCAATGTAAACACTTCTTGAGAGAAGTATATAGTCTGTGCATGGTTATCCAAGTCCAACAGGCGACGACATAAAGTTTGTAGAATTGTACGGTGCATATGAGTGTCCAAAGAAAATAAACTATGGGTGTATGAGTGCAAGAGATGAGACTTGATGTATTTGGCGTAGAAGTAAAATTGAAAAGAAGGCATTTACGTTCTGCGTACAACCAAGAACAATTGAAAATAGGAAAAAAAATGAAATTAATTTTCTTTCTAGACATGCCATCGTGCATTATTGTATTCATTTCTCATAAAATAAGTGTGTGAACCATTTCAGAGCTTTTTTTTTAATCGCCAGCAACGTCGATGGGTTCATTCTGTGAAAAGAGCACCAAACAGCTGCAGCCACTATCCCACTTTCCTAGAGTCGAGTAGAAAGTGTGTAAACAGCTACTCGGCATAGAAGGGTCAAGTCAAGCAGACAGGACAGTAACTCGTCCCTGTAACTCTCCCGCTAGGGTGGGCTAGAGCAGCCATGTCAAACTCAATTCGTAAGTAGGGCTGCATAATGATACTGTAAAAACTCCGTGCTGCACACCTCTAACCCCATTTATTTGTTCGTTTCAAGTATAAATTGGTTATAATTATGCAAACATTTTGAGAAACCTTAAGTGAACAATTCTAGTTTCGTTTCTCACTGATTTGACACCTTTCTTTTTTTACAAACTAGTTTCTCAATGTCCGCATTGTGCTTTTGTGGACAGAAAACTCTTAATGCAAACAACAAATTATTGTCAGTCAGTCTTTAACTTATTTTGCATTGCGCCTCTGCCATTTTTGGCTAATCGCAACAATGAGGTTGAGTGATGATATGATTAAATTGATGTAGGAACATTGACAAAAAACAGCCATGGCCAGGGAATCGATCCAGGGACCCCTGGCATCTGCGCTCTGTGCTAATCATGACGACACGGAGGTTGGCTGTCAGTAACTTTTTATCGTTGGGCAGTTTTATTAATCTTCATAATGGATAACAGCTGTTCACTAAGTTAAGTGCTGCCAAAGTTGCTAAAATTCCAGCAGCAAAATGGCTTATTCGAGGACTGTTCTGGGAGATATGACACAAATAGGAACACCCACCCCATGCTATTTCTCTTTCAATACTGAGTTGCATTTAAGTCAGTAAATTTCATTTGAAGATTGGGACATGCACAAAAGAATGGGAAACTTCACAAGAAAATTTCCTTTCGCACTCTTTGAAGTTTTGAAACCTGTTTCCAAAATCATAAAGCAGAATTTTTACTTTGGACCAATATTGGCTTAAAACAGGTTCACAGATTGACCGTTGGTATTCCAGAAAAGTTGGAAAATGACTGAAATTACAACTACTGTGCCTTTGCAAAATGGCCTACACAACCTTGAAAATATCTTGTCATGTAGTTGTGTCACAGAGAGGATTCATGTCAAGCTGTTCTTTGGTCACATTGAGATAAAAATTTCATTCACAAATGAATACAGCTAACTGAGCTACCCCACAGGCATTCATACTTTTATCTATTGAGAGCGAAAAGGCAACAAAACCAGCAAACTTTTGCTTTCGTTGATATACCTTGCTAAGTCATCAATCATCTCTTCAACTGTATTTCTGATTCTTGATATTTTACATTCTATTGGTTTTTATTATTTAACGTCGCTGTTCTGGCAAATGGCGACGTTGAGGATGAGTGATATAATGGAACTGATGAAGGGACACCTGTCGTCTAAGCACACTGCGACAGAGGTCGGCAACTGTATTTCATGGCAAAGAAATAATACTGAATGAATTTACTTTACTTTGTCAGGACACAAAATTTCCACATATTTCACTATTCACTTCACAACGAAAATGAGCAATCTCTCATTTCACTTGAAAAATTCTATATTCCTCTTTTATAGACTTTCTTACTCCAACAAGGCTTAGGCAATGACACGGTTATCTGAGACTTACTTTTCTTCAAGGCAAACCCCTTCACAATCAAGAAACAAGACTCATAGGCGACAAAAAGTACACACGCTTCCCTCCTCCAGCAAGCAAATTTTTTTTTATATTTATTTCAATTTCAGAACTATCCTGTCAATCAACTTGCTTAGTCGTTCCCACACCTTAATGGATTGCAAGAGTAGCGAAAATAGAAATAGGTAATCTGGGGAAGTTCGGATGAGTAGCAGCTTGTTTCATTAGAAAAGAAAAAGCGAGACAATTTCATATGTATAGGTCCTACATGCATGAAATGTACGTAGGGCCAATGCGGTCCGCACTGAGGGATGCTGGGGGCCGCAAGTTTGACATGGCTGAGCTAGAGCTGGAGCCTAGGATGCCATTCAGAGCTGACAATAGTCAGAAAGTTTTAACTGAGAAATTTACACTTGGCAAAAGTATTCTGGAATTTTCTCTTTCCCAAAGTAGTAGTAATAGTAAAATTTAAAGCTTTTCTTCAAACACACTTTTTAAAAAAATCAGAAATGCAAACTACAAATTTTTAAGTATATCCTATATTATTTTTGTGAGTTTTTATTTGTTTCTTCATTTCAGAATTTGTAAGATGTAAATATCACAATCCAAGTGCATACATATGAAGGAATTATCAACGGATGCACATAAAATGCCGTGCCAAAATATCTAGCTACGGGACTGGCTTGGTTAATATGTTAACATTTTATACAATGGAAATAATATCACTGCTAACACAGCTTGTCCAATCCAGCAAACAAGATTTCATGTATTCGTTTGTACTGTACTGCACTGGTACCCTTGCTTTTCTGATTGTACAGAAAATCATCTTATTTTTCTATCATTATTATTGTATTCCCTGTGAGAATTGCATGTAATAAATAGTATTAAGCATACCATCTACTTCTCGACATGTTACAAGTTCATTACACTTCATCGGTAACATACATTACGATAAAATCACACAAAAAAGTTAATGCTTGCAAAACAGCCTGTTGTTAGTGCATGAACCATTTAACAGAAGTTATCTACTAGCCTCGTCTTTCTGTACTTGTGCTTTGTGTAAAAATCTCAAATTGCCTGTTATTCAGGTTTAATTTAACAAACACTGTGTAGATGAAACACCACCCAGTTGATGAATCATAGCTCATGGAATGGGCAAGTTAAGATGGAGGGTAGATGCAATGATCACACTCACAAGACTTCTAAACCTTACAATAAATCGCCAGTTAACATAAGAATAAATTACATTTGCCTTACTTCTTTGATGACATAAAATCAAGCAGTCACACCAACCCTGAAATATCTAAAACTGCTAACAAATGATGAATGGAGTAAATGATAAAGTGATCATCCATTGATGTGTATATAACTAACAAAAATCATTTGTTGAAGTGAACAGTGAAAAAAAATAATAATGATTCAAATTTTACTTGTCACTTCGGTGTGAAACCATCCTTAATTCACATTTTTATAAGATATCACTAGTACTTCTAGTTTTGTTTTGTAGTTTTATAAACATTTTACATTATCCTTAATATTGTGTACACAAAATTCCATGTTTTCGCATTGCAAATTGGATTATATTTCTGACTAATTTCGAAGCCAGTGACCCTTCAATACTAATCAGAAATACCATCCAATTTGCAATGTGGAAACACGAAACTATGCATGCAATTTTACCTTATGTGACATTATATTTTATTTGTCATGTGAACAATATAACACTATTTTTCCTTTAAATACTTAAGTCATTTCACATTTTAACTGAATTTATTTCAATAATTTATTGACAGAGTTGGCAACGTAAGTTATAGAATTAGATTTTCCATTATATTATATTTGGTATATATACACATCTGATTTTTTTTTTAATATTTGGGGTTGCTACTATCCCCATGTTATGAATGAAAGGTTAATGCTGTTTATATTTGTCTACAGTTGCTGTGGAGCAGGTACTGCTGCAGATACAGAAATGACCACTGATATGATAGCATCTCAGCTGGAACTGCATAGGCTTAATACAGGAAGAGTTGTTCGTGTGTGTACAGCCAATAAGATGCTAACGCAACTGCTTTTCCGATACCAGGTAGGAATCGAAACTGGTGTTAATAATAACTACTGTTCTTCGATGGTAAAGTATTAATGTTGCAGCTTTACTCTTGAACCTTTAGTCAGGCTAAATGATTCTGCAATATATTTTTTACAATTTTGCAATGTATAGTGTAGTATAGTGTGCAATGTATATATACCCGCTGAAATGTTGCTACTTGAGAAATTCTACAATTGGTCTTGTAACCCCAGCCATTTTCTATTAAGCATTGATGTAAAACATGAAACTTTTTACAAATATAAGTACATTTTTTTACATTTACTGTTTAATATATTTTTTCTTATGATTTGCCCCACACGGGATATACGAGGTTTGTTCAAAAAAGTATCAGACTTTTATTAATAAAAAAAATGTATTCAGATACCACAATCTTACATTAATCTCCTTCAAAGTAGTCCCCTTGGACCGCCACACACTTCTCCCAGCGGTTCTCCCACTGTTGGAAGCAGCACTGGAATGCCTCTTTTGGGATTGCACACAGCTGGTCCGTCACATTTTGCATGATGTCTTCTCTGGACTGAAATCTGGTTCCTTTCAGGGCAATTTTCAGTTTGGGGAAAAGCCAGAAATTACATGGAGCCATGTCGGGAGAGTATGGAGCCTGATGAAGCACAGGTGTGCTGTGTTTGGCCAGGGAAGTCTGTATCTCCAAGCGGAGTTTTTTCTGCTTGAACGTTAGCAGCTTCGGCACGAACTTCGCTGAGATTCTCCTGAGGCCCAAATCATTAGTCAAAATGGAATGAACGAATCCAATGCTGATGCCCACCTCGTCTCAAAGCTCTCTGATCGTGAGTCGACGATTTCATTTCTGGATGTTGAGGGCCTACCAGAACGTCCTTCACTCTCCACTGACATGCGGCCATCTTTGAAGAGGTTGTATCACTCCTTTATCTGTGTGGTGGCCGCTGCTTCATCCTCGAGGGCCTGTCGAATCTTGCGGATCGTTTCCACTTGGGATTCTCCAAGTTTGACACAAAATTTAATGCAGTAGCGCTGTTCAAGTTTTGCAGTCATTTTGTCAAAAACAAAATTCCGACGCCACTCACTTACACCTTCTCACTCATCGACGGTCTGTAGGCTACTGACTGCTTCTGCAGGCTCGAAAAAAAAAATGCACATTAGGATCACCTACATACCTGCATCAAACCACACCTCCCTAACTACATTTGTTTACGCCAAAAAATTAAGGTCTGATACTTTTTGAACAAAGCTCGTATACTGCATGAAAATTTGAGCATAAAATGCAGACTCTACGACGACTCGATTCTGAGTCACTGGCATTCTGTACTATTACTGTCCTGTGTGTACCTTATTGTAAGGTAATATGCACTTCCACTTGGGAACATACTAGCCACCATTGGCATCATTAGTGTTTAAAAGGCAACAGATCTTGTTTCAGTATCAGTTGGAGAGAGAATTCTACACAGGCAAAATGCAAAAAAATAATACCAGGGCTAGTTGGATAGTTAGCTGAGTTGGTAGGGTGGTGGCATGATGTGTTAGAGACCCAGGTTTGAGGCCTTGTCGAGCCTGCATTTTTTGCTTATATTTTCATGTATTTCTTTCTCAGTTTTTTTTATATTACATATTGGACTAGCATTTCTAGGCTTCCGATTTTTTTAACAAAATAGGCTATAACTAGTGATACCTCATTCAGATGAGGTGTAATGGGTGACTTTCGAAGATTTTATTCAGTGTCTCTTTCACTTAGAGGCAAATAAGGCACTGGTACCTGTACCCACAGCTAGCATTATCTTATGTCAGGTTTTGTTGCTTTCACCTTGTCCTCTTGTCTACTATGGCCATTTTACAGACTACACTATTATAAATGGCACAGTGATTTTAGTTCTTAGATGCATTTTGATTTGTTCTTAATGAGGAATTAATGTAAAAAAAATATTTGTTTCATTGGATGACTTACAGTAGCTGTGTTTTCCTAAAGGACCCATACACCCGGGGCCGATTCCCCCTTATATTTTAATAGGAAACGAAACACTCATTCATGCCAATGCTAATACCTAAAAAAATTCTAGTCTCTGACAGTGTAAACTGGAACTAATCCAGGGGTACAATGGCAGTTTCTCCTGAATCCATTAATCACAATGATATGGATGAATGATTGATATTTGAGAAACATCCTAAAATTCATATATTTATATTCCTTTTTGGCAGAAAAAATGAAGAAGCAGTACACGATGTAAGGTTATTTTTCATTATAGTCTTCAAGCATTAGGTATTTAAGCATGTTTTTCAATAAGGCCCTAACACCAGCAGTTTTTCTCCACACTGTACAAAATAACATAAGATAATCAAAGTAGAAACCAACCACATTTTAGTAGCTCAAAAGAAGTTGGATTTATGAAAAACAAAGACTTTTATGTGGAACCCTAATTTTTTAAGATTTTCTCAGATTTAATTTCCCACATTATGAGTTTACTAGCAGTAGGTCTCTTAAAAATGTGTAATTGGTGTTCCATGTTTTATTTAAAGGAGTGAAATGTGTTTAATTTCTTGCAGAGATTGTTATTAACATTTTGTATACATTCCAGGGAATGATAGGAGCTGCTTTGGTACTCGGAGGAGTTGATTCTACAGGCCCTCACTTGCACACTATTTATCCTCACGGATCCTCCGACAACCTGCCGTATGCTACGATGGGTTCCGGCTCTCTTGCAGCCATGGGTGTCTTTGAGAAGTCCTGGAAGTCTGATATGACTGTAGGTTTACAGTGTGTCTGGTTTCTGCATGCTGTAGAGTATTTATTGATAAATTAGATAGAGAACGACAGGCCCAATAGTCATGATCGGATATTATTTATAATGCAAGAACATATTATTTGCATGCTAAATTGGACGTAAAGAGTTGTTGAAGGTTGAGAGGAATGTTTATCCCCTTCACTTATGATGTGTGGTAATAATTTGTCTTTTCCAATAGAGATCTGTCCAAATGCTGCAGTTACAAGCCACGTTGCAGCATGCATTACGTGTGTGTTTTGGGGGTGACTGTTCCATAAACATGCAAAATTGCAACCTTACTTTCATGTAGTAGACTCTGGTAAAATGCATTTTTGCAGGGCAATAAGGATCTGACATCTGGATCTACAGCCAGTATAATCCTCTGTAGGGTTGTGTTTTGTCCTTATGTGCGCTGAGTGTCCCTTTACAGCCTCAGCTTTACCCCTTAAACACTGGGACATGACGTGTGTCACATGTACTAGGTAAGTTCGCTAACACTGAGGTGTGACATACATGTCACATTTGGTGTTTTCGACTTTTGGAACGTACTGTGACTCAGATAATATTCAGAGATACACATTTTGAGTGCTACATGAGTTTGATTTGGTGATTTAAGTTCACTTTATGCACAGTAAGGCTAATCAGGACTGGACCTACAGTTTAAAGTGGGATTTGAACCACGATGTGCCACCACCGGGAATCGAACCTGGGACCCCTTGATTACAAGGCGACGATGCTACCACTGCGCCATCGGGGAGGCTACATGAGATTGAGGCATCCTATTAGTAATTAGTATAGTTTAATTTGAATGTGGCTGTATTGAAGGGTAGGTTTCCTGCTGGGGGAAAAAGCATGGATTTTACATTACATTTTTTGATGTATCGGCAGCACGTGTGCAATTCGTGCCATGAGATTATCCTATTTTTTTTTCTACCATTGGCTTATAACCTAATCTGTAATGCAAATTAGGTTTCTAAGACCATAGGCTTATAGTCTCATCTGTACCAAACAAAACGAGGTGTGACTCTTTACTGTATTGTAGTTAGTAGGGATGGGCCGATACCGATAAAGTACCGATATAAAATTTACCGATAACCGATATTCTACCGATCCGATATAAAATTAGAAATGGTCCTTGAAGAACCTGAAAGGTTCATTGACCTCCTTAATATATATGTGCTTCAAGGTGACTGCAGTGCAAAAGGAGTTGCATATTTACACATTTACTTTTTTAGAAAGTAGGGCACGGAGATTATCCATAAAAATTACAACAAAATGGCAGAATTATGCACTAAATTATCATATATTTATTGATATATCGGATCGGTAAAATAATCGGTAATTTTACCGATAAACCGATACACCGATATGCCTATATCGGCAGATACCGATAGAGTACCGATTAATCGGTCCCATCCCTAGTAGTTAGTTTATGTATAAATTTTATTCCAAACAGCACAGAATTTCAAACTTTCTGCTCAAAACGTGCATGTGCATTATTCTGGAAAGCATTTTTTGCCCTGAAAATATCAACTACTACTACATAATTTTTGCAGTGAGAGGGGGACATTATAAAACAATAAATTAATACAGTTCACAACCCCCACGCTGTGACGTCTTCATAGGGAATGACAAATTTCGAAATCCATAAAAAATAAACTAGTTCTAAAATCATTATCTTTTTCTACATAGAGGAAAGTAGGTTTCTATGACCATAGCCTACGATTTATGTCTCAACCATTTGCAGTTTCCAAGATATAAATTTTTAATTTAAAACAGTACTGAATTTTGAACTTTGCTTCTACAACTTTGGATACTGATGCAAATACCTGGAAAACAGCCTGAGTGTCTGTGGGTTAAACTCCACTTGCTATTCAAAAGAGTAAAGTTTATTCAACATTTTTCAAAAGGAATGAACAGAAATAAAGTAGAAAACCATTTTCATATTGAAACCTCGCTCATGATGAACCTGGTTCAAGAGGACAAGAATTGATTTTATTTCCATGCCCAAATTCTGGCAAGTACAAAAAAAGCATTTTTCCAGACTTGTCCAGGTTTTTGGATTTCTTGACTTTTTCACTCATATTTTGATTTTCAGGATGTTTCCAGGTCAGTGGGAACCCTGCTTTGGCCATAGTATTTTGCATGATTTTCATTTCAAGGCAAGAATATGTTGTAATAAAGTGCTTTCATATTTCAGGAGGAGGAAGGAAAGCTACTAGTGAGAAATGCCATAGCTGCAGGCATCTTCAATGATTTGGGATCTGGAAGTAATGTTGATGTGTGTGTCATTAGAGAGGGGTCTGTTGAGTACCTTCGTCCTTTTGATACAGCCAATTCCAAGGGGATAAGGTGAGATAAATTTAATGATAAGACTAATTTTAACCCTTATATGATAAGGTATGTGTTAGATTGCTCTATTGGACAAACAATTTTGTGTTTGTAACATTTTTCACCACACATATAGAAATATATTTCTGGGGGTCTGATCCAAGTGTCTCAGAAATAATAATATAAATGTTTCATTAGAATGTTAATCCAATATATATATATATATATATATATATATATATATAAAGCCCCAATCCCACCACTCACTCACATAAATGTTCTACATGAAGGAAGCCCCGGAGCCAAAAAAATGCCCAATTACGACACCCCATGAAATTGTCCCAAAAGACCGAGACAATTAAGAAATCGCTCACTTTGCCCTTTTTTAAGGATGAAAATGCATTTTTTTCACGTCCTTAGCAACGGTTTCCATGGGCATTTTATGCAGCACACATTGTTTCCTTAAATTCTTAATTGTCTAGCTACATTATATTTCTCACAGATGAATCAACTGGTTTTGAAAAGGTGCCTCAAACAAGGGTGACATCTACATAAGAAGATTCAGTCCAGATACAATTATGTATATACTGGTATACTCAATGCGAAAATATCTACATCGTGCTTGTTTCAACTAAATGTTTAGATGCATAATAACAAACAATTCTTTAGAGCCTTGCCGTGCTTGTTGTTGTCCATGGAAACGGACGTTGCTAGGGAACTTAAAGAAAGTTTTTCTCCCCGAAAAGTACTGTTAGTGAATTATTCTAAACGTTTCGAATTTCAAAATATGAGCGTCAGAATGTATTACAGAGAGGTAGTAATTTAAGGTGAATGACTGAAAACAATTATTTTTCAATTACGTTTAAAAATGTCAACAGAAGTAAATGTTGCTCTTCCAATTTAGTGTTGCTATTGAATTCGTATGTGCAAAACATCTAATTAACTATTTTGAAATGGATATTACTTACCCAATTTATTATTAAGAAAATAGAAAATAATATTTTGAATATTTGTACAATATTAGAGCCTGTACACACACAATGTTACGTTCTAAACTTTTCAAATAAGCAAAGACACTTACTCGTTTCCCTTCCTCCAATGATACACTCAGATTATTTCAAAGCCATTTAGAGGATTGAAGTTTGGTCACGACGTCGAGCGTACAAGACGTGGCCAAAGGCCAGGTCGAAAGTGCGCGAGTATAATTTATATGTCTTCATAATATGTAAAGTAATTCATATTGTATTATTATTACACGAATAGCTAAAAATACTACAAGAATAGCCATATAACAGCACATATTCACATATTCATTATCTAGCTCACATGCAGTTAAGATCGTCAACATTTGTATAAAAACAACTGCCCTGGCAGGGGAATTAGTGTCATGAAGATAATAAATGGAATATTTGTTAAATAACAAAACAGATATTAGTTCGAACAGATGTTCTCGGGTTACCAGCCAGGTTAAATAGGCATTAGCTTACAACGTTTCGAGCGCATACATTGCTCTCATCTTCAGGGAATTTTCAATAATGAGAGCAATGTATGCGATCAAAAAGTTGGACGCTAACACCGATTTAACCTGGCTCGTAACCCAAGAACATCTGTTCGAATCATGTCGCCAGGAAAGCTACAATTCAGATTCAGTTGACGAAAAGTAAAATTCTTGATTAATGTTTTATGCATATTATTATAAGTAGTAGCATGTATAAATATTCTTAGGTACTGTCATTCCAAGCCATATGATCCCAATGTAATCCTTGCCTTCCAGTAAGTTCGGTGGGAAAAAAATAACCCTCAATTACACAACAAATACTAAACATGCATATTTACAATATTTTATGTTAGTACATGGCAAGTCTTTTGGAAGGGGGTCTGAACTTTCTCCCCAAATATGTCCATGGTAGATGATTGTTTCAGTACTTTGAATCATTAGCGGCACATATTTTAGGTAAATAAAAAAGCAAAATTTCTGTACAAAAACTGAGTCAATTTTGGGGTCAAAAGTGGTAAATAAAATAAAATTTCACTGTTAGAGCGGTATATAAAATGACATTTTGGTTTTAAAAAATGTGAATATAATCCTAAATTTTATTTAAAAACTGTATTTGCTACACAAAATAAACATATCCCTTCTAATAGCACATTTATGTCGTTACCAGAATATTAAGTTTATTCCTATATAAAGGGTTTCATTTTTGCTTTTCAAATATTTACAATAGAATTAAACAATTTTCCTTGAATTGCATAACTCACAGAATAATTCTGACCAGAAAGTGTCACATCGGTAAATAAACTCTAAATATAGTGTTTAAGAGCCTGTTTTGCATTTTGCAGTCCATTTCGCATTATTTCGTGACAAAACAAGGTAGGGAAAAGCTCAGAAACATGAAAAATTAACATTACAATGTGTTATTTCACATTTCATGTCAAAAATGAAATTTGCATGCCTCTATGAATCATCTACAATATACAATTCATATGCATCATAACGTCAAGTACATGTAAGGGTCGTAAGTAGTAATATAAGGTTAATAATGAAAATGGTATATTTTAAAAATATGAACCCTCAAAGTAGTCAGTGAGTGTGTTCCAGAACATGCTGCCAACAATGTGGGAAACGGTTTCCCTCATGCGGGAAGTGTCAAATACAGTCTGCCTCATCAGGAGAGAGGGGCTACTTTGAGGGTTCATAGGGTGCTTTGTTTGCACCCCTTTTGTTTTTGTACTGACAATGTATGAATGTAGAACAAAACTTTTTTTTTCTTATATATACTTCTCCCTACTAACCGCTGGTACACATGACCTGAATTGTTCAATTTCATAAAGTGTCCTTTCATTTCCATTGGCCGCAGTAGTTCAGTCAGTAACACGTCTCACTACCATGCTAAAGGTCCAGGGTTCAATCCCCGGCCGGTTCAAATCCGGGAACTTTTCTAACATGGAAGCGGCCCCGGCGCCCACGCAGCATCGAATGACGTGGGTACCGGGGGGGGGGGGGTGGTAAAGACTGTCAGGGGCATGATGCTGATCACATCACCCCCTCATGACCAGATCAAGAAAGTGTGGGGTGTTACCCCCTATATGCCCTCATGGCATGGTGCTAAGCACAGGGGAGCACTTTACCTTTTTTTACCTTCCATTTTTACTATTTTGAATTTTTGTTCTGGTCCTGCATTCTCACAAAAAAAAAAACAATTGCCATGATTTATGCCCTAACCCTTGTATATAGTACTCCTTTTCTCTGTCAACCTAATTTTACCATTTTAATTATTTCAATAATACGTTTTTCTCAGTTATATGTTTTCCTTGTCCTTCATAAAACATAACTGAGAATTCACTGTACTGTATATTACAAAGTATGCTTTTTTATTAAGCATTTTATAAAATAATTTTTTTTTTTTTGCTGTAAAGTGTCATTTACAACATATTGCTGACCCTGTAGAGAAACATTAATTATTATCTTTTGATTGATGAAAAGAGAAACAACCATTCCTTCCCATGCTTTTTTTTTTCACACCACCTGCCTGGTAAATCCTGTTACCTCCCTTCACTTAATTGTAACCTATTCCATAGAAAAAAGGGGAAAAGAAAAACAAAATTACAGTGGAACCTTGATTTTCCATCTTTCAGCTGTTGAAAGAAAATGTAAAATCTGGAGTTCCACTGTATATGCCTTACCTGCTATTTTTTTTGGCCAAATTTTGACCTCAAGCTAAAACATGGTAAAAAATGTTCATCTGTATGACTACCATCATGTGCACTAAAGTTAGAAACATCTTTAAATGAACTTACACATTGAAAAATATGCCAGGTTAAAATAATCATGCCATAAAAATCTGATCCCTGATAATGTATTATAATTGATGTATAATTGTTATTTAAAATTCACTTTTTTCTTGATTCTTTTGCAGGCAAGGGAGTTACCGTTATAAGCAAGGAACAACAGCAATTCTGAAAACTGAACGAATTCCCATTGTTGTAGAGAAAATAATTGAGCAACCAATTGAGGAACCAATGGAAGTTTCCAGTTAAAGTGATTTTCTGTTAATTAACTTCCAAGGTTTCAAGTATTATTGTCTGTTGAATGAGATAGGGTAAAGGTTAATCTGGAAAATATTCTCACTTTAAAAAACTATTTGCAATTAATGATACATAGGAAAGTTTTAAGTTTGTATCAGATAATTGATTTATTGTAAAATAAGAGTACCAAGATCTTGTTACTCTACCACACTTGATGAATCTGAAAAAAATCTTTCATAATATTTGAGTTTATGAAACTTTTTTTTTTTTGCCTAACTTTAAAAGCATCAATGTTAGTGAGAAAAATAACACCGAATACATGAGATAATGTCTTAATGTTTTGTATTGCATTTGGAATAATAACAGGTTTCAATAAAAAAATTCTTGAAAGAAATTGTTGACTTTTCTTGCAATTTAAACCAATATGAAATTGTACATGTGCTTTATGATCAGGTTAATCCATACAGGAACTCTATATCCAATGATTCTCAGGTTCTCTCTGAATCTTGTCCGGCAACAACTTCATCAAAATGTTCAGTGGAACCTTGATATTATGTTTTCAGAGGACCAAGGTAGAAAAACTTTAAAATGCAGAAAAATATAAAATCTGGGAAACTGTTATAGCACCAGAGTCCTGCACTAATGCCAGATTGCCCAAAGAACCCATATCAAAATGTATTTTTATCTCTTCCTTCAAAAGGCAGGGAGGGTGACATGAACCCTTGAATCAATTGGCTTGGTCCAGTCGCCATAGAGAGGGGAATTTTTTTAGGTATTCTGCTTTGCTAACCTTATGCCTGACAGAAAAACAGGTGGCAAAGGCCCCCAACAAGGTGAAGGTGCGGCAAAGCCTAACAGTTGCCACAGGGTAGCAAAGGAATGGGTCTCGGACTCTCTGCCTGAACCACGAGCAAAGGGTGCATGTTGACAGCAGAAGGTGTCATTTACATCTGAGCAAATATCAGTTGGGTGGCAACATTGCTTTTTGTACTTTGAAAGTCTTGGAATCTCTGTTTGTTTTTTGGTTGCATGGGCTTTAGATCTGGTACAGACCAGTTTCCAAGAAATCACTCCTACAATATCATGCAACTTGCACAAATTCTCTACACTGGGTAATGTACCAGGTGGTTATAATTAAAGTGACGGTGTTCAGAGTGGTACAGCACGGGCTGTAATGAGAGTAGCAGTCTGAAACTTCGTAGATATGCTAATGAAGCAATGCACTCGCGAATTATGCAAAAAGAAAAATAGTTCCAATTCTCGCCACCAGGGTAAAAAATGGCGCTGTAAGCAGTCAAAACTTGGTATAGTTACAGGAAAAACACTATAAATCGCAGAAAACAATACTCTTTGTAATAAAATATCGCTACAATTTCACTATTCGAATTACAAGAACATTATTAAAGGAAAAAGCAACAAGCGACACCAACAACAACCAGGGAGCTCACACAATGGTTAGGCAATGTCCCCGACTTTGACGTCAGAGTTACGGAAAATTCCACGTTTTGACTGCTTACAGCGCCATTTTTTACCCTGGTGGCGAGAATTGGAACTATTTTTTTTTTTTTTTTTGCATAATTCGCGAGCGTATTGCTTCATTAGCATATCTAAGAAGTTTCAGACTGCTACTCTCATTACAGCCCGTGCTGTACCACTCTGAACACCGTCACTTTAATTATAACCACCTGGTAGTTGCATCACATAGAAGCTGTAGTAGTGGAGGCTTTCTGTAGTGTTGCCAACTACAGTGGATTTCCACCCATGAGATAAAGGTGCTACTTTTCCACAAACATTAAAAGAGGTTTTCCGTAGATCATCTTCCATTTCTCAGGAAAATAATTCTTTGTATTGAATCAAGAATTCAGTGTATTCAATACACGTGTGGAAGAACTTGTATGTATATTACTTTCCCGGATTCTCTGGAGTTGGAGATCGCGAACTCGTTCTGGGTGCATGTTGAAGGGTGTGCATCCAATGAATGCACGGAGGGGAGGGGCATCCATGGGAGGGGGAGACTCGACTGCTCATTCGTGGTCCAGTAGTTCCGTAGTAAACATGTCAGCTCGCAAGTCTAGGGGAACTCTGCATTCAGGAGAGTGCCGCATAGTGTTGAATGTGTTCGAGAACAACTTGTTTGAAAGGTTTAAAACACACGGCTTTGTTCTTTTACAAATGTTTGAAACAAAGTGTTTTAAACATGTTTTTCAGACTTGTTTAAAACACATTTTGATTCATGATGTTTCATGTGGTTATTTGCAGTTTTTTTTTTTTTCAAAATGTATGTTTTAATTTTTTTCTGTTCTTCGTAACATCAAAAGACAAATAAACATGCAATATTGTTTGTTATTTGTGTAAAACAATACACTGGCCATTGTTAAGAATAAAAGAAGAAATTTGGTGTAAGGGGTGCTCCTTCCACATAGTGCACCCAATAGTCAACCTCACTTCCACGTAGTACACCCTGTACTGCAGACTAACGAGGCTCTGGCGACTGCCCCCCCCCCCCCCCCCATGGCCAGTATAATTTTGTTTGTGTTGTCCTGTGTTTTGTCCTTTTTTGTGCTGAGTGCTCTTTACAGCCTCAGCTTTTAACGAAAGTCAGAAGATTTTAATATTTTATGATTTTAGTTCTGCAACGTTAGAGTTGTTATGTGTAACGATAAGGGGCTGGACCCCGTATAATGTGACAGGTGCAAAATAGCCTTAGTGCTGACGCACCGAAAATTTTAAAATCAAAATCAAATCAAAAAAAGAAGAAATTTGCAGCAGAAAGCGTTTTGCTTTATGGCCGTTACACCGTGCAGCACTTCGTTGCTTTCATCCCGCACCCTTCCCCACCCAGTCTGGCCCCGCCCACAAGCTTCCCCCTCTGCGCGTCGCTACTCCAGATAATCCGGAAAAGCAGTATAGGTATGAATGTGTGTGTTTGTGGAGTTTGCCACAGATAACAAAAAAAAAAATAACAAGCAGAAAGGAATTCCCACTTGAAATATGTTATTCACGATTATATTAATTTGAACTATGAACACATGCCCTAATATTCCCTATCTATATTACGTGTGGAGCAGTTAACACAGGGTGGCTACAAACAAGCAGAAATGAAATTCCCTGACTTTTCCAGGTTTTCCAGGACAAAATTTACATTTTTCCCTGACAATTACAAACTAAACTAAATCTATGTTTTTGCAAATGGAAATAATAAACTCATACAGATCCACGTATGGTCTTGCTAAGTACCAATATTATCTTCTATTAAATTGATTTAATATCTCTATTCTCTATGATTTGAATTCAAACTGCAAAATAGTGAATTTGGAAAATTATTACAATTCACAAGCTAAGGAAGGATTATGGAATTTTGTCATACGCAGTAAGTTTAAAATAAAATACTTGATAATTTTTAAAGTTACGACTAAATGAGTTAAGAGTGATTGATTAAGAAATACAATTTGTAATTTATCAGTCTCCTTATACATTCTCGGCATTATATGTTGATATTTCCACTGAGGTTTGGAACCCTCTGCTTGCAAAAACTATGAGTGCAGACTCATTTTTCAATGCATAAAGCTACTTCTCTCTTCTCTGTAAAGAAAACAACTTAACTCTTGCATATAAGTGAAACAACTGAATCGAACAAAAGAAAGTGTCATATTTCCTTACATTATCGATGGGATTTCTGCTTCAGTACAGTATATCAAAGTGAAGTGCTGTGAAACTGACAACATGCAGTTATACCATTAATGCTGACGAAAAGGGTATGTAAGTATTAGAAATTTAACGCAAGGAATTTATAGAATTGCATTGTATAGGTACCTGATTTAGCTAACCAACACATTAAAACAGGGAGAGACTATTAATAAAAGCTTCTGAAAGTTCATATACGAGGGGCATCCTGAAAAAGCTCCAATGGTGCCTATATGCAGCACTAGTGGTCGGAGAGCGACACACACACATGCAGGCAGGAAGAAGTGGCATGTAGCTGTAATCTGGTACAGTTGCAATGCAGCCGGTTTAGGACAGTTCTAGGTTAAAGATTGTAGCTCTCATAAAGTCTCCCACCGACTGCGATGTAGCCTACATTGCACGCTCAGAATTTGGCACAGAGCCACCAGCAATCCTGTGAGTTGTGCGGACCGAACGTCGTAAGTGATAGTAAGGTCAGACGATGGTGCAGACAATTCACGGAAGGCCAATCGAATG
Organism: Lepisma saccharinum; assembly: GCF_977018435.1. NCBI lineage: Eukaryota > Metazoa > Arthropoda > Insecta > Zygentoma > Lepismatidae > Lepisma > Lepisma saccharinum. The sequence continues at coordinate 35,664,717 of NC_139255.1, read as the reverse complement.
TGCACAACCCCATACAGCTGAGTACACGTGGGCCCTTTGCATCACTTCAGGTGAGAGATCTTAGACCACTCCCTGTACAGCCCTGGCCTTGAATGTACCGACTTTCATCTCTTTGTTTAACTGAAGAGGTTTCTGGCAGGGCAAGGATTTGACAGCTACATTGCGGTAGAGATAGTTCCAGTCTTTGCTGTCAGACACATATACCATGGGCATACAAAATTTAGTGGCATGGTACGACACATGCCAGAACAACGGTGGTGATTATGCCGAAAATTAGGTTGAGACTCACTGTTACTAATACAATAAATTACAACCGATATTCTTGTTTTATTTATGCCTAATCGGTAGGGACCTTGATATTTTGTTATTTTTTTTTTAAAAATTGGTGTATTTTCTTATTTTTTATTTTTTACTATACGGTGTTATTTTTCCCAAAATTCACATTTTCATTTTAGCGCATTTTCTGGCAAATATCTGAAATTATACCTTCATGGTGTTTTTAAACTACTGTTTCAAATTGTAAGTCACATGGCTTATGCCTCTTCGCAAGAGTTTGATATCTTGAAAGTTATTTTGGGAAAGTTATTTTCCATACCCCTTTATTAATTTTAAGGTAAGGATTTTAGATAATGGAATTTTGGTGTGGAGTTAGGGGCCCACACTTTCTTGATCACGGCTGAAGGTGGGAGTGATGTGATCAGCACAAACCTCCTGGCTACCTTTATCCCTCAAAGTTTCCTCAAGGTACCAGCTTCATATGATGCTGGGTGGGCACCGGAGCAGTTTGAATAGGTGGAAAACATACCGGTTCTCCCCCGCAGGGGATAGACCCCGGGTCTCTCGCATAGTAGTCAGATGCCCTAACGACTGAGCTCCATTATTACTCGCTCGACAAATGCTGATAGTGCGCACTTAGCTTGGTAATTCAAAACATATCTCGTGCGACAAATACTAAGATGTGGCTCCTGTGTGACGGTAGATATGCACTCGATCTCCTGTTAGAATGCTGCCACTTTGCTCTGCGATGCAAATGGTTTTGATAGAAGTTGAAAAAATCGTGGGAAATAAATGATTTAATGTGGCTGTCGGAATTATTCCCCATATGTTGGAAAATGTTGAAAAACTTGCATGTTCTATGTACACAAACATGGCCTAGAAAAGACAAGGATGTTGGATTTCATGGAATTTTTTGTTGTTTTAGGGCATTTCTTTTAAAAAAAATCGCTAAAAACGCCAACAATTCGCATTTTTTGCCAAATTCGCATTATTTCGATATTTCGAACGGGCGAAAAATATGTCCAGACATCACTGCACATTCCTAAACATAATTTCGCAGCAATTACCATTTTTCACGGTTTTGGCGTTTGCGAAAAATCAATGTACCTACTAATTGGAAATTACTTTCTGGCCACCCCTCGTATAAATCAGTAGATGGAAAGTTAAAATTTAGCAGGGCTGGCAGAGAAAAGTCAATTCTCGAAGTAAGTGATTTGCTGTTATGATTGAATTATTCGAGTAAATATGATATTAAAATATTTACGTATTTATTATTAGTATTTTATTTCATAATATTGGACATTAACTTCACTCAATGAGAGATTTAAGACGATCTCTCACGAGATTAAACAGACAGGACAGAGAGTGGCGTTAATTTCATTGCAATACTAGTGTTGCAGTAAATTTGAGGTTGGGAGCATAAAACTAAAGTAAAGTGTTCCCCTGTGCTTAGCACCACGCCATGAAGGCATATAGGGGGTGTGGGGGTAACGCACCACACTTTCTTGATCCGGTCGTGAGTGGGGGTGATGTGATCAGCACCACGCCCCTGACCGCCTTTACCCCCCCAGGTTTCCCCAGGTACCCATGTTATTCGACGCTGGGTGGGTGCCGGGGCCGCTTGCACTTGCCAATTTTTATAACGTTCACCAATGGAGATTTATGTTTCACTTTTTCATGATAGTATTCAATATATATCCCGTTTGGTTGGATTCTTCTTCTAAGAATAGTGCAATGTCATTGTAAACGTATGTTAACTTGTGCAAAACCAGTAATACGTCAGTATGATAAAACTGCTACATTAAATAAGGTGAAGTGAGTTAGAAGAGTAATAAAATTCCAGCAGCATATTTGCAGTCTAAAGCTCTTCTTGTTTATGCATGCGATTTTTGTTGGATGTTGCTGTCCATGCAATTTCTGTCGCATGTTGTAGTGAGATACTTTGTCGGGTGGCGATATTCGACAAAAGTCGTATGTATCAATGGAACCTATTTGTTTCCATGTTCCTTCAGTTTGCCCATCAAAATGCCTTACTACGACGTCAGACAATTATCGAACGGCACCACCTGCTCTTATCCCCTCCATCTGTTGACAAGTCCCCTTACTACTCCCATACGGACAAGAAAAAAATGATGCCCGACCCTGTGGCCGAGTGGTTAGCACATCGCGCTGCGACGCCAAGGGTCCCGGGTTCGAATCCTGGTCAGGCTTGGTTGTTTGTGAATGTCCATTCATCAATTTCATCATTTCATCACTCATCCCCATCTTCGCAAATTAGCCAAGAGGCACAAAATGCGAAGTAAAATAAACTAAATCAATCAATCAATCAAGAAAAAATGATAATTCAATGCATTTTCTACGTAATATTTAGAGGCTTAACCTTTACTCTCCCGATGATACCATGTGGTATCATCAGAGTAAGGTCGTACTCGCCCGATGATACCATATGGTATCATGGTGCTGATTACGAAATGAATGTGCTTTTTGGACCTTCATACTCTTATGTTTGGGTGGAAACTCTGACACAGGTCTGGAGCAAGCCTGGGAAATTCATATTGATGACCAACCTCCCCCCTCTGCGCAACATATCCGAATAGAGTTTCACATTTTGGCTCATTATTCAACTTGTATGGCACCCAGGAACATGAAACATGTTTCAATCTCTTTGGAAACGTCTAATCTTTGAAGAGAATACTAAGGTTTGCACCTTCTCCCCAAAATAGCGGGAGAAGAGGAGGTAAACTCCAGATGTTTATGTTGTTGTTTTTTTTCATTGAAATTCGGTGGTCACGCCCCCAAACGCCCCTTCCTCGGTTCGGTGTTCTGAATTGTATACGGTTGCATGCTATGATGTTTTAGCTGCAAATCAAAACTTATACGAAGTAGATTGCTCCCATAGTACCAGAGTTATAACAATTTTCCTCCAAACATGCAAGTTACCTATTTTTCGTAAAAAACAGTTTCACATTTTGGCTCATTATTCAACTTGTATGGCACCCAAGAACATGAAACATGTTTCATTCTCTTGATAAATGTCCATTCTTTGAAAAGAATGTAGCAAACTCCAGATTTTTGTTTTTTCCTTTGAAATCCGGGGGTCGCACCCCCCCAAACCCCCCTTCCTCGGTTCGGCATTCTGAATTGTACACGTTTCATGCTATGATGTTTTATCTGCAATACAAAACATATCCGAAGTAGATTGCTCCCTTAGTGCCCCAGTTATAACAATTTTCCTCCAAAAATGCTAATTACCTATTTTTCGTAAAAAAAAAAATATCCTATTTTGGCTTATTATTCAACTTGTAGGGCACCCAAGAACATAAAACATGTTTCATTCTCTTGAGAAATGTCTATTCTTTGAAAAGAATACTAAAGTTCGCGTCTTCTCCCTAAAATAGCGGGAGAAGAGGGGGCAAACTCCAGACTTTTGATTTTTCCATTGAAATTCGGAGGACGTGCCCCCCAAGCCTCCTTCCTCGGTCCGGTGTTCTAAATTGTACACGGTTGCATGCTCTGATGTTTTAGCTGCAAACCAAAACTTATCCGAAGTAGATTGCTCCCATAGTGCCCAAGTTATAACAATTTTCCTCCAAAAATGCAAATTACCTATTTTTCGTAAAAAAAATAATAATCACATTTTGGCTTATTATTCAACTTGTATGGCACCCAAGAACATAAAACATGTTTCATTCTCTTGAGAAATGTCCACTCTTTGAAAAGAATACTAAAGTTCGCGCCTTCTCCCCAAATAGCGGGAGAAGAGGGGGATTTTTGTTTTTTCCATTGAAATTCGGTGCACGTGCCCCCCAAGCCCCCTTCCTCGGTCCGATGTTCTAAATTGTACACCGTTGCATGCGCTGATGTTTTAGCTGCAAAACAAAAGTTATCCGAAGTAGATTGCTCCAATAGTGCCAGTGTTATAACAATTTTCGTCAAAAGAGTGTTCGAAGTCAATGAAGATGAAATTCCCTGACCTTTTTAACACCTCAAATTCTCTGACTTTTCCCGGTTTTCCAGGTCTGTCGCCACCCTGTCATACTCTTCTGTTTGGGTTGAAACTCTGACTCAGGTCCGAAGCAAGGCTGGGTAAATTCATATTGTTTCATATCCATGAAAGATTTCCGAATAGTTTCACATTTTGGCTCATTATTCAACTTGTATGGCACCCAGGAACATGAAACAAGTTTCAATCTCTTTGGAATCGTCCATTCTTTGAAGAGAATATTAAGGTTTGCGCCTTCTCAAGAAAATAGCGAGAGAAGAGGGGGGCAAACTCCAGATTTTTATGTTTTTTCCATTGAAATTCGGAGGACGTGCCCCCCCCCCCCTCCCCCGCCTCCTTCCTCGGTCCGGTGTTCTAAATTGTACACGGTTGCATGCTATGATGTTTTACCTCAAAACAAAACTTATCCGAAGTAGATTGCTCCCATAGTGCCCGAGTTATAACAATTTTCCTCCAAAAATGCTAATTACCTATTTTTCGTAAAAAAAAAGAAATCACATTTTGGCTTATTATTCAACTTGTATGACACCCAAGAACATGAAACATGTTTCATTCTCTTGAGAAATGTCTATTCTTTAAAAAGGATACTCAAGTTCGTGCCTTCTTCCCAAATAGCGGGACAAGAGGGGGCAAACTCCAGATTTTTATGTTTTTTCACTGAAATTCGGGGATCGCGCCCCCAGACCCCCCTTCTTCGGTTCGGCGTTCTGAATTGTACACGGTTGCATGCTACGATGTTTTAGCTGAAAAACAAATCTTATCCGAAGTAGATTGCTCCCATAGTGACTGAGTTATAACAATTTTCCTCCAAAAATGCTAATTACCTATTTTTCGTAAAAACAACAACAAGAAATCACATTTAAGCTTATTATTCAACTTGTATGACACCCTAGAACATGAACCATGTTTCATTCTCTTAAGAAATGTCCATTCTTTACAAAGAATACTAAAGTTCGCGCCTTCTTCCCAAATAGCGGGAGAAGAGGGGGCAAATTCCAGATTTTTATGCATTTTCATTGAAATTCGGGGGTCGCGCCCCCAAACCCCCTTCCTCGGTTCAGCGTTCTTTATTGTACACGGTTGCATGCGCTGATGTTTTAGCTGCAAAACAAAAGTTATCCGAAGTAGATTGCTCCCATAGTGCCCGAGTTATAACAATTTTCGTCAAAAGAGTGTTCGAAGTAAATGAAGACGATATTACCTGACTTTTTTTGACACCTCAAATTCCCTGACTTTTCCCGGTTTTCCAGGTCTGTCGCCACCCTGTAACAAGGACTGCTTCCAGATAAATATATATGTGATCGTAAACACGAAATTTCTATCTCAACAACCTTATATATAGCTTTATCAACAAATAATTTAGGTTCCAATATCTTAGAATACCAGAAAATGATTTCGGAGTTAAGACCTATGTCTGACCATCATTCATCCTCATCACTACGATTTGTCCAGTGTGGAAGAAAAGCCATGAGACACACGAAGTGCTATTTTCCCATTGTCACTGATCCTACAACCTGTACACAGCTTGTTTCCTTATACGTAGACATCAAGATTATGATCACTCAAGATTAGGGTAGCTGCATGAAGTGTACTCCATAAAAAATCTTAAAAAAAATCTCATCCGCTGTTAGATGCACTTATGAATTAATATGCATATTATGTTGAATTAATTCTGTGAATATTTTAATGCTGGCATCTGTATCAATTTCAAGAAAACCAAATTTACTTTAATGTCAAGGGCATGAGTGTGTTTAGAAAATTTTCTAACAGTCAAAACTGGTAAATTGTTTCTCTTGAGTTTATGCTTACGGGTTGCAAAAATTGAGGAAGATTTTAACAAGGAAAGAAAAGAAACTATACCTAAGAGAGAAAAGGAATAATAGAAGTGAAACAAAGAGTCAAAGAAGAAACCTGGAAAGAAAAAAACCAAAATAATAAAAAGAAGAATTTGTAAGAAGAAAGTTACTGTGAAAATTTGATGAACTGCAGATACAATATAAGAAGAAAGGAAAAGTGGGATGGAAATTAAAAAAAATTGAGACGATTACAAAAATTATTGCAGTAAGGTCCCCAGTGGTCACCAAAGATAAGAGGGATGAGAAAATACCAGCATGAAAAATATGACAAATAATTATTTACACACTGAAAATAATCCAAACATCTAATTATCAATAAAATGAATTTTAAATACGGAGAAACTAGTACTCACTTTTATCCGCGAAGTTCCAACGAGGATGGTGGCAGTGGCCACTGAAATTAATCGAAAAAGAAGAAAAGAAAAAACAGCTTCGCGGATAAAAGTGAGTACTAGTTTCTCCGTATTTATATACTACCGCGTCTCTCTTTCCCCAATCATGAAAATGAATTTTGTTTGTTTTCTAAATATAACATCAATGTTTTTCAGCCAATAATCATAGTTTCAGATTATTTGTATTTGTTTTTAATAAAAACATCTTCAATCAGACATACAAGAATGTCTTTACAATTTTACCGGTAAATTCCTCTTCCCATCCCGAAATTACATAGAAACAGTCTATGCATGCCTGTATGGGAGTTTTTGAACATTTTTTCCCACCATTGGAATGTAAAATTGGACACTGTATTACATAATGATTATAATGCAAGGTTTTCCTGACTCGGCAAGTCAGAAAATTCCCTGCATGCGGTGAAAGACTTTAGAGGTAAGCAACACTGCAGGGTGCTGTTTTTCCAAATATTTACTTCGGCTGTACTGCCACACTCGATCTGAAAGCTGAACTTTAACTCAAACGACTGTGCCACTTTATCTGAACAGAAGTGTACATAACCATTGTGTCACTCTATTTCAAACCAAAGAAGACAAACATTGAAACACATTACTCCATTTATTTTTGTGGTTCAAAATATCTACAAAAATAAATTCATTACAAAAGTCACATTATAAATAGGCACGAAATATAAATACATGGAAGACACTCCATCAAACTCATACAATGCATAAATTAACATCAGCAGTAATATTTAAACAGAGCTGGTATATTCTTGTGTACATATTTGTCATCATAATGGTAAAAATAAGAGCAACTCGCACCATAATTATGTAGAAAACTGTATATAAAGTATTCAGCAGGTATAACAAGGATTCTATTACTTTTTTAACAACTCAGTTTTATTCTTTCTTTCCTTCCTTCAAAAAGGTTCACTGAATATAGATTACACAGAACGTTCTGCACCAATACTTATTTTATATATATATATTATAATAATGCCCAATGCAAATGTTTACTACTTCTGATTTCTCATCATATGCAGAACAAAAATTTTGCATCAGATATGGCATTTCTGCAGAAGTTTGTGTGCAATTTATACTTTGCAAATCCTTTTGAAGGCAGGTGAATATAGTTCCTGCACATGGCACAACATTTGTCAAACTCTTAAAAACTTCAACATCTTTTCATTAGCCACACATTAGCCGTCAAAGGAAATTTTTTCGGGAAGCTACCAAAATTATTGTAGTCTTTGATTCATACAAAATAAAAACAGAAACAGACCACAAAAATCTGTAATGCACACACAAACCATTCGCTATTTGGTAACATTCAGGTAGCAATGCTTTTGGTAATGAAATTAATGTGATGTTTGATCAAAACTCAAAACATAAATAACAAAAGTAATAAATATAAATTATGAATAAGTAACATGGACAGATACATACAATACACTAGTTTAAACTGTCTTATAAAAAAATCTTATAAATACACAGCTGTTAATTATACTGCAATATATATTTTCATATAAAAATCTTCAATGAGTATTTCTTACGGTGTAACAGTCAATTGCATTTATTACTTCCTATAACTTACCTGAGATTTCTCAGTTAATATTATCACCCTCACCACACAAACATTTCTTAAAAATAATAATTTAAAATGCAACATTTAAATTGTTCAGCTTGAATAAAATTTGTTCAATTGTCAGTCTATTTCATCATGATAGTGCCATTGTTTATCTTATCAGTGAGGTTTGTAAAAAAATTAATAAAAAAGCAGATCTTTTCTCAGATTATGCACAATAAATTAACAATAATGCTGCTTCTATAAATTCATTGAAAAATGTTGCTCCTGACCTCAACAATAAAAGCTGAAATGATAACCTATTGAAATATTCATTTTTTAATACAGTCCAACTAAAAATCTATATTCAATGTACTATTGCAATTACACAATAACTAGGTAATTTTGATAGCATGATTGAAAAACAAGAATTTGTGGTAGTCCAGTTGAAAAGTCATGTTTTGTTTTAATATATATTCCTTTAATAAGGATCTCATATTCCACCAAAACAGGTGCAAGTTATTACGCAAGAACTGTAAAGCTATATTTCAAGGTGAATGGAGTTAAAATATTTGTGTTTTCTCCCACATAGGAAAAAGAATTGAGCATGTTTTTGTAGGAATTACCATTATCCTTGTTGTAAAGAATATATGATGTTTCATGAATCTAGTTGCTTGTTTTTCTGTATTGTATGATTTGCACATCATACTAAGATCCATCATATCATCTTCCTTGGTTCATGTGGACTGTGACTAAGCATGTTGTTGAACATTAATTTGCAGTGTGTTGTCCAACCCAATTTTCTCCACCTCTATTTCATTGGTAATAAACAGTTTCAACATACCACTTGACATTTCACAAAATTCTTGTTTCCTTTGTGTAAAATTGTGTTGGATAATAAAAAAAAATTACTGGTAAGCGTGAGAAGAAAACAATTCCAGTATGCATTCCATAATTATTGAAATAAGCAATAATTCTAATGGCAAAAACCAAAGATAGCACAAGTGGTAATTACAAAATTTAAAATGAATCTTTAATGACTGCTATCAAATGTTCTTGGTACTACTTGGCAAGGTCTATGAACAGTTCATAATTTCTCATATTTTGGAAGTTTGTAGAAGTTTCTATGCTCAATACAGCACGTAAAATGTGGTCTTATAAATCATGCTTTGTTACATTATCACCAACATTATTGTTAATTTTATCCTGTACCTAATACAAAGTGGTGTTGAACATAATTTTAATAATTACAATTTTTATTATAAAGAACACATTGGTTCACTCAAGCATTGAAACTTGTTTTCTATTACTTATCTTATTATTAAGAATGTAGGGAGATGATACGGAACAGCAAGCATGTTCAGTATGTAGGTGAACTATATCTTGCTTTATTCATGTTTAATGATTAACTTTTGGTGTGACTTATTTACTCTATGAAATGCAACTCAATTGTAAGGGGCTCCACTAGTGTTGGCATCTAGTAGAATATTCAGTAATTAAATACTAACTTGAAAAACTTGGCATGGTAATGTTCCATATTTTCACGTTGCTCATTTTGTTATCTGAATAATTTTGAAGCAAATCTGCATTTTTTAACACAGATTTTGACATCTAGGATAGAAATGGCTTCAGGTGGCACTGGAGCTGCAGAAACAAACAAGGCATTAACATGCTACAATCTCCATCCTAGATGCCAAAACCTCTGTTAATGAAGGCATACCACGCAATACTTTCACATCATAAAAGCTTCTTTCTCACTTCTTGCACATGGACATGTTGATATGCAGTACTTCCAATGCAAAATTTTTGACAATACCTGTACCCATTCTTGTACACAATGAATGCTTAATGGATCTTATATGGCAGAGATAAGAAACTCCCCACGGCCAGAAGCAACATGGCGGTTGTGGCAGACAAGGTTACTGACGATGAACTATAAAGTCCCAGGAATCTTTCCACCTGAGCTTCAGAACATCAACCGCACTGAGTGCTGTTGTTCCATAGCTCAGTACGGAAAACTTACGAAAGACGTAAATGATAGCTAAAAGCCACATGCAAACTGCTGCTTTAAAAAGAATCTGGCCATACTTCCAACGCAGATTCTCTCTGTAATGAAGGAAACAATATGGGTGAGATACCTTGAGACTGTATTGATAAAGTATTGACAAAAACACTGAACATTTAATTGAATTCTAGCTTGTGGAATGGATTCTAATGCTTCATTATTAATTGAAATAGTAAATGCACACTTTTTATGTAAAGTACAACAATAATTAATATAACAATACTAGACTTTGCTATTTTAAAAAAAAACTGAATGTAGGGTATTGAATTGAATCATCATGGAATGCCCAGAGGTTTTATGCTCATCATAAACAAAATAAGATGTAAAACCCAATATAATATTGAGGAAATACTGGTCCACACATAGCATTAGGGAGATGTGCAAAAAAGAAGGGGGGCATACTTGAAAGTTTGTTCAACACTCCTTTAAGCTCAATAGGCTAACTGAAACTGGACCTACAGTTCCAAGTTGAATCCGAACCACTGTGCAATGTGCCTCCGCTGGCATAACCTACTGATTACAAGGTATAATCATATAGAGTAAGTAGTATTGCTTATGTAATGACACTTATAAAGGTGAGCGTTACCAACATATCACAGAGGTAGTCCACCACATAGTTCAGAAAAGTAAAAATCTCTCATGGTCTCATTAATAACGCAGTTTGAATATATTTATTAAACTGAACCAATACAACTATTACAAATTAAACTGTACTTGGTCTTACCTGTGTTAAAATTCTGCATAACAACATAACAAACCACCAAGTACGAAAATAAAATGACAGAAGGGTGTTTCAGGGATATTACACTCCCACTGGAAGGATATAAGAATGGAAGAGAAGAAGGGTTAAAAAACACATGAACTGGAAGTGGACTAATGTCTCTTGTAACTTTATTCTCGTGATGGTGGTTTGTTGGTCTCTTGTCCCAATCGTAACCCAGGCAAGACTTTGGACTTTGCTGTATGAACTATTTTCCCCACATTTGAAGCAATAAAATGCACTTACCTAATAAGAAAATAAATATGTTCCACAAGGGCAGCCATCAAAAGAATCTTGAATGTGAATGCTGGGAGGTAGTGATGTAGAAAAAGTGTGCGCTCAACAAAGAAGTAGGGGATGAAGTGGAACAAGTAGCCAGTAAGGAACACTTCACCTACAAGCACAAATCTATCCCACATATCTGAAAAATGAAGAGCAAGATTAAAATGACTAGTAGTGGATCTAAAGAGCTGTACATATGCACATGGCACGTGTAATTTTACAATACTTTAATTAAAAATTATATGGATTTGAAGAGAGATGCACGGATGCCACTCTGAACCAATACTAATACTGATTCTCTTCAATGCTGATACTGATGCTCAAAAATTGTAAATTAAAAGTTGTTCAAAATATTAATAATAATATGTAAATTTTGCAATGCAATTATATGAATCAACTTACCAGTCTTGCTTTAAATTGTTTATCAGAATATTAAAATGGCTCTCATTTAAGGACAAAATCTATTTTTCACACAAAAATGTTGCAAAATAAATAAAAAAAAATTTGCATAATTTTCAGAATCATTAGATTCTACCAGAGTGTTGTGGCATTTTTGTATACCCCACAGAAGTATCAGTTGGTATCTGTGAATAAATTTATCAGCTCATCAGTGATATTCCCGAAGTCATTCGACCCCAGTGGCTCTTTTTAACTGAGTCCACTTCTTTACTTTGCCCTTGTATGGTAACCCAGAACTGTCACCTTGGGCAGTCTTGAATACACATGTTGTTTTTCACTTTGCGCAACAGTTTACCAACATCTGTGTGGTGGAAAGGGATTTCAACTGATATCAGGGCTGTCACCTGCCAATGTCCCGGAGCTCAAGAGGGTTTGGTTAAGCATAGACTAGATGATTGGCATGCTGTAAGGGCAGTCGGGAAACCATCGGTTACAACATTAGCTTCAGATTTGCAATCCTTTGTCTTAGGTTATAGGGCAACGTCATACTCACTCATTTTTCCACTGTGCTACATTGTATCTTCTACATAAGTAAGTACAATTACTTTCATTAACCCCTTCCCTGCAGCAACATTGAAGGGAAGTACGACCAAAAAAATCATCTATATATAGATGCAACCGCAAATTTGTGTCATCGTAAATAATGCAAAAACTAACTATAAAAAAATCTTGCTGCAAAATGAAAGTAAGGAAAACAATCTATATTAAATAATCATTCCATATTAGGTAAGGCTCCCCCTGCATGAAGCATCATGTCTTGAAGGCACATTTGGGAGATGTGGGGGGTAGGGCCCCACACCCCCACTACATATTCTCGATCTCGGCCATTTTGGAAGTGATGTGATCAGCACCATGCTCGGGCCACCTTTACCCTCGAGGGTTGCCGCAAGTACACATTGTTTTGAGGCTGGGTGAGCTCCAGAGCTGCTTTATGTAGGGACTACGCTGGTAAAATTCCAACCTCAGAACACCCACCCCATGAATTGAACCCAGGTCTTCCGCATGGCAGTCAGACACCCTACCAACTAGACCACCGCGGCTCTAATTCCATATTGCAAAAAAATATTTTGAAATACCATCTATATATAGACGCTCTGCAAAAAAAGCCCAATTTTAGAGAGTCTATACAGCGTGTTTATAAATGAATGGTGCGGTTATAAAAATTAATAATAAATCTATTTATTACCTTACACGGGTAAAACCTACACCGTAAGCAGTGGCAACTGTCCAAGTTTTTGATGCGCTACCTGCTGTTTGCTTGTCATGCTTGCTGCGGGGCCGCATCGTCAATTCCGAGTCAGTCAGTTTCCGCAGCGAGCGTTAGTTCGAGATGGCGTCGCAACAGGAAAAGGCTTTCTGTGTGCTCCGTTTTGAGGTGTCCAGATCTGTGGTAACAGTGCAACGTGAGTTTCGTGCATGGTTTAGGAAAGACCCACCACACAAGAATAACATAAATCGGTGGTACCGACAGTTCGTGGAAACTGGATGCTTGTGTAAAGGGAAGAGTTCTGGTCGACCTTGTGTGTCCGATGAAAACGTTGAAAGAGTGCGCCAGGCGTTTCAGCGAAGTCCTCGGAAGTCACTTAATAAAGCAAGCAAGGAATTGGACTTGCCAAAGAATACGGTGTGGAAGGTGTTGCGTAAACGACTATGTTTTAAACCGTACAAACTGCAAATAGTGCAGGCCCTTAAACCAACAGACAAAGTTAAAAGGCGTGAATTCTGTGAAGAGATGCAGTTGAAAATGGAAGAAGAAGATGGTTTTGTAGAAAGACTCATCTTCAGTGATGAGGCCACTTTCCATGTAAGTGGCAAGGTGAACAAACACAATGTCCGTATCTGGGGAAGCGAGAAACCACATACCCAGATAGAGCATCAGCGTGACTCTCCAAAAGTGAACGTTTTCTGTGCGGTTTCCCGGGAGCAAGTGCACGGCCCATTTTTCTTCGAAGAAGCAACAGTCACCGGTGAATCATTTCTAGACATGTTGGAAACCTGGTTGTTACCCCAGCTTAACACCAATTACGATGATTACATTTTGCAACTTGACGGTGCTCCGCCCCATTTTCACAGGAATGTGAGAAATGTTCTTAATCGTGTTCTTCACCATCGCTGGATTGGACGTGCTGCAAAAGAAGACACCAACCTTCTACCCTGGCCACCCCGTTCGCCGGATTTAACACTATGCGATTTCTTTCTTTGGGGTTTGTTAAAGACAAAGTTTATGTACCACCAATGCCCGTGTCCCTGGAGGAAGTTTGTGAACGGATAACTAATGCACTGCAAACCATCACAGTGGACGATCTACAGTGAGTATGGAATGAATTTGATTACCGCGTCGATGTGTGTCGTGTGACCAATGGTGCGCATATTGAAGGATTGTGAATAATGGATCAGAAACTTGGACAGTTGCCACTGCTTATGGTGTAGGTTTTACCCGTGTAAGGTAATAAATAGATTTATTATTAATTTTTATAACCGCACCATTCATTTATAAACACGCTGTATATAGCTCCACTGCAGTTAATGGGTTAATGCTACTTACCATTGGAATGGCATAACATTCTGGAAACTAATAAAATTTCACACAACCACATTAGGGAATTGGATCACAATTTTGTTTCTTTGAATAGAGCTTGTATTGATTTGTCAGTAAAAAAATAGGCATTACTGGATCTGGTCGTCTCTTTGAAATAATGTTCATTTTGTCTGTGACATTTCTTGTACTACTCCCGTGGCCGAATGGTTAGCACATCGCGCTGTGACGTTAGGGATCCTGGGTTCGAAGCCTGCCCAGGCTTGGTTGTTTGTAAATGTCCATTCATCAATTTCATCATTTCATCCCTCATTCCCATCTTCGCAAATTAGCCAAGAGGCACAAATAAAATAAACTAAATCAATCAATTTCTTGTACTAAACAATTTTACCAAAGGTTAGAGTCATTTGCCGCTGATAATGGCCTTCCCATGGATAAAGTCATTGCCAAATTTTGAACACAGCACTGAAAGCTGAGTGGAACCATTCTTCCAGTTGTTAATACAGCAGCTTACAGACACATACTGTGGTGTAGCACTGACTAGCAGATAGCAATGACCAGTTATCGTTTCTGGTTGGAATGGCAAGTGTATTACTTATCATATTGGCATTATTAAATACTAGACCACAACAAGCTAGCTAGCCATGCTGATTAACATTTGAATATTTGGTCTAGGAATTAATTTGTGCGGTTGTTACGCACACATTGAAGCTGTAGTTCAAACACAAAATACATAAATACCTTAAGAAAAGTATTGTCCATCGCGAGCCACCACTTTCGCCCATCTGTCAGGCAAGTTACGGATTCCATGGCGAAAGAAGTCCTCATCCTTTGAAGCGATCCAGTCAGAGACCCATTTTTTGATATCTTCTGAAGAAGTGAACCGCTGTCCAATCAAATCGTTATTCATGCAATCGAACAAGTAGTAGTCCAAAGGAGCAACGTCTGGTGAATACGGCGGGTGGGGTCCGACATTTTCTAAATAGGTTTTGACCGGTTTTGCGACATGTGGGCGAGCGTTATCATGTTGAAAAATAAGTTTATCATGTCTGTTCTCCCATTCTGGTCGTTTGCTGGCCAGAGCTTGCTTCAAACGCATTAATTGTCGTCGATAACGTTCTCCATTAATAGTTTCACCCGGTTGCAGCAGCTCATAGTACACCACACCTTTCATATCCCACCATATGCACAGCATAACCTTTGCACAGTGAATATCTCGTTTCGGTTGTGATGGACCTGGTTCACCTGGCTTCACCCAGGCCTTTTTTCATTTCGGGTTCTCGTAATGGATCCACTTCTCATCGCCAGTAACAATGCGATGGAAAAACCCCTTTCTTTTCTGTATTTGAAGCAGCAATTCGCAAATGGTTTTTCGTCTTTCAACGTCTCTGTCTTTCAATTCATGTGGAACCCAATGTGACATCTTTTGAATCATTCCCATGGCTTTGAGGCGTTTGGAAACTGTTGTTTGACATGAATCCTGATCGAGCAATGCTCTCAATTCTTCGTCTTCAAATTTTTTTTGGCTGTCCAGGTCGCTCTTGGTCTTCCAGGCCGAAATCACCACTTCTAAACCGTGCAAAACACTTCTGACACGTTCGCTCAGCTAGCGCATGGTCACTATATACTTCCACCAAAATATGATGACTTTCGGTAGCACTTTTCTGCATGTTAAAGTAATGAAGCAGAACACCCCGCAAAAACACTTTATCTGGCACGAACTGCGCCATGTTCAGTTGACTACAAAATGCTGTTGTTGACGCGTCAATCAACTGCCCTATACTGACAGGAGTTTTCAACGCATGTGTGGATACACGGAACTGTGGGACGATACGCTCGTTACGCCATCTCTTGTCCAGACGCATGAATTCATTTCTAGACCAAATACATCAAATTTGCCTCTAACATAATATGCAGGATATAATATTTTTTATTTGCAAGCATTGCTGACAATGCCTTAATGCATACCATGTCCCTGCTACACACACACACACACTACAGTGAATCTAAACTTCCTTACCTTTCGATATGTCATAGCACTTCCTCCTTCTCCGCAGCAAGTAGAACACCAAGAGGCCACAGTACAAAATCAGACTTAATGTTCCTGAATACCAGATTGCAATGTTCCCCAGTAAATGGACTTGGGCCTATCAGAAACGAAGAATAAAGTACCTTAGATAAAGCATAACTTATGCTAACACTTTAGACTTAAAGGGAAAGAAGGGGAATGGGTGATTGCCTCCTCTCTCAATCTTAATCTGATCATGTGGCACAGAGGAAAGAGAAGACTGTAGCTGAAACACTCTGCACTCTTTAGTAACTATGCAATGCTGATGAGAAGAGACCGGATTTTAAACGGAAAAATTTTCCTTTAAAAAGAACAAAAAAAAAAAGGAAATACTATTTTAAATGAAAGCACAATACATACCATACCATTCATATATAAAAAGGAATTCATTAAATTTTGTATTATTGTGTCCCTTTTTATATATAAATGGTATATATTGTTCTTTCATTTAAAATAATATTTTTAGTGGGGTGCAAAAATCAATTATAGTCCTTTTTCATTTCAGTTTTTTGAAGGTAAAGTACAGTGAATAATCTTACCATCCGTTTTGATGAAATCTTCCTTGCAACAGCTTACCGCATTCCATAGCTTGCTGTCACTTGTACCTGGCTTCGCTATTTCGCTCACACTCAATACTGTCACACAGCTAAGTTAAAACTATTCTAAAGAACTTCACAATAAAAGTCTAAATCTAGCAGATAAGTACACTTTCGACTCAACAGGAATGCCGCTTACAATGCATTTGTTGCTGCGTAAGCCAAGATAGCATTGCTTCAACAATTGCTGCAACGTGCTCCCAATACTCACGGAGGTAGAAGGTGCTTGATCTTTCTTTTCTCTAAGCTGCACCAAATAGACAATTGAATGTTTCGTTTATGGAAAAAAAACAAAAAAAACAAAAAAAAAAACAGTCGTTCAAAATATTTGATATCTTGTCAATAAAGGCACCAAGGAAGATGTTTTTTTAAAAATGGGGAAGAAAATGTAGGCTGAAAAACTAGCCAATAAAGGGACCAGAAAGGAAAAAAAAAAGGGAAGTCAAAACCATGTAAGCTTGTTGGTGGAAGATAATTATCAACACTGTTGTTATTTATTCCATGATCCGTGTTGAAAGAAAAAAAGGACTACCCTTTCCAAGTCCGGTCTCTACTGATGAGTCAGTTGATCTGCACAGAAAAATGCTCCTGTGATTGTACACATTTAACTTCAATCCGATCACATATTATTTTAAAGTATTCTCTTCGATTTGTAAGTGACAAAATGACTATATAACTGTTGTTTTCTTGGATAAAAATTGCATAATAAACTTACTAAATGAGACTCACTTATAAACCAATGACACTCCTTACTTCACAGGACTGTGGAACATTTATTGTCTGTTCAGTTTCATAGGGTTCCTGTGTAGCCAAATGGTTAGCACACTCACCCTTGGTGCGACCAGTCCCTAATTTGATTCCTGCCAAGAGCCCCCAAAATTTTGACCTTGACCCAGCATTGTGAGGATAATTGGGGAGCTACTTGAAAAGAAGTAGTAGGTGCCAGCCACGAAAGCCAGAAAACAGCAGGGAAGGGACTTTATGAGCTGAACATGCTTCACCCAATAAAAAAGCTGCTCTGGTGGACTCTGGTCCTTAGTGGGTGGTTGCGGCATGTAGTTTAGTCAGTCCAGTTTTGTGGTATTAGCAACGATGAAGACCAATGGTCCAAGAGTTTTTTTTAAAGACAGAAATAAAGAAAAAAGTGAATTCTGTAATTGTAAGGCAGAAGGCTCAAACACCTTCCTATTTGATGGAGTTCTACAAAGTCCCTTTATTTACAAAGTTCTCGCTTATCGCAAGGGAAGCAAACAAGTTTCTCCTTGTATCATTTTCCTTTGCCTTCAGAGGGGAAGGGGAAGCAGTAAACCTGTTCAAAGCTTCACCCACTATCTCCAAAGTAATGGGACTTACTTAGACTTCTATTTCCTTTACAAACTCCTTTAGTCTTTCTCCTCCTGTTGCATGAAAGGCTACCCACCGAAATATCAAGAACTCTTAATAAATGAAACTGCTGCAGAAGTAAGAGGAGGGATGAAGGAAAAAAATGAGAAATTTTCATGGCCAACAGGATGATCTTCTGACAACTTTAATGACATCGTCACAGCTTGGAAAGTATATAAAGCAGGAAACATGACAGCAATCAACTTATTATTTAACATGACAATTTAGTGGGACCTAACAAATGTATTTAGTGAATAAACATAAAATATGGGAACATAAAATTAAGATTCCACTGTATATACTCTCTTCAATATTAATTAAAAACCATGATTGGATCAGTTTTCCTTTTTTAATAATGTAGGCAAACTTTCAAAATCTGATGTAATATATTGGGGCCAAGAGCTTTTTAAATTATGCACTCCACAAACACAAGAAAACAGAGAGAAAGTGCACACTACCATACTACAAGATTACTTACATTGCTTTCAGTGCTGACCCAATATGCAATGCCACGTGTCATTAACGGCCATTCAGTGGGTTCGCTGCTGTACATGTGATTCTGAACATTCTCCTGATTGGCAAACAGCATTTTGTACTGCAATTCGAAGAACTTTTCCGTAAAGGAAAGCCTGGTAGGCCTCATGGGTATCATCTCCGCCATAACAAGTTCCCTTTCTCTATCCTTTTGGTCTTCATCTGGAATGGGGAATTACATCATTAGTCTGAGATGCCTGTCAAAATATTGACTCATTTAGTTTATTTTACTTCACCTTCGTGCCACTTTTGGTTAATCACAAAGATGAGGATGGATGGTGATAAAATGATACTGATGAAGGGATAAACATGTAGGGACCACACCACAAGCTCCACAGAGAATTATACTGGCCGCGAGTCCAGACGCCAGAGCCTCATAGAGTCTACAGTCTACAAAACGCAGTTCAGGGTGTACTATGTGGAAGGAAGGTTAACATTTGTCTTCTGAAATGGTCACTCCCTTACTCCCCATTTATGTAAATATATCCTGCAAGTTAATAGCATCCACAGTTTCTTTTAAAATGAGTAAAAAAAGAGACACCATGCCCCCCCATTGCCAATATTACCTGTGTTTTCTATAGGGTTAATGCAACAATAATAATAGTTAGAGGCATGCATATTTCGTTTTTGACGAAAACATGAAATAATACATTTTAATGTTAATTTTTCATGTTTCTGAAAGGTGTGAGGTGCATTTTTCTACCCTCTTTGTCACGAAATGATGCGAAATGAACTGCAAAATGCGAAATAGACTCTTAAATACGAAATTTACCGTTTATATACCGACGCGACACTTTCTGAATTCTGAAGTATCCTGTGAGTTATGCAATTCACAGAAAATTGATTAATTCTGCTGTAAATATTTGAGAAGCTAAAATGGACTCCTTTATACAGGAATAAACTTAATGATTTAATGTGCTATTAGAAGGGATATGTATATTTTGTGTAATAGTGCAGTTTTTAAATCAAATTTGGGATTATATTCACATTTTTTAAAACCAAAATGTCATGTTATATGGTGCTTTTCACCACTATAACAGCAAAATTTCATTTAATTTACTGCTTTTGAACCCAAAATTGACTCTGTTTTTGTACCGAAATTTTTATTTTTATTTACCAAAAATATGTGCCTCTAATAATAGTATGTTATTACTGACCCTGCCAGCACAGGAACTGATGTTATAACATCAGAATAGTTATAATTGTTAGAACAGACTAAATACTGCATTGCAACTATGTTATTTGAGTCCTGAGTTTTGTTGTAAGTCCACTTTATGCACAGATAGGCTAATCAGGACTGGGCATGCAGTTTGAAGTGGTATCCGAACCACTATGTGCCTCCACCAGGTATTGATTCTGGGGTCCTTGATTACAAAGCGATGGCATTAATACTATGTCATCGGGGAGGTCCTACAACTATGTCATGTGGATTGATTTAAATCACTTTAATGAAATAATCACTTTTGGTGAAAGTACATTAAACTCATAATCATTGAATGGTGTTTTTAGGCTCTAAGAAAGGAAAACAAACAAAATAAATGTACTGATGGGGTGAAGCTCATACGAAAGGAAATGTAATGAGTAAACTGTAAACACACTTAAGTTTATCTTGATTAAAAATTCAATAATTTTTATAGGCAAAAATAGCATTTTGTGTAGAATAATATACAAAATACTAATGAAGATAACCCATAAATAGTGTCATTATCATTAAACTGTAAATAAACATGGAAGCTGATATTTTGCAAACCATCATGACAAAATCCCCAAAAATTCAGTTACAAAGACTACAAAAATATTTTAAGTTAGAATGATATAGTACATCCACAATGTTTTATTTTCACTGCAATTAAAGTTACTGAAATTATTAACACACTCAACAAACATTTCCGTAGTAGGTTCATATATGCAGTATCAGAAACAGAAAAATGTATATATACATATATTTTTTTATTTGCTTTAATCAAACTGTTCAAATATTTTTCAGGGCCATTTACCAGAAAAAGTCATTCTATAAAAACATACCTACATGTATTATGCCAAAAGCCATACAAGCAATTTTAAGTGTTTTTTTTAAAAAAAAATAGATTTAAATAAAAAAAACATCAAAAATGATTTTTTAAATAAAAGCATGATTTATATCCACCCTGCATGTCTGTCTACCAATTTGCATCTCATTTATGAGACAACAAAAATATCAAAAACATGCATTTAATTTTAAAATCTACCTTTGCACATAATTATTACAGATTGAATGAAAAACCCACATTACAATTGCATAAATTATAGTTTTAGTGCATTCAGTACCAGCAAAAAACACTAACTTTTTGTATATCTGTGTTCCTCAACATTCCACACCGTGTCATCCTGGTTGAGTATTTTGTCAGTGACCACTTCATGCTGATTGAACCCCCAATCTGGCAGCTGCCTGCCACTGAACTTCAGGGCCTGGCTGGAGTTCACGTGGACCAGCCTTACCTGTAAGAAGACAACAACTGTACTTATCTGTATTTAGGAACAGTTCCTTACACTAACAATAGACCTTACTTGAATGGTGTGGATATTGGGACACTTGTGGTTCCAGCAAGATGGCACTACTTGCCACTCCTTGCATGAGACAATTGCCTTTCTGCACGACAAATTTCCGAGCAGAGTCCTTTCGTGCAACGGCGACCAGAACTAGCCAACGAGGTCACGTGACCTGATAATCTACAACTTCTTCCTATGGGAGTATGTGAAATTGCAGGTTTATGAAAACAATACCCGAACTCTACCAGAACTCATGGAGGAAATTCGAAGTGTCATTGGCCAAGTCAAGGAGCAAGTCTGTGCAAATGTCATCAGAGCAAGTCCTAGGGCACATATGGCAGATATTGTTTTTCATACTGAACTGCCATCATGTTGTAGAAATGATGAAGAAATATGTGCTATTTCATGAAAATAAAATAACTTTCTCACATTATTAAATTCGGCATTCTTGTTGTGATACCCTTTATCTTAAACTAGATGCTAAAATGTGCCTTGGAAGAAAATAGGACATTCAATGGCAAGTAAAAAAGCTGATAATAAAAATATTTGTTTTATTAGTTCCATGTGCATGTTTTCAGAGCATAGAATAGGGCTAAAAGAAGAGACTTGATCCTCAATATCTGGAAAATCACCAAAACATAGTACCATTAATTTTTATATCCTAGACTCCTCCACATACAAGCTGCATGCACATAGATACAATTAGTGGTTATAGAAGGAACTATCTTCCAATGCCATCAACCAGACAAGAAAGAATTCTCTCTACAAGTTGAAAACTTCTGAATCATTATTCAAGCTATTTACATTTGTTGTGATTTAGTGCAAATGCTCTTTAGGCATTCAACTGAAAACATTCATGCATAATTTGGAATTAAAACATGAAACATAGGCTCAAGAGAGTGATTTGACTACTCAGCTTATGTAAGTTAAGAAAATCAGTAATATAAGACGTAAGCAAGTTACTAAAGACATATCTGCAAAAGTTACTTGCAAATGTTCTATTAATTTCGGTGGCCTCTCCCACCATCCACTTGGGAACTCGATGCTTCACTGTTAGGTTGACTTCCGGTTCCTGTTGTTGTTTCCTCAACTACCGCTAGGGGTGCTGGTGTAGCCATTTCATCTGCTGTGTGTGATGGGTTTGAGCTGTTATAATAACGGGAGGCAAACATGATGAGCCTGACCACTGTCAATATTCAGCTCATGCAGAAAGTGCATAATGGCATGCATCTTCAAATCTTCTTCACTTGAACAGTGAGAGAAAGTTCTTCTGTAGAAGAGCTTACGTCTTATATTGATTGATTGATTTGGTGTTTTAAGTCCACTTTATGCACAGTAAGGCTAATCGGGACTGGACCTACAGTTTAAAGTGGGATCTGAACCACTATGTGCCTCCACCGGGAATTGAACCCGGGACCCCTTCATTACAAGGTGACGACGCTACCACTGCGGCATCGAGGAGGCCTTACGTCTTATATTTTCAACCGCATTGTTTATTCCCCTCAACATGAAAATCAGTAAGTAATTATAAATATAACGTACTTTTTATACATGAAGAATTGATTTCACATCAATGAAAAATTTAAACTCAATAGCAATAGGAACCATCACCATAATTTTTTTTTTGTGCTGCAATGTTTTAAATGGAGGTTTTTACATGTAACTCCTATATTTTTCTCATTTTATACTGCCTTTGTGCTTTTCTAGGCTAATTATGGACGATGATGAATAATGATTATAACCCATGTGAGGCAACAGCCTGCAAGGACCAGGGCTTACCTCCCTGCTAAGGTGGGAGATCATCCAACCAATTACAAAGTGATGTGTGGTCAGCATGATGTTGGTTTCCTTTAACAGGTTACGCTACTCATTCGAAGCTCCCCAATTTCATCATTATGGTGGGTGGCCACAGGTCCCATACACAGGCTGAAATCTCTGTAGAAAAGTTGTTACGCTCTCTCCAGGAGACTCAAACCTGTGTGCATCACGTAGAGGGAGCCCAAAGCATGATGCCTTAGACCACATGGCCATGATGCACGA
Source organism: Lepisma saccharinum (assembly GCF_977018435.1). Classification (NCBI taxonomy): domain Eukaryota; kingdom Metazoa; phylum Arthropoda; class Insecta; order Zygentoma; family Lepismatidae; genus Lepisma; species Lepisma saccharinum. The sequence continues at coordinate 35,641,374 of NC_139255.1, read as the reverse complement.
CATGAATAATGATTGTTTGATTGAATTAGGTTATTTCATGTTGGCTTTCTGCCACTTTTGGCGAATTGTGATGATAAGAATGAAATTGATGAAGGGACACTCACAAAGACCACCAATGCCCAGGCTGAGATTCAAACCAAGGACCCTGGCATCTTAGCATGCCTGTGGAAACCATTCCACCACAGAGGTCACTACTGCAGTTGGTCCAACTGAAAACAGTCAACATTCAGTTGCTGAGAAACTGATTATGGCAACACCCTGTCGATACAATATCAGCTGGGCATCACTTCTAATTGTGTCAAGTAGTTACGCTCTGCCCTTGTTTACATAATTCAGTAGGAAGCTTTATGCACCCTTGCATTACTTAAATCATTTGTCCTGTGTTTTTTTAGGGGGGGGGCAGATGACAGCACATGGCTGCCTGCAATAGAAGGTGTAAAAAAAAATAATAAAATGAAAAAAACAACAACACTTACTAGGGATTCAATGGTGTGCCAGACATCTCCAACCTGATCTCGATTGACTATATCTACACGCCACAAGTTTTGCGATGGCATAGACACATTGTAGTCTATGTAGCAGCTCACCTCCTGAAGAACGAAAACACATTTTAATAAATATATACGTAATGGAATAAATCAAGTCTCACCTATAAAACTACACACTTCCCAAAAGTTTGATCAAAAGAAAATGTAAGCAAAATAATAGTTATTGTTACAATAGCCACAATGACGATAAATAATGATCAACTTCACAAGTAGAAGTAGTATGAACGTTGTTCTTTCAATTAGGCACACACAGGAGATGCACTACGTAGAATTTTCAGTGAAAAATTGGTCCTGGTCAAGCCTGCATTTCTGAAAATTCTACATATGAACTTCAGTTTGTACATAAAAAAAAAAAAATCTTCCATTGTATAATTTACTTAAGGAAGCACTAATCATCTGGCTGCGAGGGGACCTTGTTCCAATTGTACTATCAGCAGACAAACTGACAAAGAGACTCAAAACCATCTTCAAGTACAAGTTATCCACTTTTTATTTCTTGGCTGCACAAGTCAGAGATCCTGCACATTTGTACACTGTCAGAGGATTCTTAAACATTTCCTTCAAATAATACAAAAGTAGATTTCAACTGTCTCAAAAAACTAAATTCCTCAATAGAACACTTACATGTTAATTATATAACGTTTACTAGCTGTTTAATTTTTGAATGTCTATTGCTTACATAGATGTTCATAAAAGTTACAACAAAAATTTATTCTCTAAAAATAACTACAAAAGGGAAAACCAATACAAATTTATCACCCCCTACTTAAAATGGCAAACAATGCATTAGTACTTACTAGCCCCATTAAATATTTCCTATTGATGAAATTTTGAGTCACTTCTAGGAATGCATCTTTCAATTCAAATTTTAACACGCTTTGCCCTAGCAATACATTATATTCCAAGAACAGACTTAGCCTTTACCAGAGTAATACATATTTGTCGATATGTAAATTACGGATGAATGTTACGAACTATCCATGCTAATAGGGCCTCCTTATTCTTAATTTGTATATACATGCATGTTGGATGAGGAATATATTACGGATCATACCTATATATTCACACAAGATCAATTGGAAGACAACATTTCTGCTATTTATTATTCCTAAACCTGGCAATACACACTATTTCGTGGGTCAATCAAATAAAAACCGAAATTTGTTCCGTACAGCTTCACAAGCAAATGTATCCACTTACGACCAATTGGAGGTCAAAGTGATACTCGTTGTATACCATGCGGTTCACCTTTGAAACATTCAGTCAGTATGGAGCATGAGTGAGCAGGCAGTATCAGTCTCATTTGCACAATGCATTATTGTTAATCTCTCAACAAAGAAACAAAGTCAAGTGAAATTGTGTGAAGATTACAGCAACAGTTCAGTAGTGAAACATTATCAAAAAACTACGTGTTTGCGTGGCATTATAAGTTTGTGAGTGGACGTGAACATGTGAAGAATGCGGTTCGAGTATGGTGGCTCAAAACAAGCATGACTGCAGACCACATTCAAGCAGTCCGGCAGCTGATTGAACAAGATTGACACATAATAATAATAATATTTATTTCCGTAAACCTGCGATACATAGGCATGGAAAACGTCAAGGATTACATGTGGATTATTGAGAGTTTAGTCTACAAATAAATTAAAATACATGATTGTTAAGAATATGATATACCCTAAAAAGTCACAAAAATTATCATACACAAAAGGAGATATTACTAATCAGAATTTCATACATGAGGGCATATATGTTATAACTAGTACAAAATATTGAATATATATATATATATATATATATATATATATATATATATATATATATATATATATATATATATATAATGAATAAATATCGCACAATTAAATATGATAGAAACTAGAGGTATTAGTTAATTTCTAGACCTCCTGGTTTAGCAAATGGTCTTTTATAGCTAATGTCTATTTCTTTATTTTGGGGTGCGAGTGTTTTAATATTGTTTGAACTAGCCTTCTTAAACCCGAAGGTTCATGGCTGCAGCAACACAGGCCTTCCATGTTTCCCTATCTTGAGCAAAATCTCTATACTCTTTTCCATCCCTACTGATTTCCCTTAGGTCCATCTCAACGTTGTCCCTCCATCTTCATCTTGGACTTCCTACAGGTCTCTTACCATCAGGTTTCCCAACAAGAATCCTGTAAACTCCTCTTTCCTCTCCCATTCGTGCCACGTGGCCTGCCCACCTAAGTCTTCTTGATTTAATTATTCTAATAATATCTGGACATGAATACAAATTATGTAGTTCGAAATTATGTAACCTTCTCCACTCACCTGTCTCCTCATCCCTTTTAGGTCCAAAGATTTTCCTAAGGATCTTATTTTCAAATACTCTCAATTTATGTTCATCTTTCAATGTAAGGGACCAAGTTTCACACCCATATAATACTACAAGCAAAATTACTGTTTTATATATTTTAACTTTTAGTTTCTTAGATATTAAATGAGAAGACAAAACTTTATGAAGAGAGAAGTAACATGCATTTCCTAAATTAAGCCTACTTTTTATTTCCTCTTTTATATAATTTTCATTTGTTAATATTACTCCTAAGTATTTGAATTTGGAAACTGGTTCAAACGAGTTGTTATCAATAATTAGATTTTGATTATTACCTAACACTTGGTTTCGGCCTGTAAGCATACATTTAGTTTTCTCTTTGTTAACTTCCAAACCTATCTCTTTAGCAGTTTTGAAAAATATTTTAGCATTATTCTTAATTGTATTTATATCATCCCCTAATAAGTCTACATCATCTGCATATGCTAACAACTGAGTCACACCATTTAATTTTAGTCCTTCTTTAGTTTCTTTTACCTTCCTAACAGCATATTCTAAGGCAAAATTAAAGAGCAATGGAGATAATGCATCTCCTTGTTTTAACCCATCATGAATTGTAAATTTGTCAGACACATTAATACCCACACGAATTAATTTTGTTTAATTAATTTAATATTGTTTGGGAGATTATTATAGTACCATATTCCAGAATTCAGTGGTGTGTTGACAATTTTGGAACAATTATGGCAATCTACAAGTCGAAAAGGCAGGGTATTCCCATCTGTAGTGTCATTCTTCTGCACAACGAGGGATCTCATACATTAACTCAAGAACAAGTTGTGAAGATGGACTGCACAGTGCTGGAACATCTTCCCTATATTCATGATCTCTCACCCTGTGATTATCATTTGTTTGCACCAATTAAGGAGGCAATGAGAGGTCAACATTTCGAGAGCGATGAGGAACTGGAATGCTTTTCATGCAATTGGCTTCAGCACCAACCACAGACTTTCTATGTCATGGGCATTAAAAAAAATATCAATCCAGTGGCAAAAGTGTCTTGAATGTAGTGCAATTATGAGGGTTGTTTTATTTTATTCTTTTGCTTTCTCTTTGACCGCACCTCTGATGGTGGTTTGGGGAAGTAGGATTTGCTTCGTTGAAAAGAGACTTTTTTAAAAACTAATCACGCTTTACGTGGCCACACGCAGACCCTATTCCACGTGTGGTGTTCCGTATAATAACAGGTATCTGTTAAGCAACTGACGAACTTTAGCCTAAATTTCAGAAACGGTAGCTTTGGGAGTCTTATGATTCACTGCAATGATAACAGGTCAGGCACTTTTGAACGACACATTTATTCACAAAGAACACCGCTTGTGGCATAGCCACCACCAAACATGAACATTTCACTGTACATAAAACACACAAAAGACAAAATTTGCGCTAATTTCATAGCATCATCGGTGTGAGAAGAAATAGACGGAACCGGAAGTTGGGGCCCCACCTTCCGGTTCCGTCTATTTCTTCTCACACCGATGATGTTATGAAATTAGCGAAAATTTTGAATTTTTCTACTGTCCTCTGAGTGTTTCCTTTTACCTTCTTTGATTTTTACTTAGCCCTTTTGGCCCTCCTTGCTTTTATCCATTATTAAACACACAAAAGATATATACAAAAGGATTCTGTACTTATATATCAGCCTATTGGACATTATATCTTTCATACCTGGGGGCCACACACACTATTTCATACTCAATAGCCACATCCCGACACATGGCCATTTTTGGGGTATACACCACTAAAAATTAGGAATTTCATACTTCCTTGGAGTGATAAAGGCAGTTGGGGAGTGATGGGTGATCTTTCATGGCTTTTCTTGTGTGGATGGCTGAAAACAACATGGATATTGACTCATGTTCCAAAAATGCTGCTATGGCATCAGTTTTGCCGACCATGTGGTCTGGACTTTCACTTTTGATGAGGGACACAAAACTCGGTACATTGCCGAAATTTGCACTGGGATCCTTAGATGCTGTCTTGGACACAATATCCCACTTGGTTACACACACTTAGGTCCATATTTAACTATATATGGACCTTAGATCCCTGTTTCCCATGTAAATCCTTTGTTGACGGCACACGCGGCCATTAACACACTGGATTTTGCCAGCAACTTCACACCTGACATGCTCTCAGGTGGGTCTAGAACACAAGTGAGCTTGCTCGCCAAGCTCAGATCATAATAGGCCATCTGCTTGTCCCCTATGTGATGTCACAGCCTTGAAAGCTTCTCATTGGCTGGCTGTGGTCACATGACATTTTTCCTTGTCTGGGGCAGTTCCACTTCCTTCCACCAGATGGCAGAGTTATCAATTGATTGAAAAGTGTAAACAAAGGTGTTTTTTCACCTTTTCTGACTTAATTATGCCACATAATTCTAAATGAGTTTACTTCTCATAAATTAGGCATTATTTTACCTCTGGATAAATATTATCTTTGCTTTTTAATAAAAGATAAAGAATTTAATAAATATGAGATTTGGAGCACATGGTTTTTGGTATTCAAGATGGCTACTGTCAGCCTAAAAATTGTTGTTTCTTTATAAATAGAGCAATTCTACCCCTCCAATGAGTGTAACAAATGGTTTGTAAACATTACCCATGATGCTAATTGGGTGGGGGGTATAGGTCTTTGGGAAAATAGCTCTCACAAGCTTTTTCTCATGCTAATCTGATGGCTCTTGCACTTAGGTTATGGTCTGTGGTTATTTGTGTGTGGGCATGAATGCCCAATGCTGATTGGTCATACATAGTACACAGAATAATGATCCATTTGTAATTTTGCAATATTTTCATGTAATAAAAAGTTAGAGCAAAATTTCAATTTATATTTGACTGACGTAACAGCTAAAAACCTTTTTCATTTCTTATTATACAATCAATCTTGAAGTGTGCCTGCCCAATAAAGAAGAAATGTTAACAATAATGATGACAACGCTCTGAAGTCACACACATGCACATTCTCAATCTTGGCCTTAGTGGAGGTGATGTTAACAACACCATGCTCTAGCACCTGCAACCCCACCTCACCATGCTTTTTAGTCTAGATAAGCATCAGAGACATTTAAGCATGGACTTAAATAAGTATGAGTCACTGCTTAAACTGAGAACCTATTCTGCGGTGCAAAATCAATTAAAGGAAGAACACAAGGAATTAAATAATTACTGCTCACCTGATTCTGAGGAGACATGGCAGCGGCAACATCATGGGAGTTGAGAGCACGGCTGGTGATGCCATGAACAAGCTGAACAACATCACCATGCTTGATGCTGTCCACCGGCTCAGAGACGACAAGGTCATTCCTCTGTGGTCGTTTCACGATCCACCAGTTGTTGACGTCCTTGAAGCTGTAGCAGGTGACCTGCTGCTGGTGGCTGCTTCCTCGCTTGTCTGGATAGCGAAGGGGGTACACGTGGGAGTGTGAGTGAAGCCAGCATGTTCTTCCGTGAGAGTGTCGGAGTGTAACTTGAGATCCATGGGCTACTTCCAAAGGTTGTCCTTTGGTTATTGAAGCCAATCCTCCCTATGAAAAGAGGTAAGAGCATTTTCAAAAAGAACAACTTACTTATGGGCATTGTTGGAAGGGGACTGGCTGTTGCCATAAAACTGAATAGTAGAAATTAGGGATGGGCCGATATGAAATTTTGGCCGATACCGATAACCGATATTCTACCAATCCGATATAAAATTAGAAATTAGGGATGGGACCGATTAATCGGTACTCTATCGGTATCGGCCGATATAGGCATATCAGTGTATCAGTTTATCGGTAAAATTACCGATCCGATATATCGATAAATATTTGATAATTTAGTGCAAAATTCTGCCATTTTGTTGTAATTTTTATGGATAATCTCCATGACCTACTTTCTAAAAAACTAAGTGTCTAAAATTTGCAACTTCTCTTGCACTGCAGTCACCTTGAAACACACATTTATTAACGAGGTCAATGAACCTTTCAGGTTCTACAAGGACCGTTTCTAATTTTGTATCGGATTGGTAGAATATCGGTTATCGGTATCGGTAAATTTTATATCGGTACTTTATTGGTATCGGCCAAAATTTCATATTGGCCCATCCCTATTAGAAATGGTCCTTGAAGAACCTGAAAGGTTCATTATGTGTGCTTCAAGGTGACTGCAGTGCAAAAGGAGTTGCATATTTAGACATTTACTTTTTTAGAAACTAGGGCAGGGAGATTATCCATAAAAATTACAAAAAAATGGCAGAATTTTGCACTAAATTATCATATATTTATCGATATATCGGATCGGTAAAATAATCGGTAATTTTACAGATAAACCGATACACCTATATCGGCCGATACCGATAGAGTACCGATTAATCGGTCCCATCCCTAGTAGAAATAATAACAAAATCATAACATTAATACAAAATAACAATGATAAATTGTTGTACACGTAATGTTTTATGTGTTCATGTGAATTGAATTGTTTTTCCCAATAAATTTCAAAGGATCACTTTGTGACGCAGGTTTTGAAATTAATCGGGAAAAAACAATTCAATGTGCACTGCAGAGACATAAAACATTACTCGTGCAATATTAAAACAACGTTTACAACACCCACAATGATTAACAATATACCAATTATATTATTACAGTGGAACCGAAGTTTTACATTCCAGGATTGTGCATTTTCCCATTTTTTAATGTTATTTTCATATTGTTCCCCTGACAAAAATAAATTGAAGAGAGACTACTACTTGATCCACCAGAAGTATGATTATCCAAAGTGTTTGTCGTGATTATTAGTCATATGCATATTTCGTTTTTGACGAAAACATGAAATGTGGAATAACACATTGTAATGCTAATATTTCATGTTTCTGAAAGGTATATGACATTTTGGTTTTAAAATTGTGAATATAACCCTAAATTTGATTTAAAAATATCATATATTCAATTCTGGAGAAAGAGCACATATATTCTTAAGAAGTAGTAGTGTAGAGGCAACGTCATTGTGTTGCAATGTAGGGGTCGTGGGTTTGATACCAGGTGGAGGCACATAGTGGTTTGGATCCCGCTTTAAACCATAGGGCCAGTCCCCATTAGCTTGCCCATGCATAAAGTGGGCTTAAAATTCAAAACAACAACTACTCTGAAGAAGTAGAATATGTGTTATGTAAATCACAGAAATTCAGCAAACCTGCAGACAAGTTACCAACTCACCTCTAAACTCGCCTGGAAGGCACTGGTCATTACGCTATCATGTGGGCCAGCTTTGTGCAGTATAGTCAAGTGAACGTAAAAAATTGAAAGATACAGAAGCACTGGGATTCCAACCACAACAAGAAGTCTGCTGAGTAAATGGATCACTACGTGACGATCTTGGAGTTCCTTCTTCCCCAGTATCTGCCAGAAATCCTTACCAATGATGGCAAGGCCAAGGCAGCATGAGAAGAATCCCACGTATTTTACACTGCAAGAAAAAAAAAAAGAAAAACCCCATTGATTAAACATCTGAAATGAAGGAGTTTTAATTCAAGAGAGATTTATTATTAAGTTTCTAATAACTCAGTGTGGTATTTCATTGTCTTTAATTCAATTTTTTGTACTATATGCATTATGGAATTTAAGAATTTTAAGAAGCACACAGGGACAGTGAATTGGTAAGGTAGGTAAAGTTCCCTATGTACATGGCACCGTGCCATGAAAGTACATATAGGGTGATAAGTGGAGGTAGGGTCCCACACATTCTTGATCGCGGCCACTATGGAGGTGATGTGATCATCACCATGCTCCAGCCACCTTTATCCCCAGGTATCCAGGCTGGGTGAACTCCAGACACACTTTATGTAGAAACAAGGCCAGAAAATTTCCAACTGTAGATCACCCACCCCAGGAATTGGATCTTGGTCTCACATATGGCAGTCATAGCCCTACAAACTAGAGCACAGCAGCTCCTGAAAGTGGATTGAGTGGCTTGGCTTATGTCACATGCCAACAAGATAAAATAAAAATGATTGATTGACTGATTGAGTTGGTGTTATAAGTTTGCTTTATGCACAGTAAGGCTAATCGGAACTGGATCTAGTTTAAAGTGGGATCCGCACCACTATGTACCTCCACTGGATATCGAACCCGGGACCCCTTTATTACAAGGCGACGATGAAAATAAAATAACCTTGGGACAATGAACGGTTACATTCCTATATATATGGAAACTGACTTACACCTTTTAACTCCAGAGCAGGCAAGTGATCTTGGTGATATATTGGAACATTAAAACATTATAAGAATTTAAATATAGTGGAAACCCAACTTTATATTCACATTAAACATTTACTTTTTGTAATCCCAATGGAGCAAAACATTATACAATTTTCCTGGATTTTTATATTTTAAGATTCAACTGTAACACTGTTAACTGTTTCCATGTTAATAAAACATTAATATGCTGACCAAGACAAACTTTTATAGTATAAAAATATACATAAAAACGTAATGTTTCCACCCTCTAACAGTGTCTTCTTCAGACGAAACTTCACAACAAATAATAAAAAAAGATCCACTGTATATGAGATGTGGCAATTTCTAATACAAGAATATTGACCAAAACTATTATAATAAGAATCGTAGGAAATTATTCAAAATAGTCCACTAATAAGTTAATCATAGTACTAAAATAGTTGTAATTTATTGCGAAATCCATTTCTGCACAAACTATTATCAATTCTGCATAATTTAGACTTCATGGAATTATCATGTGTCATTCACAGACTTGGGAAAAGGATTATTCTGTATCAGTTGATGGGATTCAAACTGATACTTTCTTATGCCAAGAAGATCAGCCCAAATAAAAAGGATAACAATAAGAGCTTGCATTAAAATTATCCAAATACAAATGCTGCTTACCACAGAGCACAGGTGAGGGACATGGCTGCCAGACTTAGCCACAGCCACCACTTAAAACAATAAGGCGTTGCATGGTATTGTCGAAACTTCACAATGCACAGCAACCCGAAAAAGGCAAAGAGCAACAACATTGATTCCATCAGGATGAACCTCGATTGAGTCAAAATAGCATTATCTGAAATAAAAAAAAAAAAAAGACTGGCTATTAAAAACCAAATACATCAATTAAAATCACACACATTATCTTACTGCGTAAGATTTTGATTGTAACATACTTTACAATCTTTAAATGGTAGGTAATAGTGCCATTTATGATAGCAAATGAACAACAAGTGGAACAATTTATAGCCAAATAAAATTTGGAGGAGGACCAATCAGATGAAGTTTCAAGCAAGACAACCCCACAAATGAATCTTTTCCTATAATTCAATATGGTTTATTGTAACATGCAAACATGAAAAATATATATAGATTACTGTATTCTTCCAGATAAACTGAAAGAAACTCGGACCATATCATCCTGACAATCTTGGTAAGGATTGTAGAGGCATGCACCACACACCACTTTAAGGCTGGTCAAGACTTGACATTACCTAAGTTTGTGCAGAACTTTAACATAATACATATTAAAAGATAACATTCCTCAACCCAACGCAAAAAAAGCAGAACATATGAAAATAAAAACAGAATGCTGGATGCACAGTAAAATTATTAAAATATCTAACACAGAATTGGGACTAATAATAATAATAAAAATAATATTTAAAAAAATCAGGTTCTTGCTAAATCTAATAACATTTTATAATTCTGTAACCAAGTATTATTTTTAACACAGCATGGTATACATTGGTTGGTTTCACTGTCAGAACTGCTTCTAAATCTGCTGCAAGAGTACCAACATACCAAGACGCTATTCATAATCTTGACTCTACTATTTCGCAAATTCCTTCCTTCCATTATTACTCCAAACAATTATATATAAAAAAAAAATTACATTGCAATTTTACCATTCAACTCTACCAAAGCTTCACTTTAAAATAGTCATATTCATGTATGAAATTATCTCAATACAAAATATTGTCATTTTTATACTTTAGTTACGATACAACATTTAGACTCAATTAATTAAAGGATAATGGAATGCCAGTCCAACATTACTTGTAAAGTAAAAATTTTAAACCACTAATTTCCATACAGACACTGGATGATGGAAATGGTCAAAACCATGGTCAATCATTGCTGTTCTCAGACTTCCTCAACTGCAGCCTGCTACTTCCTCTCAAGTAGCTCCCGAATTGTTGGGTCTCCTGAATGGGGTAATGGTAATACAGTCGGCTTGCAATCAAGCCAGGTTTGGTACACAGTGGTGGCACATAAGAGAACCACATCCCACTTTAAACGATAGGTCTAGTAATGATTAGCCTATCTATGCATAAAGGGAACTTAAAACAAAATCTCTAAACTCCCGAATTGTCCTCACGATGCTGGGTCAAGATGAAAATTTTGTAGCTCCAGCTGTGGATTGAACCCGTGGCTGCTCGTGTCAAAGGCAAGAGCACCAGCCATTCAGCTAAGCAGGAGTTCTTTCCTGTATAACTATTCTAACTACATTTTCCTACATTATACATTCAATATTCAGTCCCAATAGAGCAAATTGCTATAAAATCTTCCCAGAATTTACAGTTCTCTCACCTTGGTCCCCTGAAAAACAGAATCATAAGCTAAAAAGATGTACAGGCATCTATACTGAGAAAATTCTATTGAAATATCAGCTGCACATGCAAAAATACATACCAAAAACAAGAAGGAATGCTGCCAAAGCAGCTGCCCATTGTGTCAATCCCATCTCAAGTATAAGATAGTAGATGGTGGGAATGAGAAGACTTCCACAGAATGCTGGAACAAACCTCAGAGCTAACAGAGGTACACTGGATGCGTAGGAGCTGCCAATGCGGTCAAACTTGAATTGTCCTGAAAGAATTTGATTTTTAACCCATCAAGCACATGAGAGATCAACCAAAGTCACGAATTATTAGCAAACGTGACTCAGTAACTATTACTAAATTTGTAAACTGGCAGGGCCAAGCCCGGGGTAATCAAAAGAGAATGGTGGGATTGAATCATTTCAGTATGTTTAACAGTTTCTGAATACATTTTAATAATCCCAGCATACTTACCTTAGTGACTCCTATTATTTCACTTATTTATTACTTGAAAACATGGCTAAGATCACACTTTCGTTGAAATTACAGAAAGAATACAAAAAAGATACAGAGTTACAATTAATACTGGTATTACAATATAGTCTGTGCAAGTAACGTGCAAGTTTCCGCAAACTTGGATTTGGGTGCGGTTCACAACAGGAAGCACTCAAGGTGCTGTGGATTTTATCTTTGTCTGTCTTCGGTCCACATGCACTCTCTACCCTTCAGTGAAGTTGGTTTCTAGGAACCAATTGCGATCAGCTACTCCATGTGCGGACAGCCCTACATGTGAGGACACCACATGCAAATGACCCGATAGCAAGGTAAGTCCTCTGTCCACACATCCCTGACCTTCTACACTTCCTGAGAATGACACGAGGCAACAGAAATAACTTGCCTATGGTTATTTCGGCCACACCCGTAGTATATAAACGCTAGTCATAGAACTAGAGGTGGGGGTAGTCGACCAGCAGATCTGAAGTGCAGTCTCCACCCAGCCAAGTCCAGGCTATCTTCAGGCACTTAGAAGATGGACAAGGATCTTCTTACAGCTTACTAAGTATCGCTAATCTTCTTCTTTCCAAGCAGCTCCCTTACCTTAACACTTAGGTTGAGATACTCTTCATAAGTCAGCAACAACTATTCTCTATAATAAACCTTGTTATTGTTAACCATTACTTATACACCTAATTGTGTCTATACCTCACAGGTTCTCCCATTTAGTATTAAGACTCTACCAAGATAATAATGCATTCTCTTTCAGCTCAAAGCCCAGTCAACTGATCTACATACCCCTAGTGGTAGTTCTGGGGCCACTCGACCCTACCGTTACAATTTTCATTAGCCATTGGTTTTTTTCCCCGGGTGCCTGATTTTCAGAGCTGTCACCTCGCTCTGAAGAAGACTTTTCGAGTACTGCGTATGTGCAGTCTTGATACAGCGGGATGAACAGAGGACAGCCTTATCTTGTTCTTTTCTTATTACAAAATAGTACAGGGACAGAGTTCAAAGTTAGTTTGCACTATGATGAAAAAATTATATAACTTTACAAAATTTTACACTAAAGAAAAATATGAAAGAAATATTGTTGAACATGGGTTGCAACCATCAAAATGAGAAAACCCCTGTAGTGTTGTTGGCAAATTTTCGACTCAAAGGGAGTGTGAGGGGTGCAATCAGCTGTTTACCACGTACAATCCTACCCAAGTATTGTCACATGTGAGGTATTCCAACACAATGTTCAGTGCTAAGTGTGTGTTGCATCATGAAAGGAAAAACCATACACAGCGAAAGTAGAAATGCAATATTTAATGTTGGTTAAGTTTTTGACAATGAAGCAAGGGAGGAAAGTTATATATATGGCAACATGGGGGTACTCAGGCAAAAGCAATAGGGAAGCAAGAAGCAAAAAAACAAATTACTGTCCACTTTAGTTCGTCAGTTTGCTACCGTGGTTCTGATCTTGGAGGAGATATAACTACAGTGCACCTTTTATACAGAAGAAATATTACAACGCACAAAAGTACATGTGGCCAAATCACATTGATAACAGGAAAAAACTTCCATGATGAACCGGATCACAGTGTGATTCCAGAGATGGTAAATGTTAATTAATATCACTACATAAAAATGTTAAAAAGTAGTATTAAATTGTGAAACTCACCATCAAATCCAGCAAAGTATGCAACAGCAGCAATCAGCTGCTTTCCAAAAGGAGGGTGGGAGTCAAAGAAAAATGTCCTCTTCATGTATAAACTTACATATTTTCCATAATGAAGTTCATCAAATCTGAAACATAAACAGTTACAAAAATATTATAAAAAACAACTTTAGGAAACAAACAGATTTACATAGGGGGGCTGATTTTTTAGTAGTGGCAACTATGGTATAGCGACGCCGTGCAACGGAGCCAGGCAATGTCGTCTATACCAAAAGTTAGTTGCATGTGTACCCTCCCTCAGAGCAAATGAATTCACTCTTCCCACTCCATGCCCGTGCGCAGTGACAACAAGAACAAAGCAGTTGTGTGCGAGCGGTCGCGGAGTGCAGTCACAATGTTTACGAAGCAGAAGAGCTGATTAAAAATTTAATGTGCTAGAGGTTGCACAGCACGACAGTGTCACCATAGACTGCAACAGGCGACAATAAGTGCCTGCGACTTCGACCTAATCCCTAAGATGAAGGAACCACTTCGTGGGATTTGCTTCCGAACAGTTCGGAGACGTTCTTCTGGCAGTAGATCGCTCACTTCACACTAGCAACAGATGGCTTCCACATCGCTGGGTCATTCCATGTCAAATGAACCAATTTTTAAATAATTAGTTGCATGAGCATTTTAGAAAAATTTCATTTTTAGTACATACTTAAACTTGGCACTTTTCACAAGCTCCAAATCTACTGTACATGTTTCTAGATATCAAAACCAATGTTCAAAAAAAATTATTGTCTTTAGTTCTGTGGCAGCCATTTTTTCAACATGGCAGTTTTTGCTCATGTAGCAGTATACAGAAACCTTAATATCTGAAAAACCATTAGAGCTAGAGATCTGAAACAAAATTTATTTTGTAGCTAATGAAGTATACTTTCTATGATATTCAACTATGTTTTACTCAAAATTGCATCCTAAGTACGAAAATTATGGTGGAAATTTGGGTAACAATATTTAAAAAATTGGATTTTTAAGCCAGATTTTTTAAATGAAGGGGTTTAGTCTAAGGCTTGAATTTTTTTATGAGTAGACCTACAGCAGGGTGTCTGTAAATAAAATATAAGTGCTTATAAATGCACCCCTTTTTTACAGCATGGGCCGTTCATTGAATTTTGATGGGTCCTCTTGAAAAATTCTGAAATTTGGCACAAAGGAAGCCCTGCATGAACCTAACTCACAGTAAAAATCTCAACTTTTAGATCCAACTCGTTTTGGTCAATATGGGGTAACGTATGTCATCCCATACTTAGAAAAATGAAGTTTTTTTCTTTTTCTTTTTAAATGTGGGTTAAATAAAGAGTCAGAAAATATAGTAAAATAAGGTTTTAATACTTGACTTAGCAGAAATTGAAATTACAAGGTATGGCAATTGAAAATCTATGAAATCTCATTGCAAAAAAGTTTGATTTATTAGGTACCCATGACCAGTTGGTGTTGTCAGCTCGTTTCCTACTCATTCCCTTTGTCAAATCAGGCAGAATTATTTGTTCTTACACTAAGTTCCTAAGTAAATTCTCAGAAACCTTCAGTTCATCAGATATATTTTTTCTTGACGAAGTGGTAGCAATCAAACTGATCATTCTGACCTTTTCAACATTAGTTTTCGCTAATTTACATTTTTCATCTTATAATTTCAATTATATGATTGTACTGGCCATGCAAAGGATTGTCACACTTGTCTTCTCTTCTTCAGTTCTAATACTTTGTGAAAAGCAACTTTCCAGTTTCCTTTGCACTTCTTGTATGATGTGAATAGTTTTTCGAGCAAGAGCACTTTATTGTTTTTTCTGCAATCAGACTCCTCAGTTTTGAAACAGGAGATACATCAAAAACAAAACAGACTTCATGCATTTCCTTTAGTTTTTCTTGGGTTGGCACAAATACATCATTTCCATTCTGGCATTTAAGTGAGTCACTTTCTCCAGATATGAAAATTTTACTCCAACATGTCAGGCATATTGATTTAACTGGACTTACTTGACACTTTTTTGCCTTACCATATGAAGCAAATTGATTTTAAAAATTCCCTTACTTAACTTCTTCTTTAACCCATCTGCTTACCTAGTCGTCGAATCGACGGGTTCCCGATTTCCATCATGTAGTTTCTTTTTCATTCAATAGATGGCAGAGATTGTATGGTCTTTCGAATCTATGACGTGTATGTTTGTGCTGCTAAGTTTTTCATACCATTTCAAGCGTGTTTCATTCAGTAATTTCTCATGTAAACAAACCTTCATTTGTTACGTCTTGCAAACATGTTGCGTAAGAATGTTGTAGAAAATTCTGCGATTGAAAAGTTGCTTTTCAATAGTGAAGAGGAAAATGTGGATTTAGGAAGTGGAGATGAACACGGGGGAACATTTTGTGTTAGTGAAATTGAAGAATGTAGTGAAAGAGAGGAAGAGGTGGCTGTGGCAGGAAAAAAATAAAAGGTTGAGGGAATGGAAATGGAATGGAAAGATGTGTTTGATCAAAATTATTAGGCGAGTTTCTAATTATCTTTCAAGTAAACTGCATATATGCATACTTATTACTATACTTCCACTTCAATATATAAAATTTTCACGTAAATTGCTTGGATAGTTTTCAGAATATTTGACGTCCTGTCTTGCTGTGCAACCTTCATGGGAGATAGCCAAATTTAAATGGTATTTCATGGCAAAAAATTTGGCATTTAAATGGTATGCGGATGGCTTAAGTAGTACTTCTGAAGATCACAACATACTTTACCATATAAATAACTATTTTCAATGGTATTTGCATATTGCCTCTAAGTCATCCACCTGTAGTCTTGACCTAAGAAGTGTTTTATCATTTTCACCGAGTTCGTTAAGATTATTTAGGTCTTTGGGACCCTTACCAAAAGTGTATGCAATGCTGAGGACTATATTGAAGGCCTGTAAAACTTAGAATCATGTATGTATGCTATATGTCTTCAAAATAAATAGTTGCCACTACTAAAAAATCAGCATTTACATTATTTTTTCTCATTTTACAAAGTCTCTTCTTATCCCCCAAAAATGAGTGAGAAACAGAAAATTAAGGCGAATACTTTGTATTCGTATTTTACTAAAAAAGAACTGTTTGGTTAGACGTGGAGTCAGAAGACAGCAAGGCACAAGTGCCTTCTATTTTATTGCTATTTCATCAATTTATGTCTGTTAACACATACTGCGGAATTTTAGAGATTACTTACTGTGTGTTTCCTTGACACTGATTTTCACTTCCACATACTTCTATATAACTCTGTACTTGTCAACAGCCATTTGTTTACTATCCTGTACACCTTGCAAAAAGAATCCAGTATATGGACATCAGACTATGAACTCTGGAGTTCTCTAAAATTAAACTTACACAATATTCCTAGGTTCTTCTAAACGATACAAACGTGTTGCGAGGCCCACTACAAAAAGAGTGACAGCCAATAAGTCAAGCTCCAGGTTCACTTGGAACCTTTTTGTCCGAGATTCCTGTTTCACTTCAGTGGATGCCAACACTTCATTAGGGGGAGTCTCTGGTACCGATTCACCATCACCCTGTCCAAAATAATAAAACACACGCTTTAACAACAGGTTTTCTTTTACAAATGTGCATGTACACTTTAAAACCAATACATTGTTCAGTACTAGAATTACACCTTGAAAGATTGAAACTTTATATTTTCCCATTTCAAGATATAAACTGTTAAGGTTACAATTCATATAAAAATTTCAAGATAGTTAAAACTGTTTCCATATTACAGCTCAGATACACATATCAAATACGAAACAAATCATAGATGGAATAAATTTACTAGCTCACCTAGCCCTCAGTTACGTTACATTCATATCTACAGATAAGGATTTTTTCAATTTCATATGCGAGGATATTTCACAAAATTTAGCCATATATATTCTTATTAACAAGAGTGAAGGTATGTAAACTTACTTTGTCTGGCATGCATACAGGTAGGGAAAGCAGAAGTGGTTGTATTCCAAAGTGTATTCTGATATAAATTATGTGTAAAAGAGGAAACGATAAATCAAAACATTTTAAAATATTAAATGTAATTAACTTAAAAATCATTCAACATACAGAACACAATGAGTATTTACGGAGATGGTTGCAAATGTGTAATTACTTTTGGTACGATTTTACAATACCGGACGCTTCCGTAATTTCTACCATACTTCTTATACTTACGAAATACGTAGTCCCAATGAAGTATCTGAGGTTAACATCTGGGGATGATTTGTAGAAATTGTTAATAGACGTGTCGAAGTTGTAAAATAAGCTTTTCAATTACCACGATCATTCTCCGTATACAAGCATGGAAACCATGTTTCATGATAAGAATACGTTGGCAACAGTGCATCAAGCATTCAATTGCATGTTACGAAAATGGCACCTTCTGTGAGCAATTATTGTTTGCCGTTATAGTGCTACAAAACTAAGATCCCGTTAATGTATGTGCTCACAATTGGCCCGCAAACAACTCCCTGATATCTCCACAAACTATTCCAGGTAAGGTTAGGTTAGGCAAGCATAGTTAAAATTCAGTTCGTAAAACAATTCACATGCATTTCGAAAAAAAAACATTATTTCCGCTTATTTCCCATTTTCAAAATGTGACCCCCAAACTATAACTTCAAATTCGTGATTAAGAGGCCTCAATTAAAGATTAAGCCAAACATGAAAGAAATCGGTGAGGCATCCGGTATTGTAAAATCGCTCCAATTTCATGAAGCTGTGAAAAGTACTAATTTGTGAGGAAACAAAATTGTATTGTGAAAAATTAACTTGTGGAAAGAATGCATTTTTCTTCACATGAAAAAGACTGTATATAATGCAGGAGATGAAGGAAAGTGTACCGTCGATGGTCCGTACCCCCCTCCCCAATAAGGTGATGATTTTTGGGTCATTTATGAAGATGATGTTCTATACGAACGATTTGTGTTGTTTTTAGCTTTAGGAGATGTATTATAGTGGAGTAATGAGAGTTTTTTGATGGGACCATTTATGACGTCATTTTCATCGTTGCCATCTGCATGTGATATGAAGAAACATGTTGTTACGTTATTTATGTTTTGTAACTAGGAGCCGTTAGAAATATCTCACCTGATGTTACTTCAGGCCATGCGAGATTTACTGCAGACGATGTTTCGGTTCATGTCACATGGTAGTGAGATTTTGTTTGAAAGGTGGGCGTGCATTTTTAGTGTGGTAAGTGCTATTCATTTTACAATGCATATTGGGGAGTGTATCGACATGTTCAGTATTGTGGCGTTCTTCGGCTGGGAGCCGGAGGTGTATATCCGTTAGTTGTAGAAGGATGGTTTAGTGACCAGAAAAAAGAAATGTGTTAAATGCAGTGGACGATATCACAGGAATGTGTGGAAGAAGTTAAAATATGGCAGCAAGCATAAAAAAAATCGACGTAATTCTCGAGGGGGTACAGTGGGTTAAAATTTGGCGCTGATGTCATGCACGGGTAGCCCCACAAACCATTCACGAATAGCACCACGAACCATGCACGGTAAGGTTAGGTTAGGCAAACATAGTTAAAATTTGGTGTCATAGTAATGTCAGGATACGCCAGGAGTGTTATTTTGCTGCTGTTTGGGAATTTTTTACGGGAAAAATGAGCAATAGTAGTCTGGAATAGGAGTTTCTTGTGCTTACGCGGGTCATACTTTGGGATCAAATATCTCTGTTATTTCTCGTTTCCTAATGCTGGAACCACTTTTATAATACGTAAAATGTTGAAATCTATCGATTGACGCAATTCTCGAGGGGGTACGGTGGGTCGAAGGCCCAAGGAAAGTGTAGAAATAATAAGGAAATCAAACATAACAATCCTGAACTACATAAAATCTATAAATGCTAACACCAAAGCACACAGGGATGTAATGGAAGTGCTAAGAGACGCAGCTTATGCACGTAAACATAAACGAGTGGAAGGAGAAATCGATCTGCAGAAAACCCATTCAATGTGTGCTTCACGACAATATCGGAATTACACAATCGGAATCTGGGACATACTTGCTATATGACCACAAATAGTTAAAATTATCAGCATATAACATATGTATTTTAAACGATCAGAAATTTGGCGTGCACACAAGAATATTGGGTAACCGAATATTGGCCAAATGATATTAATTCATTAATATCAAATAATCATTTAAAAAGAGTATGAAACAGATACCTATAGGTTCATAGTCCTATTTTCAACTCATTAAGCTGATGCATATCTAATATCTTTGCAAATGGTAAGCAGTGCTATAAATTTACCTCATCCCTTTCGGGTGATTCTGATGGACTGACATCTGAGAGTTTTTCCAAGCTTTTTCGTAAATGAACATCCAATGAATTAAGCTTTTCCGACTTCTGTTCTGTGGGAACACTCATTTTCCCTTTCTTTTTGCCAGTTTTTGCTCCAGCATGATTCTTCTTATGTTTCCCTTCGGTATCCATTTAAATTCTGTACGCATATATTACAAGGTTTAAAAACAAAAGGAAAATACGACACTTAATTCGTTACTCGATTAGACATAAGAACACCAACACAAACGGCCAACACTACATGTTTACTGCCACAGTTTATTTTATTTTAAGATCACAGAGGTAACGGTGATTGACACAAATGAATATGCATGCCTTCTTTGCGGAAAGTATACGGGATATCTTGCATCTAGCACAACTAACCACAAACAAAAGAAAAACCAAATGGCAGGAATTTTTTTCCCAATCCCGGCCCCGATTTTTCGGGATCCCACACACCCCTATGAATTCCAATTCTTTATTATTTTTTTGCATTTCTCTACCCACTCTACCCAGAGACTTTTCTTCTATGATTCATTTGCCAGGAAGTGTTAATATTTATGGGACTGGAAACTTTTTGAATCCCGACATTCGGAACGGGAAAAATCCGATAACTTTCCGACACTTTCAATGCTAAAAAACTGGAAAAACGTCGATAGTTAACTATTAACTATGCAATTAATTCCAGTTCAGAAATGACAGGTTTTGTGCTGCATCGAACCACAGAAAAGAACTATTGAACGATATCAAGTTTCTTATCTACGCGATGGAAATTTAACTGAGCTTCAATCATGCTATTACACCTCAACTTGATTCATAGTATCTAGTTATACTGGACACGCCGAGTTGTGTCACAGACAGATAATCGCGCTCATAGACATACTACTACAAGATGTTACAGCTGCGGGTTAAAAATGGTTGACAGTATGGCGGCACTGGAAGGTCGTTTCCTCGCGACCACCGACGGCAGCACCGTCGGGGAAAAACAGAAGACGAACGCTATGCGCAAGGACTCGTTGATTGCTCGAAACGACAAAACACTATCGTGTTCCGTACCATTCGCGTACCGATACTTTCTAACCGCGTTCAGCCGATTTGCGCGTATAATAAACTATACGCGCAAATTGATTAAACGTAGTTAGAAGTGGCGGAAATTAATTATATGCAATGCTTTCGTTTAATTACAAACTTTTCACATTAAAATTGATTTCTATCAAACAAAAATAAAAATATACGAAAATTATATGGAAAACGTACTATTACCAAAACTTTCTGAAATTGCATTATTACTTTGAGCGGAAATATATAATTTCCTCTAAAAGCATTTTTTTAAAAAAAAATCTACATAATACGAAAATGACAGTCTTAAAATAGGTAACTTTTTTTTTCTTGGGTGGAGAAATGGAATGAAATAAGTATTCAAGAAAAAACAGAAGACGAACGCTATGCGCAAGGACTCGCGGATTGCTCGAAACGACAAAACACTATCGTGTTCCGTACCATTCGCGTTCCGATACTTTCTAACCGCGTTCAGCCGATTTGCGTGTATAATAAATTATACGCGCAAATTGACTAAACGTAGTTAGAAGTGGCGGAAATTAATTATATGCAATGCTTTCGTTTAATTACAAACTTTTCACATTAAAATTGATTTCTATCAAACAAAAATAAAAATATACGAAAATTATATGGAAAACGTACTATTACCAAAACTTTCTGAAATTGCATTATTACTTTGAGCGGAAATATATAATTTCCTCTAAAAGCATTTTTTTAAAAAAAAATCTACATCATACGAAAATGACAGCCTTAAAATAGGTAACTTTTTTTCTTGGGTGGAGAAATGGAATGAAATAAGTATACAAGAATTCAGAATGATTTATGTCATGTTAATCCATACTTGCAAAAAAATATTTTCCTGATTGATCCTTCGGCTATACAGGATTGTATTGCAAGATTTTACACAGATGAATAAAAAATATTTTCCTTCCCACACATTAAAACGGAAAAAAATGACTGCGTACAGCAACTACACTCCATTCGATAATAAAAATTCCAATACTGTCAGGGATCAGATCCAGTGGCGTGACCAAGGGGGGGTTGGGGGTTGGTGGAGGTTAAAAAAAAACCTTTGGCCCAGTATTCAAAAAAAAAGAACATCAAATGCAGGTAAAAATGGCAAAATGAGTGCTGACTACTAAAAATGTATACCTAACCCCCTCCTTTCGGAAATCCTGGACACGCCACTGATCAGATCACATACCTTAAGGCACTTATTAGAAATAGGTTAGTCTGTACAGAAAAAATATAATAATTACTAAGATAATGCTCGGAAGTTTTCTAAAAAATCAAATAAATAAGAAGTACTAGGTTGAATGGTACGAAAAGGTTCAGCCTTTAACACAAATTTACTGTAATGACAATGACCACTAAGTTGAGGTGAAATTTCATACCTTATTGTAGCAAGTGCAGCAGCACCTACTATACATATATGCTTGAAAGAAAAGTATGAAAACATTTTGGAAACTTAATTGTTGTTCCTTGTAGACTTCTTTCAACATTTAAAGCAATTGAAAGAATGAAAACCTCTTATATTGAAAATTAATATTTCTACTTTAAAAATACTAAGAAAATATTAACAAAAATAATATCTACATATATATAAAATAATATCTACAATATCTCTTACATACAACAGATTATTTAGAAACCAAATACTCATCATTTACTAAATAGCTGAACATGAATGAAGAAACGTTGATTTATTTCCCTCCACGATGAACTTTGTGCCAGCTGATACGAGACTTAAACAGAGAAGTGCCATATTTATTACACTTCCCACGTCCAAGTCCCGTACCGGACTTTGCATTTGTATCTCTTCTATCTTGATGTGTGCATAAAACATGCACACAGGTGCATAATTCCTAGAAATTAAATAAATGCTCTACTGTGATGTATAGTGGGATTAATTTTCTTGCATTTTCATGTTCAAATACTATTTAAAAAAATATGAACTGGGAACTGCCCAATGGGTAACATAGTTTCCCTGGTGACACTAATAATATCTACAATATCTCTTACATAAAACAGCTTATTTAAAAACCAAATACTCATCATTTACTAAATAGCTGAACATGAATGAAGAAACGTTGATTTATTTCCCTCCACGATGAACTTTGTGCCAGCTGATACGAGACTTAAACAGAGAAGTGCCATATTTATTACACTTCCCACGTCCAAGTCCCGTACCGGACTTTGCATTTGTATCTCTTCTATCTTGATGTGTGCATAAAACATGCACACAGGTGCATAATTCCTAGAAATTAAATAAATGCTCTACTGTGATGTACAGTGGGATTAATTTTCTTGCATTTTCATGTTCAAATACTATTAAAAAAATATGTACTGGGAACTGCCCAATGGATAACATAGTTTCCCTGGTGACACTAACATTTCAGTAGCCAACATGCTAGAGTGCTCACCACATAAATGAGAGTACACTTTGCAAAAATAAAGTCAACCGAAGCTATGGCAAACAAAAATAATGTACTCACTTTAAGAAATGCATGACTTCATTATCAACTTTGGCTGCTTTATCCTAAGGACATACGAGCACCATTACAAAAATGAAAAATTCATATTGGACCTTGCTACTCCATACCTCCTTTCTGTAGTTATTACGCATAGTTTTATAACATGAGCAACTAGTATTTAATGAAGTACAGCATAAACAGTGTGCAGCAGAGACTACTTACTTTCATACATCTCACTGGACTTGATTAATCTGTTATATCAGTAACTACTGTACTGTGTGTATCATGATACATGAATGTTACTGAACAGAAAAATGTTTATCTTAAAATAGATAAATTGTGGAAATGATCACACTCTGAAGTGTTTTTTTTTTTCCACAGAAAGGTTTCTCTGAACTGCAAAGTTATTCCCACAGTTGTTAGCAGTACTGAAAGCACCTTTTCATTCTCTTGTATATGGGAACCATGATTTTCAGTAATTATTCTCAAAATAAAAAAAAATGTGCAACTACATTCATGAGGTGTTGGGACGAGCAGAACAAGTTACTTTCAGCAGTTTTTTTTAATTATTATGGTAACAGTTTCATACATCGGAGACACATTTCTTCACTTTTACAGAAGAAACTACTTACGGAAATGAGTTTTTCTAAGGTTTCCAACGTTAGTCAAGGTATTTTCTTTCATCGTGGTATCTATTTGACCGGGAAATCATGTCAGTGTTTCCAACCCCCCCCCTTTTTTTTACTATGCTTGCCTAACCTAACCTTATCGGAATGGTTCGTGGGGCTATCCGTCAGCAATGTACAATTTGCACACGTGACGAACACGATAGTAGGTATTTTTCGGTGAAGAAGGTTGGAAAACACTGATATTGGAAAACAAAAGAAGCGATATCATTCACCAAGTAAGCGATATCGCACCGTTACGTGCATTCGATAGCACTTAGATAAATGCGTAGAAAAAGTGTTTGTTTTTGTGTAAAACGCACAATGGCACCTTGAACTATGTTCCGCAATACGCAATTGGTAGGTACGAACCATGCAAAACACAAAATATCTGATTTTAATGTGTCTCCGATCTATGAAACTGGTACCTTTATTATTAAGTACAGAAGCTATTATATTTCACACATTGTCAATTTTTGCAAATTAAAAATGCTGATTATTGATTATTATTACCACTTTTTAGAGAGAGCAGTGATATCACATGGTATAGATGATTATTTTTTGAGACATAGAACCTAACAAGCAATGCAAAACAAAATCTTACAAGAGAACGTGAATGTTTTATAAAATAATTCAGACATTATGAGGAATCATGAATTTAGGTGAAAATAGCACAAAAACGAGGTTGACCACTTGGTGAAAATAGTAACTGAAAATATGCTGCTTTCAATACAAAGTTGCATTTACCTCAAATGATCCTTGAGGATTAGCTACATACAAATAAAAAGGCTGCGACTATTTTCACCAGGTGGTGAGAATAGCATGTAGGGTTATTTTCACTAGCAAAATAATTACCGGAATCATAACATAAGTAGGTTAGGATCATTATGTTTAATTATCTGATTATTTCCGGGCGTGTGTATAATTATAAAAGTAAGAGAACCAAACCTGGTCCACCTAAACCACTCAAGCAAGCAAGCAAATACGAGAGGAATTTAAAAAAATAAGTTATTGCAGAAGCATAACATCACAGATTAAGTTATACACATGGAACTTGGCCCTTACAGAACAGTATATAATATTATTACCATTTCATTAAAATTCCTGAGTTTTTATTTTACACAACAAATGATACACAATTACAAACAGAAAGTTCGATTTCGATACTGAATGCAAGCCTGTAGTGATGTATGAAATGAACGGAATTTGGTTCGCGTTTGGCGATACTTCTTTATCACTTTTGAAAAAAAAGCTTTGATACGTATTACGCAGTGATTTCATACAATGTTAAATTCCGATTTCATTAACTACATTAGGCAACACTTACCGCATCCCCAAAATAATATTCTAATGACAAGAATCAGACGACATAATTTCAAAATTTAAGCAGACTGGTCGGCCGGATGAAGCTACTTATCCAAATTAAAAACTAAATAGTGTGTAGATGAAAGAGTTGTAGAATACGTACATTGCTGGTGCTATTTTTAAATATTACACGTATTCTACTCACATTCTCGCGATAAAATTTAGTACAAGAAAAGGTTCGTGAATATGGACAGGAATTTGACTTCAGCCGGTTCGCGAGGAACAGTAGAAACACAGAATACTAACTACGGTCAACCAATCTCCCATAAGACTGAAACAGCCCTGATCGCGCTTTATTAATCTGTGAGTTGCCTTTCAGAGCAGAAGACAACCCACTTTTTTGAAAATGCATTTTATTTTGTTATGTCAAAATGCATTATAAGCTGGTGCGTATCAAATAATATTTTGATATGAATTTATAGTTTATGTTGAGAAACAGTGTATAGTTGAAATGGTACGTTTCATACATCGGAGACACATTTCTTCTTCATGTGGGAATGTATCATAGCGGAAATTCATTATTTTTGTTGAACAGTAAGGCCCAAGTACCTTTTGTTTTATTGCGATTTCATCATGCTACGAATGCAATTTTCACATGGTTCGATTTCGATTTATGTCTCTTAACACATACTACGGAGTTTTAGCTATCACTTAATATTTTGTTCAATATATGCTGTCGTGGTTAGGTTTGGTTCCCTTAGAAGTGCGTAAGGTAATTTTCAAGTTGTTTTTTTCAACATAAATAACTTTTTTCGAGTCCGAACAGCGCTCATTACTTTAAGGAAGGTTCAAATTTCATGTGACAATAATTTCCAAAATTCTACGATAATTAGTATTTGTGCCAGGAGAAACCATAAAACAATCAGAGCCGTTACCAAATAACCTGCTGATCACTGATCTAAATTTATAACATTGTGATTTCTCTTGTAGGTTATCAGCAATGCAGTAATGTTACCTGGTGGAATCTTGAAGGAAGATTCAAGAATGACTAGGTAAGTCACTTAAAAGTTAATAAATAGTGGTAACAGTTTCATTCATCAGACACACATTTATTTACTTTTACACAAGAAACTTCGTACGGAAATGAGTTTCTCCAAGGTTTACAACATTCGTCGAGGTATTTTCTTTCATCGTGAAATATATTTGACCGAGAAATCATGTATTTTTCAAGAGAAATATCTCACCGACTCACAATTGCCGTTACTTTCATTTGATTGCCCTACGACAAAGTTTTTCTTTTTCACAAATGAAGTAAGCCACCATCTTTAAAATTTAATGTAACAGAAAACATCAAGAGAGTTTGTGAAAGCAATGATGAATTTGAATTACCTGATGATATTTGGGATTCATAATTTTAAAGAAATCTGAAATAAAAATAAAACAGACTGCTTTTTTCACAGTTAAGTTGCTATATTACAACAATGTAACATTGACAACATCCATTATATAACAGATTCTTTTTGTTTAAAAAATTACTAACCATTGTTATAACTGTATCTTTAGTCAAAATGAAAATAAATGTCTGATGAAAGGAGCGTGTGTTCTCCTGAAACGTCACAAAGAAAAACTGTTTTCTTATGCTTGTAATAATCGTAAACTAGAGGAAAATAATAATGAGTCAAGATGTGCCCGACATTTTGTGTGTACCGGAAGCGAAGAAAGGAATAAAAAAAGCACTCAGAATGTGCAATATTGAGTTTGTTTTCGTGTAAAAAGCATAATGGCACCTTGAACTATGTTCCGCAATACACAATTGGTAAGTACGAACCATGCGAAACACAAAATATCCGATTTTAATGTGTCTCCGATCTATGAAATATATATTTCTAATATATATTATATATACTATATATTATAATATATTTCTATATATCTAATAAATATTATTAATATTGCACAAGCTATAAACATCACCTCACAAAAATGGAGGGTGAGGATGAACGATGTGGTGTTTAGAACCTATGCAATGCAAACATTTTAAATAGTTTAATAGATCTCTTAATTTTCAAACAACTTTTGTAGGTTTTATTTTTGTTTGTTTTGTGAATGGGTGCTCCCAAAGTGTTTTTTGGTTTCTTGAGTGTCCAAAAGGCTAATATTTTTAGAACTGAAAACGAAACTAAAACTTTTTTGATATGATCGATAAAAAATGCTTGTGGTGGTGTACAGGGGTTTCTTAGAAAATTTCAAATGAGAAATCCATGGATCTGTCTGTCTGTCCATCACAATCCAAAAATACATCCCAATGCATCCAGCCATTCCAATTCAATGAATGTCAATTCGGTGCTAACATTACCGATGTCAGTGAATGGAAAATATAAATACATATAGGGGATTAAGAACACAAATTCTTGACATTTTGACCTGGAGTGTCATGAGTCTTCTTCAGTTAAAAATATATATATATATAAATATATATATATATAACATTATGAAAACGACAGGTAGGGACAGGGGAGGTCACAGTGACAGCAGTTGGGAAACGGCAACTGAAGAAACAATAGTATGCTTGCTTGATTTGGCTGTCTGAAGTTTTCTGCAATACATGAATTGAATCAAGTTATATTTAGATTTTCTGTAGAGCTTGAGCTTCGATTTTAAGTCCACTTTATGCACAGAAAGGATAATCGAGACTGGACCTACAGTTTAAAGTTGGATCCGAACCACTTGTGCCGCCACTGGGTATTGAATCCAGGACCCCTTGATTATAAGAGAGGACATTACCAATATGTCATCGAGGAGGCTGCTCCTCTGAAGGGAATGCACATGTGGAATGTTTGCAGTATATAGTATTATCCAGTGAGCATGCCTTTTTCTGAGTAGCATAAGATTTTTTATGAGGGTACTACTGTACTATACCGGAGACACCTGTCAATGATTTATTTCACACTTTTTTACATTGCTAACGTACTATTCTGCATTCCGGAACATTTATTTACGTGAAATAATGAATTTCTAACAAAAATAATGCCTATTTCTTACATTTACGAGTACTTACTGTTCTTCCTTATTTCCACACAATATGGCGATAGCTTACCCGTTTATCGCACGTTGTGCCAGTGTTCTGTCGATTTGGAGTGTGCATGCAGTGTTGCAACCTTGTTCACCGAAAAATACCTAAATTTAAAAAGAAAAACACTACATGAAATTTTTTCACGAAAGAAGTTCAATTTTCGACAGAAAGAGTAATTATTAAACCATTGACGTTAGCCCCAAAAACCATTGACGTTAGCCCCAAAAACCATTGACGTTAGCCCAAAAATTCACGATAGCCCCACGAACAATCACGGGGACGAGGTATGCCTACTAGGTTAGGTTAGGCCTGTTGGGTTAGGTTCCATTACACTTCTTTCATTCAATTTAGCATGTACGGACAACGGCACGTCATCTTATAGCGAAAAGACGGCGTGGGTTGAAACACTGACTACGGCGTTTACGTCATCAAAC
Source organism: Lepisma saccharinum (assembly GCF_977018435.1). NCBI lineage: Eukaryota > Metazoa > Arthropoda > Insecta > Zygentoma > Lepismatidae > Lepisma > Lepisma saccharinum. The sequence continues at coordinate 35,612,347 of NC_139255.1, read as the reverse complement.
ACATGGAACATTGTGCTCTCATGCAGAAAGCAAATGGCGGCAGCAGCAATAGCGCATCGGAAAGAGATTTTCGTAGAAAACCACATGCATTCGCATTAAAATGGATCAAAACTATATTACCGAACATCAACAACGCTACAGAAAATGATTTGCCTAAGTACTTTCTCCTGTAAATTTGAAGAAATCCGTCTCCGGTATAGTAAAGTGTTACCTTTGTGAGTGTAGTGAAGACTGGCATTCATAACATTTCCACACAAAACTTTTTAATGAAAGGATGTAGCATGAGAGTCATCAGGTTCTATGCAGGGTATTGTTGTACATGGTGAAACATTCTCAGCTGTATTCAACTTTAAGGTGCCCATTTTTAGGTCAATAATAATAATATGTACAGAGAATAGTTTAGGTGGGTAATTCCTTGTCAAATCAACCAAGAATACATAAATTTTGGAATTTGATGTCATGGGTTTGACTAATATTTGGTATACACGTTTCTTATCTGAAATATAGAAAATTTTATTTTTATTTTTCATGTTGCCAGTTTTTGAGTTATTAAATTTTGAAAATTGACAAAATTGCCCAAAACCCACTCGCCGCTGAAACTTTAAATACAATTTGCAAGAGACCTGTTTCAACTACAGAGCTGGGCATGGTCTCATTTTAAAGCTTATGGAGAAGGCTTTCATTTGATATACAGTGTGTGTGAAAAAGAACTCCCTAGTTTTAAGTATAAATTTAATAGGGAAAGTAATGAAAACTTACATCAATGAGTACATATCATGAAAGAGGATTCCTTCAAGTTTTGTTCAATGTTAGTACACCTCAACGTGGGATCCATTTGTTGCCCTGCACACGTCGAGACGATATTCCACTTCTCGCCACGTATTCACCAACATTTCAGGTGTAACTGTCCCAGCCGTAGCGACGATTCTTTCCCATAAATGATTGATGTCTCTGATCCTAGCACTGTACACAACATTTTTTATGTGGCCCCAAAAGAAAAAGTCCAGTGGGGTTAAGTTTGGGCTTCATGGTGGTCAAGGTATTGGGCCAGTCCTGCCTATCCACCTTCCTGGAAAGCGAGTGTTAAGAACCGCACGCACCTGTTTACTGTAATGAGGTGGGGCGCCATCTTGTTGGAAAAACACAAGCCCCTTTTCCGCCTCAATATCGTCCATTTGGGGAAAGACGTACTCTGTCAACATGTCATGGTAAACGTCCCCATTTATTGTTTTTTCTACAAAAATGAAAGGACCAACCATACGATCTTCCATCAAACTGCACCAGACATTAAGTTTGGGAGTCACGTTGATGCTGAATAACTTCATGTGGATGCTCTGCCCATCCAAATTCTACAATTATGACGATTAACTGTTCCACCGACATGAAATGTAGCCTCATCAGAAAAGATAATGTTTGGTAAAAACATACTTTTGGCAAACTCATACCTTTGGATTTTATCAGTAGGTTTCACTTCATGTAACAGTTGCAATTTGTAGGTGCGCAACTTTAGTCTTTTACGAACAACATCATACACTGTACCTTTAGGCACTCCTAATTGTAGACTACGTCTGGCCAATGACTTCTTCGGGCTCCGAACACACGAAACACGGATCTGTTCAACAACATCTTCGGAAGTTCTCGGTCTACCTGGTGATTTACCTTTTAAAACACTACCGGTTTCCTTGAAAGACTTTAGCCAATGACGGATAGTTTTTACTGTAGGTGTTTCACCACCATACTGACGTCTAAAATTTCGTTGCACTGTTATAACTGACTCAGTTTTCACAAACCAAATAACACACTGCGCTTTCTGTTGCGGAGTACACATTGTTGCTGAGTTGCTCTGCACTACACGAACGCCGGAACTGAACTGAGGGAACAAAGGAAAAAACACAGCACTGGTGCCGTCTCAAGGTCAAGCAGATCTACCAACTGCAAGGGTGCCAAACTTGGAGAGTTGATGAATCAAACACCACAAACTAGAATACTGTATGTCACTTTGTACAGATTCTTTTTCAAACACGCTGTACAACATGCTTGGTTTTATGTGGAAAACAAATTTTGAAAGTTCTTTCAAAATTTTATTTTACAATTTCCAAAAAACGAAATTTTCAAAAAAATTACGCATATTGGTACACATCTACTGAAGGTTCTGTCAAAATTTCAAGGCGGTATCTCTTTGGTATCATATGAAAAGTGAATTCCTTTCAAGACCATGCGATGATTTAAGTTAACATATTTTACATACCTAACCACATTATAAATACAGAAGCATACATACCAAGAAACTGCTTAGTGATACAGAAAGTCTTTCTTTGATAAAATGTATGATGCTTGTGTCATCTACTCTTGCTTCTGCTGGTATGTTCTACCGGTGGCTGTTACAGGGCCTACTTTGCGAAGGACTGTGTGTCTTGGGATTTAAGAACATCTGGTCGCCTTGGATAACTAAATAACTGTGCTGGACCACAAGGATGCAAGAAAGACATCTGCACTTCATGTTCTACATCATCTTTTTAAAGTACACATCTCACCCACCAATTGGCATCATATGCACACGCTACAAAACCTGTGATGTGTTCAAAGGGTACATTTTCAACATCTGCATTAACTTGAACACAATGTACCAAAGTTTCTTCAGATGCAGAAAACACTTTAGTCTCCACATTTTCTGTGCTTACTGGTATGAATGCATGAAACCTCTGAGTCCCTGTTACAGCTACAGCTTCACTAAACCGTGTCTGTAAAAGTCTCTCTTGTTCCAAATATTCGTAATTTGTCACATAAAAGAAAGTTATTGATGAAATGTTCTCCTTTCCCCACTCAAATAGCTGGAGTGGTGTCATGATTTGGTGTGAAAGAGGATTCTGGAGACTAGCTTTGGCTGCCAGCCTCTTTACTGTCTCTCCAACGCCATCACACACTCCCTGTAGCCCCCTAGAATTTTGTAGACAGTAAACACATTTTGACCGAATACTTAAAAAAGTAGAAGTTTACATTTTCCATTATAAAATTTCAATTCCGGCAAGTACAATGTTCAAGTATATTTTCTAGTTCAGTTAGATTGCCAGGTTGCTTTATTACAAATGTGTTTTAAAATCAAGGAGGGGAGGGGGGAAGTTACAAATGTACCTGTATAACAGTGGTCACTGATCATTTGATACTAAGTAATTGGCCAATCACGAGTTGCCATATTTGCTACGAAATTTGTTGGCAGATGCAGTAAATGTGCACACCTCTATAAATCTATTTACTATATTTCGGAATAGGTCTAACAGGCGTGACAAATGAATGTTTATAAGTAGGACGACGTTCAAATTCTAAAGAAACGTTATATTACTTTAGTGTTTGTCAGTTTCACATTCGAGTACCGACAATTACATGAGCGTTAGCGATGTTCTTTCATTATTCTCATCACTACAGCTATCCTTATTGCTGCAAATATTCTATAGAGAAATAAGATGTTAAAGAATCAAAGAGTGCACGAACTACTTATTCGCCAGGAGTCCCAGGTTCAAATCCCAAACTTGGCATGGGTGTTTGTAAGTCTCCTTTCATAAATTTCATTGTATCATCCTCATCTTAGCGATAAGCCAAGAGTGGTAAAAAAGCGAAGTAAAATAAACCAAATCACAAACTACATTTTTTTTTAAAATGCTAAGAATTGGATAGATTAAAATGAGGCTCCCATCCCTGACAGCCTAACAATAAAACTGCTGCCTTGATATCAAGAGCCTCCAGGTTTGATCCCGGTGGAGGTAAACATTTTATTAAGTGGTTAGGATTCTACTAGGCTCTCGTCCCGATTAGCCTTTGTGCATATAGTGGACCTTCATACAAATCCAATCAACTAATCACTGCAATATGGTGTGAGAATCAGCACGCATGGGCAATTTTATTGCTCACAGTACCAGTCGTACGGGTTAATTAATTATTATGATTTGCGAGGTTAGAAAATAATTTCTGCAATGTCGTCATAGAGGCCAATTTTTTTCAAAATCACATGTCACCACAGCTTCATCATGCACTAGAACTTTTCTTTTCTTTTCAGAAAAATATACTGATTGCTGTTTGGCTATAAAATCATCTCATGAGGTTGATCAACAGATTTGAAAAATCTTGAACAAATTCCTCTGTGGATTTAGATTTGAAAAGTCTGAATATATCTCTCAGATTTCCCAGGATCAATCTTTTTTGAATGTGGACATGTTTACCATCTGTGTCTCTCATGTGCTTTCTTGCCAGGCATTTGCCTGCTAACTTCATCACTGCAGTAAAAATCTTGAACTAATGAGGCTGTTTTTTCTGGTAAAGTTTTTCCAGGTCTGGGGGCAGGTGAGGACAAAATTCCCTTCTCTTCGACGAGTTCTTTGCTTTCCTTGCTATGTAATTACTAACACCAAACTTCTTTTCAATTTTTCCACATGACCAACTTTTGGGCAAAATAGACAAAATCATGAACCTTTCAGTTTTATTTTCCTGTAGTTTACGGTTATTACAAGCATAAGAAAATAGTTTTTCGTTGTGACATTTCAGGAGAACACACGCTCCCTTCATCAGACATGTAAACTACAGGAAAATAATTGTACAGTGCAAGCAATGCGTACATACAAGAAAAACCTTGCACTTTTATTTGCAGTTTTAAATCTCTCTCTAAGTTGCTCAAAGATATCTGATTCTGAATTGCTACAGTGGCTTTCTACTTCATCTTTATCACCTTCTGCATTAAAAAGGGATTGGGTATAAGTATTTTTTATTTTCTTTATCTTTTCTCTACAATACCTTTTTGAACTCCTCAGTTTCTTCTTACTCACTGGAGACTCACCAAGAGAGATCAAAGAGGCATTCAAGTAGCTGAACCCTGTTTCAACATCCATATATTCTGAATGTTTGTTACTGCAACTAGGACCAACATTATCATCTGGCCCTGAAGGATTTTCTTTTTCTGGAACGATAGCCTGCTTTTCCTTCCCCAACTGCAGTCTACAGGAATTGCAAATTTTCATGTTTTCTTCAATTCCTTAATTTAAAGAAATCTTCCAAGCTGCCATATTCCTCAGATCTTTACTACACCAGTGTCCCTTTTTCTTCAAAGGATTACAACAGTAAATGGGCATTTCTTGCCAGTAGCATACGCAGGATTTCATCAAGGAGGGTGTTATTTCTAAAACTTTTTTCCAAATTCACATTATCATTGTTTTATTATACTTTAATTAAATAATAATAACCACAATTTATTAATAATACTTATAATTAATTAATTAGCTGAATTAATACTAATAATACTACAAATATCACTACTACTGCTATTAAGTAGTAGAGATCTACATAAATATAGTATTTAGTCATTTGATTTTTATCAAATCCTGGGAGCATTGTTTTGCTTCTTTGTTACGAAATAATTGTCTAGTTAGACATTTCAAGGTGAAGAAGATCCATAAATAGAAGAAAATATATTAAAATAAATTGAAATAATCAAAGTATGGAACTCATCCAAGGAGCTGCGGTGATCTGGTCGATAGAGCGTCTGACAAGTGACAATCACGCGGGAGATTCGGATTGGATTCCCGCAATTGGTTGGAATTTTCCCGGCTTTTTCACCGCATAAATGTCCCCAATAATTCACATCTGGACTATCTCGCTCTTCTTACCAACAAAACATTTTACAATAGTTAAGCTTATTGTCGTTTTAATAATTGTCTAGTCAACAAGGTGAGACATTTTAAAGAGAGACATTCAAACGAGCTGTGGTAAACAATATAATGGGAAGGCGAATTGGTGACTGTATTCTTGACCGCCTAGCCTTTGTCTATACATTAGCCTCTTACAACGTACCAATAACTTTATTTAGTTAATTCTCATTGTTCGCACACACACAAAAAAAATACATGTTCGTTGAACACTGGCGTACGTAGTGGGATGGCCGATGGTGTTCCAGCCCCTACCGAAATTTTGATAAAATCAGAATTTTCAAACAAAAATCCGTTAAGAACTTTAAAAAATCAAAATATGTAAATGCGAAACCTCTTTTAAAGTGAATCCCGATTACCATTTTTGTCTTTGAATACAATTTTAATAGACTGAAAAGCTCCAAAAATACGAAATATTTTATTATGCATCCTGCCCTCCAAATCGAAGCCATTTGCTATCCACATTTACTATTCCAGCCCCTCCCGAAAAAAAAATCCTGCGTACGCCAGTGTGTTGAACATTGTTGCAACTGAGATACAAAACAACTGTTTTCTCTTTTAAATCATAGTTACCCTAACCTAACCTCATAAACTCGTGGTTATTTTCAAGGCATCACTGAAAGACGCGTGTGTTTGGAATGCTGTGCTTTTCTCCATGCTGCATGGAAATAATAATTCAAATTATTATTATATTATTATTATTATTATTAGTAGTAGTAGTAGTAGTACTAGTAGTAAAAAAAGGTAAAGTGTTCCCCAGTGCATAGCACCATGCCATGAAGGCGTATAGGGGGTGTGGGGGTAACGTCCCACACTTTCTTGATCCGGTCGTGAGTGGGGGTGATGTGATCAGCATCATGCCCCTGACCACCTTTACCCCCCAGGGTTTCCCCCAGGTACCCATGTTATTCGACGCTGGGTGGGTGCCAGGCCCGCTTCCTACGTTAGAAAAGTTCCCGGATTTGAACCGGCCGGGGATCGAACCCGGGACCTTGAGCATGGTAGTCAGACACGTTACCGACTGAGCCACTGCGGCTACCTAGTACTAGTAGTAGTAATAGTAATATTATTGTCCCAGATCTTTGACTGTGAAAAATTGGCCATTTAATTTTTTTCCACAGCATTTTTCATAATATTTCACAAGCTCAAGGGGGGGGGGTTAAACCCCGTAACCCCCCCCCTTGCGAACGCCACTGTTTCTTGCCATCCATATCAAGATTTTTTTTTTAAAATGAAGACACTAATAAAGCAAGTTTCAAACAATTCACAGCACAGAAGTTAACTAAGATGTACACACTCTGACAACTACACCACAACTGATCCAGTTGGACAAAGAAGCATAAGAGAGCAGGAATAAACAAGCCACTGCAGGAAAGGGATAACTCACACTTGAGCTTTAACTGTCTCTCACTCATGATACCAAAGAGATACCACCTTGACATTTTGACAACCATCAGTAGATGTGTACCAATATGTGTAATTTTTTTGGAAATTGTAAAACAAAATTTTGAAACAACTTTCAAAATTTGTTTTTCACAGAAAACCAAGCATGTTCTCTTCATAAGCTTTAAAAATGAGACCATGCCCAGCCCTGTAGTTGAAACAGGTCTCTTGCAAATTGTATTTAAAGTTTCAGCGGTGAGCAGTTTTTGGGCAATTTTGTCAATTTTCAAATTTCAATAACTCAAAAACCGGCAACATGAAAAATAAAAATATTTTTTATTTTTCAGATGATAAGAAACATGTATACCAAAATTTAGCCAAATCCATGACATCAAAGGTTTATGCACTGGTTGATTTGACCCAGGTTTGTCCTGAAGTTGTTATGCTATACTGAGTACATTATATGACTTTGATGTACATTTTATTTGGATCATCCTGTACAGATATGGAACTGTTACTATTACCAATGTATGTGTCACAAATTGAGAAGCTTGAAATGTATAAAGTTGTTGCAGACTCCTGTTGCTAATGCAGCAATATTTGGGTAATCTATTCCATAATGCAATGGAGAAACTTTCACCTGTGTTTGTTCTTGATTCTATAATTTTGTTGGTTATCAAATTTCATTGCCAATGTGAGGAATCTGAGAGGTTTGACTTCATATTGCTAATTTGCCAGGAACTGTATTAGTCATGAAATCAGAAGACTTGAGCAGTAGATGAAGTGAAAATTATTATGCATGGGAATGTTTTCTTGAGCCTTGAGGATAAGTTGGGGGACGCTTGCATCGTTTTACGTGATTACAGTTTTCAGAATTTTCCTCTCAGCTTCAAGCACTGCACTAAAATTAGTTTTAGAATTAGGATTAAATGAAGAAGGACCCTTTTATGGGGGTACACATGCAAGATAGAGTTTACAATTGAGACATAACTAATATTAAAATCTCATCCAGTGATTCTTATTATAACAAACACTTTCAATTAAAAAAACAAGATACATATAAAATATAAACTCAAATATTAAATTATTTGATGGAATTGGGCTTGTCTCACAGTCAAAGGAGCCTATCCAGAGAAGGAACTGCCATTTGCTTTCTAAATCAGCTGCAGTTTGTAATCAACCTGTATCTGTTTTAGAAAATGCCAACCAAAAACTTAAAAATGCTAACTTAAAAGACAAAAGAAAAAACAACAGAAATGATAAATTAGCAGCTTGAAGATGGCAAATCAAAATTACTTTGTTCCCCTACAAAAACATTTCAACCATGTTCATTCAAGTTTATACATGAATACTGACTGATACTTTATGTCAGTTTAATATTTTTTTAAGTGTGATATAATACATATACTTCCAATGTGGCAGCAACAGGTGTCAGTAGCAAAGGGGGGGGGGGGATGCATCCCTGTCAATAAACCAGACAAACATATTTTGTATGTGTGTATTATTCATCGTGTCACCCTCTATAATTCAAAGTTAATGACTTGTGGTCACACCACAAAATCATGTAGTGTTCACTGAAGGGTGTAATTCTCAATGCAACCATGCTGTCATTAGTGGTGAAGCATCCTATGAGGCTGGACCTAACCACATCATTACTCTTTTAAAGGTGTCTTTACTTATTTCGTCAAAACATACGTAATGCAATGCAAAAGTTTGGAATTTTCATGTATGATAATTACAAAAAAATTCTAACCCTGTCCAGCATACAAACTTTCCACGGAGGGAGGCATGCACATTTGCTGGGGCCTCTACTCTTCACATTCTGTCATACGGCTGTATATGCGGGAAACCTAATCTTACGAGTATTGTACCTATGCTTATAACGTGCTCATGAGCCGGCCTCACGGTGTTCCTCACTAGGAGGAATAGGAAAAATATCAGCAACACTGCATTTCCGTCAGGGTTGGAAATTTGTGGTATACCAGCATTTTATATAAACATTGGCCTGTTTTCATGCAGAGAGATTTCTATTTCATTGTATATTCTCCATATTTTGTACGAAACTTAGGTCTTGATTCCTTTCATCGACAAGAGTAAGTGAAATTAAAAATTACGGAGTATTGTAGTTCTGACTTCGTTTTCTGGTCGAAGTGCTGATGGTCTTGTCGATTCACCCAAAACCTTAGTGTAAACAGAAAGTAAAAAAAAAAACTTATATTTTCAAAGTAAGTCTTCATACCAAATTATGTAAATTAAAATGCTAGTTATGCCTTATATTGACAAAGTAATTTAACTTTCACTGGAAATAGAGTAATTTATTTTTATCGTGAACGGGGATTCCCTGGCTTGTTCTCTTCTCTGTGAAAACGTGCCCTGCCCATGATGCTACAAGGCAGCGTGGCTCGCGAGTGCGAGGTTCGTGGTGGTAGAGCTTTGGTTGGGATTCATGTCATGTGCATCGATCAGATTTATGGGAGAAAGTGCCGGATTGGACTGTAATGCAAGAACAATTGACTTCTTCATTGAAGATGTAATCATCGATAAGGTAGGACCCACTTTTGTTTTTTCTTTCTTATAACACTCATGACTAAAATGTTTTCAACTCTATTTTCCTTTGCAAGTAACAGTGGCAAGTGACAGCAAAATTTGAAAAATGTAAAAAGTTAATGGTAAGAAGTTGTTGAAACGTTATTTAATGTGTTAACACTGTCGTTGTAGACATTTTTTACGCAGCCGACACAAGCTAAGAGGTAGGCCCTTTCATTTACCCTGAAGAGATAACAAGAGGAGAGGGCTTTGAGAGTACAATGCAAGGGAAGACTGGGTTTTGGACAAAGAGTGCTATGTAGTTATTCCCTTTATTCCGGTTCAGGCCTGGCGGAACAGGCCAGTGTTGTCATATTGGATTGGCAGAAAAGAGCTAAATCGCACCTAAAAATTGGGATTGTATTTTTCGCAAGCAACTACATTTATTATAACATGTTTATATGTTATATAGTAACACGTCATGTTGCCATCATAGTAGGTCCCAAACAAGGATCCTATGTACTATTATCACGTAAAGGTGTCCACTTACGCAAGGGGCACAATAAACTACAATGCAATGTTTTATATTCACACTGAATGAGAGAGAGGTCACCTTTACCTTTGTTTTTTCTTGAAAGCTTCCGCCCCGTAGTGGTCATCCTAACACGTTACGATGCCAGGTGACCTGATTGTGGGCATGTCAATATTTCTTGATCCTCTAATTCATCAATTCCATTCTTTGTACAGGACCTCCCAGATGGCGTTCTTGCCTTGTAATCAAGGGGTCCTGGGTTCGATACCCGGTGGAGACACATAGGGGTTCGGATCCCACTGTAAATTGTAGGTCCAGTCCCGATTAGCCTTTCTGTGCATAAAATGGACTTAAAACAACAATTTAATCAATCAAAATCCATTCTCCATACATTCTCATCATCACGATTAACCTAGAGCAGAACAAATGAGACGAAAACAACCAAAATGAGAAGAAAACAACCAAAATTTAAATTATGTTTACTTGCACATACAGGTGTCAGATATTCATTTATCTGCAAAGCCAAGGCTGGATTTAACTACAACCATTCATTTGGTTAGACAACATATAACAATGGTGTTTTCCTTGGTGTGATGAAGTCTTGCTCCAAAAAACTAAGTTGGCAACAGTAGTTTGTACCAAACTGACAGTCGCTGAAAGTGCGGAATCCTATCGTCTGCTCACGGCACATACCGACCTGAAAATTATGGGGTTCTTCTTCCCCTTTTCACCTCAATTGCAAAATAAATAAATACATTTAGAAAACAAAAGTGATGAAGAATTGATAACAGGGTTCGACCACTATTCGTTGGATTTTCGCTATGTCTCATGATTGGTAGTTCTTTCTAGGGGTGTGTGCATAAATCACTCAGGAGTTTGAAAAAAAACTGAAATGAACAAAATTCTAGATCGATGTAATCTCGTGGGCAGGAGGAGATAACGTCTAACAGACATACATAATTATCGTACTGATGGCCGGTAACAACAGTTTTGAAAAACGTCATGCCACTGACAAGTAAAGAAGCAGCGTGGAGACACATTGAACCACTCTCCATGGCATCCCCCCCCCCACCACCATCTTGTACAGATTCAAGCAACTAATGGATATTATCGCATTTTTGTGCCTACCCTGCTAGCAACTCTACGCTTCACCACTGGCTGTCATGTGAGAACTAGAGAACATAACTCAAAAAATGCAGTGTTTGTTTTTTTAAATACCTCAACTCAATTTGAAGAGCTATATTTGGAGTCAGGTCAATGTATCTCTCCCCAAAAAATGCGTAAAATGAAGATACGAGACTTCACTGTACAAATGAGGAAAAGATATGAAGATAACGTCGATCTGACTCAAAATAGAACACTTCAAAGTCAGTAGGTATGTAAAAACACTGCATTTTTGGAGTTGCGTTCCTCTGGTTCTCACATAACTATGTATGGAGTTATTCTTTATATATTTAAATACTGATATTGAAATTTTGTGCACTTCGTGTATTAATTCTCATTATTAACCTAGTACAAATGCAGGCTTCATGAAACCATGCAAGCTTTTGGGCTTCCATTCAAAAAACAGTAGCCCAGACAAAAAAAAGTTTCGTGCTGGGGATCAACCAGCCTCTAATAAAATGAGGTACCTCAGGATAAATGCAGCCGGAGCATGATGTTGATCACGTCATATATGCATTGGCAGAGATTGTGAATGTGTATAGCCCCTACCTGCACTCCCCTCTTTTGAGCCTTCATGCATTGTTGCAATGTTCAAGGAAGTTTTTTTTGCAATTCCTTCATCCAACTGGTCATGCTACCTAGCACTGTTGGATGTAAATTAATCATTCCCTCAAAGAAGCACACACCACAAAGCAATTTTTTAAAAAATAAATATGATTTTTTCTTATTTGCTGATTCCACTATAGTGTTGCAATCTAGGGATCCTGGTTTGGACCCTCGTCGGAGAAACTCTGTGGTTCGAATCTTATTTTTAAAATATAGACTACTTTCGATTTGTCGATGTGAGCATGAAGTAAATTAAAAGAAAAAAATGTTTATTTTTTAACTCGAGTAATAGTTTCAAGTAGTAACAAACTAAAATAGGAGAAATTTGGGCAGGACATTGTATGCCCGGTCTGGATTGCACTTTAAACTGTAGGTCCAGTCCCGATTAGAGTATCCGAGAATAAAGTGTACTTTCGCCCCCTTCCTTTTCAGTTAGAACACTGTTTGGATCAATAGTTAGGCAAGGTTAATAGAATACGTTTTCAGAACTCGTTGGTGGAACATGATTTCATTTTCGTGCCCTTTTATTTCGAAGCAGAGTCTTTCATTACACCAGTGAAACTGAATGCTAAGAAAAGCCGTAATCGATTCACATTCTAAGTATCAGTCAATATTATAAACTGAATTCCAGGGGAAATAAGACATTGTAACGAATGGTTCTAGTAACGCGGTACAGCAATTACAGGTAGAGTAACATGTTATAGGATCCATATGTTGTTTCCCAAACATTTAGGGGTGTGCGGGACAGAATTTTTTTGGGTCGGGACGGGATAAAATTCGCAATTTGCCGACGGGAAATCTCGAATTCTACATGTCATTTTCATTTTAAGTGATTGTTTTTGCATTTCTGGATTAAAAACTAACAATTTCCTATAAGTTTCAGAAACTTACAATGCAGAAAACGTCGAGAATTAACGACTTTTTAAAATGACCATTCAGCATTTCCCGACTGCTCGGGATCTCGAAAAGTCGGGAAACCATTTTCCGGAGTCGGCATCCGAACGGGAATTTTTTTCCCCGATCCCAGTCACGACTTTTCGGGATCCCGCACACCAAACCAAACATTGGATCGACAGGGTGAGAGTTTGCGTGACATAATTAACGAGAAAGAGCCAATTCCTTTTGTCTGCTTCTGGAGCGATTAATGGGGACTATGAATCAATGGTTAAGTGTCCGAAAAGTTACTTCCATTTCCTGGGACATCAAGTGTTTGCCAACTACCTTTGTAAGATATCCCTATGTCAAACGATATCGGGAAAGAAACTCGAAAGCAGACACAATGCTTTACACATGGAGTATAAAATAGAGAGATTATGCAAGGACTAGTGATTTATAACACGCTGTACTACACCCCTCCAAAAACATATATATTTCACGCCACTAAATAAGAGTGTCTCACGAAAGTAATTTTAGCGTTGAATTTATCTATATACAGCTCTCTCCCAAACCATCATAGATAAGAAATCCTGAATAAACTCCTGCACTTTTGTTTGATATTTTTCAAAATAATGTATGATTTATTTTTATTGCTTTTCCCCATGATAAATCAAATTCGGGTAGAAGGGGTAATATGCAATGGCGTACCCGAGAAAGGATTGAAAATTTGGGATATTGCATGTGGTTGTAGCAAATAAACACGAGTCTTGAAAAGTAACATGTTGCCGACTGAATGCTATTTTATCGTATCTCCACTTTTCGTCCACGTTCGTTCCGTACACTTTAATGCGTCGTTCCGAAGTGAAGTATCTGGATGTCAAGTAGTGTGAGTTATAAACAATAATAAAATGCTTGCTTAAATCTTGTAGTGTATTCAAAATCCACAAACGTCAAACTTCGATCAGCTCTCCTGAAAAGTTAGTGTATATTGGACATACGAGAAACGGCATTCAGCTGGCGATATTGTAGTGTTCATTATTGTTATTAAACTATTTTTGAAAAATTATAATTAAGTTTTGGATTAATTGAGACGCAACCGGGACGTGGTGCTGATCACGCCACTCTTGTGTTCTCGATCGATGATGTCCTCCATTTTACGTGCACACTTTTCTATCCTGTTCAAGAAAGAGAGAGATGAGGGGCAGAGTTGACGAAATATATTATCTTTTCAAAACAAAAGAAATTGGTATATGATTGACCACCAAATAATACTTATAAACCCCCCCCCCCAAAAAGACTACAACTTTTAAATTTTTATCCTTACGTGCAGTGGCGTGCCCAGGATTTTCGTAACGGAGGGGTTATGTATACTTTTTCTTGGTAGTTAGCCCTCATTTTGTCATATTTTCCTACCTTTGACGTCCTTTTTTTTTTTGGAATACTGGATGAAAGAGGGGTTATAACCCCCATCAACCCCCCTTGGTCACGCCACTGCTTACGTGACGTAGTAGCTTGGCAAGGAATTTATCCTTAACAGTTTTTCTTAATCACACCCTCACGGTGGTCCAGTATGGTGAAGAAAAATGTATCTGTACATGGAGGAATGTTTAAAAGATTGGCAACACTTGCTTTCCCAATGTCAATCCTACATTTGCTTAGTATTGAGCATGCGTTATATACGATTAGAAGGACACGGTGCGCATCGATTGTCAATTGCTTGGAAGAGCGGACGCCGACAAGTTCATTCCTAAGCAATAAAGACGTGTTTTGAGGCCTTGGAAGCACTGAAAGTAACAGCAGAACGTGTCAACTCGAAGATTACCCAATTTTACCAAGTCATGAAGTGTTGCTGATATTTTTGCAGGTGAGTTTCTGTGATTTCTTTTCAGATTACGCGCGCTTTTGCTTTGACTTTTCTTGGCTTGGAAATTGTCCGATCGGCATTCACGGAAGGTGGTGCAAGCGTGATTAGTGTGTGGCAACGGTAAGAGGATGTAAGGTGTGGGAGTAGGGTGCTGAAAAAGCGTCGTTGTCGTTGAATTGTTTGATTCTACGTACCCACACATGCCGAAAAAATATTTTACCGCTGTAATTACCGTTGTAATTATGACAACTGCAATCACATTGTTAAAACTAACGAGATGGAGTTTTGTATAATGTGTAACCGTGAAATGCTCCATGAGCCATTTTTTTTTTCAAAAGAAACAAAATGTTTTGATTGATTTGGTTTATTTGAGGATGATATGATGAAATTGATGAATGGAGCAAAGAGCACTCACAAAGAACACCAATACCAAGGCCGGGATTCGAACCCACTTTTAAAAATGTACGCCAAGAAAACCTATATTCTATGAATGGCTTGCACTTATTCATGAAATGATGGACTTGGTGTAAGGTGATACCATAACAGTTTAATGTTCTTTAGTTGAAAATCTCTTATAGGCAGTTTATTTCCTGTTGGCCAGAGCCCACTCTTCTCCGTGTGTGCTACGCCTTGCTCGGAAAATCCTATTAAATATGACAGGGGGACATTAACAACAAAGGTGATTCATCCAAGTACTTTTCAATTAAATACCATTTCAAATACCTCTAAAAATATAGATATTTTAAACAAGCCAACCCTGTCCTTGAGTATTAATAATATCAATATTTTGCCATGTCGATTTCTAATTAACGACCGTGACCAATATTTTGTTTCTTAATCATTTAGTACGTGATTCATCGCAGTGTTAGTTGTTAGTGCTGGAATTTTTTTTAAAAAATGAATCAAATCGCGCACTAGAAATCGTTGTCGAAGTATACTGTACTGTCCACCAACTGCAAATGCTTCATACTTTAAAGTCAAATTTAACACTTTTCGAACAAACTCTTTTTAAAAAGGGTAGTTTTGTATATGGTATAAAGTGATTCAAAAAATATTTTGAGAAATTATTTTTTCTAAAGAAAGCTTAAGTGCCTTAAGGGAATTAATTTAAGCCAATGACCGGTTTCATGTGCGTATATGATATGTCGGAAATAATTAGCGTCTTTGACTAGGGTGCACCCCCCCCCCCCCCAATAACATAAGGTAACGACGTCTATGATTCTATATACAGTTGCCATTTCAAGTGTTCGTGAACGTGAAATTAAACGCCGCTTCGGTGACCGAACACGTACCTTGTCGACGCACGGTTTCGCCACCGAAGGTTCCGGTTTCAAATCCGGGCCAGAGGTGTTCACCCTCCGGAGTGCGACCCTCATGATTTGCAGACCTCACCCTCACCCTCCGGAAGACTTGTGAGGTTGTGGGCGAGGGAGGTTGATTCAAAATGAATACCTCTGGTCGGGGAATGGGTGTTTGCGAGTGTCCATTGATGAATGTAATCTAACCGTCAGTCTTCCTTGTCGTCGTAATTAGCTAAAAGAGGAAGAAAAGCGATGTAAATTGAAAATGATGATCGATTGAATGATTATTTTCGGTTGCTTTTCTGCCACATTTGACAAATTGCAACGATGAGGATGAGATAAAATTGATGATAGGGCAGTCATAAAGAGCATACATTACCAGGATTCGAACCCAGGACCACTGGTGTCGTAGCGCGCTGTGCTAACCTCTCCAGCAAGCAGGTCGGCGCATAATGAAAGAAAAATCAGCGAACGGTCGAGAGTGGCAGAGAAATTGAATTTACACACACACACACACATAATACAGATAATCGCGTTCGCCAAACTTAGTACTTTTGGACAATATACGGGGTGTCGCTGTAAAACACTGACAAACTTTCACAGCATGTAGAGAACATCAAGACGAACAACTTATCTTACTAACGGGGCCTCCCCAATGACGCTGTCTCTAAATAGGCAAATTCCACGATGAATATAAAATGATTTTGTTGGTTTAAGTCCACTTTACACACAGATAGGCAGGCTATTCGGCACTCGACATATAGTTTATGACCTCCACCGGATATCAAACCCGAACCCCTTTTTTCCAAAGCAACAACGTTACCACTACGCCACCGGGAAAGCCCGAAAATTTAATAAGAGTACCGCCTGTAGGTAATGATGACAACCATGATAGGATCCCTTAATAACCATTAAAATATCAAAATATATTGTTATATGAAGTTCTGGCTCGCCCAAATCTAGGACAGTGGCGTACGCTCACCAGATAGGTAGTCTGCCGCTGCAACCGAACCCTGTCCATGCAGGTTTTTATTATTATTATTATTATTATTATTATTGTTATTATTATTATGAGAAGGGGCCATATTTGCTTTTGAGCTTGCGCAGTCTGCCCGTACCGTACTAGAAATGTTATAACTTTTACGACTGAACATATAAATGCCAATGGCAAGCCTGATTCTGTGTCGCACGGCTGCATACGTATAGGATAGATGTGTCTTTACGAGGGGACTCGAGGAGCAATAAGCTGTTCCTTTTGATGTCCATCTACAGGGACGAGGGAGTTCCTTGCAAATATACCCTTCAATCTGAGGAATCACCCCCCCCCCCCACCGCTAAAAAAATGCATCAGTTCGTGACCTTGTGGACTTCGTAGAAATTGTAGCTCAAATTAATAAGAGAATTGATATTCTCAGTCCATCTACATTTTTTATGATAGTGGGTTTCCCTGTGTCAGTTGTTATGTGTACATTCCCATTACTTATGATACTTTGTGCCCTGTTTGGCGTTTACTTTTGGTGTTTGAAATATTGATTTCCTTCCGACGACAAGGTCTTTGCAGAAAGAAATGTCACGCACTGCTAAGGGACATTCTCTGCAGTCTGTGACAAGTGTCAGTGAAAGCAAATGATGTTCTTCGTTGACATGTCCACACCCGACACCCTCAATTTTTTCCCCAGCACGCCATACCAATTTGCACGAAATCTCAATTTATGGTATTTTTGGCACTAAATTTATCCTTACAGTTCCCCCAAATTGGCCTTACACATAAGGTCTTCACTCACATAAGCGCAAAATTCAAAATTCTATTAGCATTGTGCGACATGCGATCATTAACTACGGTGACAAGCTGTGTATGTTGTTTATACTACGTATATATTTCGAGGCGAGACAGGCAGTTACAACTGGATACACTGCCAAGTATAGTTTCGTCTCATCCCTTGGCGCTAGATGGATCAAGATACATATAACATTGCAACATACCGTGAAGGCATATGAGAGATGTGAAGGTAGATCCCACACATTCGCAATCTCCAATCTCTGTTATTTGAGGAAGTGATGTGATCAGTACCAAGCTCCGGCCGCCTCGACCCCGGTATACATTTATTAGAGGCTAGGTGAATTCCAGAGCCGCTCCAAAATTCCAAACAGAAATCTCCCAACACCAGGAAATGAACCCAGATCTCCTGCGTGGCTGTCAGACGGTCTACACATTGGAGCATCGCGGCTCTTCGATAAGAAATATCCCCATTGTATGTAGGCCAAATTGTTAAGAACATAATTCTTTTTCAGTACGCTTCTCGCTGGAAATTGCAGTATAAAACGAAATTCTCGTTGTTGATACTGTGAATTTATATTTTTGTCACTGCATGGCCTTTTCTAACATTCTAGTAAAATGGCATCTTGATATAATAATCATCACTGTAATCGTTATATAGTCGTGAACAGTGCTCGAAGTGTGTGCATGTGGGAGTATCTCGCCATTTATGATTTTTTTATTTTTAAATGCGTCCTTCATGGTGATAATTCATCTTCATTGTCTCCATGTTGAACAATGCAAACATGGACCTGCAGAATGTATTTCGTTGGCCCCTTCTTGACATTTGACAGGAAAAGTGGGATGAGGTAACTGGGAACAAGCTTCACGCTATCAAGTCATTGGTGCATGGAGTTCCACGTACCGTCCCTCCCGTCGAGAAAAAGTCTTTTTAAATCGACTTCGCATTGGACACAGCCGTCTCACCCATGGACCCTACAATGATGAGACTACACTTTTCTTGTGTCGACTGAATTGTCATCCATAATAGAACGCACGGCCTAGAGGTACATATAAATTTGCACCGAGATATGAAAAATAAAAATATAGGGAGTCATTGGACCACTGCATTTTATGTAGCGATAAAATATGGAACTCTGCTTTACAAATTCAAATTACACTCTGTCTAGGGAATCTGTAGAGCAATCGAACTAAAACATGTCCTCTGCGCAAGTAGGACACGAGAGGGCTCGACGAATGAGTGCGCGAGGGGAAGAGAAATTGCATGGAGGGGAAGACTCGGCTGCAGCTACCAGCCGTTTGCAGCCGCCCACTCGTTTTCCCCCTTCTTTACCGTTATGCGCTGCCTTGCTCCATAGATTCTCGAGGCAGAGGCAGTTCTCGCATTCTGATATCCCCAGTTTTCCACTGCTATAGGTCTTTTCCACTCTTACGGCGGCCGGTCCTAGTTATGGCAAGGGGAGTGGGGATTACGCCGCAGACCAACCATACAACAGCAGTGACGCAGAGAGAGACGACGCGGCGGGAAGAAGTACTACGTCAACCTCGTTCTACTGGCTGCTGCGTTCTTTATCGTGCTGGATTAGTCGCTTCCCCGCTCCCCACTTCCCTAACCAGCATTAGGATCGGCCGCCGTAACAGTAGAAAATACGTACCTTTAGTCTTAAGGTTACTTACAAGGTCACAACATTACACTCTAGTACCCACCTCTCCTTTTCCACCTCATTCCATGTAAAGCCAATATTTATCGCGATAACATTAGGGAATGACATGCAAGTCTATCAGGAAAAATGCAAAACAAAGAGTTGACGCACATCAAACAAAATTATAGATTCCATCTTTTATTTCACACACTAACCCACATCCTGTGTATTCTACTTAGGCTGTGTACTTTCCCACCCCGTAGTGGGTGTTATTAGTTCGTTCTTGTAACCCGTTTCGACGATCGATTCTCATTTTTCTCCCAGGTTCCGCGACAGTTGTAGTTCGTCTATGTCGTTATCAGGGTCACACGCGAAGAAGGTTGTCGATAGAGCGTGGCTTTTGTGGAGACTTGCGTACGTCCGACAATAATAACACGGATTAAAAAAAAATCCCCGTTTCCTGTGACGAATTGGGTGTGCCTGGAATGTGGCAGTTGGACTTCAGGGCGTGGATTATCAAAGTAGCAGGGCACCAAGGGCATCAATTTGGACTTTTTTTCTTAAATAATTAGTTTCACTTTCCAGCACCGGGGGATTCGGGTTCGAATATCGGCCTGGGTATGGTTTGATTGATTGATTGATTTGGTGTTTTAAGTCCACTTTATGCACAGTAAGGCTAATTGGGACTGGACCTACAGTTTCAAGTGGGATCCGAACCACTATGTGCCTCCACCGGGTATCGAACCCAGGACCCCTTGATTACAGCCTGGGCATGGATGTTTGTGAGTATCGCATTCATCAATTTCATTATATCATTACTCATCCCCATCTTCGCAAATTAGCCAAAAGTCGCACAAAAGCGAAATAAAATAAAGCAAATCAATCAATCGGGATGGGTGTTCTCTATGATGGTCCCTTCATCATATCACTCATTCCCATCGTCGCGATTAGCCAAATGTGCGGAAAAGCGACTATAAATGCCCAAAATCGCTTTAGTCTCCCACTCGTAAGTACATTCAGTTTTTTTAAAAAAATTACCACTCTTTTGAAAAATTCTGGATGCAAATATGCACAGTAATATTGGATTTTTAATAATATTTGTGTTATTTAGCGTCGTTTTCTACCACTTAAGGCTAATCGCGACGATCAGCATGAGCGAT
Source organism: Lepisma saccharinum (assembly GCF_977018435.1). NCBI lineage: Eukaryota > Metazoa > Arthropoda > Insecta > Zygentoma > Lepismatidae > Lepisma > Lepisma saccharinum. The sequence continues at coordinate 35,591,825 of NC_139255.1, read as the reverse complement.
GATTGGATGACATTGATGAAGGGACAGGCCAGGACTCAAACCCGAGCATTGAGCTTGGATTTTTTAAGCCCACTTTATGCACAGATAGGCTAATCGGGACTGGACCTACAGCAGGGTGCGAAATCATTTAAGACTGGTGGGGGTAGAAAGATCTTAATCTATAAACCCCCCTCCCCCCACAAACATACATATAAATTATACCATATACATATTTATAATGTTATTAAAAGTAAAAATAAATTATTATTATTAATTACACACAGAAATAAATTTGTTACTTTTCTGTATATCAGATATTATAAAGTAGCAAACTACTTCCTTTACTAACTGGATAAAGATGTTAATAACTTATGAAATAGTTGAAATGTTTCTGTTATGAATAAGTTTTTATTTAGTTTTTGATTTATGTTAACATAAATCAATTAGATTTCATAGTTATTTTTGTCTTGCATTCTTGTTTTACTTTCTTGTGCATTTTGATGTAGATTTGTTAATGATCTCTTGAGAGAGAAAGCATTCAACACACGCAACCGCACTATATTGTGTGTGTTTTCGATATTATTCTTAGTAAAGTATATTTGAAATTAAAAGTAATTGCTTATCTATTGTTTGTTGTAACAACAGGCTGGCGACAGACCTGGAAAACCGGTAAAAGTCAGGGGACTTGAGGTGTCAAAAGAAGTCAGGGAAATGTCAGGAATTTCGTCCTGATTGTTGTTTTTTAAGTTATGGAACTTCCCATGGGAACAGCAAATCTCGTTGCTAAGTTTCGGCCTTAACTTTTAGGCCCCTTTTATGCACAACACAACCATGGTGCCAGAAACCAGTGATGGAAGGGGGAGGGAGAAATTTCCGGAGGCGCAGAAAAATGTGTTAAGCCTCTAAATAATTCGTGGAAAATGCATTGAATTATCATTTTATCTTGTCCGTATGGGAGTAGTAACGGGACAGAACTGTGAACAGATGGAGGGGATGGGATTGATATAGTTGTCGTAGTAATGCATTTTGTTGTACAAACTGAAGGAACATGGAAACATAGGCTCCGTTGATACATACGATTTTTTTCGAATATCGCCACCCGACAAAGTATCTCGCTACAACATGCGACAGAAATTGCATGCGTGGCACTTATGGAATTTATTTTTGTCGGATGTCTTCGGACTGCAACATCCAACAAAAATCTCATGCATAAACAAGAGATTTAGGCTGCAAATATGCTGCTGGAATTTTATTACTCTTCTGGCTCACTTCGCTTTATTTAATGTAGGAGTGCATCATCCTGACGTATTACTGGTTTAACATACGGTTACAGTGACATTGCACTATTCTTAGATATCAAGAAGAATCCAACGAAACGGGGTATATATTGAATACTATAACGAAAAAGTGAAACATAAATCTGCATTGGTGAACGTTATAAAAATTTGGCAAGTGCATGATCCCAACCTCAAATTTACTGCAACACTAGTATTGCAATGAAATTAACGCCTCTCTCTGTCCTGTCTGTTTAAACTCGTGAGAGATGGTCATTAATCTCTCACTGAGTGAAGTTAATGCCCAATAGTATGAAATAAAATTCTAATAATAAATACATAAATATTTTAATATCATATTTACTCGAATCATTCAATCATAAAAGCATATCACTTACTTCAAGAATTGACTTTTCTCTGCCAACCCTCCTAATTTTCACTTTTCATCTACAGATTTATACGAGGGATGCCCAGAAAGTAATTTCCAATTAGTAGGGACATTGATTTTTCGCAAACGCGAAAACCGTGAAAAATATTAATTGCTGCGAAGTTGTGTTTATGAATGTTCAGTGATGTCTGGACACATTTTTCGCCCGTTCGAAATATCAAAATAACGCGAATTTGACATAAAATGCGAATTGTTTGCGTTTTTAGCATTTTTTTAAACAATGTCCTAAAACAACGAAAAATTCCGTGAAATCCACTATTCTTGTCTTTTCTAAGCTTAAATAAACAAAATGTGCCATTTTTGTGTACATAGAACGTGCATTTTTTCCAAAATTTTATTCAAGAGTAAATGCTTGTTATACAGTTGTACATGGAATAATTCCGACAGCCACATTAAACCATGTATTTCCCACGATTTTTTAAATTTCTATCAAAACAATTTGCATCACAGAGCAAAGTGGCAGGGTTCTAACAGGAGATCTAGTGCGCATCTACCGTCACACGGGAGCCGAATCTTCAGTATTTGTCGCAGGAGATGTGTTTTGAATTACCAAGCTAAGTGCGCACGATCGGCATTTGTCGAGCGAGAAATAATGGAGTTCAGTCATTAGGGCGTCTGACTACCATGCGAGAGACCCGGGGTCGATCCCCTGCGGGGAGAACCGGGATCTTTCCATCTGTTCAAACTGCTCCGGCAGCCATCCAGCGCCTTATCAAGCGGGTACCTCGAGGAAACTTTGGGGAGTAAAGGTAGCCGGAGCGTGGTGCTGATCACATCACCCCCACCTTCAGCCGGGATCAAGAAAGTGTGCAGCCCTAACTCCACACCCCCTAGATGCCTTCATTTATTGGTGCTAAGCACACGGGAGAACTTTACTTTGACTTTTACTTCCTCAAAAATGTGTTCCAACATATCAAACTGTCACGAAAATACGTAGACCATGTGATTTAAAATTTAAAATAATAGTTTGAAAGCACAATGAAAGTATTGAGTTTTGGTACATTTGGCAGAAAAATGTTCTAGAACAAAAACGCGAATTTTGGGAAACGTAACACTAACAAGTCTAAAAAAGATAATGCCAATTTTTGGTGCCATAATATATCGGTATCTGTTACGTGAGATTGATTGATTTAAAATTTTTGGGTGCGTTGCCACTTATGGTCATTCATTATGCACCTTTCAGCATATACGGGGAAAAATTGATTATCTAAAACGGTTACCTTAAAATTAAAAAGGAGGTATGGAAAATAACTTTCCCAAAATAACTTCCAAGATATCAAACTCTCACGAAGAGGCGTGGGCCATGTGACTTTTACAATTTGAAACAGTAGTTTGAAAACACCATGAAGGTATAATTTTAGGTATTTGCCAGAAAATACGCTAAAATGAAAATGTGAATTTTGGGGAAAATAACAAACGAGGCTCTGGTGACAAACTGCAGCTAGAGAATAAATATGGACTGAATCCTTTTCGTACGATGGCATTTCCTGTCACTTTGGGTGATTATTACAAGAGCAATAAATAAAAGATAACTTAAGGAACAGGCACACTGAAACTAAACGCTCGAGAAATTTATAACTCTTCACGAATTATCTTCCAGTCTCATTTGCATGTAACTTTCTCTGGTACAAAGCACATTTCACATATTCTTTGTGAAAGAATTTTTTCAGTCATGGGTACCGAAATGTGTTCTTTACGCTTATTGATTATTGCTGCCAGTTCTCTCTAACCCTAGCTAATTTATGACTAATTGGAATGTAAAAATTTACGTTTATAATATTGACGGGAGGTATTCACCATTATCTTCGGTCGCTCGCTACTCACCGAAATGATTAGTTATGCAATGAGGAGATATTGACCGTAAAGGTGCTTAAGTGCCGTTACTCAAATATATGCTGCTGCATGATGGAAAAGTCTGCAATCTACAGGACAGAGATAAGTGGAAACTGTATTTCTCAGAAATTCCAAAGCTAGGAAGGTTTATTGCCTTGACAACACCAGAGCCTCGTCCTGCTTGTTCCCTTGGCAAAATCAATACTCATAGAAATTTCAGTGAAATCTTCAGGTTTGGTCCGGATTCGAACCCGGGCCTTTGATATACCGTGACATTGCTCCACCAACTGAGTTACCCCCACATTTCGCCTGATTTTCTACTTCCGGTTCGAATACTGGTCGAGTCTCCATATTGTACTTAAATTACACCTCGGCCTTCCCGATGGTGCAGTGGTAGCGTCCTCACCTTGTAATCAAGGGTCCCAGGTTCGATACCCGGTGGAGGCACATAGTGGTTCAGATCCCACTTTAAACTGTAGGTCCAGTCCCAATCAGCCTTTCTGTGCATAAAATAGACTTAAAACACCAAATCAATCAATCAAAAACTCACTTTAAACTGTAGGTCCAGTCCCGATTAGCCTTTGTGTGCATAAAAACACCAAATCAATCAATCAAAATCTCACTTTAAACTGTAGGTCCAGTCCCGATTAGCCTTTGTGTGCATAAAGTGGACTTAAAACTCCAAATCAATAAATCAAAAACTCACTTTAAACTGTAGGTCTAGTCCCGATTAGCCTTTGTGTGCATAAAGTGGACTTAAAACACCAAATCAATAAATCAAAAACTCACTTTAAACTGTAGGTCAAGTCCCGATTAGCCTTTGTGTGCATAAAGTGGACTTAAAACACCAAATCAATCAATCAAAAACTCACTTTAAACTGTAGGTCCAGTCCCGATTAGCCTTTGTGTGCATAAAGTGGACTTAAAACACCAAATCAATCAATCAAAAACTCACTTTAAAATGTAGGTCCAGTCCCGATTAGCCTTTGTGTGCATAAAGTGGACTTAAAACTCCAAATCAATCAATCAAAAACTCACTTTAAACTGTAGGTCCAGTCCCGATTAGCCTTTGTGTGCATAAAATGGACTTAAAACACCAAATCAATCAATCAAAAACTCACTTTAAACTGTAGGTCCAGTCCCGATTAGCCTTTGTGTGCATAAAGTGGACTTAAAACTCCAAATCAATCAATCAAAAACTCACTTTAAACTGTATGTCTAGTCCCGATTAGCCTTTGTGTGCATAAAGTGGACTTAAAACACCAAATCAATCAATCAAAAACTCACTTTAAACTGTAGGGCCAGTTCCGATTAGCCTTTGTGTGCATAAAGTGGACTTTAAACACCAAATCAATCAATCAAAAAACCCACTAAACTGTGTGTCCAGTCCCGATTAGCCTTTATGTGCATAAAGTGGACTTAAAACACCAAATCAATCAATCAAAAAACCCACTAAACTGTATGTCCAGTCCCGATTAGCCTTTATGTGGTACGATATTTTTTCCGTATCATGATATCGGCGATATATTGTCTCCACGATACATATCGCCAAATATCGTGACGATATATCGCTGAGTGTCTCCCCGATGGTGTAGTGGTAACATCGTCGCCTTGTCATCATGGGGTCCTGGGTTCGATACCTGGTGGAGGCACATGGCACAGTGGTTCAGATCCCACTTTAAACTGTAGGTCCAGTCCCGATTAGCCTTTCTGTGCATAAAGTGGACTTAAAACACCAAATCAATCAATCAAAAAACCCACTAAACTGTATGTCCAGTCCCGATTAGCCTTTATGTGCATAAAGTGGACTTGAAAAACCAAATCAATCAATCAAAAAACCCACTAAACTGTATGTCCAGTCCCGATAAGCCTTTATGTGCATAAAGTGGACTTAAAAAACCAAATCAATCAATCACAAAAAAACACTAAACTGTATGTCCAGTCCCGATTAGCCTTTATGTGCATAAAGAACTTAAAAAACCAAATCAATCAATCACAAAAAAAACCCACTAAACTGTATGTCCAGTCCCGATTAGCCTTTATGTGCATAAAGAACTTAAAAAACCAAATCAATCAATCACAAAAAAAAACACTAAACTGTATGTCCAGTCCCGATTAGCCTTTCTGTGGTATGATATTTTTTCCGTATCATGATATCGGCGATATATTGTCTCCACGATACATATCGCCAAATATCGTGACGATATATATATGACGATATATCGCTGAGTGCCTCCCCAATGGTGTAGTGGTAACATCGTCGCCTTGTCATCAAGGGGTCCTGGGTTCGATACCCGGTGGAGGCACATGGCACAGTGGTTCAGATCCCACTTTAAACTGTAGGTCCAGTCCCGATTAGCCTTTCTGTGCATAAAGTGGACTTAAAACCACAAATCAATATATCGCTGACATGATATATATTGCCAAAATATCGTGACGTTACAAAAACTCTCCCCCCGGAAATTTTTGGTGGGGGCAATCCCCCTACCCCCCCCCCCCAGGATTTCGCACCCTGACCTGCAGTTTAATAAAGTAGGATCCTAACCATCACGTGACTCCACCAGTATCGAACCTGGGACCCCGTGATCACAAGGCAACGATGTTACCTCTACACCATCGGGGAGGCCACACACAACTTTGAGAATAAACTATGATTACAGAAAAGAAGTAACAAACAGCAATGAACACTCTTAATGTGGCTTGTGATTTAAAAGTATGAAGGCATTGCAAACTTACAGCTGTATTTAGAGTTTGCAAAGAGTTCCCCATACGCAGTTCATTACTGGAAGATTATGCTGAAAATAAAACTATCCCTCCCCTACCCTTAATGAGTGGATTTTAAGAAATGCGGTTTTGAAAGTTTTTAAATTTAATGTCAAAGTTTTTGTCAATATGGACATACGTTGAAATCCTTAATTTATATGTAACATCTTAATATTACCTAAACTTTTTTTTTCTTCTGTACAGGTGACTGATGAGGAGATGAGTGTGAATGCAGACGAGCTGCTTTCCTTGGCAGCTTCTTCCAGCGACTCCATTTATGGGTCCATCTCCAACTTCGACATTGAGAGGAAGATTGGGAAGGGGCAATTCAGTGTCGTATACCGTGCCAAGTGTCGTGTGGATGGAGCCATTGTTGCTCTGAAGAAAGTCCAAATCTTCGAAATGATGGATGCCAAAGCACGCCTTGATTGCATGAAAGAAATTAACCTGTTACAGGTAGGTGTCTTGTTATATTTTTCCAAGTAATACTTTTTGGCATGGATGTAGCTTGTGCTCAAACTTTCGGAGGCAGAAACAAAAAGTTTTCCATCCCTTAAAAATAGCATCCAGGATTATTTTGCTAAATATAACTCTATTAATTTGCTCCCCAAGTTCCAGGAAGTTAACAAAAGAACCCTTAACCTTGTATATTTTGTTAAACCAGGATTTTTGTGGGGGGGAGGGGGGTGTTCTCTTGACCCCGCCAAGTTACGCCTATGCTTTTTAGCATTCACTATAGTATTACAATTAAACAATTACAAAAAACAGTAAAAATGGCTTACATCTATTTCAAAGATACTTTAAATTGCCTGAACTACCACAGCAACTAATGCCATCTATTGACTAAGTCATGAACTTCCACTCCTTTTGAATGAATGCTGGCAACATTTTTCAACTGGAGATGAGAAAATAGGGCCAATCTCTACCAAATATTTTTAAAAATGTCAAGGTGTTCACTGTATGTTTAGTTTAAATATTTGAATATAAATGTCATGATGTAGGCAAGCAGGTATATATTATTTTAATAATAAACTTTGAAGTTTGCCTTTTTAGAAGGTAATATACCTAGTTATGGTGTGATGAAATATTTGTTTATTGAAAGGAAATATACACATTGCAGTAGCGTATTCCAAAAATTTGACCTGGTTTACATCAACAAGTCTTATTTATTGTATATATATTTATTATATATTAATTAGATGCAACAGAAATAAGACACAAATCTAGGCATGCAAATAAAACTGAGTCAGAAGTTCGACAACTTCAAATTTTCCGGCAATTATATTGTTATGAAAAAAGTTAGTTTACTTGTGGTAAACCAGATAGCATGGGAGAATACGCCATTGACACATTGTTGTTTATATTCTAGCATTTAATGTGTCAATATAAGAACAACATCAGCAAAAACAGACTTGCAGAAATTTGAGTGTTATGCCAAAATATAAGAGTTTTAACTCAAGCAGTGAAACATGTGATCACAAAAAGGCATTCATTGCCTTTCTTGGTTTATGCAGGGTGTTCACTCTACTATAGGCCCATCATGCCATATATTGTTTGTATAATATTTATTTATTAGAGTAATTGTATTTTCCAAGTCTGTTGTTAGGTGTATAACCTAAACGGAATGTGACATGGAGAAACATATTAGGATATGATTGGAGTATGGGAAAACAATGCAGGCCTCTTTGAGGTTGAACACCCCTTATTTGAATGTGTATAGCAAATGCTAGCTAATGTACTAAATCCTATTTTTCCACAGCAACTAAACCATCCAAATGTGATTAAGTACTTAGCATCCTTCATCGAAGACAACGAACTGAATATTGTTCTTGAGCTTGCTGATGCAGGAGACCTTTCCCGCATGGTGAAACATTTTCGCAAACAGCAACGGCTAATTCCAGAACGGACTATTTGGAAATACTTTGTCCAGCTGTGCAGTGCCCTGGAGCACATGCATTTAAAAAGGATAATGCACAGAGGTGAGTTAGCTGTTTTCAACTGAAACACGTAGAAATAAGGGTTACGTACTATAAATCCAAGTTACAGTATTGATGGCAATTTTGATATGACTATTCATCGCCACATAAAAGCTCTCTAAAGGCTTTAGCGTCCCTTGTGGTTATGCATGGCTCCTTACCTCAGAATAAGCCTTATCAATACATCTCTGTTCATGTAATTGACTTTTGTTACTGACCTGTTCTGATACACAATCGACACAAGCAGGTTTTATATCATACTTTAATCTTCAGGTTGACTCTGAATTAGTTTCCCCCGGGTATAAAGTAGGTTTTAACAAATTTCATCATGACATTTCTAGAGTTTATTTTTTCTATTTATTAACCCCTCAAATGTCCAGACAGATACCTTAGAAATGATCAAAATTTTCACACCTAGTAAGGTTCTTCTTCTTAAAGTTTTTAGAAAGGAAAGAAAAGTTACATTAGGTTAAAATGGTTAAAAAAAATAGGCTAATCGGGATAAGGCCTATAGTTTAACCCTTTCACTGCTACCGGCGAGTATACTCGTCCAAGGAATAATACACTCAAATGCTATGGACGAGTATACTCGTCCAACTAGTTCGCTATTTTTAGATTGGCATCAGCACAATGCAGGTTCAAATTTGTTGATCACTGATAGATACTGCCATCTTGGGAGGTACAAAGCAACTATGTTCATGTATACTGAAACCTCTAAGCTCTGCTACGGGCGAGTATATTCATCCTAAAGATTAGCCTATGTTTTTTGAGTTGTGGAATTGCCATGTGAGTTTGTGAAACTTGTTGTTGATAACTACCGCCATCTATACGTAGTGAGAACCGTCGTTGTTTTGTATACTTTGCGCATTATTATTGTTTGCAATGGCTTCTAGTCGCACAAGTACGAGTGCTCTTACCAATGCTGAAATTGCCGAATTTATTACAAATGGAAATGTTAGAAGTATTCCATCGTGAAAAGGAAAAATGGGGTCACGGCAGGCTTTCTGATGATTCCCCACTTCGCCTTACTGAAAGACATTTTTTGACATTAGTTCCAGCTACAGAAAAGAAGAAAGAACCTACCAGAAAAATGTCATGTGTGTGCCAATTCGACTATAGAACCCAAGAAGAGAAAAGAGTCTCGTTATATATGTGCCAAATATGTAATGTCGCACTTTGTGTAATACCTTGCTTTGAAAAATACCACACTTTGAAAAACTACTAACATTATATGTGTATTGATTGTTATGTGTATATTAGATAGATAAATGTTAATTTGTTTCCCAACAAATTTTAGCAGTGTTCCCTTTTATGATACAGTTTCTTGTACATACATTTGTAATAATACAATGATTTCATATACAAAAAAAAGTTCTTGCAAAAATATATACATGTTTATATACACTAGTGTCCAAAATTAAAAGCAACAAACAGAAATCCTTTCCTCGTGTGATTTTTTTTGTTGATAAATTTGCCAAGTTTAACCTGTTGCTATCGTGATTTTTTTGTTGATAAATCCTGGCAGGGGTGCCCACAGGGGGGTTTTATGGTGCAGGTTGCGCCATCGAGATTTTTTGGGGGGGATTTTTTCCTTCAAATAATATAAAATTCAACATTTATATCTTTTCCAAAATATATGTAAAAATTTTACACCGTAAATGCACCATATTTAATCCATCAGATGAAGAAATGAAAGTGTTTAGGGCATTATCGAAAGGGGGGGGGGGTGTATCGAACTCCTATATATTAGGCCTTTATTGACATGTGGGTTCTGAGGGGGATTCTGAATTAAACTTTGGGGGGGACAGTATCCAACTCTAGGTCTTAGATTATGGCAAGTACTTTAGTTAGAGGGGGATTGAGCATTAAATTGAAGGGGATATCCAATTCTTGTGTATTACTATTGTCTTAGACTGTTGTGGAAATTCTGGTGTGGAGACTGAGAATTAATTTTTTGGAGGAGGCAATATCTACTCTTCAATATTAACAGTAAGTCTAAAATTGGCATGGAAATTTTGGTGGTTGGATTGAGTATGAAATTTAAAGGGGAAAATAAAAAGCTCTTGATAAAGTGTTAAATCTTAGATTGTCAAGGGATTTCTGTAGTGGAGAGATAGTTCGAACATTACATTTTGGAGACTGTATTTAGCGATAAGGCATCCATAAGTTTTCGACCCCGAATGTGCCAAAGGAAAAGCTGGAAAAAACTAAATATCTCGGGATCTTAAGAAAGTATTGACACCCCATTAAATTAATATTCTTCAATGTTAAGGGTACTGATTGATTTATTGATTTCGTGTTTTAAGTCCACTTTATGCCCTCTAAGGCTAATCGGGACTGAACCCACAGTTTAAAGTAGGATCCACGCGATATTCTCGATTATGATGAACGATTTTAGGGGTGGTCTTGAGTGATGGCACGCCTGTTTAGGGAGGAGGGGCAGATCAATTATAATGTTCAGTAAAGCTAAGGAAAAAGTTACTTTCAGTAGACACGCTGTCATAATTAAATATTTTGTGGGGATTACGATATGGTTTAAGGGCACGAATGATATGATTTGGGGGAAACGCATGACATGATTTTGGGGAGGATGCACCATTGGCCTTGGGGGGATGGGCACCCCTGAATCCTGGCACATTAAGGTTAGTTTATTTTCTATCTTAAACCAGTTGTCTATGACATCATAAATATTACTATCACCTGATCGTATTATGTGGTCAAATGGACACACGGGAAAGAATTTCCGTTTGTTGCTTTAATTTTGGACATTAGTATAGTTACCTATGTGTATTATGTGTGTAATTTTTTTGGTGATAAATAATAATATGTACAATTTTCTTGTAGTTTTTGTTTGTTGAAACACTCTAAGATCATTAAAATTGAGAGGGAAAAATGGTACAAATTAAACTGTTAAAATGTAAAAAATAGTTAGCACAGCATGGTATTACAATTGAGAAAGTCCGTAGCAGTGAAAAGGTTAAAGTAGGATCCGAACCTCTGTATATTTCCACAGGGTGTTGGGACCCCTTGGTTACATTGTGAGTATGTTACCACTGTACCATTGAGAAGGCTCTATAAACAGGTTAGAAACTTAGAACTTAATACTTATGATGTTGGTCCCATGTGGTATAAAGTAAAGCTTTTTGTGACAAACAATCAGACTTTTTACCCCCCATCATCATTCATTTTATCATTTATCAATACTGAACAGATATTCCTTTACTAACTCATATAGTTTATTTATAGTGAGCTTCTCATGTATTCTTATTTATCCAAACAGTACTTATAGGGGCTAAAAAGCTGTTATTCTATTTCTTCCCTATGTCATTGAGAAAATAAAAAAAAATACATGCTGCAAATGTACCTTATAATTTGGCACACACAGGAAGTATGATGTGGTATAACAGAGCCCTGTGTTTGAGTCCTGGTTGAGCCTGAAGTTTTTGCTTAAATTTCTATATTGCAATAATATTATAGTTCTACTATAGCCTATAGCCTCCCTTGTGGATAAAAACGGGTATTTGAATGGACATCAGTTCAATTTTAGGAAGAAGTTTTGATGTAAGTATTTCAGAATTTAATAGTATTGGGTTGAGGAATAATTCATGAGCATTTTTTTCAAATGTAAAAATGCATGCAGAAATAAAATGCATGGCTAAATGTTTATGTTAGTTGAAAGAGAATTGTTTGCTCTACAAGATAGTGTTTTATGATTTTTGTGTATTTTCAGATCATCAAAATGGAATGTGAAGTGGACAAGACGAAGCATTTTCGACACCATTTGCTTTTTGCATTTAATCTTGGTGTTAAGGCCGCCAAAGCTGCTTGTGAGATTTATGTTGTGTATGGAGAAGGAGCAATGCCTCAAAGTACCGCCTGCCGTTGGTTTTCGCTTGGCACGCTTCAAAAATGGGAATTGAGTTCGACAATGTGGTAAAGAAAACGCTGTGTGTGACCATGTGTTCCGCGAGGTCGAGCAAACTGTTGGCAATTATGAAGCGTTGATTTTTGTTGTTTTTGCTCAAAGTGTGTGGCATCCAAGTGCCAAGTTTCTGAACCTTGCCCATTGAGTGAAGGTGGTTTATCTCAGTTTTTTTTAGCACAATCCATCTGCTCTGCCAATTTTCTGGTCGTTTGACATGGATTTTCGTGCAGAAGGTGATTCAAAACCTCTTAATTGAACTCAATTGGTCGACCATTGTGTGATCTGTCCTTAAGGTCAAAATTCCCATTTTTGAGGTGTAAAAACCAACAGCGGACGGTACTTTGAGGGATTGCTCCTTCTCCATACACAACACAAATCTCATGAGCAGCTTCGGCTGCCTTAACTCCTCGATTAAATGCAAAAAACAAATGGTGTCAAAAATGCTCCGTCTTGTCCACTTCACATTCCATCTTGATGATCTGAAAATACACAAAAATCAATAACATTAAAAAATCATAACACACTATCTTGTAGAGCAAACAATTCTCTTTCAACTAACATAAACATTTAGCCATGCATTTTATTTCTGCATGCATTTTTACATTTGAAAAAAATGCTCATGAATTATTCCTCAACCCAATATTTGGAATGATTGCATTAGGATTCACACTGACGAGGCAAGAGTTGGGTTAAATCTGCTTGTGCTGTTGCATATACAATATTGGAGAAGGGACCTCCAGGAATTGTATGAAAGCTTTAAGAAAATAAATACGGTCCTGAGCCAAAAGGATTATTTTGCATAAATATTTTCTGTTATTTATTTATAAGGAAACACTGCAGTAGAGGATCTGCTAATGAATGTTCCTTGAAAAAAAATGTTTTCAGATATCAAACCTGCAAATGTGTTCATCACTGGCGAAGGAATAGTGAAACTTGGAGATTTAGGGTTGGGAAGGTTTTTCAGTTCGAAAACCACAGCTGCACATTCGTTGGTTGGAACTCCGTACTACATGAGCCCTGAGAGAATACACGAGCATGGCTACAATTTCAAAAGCGATATCTGGTCTCTGGGCTGCCTGCTCTATGAGGTAAGTGTAGTGTTGTCACATTTCTTATTCCATGTCACTTTTCTGCCTCTTTATGCCAATTGAGATGATGAACAATTAGATGAAATTATGGAACATTCACAGTGACACATCTATGCTCAAGCTGGGACTTGAATCTGGCTGTGTGTCTATGTTATCGTAAACTATTTTCATTTGGTTGTACTACTCCTTGCATATCTTCTCTTGTATTCTTTAATTTTGCTGGTGGGTCATTCCACATCAAATCAACGCAAAAACTAAGATTTTGACAACCACCAACTCCGATTTCGATGGAATTTGGTATACACCTTTCCTTTATGGTTGAAAGAAACCCCCTAAATTTTTTTCACTCTATCTCAAACGGTTTTCATTTTACAGCACTTTGAAATGTCATCAAATCAGTGTTGTCTGTCACTCTTGAGACCCTCGACACAAGATACCCTTGCTGACATTTTATTTCTTTTCTCCTTAACCAATGATCACATGTCTTTGAAATTTTACACAAAGTTCAATGAAATAATGAGGATTTCAGAAAAAAATACATCAGCATTCAAAAATTTTTACAAATCCCTATAAAAAGACTAATAATGTATTTGTAGCCTAAATTTTGTGGTGGGAAAACTAGGTTACGAAAATCTGAATTTTCATCATGTGGGTATGATGGAACCAAAATCTTTTGATGTTGAAAATCATTGCAAAGACATGCTCTTCCTCTACAAAAAATAAAATTTTCGGTTTTTTTATTCCTTCTAACAAGAATTTTACGTTTTTTGGAAATTGCCTAAAATTTCAGGGTCAAATCGTACCAAATGGTCCAGGACTGGTCGCTCGACCATTTTTAAAATTTTTCATTTGTTTGTCGTTGTAACCCCTGTACGAGGGTAGTTCAAAACAGGCATTATTTTTCTAAAACTAGACTTCGTTTGAAAATGGCGACCATTTTTGTTTCATGACTTGCAACATTTTTGGCCTATGCAGACAGTTGCGATAATTATGATAACTCAGCTAAGAAAAATTATAGAAATCTGGGGTAAAAAACATTGTTTTCAGTACATTTCAGGCTACATTTTATGTTCCGTATGTTTTTTCACCACATCTAATGCAAATGGCTGAAATTTAGGGTCAAAACTGACTGATATTAAATTTTGAATTCTCTACGTATTTTGACGACGATGTTACTACGTTTGAAACTTCATTGTTCTTTCCACAGCAGACGATTTTCATGGAACCCGCTTCCTGATTAAATTGCCATCACCCCTAATTTCTCAATGAACGTGTCCAGTTGCCGCCTGCGCACTTCTGGCCATGGTCTCAGCTAAGGCACCCAGACAGTAACACTTCAGTTTTTACATGAAATATTGTTTGCATGCATGCATCAAGGTGTGTCTTTGTGCTTGTGTATGGGTCTTTTGCCCCCCCTCCCCCCCTGTGGACCTCAATGGTTGTGGATGCTTAATAGAGAGAATGTTGGAGGAGTTGTGAGCAAGTTTCAGATAATACTTTTTGTTGTTGTTTTTACTTCTTTATATTAAAGACAGAGTTTATGTTCCTCTATTTTCTGTAAGTGTAAAGGGCAAACGAAGAAATATGTCACAACAGCTGATGCAAGTGTTGGCATGTTTCAAATGAATTGGATTATCATATTGATATGTCATGTGACAAAAGACTCAAACACAAATAGATCATCTGTAAGTTATAAGTTAGTTGTACAAATTTTAATATGTATGTATATATACACTAAAAAACATGTATTTGGACTATTTCAGTAATACTTTGCTTTCTATGAAACAAAAGTGTCTATTCCTTTTAGAGTAACCCTATTTTCTTGTGTGTACACATTTTTGTACCTGCAAATACAGGAACTTTCCCTTTAATTTCAGATGGCAGCTTTACAGTCTCCTTTTTATGGCGATAAAATGAATCTCTACTCTTTGTGTAAGAAAATAGAGCAGTGTGATTATCCTCCTCTTCCATCGGACAATTATTCACAAAAGGTACTATTTTTATTATTAGTAGCCATTTATAGTTTATAAGTTAATTTGCAGTTGTAGTCAGTCTGTGGTAACAGTTTTTCTTTCGAACAAGAAAGTGAAATATTCTGTTTGCTTGTAATAAAATAGCAATAATAATAAAATGGAAAAAAAATATAATATGTAAGCCCTGATTTACAATTTAAATTATTATGACACTGTTTTCTGATGAAAATTGACATAAAAATGTGAGAGTTGAAACATGTAAGTATTTATCGATTATACTATTATTAGTTATAGGATACTAATAAGCAAAGCTGAAAAATAGATTCCATATGTGGTAAATGTATCATTGATCATGAACTATCCACATCTAAGAAATTACTAAAGCTAGAGAGACAAGATTTGGTGGACTAATAGTCTACCAAATGATAGCAAATTGCAAAATAAATGGTTTCCATTTGATCGTGCATCTGCGAGGAATATTCATCTCCCGAGTTTGTTTTCTTGTGCTTCCATGTTTTTTGTGGAAACAAAAGGCACGATATATGTGTATGCATCCACAAGGGCTGTTGTAAGAACTACTTGCCAGCCAACTTTCTAAATGACTGGAACTCTGACTCTAAAGTTCAAATCACAAACCCTGAGACCTTCTGTAAACAAAACCACGTGCATGCAGAAAGCATTGCAAACTCATAGAAGTAAAATAATCCAGACGAAAATCCAGCGTTGTTACAGGATTCATTACGTAAGGTAAAACAACGGCCAATTTGTAGTATGGGATACGCTGCCGCAAATGACGTCTCACTTTAAACCCATTGTTCTTTCTTTTGTACTTATTGCTTCACCTTTATGGTTAACTCTTTGCACCAGTTATCATTTCCCATAAATTTGGCTTCTTTCTTGCATGCGAATCGATATATTTTACTTGCATTTTTTTAGACAAAATGATATAACATGGTAATGTATATTTCTAAGGTTTGATATAGATAATAGTGTACTTGAAATTTGTTTGTAGATTTTATGTAAATTGTATCTTATGTAAATAAAATACATAATGGGCATAAACAGCCATATGCAATGCTGTAAGTCCAATAAATATATTCATGATGATGATGATGATCAAAACAAGACAAAGAAAGTTTGTAAATTTATTGCGGTTGGAAACTTTGACAAGCATCCTAATAACTATTTTTGTTCCGCCAAATATAGTGCACTTCGTAAAATAACTTGGTGACATGGCAAGGCAAGATAAGTGTGAACATTTCGTAGTAATATGCATTGTAACTTTCAATGAGTTTAGAGATTTGTGTACATAATTTATAACATTGGTTATTTTCTAAAAATAATCATGTGAACAGCAAGGAAGTAGTGCCACTTAGTAATATTGCCTGACTTGTCGTTAGAAAAATAACATGGCGAGTTCTATTCGTGCAGGAAGGTCTCCGTGTTCTCCGAGCTTGTTTTCAAAGCACCAAAGGGGCGAGAAACAGATTCTACTCAATATTTATGTAACGTTCTGTCAGTGGTATCCTGAGAAACCAGTAAAAGCATGGTTAAGTTGGTATCCCAGTGCAGTGCTGTGTCAGTGTCTGCAGTTTTAAGGGTTATGAAAGAGAGAATGACCGGGAAAGTAACAATGTATGCGGCTGCATATTCGTCTGATGTTTTGAGAGCGGGTTCTCACATTCAGAGGCTCTTATATAAAATGAATAGGTGCGGCGAACTATGAGTGTAACAACAGATGATTGTGGTCATGAATCAGCTGACGTGGAGTGATATATCAAATCGGTGAGATGGTTTGTTTACAGACAGTCTCAGGGTTGGTGATTTACACTTTAGAACTAATTGCATGCATGATATGGGAGTTAGTTAGACTTTGATGTCTACAAGGCAAATAGAGCATTAAGTACGCATTTTAGTGCATTGAACTAGGGGTGTGTGGGACAGATTTTTTTTGGTCGGGACGGGAATATTTTTTAACCCTGATATTCGGGACTGGAATATTTTCTAATCCCGATATTCAGGATGGGACATATTTGCCATGTTCCGACAAAATTGAGAAATTTTCGGGACGGGAAATGATCGAAATTTCCCGAAGCTCTGAAAATCTCGAATTCTACATGTAATTTTCACTTTAGGTGATTGTTTTTGAATCTCTGCAATAAAAACGAACAATTTGCCATAAGTTCCAGAAATTTACAATGCAGAAAACATCGGATATTAACAACTTTTTCAAATTGCCATTCGGTATTTCCTGACTACTCAGGATCCTGAAAAGTCGGGAAGTCATTTCCCGAAGTCGGGATCGGGATGGGAATTTTTTTTCCCAATCCCGGTCCAGACTTTTTGGAATCCCGCACACCCCTACAGAAAACTATTACAGACCCAAATGGTTGTATTAATGAAAATAAGTGAGCACATGCTCCAACACTAGGTGAACTACCATCTAATAACTACCCTCTGTTGTATCTGTCTTCTGATGTTTTAAGACTTCGACACATTCTTGTACTGCTTATATCTTCTGGAATGTAAATCTCCCCAACAACTTATTATCTATGTTGGGCAATGATTCACCAGTTTTAGACCATATCATTGATTATTTACGCTACACAGGTTACTAGTATGCAATTTAGTCAATTGTTATCTGCAACTATTATTTCCTTAAGGATATTTATCTACATTTTAATACATGGCGTAGCTTTTAGTTAAAGGGACTTCCACCGCATCCTGAAATTGGTGCAAAAAACACCCATATAAATTAAAAAAGCATGTGCATGTGTTGGGTAGCACATGCTTACCACTACAGACTTATTCAGACAAGTTTGGTACAAACCAGAAATAGATCACATCAGCATGGGCATCCGGAAGGGGGACAAGGGGGCCGTGCCCCCCCTGGAAAATGAATGTCAACCAAAAATTATATATTTTTCACATATAATTTCATTTCAGCCACAATAATATGTGTTAATTATTGCATAAATATGATAAATTCAAATTTAAGCAATGTTTTTTGAGGGAACAACACTATTATTGCGGAAAATGTGCCTTGTTTGCCCCCCTGGAAAAAATACCTTCCTTGATCCTCCCTGGAAAAAATCCTGCAGATGTTCCATGCACATCAGCTCACCATAGGCTAAGATCGGGGTTGTGCAAACAAGGGGTGAGGTGGGGGCAGAAAGCGATGATGTCAGATTTCTTATATTTTCTCCCTCCTGGCTCTGCTATGCCCATGCTTAGTGACAGTTCTGATTCTCTGTTGGATGCTGGAGGACAGAGGTCGCAACACAGGGTGCAATGTTGCAACATTTTCCTATTTTTATGAATTTTCACGTTTTTACTGAAGTGAAAGCACACTGTTGAAGTGTTCTGAAATTGAGAGTGCATGATAAGAAAAAGTGTCGGGCAATTCTTGAACCTGTGGTTCCAGGAAAAGAATGTGTGTCACAAGGGCATGTTAAGGGCACTGCTGAAAAATACTGAAGAGAGTAGGGCTCTAGTGTGCCTGCATGATGTGCCACCTCTCAAGGGTTAAAGGACCAAAAATAAATGAAGCCACGGGGGTATATCGAAGTTACTTGGTAAACATAGCTTCAACTTGTTTCAACACTTTTAAAAGCTTTCAATCTTTCATTACAGCTGAGAAAACTTGTGGATGTGTGCATCAATCCAGATCCAGATAAGAGACCCGACATAATGTATGTTCAAAACGTAGCCAAGGAGATGCACAGCCAGTACCAGGTACCCAATTCTGCTGCGTCGGTAGGCAGCTTTCAGAGAGCCATGATGTCCCCGACAGAGTGCGACGAGACCGAAATGGAGAAGAGTTTCCGTCGGGTTTCTCTCACAGAATAACATTGGCTTTCCCTTTATGTGAATGGAAGAATTATATTGACTGAAAATGTATACCTAGGGCATACTTAAGTGTTCATGAATGTGGCTTTTATTCTGGTTTGTTACTGAGTGCCAAAATGAAAGTCAAGATGTGGAAGATGAATTTGAAATGTAATAGTGACAGGGAACCAGAATTGATTACTACACAAGATAAGTTGCCACAATGAAGTAGAAGTATTAGCAGTTCTTTAGAGTAGGAGAAAGAATCTATAAAGCTTATATTTTTAAGGTTCATTCCTGTTACATGTCAGTGGGTAGTTTTGTAGAAGAGCAGGTTTGAGTTAGTTTCCAAGGAAAATTGATCATTATATCAAAGGTTTTGTTACGTATTGCTTTTTTTGAGAAATTAATTAATCCTATTTGACATACACATTGTAGCAATTCACGTGATCAGAAACTTATGATTAGCATTTTGTGCAAGAAATTATTTTATAAATTTGAACTATTAGAGATTATACATTGTTAAAATCTATTATAAATATATGTTTTTGTTGCTTTGGTACATATTTACATTTTCTCCTTTTTTTATAATCTTTTTTATGGTTCATTTATACACTAGCTACCAAAAAGTAATTGGGCACCTATGATGGTGGTTAATTTAGTATCTAATTTGAATCATTTAGTATCATTTAGTGGAACCACTGGTGGTTGTTCGTGGCACAATGAACTCACAGGCATACTGTACAATACTAGACAATGAAATGCTCCCAACCTTGTGGCATTTTTACGGAATGGACCCCTGTTACTTCCAGGATGACAATGTTAGGTGGCATGTTTCGGAGGCTACTATGCAGTGGTATGCCGACAACAATGTTCACCGATTGGTCTGGCTTGCACAGAGTCCTCATCTCAATCCCATAGAACACCTTTGGGAGGTGAGGTCTCGGGAGATGCAGCCAAATTCCACTGTCCAACTGAGTGAGATCTTGCAAGAGGAATGGCGACACATTCCAATGGACGTCCTCCACAAACTAGTCGAGCGTATGCCTGACAGAGTGGCTGCTGTTATAGCAGCAAGAGGTGTCTCCACGAGGTTCTAACAGGGTTCGCACCACCAGACAACCATTTTGTACACTTGCCCAATTACTTTTTGGTAGATAGTGTAGTTATCTGTGCCATGCACTTGTGTAAAGTTAGGATGATAAACTGTGTTGGAGTTATTTTAGTGGAAATATTAAAGCAATATTTATCACAGTAATTGACATGATTTGTTGAACATTTTATGTTCATTATGAAACATTCAAATTAAAATGTATCAATGTCAACACCATTAGAGTACAAGGTGTTATGTTCAATTGGTGCTGCAAATTTTCTGCAAGGATTTAACTTTGCATTGTGTTAATATTTCATTACAAACATGCTTTGTACAAAACAACATATCAATATGAGAATTGTATTTTGTTTACTAACATTGTTGTTTGCACAATTAAAGGAAAAGGGACCACAAGAAGCTAAAGCATTTCCTACATAATACAAGACTTGTCCAAGGCATCAGAGAAAGTATTTCATATCTTCTCCCATGTACAGTATTATGCACATGAATATCTGTAGATGTTTACACCTGGAGAGAAATTCCAATTCTATCTGAAGCTAAGGAGTTTTGGGTTCAATTCCTAGTGGGACACTTCTCCCATATTGATAAAACTTGTCATAAAGTGAATTGTATTCACTAAGATTTCCAAACCAGGATGAATTAACAAGATAATGTCAATATGGCTGTACAGAAGTTATGATTTTATGATGTAGATTGTGAAGCTTTCAACAGAGAGATGTAATTAATTAATGTACATATGTTTGTGTTCTGTGACTATTTGAGTATACGTAAATATTAATGATGTATGTATCCATAAAATATGTACTTAAATTCAAGTCATATTGAATGATAATTGGAAAGTGTGGTGTGATGCATTATAATGTTGAGACTGTTTTGTGTGCACTTTTTGTACCAATTACACCATGGGTCTTCAACCCATGGCCCGCAGAGCACTTTCTGTGGCCCGTGCCCATTTGAAAAATTAAGTACTTGACATAAAAACCGGATTAAGTAAATGGTAGATGGCAGCATGGGCATCACCAGAAATTTTTGCAGGGGCGGTCGCACAAATGATAAAAGTTTAATAGTAGATGAATAATAAGTATTTTTACCACGGTTATAAATGTTGTTATACAATAATAAATATTATAAACTAACAAAAATATTTTTTTTTTCGAAATAATAATAATAATTATTATTATTACATAAATGGGGAGTTTGGACCCACCAAACGAGTGAATACCAGCTCAACTATTTTCCATTATTTATTTTGCATTTTATGCAGTTACACCCTTGTGCAAATTAATTGAAACAAAGAATGAATTTAGTAGTTTATTGTACAAAACTCACTTATACATGTAGTACAAAACTCACCTACACGTACATTAGTAATGGATATGACCTACTCTATTTTTAAGCAGCATTTTAACACGGTTTGGCATGGAGTTTACTAGTTTCGAACAGACACTGTTGATATTTGGATCCCTGTACCACACTTGAATGAGCTTCTCCATAGTTGTACAGTCCACAGCACGGAGGCGACTTTTGCATATAGCCCACAAATTCTCAATGAGATTTACGTCCGGATAATTCCCTGGCCAATCAAGTACCTGTATTTGCAGCTCTGTCATGAATTTCTTCACCACTTTCGATGTGTGACAGGGGGCTAGGTCCTGCTGCAATATCCCAGTACCGTCAAGATACCTTGTTTTCAGCTCTGGAATAGCACACTTTCGTAGAACGTCAATATATTGTTGAGAGCGCATCATTCCTTCTATTGGATGCAGGTTTCCAACACCATAATAACTGAAACATCCCCAAAACATATTTTGTGGGTGCTTGACCGACTGATCGATGTGGCAATCACAATGCACATAAAAATCTGATGCAATACTGCAGCTGCTCAAAGTCATGATTGCATTATTCAATGATTGGACAAATCTGATGCAATACATTAACCTGACGTAATGATTGCATCAGTCAACAAAACAAATGATCTAACTGACTTTTCGTGTTTCTTTTGAGTGCACGATTATGAGTAATGTAGAAAACATGCTTTGTTTCAATTAATTTGCACAAGGGTGTAGTATGTGAAATGCATTTTAATATTAACTTTTCCATAAAGTTTGTTGTGTGACCTCTCTCTCGCCTACAACTATAATTGATAACTTTAAACCATTTGTTCTTTGGATAAAATGGTAGAATATAATCTTGTTACTGTATTTTTCACTCAATGTTTTCCATCCAATGCATTTTTACTTTGATTATTCTGTTCGAATACGAACTAAATGCACTTTATTTCTGTTCTTAACAATAAGAGTAACGAACTTTCGACTTTCTTGTATCTTTAAATGAACGATGTCTATTTCCAGGGGGGAGTCCACCGACCCGTTCGACCCCCCCTCCTGATGCCCATGGATGGCAGCATCCTACAGTTCTCAATACCACAGTATAGCTTCGTGGCCCGCACTGTCTCACGAGTTGAAGACCCCTGATTTACCCTGTGTATTAATTCCTGTATTATAATTTGTTAATTTTGATGATATAGGTTTCTGTATAGATTATGCTCACATTGAATTAGAATACTTTTTATATTTATGTAAACAAACCCGCATATCCACATTTTTATAATTGATTAATTTATTCTTAACTTTTTTTATATGAGTGTTTTACTTTAATTTTGTGGTATTTTTTGCAATGTTATATCCATTTATTGTAATTCTCCTCTGAAGGAAATGTTAAATTTATTCCTGAATTTCTGATACAGAGGCAAGTCTCTAACATTGTGACAAGTAATAGATTTGAAACTTTTTGTTTTTGTTCGAACTATGAATTTCACATGACAAATATTTTTGTTTTGTGTTTTGAATGTTTGTGTTATATTCTATGCAACAACACTCGCATACATAATGACCTGTGATTATAAATATTGAGATGATGATATAGTATTTGTAACTTATATGAGAAACAAAATGATGATATAGTATTTGTAACTTATATGAGAAAGAAAACATAAACATAATAATGATAAACTACACAAAAATGTAGATACAGTGAAATCTTGTACATTTTTAGTGGCCTAATGCTAAATTAAGTTTTCAAAAGTATTCCTTGCATTGTTTATGTAACAACCCCCACTTCCAAAAATGTATTACACAGGTGATACAATAGCCTAATTGGTTTTGTTTGAAAGTACATGACATTTCGATACCCCATGGAGCCACATAGTGAGGAGAACAGATATAGAAACGTAATGAAACGATACCTATATCTGCAAGTTTATGCTTAAACAGGGTGTTTCAAAATGATTTGAATGATTTCAACTACAATTTATTTTATTAATTGTGCAATTTTCTTAAAATTTTACACATAAGTATATAACTGTCTAAGTTTTAGTGGTAAAAATTGAAAAACAGTAACTCACAAATGCTCAATGTGAGCCCCCTTTGTTTTTAAAGACTGTAGACTTTTAAGGGCTGCATTGAAAACAAGCTCGAACTCGCTCAACATCTGCCTCAGACGTGGAAGGCCTACCAGACAATTTTCCCTTGCAAATTCATCCTGTTGTCTTGAATTGTTGATACCAATTGCTAATGGAGTTCTTTGATGGTGGTTCTTTACGAAATTTGGTACGAAACTTACGTTGAACACTCACAACAGACTGACTAACGTGAAATTGTAAGATTCAAAATGCTTTCTCTGCACCACAGGCAACTTGCCACTCTGCCACCTGGCAGACCGTGCCAAACAAAACTCGAGGATGTGGTCGAAAGTATTTCAATACAATTTTAATCGTTGATGGTGTTTTAATGCTCATGAAACCATTTCTTATCATTCAAATCGTTTTGAAACACGCTGTATACATGTGTTTATTTTGAATTTAGTTTTTTAAAAAATGGAAAATTTACAGATACTGGATGTTGATATAGTTGGTTTACATGAACTAGATATTGAATATAAAAATAACATAAATGGAAGAAAACCTATTTTGAAAGCATTGCCCTTACTTGCAGAAGAGTTACATTAGGTTTAACCATGAGAACTCCAATAGCAATATTAACTAGTAACAAAAAATATGGTGTACCATCGAAGCTGCCTACTGTTATTCGGTGTATTTTTTATGCATTTTGTACAATCAATCTTTCATATTTCTTGACAAAACTTGAAGAATGTAGTAACTGAATACCTTTTATGTGATGTGAATGCATAGTGCTATGTATTTTTTGACTGCTACAAATACCTCTTGAGGAACAATTTTTATTTGTTAAGTTTAATACAAGTCTACAAAGTCTGTAGAATACATGCCAAAGGTTGTCTAAATTGCCTTCTATGCCATTGACATTTTTTGTTGAGTCAATGTGTAAATTACCAAAGACATTATATCGTTATGATATATTTTATTG
Organism: Lepisma saccharinum; assembly: GCF_977018435.1. Lineage (NCBI taxonomy): Eukaryota > Metazoa > Arthropoda > Insecta > Zygentoma > Lepismatidae > Lepisma > Lepisma saccharinum. The sequence continues at coordinate 35,567,242 of NC_139255.1, read as the reverse complement.
TACCTACTTAGGATATGATCCAAACTTAGCACTACCAAAATCACCAATGAACTGTGATAAAGCACCAGGTTAGTTTAGAAATGTTTCTTATGTTGTGATTTGTGTCTCTATGTTGTTTTGTGACTGTGTGATAATCACTTGAGTGCCTTTTGTGGATATTCACAACACATTCATTGTTCACGATTGTTTTGAATTATATGATATAGTTTGCAATAAATATTTTGAAGGAAATGTTTTTCTTTCATTGCTGTTACAAACCAACAAAAAAGAAGTTACTAATACATTTAGTTCTACATCTGTAGGATTAGACAAGACTGAGAAACAAGAATTTTTGTGCACAAAACTGTGCACAACACTGGGATAAGGTAGGCACTTGATTTACCGAGATGAAAAAACTTAGAATCAAGTAAAATGTTATAACAGGGCTCTGTTGGGTCCATAAATACTGAATGTATATAATCAATGGCGCAACAGCCCGTGAGGGCAGGGCCTACCTACCGACTGCCACCCTCTCTCCCACCAGAGGCGGTAGATCATCTCACCAGTTATGGGGTACAAACTCCCAGGCATTGTAGGTTTTTATGACTGGGTGACGCTACCCATTTGTAGCTCCCCAATTTCCTCACGATGGTGGGTGGCCACCGGTCCCATACATAGGCCAGAATCTGGGGAAGGGAATTTGTTACGCTTCCCCCAGGAGACTCGAACCTTCGTGCGTCCCATAACTGGAGTCCAAAGCATGATGCCTTAGACCACATGGCCACGGGGTGCGGGGACAACTGTATGTACGAGGGCTATTTTTTAAAAAAAACTCCGATGGCGCTGCTAGGTGGCCCGTGAAGCACTAGGAAGCGGGGCATCACGCAGTGTGATTTGCATCCTCCCCTGCCAATACCACCACCACTGACAAGGACAACGCTTCAGTTGAAGCTGAGTGACGGGCCCATATAGATGTCTGCTACAATTGACTCTCCCGCCAAGTGCGAGGTGAATAGTGGGATACAATTTCTACAGGCAGAGGGGCACAATCAATGCGGCTGCATACTGTGAGACATTGCACAGACTTCGCAGAGCCATCCAGAACAAACGGAGAGGCATGCTGTCTTCAGGCATTGTCCAATGCCCGACCGCATGTTGCTGCGTCAACCCAAGACCACCTTCAACGATTCCACTGGGAAGTGTTTGATCACCCTCCCTACAGCCCAGACTTGGCACCGAGTGACTTCCATCTTATCCCAGCGATGAAGTGGTTGGGAGGACTGCGCTTCCACACCAATGAGGAGCTTCGGGACACCCTAAAGACCTGGCTCAACAGACAGGCACCACCTTTTTGTGCAGAGGGTATTGGAAAGCTGGTGCATCGGTAAGATAAATGTCTAAATCTTCTTGGTGATTATGTTGAAAAGTAGATTATACATGTACGTAACTTTTGCCAATAAACCCATTTTGCTATTCACTGTGGTTTTGATTTCATGCCCTGTCGGAGGTTGAAAAAAAAATAGCCCTCGTATATAATGCAGAATAATGAAAAACTAAATATGCTGACCAAGGCAGTAATTTATTTTATTAAAAACATAAACTAAACGTAACGTTTCAACCTTCTAGCAAGGTCTTCTTCAGACTCTGTATCAAGTCTGAAGAAGACCTTGCTAGAAGGTTGAAACGTTACGTTTAGTTTATGTTTTTAATAAAATAAATTACTGCCTTGGTCAGCATATTTAGTTTTTCATAATCATGGAAACAAGGCTTAATGGTGTTATCATTGCAGAATAATGTAAAATTGGGGAATTCAAATTCTCCATTCCAATGAATTCACTGGCAATAAATAAAATTTGCTAAAATTAAGAAAATGTAAATATTTACATAGTGGATCTGTTCTCTAATAAAGTTAGAGAAAAAAACCCTCGCACAGGCACGTTGCTACATTGAGAGTAGCAACTGAACTCATAAAATCACACTTAAAATCCTGTTTTAGAAGAAATAAACACAATACCTAAGAAATAAATTTGATTTTCATTGGCACTATATCACTAAAATTCAAAATTAAGTTCTCTGTGTGCTTACTCTTGGACATGCAAAGGAATCAACTATATTTTTCTTCTTACTACATGGAAACAACATATTCAGTTTGCAAGTGACCCTGATCCTTCAGAAATTAAAGATGGTGATGTTCATGTCCCCTGCAAGCATGAAAGAAATGTCTTCTTTCTTCAGTGACTGAGTGATCTCTAAATGACTGTGTCCATCTCATTTATTCTTATGGGGATACTTCAAATGTGCACAAAATAACCAAGAATCATACATTATAAAACTTGCAAGCAATTGATAAAGACATGCCGATGAGGGTCTTGCGTAGGCTTGTCAATCCTCCTGGACAAACAGGCCTGTAACTAGAATTTATTTCGTGGGGGTTAATCCCTTATGAGTAGCATCCATCTAAAGGCAAAAAAGTGGAAGGTTGAAGCCCTGAAGATGAATTTCTCAGTACATTACAAATTATTATAAAAGAAGTTTAATCCTGTTAAACTGTTACCACTGTACACTATTTCCAACAAATCAAGAAAAGTAAGTATTACTTTGATTTATTTACTTACAAATTGTGGTTGCTAGATTGTTTTAATGAAGTTAATTCTTCAAGTTTTTACTCGCAGCGTAGCATATCCATTTGATTAAGAAATATTGACCCTGGCAGATCTTGTCAGCTCCTGCTCAGAAATGTGTAGGGTAAGCCTTTCACAGGAAATGGTAAGAACACTGGCCTTTGGCTAGAGGTGAAGAGAGGCCAAGCGAGAGTTTAAATAGGTGTGCATGAGAGCGACACGGGGGCTTTTTACTGGGAATCATTGGAGAAGCAGGAGCTATTGATCTGTTTTCTAAAGCGAACAGGGTAAGCTATTCTACACCCTATTCTGCCATTCGCATTGCTCACTTCAGTCTAAACCGAATCATGAGTTTATTTTAATGATAAGTTAGATATTTGTACCTGCCGATTCAGGGCTGTCTCTACCATCAATATTATTAATCAGGGAGGGGCAAATTACATCCCTATTTAAGATCCCCGCGTTCCTGATGGAACGCTACGACAGTAACAAGTCGACAAACAGATAACAACTGATATTCACGGCATTAATCTTCCAGAACATGTGATTCTAAAGTTTTTGAAGGCTGTTAAGAAATCTCATGGAACTTTATTCCTTAATGTTGGCAAGCCTAGTCTTGCACTGTGTGCATTCAACTGTATGTGATGTCAGGTGTGTGTGTGGGGGCAGTTTGTTTTTACTGTGAATTGTGCTACATTCCAATGCAACTAAATTATCACCACATGGAGTGTTGTCTTACAATTTGGCAGACACAGGAGATGTACTATGTAGAAATGTCAGCAAAAAATGCAGGCTCGACCAGGACTTGAACCTGGATCTCTGGCATAGCACTAGCAGAGACAATTCCAGACAGGTAAATCAGCAACAGCGAAAAATCAGGTGAAAGCAGGCCTGGCTCAGTAGCTCGGGTAGATCAATGGCACAGTATGCCAGAGACCTCAGTGGCGATGTCTGCCATAGAAATTACTAGAAAATTGGAAGCTGTCTGACTTCTGTTTTTGTTTATCATGTCTGCATTGTTGTTTTATTTGTATTATATCTAATTGATAGCCATATAATAAATACAATATACAATAAAAAATACTTTTTTGTAACTAATCAGTGGTGATTTATTCATTCTAGTTTTTTGGACTTTTAACCACTGTTATTTAACCCTAGAACACTACCGTACGTAAAATTTACGTATGCTTCACACTCAATTCCCTCCCCTACCTCCCACATCGCACCCACCTACCCCTCCACCTATGGTATTCCTCGAGCATTCTGTCAGGTGCGTGGCAGCACTGTGGTAAGGATGGCGGAAGCAGTGAACGTCTTTAGTTTGTGCGTTATGTAAGACCCTGTACGTCAATAATACGTAGCGATAGTAACAGAAGAAAAATCTTGCACGTAATTTTGACGTGCATGTAGTAATAACGCCATTTGTATTCACGTAAGATTTGCATGTTTTTTTCTATAATATCTCATTTTTCTATAATATGATCAATATCGCAGCGATTAATGGATATATTATTCACACTCACAACTTCTACAACAATCAGGGCAACTCAGAAAAGAGACCATTCTTACGAATTCAGTTCATGCTTCACCTCCATGAAAACTTGACCAAGATCTAGCAGGAGCAAAGGCTAATAAATCCGGAGCTGTCACAGGAATTAAGAAAGTCATTTTTGAAGGTACTGGGGAAGGAAGAGACAAGTACAGTAGCAGCCACGTCACAAGGGAACCGAAAGTATTGCAGTTTCTGCAACTACAAGAAAAGGAGGATGACAACTACGTACTGCTCCTGTGAGAAGCCAATTTTAGTATGTCTATGGTGGGACACTACCGTACGTAAAATTTACGTATGCTTTGCGCTCAAATCCCTCCCCTACCTCCCACCTTGCACCCACTCACCCCTCTGCCTAGCAGTGACTCAAGTTGTCTGTCAGACATAAGTCAGCACTGTGGTAAGGAGGGTGCAAGCGCTGATCGTCTTGATTTGGTTTGTTATGTTGTGCACTATACGTCAATTTGACCTGGCTGTGTAAAACGAGAAGTATCTTCCACGTAATTTTGACATTTGTAAATTCGATTTGGATACTTAGATTTGGAAAACAAAAGTTTAGAAGCATGCACTATTTTCTTGTAAGACTTTAAAATTACATTTGTTCCTTATTTACAGCGTTATTAATATTATTATTGTTTGCTTTTCATTGCTCGAACTTTTCGCCTTCATTCTTAATGTTCGTACGGGCTTGTCAAGCAAGACCTTCTCTTAAAATATTCTATGTTTAATAAAAACCATGCTTATACATTTTAAAATTAAGAATAAAATTCCAATATAAGGAAAAACAAACAAAATAATGTTCACAATGAATAGAAATTTGTTTTCATGATGTAGAGGTTGTTTTAAAAATAGGTTTCTTCATGTACGTAAAATTTACGTAGCGGTAGTTATACTGTAATATTGGAACACGGTAGTGTTCTAGGGTTAACGTAGGTAAATCTCTTTTAAATAACAGTGGTTAAAAGTCCAAAAAACTAGAATAAAAAAATAATTGTGGTAAACCAGGTCAAATTTTCAGAATAAACCACTGGACTCAGGTCCAAGTCGAGTCTGCTCTTTTTGCTTAAATTTCTACACATAGTGTGTTGAAAAATATAACTGGCTCTTCTTTGTGCAGAGTGGACTACCTAGTGAAACAAGGATCAGTTTGAAAAGTTTCCACAAAAAGTAAATTATGCCTTTGCATTCCACTATGATTACACCTTGCCACAAAGGCACATATTAATAGTGATAATCAGGGCTCAAAGGGAGGGGGATGGTATCCTCAGCTAACAAGTATCAAGCACCCCTCCCAGCTAACCACAAGGCTCATCCAAACATCATCTTACCCCACTTAACATTTTCTACTACCATCACGGATGTCAGTGCTTCAACTTTCCACAATATGTTGAATATAGATTAGCCTTTATGCGAGCTTTGAAACTTGAAAGTGGCGTCTGTGCAAGTAACTATTAGTCGACCGCCCCCCCCACCCCTTTGGCTGTGAACAGGAATATACATTCTTGGGTGATATTTAGGCAATGTTTAGGGCACCGTGCCATGAAGGCACATATTGCGGGGTGAGGGTGGAGCCCACACTTTCTCCACCTCGGTAATATAAGCATGATATAAGTATTATCACAATGAGACGGTTTTTACAACAATAAATCACGAAATATAAAATTTGTGGTGCTCCATTCAGAAAAATCGCAAGATTGCGGCACGAAGTGATAAAAATGTGAGTCGGTTAAATGAGTACTTTTGCACGTTCTGCATTGTAGGATAGGGTTTGTGAACGACCCAACTTTATTCCTCGGATTAAAGATGGCCGTGGTTTGTGCCGTTTGTGCTGTGCTTCATGTAGGTGTAATCAGAAACGTTCTTGTCATCTTGGACTATTTATACAATTCGTCCCACGCCATCTATAATGCAATGAACGTATTTTTGAAAATATATTCGTGATTAATTTATATCATATTGTGCAAAAAGATATTGTGTATGTGTTGGATTATATATAATGATATCAAGTTAAATGTTACTTTGAGACTCCTCAGAAAAGCGTTCTTTAAAAAAATGTTTCCATCAACTCATTTATTGTACAGTGTAGGACAATACTAAACACCTGACCCGTAACATCTACTGTACGTACTGCAAGCGTACAATGTTTTGATTTTGAAATTTTTTGATTTTTGTGGTGAGTTTTTTTTGACTAACGGTTGTTCATGCTGCATCCGAAAATTGTATGTAATGTACATAATCCAAATAGAAAAAACAGTGGAGCGAATTGACAATATAGAGAAAGTCTCCAATGGTAAGACTGCAGAATATGGGCTGCTTAGGAGGAACGCGATTCACAATTTTTTGGTAACGTTTTGTAGTTAGTAATCGGGGAAAGTAAGTTTTAAGGTGCGGAAATTTTTTTTTCTTTTAAAAAACCAGAAAAACGTGTCCAGGTTGGGCGGTATTGAAATCGTAGCAAGGAAGGAAAAGGCATATCCCTGCACAAATCTAGTGAAAGCAAAAAATGCCTATGTTGTTAGGTAGCTAGGTTTAGTTCACTTAGCCTAAATAATAATTAGTCATTGTATTTATGCTAATGAAACCTAACCTAACAGGCCTAACCTAACCTTGTAGGCATTCCTCGAAGAAATAATGAAAGAAACTGTGCGTAAACAATATGGACACAAACGAATGGAGAAATGCATTGCTTTTAGTAGCAGGAAAAACATTTTTCATTGTATTTATGCTATTAGAGCCCAACCTAACAGGCCTAACCTAAGCTTGTAAGCATTCCTCGTCTGAAATAATGAAAGAAACTGTGCGTCTGTGGATGGAATCCGGAGCGACAAATCAACTCGAATGCCGCGAAATGAAGAGTCTCACTTATCACACAACACTTGAGCGCGTAAACAATATGGACGCGAACAAATGGAGAAATGCATTGCTTTTAGTAGCAGGAAAAACACTTTTTACGAGCAGTAATATAATAGTAATCGTAAAAGGAACACCGGAAAAAGGAAGTAGAAGGTACATACTTTCAGTGGATATAAATTTTGTTCATCTATTTAGAGGAAAAAAGCAGCCCATGTTCTGCAGTGAGACCCGAAAGGGTAATCTCCTGTCATTGTTTCCAACCACACCGCTGTTTTACAAGAAAATGATTTATGATCAATTGTAGTACGAACCCTATTTTTTCGATGAATTTTTGGGTGAAATGAATGCTAATGGAACCTAACCTAACAGGCCTAACCTAACCTCATGTGAATGATTCGTGGGGCTACCTGTGGATGGTTTTTGGGGCTAACGTCAATGGTTTGTGGGGCTACCCGTGGATGGTTTTTGGGGCTAACGAACAATGTTTCATGAAAATGTACAATTTCCAGACGTGACCCCCGGTTTTTTTACTACAGATTCGTGATTTGGAGGCCAAAATTAGTTAGTATACCGAAAATTAACAAAATTGGAGACTTTCTCTATATTGTCAATTCTTATCAAAACAATATTGGGGATTATTGTTTCCATTATTAGGAAGAGTTTGTAATAGTAATATACATTGCAATGGACTTACGTTCTTAACAATATTGTGTATTATTACTTACATGCAATGTATTTTTACGTTTAGTTTTAAGTACCTAGTTATGTAAGATCGACCTGTTCAGTATCATTGTACATTTTTGGGTAAATATGCGATATAGCCCGAACAGATTTCTTCCAATTTACAGGAGAAACTACTTACTGAAATCAGTTTCTGTAGCATTGTCGAAGTTCTTCGAGGTATTTTCTTTCGCGGATACTGGAAACTTCACCATAGAATGCTGCAGAACAAGAAATAATCACTTTTTATGTAAGGAACTTGCATTTTCTGTAAAACGACAACATTTTGCCGTTGTTTCCTTATGTACTGCAGGTGGCGCCAGCGTCGAAAGTCACACGGTCTCGCCACTGTTTCCAAACGTGCCTTTTTTTTACGATAATTTCTTTTTCTTTTTGTTTTAACTATGCTTACCTAACCCAACCTAACCTAACCTTGCTGGAAATGGTTTTTGGGGCTATCCATCAATGGTTTGTAATGACATAATGAACACGAAAGTAGGTATTTTTCGGTTAAGAAGGTTGAAACACTGCAAACCCACTCCAAATCGACAAAACACAAGCACGGCGACACGCGATGATCCATGATGAGTGCACGCCATATTGTCTCTTACCCATGCGGAACAAGGAAGACAAATAATGACTCTTAATATGAAAAGTTGACACTATTTTATGGAAAAAGGCATAACTTTACCTCAAAGAATCTTCCGCAATGCAGAATAGGTAAGTATCAATGCTAAAATGAATGAAATAAACGAGTGAGAGGTGTTCGGGCTTTATCACATAATTACCCATTTTTGTACCACATATGATCAAACAAACCGAAATAAATAAATCATATCAAATCAATCTCAACGTTCACATGAAACCTATGTATGCGTGTATGCCGTACTCATGAATTTGGCTTAATTAGCTCATGGTGTATAATTAGGTTAAGCCAGTTATCTTTCGCTGCCTAATATTTCTGTAATTTGTTTCCTTTTCTGTATGCAAATGACAGAAAAAATCGCTCCTAGTTCCATTTGTTCATTGCGATTTCATCATGCTAGTATGCATTATTTTCATCGTTCGATTCCGATTTACCTCTGTTACGACGTAGTTCAGAGTCGTAGTGATTACTTGCTGCATGTTTCCTGAAGAATGACTTTTCTTTTCGTATACTCCTATGTAATTATTTTGTTTGCGAGCAGCCATTAGTTTAGTTTCATCTTGCATTCGGACTGCTGCTGCTATCTATTTCATGTGTGAGGTGTACAAATGCTTTTGTTGTTAGGTTAGGCAAGTCAGGTTTAGAGTAGGGATGGCCAAACGGATCTGAGAGTTTCGTATCTCAATCCCATTATAATATTATACCATGCCTTAAAAGGTATTATGATCTTCTATTACAAATAAATTTTTCATTAGTTAGTCCTACAAGATTTTTTTTCAAGTGTTGTTCCTAAAATACTTTGCTACACATTGGCTAACACACTCATGCACAAAAATAATCTTACTTTTTTAACATAAAATGTCAGAGGTGATTTTGTAAATGCCATTGAAACTAATATGTATTCATTCGAATGTATTGGAAATGGAAACACACGTAAATGTGAGAAATTCCATTCCAGGATGAAACCTTTAACACATTTAACAAAATAGAAATGTTATACAAAAATTATACAATTGTTCTACAGTTACAATTTTAAAAATTAAAATAAAACATTATAATATATGCAGTGTTACATAATTACAAAGTGTAAGACTAACAAGGGAGGTTATCTAAGTGTCCCCCTCCATTTTCCATGAAACTTAGCAGGTGTATAGAGGGGCCCAAAGGAAGAATGTGTTTTTTTGTTTCGGCTAAAAAACTGTTTTAGGGGGCAACCCCCCTCAACTGTCAAGATGAGGATAAATTGAAGTGGGGATCTGACCCCTGTGTTCCCCTCCGATTTCCATGAAACTTGGCAGGTGTATAGAGGAGCCCAAAGGAAGAAATACAGGTTTTTTGTTTCGGCTAAAAAACTGTTTTAGGGTGCAACCCCCCCCCCCCCCCCTCAAATGTCAAAATGAGGACAAATTGAAATGGGCATTTTTTTACCCCTGTGTCCCCTTCCGATTTTCATGAAACTTGGCAGGTGTATAGAGGAACCCAAAGGAAGAAATATGTGTTTTTTGTTACGGCTAAAAAATTGTTTTAGGGGGCAAAACCTGCCTCAAATGTCAAGATGAGGACAAATTGACGTGGGGATCTGACCCCCGTGTCCCCCTCAGATTTCCATGAAATTTGGCAGATAATTTGTGTGTGTGTGTGCACTATATATATATTAGCAGGTAACAGTATGTTATAAACACATTCTTACTTTCCAAAGAAGCGCTCATGTGGGATGGCCAAACGGATCCGGAACAAAAAATTCCAGATTTTTCCTAAAAATTTTTTTATCTGGATCCTAAGGTTCCGGAACCAACTGGATCGGATCCGGATCTGGCCATCCCTAGTTTAGAGCCCGTAGCATTAAGGTAATGTCCATATATGCTTCCAACACATGTTACCCTGCCCCCGTGTCACGGCATGAGTGTTTTTTCTTGAAATATTTTATTATGTTAATTAGGTAATTACGTATATAAAAATGTGTATGTGTGATTACTGTAACTCAATTTATTATACACTTTTTTTAGGTTCATATATTCCCTGTATAGAAACCATGTAGCACTCTGTTCTTTCTTTGTGTTTCGAACGTTCATGAAAAGGCGGGCGTTTTTAGCTGTTAAAGATTAAAAGTTTTGAAAGAAGGGCCGTTGGCAACAAACTCCAACCAAACGTATATAAACTCTGAGGTGAGTGGGGGGGGAGGAGGTCGGCTGTTGGAACGGAGAGGCTCTTTTGCTTCAGTCATCTCGAATCGGAGGACAGATCTCCCGCATCGGAGATTGGATTGCCGGGCAGGCTAGTGCCTAGATGTCCAATTTATAGGTGAAAGGGTGGTTTATTCTGGATGTTATTTGGAAGGAATTACGGTGCACCGGGCAGCCTAGTGCCTTGTCACCGTGGAGTGTTGTAAACTCTACATGTCGGGCAACCTCATGTCTGTTAAGACGTTTCTTGTGGTATTGTGAGTCTACCTTGTGACAAGCGTACTCCCGATGAAAATTCATAAAATGTAAAGCATCCAGGTACAAACATTAGAGATTTCCAACATCAAAATTAGAGTTTTGGCCCAAAAATTAGAGAAACAAATGTTCGGATACGACTTGTATATATTTAAATTTTTACGTTAATTAAATCGTAGAAAATATCCAAAATTTCTGTTTTTAATTTCACAGTTGCTGGACAAGGTAATTTATCCCTTATAACTAGGGCTTGGAAGTTGAAGACCTAAAAATATTTTAAGAAAAGGACCGGAAAATGGAAAAAAAGACGTATAAATGTGATACAAATTAATTAATAACTTCAGTTTTAATTACATATTTAATTAATAAAAATTCTGGTGGTATGGAACACACAGTGCGAAAAAAACTATATGAATGAAATGCATCTTCTTTCAGACATCATATATTTTTTAGATTAACATAATTTGAAAAATCATATTTGAAGAATCATATTTGGCCTAACCACACTAGGGTTACAGAAATAGGACTTCGGAAACCTTACCTCAGTTGGCATTGCTGTATATCACAATAGTCATCTCCAGCGCGAACTTCCAGACGAGTTACTGTTAAAGGACCTTGTACCGTACCTGCTTCAGTCATCCAAAAAATGTATACTCTTGTTTCAGGGATGGTTCAAATATATTTATTTTATTTATTTATTTTTTATTTCTTAACTACAGAAAGGATGTTTAAGAGGTGATAAAATAATTATGATTCGAATTGAGAATGCGCATAAAAACGTAGTCGAAAGAAGGTGAAGTTGCAAAAAAAAGCCGTTAAGACCTAAAAAAAAGGGCTAAAAAAGGACCAATAAGGCAAAAGATGCCCACCTTTTTCTGGACTACAATGACCCAAAATGAACATATATTATGTTGGGCCTCGTCTTCGGACACTAGGAAAAAAAAGGAATTTTTCCTCAACTTCCAAGCCCTACTTATAACAATAAGGTTTCACAAAATGTTATCCATTGTCTCTTGGTATTTTGTAGTCAAGTATATAATCATGTTGACTTGCTGCAACCCACGTGCATTGTCATACAAAGACAGATACTCCTAGACAACCCAGAGCCGTGTATGGAGTGCACCGAACCTTCAGTGCGGAGGTAAAGTGTGGGAGGCCCAGGCAAGTAACACACACGATCACATAATATCTAGTATCAATCATGAAACCCCTTTTGACATTTGCATGAAGGTCTTCCGGAACAGCATGTCTGAGATGACAGTAAACCAAGAACATCTGTTCTCTGCAAAGCATGGATGCTCTTGTAAGGTACTTTTCAATGCATAATTTCTCCGGTAAATAATAGTCAGTGAAGCTTTTAAGTGTGCTAATAGTTTTTCCAAGCTTCGAACTTTCTTCCATAATCGTTGTCATTATTTAAAAGCACCACCTAATACTCTTGTAAAACTTTCAAAAAATGATTAAACATTACTGTCTTATCTTTTTTCCATACAAACATTAAAAAAAAAACCTTGACATCAGAAACTCTTTAGTATGTGGTATAAAGTTGTATAGAATTTGGCTGATTCATCTATACCGCGTTTGTTAGAACCTGTCCCGTTTCCTGCGCTAGCGATCGCTCGACAGTATTTGTGCCAATGAGAAACTAGAAAAGAGTCTTCTGCTGGGCTGCGAGGAGAATGGAAGCCAGAAGAGAGGCACTTATGTAGACGCTGTTGCCACTTGCGTATTTTAATTTGCTGCCTGGCTTTGGCTTTCCCCAGCACAGAGTTCACGCGGTCTGCAGCAGCAACGCCACGTGGTTTATGCTAGAAAAGCCAGCTTGTAACAAACCCGGTATAGGAAATGCATCTGTATCATGAAAACATCAGAATTATACAAACAGAACCTGGGCTGCCTGTGCAGATACATAAACTACTTTTCACAGCATAATAACGCACAAATTAATACTTTGTGCATCTTTAAAACTCACAAATTAGTTTCTCCGAACTTCAAATTTACTTTCACAATCATTTTAATTTTTCTAAATGTATTCCTCGCAATGTATCATAATCTTGTTCACAACAAAGTAAGAACACAAAGCCACACATCTCCACATCACAGTGCTGCGACTCATTCTACAAGTCATCAATCTGCAGTTGCAGTAAATCTCTTATCCAAGACTTCTCTGGAAGTCACAACAGCACCTGATACCCTCAAGAGCATTATATAACTTAAACTATATACATAATGTAACCCTTTTTTTTTGCAAGTCATGTCTTATGTAACCAGTAACATTTTATAAACAACATCATGACACAATAAATAGTACCACATGACAACGAAAATCAACAGGAGGGCAAATAGAACCAATGAAGATCTACAGTAGAACAAAATAATATGTCATTTGGTCTATCTATATGCCCATGTGGTTGGTTTCCAATTTTACCTTTGCCAGTTTACAAATAATGCGTAAAGAAGAACCATCCTTGACATTATTTTTGTTTATTGCTCTTCATAAATTTATGTGTCTTAAATGTAAGATCTCAAATATGTCATTTGTTAGTGCCTTTTTGTAAGTCTTATATAGCCTAGTGATAATTACTGGAACATCTGTTGTTATGTTATTGCAGCAATCCATATTTAAAAATTTGACAAACCTTCAACTGATATTTGTTAATAAATTATTTGTAATGAGCAAATTTCCTTGAACACTTCAGTTCAATATAACAGCTCTGCTAGTAAGTTTAATAACTTGAATTTATTATGTCCAATTTATTTGTGCAATTTTTTATTTATTATAATGTGCATTTGTCTATTTTCAGTTAACAATGGGGAAACATAAAGATAAGTCCAGTTCTTCTTCAAAACATAAAAGGTAAGTTTTTTTTTATTATTCTGCATTTGTGTACAGCATTAAAATCCAATGATGTAGTGCTCATTTTCTATCTATTCATGATGTGGACACATATTTATATCTTTATGGTTTTGCCTTTATCCTCTTAATAATGAAGTCTAATGTAGACTGGTTCCATAGATGCAACAGTCCATTCATGTTGTAGTACGAATGGTCATTTTATACTGTACATATAATGTCATCCAGTAACATATCAAATGATAGAGGTGAAAATACTAGAGGAGTTATTGCTATCGTAAAATTACTTGTAAATTAATGTAAGATTGTTACATTTACATGCAAAAAAGAAAAACTATTAACATGTTTGTTTAGAGCAACTGACATAGTTATAATGATATGTAGTTAGATCTATTTCTATGTACATTTTGTTGATCCATTGTAGAAAATGATTTCATGGTGTGTTCTACACATGGCATATTTTCACACGTATTATAGATTCTACTGTTGTTTTTATTGGAAATATTAATTACACTTTGTATTAGGTATAAATTTGAGTATTATTATTGCTTATGTACGGTACAATGTATTTCTGTTAGCTTTTCAAATTTCATCACATTTAGCGTAAAGATGTAGAAAAGGAACATAAAATAGCCAAATTATATAATCTCTTTAATTTTAAAATTTACATAGGGATACATCAGATGGCGACTCAGAAGAAGAGACAGTGCGAAAAAAAGAGAGGAGGAGGAGGAGTGTTGACTCTCCTTCTTCCAGTAGAGATTCAAATGAGATTGAGAAGGAAAGACTTCGTGATTTGAAGGAGAGGGACGAATTTGCCGATCGTCTGAAGGTGAAGGACCAAGGGAAGCAGAAAAATGTTACTAACCGATCAGGTAAGAATAATTAAGCCTGGGTTGATGCAGATGTATGTGTATCGGTTAATATTTAATTAAGTGGGACCATCTAATGTTTTTCTGGTGTGACTGTCGTAAGAGGTAACTTTTGCTTAAGGCACCCAAATGGCCACCTCTCTTTCACTCTGGACTGCATTGTGCAGACTAACGAGGCTCTGGTGTCTAGACCCACCGCTAGTATAATCCTCTGTGGACTCTTGTTGGGGTGCTGTCCATATGTGTTTGTGATTGTATCTTGGTCTGTTTTATCTTCATCTTTGCAATTTGCCAAAAGTAGCAGAAATGGAAGTAAAATAAATCATTTATTCATATGTTTGTGATTGTCCTTCATCCATCTCATTATAACACCATTAACCTTTAGTCCCCCGCCGTTGCACCTGTGAAACGAAAAAAGTATGTCCCTTGTAGCCGCTGTTGCACATATGCAACTAACAGCGTTAGATACAATTATCGAGGGTTTGCCACACTTATATTTGTATATTGAAGTTGAAACACTGGCAGTTCGGTCGGGAACAGGTTTCTGCAATCGTGTTTACGAAAATTCCAAATCTTCCCCCCCCCCTCCTTTCTCGGAATATGTCACGTGTTTGGGCTTTGGGCTCACGTGTTCGCTGTTCAGTTGACAGACACAATAAATGCTTGGTATTTACGATGCTGTTTTCCTCCAAGCTTCCAACGCTGTGATTTAGTACTGATAAGGCACACATTCTTCTTTGTGTTTAGACCTGGTCATCCAGCTGAAGTAGTGGCAGGAGGGGGGGGGGTGCAAGGAGAGAGGGGATATGATGAGCTTTTGGCGGTGTCAGCTTTCTGTCGCCTCTATGTTAGAAATGCAATGAAGCTTGACGATAGCCAGAGGCGCCAGAAGCATGAGTCTATCCAGAAGTAGAGACAAAACAAACAATTGCAAAGGCTTCCTTCCCTCCTCTGTTAGGAAAAACAGTTCGTATCATATAACAGCTCATCGATTTCCCTAACGCACAATCGTTTCCTTCCGGACATATTTCCACAAAGAGCCGAGTCAACAGGGAAGAAATAGATTGACAGTAGCTACACAAGATGCAAGTGCAAACGAAAAAAAGCAAAAGTTCGGGTTTTCTCCCCAAAGTAGCTGGAGAAGAGGGGACAAACTCCACATTTTTATGATTTTTTCATTGAAATTCAGGGGATGCAGCCCCTGCCCGTAAGCCCCCAGCCCCTGCCCGTAACCCCCCCGCGGTTGGGGCATCCAAATTTTACTTGGTTGCATTCACTGATGTTCTAGCTGCAAAACAAAAGTTATCCGAAGTAGATTGGTTCCATAGTGTCAGTTATATAACAATTTTATGAATAATATGCAAATTGGCTAAAATTCGCTAGAGTTTTACGTTTCGCCTTATTATTCAAATTGTATTGTACCCACGAACATGAATCAAGTTTCATTCTGTTGCAGAAGGTCCATTCTTTGAAAAAAAAAAAAAAAAAAGCAAAAGTTCCGGTTTTCTCCCCAAAGTAGCTGGAGAAGAGGGGGCAAACTCCACATTTTTATGTTTTTTCCATTGAAATTCGGGGGATGCAGCCCCGCCCGTAACCCCCCTGCGGTTGGGGCATCCAAATTTTACTTTGTTGCATGCACTGATGTTCTACCTGCAAAAAAAAAAGTTATCCGAAGTAGATTGGTCCCATAGTGTCCGAGTTATAACAATTTTATGAATAATATGCAAATTCGCTGTTTTGAGGAAAAAAAACAGAGTTTTACGTTTTGCCTTATTATTCAAATTGTATTGCACCCACGAACATGAATCAAGTTTCATTCTGTTGCGGAAGGTCCATTCTTTGAAAAAAAAGCAAAAGTTCCTGTTTCTCCCCAAAGTAGCTGGAGAAGAGGGGGCAAACTCCATATTTTTATGTTTCTTTCATTGAAATTTGGGGGATGCAGCCCCCGCCCGTAAACCCCCCCACGGTTGGGGCATCCAAATTTTACATGGTTGCATGCACCGATGTATTACCTGCAAAACAAAAGTTATCCGAAGTAGATTGGTCCCATAGTGCCAGAGTTATTACGATTTTTCTCCATTATGTATACGAATTCAAATTTCGCGCTCAAAGCCTCGGCGACACTGGGCTTACTTTCGTCAGACCGCGCGGCATACTAAGGGTTAAGGCTTTTTTCCATGATATGAAAAACTAAATATGCTGACCAAGGCAGTAATTTATTTTATTATAAAAACATAAACTAAACGTAATGTTTCAACCTTCTAGCAAGGTCTTCTTCAGACTCTGCACCAAGTACAAATGTAACAAGGTACAAAAACAGGACGATATTTATACACAAACATTACTCCCCTCCAGACTATTAGAAAGTTGTTCTGGATCATTCTAGCAGGTGGCTTTCCCTTGTCAACAGTACTTTCACCTAAATGGCTAAACATATTAACTTCCATCTAGAATGTGGTTGGACTCATTATCTCACGCTCTTTTTCCTTCAATCTTCTTCCTTCTTTTCTCCTCTCTTTCTCTCTTGTCCTTTCCACTCTTACTAACACCTTCTTCCATTCTTTGTTTAACTTCAGTCCTCCTATCCAGTTCAGTGTGCCTTCTTCACCTTTCTTCTCTATTTCCTTGGACTCCTTCCATTTTCTCACTAGTATTCTCTTCTCCCTTCCTATCTGCTTAGCCTCATCCCACTCTATGCCATGTCCCGTTTCACTCGTGTGTTTAAATATCGCATTTCTCTCTCTCTCTTAAGTCGTACATCATCCCTATGTTGTTTCAACCTGTCTTTCAGCCTCTTTTTCGTTTCTCCTATGTACACACACTGACATTCTTTACATTTCACTTCGTAGATAATCCCTTCCTCTTCTCTGTTTTCCTTTTTCTTGTTTGCATTCTTCGCTATTCTTAAGATGCTTCTCCCTCCCTTCCTGTAAGTTTTAATGCCCGCTTTCCTACGCACTTTGCATATATTTTCTGTGGTCTTCCCCATACTCCTTATTCCAAACCACCTCTCTTTTTCTTTCTCTTCCTCTTTTCTTTCTCTTCCTCTTTTTCTTTCCCTTCCAATTCCCCCCTGCCACTTTTCTTCCTTCTTCTGTTTATGTCCAGTCTATCCTGCTTCTCATAGCCATTCTTTTCCAGCTGTTTTCATAGGCTATTTATTTTGCCTTCTTTTTCACATTCTTTCGTGCATATTTTCTTGATTCTGTCCTCCATATTCTTTATAAAATTTCTTTTTGTCACCTCACTTACATCACTTCTTTTGTGGCAGAATACCCCTGCTGCACACTTCTTCTGATGCCAAGCGGTTTCAATTTCTTGTCCTCTCTTTCTAGCTACCTAGATATAATGATGAAAATGAAAACAATATATGTACAAATATTCATGATAGTGACTAAATATAGGGGGGTATAAGTTGACTGGTTTATCGAAAGTCCAGATTAACTGAAATAACCTAAAAGAACAGTGGAAAGTGCATTAAAACTCCGTGTATAGCAATGAAATACATTTATTATGGTGTATTTAAAGGGTATTCCTGTGTCAATGTGGCTTCTTCAAAAAATTCTGCGGGAAACAGAATTCCATCAGTAGTTGGCTGCCTTTTCTTTGGGAAGTTCTTCCATGGACATTGCATGCACGTATTCTTAGCCGTTACGGAGCAATATGACGAATTCGATTGTTGACTTCTAGTCACATTTAAAACCTTGCATTCTGCTTTTTTTTTTTTTTTGGCCTGTCCGGAGTAACGAAGTTTTACTGTATTTGCAAAAAGGTAAAAGGTTGTACTATTACATATAAAACATGCCAAAGTGAGTCCATTTTTTTTATATGATGTTGGCACATTTTGTGAGCCAAGCTTAAATATTATTTTGTTACTTACAGAATCTTAATGTTCCTAGAAAGAACATCAGAAGAGAACTTTTTTTCTCACTGTTTTTTATTTTATACCACCATCAGTACCATTACGGATTATGTGTATTGATTCAGTGCTAGTCCTGATACATTGTGCAGATATTTACATGTGAGAAATTTGCAGCTGCAGATAAACTACGGACGTTGATAATTTATTGTGACAGATCAAACTTAAAATGACAAAAGTTTTGTTTGAATGTTCAGTGACACTCGCTTAATCTCAAATAACTCAGTCTACAGGTTTTTAGTGTTTGATTTTTCTCTTTCTTTTTTTTTTGCAAAGATTAAAAAACATCGAAAAGTGTATTAATGAAAATCTCTCTCACTAAAGTTGTGTACATAGAAGACAAATTTATACTTGTATAAAAGAGATTCTGGGGCAACCCTGGGGGATAAAGGTGGCTGGGCACGATGCTGATCACATCATCCCAACTAATGAAGAGATCAAGAATATGTGGAGGCACCCCATATGCTTTCATGGCATATGCACAGCGGTATCTTTACCTTTTTTTAAAACCTATAAATGAGATTCAAATAAATTAATAACATGCCTGAATGAACAAACTAATTTTAACTCTGCTTTAATACTTTTCAGCAAATTTTGATATCATTGGTACAGTCACATACACTTCTGGGTTCTAACAACTCCATTGAAAGTCGATAGGACCAACTAATACAACCCAAGAGTGCCCATGACTGTACATAATGGTTTAACCTTACATGTGCTTGGCTTTTGGTAATCAAGATTTATGAACAGTAGGGTGGAATTTTTGTAGGTGGAGTAAGTTTTACAGATTTTGTCAGAAATATAGGATTTGAAAAATTGTCAGCAATTTTGTTGTCTCATTGTCAACCAATTAATCTAATTGATCTATATTGTCTTTATAGACAAGAAGTCATTTGAGGAAGCTACAATGAGGTTGAAGTTGGAAGCTGAAGGCAGGGACAAAGTTGTCCCAAAACTAAGAGTGGAGTCGAGAAGAAAATACCTGGAGAAGCGAAAGGAAGACAAAGTCCAAGAGCTAGAAGCAGATATAATTGACGATGAATATCTGTTTGAAGAGGAAGTGTAAGTAAAGCTTTGGTAACATGCATGTATGGTTAATCCATAGTCTTAATATTTGTTACGTAGCGTGCACACACAAAATCATAGCAGCTTAGCATTTGTTTATGAGGGTAACAAAATATTTTTTTAAAAAAATGAATTCTCAAAATTGTATTTTGAAAAATAGAATTGTGAAGTACTTGATAATGGTATAGATACTTATTGGGATTGTAGACCTTGAAATATATAAAAAAAATGTCTGCATAAATTGGAATTCTACGCAGATTTTATAACATGTAACTAGTAAAGTTCTGGAGTGGGTGTTTTGCAGAGTTTGAATATCATGGAAATTAAGCAAAATGTATAATTTTCATTATTTTTGCAAGAACATTGCGGTGTTTAAATAATACACCTCATATGAAATTATGGATATTTTAAAGCAATGGTATATAATTGATTGCTTACATTGTAAAATTAACACTATTCTGAAGAATTTTGTACTATTACAATTTTCAAGTAGGAACATTGGTATTGGTCGGAATCTGTATCAGGATTGATATCGGCTCAGGTCTACATATGTACACAATAGTCTAATTTCTATTAAGTATTAGGTAAAGAACTGCAGAAAGTGCCAAGTGTAGGACATTAAGATCTGAGTCGAAGGGGAACTGTTGGTGGTGAAAATTTGCAATCATATGGATTAATGAGTTGATCAATGTCGATTGTTTCTCCTTTGTTTGTTATTATATCAAGATACACTACAGCCCTGTTTAACCGAATTTCAGGTTAACCGATTCGCTAAAAAGTCGTTACTCATGCGCAACCGTGTTTTACACGGGAGTACTGACGAAGCACTTTTGTCTTTGTTTTAGTCTAACAGTTATCAAAGAGTAAGTTCATTGTTACGATGCGTTGGCTGAAGTCACCCACTCTCCCATCCCCATTTATTTTTTGCGCGCATACTGTGCTGCACGCTCAAGGACAAGAGACACCTGCCAGTTGAGATTTGTAATTCAGTTCAGTGCGCCTGAAATCTTACTGGTAGTGAGCGTTATACTGTACGTAGTTTTGTGGCATGGCGTTGTGTTCAGTGAGTGAATCTTTTTTGGTGATCAGCAGTGATTATATCAAAAAACCTTTATTCCGGTTTAAACGAATTTTCGTTCAACCGAAGCACCATTGGTTCCATCAAATTCGGTTAAACGGGGCTGTAGTGTAATGATAATTGAATATTCATCACGTGCATTTTTGGTCATTGAAGGAGAGTTAAATAACACCTTCATTTCAGCCTGACTGAGAGGGAGAGGAAGGAGAGAGCCCACAAGAGAAAACTCCTGCAGTTAGCCAAAGAGCACGAGAAGGCAAGGGAACTGGAGAAAGTGCAGCGCTACCATATGCCAGAAGATGCTAGGAAGGTAATTATATTTTTCCCATGGATTTGTAATATTCATTACTGATCATAGAACATTTCTTAACAAAAGTTCTTTCCCCTCCTAAGAGAAACAATTTTTATTCAAGTTTTGTTACCTGTTTGCTTTCTTGGTAGATACAGTAGTAATGTATTAATATAAACATGTTCATGATGCTTGTAGCACCACTTGCATGCCAGAGGTTTTCACGAGAGGGTACCTATGTCAGTTATGTTTTTCCTTTTCTTTTAAGGAATGCTGAAGGGGTGTTTACCATAAATATCTGAAATTTGTCAAACTTTATCCCTTACAAGATAAAATTAACCAAAAACCATCTTTTTTTATTTAAAAAAGAACATTTGTTCAAGGGCTAATCTGATAGTAGTGCTGATGGATTGGCATAAGCTGATACCGATGGTATCAGCATTGGAATATATCGGTTGGAATTTTTTTCATTGATACTGACTGATACTTCTCCTGAGTTTTGTTATTTTGTAGAGTCCACAGAAAACACCACATGATGCTATTGCAGAACCTAAATATCCTGTAAATTATTCGAAATTCAGAGTTTTTATTTATTTTGCACTAATTTGTGAAAATTGAATTTGTGCTTAAGTGAGAACTATTTTAATATAGTAAGGTAATTCTTGAATATTTTAAATTGATGCATATACAGAGCATTCCCTGACATTCGCTACGAGAGTCGGCGGCAAGCGGCCCAGCGTCAGCGCTTGTCTTTCCCGGCGAACGGGGTCCGCAACAGTCGGTAGAGTCGGCTAGTAAAATTACAGTTTTCATATTGTGTACTAACTTTGACTGCGGAAGGTGTTGAAAATGATGTCCCTCTGCTGCAACACAATCCCTGCATCTCCGAAGGAAATTAGCATTTACACGTGCAAGTTCCTCTACTGTAAATCTCCCAATTTCTTGTACAATACTCTCTTTTAACTCACGGTTGGTGTGCGGATTGTCTTTGTATACTTTATTTTTTAGATTTCCCCATAAATAAAAATCGCAGGCTGACAAATCGGGGGACCTAGGGGGTTTTTGAAACACCCGTTTCTTGTGAGAGGCGGCGGATAGATTTCCGAGGAGACTGTTCTAACCTTTGTCCTATCTCATCGAGTTTTTCCTCAGTAAGTACACGTGGGTTTTTCTTTCCAGTTTTTCTTTCCCCTTTTATTCAGAACTGACCCTGTTACTCTAAACTTTTTTACGAGGTTTAATATAGTGGTCCTATGTGGAACGGGAACACCAGAAATTTTCGTTGCAAAACGTCGTCACACTTCTCCACAATTCCTCTTTCCGAAGTAACACTCGATAAGATAAATCCTTTGTTGTAATGTAAACTTTTGTGGTGCCATATTAAGCTACAATCTTCAACACACGGACACAACACAATGCAACTTCCGAGGGAGGATTATAGTGGTGTCAGTCTGCAACGTCAACAAAAAGAAAAAGAGAGTGAAGGCAGGGAGAGCGAAAAACTCAGGCTGTACCGTGCGACTGTTGCGGACCCCGTTCACTGGGAAAGACAAGCGCTGACGCCGGCCCGCTTGCTGCCGAGTCTCGTAGCAAATGTCAGGGAATGCTCTGTAGTTGCAGTGGGATACTTACATATTAGTATTAATCAATATATTGACCAGCATGAAACTCTTCGAGTGTTCAAGCATCGGTATCAGTAGGAGCATCAGCATTGATGTGGATAAAAATCATGATTTTTATTTAAATCAGATTTTTTTAAAGATAAATCCATTTTTTAATAACTGCTTAAAATTGCTTGTGTGGTTTCTGGCACCATACATATAGATATATGTTTTTTATAGAAAGGTTTTTCTTATTAAACGGCCCTGTAAAATATTTGAACAGTCTCATTAAAGCAAATAAAAAGAACATGTAAATATACATTTTTCCGTTTCTGATACTGTATATATGAACCTACTGTGGATAGGTTCGTTGAGTGTGTTAATGAAACTATAATAATTTCAGTAACTTTTCTTCCACTTAAAATAAAACATTCTGGATGTACACTATAATTGTAACTGAAAATATTTTTATAGACTTTGTAGCTAAATCTTGGCAATTTTTTAAATGATAGTTTGCAAAATATCAACTGCAATGTTTATTTACAGTTTGATGGTGACACAATTTACAGTTTAACATATTAGTATTTTGTACATTTTTCTACACAAAATATTTGCTATTTTTGCCCATAAAAATTACTTATATAATTTTATATCAAGGTAAATTTAAGTATATTTACAGTTTACATATTATTACATTTTACTTTTGTATGAGCTTCACCCCATCACTACATATATTTTGTTTACTTTCTTTTCCTTTCTTAGAGCCTAATAAACACCATTAAATGATCACGAGATTAATGTACTTTCACCAAAGGTAATTATGATATCTACAAAATCCTTATGTACATCATTCTATAAATTATTTATTTAAAGTGATTTAAATCAGTAAGGTTTTTTTTTTCCAAAAAAAAAAAATCATTTGGTTTAAATCAATCCACCTTCCGTTGGTGTCAGTTCAAAGTGATGTTGGCTCAGTCCTAACTTTTGATGAATATTATTGTCAGTAAGGTAACACATTTTTCACAGTTGTGCATTTGTGAGACCTTTTATTTTTTATCATAGGTTATCTCTAGTTGTATAACTGTTCTTTCAGGATTTCTATTTAAATGTTTAATTTCCCTTCCTCTGTCCACAGCAAAAAGTAGAAGAGAAATATGTTGAAATTGACGAGCGAGAGAAAGTGCCATACTATGAGCAGAAGAAGTGGGAAGAGGACCAGATGTCTTCTGCCCAATTTAGGTTTGGGGCGAGGGATGCCAAGCAGAAGGTGAAACAGGAGAGAGAATACGAGTATGTGCTAGATGACCAGATAGAGTTCATCCAGGCACTCAAAATGCCTGGCTCCAAATCTGAACAGGTAAGGAAGGTCTGTAACTGAAATGGGGTGTCTTTGAAGATAATGAATACTTGTTGTATTTATTGCAAATTTGTAGACTCCCTGATCCCAGTAACTGCAGTCTTGCAGGCCAAACAAGGTTCTGGAACCTGCACTCATGACAAGTATAATCCTCTGTGGGGTCATGTTGTCCTGTGTTTATCCTCGTGTGTGCTGAGTGTTCCTTTACAGCCTCCGCTTTTAACTAGGGTGTGAAGATTTTATCCTCAGACTCAGTATAATTTTAGTTCTTGTTAAGGGATCTATGACTGTATTAGTTATAAAAATTGAGTGAGCAAGTTTTTGACACATATTTTATTTTTTCTTAAGGCTCTGTTATTGTGTGATGGGCAAAAGTAGCCTATGTGCTGATGTGCCCATAATATAAAAATTAACAACAATCTTCAGGGTAGAGTATTGTTATGTAGTCATATGTAGGCAGCTCTCGAACACAACATGTGTTGAGTAATGTGGTCAATATGTGTGGTAATGCTTGTTGATGGTTTTTCAGATTTTGCATGAATTTCGATTTTGTCCTTGCACAAATGAATAGGTTGTTTCTGGACAGGTGCAGGCTCTAGATGTCTGCAATATTGGGCTATTTTAGTTCTATAACCATTGATGCAAGGCTATCAGACGTTCCGATTTAGTCGGGACAGTCCATTCCTTTTTATCCATGTCCTGACCTTTTTGCCTCTGCTCGGTCACAAATGTTTCAAATAATTAGAATAGAAAGGAATTTTCTATACTCTTTACATTATGGAAGAAAGGTTCCTCAATGACTGCAATACAAAACCAACCATATAACTGGCATATAGCTCTCCATTCCCACCGCAAGGTCTGTGATCCCTTTTCGTCACCACTGAGCAGAAGGATAAAAAACTTTGTTTTCTTTCTCCGACATCAGGGCTTTTCTGCAACTGATGTCCATTCTGCCACTCAATGGCTTAGGGTTAATTAATGTTATGTAAATAGGAAAATCCACTTCACAGCAGAATCGTTGCTAGATTTTTGGGACAAAAGAGTGCCTGAAGTACTTTTAACATATGTTGTTATTTGTCCAACACACTCAAGAAATTAAGTATATTATTATTTATGAAATTATGTCAATCGGAATTCGTTTTACTGCAACTTTTCTTCTTTTCTTCTTGTAATTGTCTTGAACATAAATACACAGTGGTGTGACCGTACAACAGACAACTTTCACAGTGTGCAGAAGATATCAAGGCCAAAAAATTCGATGCTATGAGCCGTTGATAATGGCATTCTTTATCTCACATGTGTGCATCTCCATTTAATAGCTTCTTGGTTGCTACTGGCATTTATTTTTACTGTTGAATAAGATTCTAAAAGCAAAAATACACCATAGAAACAATATTACGCCAGCAAGCACAATGCCAAGGTGAAGTCACTTAGCCGTTCCCTTCAGATAATTTATTTACAGGGTTCGCACTGACTCCAACGTCCTGGACAACTGGAGGAGTCAGGAGAACAAGCTAGGACTGAGGTCATTGGAAATAAATGATTTTTTAAAAAAGCTTTCAAAACCTGGAAAAGTAATGATAATATGAATCACAGGATATATTATTTAGTTGAATTAGTTCCCTCAATTTTCATTAGTTTTCACAGAATCTAAAGGTGCCAAATAGCAATGGAATGGCCATAATGAACTGCCACAGAGAAATAAGTTGTGTTGCAATCAGAGGTTAGATTGGTAACTCAGCACTAAATCATTGACATGAAGTGCTAAGGACCCAAGTTCAATCCCTAGTTGAGCCACAATTTGGACATAACTGTGTTGCTTGTGTGAAACCAATTATTTTTATTCTTCTACTCTAGGGTTTATGATAAAGTATTAAATGCAGTTTTAAACTTTGCCACCATCTTTAACAAAATGGTTAGTTTTGCATATCATGAAACCAGACGCCCCAGGTTTCTTTGTACTGCTTGGATATGTCACTGTTTTTTTCTTTTAACTATCTTGTTAATATCAACTAAAGGTTAAAAGATTAAAAATCAGTAACTTACGTGTGTGAGCATGAGATTTGTCGAACTACGTTTCGAAGGTTATACTACCTCCTTCTTCAGGTTGAAATGATGTTTTCAGACACCTGACATGGTGCCTCGTCGAGAAAGTGTTGGTTGAGGATTTACGTCAAAAGGTATAGGAAAAGACACTTTCTAAAAAGAGGATGTAAGAAACACATACTAAAACCGCACAATACTTTATAAAAACAAAAGAACGTTCAAAGCTGATGAAGGCGAACTGCCGATCGGTGCTCGGGGTAGGCGAATGCACGGTGTCAGCTCATACCTGGAGAAGGAAAACTCCTCCCTTCGGTCTTTCCCCAACTGGGGCTCGTGAGTCACCAATCCAGGGTGAATTCAACTTCCACCTCGGTGGCTTTCCTAACCTCAGGTGTAACATGGAAGCCCATCTCGTCTCTATTCCCAGCGGCTTTATCCCATATTTTAAATTATTTTTTATATTGACCTAAATCCTCAACCAACACTTTCTCGACGAGGCACCATGTCAGGTGTCTGAAAACATCGCTTCAACCTGAAGAACCAGGTAGTATAACCTTCGAAACGTAGTTCAACAAATCTCATGCTCACACACGTAAGTTACTGATTTTTAATCTTTTAACCTTTAGTTGATATTCGATTGTGAGCAATTAGCACATTACCAGTATATCTATCTTGTCAATTCATCAGTCATCCTCATTGCTGCCATTAACTTAGGGAGGTGGGAAAACAAATGAAAATAATCAAAATTCAAATACAAATGCATTTTTTATTCATGCTATCATGATAAAAATTGAAGTTATGTACATATAAATGTTGTTTCAATAGTACTTACTTGTCTTATAATTTTAGGATGGAAAACCAGAGGTGAGCGAGGGAAAGAAAAAGAGACTGGATCTTGAGGAAACAAAGAAGAGTCTGCCAATCTTTCCCTTCCGAGATGACCTCATTCAGTCTATTCGTGATTACCAGGTAAGCCATCATTCTTGCAACAGCAATTATTTGTAAGTACTTGGCTATGATAATTGTAAGGGAGAATTCGCACCAAAGCAACAGGCGACACTGAGAATTCACACCGAAGCTGCAAGCAGTCCAAAGCAAAACATTCACCGTGCATGCGCAAACAAGAACACGAGGCGACACGATGCACGGTATTGAGAAAACTGGCTAGTCAGAGCAGCATGCAAGCTACAAGCGACACATGCAGCTTGTCGTGTCATTTCTGTTTGAAAGGTTCAGTTGATTACTGAGGGTTCGCTTCCAAACAGCGTGGGTTGCTTCAGTGTGAAATCTTCCTTATTGATTCTTCAGAAATATTTTTGACTGACTTAGCATTAATTACTTTGTAAAATATCCCCATAATGACTGCTATTAACTCTCATATATTTGTAAAAATTGTATAAAAGTGAAGAAAGTTGTACCGTGTGTTTCTTGTATATTTGTTCTTTCAAACCATTTCTCAGGTATTTACTTAGGGTTAACCAGGAACTAAAACATGATATGTGTATGTAAGTTATGGCCTTTTCTTTCAGATTCTCATTATTGAGGGTGAGACAGGCTCTGGAAAAACCACCCAGATCCCCCAGTATCTACATGAAGCAGGTTTCACGGAAGGGGGAAAGAAGATCGGTTGTACCCAACCGAGGAGGGTTGCTGCTATGAGTGTAGCTGCAAGAGTGGCTCATGAGATGGGGGTCAAACTGGGGAATGAGGTAAGCATTTTGTTCTTTACTTCTTTTAATAGAATTTGTCAGGGCTTGCTTCTTGTGGTTCTGTGGTTCCTACACAAAATTGTGTTTTATTTATAGAAGTGAGATTTACAGACTAAGGCCCACTTTAAACGAAAACGTTTTCCGTAGCATTTTTCATAGCATTTATGCCATGACTAAAATGCTATCGTGTAAAGTGAAAAAACTTTAATGGTATTTCAGATGCCATGGCATATTTCATGACATTTCTCAATGATAAGATCTGTCCTATTTCTGTAGCATTTGTCATAGCATAACCAATCACAAGCGACCTCTAGGTTACGAGTGCAGATGCAATGGTGGCTGTGTGAGATGTAAACAATGTATCACTTCACATTTTTAAAAGATGTTAACTATTCAACCTAGAGGAACAATGTTTCCCATAAAAAAAGTTTTAGGTACAAAGCAATGGCGCTGTGTGAATACATACTTTATAATGTACACATATGGAAGCATATTTTAGTTGTTTCAATTCTGAACAGCTTGTACTCACCATAATTCATAATTCGACGTGCCTTTCATGCTGTATATATTATACATTGTAATTGCAAAAGCTAACTGAAATGTTCCATGAAATGCTTCCGTGTAAAGTAATATCTGTTGTAAGATTTTTGAAAGCATGTACATAGCATTTATGCTAGCAAAAATGTTAAAGGAAAATATTTCTGTCTAAAGCGAGCCTAATATCGAAATAAAGCCGAATAACTACAAATTCTGCATAAAGAGAGAGTTTCCTGCAGTAGAACTGTTCCCTGCAAGTCCTCCCTCCCAATTCTGGCACCATCCTGCTCTAGTGCACCTACCAGATTGAACCTAACAGGGTTTCATACAGTTTATCTTTCTTTCCATAAAGAAATAGTTACATGACTGATCCATTAGTTGATGCTGGTAACAGTGACATTTACATTTTGGTAACACATGTCACAAACAGGTTTCCATTTCATATGCAGTTAGTTTGCTTCTCAATTTACTGAAACCATAAACAAACTGCATGATGCATAAACACTGTTTGAATGTCTGCAAATGGTGTCCATGTGTTGTCAAAGAATCAACAAACCAGGGTGGATGAAAATCATGATTTTCATTTCAATAATTATTTTTGATGATTTTTTTATTTAAATCAACTTTTTGATTTTTTTAAAAACACGCTTAAAATTACTTGTGTGTTTTTTTGGCACCGTGCATATAGATGTTTTTTATACAAAGGTTTTCTCTAGTAAACGACCCTGTAAACTATTTGAACAGTTTGATTAAAGGAAATAAAAAATATATGTAAATATACATTTTTCTGTTTCTGATACTGAATATATGAACCTACTATGGAAATGTTTGTTGAGTGTGTTAATAAAACTGTAATAATTTCAGTAACTTTTCTTCCAGTGAAAATAAATTAGGGATGTGCTGAAGCCGATTACAGATGTATGAAAATCGGCAGAAATTGACATATCGGCATAGGCAAAAATCCGATATTTAAACCGGTACAGATTATACTAGAGTTTTTACCTTCTAATAAGTTTTATATTTTAATTTTGTAAGATTTGTTGAAAATTAGGTCATGATTCTTCATCATTTGTAGATTTTTTGTAATAAAATTATTGCAAACTCTCATTCAAGGATCAACCTACCTCAAAATCAGAAATAAAACAGTACATTGCTGAACCAACTAGTCCACGTGACCAGAATCTGCTGTTGTATTGGAAATTCAAAATTAGTATCCAAACCTCAAGGAAGTGGTTAGAAAATAATTGAGCATACCTGCTGCCTTAGTATTCAGTGTTGCTGAACAGATTTGTGATAAGAGAAGTAGGTTAATTGCAGAAGTGCTTCAAAAATTCGTGCTTCTGAAGTTGAGCTGCCAGCATTAAATTTACAACATTAAGAACAGGAATTCATTTTGCATTTCAAAGAACTGCTTGTGCACTAATGTTAATTCTCTTGAGAATCTATGTTCTTAAAGGTTCACATAACCATTTTTTTTAGATGGAAATGTACATTTGCATCTCTTGAGAATATATATGTATACAGTAGCGTATGCAGGATTTCATCAAGGGGGGGGGGGGGTTATATCTAAAACTTTTTCCAAATTCACATTACCATTGTTTTATTGTACTTTAATTATTTAATAATATTCATAATTAATTAATAATACTAATAATTAATTAATTAGTTTAATTACTACTAGTAATACTACTAATGCAGCTGCTGTTACTACTAATATCACTACTATTATTAAGTAGTAGAGATCTACATAAATATATTTATGAAAGCAATAGGACAAAATTATCATCTAGTCATTTGATTGTTAACAAATTCTTGGAGGGTTTTTGTTTCTTTGTTACGAAATAATTGTCTAGTCAATGGTTATTTATTTATGATAGTCCATAAAAACAATCAAATATATTAAATTAATTGAAATAATCAAAATATGAAACTCAGCCAAGGAGCCGCAGCATGGAGCCGCGCTTGTCTAGTCTGACAACCTCGCGGGAGACCCCCGGAATTAGTTGGAATTTATCCAGCCTTGTCCCCACACCCAGCATCATATCAATGGGTACCTGAGAGCAACCCTGGGGGGATAAATGCTGCCGGAGCATGGTGCTGATCACATCACCCGCAAAATGGCCGAGATTGAGAATGTGTGGAGCGCCACCACACCACTACACGTGCTTTCATGACACGGTGCTATGCATGGGGGAATTTACATTACCTTTACCTTTACCACCCAGGATGATGATGAGGCAGGAGAATACATGTTGCTAAATTCCACTCCACTGAGTGTATGTTTTTGTTCAAAAGTAAGTTTATAGACATTCCAACACATTTATCATTTCTAGGTGATTCACAAAGCACTTCTTCAACATTATTGAACTTTGCGGCCGCTTAGATTGTTTAGACATATCGACGGATCCCAAACTACACTGTAAAGATTTATGAGAAACACGCCATTACCGCTCTCAAAATCTACTATGCACGGGCACTATAATTCACACCTGGTTGTCTCGTTGTCCTTACCAACAAAACATTTCACAATAGTTAAGCTTATTGTAGTTCGAATTCAGAAATTCAAGTGTACCGCGCAAACAATGGGAAGGTGGACTGGTGATCGTGTGTTCTTGTAGGCCTAGCATTTGTCTACATTAGCAGCTTACAACGAACCAAGAACTTTATCGAGTTAAAGCTCATTGTTCACAGAACAAAAATGCATGTTCTTTGAACATTGTTGCAGCTGATGTACAAAACTTTTTTCTTTTAAATCATAGTTGCCCTCATATTTAATTTTCAAGAATTTGTGTTTATTTTCAAGGCATTCACTATTAAAGATGCGTGTGTTTGAAATGTTGTGCTTTTCTCCATGCTGCATGGGAATAATAATTCAAATTATTATTATTATTATTATTAGTATTCTGAATATTATTATTATTATTATTAGTATTTTTATTTTTATTACTGTTGCAGATCTTTAACTGTGATAAATTGGCCATTTTAATTTTTTTCTACAGCTTTTTCCATAATATTTCAAAAGCTCAAGGGGGGGGGTTTAAACCCGGTAACCCCCCCCCCTTGCGTACGCCACTGTATGTATATACATATGATATGCAATAGAAATGTACATAGCAAATTTATTTTTGTCATGCTCCCATTTCTGTTATGTATCGGAATCAGTTAAATATCGGCATCGGTATCGGTTCCAAAAATTATCGGTGAGTACATCGGCATCTGTAAATTTTCAGCTTCGTCACATCCCTAAAATAAATCATTCTGGATGTACTCTATAGTTGTAACTTAATATATTTTTATAGTCTCTGTAGCTGATGTTTTGAAATTTTTTCATAATTTGCAAAATATCATGTTTATTTACAGTATAATGATAAAGACACTATTCACGGTTTAATGTGATTTGTATTTTACATATTTTTCTGCATGAAATGTTAGCTATTTTTGCCTATAAAGTTATTGAATTTTAAATCAAGAGAAATGTAAGTTTACATTTCCTTAGATATGAGCTTCACACCATCAGTACATATGTATTTTGTTTAATAAACACCATTTAATGATTACGATATTAATGTGCTTTCAGGAAAAGTGATTCTGATATCTACAAAATCCTTATGTACATTATTCTATAAATGTAAAAGAAATCACTTATTTAAATCAACCCACCTTGCAACAAACACAGCTCACGCACACAATCATGATCGCAACACTGCAGTGGCAAGCTTTGCACTTATATTGTAGACATCCTTCATATGGTAGCACTTATAAACATTCCGAACATCTGAAGTTGTTAGTATTTATTCAAAGTGCTATTGGCCCAGCCCTAATAATAATAATGATAGTTATTGTTATGTTATTGCCACAGATATTTTATAAGACTGTTTGATTTCAGGTTGGTTACAGCATAAGATTTGAAGATTGCACATCTGAAAGAACTATTATCAAGTACATGACAGATGGTATGCTTCACAGAGAGTTCCTCTCCGAGCCCGATCTACAGGGCTACAGGTATGTCACAGTTTGCTATGATGAATAGCTTATGATGAAAACTCTAAATTTAGGGATCATCCAGAAAGTAAGTTACATTTGCCAGTTAAAAAGACTCAAAATGTAGTGGAACAAAAAACTTGATTGATTGCACACTGAAGTACATACCTTGGACTAATTTTCAAATGTTTTGTATCCCTGTATCATAGAACAATGCCGCCCGTGATGAAGTGGTAATTTCATGAAGCAGTGACTGGGAAATGTGTGGAAAATGCACTGAAAGTGCCAACACATTGAATCGTTTGATCTCTGCAATCTTCTCTTCCACTGCATGGACCAAATCGTCAGCCACCACAGATGGTCACCCACTGAGTTCTTTGTATCATTGAGGCCCTCATGATGTGTTCTTCATACACCTCACCAATCTGACACATTTCCTGCATTCAAACATCGGAGCACAGACCACATGCAGTGAGCATCTCGATTTTCTTGAACATTATCACAACCCACTGTGAGGCGTCAGCACTACTATCTTTCCTCCAACTGACGTTCTGTACCTTGCCAATGTGCCAAACAACTCTGTGTGCATGAGCACCCTCATGATCGCAACGCTGCACAAATTACAAACGGAACTTACTTTCTGGACATACTATACATGAGAATGTTTCACTGTTTCTTTTTAATGTTGTGCACTCATTTTGGAATGGCTTATACATGCCATTTAAAATGAGAAGAGAAAGAAGCATGCTCAGACAAACTGAACTTTCTACACAAAAAATCTTCTTGCACCCAGAGGATATATAGTGTACATGCCCGGATTTTACATTTTCCCACATAAGTTTTTCACCTTGGTCCCCTGAAAAACATAACATCAAATTACCTCTGTATTGTAATATAGTGAAAATGTGAACTTTGATGTGTAGATTATGTTGTTTCTCTCATACATTTCATATAGTTTCTCAGTGTTTCAATGCTACAAACATGTATGTGTTTCATAAAATGCATTGGTGATAAATTTAAACAGTGCCCGTTTATCAATTCTTCCAGAAAAGTTATGTGAAAATGCACCTCATCCATGAATCAAACCTGGGGTGTTTGGCAAACTGTACCTACAATAGTTTTTATCAGTGATTTTAACAAGATATAACATGAACTTTTGCATTAAGTTGTGGGGCCAATCTTTACAAAATAAAAAATGCACGAATATTTTTTTTAATAGTTGCAAGAGGCACATTATTACATTTATGTTTCACTTAATCTATATCCAAATAATTACTAAAAGATTAAACTGATTGTGAACAACATGCAAGGTTTTTCTTTTAAAAAGTAATTTTGAGGTTTTTAAAAAAAATTCAAGAAAATTCCTTCAACCCAAGGGTAATTGGGGAGTGGCTGGTGAAAGTTTGATCTGGACCAGTACCTTCCCCCTCCCTCCCTCTTTGGTGTTCTCAAAATTTTAATGTGAAATAAACTATGCTAACTTTTCTGTAAAATTTATTTTGTGTTATTTTTCACTCTATTTTGAAATATACATAGATATTTTATGAGTTTTGTGGATATTCCTTGAGTGTGATTCAAAATAATTATTCTAATTTTCCAGCGTGATGATCATTGATGAGGCCCACGAGAGGACTCTCCACACAGACATTCTCTTTGGGTTGGTGAAAGATATTACAAGATTTCGGCCAGATCTCAAACTTCTGATCTCAAGTGCCACGTTGGATGCTGACAAATTCTCTCAGTTTTTTGATAATGCCCCAATATTTAGAATTCCAGGTAATCTTTTAATTATTTTGTAGAAGATTCTCTCATCTTTTCATCATTCGTTGCCAGGAAAGCTTCAAGACTTACTACTATTTTGTAGAAGTTTCACGAAAAAGTTAAAATTATTAATTGGCATATTGCCTTATCACTAAAATTGCTGATAATTTAACATCCAGACTCAAGAAAGTGTTGTCAGTAAATAAACTATAAATTTCAGTCCAATTGTACTAGATAAATCCACTCTCACCCTTTGAAATAATCTAAAAGGGAACATTACCATTCCGTCCGAAACAAAATAATGTATGTTCCTAATAATTATGTACCAAGGTATTGAAAATTAAATTTCTAATATGCCACTCAATTTTGAAATACGAAACCACCATAATCACCTAGTTATGTACAGTAGTTAAGGAGATGAATGGATCATTGACATTTTTCATGATTTTTTTACCAAATCATGTCAGATCAGTGAATAATAATATTAATAATCATTGTTTTTAATTGCCATTCTTAATATATAATGTGTTTATTTATTGGCTGCTGCCTGAAAGAGTTAGATGAAATTTCTTCATAACTGTCTCTTCAGAATAATGAATTTTGTGAGCATTGAGTCAGTATATAGTAGGAATGAGGCATATTAATCAGTATTCTATCCGTATTGACCAATAATTGTACTGATGTGATATATCTATAAATAGTATATAATTTAGTACAAAATAATGTTATTTATGATTATATTTTTTTCACATACCCTGATTTTGTTAGATAAATGTCTTAAGGATTTTTTCTTTGCAGTCACCTGCTTATATATTACATAAAGGCATTAATAAAGTATTCTTGTTCTTTAGGCAAATTTGTAATTGCTTCTTTTCTTTGGTAGAATAACAGTTATCACGATGTGTAAACTTTACAAACTAAAGGTTAAAAGATTAAAAATCAGCAACTTACGTGTGTGAGTATGAGATTTTTCGAACTACATTTCGAAGGTTATACTACCTCCTTCTTCAGGTTGAAACGATGTTTTCAGACACCTGACATGGTGCCTCGTCGTGAAAGTGATGGTTGAGGATTTAGGTTAAAATGGTATAGGAAGGACACTTTCTAAAAAAAGAATGTAAAATACACATACTAAAACCGCGCAATACTCTATAAAAACAAAAGAACGTTAGGAAAGCCGCCGAGGTGGAAGTTGATTTCACCTTGGATTGGTGACTCACGAGCCCCAGTTGGGAAAGACTGAGGGGGAGGAGTTTTCCTTCTCCAGGTATGAGCTGACACCGTGCATTCGCCTACCCCGAGCACCGATCGGCAGTTCGCTGACGTCAGCTTTGAACGTTCTTTTGTTTTTATAGAGTATTGCGCGGTTTTAGTATGTGTATTTTACATTCTTTTTTTAGAAAGTGTCCTTCCTATACCATTTTAACCTAAATCCTCAACCATCACTTTCACGACGAGGCACCATGTCAGGTGTCTGAAAACATCGTTTCAACCTGAAGAAGGAGGTAGTATAACCTTCGAAACGTAGTTCGAAAAAATCTCATACTCACACACGTAAGTTGCTGATTTTTAATCTTTTAACCTTTAGTTTGTATTTGATTGTGAGTAATCCGCACATTATCAGTATTGTGTAAACTTTGGTACTTCATCCATATTGTTAAACATTTACGACCGTTCATCCCTACAATGTACTAGTTAATATAATGTTAATTCTTGCATTTTTATATTATAAGATATCATCATTTTATATATTTTTAATAGGTCGCAGGTTTCCTGTTGATATCTACTACACAAAAGCCCCTGAGGCAGACTACATTGACGCATGCGTTGTGTCAGTGCTGCAGATACATGTTACTCAGCCTCTGGGGGACATCCTTGTGTTTCTCACTGGCCAAGAGGAGATTGAGACCTGCCAGGAACTTCTTCAGGAGAGAACGAGGCGTTTGGGCTCCAAGATAAGGGAGCTTCTTATCCTTCCAGTGTATTCCAACCTTCCTTCTGACATGCAGGCCAGAATTTTTGAACAGACACCTCCAGGAGCACGGAAGGTATGTTGCCGTGTTGACTGATTTGAATTTTTCGCTACTTGGTCAATGTTAACACTTGTGAGCCAAATGAGGTTTACATTTCACAACCCCCATAGATGTTCTAAGAAACCGGTTTATTATATCGTAAGGTTGATGCTGTGTATTTGTTTGTATTAGTATGAGTCAGAGTAAATGGTACTATATCAGCATCATTCAATAAAGACATGTCCGTCTATTAGTAATTCAATGCTGAGTATATGAATATAAATATAAGGTATAGCCTGCGCTTAAAAAAGAGAGTAATGCAACCCCCATAAAACTAAAGTATGATCACCCAATAATTCTATTTAATAAACTAATCTCCCCCAACAAATTAATAGAGGGTGGAGCAGCCATATTGGTAATTCTTAATATAAATCATCATAAAGATAATCTAGGAATATAATTAATTATTCCCCTATTAATTAATATACTACGACTACCCCAATCGCTCATAAGTAGAGGCACAAACAGACAAATTCAGGTTCAAAAGTGGTAAATAATATAAAATATCGGTGTTATAGCGGTGAAAAAATGGATGAAAAGTGGTATATAAAAAGACATATTGGTTTTAAAATTGTGAATATAATCCTAAATTTGATTTAAAAACTACATTTATTCCACAGAATTAACATTTCACTTCTAATAGCACATTTATGTAGTTATCAGAGTATTAAGTTTATTTCTGTGTAAAGGAGTCCATTTTTGCTTCTCCAATATTAACAGCAGAATTAATCAATTTTCCGGGAATTGCATAACTCTCAGGATAATTCAGACTTCAGAAGGTGTCGCGTCGGTGAATAAACCTTGAATTTCGTGTTTAAGAGTTAATTTCGCTTTTTGCAATTCATTTCGCATTATTTCGTGACAAAAGATGGTCACAAAATGCATCCCACACCTTTCAAAAACAAAAAAAATTAACAGTACAATGTGTTTCTTTCAAATTTCGTTTTTTCGTCAAAAACGAAATATGCATACCCCTACTCATAAGTAATATTTACTAAACAATATATATATATATATATATATATATATATATATATATATAAGTTTGCAATATGAATCATGTATAATCGTATAATCAAGTGCACAATTTTTATTTTGTTATTTTAAATTAATATGAAGATATAAAATTCATGTACCCTAATTTTGTAAAATAAGTTTCTAATATGCATTGCCGTTTTCAATTGAAACCTATCCAATTGATGAATATATTAATTAACTAAGGAGATGTATTAATAGAAGTCACTCAGGATCTTCGTGAAATGTTTGGTATTTTATATCTCATAGAATTATTGATTTTGACATATTTTATGTCAGTATTTGACAGTACGGATGGGGCAGATTTATCGGTACTCTAGTCAGTATCAGCAAGCATAGGCATATCATTGTGTTATTACCGATAATTTTACTGATATATTTCTATAAGTAGCGGGGATGGGCCAATATGAAATTTTGGCTGATACCGATATAAAATTTGCCGATACCGATAACTGATATTCTACCGACCCGATGTAAAATAACAAATTGTTCACTGACCTCCTTAATAAATGCACGTTACCAAACTTTTGCAATGGAAAAGAAGCTGTATATTTAGACATTTCCTTTAAAAAAAAAAGGATGGGATAGAGATTATATGTTCGTATTCATAAAATTATAACAAAATGGCACAATATTAAATTTTAAGATGTTTATTGATATATCTGATCGATAAAGTAATCTGTAATTTTACCAATTAATCTGTCCCATTCCTAATAAGTAGCCTATCGTTTGGTGTAAAATTCTGCCATTCTGTTGCTTTTAATGAATTTGAATATTTAATTTATGCATCCTCAACTCGTGAAATATATGCCTAAATGTACAGTTTCGTTTTCATAGCAATACCCATTGCAGTCACCTGGTTGCATACATTAATGAGGTTAATGAAATATTCAGATTCTTTATGAAATATTTGTAATTTTACATTGGGTTTGTAGAAGATCAGTTATTTATATCTGTAAATTTTATATTCTCACTTTATCTATATCAGACTATTCCTAATATCAGTACTTTGTTGATATGCTTATTTACAACCTTCAATTCTCCAATTACAGGAGATGATGACATGATATGCATATTACATGCATCCAGCATGAAATAATATATTGAAATATTTAATATTAGTCCATTCCTAGTTTTTATTTATTTACTAGCTGATTGCCCGATGTTGCCCGGGTATTTATTTATCCCAGTCTTCTATTACACAGGAATATAATGATTTGTAACTATAGTGTAAAATGAACTTGGACTTGAACGCCATTTGGAGTGTCACTATTCATCTCAGTGGCCTGGAAAACTATGGATTCCACACTAATATCAGTTGTTTTACATGTCACCCCATTCCCACCCCCACCCCTAGGGGTGCCAGGGGTGTCTTGGAGTTGAACGGCATTGGGAGAGTCACTATTCATCTTAGTGACCTCGAAAACTATTGATTCCACACTAGTATTGGTCTTTTTTATTATTTTTACATGTCACCCCCTTCCCATGCCCACCTGTATGGGTGTCAGGGGTGTCTTACCCCCACAGTATTTCTTTCGAGATTGCAAGTGATACGTGTACTAAGTTTGGTTGAAATCGCTCCAGACGTTCGAGAGTTATACCGGAACAAACATACACATATACATTCATGATGGTTGCGGTAAACGCTGTTTAAAATTACTTACGTGAAATTTAGCTTTAAACGCCATACCCTTTTGTGAATGAAGACAGTGGGTCTTCGAAATTAATAGGATTGAACCATTAAATTGTAAAATGCGGAAGTGCGAAATCTTCTAAATTTGACGTAAGTAATACACATATACATCCATTTTTATATATTATATTGGTAATCTTCAATCCATATTATCAGTTATTTCCAGGGTGCCAAATGCTCTCTTTGGCATTATTGATTTGATTGATTGATTTAGTGTTTTAAGTCCACTTTATGCACAGTAAGGCTAATTGGGACTGGACCTACAGTTTAAAGTGGGATCCGAACCACTTGTGCCTCCACCGGGTATCGAACCTGGAACCCCTTGATTACAAGGCTCTTTGGCATTATGTCACATATTACTGTTGCATACCATGTGTATCTCAGATATTATCATGCATAATGATTTTCATTTGCTATTGTTTCAACAAGATGGGAAAAATAATTTATCTTGGATATCTTCACTGTATGTGTGTGTTTTTGTTTAGAGAGAGGAGAGGGAGAGAGAGAGGGGTGTCTTTCTTAGGAGGAAGAATAAGAAGGGGTGGGGAACATAAAAGAGCAATAATTTGTAATGTGCAAAATTAGCCATTGTATGAGAATATTCAATGTATTTAGTTAATTTATAATGTGCTGTCATTTTTCATAGTACATGTTTTCATGCATGAAATCATTAATTATGTGAATGTTTTTCAGGTCGTTCTTGCTACAAATATTGCTGAAACATCTTTGACAATAGATAACATTATATACGTTATTGACCCTGGTTTTTGCAAGCAGAATAACTTCAATTCAAGGACTGGAATGGAGTCTCTTGTCGTGGTTCCTATTTCAAAGGTAAGTGCAGAAAACTGTCTTGTCATAAACATCCTTCGTAAGCTGTTGGTGTTTTTGATTGTAGAAATGTAGATGGTTATTTTGCTGATAGGAACAAAATTAAAAAATAAGACTGCATGAATTATATGTACCTTACTTTAGTTGTATAAATTACACTGGTCTACGTCCATTTTGCTGACTGGAGGCTGATGGTTGTTCTTAAGTAATTCGAGGGTGGTAAATCCAAAACCGAAATCCGTTTTTTTCTATCACGTCAGGTTTCGGAGGAAAATAGAAAATTATCTAATATTAGGGACGTATATTTAGAGCAATGAAACAACGTAGTCCGTAAAGAGGTCACAAGATGGCAGCACATTGAATATTATAATGAATGTTATTTCAATCAGTTATTCGAACAAATATTACTGACTTTGTAAGGAAAGCATATAGTGAATATTTCGGAAATAAATTATGTGACCAAGATAAATCCTGGGCACCTCATAAAGTATGCAGGACCTGTGTAGACTAAAGGAAAGAAATATGTTAGTGTCTGGAACAACCTTCATGTATCGGGACAGAGATAGGCATCTATTAAGATATTTTCAAAGGGACGAAGAACTTGTCTATTGTACAGATGTGAAGGGACTAATTGAAGCTATGAAATGTACGTATAATGCAAAAGAATGGAGGCTTTTTATTGATATCTAGAAGAGGAATTTGAAGTGTGTGTGTTGCTGCATAATGGCAATAAGTTAGCATCCATTCCTGTTGGCCACTCCGTACATTGAAGGAAAGCTACGAAACAATGAAAGAACTGTTCGAAAGATAAAGTATGCAAATGACAGTTGGCTTGTATGCGGAGATCTCAAGGTCATTTCAATGTTACTTGGTCAACAAGCAGGTTTCACGAAATATTCATGCTTTTTGTGTTTATGGGACAGTCGAACAAGGAACGAACATTGGGTACGAAGACTGTGGTCTGCCAGGAAAAGTTTTGAAGTCAGGGCGAAAAACATCCAGAACAAGCCGCTTGTTGATCCTAAGAAAGTGTTACTTCCTCCACTGCACATTAAGTTTGGATTAATGAAGCAGTATGTAAAAGCTCTGGATAAGAATGGGGCTTGCTTTAAATACATTTGCTCAAAATTTTCCTGCATTGACGCATGAGAAAGTAAAAGCAGGTATTTTTCATGGTCCTCAGATAAGGATGCTAACGAAAGGTGAAGAATTCTTACAAACAATGAACCGCACAGAGAAAGATGCATGGTGTTGCTTTTCTGATGTCATTACAAACTTTCTTGGAAACTTCAGGGTGCACAACTACGAGGTTCTAGTTGAAAATTTGTTGGTGATGTTTGAAAAGTTAGTAGTAAATATGAGTGTCAAGCTTCACTTCCTGCACAGACACTTAGATGTATTTCCGTCCAATCTTGGTGCCGTAAGTGAAGAACAGGGCGAACGCTTCCATCAAGACATAAAAACCATGGAGCACCAATATCAGGGGATATGGAATGAAAACATGATGGCCGACTATTGCTGGTGCTTGCAGCGTGACGTTTCTGAGGCCACCTACTCCAGAAAATCAAGAAACGAAAATTTTTGCCTAAGTAGGTATGCATGTTGTGCTATTCTGTGGTGTATGTTAAGTTTAGCATAAGTAGTACAGGCATCAGGTGTTGACTGTATCTGCTCGTGAAACAAATTGATCAATTTGCTGGAATTGCCTAAACTTTTTGTCCATTAAGAACTCCCTATTGAGAAAATAGAAACTTGTTTGTTAAACAACGTGACGTGATACTCTGCATGGACATCTGACTACGTCGCATTCTCTTTGCAAGTGCTGTTGGAATGTATCCGGATATCATTTTCTTAAAATTTTGAAATGTGAATTGTGAAACAATGCAACTTAATACCTGTTATCAGCTACGTATAGTAGCTATGTATGTATAGTCCTATTATTTCATTATGTGCAGATATCTATCTATATGGAAAATTGTTGGAGTTTAGCCCAGTATTATAATATTGTGAAAATTTTCAAATGTGATTTATGAAAAATTGTGACGTGATACACTTTTTCTGACCATATTTGGAATCAGTGACCTCAAATTATATAGAATCAGTTAAAATATCTAAGTCAGCAGAAAAAGAAATGTCATTATGTGCAGATATATATATGGAAAATTGTTGGAGTTTAGCCCAGTATTATAATATTGTGAAAATTTTCAAATGTAATTTGTGAAAAATTGTGACGTGATACACTTTTTCTGACTACATATTTGGAATCAGCGACCTCAAATTATATAGAATCAGTTAAAATATCTAAGTCAGCAGAATATTTTTTTTCATATGTAGACCAGTGTTATCCGATCACAAGAGGTTGTGGGAAGCAGAATATGGACAATAATTTTCCATCATGGATATTTTATCTGTGTGAGGTTTCCTTACTTTTTAACCTAGCTTCTTGTACCTAAGGCAACATCTTGCTAAGAAGCCTTTTCATTCTTGAGTAAGGTTCTAGGTAGATCCAAAAATTTGAAAAACTGTATGCAATATGATTTTGTCAATATTCATGTTTTGTTGGTCACAATAAGATAGATAATGAAGAAACTAAACTGAACTCTGTCATGCAACAGCTCTTTTGAGGGTCAGTGCCTACCAAGCAGCTGTTCATTGGGTAAAAGTTGGGCAGCACATTGAGAAATGGCTCACTGCTACAGTGAAATGATCAAGAAATCAAGTTTTTTGCATTTTTATACATTTTATACAAGTTTTATTACATTTAACCCATTTAAACTATTTTAGCCTTTAGTGCATCGGAGCCTTCCCCACATGTAAACTTCTGAGGATGGGAACCTTTCAAGCACCTAATTTTCAAAATGCACAAAGTAAAGTATAATATATATATAATTTGAGAGGTAATTGTCGTAGAGAGATGAAATCGGTTTTGCTTCTTTTTCAGAATTACAGGACTTTTAGCACGGGAGAAATGTATACATTGCACCTCCCAATAATGAAAATTAAAGGAAGAAGAAAAATCTATTTTTAACCTTTACTCGGCCAATGGGTCACATGTGACCCATAGAAAAGATAGGCGTAGTCGGCCGATGGTTCACTGGTGACCCATCGTGCTGATTAAAAAGTTTATGTGCTTTTAGGACCTTCATACTTGTATGTGAGGTTGTAAATGCTGACAAATGTTGAGGTAGAACTTTGAAATGTCATGTGGAAGAACCCCCCCCCCCCCCAACTCCAAAGTTACGTATGGAAGCTGGCGCGAATTTTAAATTTGTACACTTATGTGACAAAGAATGTTATAACTTTTAGACTATTTGACCAATCTACTTTGGGTAACTTTTGTTTTGCAGCTAGAACATCAGGGCATGCAACCGTGCAGGAATCAAAATGCCAAAGCCAATAAGAGGGGTTGGGCGGCCACAGCCCCCAACTTTCAATGAAAAAATCATAAAAATTGGGAGTTTGCCCCTCTTTCCCTGCTATTTTGGGAAGGGGAGGCAAACTTTAGCCGTATTTTCAAAGCATGGTCCTTCTCAACCGAATGAAAGTCATTTCATGTTCCTGGGTGCATTACATTATCGAATATGTGAAAAAAACAAAACATTTTTATGATTTTTTTCATTGAAAGTTGAGGGCCGCGGC
Source organism: Lepisma saccharinum (assembly GCF_977018435.1). NCBI lineage: Eukaryota > Metazoa > Arthropoda > Insecta > Zygentoma > Lepismatidae > Lepisma > Lepisma saccharinum. The sequence continues at coordinate 35,524,097 of NC_139255.1, read as the reverse complement.
CCACCCAATCCCTCTTATTGGCTTTGGCGTTTTGATTCCTGCACGGTTGCATGCCCTGATGTTCTAGCTGCAAGGCAAAAGTTACCCGAAGTAGATCGCTCAAATAGTCTCAGAGACATAACATTTTTTCTGAAATAAGTGTAAAATTTAAAAATCGTGTGCAAAGACGGCAGCCAGAGAGAAGCTACTTTAGAAAACCCGCTCGGCGGTCTAAAGGTTTAAAAAAAAGTGGTATTCGGCATGCATCTTTGGCCAACGCAATAGTCCAGAGTAAACAAAAGAAATGTAGTAAGTGGCAATGGTACATTCCTACAACCATGCAAAGGTTTGTTGCAAATAGGGTGATTCTTCTTGGGATGGAAAAATAATAATTTAAGAGAGCAGCATTCTTGCCTGGTTCAGAAAAAAAAATTCCTGAGTTTTGCTTCAAGAGTTGGCTCCATGGACACTGGATGGATGAAATTTGCATGGAAGCATGACAAAAGGTCAAACTTTGATGACATATAATACGCATCCTCCATTTTTGAAAATAATGAAATTATGCAACATTTTCAAAAGTCTTAATTTTCGGAAATTTTTTTGAAAATTGGGGTTTTTTCCCCCTGGACCCCTAATTTCGCATATTGTGAATGTGATCTTTTGTTCTCATTATTACATGTAAAAGTAAAATATAGAAGCAGAACGTGCTGGTTGAAGAGTTATAGCTCATTTTATTTATAAGATCTATCCCATAATACTCAGAGGGAAACAAAAACCTTTTCAATTTGTGCTTGGTACTAATATTAACAATGGATATATTGTTTTGTAATTCGAGAATATCATCTTCATGTGGAGATATTTGAACAGAAAATACAGAACTGAAATATCATGTGTATTTTTTTAATAGCGTGGGGATGTAAAGGATGTCCTGAGAGAGCACCCAAAAGTCAATCTCACACTCTGGTAACTGCAGACTTGCAGGCCAACAAGGAAGTAGCATCTGGCCCTATGGCTAGTATAACCCTCTGTAGGACAGGCTGAGTGGCCCTTTACAGCCTGGTTTTAACTAGGTAAGAAGATCTAGTCCTCAGATTTTTTCTACAGTAAGGGCTGGACTCCATATAATGTGACGGGATAAATAGCCTAGGTGCTGGTGCACCCATAATTTTACTTTCAATCCTCAATCAATCAAAGAATGACACTTTTAATTGCTGCCACATGGAAGTGGAGAACATAGCTACCATCCATCCCGAGAAGGTTAACCCTTTTCTCCCATGCGTGAAGGATTGAGGTTGATTTAAAAATTCAATGGACAAAACAAGGCACACGTTTTGATTTTATCTCAGTTTTTAATGATTTTATGAAAATTTTGTATCTATATAATACACCCTCATTTTATAAAGTAAACATAACATCATTCATTTTGTGCCATTCTATTTTATTTTCAGGCATCTGCTAACCAGAGAGCTGGACGTGCAGGTCGAGTAGCAGCTGGGAAGTGCTTCCGTTTGTACACTGCCTGGGCATACAAGCATGAATTGGAGGACAACACGATTCCAGAGATCCAGAGAATCAACCTTGGGAATGCTGTTCTCTTGCTGAAAGCTCTGGGCATTCATGATCTCATTCACTTCGATTTTTTGGATCCTCCACCACATGAAACTTTGGTAACTACTACAAATATTGATGCGATGTATTTGTATCGGAAAGTATCGTTGGATTTTATTTACCAATAATAGCCAACACTTTTCCGGCATTTTGGTCTTTCACGGGGTCCACAATAATGCTGTGTGACACTTTCAGGGATTCATAAAAATGGTGTGTGGTACTTTCACAATCTAATTATCCTGAGAGTTATGAAAAATTCAGTTTCCTTTTTTTTGCACCAATATTGTGTGGTTACATAACTGGTATTTTAATATTCTGAGATAATTCTTGAATATTTCGAAACAGAACTCTAGTAAATTTAGGCTTGTAATTGGAGTGCAATACTCACCCACTAATCAGTCTTCATCGATATTTTGAACAAATTTTAATTGTTACAATTGTCAAGCATTGTGTCAGAATTGGTGCGACGGGAAGAGTATTGGCATTGGTTCAAAGTGGTATTGGCTCAGCCCTGACTATTATTATTTTTATTTTTTGCATTTGAAGGTTTGATTCATAGAATCTTTCAGAAGTAAGAAAGTTTGCTTCCCCTAGGTTTAAATGTTAAGCAAGGCATTGATGTTTCAGTGTGCTTGTTCCTTCATTTACTTCATCAATTCTTTGTTCATCCTTATCTTTGCCATTAATCTTGAAAGGTTGAAAAGTGATGCAAAGTATCAAAAAATACAATTACAAAAACAACACAGCACTCATCATCATGAACAAGCAGACTAAATATATTATGTACTAAATTTTACTGGACAGGGAAAGAATATGTTCATTGTCACAGCATTTCATTTTATTAAATTGTAGTTCACTTGGAACAAGGTAAACTGTTTTAAATTTTCTTTCCCTCAAGAAATATACTGCTAGTGTTCTATAGGCATTTAAAATATAATTGTAGCTTATTGTAAGCCTACAGAAAATTATCACAATTGTAGTAGTGGAGAGTAATAACATTAGGATAATTCAATGTAATGTTGTTATCTGTCCCACCCCATGAGATTCATAGATGTGAATGCCAATTTGGTGCATTCCTTAAGTTGTAACAAAAGAAACAAATACGGAGAAACTAGTACTCACTTTTATCCGCGAAGCTGTTTTTTCTTCTTTTTCGATTAATTTCAGTGGCCACTGCCACCATCCTCGTTGGAACTTGCTGCGCTGTTGCTTGGCGTGCGTCTTTTGTTCGTAGTTCTCTGGCTGCCGTTAGGTGCGCTGTTAGGTGCGCCGTGCATCTTGGTGCGTCGTCTGCTATTTCCGGGTGATAACTGCTGCAGTAGTGGAATCCAAGTGTGGTGCGCTTGCCCGCTATCGATGTTTAGTTCGTGCGGGAAGTGCATTATGGTGTGCGTTTCCTTGATTTTGGTGTCTATGAGCGTGTGGGCAGTGTGTTTGACTCGAACCTTTTGAATTTTATGGCTATTGTATTTGATATGTCTAGCAAGACCAGTAGTGGGTTGGGCTTTTTTCGCATCTGCTAGGTGCTGTTGGATTCTTTCATTGACAGATCTGATGGACCTGCCGATGTAATGAGCCTTGCATTCACACTCTGCATCATATACACCTGGGTTGTCAAGGGGAGAGAGGAAATACCGTTTGTGCTTGTTCAGTTTATCAGTTATTTTGGAGTTGGGTTTGTGCGCTACTTTGATGCCAAATGGGAGAAGGGCTTTGGCTATGCGGTTGGAAGTGGTGGGATGGTAGGGGAAGGCAAACCATTTATATTGGTCACTGGGGGTTGGTTGTGGCTGGGTTGCTTGTGGATGGGTTGATTGTGGTAGGTTAGGGTGTCTGACCTGTATTTCCGCCTTACTGCACCAAGTGGAAAGTTGTGATTCAGTGTAGCCAAGTTTCAGGGCTATTTCTGTGATGGTGGCTATCTCCTCTCGTAGATCCTCTTCTTGGCCACAGTAGGAGAAGGCTCTTCGATAAAAGTTTAGCCACACAGCTTCGCGGATAAAAGTGAGTACTAGTTTCTCCGTATTTATATACTACCGCGTCTCTCTTTTCCCAATTATGAATACAGAACCTTCGCGTGTGAAGGAATTACGGGAATACGAACGGAACGAACGTAAGTTACTCGTGCGTCGATTGGACGTAATTTTCTTGAAAGCGTGCAAATGGTGCGATGTTTTTCACAAGTTCATCCAGTGGAAAGTGCAAAATAGCAGCTACAGAATGAAGAACGTTATCCATATTTCACAAAAACGTGCGCTTTCCGCCGTTATTTCCGACAAACATGTTGAAATTCGCCGACTGTCTCACACGTGCGAACGACAAAGAAATAGACTGGAAACCACGCTACCACCCGCTAAGTGGGAGCATGCAAAGAATAACATCGAATACATGCTGCAAATCTTGGAAAACCAAAAAACTAGGTCTCTACGCAACAAACTTCACCACTTGGGAGGAACATGGCCGAGTGAGAATACAATCAACCCAGATGACGGACATGAAAAAAACATAATAAATCTGTCGAACCTCTCAATCCCCAACAAATTCAAAGAACTCCTTGCCTACGGTGATAAGTTTAATGTACAAAACAGTAAACCACCCACCCTCGACCTCATATGTGCGGCAGAAAAAGCAGCTTGTTTTGCTCCCAAACCCCAAGATTTGGAAAACATCAGAATGTCAGCAGCAGGAATTTTTCAAAAAGTGATGACCAACAGTGAAACCAGGAAACCAAATCCAGTGCACCAAGAAATCTCTTCTGTCCTCTCCGATTTTGGCAAATGGCTGAACACCAATGATGTTTGGTGTCTAAAGTCTGACAAAACAAACCAGTTCGTAATCATGCACAAAGGTGATTACTCCACGAAAGTGATAGACAAACTAAACAGTGACTCGTACAGTGTCATCAAAAAAGACCCCACAGACAGGTACAATAGAATTGTGAAAAATGCAGTGAAATCTAGTGCCATACTTAGTGAACAAGACCACAAATTCCTCCTCAACCCCCACCCTTCACCTGCCATTGCCTATGGCATTCCTAAAACTCATAAACCTGGAATCCCCATGCGACTTATAATAGCTGGCTTCAGTTACCCCACAGTCCACCTAACAAACTGGCTAAAAAGCAAAATATCTCAATTCAACCACAAACTAACGTACGTGTTCCGCAACAGTGCCGATGCTAAAAATCTGGTAACTTCAATAGTGCAAGCTGACAGTGCAAAATTAGCCAGCATTGATATAGTAGATATGTACAGTTCAATCCCCATAGACCTAGCACTGCGTTCGGTGGAAAGATGGCTGACAACTAACAGAATCCCAGCCCTAGAGGTACAAGAGATAACCAGGCTATTGGAAGTTTGTCTAAAACACAATTACTTTCAGTTTGAAGATAAATTCTACAACCAATCCGAGGGCCTTGCGATGGGCAACCCGCTATCAGCTCCTTTAGTCAACATCGTCATGCACCTGGCTGAAAAAGAGATACTCCACACTCCAGAACTACAACACATCCAATATGGAAGGTACGCGGACGACACAATAGTTGTATACAAAAAGGCAGAAGAACTCAACCTCCTAGTGAACAAGCTAAATAGCATCCACCCCAGGCTCAACTTCACCGTAGAGCATGAAAAACGTGGTAAAATCAACTTCCTGGACATCACCATCAGCCGTGCACTTAACAAATTCACAACCACCGTCTACAGAAAACCGGATGCAGGCAACCAGTACATACATGCTCTCTCTAGCCATCCCCCTTAGCAAAAAGCCAATGTGTGGCTAAACTTTTATCGAAGAGCCTTCTCCTACTGTGGCCAAGAAGAGGATCTACGAGAGGAGATAGCCACCATCACAGAAATAGCCCTGAAACTTGGCTACACTGAATCTCAACTTTCCACTTGGTGCAGTAAGGCGGAAATACAGGTCAGACACCCTAACCTACCACAATCAACCCATCCACAAGCAACCCAGCCACAACCAACCCCCAGCGACCAATATAAATGGTTTGCCTTCCCCTACCATCCCACCACTTCCAACCGCATAGCCAAAGCCCTTCTCCCATTTGGCATCAAAGTAGCGCACAAACCCAACTCCAAAATAACTGATAAACTGAACAAGCACAAACGGTATTTCCTCTCTCCCCTTGACAACCCAGGTGTATATGATGCAGAGTGTGAATGCAAGGCTCATTACATCGGCAGGTCCATCAGATCTGTCAATGAAAGAATCCAACAGCACCTAGCAGATGCGAAAAAAGCCCAACCCACTACTGGTCTTGCTAGACATATCAAATACAATAGCCATAAAATTCAAAAGGTTCGAGTCAAACACACTGCCCACACGCTCATAGACACCAAAATCAAGGAAACGCACACCATAATGCACTTCCCGCACGAACTAAACATCGATAGCGGGCAAGCGCACCACACTTGGATTCCACTACTGCAGCAGTTATCACCCGGAAATAGCAGACGACGCACCAAGATGCACAGCGCACCTAACAGCGCACCTAACGGCAGCCAGAGAACTACGAACAAAAGACGCACGCCAAGCAACAGCGCAGCAAGTTCCAACGAGGATGGTGGCAGTGGCCACTGAAATTAATCGAAAAAGAAGAAAAAACAGCTTCGCGGATAAAAGTGAGTACTAGTTTCTCCGTATATATACTACCGCGTCTCTCTTTTTCCAATTATGAAAAGAAACAAATTAACAAAATAATTGGTCTCGTCTGTGTCATGTCCTTCTAGCAGAAATAAACCTGGCTGCAAACGTTCTTGCTCATTTTTATCACATTTTAAGAACAGTTAACTTGTGCATGTTGCTTCATATCGCTCTCTGTTCAAATCATATTCTATTTTCTGAACTGAAGCCATTGTGCACATGCATTGTCTGCAAGTAGCAGACGGTCTTCACAGAACAAACTATCCTGTCAGCTCTTGTGTTCCATGCTAGAACAAATTTGATGCACTGCACAAAAATTGACTTGAGGAATGCCTTAACAAACTTCACATTCTTCATACCAGGACTTATGGAACAGCCAATAACTTGTTTAACGAGTTAAACTCATTCGACTTTCAGAACGTCATCCTTCTTTTTTCATGTTTCTCCATTCCATATTAGTAACACTTTTTGTCTCTCTCTCTTCTCTTCTTAGGTTCTGGCATTGGAGCAGCTGTATGCTTTGGGTGCCCTAAATCATCATGGAGAATTGACAAAGCTAGGAAGACGGATGGCTGAGTTCCCAGTGGATCCAATGATGGGGAAAATGATTTTAGCTTCAGAAAAGTAAGTCATTAATGGATTTTATATAAAATTTTATTAAACTGGGTTTAAGCTGTTGTGACATTACTTCAAAGTTGATAGCTTATACTGGCCAGTACTTTTCTAGAGTCCAAGTATACTGGGCAGTGTGCAAAATGCCTTCCAACAGTTTTTTTTGTAAAATCCAAATATCCCTCACATTATTCAAAATATGTAACTTAAATTTTACACTGGTATTGTGCAGCAAAGATGTGAGTCTATGAATATTTTAAGCAGAATCCTGCTAGATTCATATGGTAGAGTTGCAGTTATATACGGTATTAGCATTTACACTGTTCTTAATGAGTTTAAATTGTTACTGTGTTCAAGCATACCATTTTGTATAATCTGTAAAATACCCAGGTTGTGGATAATTAAAAGTAAAAAGCAAGGTAAGAAAGGAGGAAACAGGGGGCTAAATAGTGAAAACTAGCCTGTGACCATCTTAACAGCAAACTGAATTCTTGTTGACATTCATCTCGTAATGACTTTTGGAGACATTGTATGTAAATGTAATTATTATTTTATTACAAATCATGTTGGTAGTTATGGTATGTATCATGCATATTTTGATTAATTTTGTAAAATATACCAGCATTTTCTGTAGTAGTAGTATATTAAAAAATAAATAAAAGAGTAAGTACTTTCCTAAATGTTTATATAACCACTGATGTAAATGTTGAAAAAAAGAAAAAAGAAAAGCTATAAAGGCCTGATATACATACAAGTGATTGAATCTCAATTTTTCTTTCCAATATTTTCGAACTCGTTTCATGGATCACTGACATTAAAAGTGGTTAAGGGGTTAAAAAAAAGAGAAAAGCAGACTCTAATTACTACTTTTTATCTTTTTAAATCTGACCCTAACCAGTTTTAAAACCTTTTGACCAAAATTGTAATGCCTTAATTTATAATTATCTCTGAACTAAGTGAAAACAGTTCTATAACATTTGAGAGAAGAATTAGGATCCAACCATTTATAACCTCTTCACCTTTTTAGAGATGTTTACCTTATTTTTTAACTATAAAAGAGTAAGTGCTGTGTAGTTATACATATCTTTTGTAATGATATTTCCAGATACAAATGCTCAGAAGAAATCCTAAGCATAGCTTCCATGTTGTCAGTTAACAGTGCAATATTTTATCGTCCAAAAGATAAAATCATTCATGCAGATACAGCTAGGAAGAATTTCTTTGTTCCTGGGGGAGACCACTTAACACTGCTTAACATATACAACCAGTGGATGGAAAGCGACTTTTCTACTCAGTGGTGCTACGAGAACTTCATTCAATACAGGCAAGTAGGGAGTGCAAATTTTAAAATTTATTTGAAAGTGGGTGGCGGCCAATTCTTTGTTTCCCATGTGCTCAATACTAATATTCATAACTTTTGACCAAACTGCAGATGTTGGATTTAAACAAAGAAAAACTACTCTGAAATTGCATTATATGTGTGTAGCTGTAAGAAGTAACGTTTTACACACAGAGTTAATTAAAGTTTATATAAAAATGTGTGTGTTGACTCAATTGGGAATATAACCTGAGCCTTGAATTCTACACCTCAAAGACAATTTACGACGAGTCTGAAAAAAGAAAATTAGTATGCTATTTATTGCAGTTTTATGGTGAGTGAGACAAATTTCAAAATACTGTGATGTTGGGAAGAACTGATATAAACTTTTAACCAATACCAGTAAAGTACCAACACTTGATAACAAATATTCTACTAATCTGATATAAAATTGCAAATGTTCCATTAAAATACTGAATCCTTATTTATCTCCTTAGTTAATATCTGTAACCAGGTGACTTATACATCCTCTTTACAAAACGAAGGCTCATGAAATATAATTCGAAGAAATAACAAGAAAATAGCAGATTATTCTGTCCCAGTTCTGAGAAACATATTAGTAGAGGCATGCATATTTCGTTTTTGACGAAAACACGAAATGTGAAATAACACATTGTAATGTTAATTTTTCATGTTTCTGAAAGGTGTGAGGTGCATTTTCCTAAACCTGTTTTGTCACGAGATGATGCGAAATGAACTGCAAAATGAGAAATAGACCCTTAAACACGAAATTTGCCGTTTATATACCGACGTGACACTTTCTGAAGTCGGAAGTATCCTGTGAGTTATGCAGTTCAGAGAAAATTGATTAATTCTGCTGCAAACATTTGTGAAGCAAAAATGGACCCCTTTTATAAAGGAATAAACTTAATATTCTGGTAATGATTTAATGTGCTATTAGAAGGGATATGTTTATTTTGTGTAATAGTGCAGTTTTTAAATCAAATTTGAGATTATATTCACATTTTTAAAACCAAAATGTCATTTTATATGCTGCTTTTTCACCACTATAACAGTGAAATTTCATTTTATTTACTGCTTTTGAACCCGAAATTGACTCTGTTTTTGTACCGAAATTTTCCTTTTTTATTTACCAAAAATATGTGCCTCTACATATTAGCAAAAATATGGGCTACTTTGAGTTGTATTTTAGCAGTTGTAACAATGAAGCAAATACCCTATTCCTTGTTATACTATTCTCAAAGTGAATGATGTAAATGTCCCGTAGTGTGATGACACTTTGAGATTGTCATAAAAGTTCTTAATTTTTCTTATTTTGCAGATCCATGAAGAGAGCACGTGATATAAGGGAACAGCTGGCTGGGCTGATGGAACGTGTCGAGATTGAACTTGTTTCCAATCCAGACGAGACTGTCAGTATAAGAAAGGTATGTAGCATATACGAGGGGGATGTCAAAAAGTAATTGAGTAATTTTTTTTACAGCCAAACTGAAATGTATTCACAAAAACTGAAATATACATTTGAAAGTACATGTATTTTGCCACCTTTCCACGAGATGGCAAGTGTGTGCACTTCGTGCATGCCGAGAGGCAGTTGTTTCAAAATGGCAGCTACGCTTGAGACGTTCGATATAGTTGAGCTGCGGAGTGTGATTCGGTTTCTGTGGTCAAAGGGACAGAAACCACCTGAAATCTATTGAGAGTTGTGTGGAGTGCATGGTGACACATGCATGACATTCACAAATGTCTGTAACTGGTGTGCAAACTTCAACGCAGGGCGTGTAAATGTCTTCGATGAACCTCGGTCTGGATGGCCTCGCACATCCCACACACAGAGCAATGTTGACACCGTGGAGGCATTGATTCATAAGGACCGGCGGTCAACAATCCAAACAACAGCGGATGCAGTGGGCATTTCATATGGCAGTGCATACACCATCATCCATGAAGAACTTGTATATAGCAAAGTGTCAGCGAGATGGGTTCCCAGACAGCTCGCACCACAGCATATGGAGGACCGTATGGGATACAGTCTTGAGCATTTTCTCCGGTACCATAAGGCTGGAAACGCATTCCTCGACCGCATTGTTACCGGGGACGAATCGTAGGTTTTTCATTACACCACTGAACGAAAGCGGCAGAGTATGGTATGGAAAAACACAAAATCGTCCCCACCCAAAAAATTCACAACAACCCCATCTGAAAGAAAGGTTTTGCTTACAGATTTCTGGGCAGCCAGGGTGTCGTTGGTTACGCATCCAGCCGAACAATTTCTACCACATGGGCATCGAAAAATTGGTGTCACGGTGGGACAAATGTATAAATGTGAGTCGATATTATGTGGAAAAATAGAGTAATGTTTGGCTGTAAAAAAATTACTCAATTACTTCTTGATATCCCCTCGTATTATAATTCATATTTATCAGTGTCACAGGAACCATAAAGAGGTGCAGTTACTTTTTTGTAGGGGTGGGCTGATAGGAAGTTTTCATTGAAATTGAACTAATATTATGTAATTGATGTAAAATTGTAGTGAAGAATTTATATTGGTTCAGTAATCTCCTTTATTAACTCACATTTTTTTCAAATGGTCATCTTTTAATTAATATCAATAGGAACTGTTGTTTCTTCAGTGACTGAAATTCTTTAATATGCTTGAAGTTTCGACATAATGTACACATGTATTTTTATGGTTTCAAGTGTGATTTAGCCAACCTCCATAGTGGAGTGGTTAGTACAGCACACTGCGATTCCAGGGGTCCCAGGTTCTAAACCTAGCCTGGACATGGGTGTTTTATATGAGTGTCCCTTCATGAATTTAATCATATCATTACTCATCCTCATCTTTGCAATTAGCCAAACGTGGCAGAGAAGTAAAATAAACCAAATCAATCCAGTGGAGGACCAGGTGTCGCATGAAATTATGGAAAATGTCCAAAATATATGGTTGGAATGGAAGGGTGGGAATTGGTTACTGAGTAGTTAGGTTGAGTCTGGAGGCTATGGTAGCGTGCATAACTTACATGTATGATCTTGCCCAGCATTTATGAGAGGATGGGTTGGTTGACAGGAGTAAGGTGAAAGGTAGGTAAAGTTCCCCTTCCACGTACCATGAAGGCACATGCAGGGGGATGTGGAGGTACACACATTCTCAATCTTATCCATTTTTGAAGGTGATGCGATCAGTACCGTATTAATACATGTGTACTTATTTATTTGAAGCTGGGTGAACCCTAAAGCCACTTTATCCAGGGACAATGCTTGAAAAATTCCAACCTCAGGGATCGAACCTGGGTTCGATGTGGCAGTCAGATGCCCTATTGACTGTACCACTGCAACTCCAGTGGATGGAAGTAGTTGGATAATTACTGATCTGAAATACTCATTGAAGTTTGTGTTGGGGTGGCAGCAGTGAAATCAGAGTTTTGGGTAGATGAGCAGAGATAGATGATTCTAAGGTTTTATTCAGGTAAAAGTCTCCACCGATCTGGAAGATGAGAATGCATGTCAGGTTCAAGGAGTAGCAAGTGCCTTTGAGGTAGAGGGTAAAGTTGCCTGTGGTAGTGAATGTTTGTGATGTTGGGTCCACAATGAAAAAGGATTAGGTCTATCTAGGAAGATATCCACAGGAGGATGGGGAGTAGCATGGTATTAGGTTGTTAGCACAGGAGGGATTGTGTCAGGTTTGTTGTTGGATGAATGGGAAGCAGCTCTGGTTATTTGCTTACATGGATGAAGAGGTTGCCAATCATAGTTGACTAAAGCATGGTGCATGCGTTGGTTGTTATGTGATGAAGGAGTGGAGACATCATGTTCTGATGGCCAGAAAGAAAATAGGATGGCCTTTTTGGTTGTTTATTATGTAAGAAGTGAATGGATCTTTTCTCATACGAAAATGAATGGCGTTAACATTTCACAGTTTGTACATTTTTCGAATGCACAGAGTACATAACAACAATGGAAGTTAAAAAATGTGTGTATTTCCTCAGAATGTGCTATTTATATCTAACAATAAATAAAATAGAGACCTATACATGATTTGTATCTAAGCATGAAGTTAGAAGAACAAGTTATTTTAGATAGTTAAACAACAAAATGTTTACGTATTTACTTGCAGGCTATCACAGCAGGTTACTTCTATCACATAGCAAGGCTCTCCAAAGGAGGCCACTACAAGACAGTGAAGCACAACCAGACTGTCATGGTGCACCCAAATAGTTGCCTCTTTGAAGAACTCCCACGATGGATGCTGTACCATGAATTGGTATTCACCACGAAGGAGTACATGCGGCAGGTAAGTTCTGTAGTATTGTAATGAACTATGTTTTTTTGTTTGTTTGTAAAACCATGGAGTATAAAAGCATTACATCTAGAGAAAATTAAATGCAGGGTTCAGAAATTGGTCGAACATCTTTTTTTCCCTCAAGAACCTGAAGATATTGCTAAACATAATAAGTTTGTAGTCCGTTTTACAACATTGTATTTTGAATATTTTTATACTTTTTTGGTCGTCATTAAATTTTTATTGCATTCTAACATATTTTGATATTTCTTATCTGCTGTTTGCTCTTTCATGTATTTTGGTTGCATTTGGTTCTCCAAAAATTCATTATTAACATTAACTCAAATGCAAGGAGAAAGGGGCATAAAAATGGTGTATAACTGATAGAGAAGTACTGGACATCTGCTATATGGCTACCCACTGATTGATAGAATCCAATGAAAAAGCTTTCTCACTGACCTGGAAATCCTAGAAAAGTCAGGGATCTCACTTAGGAGTGAAAAGTTCATGGCAAAAGTCAGGGAACTTCATAAAATTTATAAAAAAACTGGAGAGTTCAAGAAAATTAAATGATTTTGCGTGCCAGGATTAAAAACTGAAAACGCATTCCCCTTTTCTCCTCCAAACTAGTTCATTTTTGTAACACTGCATAAAAATGTTATAGTAGACCAGCCAAGAAGCAAAAAAGCTTTCTAATAAACTTTTACCCTCATGGAATGTTAATAACAGGCATCCATGCTAAAACAATCAGTCATAGGTCTCAGAGAAAACTAGGGTGGATGCCACCACAAAGTTTGACCTTAAAGGTCATTTCAAGGTCATATTCTGACCGTAAAAGGTCAAATTTCAGTCACCCAAATATGTCCATGTAATATATCAAACGAAAGGTATGAAGGAGACAATATGGTGATATTTTTAGGTCAGAAGTAGCTATTGTGGGGCAAAGTTATTCAGGCTAAATGTGTATACAGTGGAGTTGTATATAGTGGACCATCGAAGAAGCAAAAAAAGCTTTTTAAAAAAAATAACCATAGAATGTTAATATCAGGCATCCATGCTAAATCAATCAGTCATAGGTCTGTCAGAAAAACTAGGGTGGATGCCACCAAACATTTTGACCTAAAAGGTAATTTAAAGGTCATGCTGTGGTCGGAAAAGGTCAAATTTCAAACTCATCCAAATATATTCGTGTAATATATCAAACAAAAGGTATGGACGAGACAAACTCTTTGGTGATATTTTCAGGTCAGAATATTGAAGTCAGAAGCAGCTCTTGTGAGGCAAAGTTAACACGTTAAGTTTGTATACAGTGGAGTCCTGTATATGTTGACGTTTGGCTTCCAGATTGATTCTCCAACTTGTTCATCGATCCCAAATTTTGATTTGTTTGTTTCCGAATTTATTCTCCCATGTTATCAGGTTTTGAATAAATGTCTATTAAGATCGAGTCTGTTGTTGAAAGAGTTGCCACAACAATGTGTTGGAATTAGATAGAACGATGTTTGTGTTATGAGTGGATATGCAAAATGTGTGGAAATAACTCGTTTATAAAGATTAAGTTTCAAAGTACTCTGAAACATTGGATATGGGCTTTAAACGAATTCTTGTGATGTGCAGAGATACAGATGTCATGCTGCTTCTTTTGCACTTCATAGCCCCTAAAGCAAGTGAAGTGTGGATGGTCTCTGAGACTGCAAAGAAGCAGAAGTGCATTCCCATTCATCAAGTGGTCCTCCTCGTTGGCATTGTGGTAACATCGTTGCCTTGTAATCAAGAGGTCCCGGATTCAATACCCGGTGGAGGCACATTGCACAGTGGTTCGGAGCCCACTTTAAACTGTACGTCTAGTCCCGATTAGCTTATCTGCGCATAAAGTGGACTTAAAACAGAAATCAATCAATCATTCATCAAGTAGCAAAAAAACTTCCTGATGCTGTGAGAAGTAACCTATCCTATTGAGTTTCCACACAATTACAGGTTGTGGTACAACCCCTTCATTCAGTGGTTATGGAAAAAAACTGCTGGAAAATGTTTTCGAAAACACACGCCTGGTAAAAGGAATTGGTCGTAATGGTGAGCTTGGGCTGGTTGAAGTTTGTTTCCAACCTCTGTGGAAGTCCAGGGGTGAAGGGCAAGACCGCCCTGGAACTGCTTCACCAACATGTGATGCTCTGGAGCTTCATGTGCAAAGTGCAAACTACCCGGCAAAGATTTGGCTTCAATCCGAGAGGGGAACTATTGTTGTGACATTGCCCCCAGATGCTTGGAAAAGGGAATTAGGTTGTCTCAAACCCCAGTGAACAAGACTACCTCACGTACCAATGTCTTGCCTCGAACTGGTGACCTGCTCTTGCAAAACGAAGTGCAAGACTCCAAGATATGCCTGCTTCAAAATCAATATGAAATGTATAAATGCTTGTGGCTGCGATTCTATAGACTGTTGTAATCCATCCCATTGAACATTATTGTAAAATATATATTCTAATAATATAATATCTCTTTATTATTTCAAATGATTCATTAGTATAATAATTCTTGGCATTATAAATAAACACAACATAAAATAGAGGTATTTTTCTTTGACCAGCCTTTAAAAAATAACCTGCATGAGATGTTAATCAATGTGTCATAAGTCTGACACGGTAAACTTTCCCCTGACATCAATATTCTGACCTAAAAATATCACCAAACAGTTTGTCTCGTCCATACCTTTCGTTTGATATATTACTTGAACATATTTGGATGACTTTGAAATTTGACCTTTAAGGTCAAACTTTGTGGTGGCATCCACCCTAGTTTTTCTCTCAAGACGTATGACTGATTGAATTAGCATGAATGCCTATTATTAACATTCCATCCAGGTGAAAGTCACAATTCTGATCTTTGGCTGGTCTACTATTATTTTATTTTTTGTCATGTATTTTCAACAATGTTGAATAAATTGATTTTGATTTAATGCTAAATTAATTGTGGTTATATAATCAACTGTTATGTGTTATTTATTTAAATATACTTTTTTTTTGTCCTACTAGGTAATAGAAATTGAGAGTAAGTGGTTGCTGGAAGTGGCACCCCACTATTATAAACCTCGAGAACTTGAAGATTCCACAAACAAGAAGATGCCAAGAATAATAGGGAAGACAAGGGAAGAGTTAGGGACCTGAAGATAGAAGATGATAAGTTCTTTCATGTTTGAATGTGTGTATTTAATTAGTTGTGTTCAATAAAGTTATTTTATTTTAATAAAAATACATTACATTTTTTATTTCGAGCAAAACTACATAGAAATGCATATTAAGTTGTTTTTTTTTTATCCTGCCAACGTATCAGAGGGAGTGAAATTTATGTGTAAAAAGAAAAACTCAATATGCTGACCAAGGCAGAAATTTATTTTATTATAAAACATAAACTAAATGTAACGTTTCAACCTTCTAGCAAGGTCTTCTTCAGACTCTGTACAAAGTACAAATTAAACAAGGTACAAAACAGGACGATATATATACACAAAAATTACTCCCCTCCAGACTCAAGACTATTAGAAAGTTGCAAACAAGAAAAAGGAAAATGGAGAAGAGGAAGAGGAAGGGATTATCTACGAACTGAAATGTAAAGAATGTCAGATTGTGTACATAGGAGAAACGAAAAAGAGGCTGAAAGACAGGTTTAAACAACATAGGGATGATGTATGACTTAAGAGAGAGAGAAATGCCATATTTAAACACATGAGAGAAATGGGACATGACATAGAGTGGGATGAGGCTAAGCAGATAGGAAGGGAGAAGAGAATACTACTATTCGTGACAAAAATATTGAGCCCTCGGTTTGCATGCTTGTAAAACTATACCCCTTGGGAGGAAAAAAGTCAAATATACCTAATTGGAAAGCTACAGGTATCTGCTTTTAGACAAAATGAAGACAAAGTGATTTTAACTCTGTTTTCTATTGAGACAGAAATGTTTGTAAAAGTGTAGTTTTTTCATGTAATTTTTACATTAGTCGATGATTGAAGATTAGTTATGTGGAAATATCTCAGTTAAATATAATGGTACTATCAGCTGTAGAACAGCCACAATTAATGATTAATTATGATGTTGCAATCTCGGAAATGGTCAGTGTAATGGTCATGAAATGCATATCAAATGATGACCGTGGAATAAAAATCAAATTTCCATATTTCATTCTTTCACACTGTGCAAATTGAAAACAGAGTGAATTGTTTTTCTTGGCAACCGGTTCCTGAACGATTCACATCGTTGCTAAGAACGTATTTAGTGCCAGTGAGCTTTGTTGCCAAGCATTTCCCCTTGCTCTTTCACCTCCACGTCAAACCAGCTTTGACACGGGAAATGAGCCAAAACAATGTGTTGCGCAAAGGAAACCATTGTAGAGATGCTGAAAGTTTATTTTGTCACTTCTGTTTTCACATCCCTGCCACAAATATTGCCTGAACACCCACATAGCCATAATAATTCTTTCGTTCATTCTGTTCAGGCAGTCGGTCTCTCACAAGTTCGCGTGCAAGATGTGGTGAGAAGAAAGATACAGAACTTTTATATTAATTATCCAGTTCAACAGAATCCATTATGAACAGCATTTTATACTTTTACCTTTCACTCATTATATTTATTGAAAACTTACTAGTTTTTAGTCCTTCTGTCTCTCTAAATGAACCCACAACTCCTTGCTTATTACAACAGTTGCAGCTGTGTAAGAGACCAAAATATAAAAGCAATATTTCAGGTGGAATGTATAGCAACATGTTAAATGCTGAAACCACCACCACTACTCGATACAATGCTTAAGTGAATTTTGTGAGATACACACAATTTACATGCGTTTTTGCTCGAAATATATTTTAAAATGTTAGTTGACGTGAAGGCTTGAAATGCGCAATTTTTTAAATATAATTTTTATGCGTTGCTATCGCTAGTACGCACCTTGCTTATGAAATTGCTGTACACAGCAGTTGCGTTATTATTGTATACAGAGAAGACTGGATCTCTCATCGAACATCGTTGCACTCAATATATCTGTTTAAATGTGCGACATAAAATAATATTGGGAAAATTACGTTCATATAAAGCTGAGTAAAGTTGTTTTCTTTTTCTTTAAGTTCACTTTATGCACAGGTAGGCTAATCAGGACTGGACTTACAGTTTAAAATGGGATCTGAACCACTATATACCTCCACCTGATATCGAAGGAGACGACGTTCATATGAAGTTAACAGCTAGATGTAATCCCCCCCCCCCAAAAAAAAGAAAAAAAAACTGCAGTACAGCAGTACTCCATTTGCAATATGAGAAATATTTCATTATTTTATGCTGCGACAATACTTTGGATCGGCTAGACGGAACGCACTTGCGCAATTCTCACAGCGAAACGGCAACGCTATGGAAGTCGTCTGCAGCCCGCGGAATCTGAGATTGGCCACACCCGGGCATACGTCATGCACCCGTTTAACATATTAGGAGTGTGAAAGAATAATTAATATCTGGAACCATATTTGAGGTACATACGCCAAACATCTGTAATTTGATCTCATGCGTTATATCAACAGTTTTTTGCAATTTCATGGAATTTGTAATTATGCATTTCAAGTTTCCCTAAAATGCCAATTTTTTAAGCATCTAATAAAAATATGCATTTGATTTTTTCTACAGAGGTGCATAAATAATCAAACTTCAAGTACACAAAATCTTAAAATTATATGTACAGTCGATTATGAACTGTATGGTGTTAAGTTCCCCGTTCTTGAAAATTGGAAGAAAAAACTACACTTTTCAGTGATTTTTTTTATTATAGTAAGATAACAAAGTTAAGATTAATTTTCAGATAACGCTTATTAAAAAGTAGATACGTGAAGCTTTCCAATGAGGTATATTTGAATTTTTTCCTCCCACGGAGTACAATTTTACAAGCGCGTAAATACAGGGCTCAATATTTTTGTCACAGATAGTAGTGAGAAAATGGAAGGAGGTCAAGGAAATAGAGAAGAAAGGTGAAGAAGACACAATAAACTGGAAAGGGCACTGAAGATGAACAAAGAATGGAAGAAGGTGTTAGAAAGAGTGGAAAGGACAAGAGAGAAAGAGGAGTAAAGAAGGAGAAAGAATGAAGAAAGAAAGGAAAAACAGCGTGAGATAACGAGTCCAACCACCTTCCAGATGAAAGAGAATATTTAGCTAAATCGCCTGTCAGGTGAAAGTACAGTTGACAAGGGAAGGCCACCTGCTGGAATGTTCCAAAAAAAACAATACACTTTCTAATAGTCTTGAGTCTGGAGGGGAGTAATTTTTGTGTATATATATCGTCCTGTTTTGTACATTGTTTAATTTGTACTTTGTACAGAGTCTGAAGAAGACCTTGCTAGAAGGTTGAAACGTTACGTTTAGTTTATGTTTTATAATAAAATAAATTTCTGCCTTGGTCAGCATATTGAGTTTTTCATATGGAAACAAGGCTTAATGGTGTTATAATTGTAAAAAGAAGTAAAGGAACTAAAGTAGTGGCATCATTGTAATAAGTGTCATTATAGCCAGCTTGAGGAATATGTATATCATAAACTTGTCAGAGACTTTACTGCCGGTTTGTGCAAAGGGGGTTGGACGTTCCAACGGAAGACGCTATCGATGAACCAACTTAACACTCATTCGCAACACACTTTCTGCTTCGGCTGCTCGATCAAGACTCTCCTGGTGACCTCTCATCACGGGATTGATGGGGTTTGTGATTATACAGCATTATATTCCGGCTCGTAACATTACCAATAAAGTGACATTCTGTTATCTCACCTCAACGGAGAAGCACATTGAACAGTCTTGCCACTGAAGGTTCGAGGTTCAAGCCAGAGCCTGAGCATGGGAGTTTTTCTGTAGAATTCCTACATTGTGCATCATCATCATTATGATTTGCCTAAGGAGGCAGAGATGCCACGATCAAAAGAAAATGCACCATTCCACAGAAATGTTTTATTTGCCTCCAGTTACACATATTAAATTCCTGGTGGAGGTTGGTTTCATCAATAAAGACCTCACTTTAAGCTATAGTCATCTGTAGATTAATGTGGAGTTTGGAGGGGTTTAAAAGGGTGATAACCCCCTCCCCTTCCCCTCCTCGACATTATATTAGGCCATCATTCCTTGCAAGAATATCTCGGACAAAATAAATAGTCAATGAATCCTGGAAACTGAATGCGTGCATTCAGGTACCTGGATCCGCATTGAGTTTGAGATGTAAGTTCTATTAACAATGCAGTTCTATTTCTATTTCATGTCATTGGTAAAAGAAGGAACAAAATATGTTAACAATATGCATCCCAGTGGCACAAACTCATATTCTTAATGCGGAATATCATCTTATTCATTATCCAACTAAAGAAGAAGATTCAAATCTATAAGCAATACCTACAACAGCAACATCTTCTAGTGGATGATATTCAGCGATCAACTCCCCCCTACAATTCATTGGGCGAAATCATGCTGTCGCCATATTTCTGGCAAGCAGATCACGTTCTGCCTTGAAAACATATACCAGGTAAGAATTGTTCATGTGGTCTTTGCCGAAGTGATTCAAGGCATGATTATCATTATCACATGATAAATGTGTGCATTTAAAATATCGCAAATTTTCTTGCTGTAAGAAGGCTTCTCATACACTTCCCGTAACACTCACGAATCTGTTTGCTGGACTTATGTCCATTATGAAGTCAAGTTCAATATCATCCCTTAACTAAAAATAGCTTTTAAAAGGTTGTAAAATGCTTTTAAGCAATAGTGAAAGAAAACTACAATGGAATTGCATCATTATATTCACTGCAATACTTCATTAATTTATGTTCTTTTGTGATTGTCCCTTCATCCATCTAATCTAGTCACCATTCAGTAGTCAGGATTAGTTAAAAGTGGCTGGAAAACTACATAAACCAAAACAAACAAATCTTCAGTTAACGTATGAGTAAATGCTGTCACCTAAAAATAACAATAATGCAAGAATATATTATGATCAGCCCCCTCTCTTCTGACATCTAAAATAAGGTATTGCCTTCCCTTAATATCCTAAATTTAGCCACCACCAACAAAACCAACATTAAATCATAAATTAACATGATGCAGTGGTAGCATCGTCGCCTTGTAATCAAGGGGGCTCGGGTTCGATACCTGGTAGAGGCACAAGTGGTTCAGATCCCACTTTAAACTGTAGGTCCAGTCCAGATTAGCCTTACTGTCCATAAAGTGAACTTAAAACAACAAATTAATACAATACAACAGAGTAAATACAGATCCCTACAGAACCATTGATGATGTTTTCTCTCGAATTAGTTAATCACTAAATATACAGCTGCTACCATTTCTTAGATTTTGCTGTATACTACAATTGACTTGTTCCATAGGAAATTGATTCCCAGACACAACTACAAACAACGTGTGGAAACAAAATGTTGCATTCTACAAGTTTCCTGTGGAAAATTATGATGTTCAATGCAGTAATACCAACAGAATTTGACACGTCGCATGTTCTCTGAAAAATAAAAATCAGAGAAGAGGCACACATGCTCTGGAAACGTAGAGTTAGAATAAGTATTGTTAAAAGCACTAGACAATGAAAAATGTTTAATTAACATTGCATGCTAAGTCATATGTTGTGTATCATATGGAATCACAATTTTTAAGCATGGATTTTTCAGCCATGTGTTGCACCATAGACTGGGAATATCTTTTGTAAAGTTGGTTAAATTTTGGGGGGAAACCATACAAATTTGCACAGTGAATGACAAGTTTTTTAAAGAGAAAAAAATAGGTGGTTGTGACTGCTTTTTACTATAGGTCTTTTCTACTCTTATGGCAGGCACTCTACATGCTGGGAAGGGTAGTGGGGAACTTGGAATATGCAGCAGACCAACCAGACAACAGCGGTGGCGCTGAGAGTTACGATGTGGCAGGAGGAAGTACTACATACACCTCGTTCCACAGGCTGCTGCGTTTCTTATCACACTGGATTGGTCACTTCCCCGCCCCACTTCTCTTGCCAGCATGTAGAGCGCCTGCCGTAACACTGGAAAAGAGCTATAGTGTGCTACATTTTCCCATCTTTTCATGTATTTGATAATATTTTTTTAAAAGTTTTACCAAAGGGAGATTACAATTTCCACCAAACCTCTGAGCAATCCAGATCTTCCCTCAATAACTAAGATTTTGATTAAAAAAAAGTAGTGTTTGGAAATAACTAGTACTTCATAGTTCAATTACTTTCTTTTATGAATTCTCTGTAACTAGACACTTCTAAAAGAAAATAGCTGTAACTGTAACAGAATTACCTTTTTGCAAATATTGCAAATTTGGCACACTGTTTACAACTGCGTGTACTAAGCTGAAAGGATTTTTGTGGTAAGAAAACTAGGCTTCATTGCATGCTAAATTTAGAATGCCCATGCTTTATTGCTTTATCACTGATTTCTAATTACTCGTGAAATCTTCAGTGTTTTGGGTGACTTGCTGCATTAATGTGGTGTAGTCTAGCTAAGACGTCGTGAAGGAAATGGATCTTGTTGAGTTTGGAATGGAAGCGAAAGAAAGAGGTACAAGTGGAATGAATGCACCACATGCAAGTACCTGACTGGTATATGAGCATTTTTTTATTTAAAATTAAAATTAAAAGGCAAAGAAGAAGAAAAATAATGTTTCATAAATAAAAATTGTTAATTTACAAGTGAGTGGACTTTCAAGGTATATCCATATAAGTCCCTTATATAGAGAGTAAATAAACATAAATAAAGCATACGTAAATTTCCATATAGTTATTTTATTACAATTAATGATCATTGTGTGTAATTCGTGTGCAAGGAAATTTCCAATCCAAAGTTAACTCGGTTACTTTTTAGAAAAGTAACTTTCTGGACGGTGCAAGAACAGAAGCATTCAGTGGACAACAATTGGAAAACAGAACACAAAGAATTTTATTTCCTAAACAGTATACAAGATATGGTTACATAGAACGATTATTATTTTTTTATGTATACGGATAAAAGTAGTCAAGCTACTTTTGGAGGTATGTGCTTATGCCCTGGTACCTGAAAATTAACCCAGGGCGTCAGTTCCATGAATTTTTTACGGATTCCCCCGCTTTTCTTTGATTCATCCTTGATTTCCATTATTTTTTTAATTACAATAATTCACTGTGACATTGGCAAGAATGTCCCAGTGTGAAGAACCAAATTTGTTCGGTTTTCCTGAACAAAGTTGGTTTCACATCATTCTACAAGGTAAGAAGATTAAGATAAAGGTTAGAAATAGTAGGAAGTAAATAAGTGTTAGTGTTTAACATTAATATTATTTATGATCACAGATACGAAATTACATAAGTGTGTAAGGTAACGTTTTCTTAGGATAAGTTTTATTGTGTGTCGTGTGCATTAGTGTTGATGGATGAGATGAGGAATGGACATTAACACGATTCTATGAATGTTAAGCAGGGTCTATGTTCTAGTATGTTATGTTTGAGATAGTGAGAGTATTATTGGCTTTGAGATGTACGTATTAATAGTAGGAAGATATATGAAAGAACGAGTGGTACCTGATGCAAGGAGACTTGCGGGAGACCAGCAAGAGTTGGTCGGACTGGGATGAACATCGGTACGACGGTTGGTACCCGGGACATCATCAGGAAGGGAAGAAGTAGGGAGGGATTTCCTGGGAAGTATAGGGTACATTAGTACGTTCGGTAGTGGAAATATAGAGAATTGTCAAGAATCAGTGAGAGAAGTTTGCAGTGTGTTTAGTAACGAGAATAAAGAAGGGGGTGTAAGATTACAATTTAAGAAAGAAACGAAAAAGAAGAATCTTGGTTAAATTCGGTTGGTTCCTAGGTCGAGTCCTTGCAGTGTTATCCTTTGCCTTTCTCCGGGGAGACATAACCTTTTTTCGTTTTGGCGTATCACTGTCTTCTGTATTAGTGTCTCCTTCTTGATGTTCCTGTGGGAGGTTCTGCTTCATTATCCTCTTGGTGATCTTAGTCCTAAGGAGGGATGTCCTGTTGTTGAGTTTGTCGAAGGTGGATTCTTTGTGATCTTCTGGGGGGTATATTACATTCCGGAGGTAGGGGTTGAATGGGGAGGTGAGTGATGCCGGATTTGAAGAGGGAATGTTCCTCTTTCGACACCAGGTTTGTTAAGTCGTTTAGTGACGTAAAGTGCTCGGGATTTCTTATTAACTGGTACGTGTTGAAGTTTGGTAGCTTTTGTCTTAAATCTTCGATTTGTTTGTTTGATGTCTGGCAAAAGAAGGCTTTATGTTCCGGTGTGTCCGTCTCGGTTTTACATTTCAGGCATTTATCAGTCTGTCTGAGGTTGTGCTTATTTAGGTGTTGACCGTAGGGACCGTGTACCGTTAGGAAATGTATGAGACCTCTCGTGGGATGGAAATGGTCCATCGAAAGTCGTTCTTTTATGTTTGGAAGGAAGCTGTGAAGTCTCCTTCCTTGTGTAGCTTGTGTCCATTCCTGTTGCCAGACGCTAAACAAGTGGTTGTAAATTTCTGGTACCGTGGCAGGGCGTATTCCAATTAGTTTATAGATTTCGTCCTCTTGTCCATTTCTAAAGTAATACTTTGATGCTCTAGTTTTAATAACGATTTCAATAGGCTGTAGGCCCGCAATCATGAGAAGAGCCAGGGTTGAGGTTGTTCTGAATGCACCCGTTAGGCGAAGTATCACTTTGCGTTGTGAAGATCTCAATCTGTTTTTAATGTACTGTTTACTGGTTTCCATGGCCCACAGGGGCGAGCCATAGGAAATAATAGAATTATATATGGTAATGAGATATGTTTTTATGTGTGATAGTGGAAGGTTGTAGTTTGCTGAACTCAATGTGGCTAGACTGTTTATAGTTGTTTCGGCCTGGGTTGTTGCCAGGGCTATGTGTCTGTTAAAAAACATCTTCTCTTGAAGAGTAATGCCAAGGTATTTAGCTTCTCTTACTCTTTTTAAATTTCTTTCTCTGAGTTTGATTTGAGGGTTTCTTTGTAACTTCCCCTTAAGGATAATATAATGAGTCTTTTCCGAAGCTATTTTGAGTTTAGCATGATCACACCAATTGGATAGCATATTGATTGCAGTGGATGCTTTATCTTCGATTTCCCTTCTTGAGTTACCGGAAGTGAGCATGATAATGTCATCCGCATAAGCTATGATCTGGTCTATGTCTGGATGGTCTTGTAGTTTCATAAGCGCAGGCTCCAAGTTAGTATTCCAAAGCTCGGGTCCCAGAATGGAACCCTGAGGACAACCTTTTGACGTGATCTTACTCATTTGTAGATCCGGATATTTGATGCTAATTTTTCTGTTAGAGAAATAACTTTTCAGAAGTAGGAAGAGTGTACCTGGGCAGTTCATATTTTTAAGTGTTTGAAAAAGGCTGGGCCACCACAAGTTGTCGAATGCCCCGGCGATGTCCACCATGATTCCAACCATGTACTTGTTTGGAGTGTTTTGTGTTGTAGACGATAGCAGGCGTAATGCATCGTCAGTGCATTTACCTTTCGTGAACCCAAATTGTATCCCTGATATGGGTTTGAGAAGGCGAAATTCTTTGAGTCTTTTTAGGATAAGTTTCTCGAAGAGTTTTCCCAAAACGTTGAGAAGGCATATTGGTCTGTATGAATTGACCCTGGTTTCATCTTTATTTGGATGTTTCTTGATGATTATTAAGTTTGCTTCCTTCCAGGTTTCTGGGAATATCTTCTGAACAAGGCACTCATTAAATAGTTGAGTAATGTAAGGCGTAAGTACTGGGGTGATTTCTTGTATTATTTCCACAGGAATTCCGTCTGGTCCCGGGGACTTCTTCATTTTCATGCTGCTTATTTCGTTTTCTACTTCCTGGGTAGTGAAAGGTAATATTGGTGATTCTGGATATGGCTGGTGATAGATTTTTCTTGTATCCTTATTTTCCTCGCTGTCGTTTTCAGGTTTGTCGTCTGGTATGAGATTCTTCATTAAGAAGTTGATGGTTTCTTCCAAGTCCTTTGTCATATTCGTGTTGTTCTCGTCATTAATTAAGGTGGAAATGGTTTGCGGTTTTTTTATTTTGCCGGTAGCGATTTTATACGGGGTGCCCCATTTATTTATTTCCAGAAGTTTTTCGATGAAGATATTCCATTGTTGTGTCTTATAATTTAGTAGCTCGGTTTCGTATTGCTTTTTTTTGGCACGGTAAATCTGGAGGTTGGCATTTCTGTATTGTGCGATGATGGATTTTTGATATAGTTTCCTGGCTTTTTGCATTTGTTTCTTAAGGTTGGTTAATTTCTTTGGCCATGGCTTCCTCTTCATTTTCCTTTGGTTATTTCTGGGTGTTGAATTTTCAATTGCTTGTCTGATGTTTGTAGAGAGTTCCTCTGCGAACGTGTTGAGTGATTTTTGTTGGTCCAATTGTTCAGGGATAATGAGTTTTTTCTAGGAATTTTTTATGATCCATTTTTCTCCAGTTCAATATGTTCTCCTGGTCTGTCTGTTCAAGCTGATGTTGCCTGTAGATTAAGTCGAATAGTATTAAGTTGTGGTCGCTTGTTGTGGCGAGATCTATAACTTTCCAGTTTTGGACATCGCCCAAGGCCCTTGCATTCGTGAGTGTTAGATCAATGTTGCTTGAGGCGCCCGCCCTTCCCCTGTAGGTGGGGGGATTATCTGGCTGATTTTCGACTTGTAGGTTGTGCTCAGAAATGAATTCCTCCATGGCTACCCCCTTGGTGTCGGTTTCTTGGAAAACATAGAATAGTAAAAAGAAAAACTCATTGACGAGCCATCTCACCTTCCTACACCTGCAAGAGTACCACAATAAATTTCTTGACAAGGCCACCGACTCTGTGGAAGAAGGGCGTTGATGTCTCTTCACCTAAAATTATATGCATAACGGGAGTGAAGGGTTGACCGGTCCGTTAGTGCCGTGTCCGTAATTTCATAATAAAAAGAACACTAAATCAGTAGCATACGCAGGATTTCATCAAGGGGGGGTTATTTCGAAAACTTTCTACAAATTCACATTACCATTGTTTTATTATACTTTAATTAATTAATTAATAATAATAATTAATAATACTTACAATTAATTAATTAGTTTAATTACTACTAATGCAGCTGCTGTTACTACTTATATCACTACTATTATTAAGCAGTAGAGATCTTCATAAATATATTTATGAAAGCAATAGAACAAAATTACATTTTTTTTGTTTCTTTGTTACGAAATAATTGTCTAGTCAACTGTTATCTGTATATGATAGGTGAGACATTCTAAGTGTGAAGAATATCCATAAAAACAAGCAAATATATTAAATTTATTGAAATAATCAAAATATGAAACTCATTCAAGGGTCCGCGCTGGTCTAGTCTGACAACCTCGTGGGAGATCCAGGTTCGATTCCAGGAATTGGTTGGAATTTATCCAGCCTTGTCTCCGCACCCAGCCTCATATCAATGGGTACCTGAGAGCAACCCTGGGGGATAATGGCTGCCGGAACATGGTGCTGATCACATCCCGTGCAAAATGGCCGAGATCAAGAATATGTGGGCCCCAGCACACCACTACAGGTGCCTTCATGGCACGGTGCTATATGCACGGGGAAATTTACAATACCTTTACCTATGGAACTCACCCAGGATGATGATGAGGCGCGAGAATACACGTTGCCAAATTCCACCGAGTCTATGTTTTCATTCAAAGTAAGTTTATAGACATTCCAACACATTTATCCAGGGACGTCGTTAGGGGGGGCATGGGGGGGGGCACTGGCCCCCCGAAACGTTCATGTGGCCCCGGCAAACTGTTCTACATTTGCTGAAAATTTTACTTTCATGACAAATATTGCAAAATAGTTTTTCAGAAATTTTTTTTTTTCAGTTAGAAACACTGTTCTTAATTTGAGTGGCACGAACCCAAAACCACATTTCTTTCTCGTTTTCCTGGTTCTAGCTATAGTGGATGTCAGTGTAGGAACCTAGAACTTCGTTGTTTCTCGAAATTTTGAGGGAGCAATCTTTCCACCCCTAGATGTCGCAGGTCAACAACAGGTAGGGTTGGCCGTTGAGTGTTGCCGTTGCGTCCAAACAATGTTTTGAGCTTTAGTAGATTGAAGAACGACCGCCTATGCAGCGGTAAACCACATATATGCAAACAGTTACAACTGGTCCCGAATCAGAGCGCAATACACGCTAAATAAGTATAATGGTGGCAGGATGCCTCATATCTCAGGGTAAGTAGTATTATTCGCACCAAATATCTATTCTACTATTGAAACAGTTTAAAACACGCAACGTGTTAAAAGTAATTCACAAACTGTACGATTTCTCGAGTCGCATATTTTTCTCGAGACCGATTTTGAGAATCCTCCTTAACAAACGATGCCTCCCTGATTGCGCAGTGATAGCGTTGTTGCCTTGTAATCGGGGGGTCCCGGGTTCGATACATGGGTGGAGGTACACAGTGGTCCAGATCTTACTGTAGGTCCAGTCCCGATTAGCCTTACTGTGCATAAATTGGACTAAAAACACCAACTCAACTCAACTCCTTAACAAACTTTTCGAAGAATCGAAAATTTAAACAAGAACAAGTAAATACATTTTTGTAATTTTGAAGTAAAATATTATTATTATTGTTATTATTTTGGGTATTTTTGGTTCGTATGAATCTGCCTCACACAGTAAGCTTATTTCGTTGAG
Organism: Lepisma saccharinum; assembly: GCF_977018435.1. Taxonomy (NCBI): domain Eukaryota; kingdom Metazoa; phylum Arthropoda; class Insecta; order Zygentoma; family Lepismatidae; genus Lepisma; species Lepisma saccharinum. Next base: position 35,495,907 of record NC_139255.1, on the reverse strand, counting down.
TCAAGTACAATAACAAACCCTTGCAATAAGTCACTGGAAACACATGTGAGGTTGCACATATATTTAAGCACCTATAAATATATAATAACCAGTGGTTCGACAGCCCTGGAAGGGCCTTGGTCTATCTCCCGACTGCCAGTCCCTCCCACAATCCTACCTAAAATTTTAGAGGTGTGGAGATCTTTAACCAGTAATGGGGTGACGTGGGGTCAGCACGTCGAACCCCCAACCGTTATAGGGGATATCCGTAAAGAATAATTATATTCTTGTGGTAAGGAGTCGTTGTCATTTAACAAACTTTATTATTTTTTTTCCATCAGCATTATTTAAAATGTAGTGACATACTGAACTTACCAACTTAACAAAGGCACATTGATTGCTAAATGAGGCATTTTCCTTGTGTTGCAGAGCAGGTTCAGTTTTTGTAGTTTTGCAAGGTTTTACACAGTCCGTTCGAAGAATTTTGAGAATATTGATGTTTTGTCAAAGGGACCACCCCCGAATAAATATCTTTGGATGTTTTACAGGTTTCATCGTATTTAAGAAGGTAATTTTTCCTGTACAACTTTCCTTCGTACAACATGTCTTGCCACTCAAACTGAAGAGCCGATTCATAGGTGCAACGACCTTGGCAGAAAGAAACTCTGATTGGCACCATGTTGACAAAAGACTCAAGAAGTTCCGCAACCGACAGAACTCGAAGCGCTTTCATCCCACGGTGACATAGACATTGGTTGATCACAAACGGATGCATTGGTAGGAAACGCAGTGATTTTATGGGCCGTCCCTTTCTGGGAAGTCGGGGACCTTTTGAAAACACACTTTCGCATCATGCACACCAGGGGGCCTAAGCCAGGTCACCCCTTTCCACAAAATCTTCTCTTCATCTGGCTCTGGTTATCGGCCGCGCCAAAACGCACTGCAGGTAGCTAGAACTTTCTGGGTTAATTACTTTATGGTTCAGCATGGACATAGGCATTTCAAATTGCAAGAGACAAAATTCTACTGTTTGTCCCTTTTCTGGCGGGAGATGAATGACAAAGATGTTGCGGTTCCTTCAGGTTCCCACACTCAACCCTTGTGCTCATAACCTGCAATGAAGGGAAAGGCCATAATGAGCCTTTGTAATATACCAATTTTATATCCTTCCTTGGTAACTTTCCACTCATTTTCAAGAAACATCTGCTTCTTTTTGCCCTACTGTGTTGATTGGTCGACAATTGATGACTGTCAGCTAGTTCGAAGAACAGTTTGATCCAAGATGTGGTTTCATAGTTAGCTTCTGTAAACGTGAGATTCCGGTAGGATCACGGAGTGCTTGAGATCTCATTTTCATGCTTTGCGAGTGAAATTTCGATTGATTTGGTTCATTTTACTTCGCTCTTCTGCCACACTTGGCTAATTGCGAAGATGGGGATGAGTGATGATATGATTAAATTGATCAATGGACACCAAGGTACCTTTATAAGGTAGGCCATTCCCGAGGTTCCGAGATTTTCTCCCATGATTCTGTGCGCGCTATGACGTCATTAAGAGGACAGAATGGAACTTACTTCGTTATCGTATACGGAAGCTTGAGATAAATGGGTCTATTATTTACTTATACACACTTTTTCTTGAATGCCGGTAGAATGAGAACAAATCAACCTGTGTGTGCTCTTGCCACGTGCAATAATAATAGAAGAAAATCGCCTGGAATAAAGTGATCATGGCTTCCCAAAAAACAAGTTGCTGTAGCAGGATTGATTCAATTTGTTCCTTCAAATTTCGGACTTACTCAGTGGTGCAACCACAGGGGAGGGCAGGGTCATTGTCCCCCAACCTTCGACGGAAGTCAATTCTAGGGGGGGCAAACATTGATGGCCAAAGGTACCTGCAGGGGGCACAGAGGAGAAATTGCCCCCTTCTATTTCAAATTTTGTACAAATAAAAATACATTTCGTAAAATTTTCTTGCTCGCTTCGCTTGCAGTGCCAGCTTTTCTCAGTCTCGTCAAGTTCAGAGACGTAGCTAGGGGGCGTCGGTAGTCGGCCAGGAGCGCCAAATAATCTAATTTTAAAAAAAATGTGAAAGAGAGAATGCCTTGGCGCCATGTGATATTATTTGTTCCTTATTAAATCAATATTGTTTTAAATTGCAAAAATTGGATCAAAAAATTTTCTTTCTCGCTTTGCTCGCAATATAATTTTTTTTTGTAATGTGTTGTATTTAAATAATATGTTTTGTATATATATGTAATGAAAAAAAACTTTGAATACGTACATAATTTAGTGTTAGCATCTTGCATATGTATTTTCTTATTTTATGTCGCTCCATGTTGCATATGTGTAAAACATATGAAAGTTATACGTGTTATATGTACAAAAAAATATCTTCGGCATGCATTTATCATTCATTTTCTGCCATTCAAAAATACAGTTTGTGTGCTTGTTTTCAATTATTAGCTAATGTAAAATTTCTGGTGTTGAAAAAAATATTTCAAATAGTTTGTTCTAAATAAATGCTTTAGCACAGACATCTGCCTCCCTTTGCGTAATATATGAGGATAATAACGTCTTTGATACTACTACTACTACCACTAGTAATAATAATGCCAATATTAATGTTATTATTATTACTATTATTATTATTGGTACGTTTATCCTGGCACTTGCCCCCTGCAGACAAAAATTCGTGGTTACGCCTCTGGCCTTACTTCCACACTCGCCTTCCGTATCATTACGTATGCAACTTTCAAGAACCTTAACACAATCGGAACTCAGTTTCTAAGTATTGCTTCATTGAATATTGAGTGCAAGATAAGATTTATTAGCTTTGAAATTGAAACATCACCCGCGAGAATAATACTTTGAACATCTCGTAGGTAGCCAATACTAATTAACAATTGCACTGTGTTACTTTACTTTATGTGCGTTTGTTGAGAAATTGAGCTGAAAATATAATGTACTCCCCTGCACATCCTTTCAATCTTCTCGTCAATCAAGGAGAAGAGCTGTCATGTAAATAATGCCCAAAGAAGCTATTCAATATAAAGCATACTTATCAAAGCAAGGAAACATTTATCAATGATTTTTGTATTATCAATATAATGTGTTGTATACACGTCTATTATATTATAATTTAAAGATATCGTACAAATATAATACTATTTTGCTGGCTTTAATTTATTTTTTATGTGCTTCGAAAAGCCTCGTTAGTTCAGGCGGTAAATAATCTGACTGTCACGCTGAAGACGAGGATTCTGTTCCCAGGGTGGTTTGTCTCGAGGGGGATTTTCTCAGCAACGTGAGTAGCGTAATGCGGTCATGGAAACTTACAAAAATGACTGGGGGTCGTCGTGCTGACCACACGTCACCTCGTAACAGGTTGGATGATTTCCCGCCTCGGCAGGTGGAAGTGAGGCCGGGAGTCCGTAGGTAGGCCTTAGCCCTGTATTAGTACACATTTGAATACATGCCGCGAGAATACTGACACATTATGAAATTTGTTTGACTCAACTCAAACATACTGCAGAAACTCTTTCCATGTAGATTTAATAACCGGCATCCGTGGCAGAGTGGTTAGCAAATCGCGCTACGACGCCAAGGGTCCGAGGTTCGAATCCCGGCCTGGGTATGGATGTTTGTGAGTGTCCATTCATCAATTTCATCATCATGACTCATCCCCATCTTCGCAATTAGCCAAAAGTGGCAGAAAAGTGAAGTGAAATAAACCAAATAAAAAAATAGATTTAATATTTCATATTTGTGTTGCTTGATTGAATTGGTGTTTTAAGTCCGCTTTTTGCACAGAAAGGCTAATTGGGACTGGGCCTACAGTTTAAAGTGGGATCCTAACCACTATGTGCCTACACCAGGTATCGAACCCGGGACCCCTTGACTACAAGGCGACGGCGCTACCACTAGGCCATCGGGGGAGGCAATATTTGTGTTGCTTCACAAGACTTTTTTTCTAATTGTGCACTGTATTATTAGTAAAACACATTTTATGTGTGTGTTGGATATGGTATGAGATTTAATTAGGAAAAGCGATGGATAATGTAATATTTATACAAAGTAAATTAATGTATTATGTTCTTACAACAAATGTAACTATTACAGAATAGGAAGCCAGTGACGAAATTAGCCGTAAGTTTTTTTTAATTCCTCGCAGTAGTAAATATTGTTACAAATAAAATCCAGAAATTTAGATCCTCAACTCAGGTGGATAAGAGATCAAATTATAATTCTCAGCTTGCATTTACCTCCGATTATTAGAAGTATCATTCGACCGAAAAGCAATCTCTGACTGTTGGCTGATAAATGCGACGTGCCTAAAATACAGGAAAACGTAACAGCATAATCGTTCCATTATTTTTGTTTTGTATTTGTATTGCTTTTGTTTTATTTCAAGTATATTTTACCCCTTGGATAATCGCTAAGATGAAAATGAATGGTGAGTAGATGAAATGGATGATCACAAATCCACGTGGATCACAAACAGTACAGAGTACTACACAGATTGTTGGCCCACATGCCAGAACCTAGTAAGCCCGCAAGAATGAAGTTCCTAGGATATATTACCTGGAAGAAATATTGCCATTTGAATGTTTCCCGAAAAGACACCATTTATACAATAGCCATTATCTAATTCATTCACCGGCTCGGTAGCCGAGGACGTTAAGTGGTCGACTTTCGATTTCGACTCCGAAGTTCCCGGTTCAAGTCCCAGCATGGGCATAGGTTTTCTCTGCGAGTCAGGCACGTATCCAGCAATTCCTTTCGTGGGGGGCTAAACACCATATTTTTAAGGGGTATATATAGAACCTCACAATTGTATGTTTAAGGCCAATGGTGGCAATTGGGTTCAAAACGGGAGTTGGGGGGGGGGGGGTGCAAGAAAAGTTTACTTCCTCTTCCCTTGGTATACAAGGGTTAGCATAAAGAGGTCATAGTGTGAAGGGAAAAAAATGGGGAGCAACTATCCCCAAAATCGTCGCCACTGTTCAAGGATGCCAAATTATTCAGAACGTGAAATGGGAACATTTTTTACCACTCAACTCCTCTGTTTCCATGCATTAACATTGTGTGCCGGAACCATCTCAGTATGTGTGTTTGTCCATTTCTTATCATCAGACATCAAAACATCTATAGCGTCTTCGAGTGTTTTTACGAAGCTGTTACACACGCACGGGATGGACAATCCACTCGACAACGCGAGACTCAAACTGTGGGCTGCGAACTGAACGCAGAAATTTCTCGAATATTTATCTCTGATTCGAGCCTGAACACCACTATTGTGTCTTGTCCTCCCATGTTTACAGTTCTTATAAAAGCCGAAATCCACCAAATTATTCATATTGAGGCCTAAGCACTCGCAAGTGTTCACAATTGTCTGTCACAACTTCCGCAGTCTTGTCGTATATTGGCACAAAACAAAGTAAGTCTTCTCGAATACAGTTCGAAAGAATTAATTCACAATGAAAACCCTTCCGATCCCAACACATCTAGTGTTTCTTCTCCCAATATGATTAAATGCTTACTCATTTATCTCCAGTGACGTGCCCAGGGGAGGGTTGGTGAGGTCATAACCCAATTTGACCTAGTATTCTTTTAGAAAAAGAACGTCAAAGAGAGGAAAATATGGTAAAATGAGGACTGACCACCAAAAATAGTATGCATAACCCTCCTCTTCTAAAATTCTGGGAAAATTTGGTCCGGGCACAACTAACTCATCACTCAAAACTTTGACTTTCAGTTGATCTGTGCAGCTTATTTCTTTTTTAATTAACCGCTCCAATACCCGTTACTGCTTAAATATTCACTTTAGAGAGAGACCTTCGATCTCTTCGGCCCTCGACCCGAACTAGCACTACACTGAGGCTCCGGAAATTCCGCTGTCGTTAATGTCTTCTGGTTTGGACCCGAACTGGAACTAGTAGTAGACTTCGTTACTTTATGGTATTTAGTCCTTTTCATCTTCGAATCACTAGATCTTATAAAGCCACCAATGGACACTGACTGATCACTAATCGACTCACACTTACCTTTGAATACTAATTAACCGATTCTGTTGTACAGATCAACCTGGAAATTGAAGCCGCGTATTTTAACCTCATTATATTCTAGAACGTTCCACAGATAAAACGATTCGTTAATGTTGCCAGTAGTTCGACTCCTTCTCTTATTCAAGAACGTTCCCTCTCGCGCTTTCTAGAGATTAAAAAATTACAACGAATCGTCCTACGTGTGGCGCTACGTTTGCAGCTTCCAAATGCTGACAAGTCTTTGCATAGTGTTGCGACAACACCGAAAGCGCAAGAAAAGTTTTAATGCAATATTATCAACAACAGGGTTATAGAACATTCTCCGTGTTGTCTTGGTAAGTATTTCTCTCCTTATATATTATCGGCACACTATTTTAGAAAACAAAAACCTAATTTTGCCGGACCCTGTGGCTGAGTGGTTAGCACATAGCGCTGCGACGCCAAGGGTCCCGGGTTCGAATCCCGCTCGGCCATGGTTGTGTGTGAATGTCCATTTATCATTTTCATCATTTCATCACTCATTCCCATCTTCGTAAATTAGCTAAGAGGAACAAAACGCGAAGTAAAATAAAATAAATAAAACCAAAAATACAAACTAATTTTATGTAGTGTAAACTGAAAAAATTAAGGTGGGACTCCAGCCCTCTGATCCCACCTTGGGTGCGCGCTATTAACAATAACAGGGTTATAGAACATTCTGTGTCTTGGGTCGAAAATTATTTATCTCAAATTATCATCACATTATTTAAGAAGTCATGAACCTAATTTTATGTAGCGTAATTCCCTGAATGGGGTGCTGGAGCCCCCTGATTCCCACCTTGCATACGTGCTTCACTCGATAATTATTTCTCTCCTTAAATTATCGTCACTTTATTTTATTTCACACCACAAGAAACCAAAAACCTCATTTTAACTATTGTAAACCGCAAACTTTCGGGGGGGGGGCTCGAGCCCCCTAAGCTCCCCCTTGTATACGTGCCTGCTGCGAGTGTCTCTTCATCAATTTAAACTAATCATCACTCATCCTGTTCGTCGCGATTAGCCAAAAGTGGAAGAAGACGGTAAATAACAAAAACAAATTTATCCTCATCGTGGCGATCAACTGGAGAATCTGAAAAGTAACGTAAAATTATCAAAGGGAAATTCCAGCACATTCAGTAAAAAATCATATCAGAATATGCCCGGACAAGAACTTTCCTTAGAATTAGACATTTAAAATAAATGCAATAGGTTAGCTGGAAAGAAAAGCTGGCAGTGGACTACAGCCTACAGGGACAAGATATCACGCATATAATGTATGAAAAATAAACTATGCATTGTTTCGGAATAAGTGTATTCTTCTATCACGTATTTGATCCCTTGTTGTGAAATTAAATTAACAGCTTTGGTGTATAATATCAAAAGATGCATGAAAACACAGCGTTTCATGGGCCATCTGCTACATTCTAGGCATAGCTCTCTTCCGCTCGTGTCCGCTTGGTGACGTCACAAGCTCTAGCCAATAACGTGCAAGTTGCGGAGTGGCCCCCTCTGAATGGACACAACAAACAACCATGCTCAGTCCAGAATTCGAATCCGGCACACCTGGCATCGTAGCACGATGTGCTAACCACTCCGCCACGGGGGTAGGCGAAGTGAAATTTCGAGTGTGAAGCTGCCAGCTTGTTTTCCTCTCGAAAAAGGTGACGTAGGATCGACTGATCAACCAAATGTCCAACACATTGACTTTCTAAATTGGTGTCCGACTACCACACAGGAGACCGCGTTTGACTCCCAGGGCGGTTGATCTCACATGTGATGAAGAATAAGTCACGTTTCATTTATGGAAGGAAACGAGGTATGTAGTCAACTTTATATAGTAGTGTGCATGCTCTAGAAATAATACGTTTCAAAAGTGAAGTAAAATGAACCAAGTCAATCAATAATTTCTGTTTCGTTATTTTACGCCGCTTTTCTACCTCTTGTGTTAAATGTGACGATGAGACTGAATGATGATCCGAAGGAAGAGCGATGCGAGACATGATGCAACCACACCTGTCAAAGGTCGGAACCTTGGACCTCTGGTTTCGTAGTGTGTCATGTTCATGCTTCGGAAGTGGAATCCTTTGAATTAAAAACTATAAGAGTAGGGTAAAAGAAAACAACATTGTACTGTGCAAAAAAGCCATGTTTAGGTCCTCTAAAGAAAACTACAGTTATTCAGTACAATTAATTTTGAAGGACAAAGCCTCCAAAATTTTTTCCATTCGGTGACGCGTGGTCATCACATCGAGTCCCATCTAGCTTTGAGAGTGGAATTCGCTTACATATTGATTTCAAGTAGCTTCTCAATTGTCCTCACGATGTTAGGCCATCACAGAAATTTTAGAGTTCCTACCAGGGATCGAACCTTGAAAGACTAGAGCGCAATAATTCGAGCGCGCGGGAATTTTGTTGTTTCTATTGCCATCATATATTCAGTTTTGCACGCGCAAAGAAGATTACTTTTAAGAAACTAGATGTGAGCATAAAATTTCGTATATATCGTCATCATTCTCCAATGTGAACAGTACGACGCCACAAAAGACTCGTGCATGTCCCATAGAATAGTGGTTAAGGGTGTCGCCTTGCAATAAAGGCCGCCGGATTCGATTCTGGTATAAACAATATACATGGGATGCCTCTCTTGAACTCATTACACAAACATTTCATTTTCCTACCGTTGTCATAATTGTACACCTGATTCCAGCATCCTTTTATATCTAAATCCACGGAAGAGAGTTTTCTCTACTTCTCAATTTTCTTTGAGCAAATTTACGAATCTAAGGAGTAACGACTAATGACATTGTTCTTGGTATCTCAAATCTGACATAAGAGAAAATACATGGATTTTTAAAGACTGTCTAGATGCCATTAAGTTAATGCGTTCATTGTGCATTTAGATTCCCGAATAATGGCCGTGGATTTCGCGAGTCTATATTCGTAAATTTTAGGGGGCTACAGGAGAATATAATGTTCTCCTTCAACAATATATATATATATATATATATATATATATATATATATATATATATAAAGCACACACACATACTGTACATATATGTAGGCCAATATGGTATATTAATAGTTTGTTAGTTTTTAATGGTTTGATAGAAAAAAGTCTTAAGTTTTGGGCCCCCCCGAACTGATCAGCCTAGCTACGTCCCTGCATTTATCACTTCTTCAACATTATTTAACGATGTGGTTGTAGACTCAGCATCACTTGAGAGTTCACAAGGGGATGCAAAATCAGTACCGGGAAGAACGTTTGCAATAACGCTGGCACACTGCGACGAAGCAAGGAATTTTCACAATTCTCGCTAGAGACTGCGCGACTTTTTGCAAAAGAATTGCAAAATTGAACTTTATGGCTGCTTAGATTGTGTTTGGAATGTTGTTTTTCTCCATGCTGCATTGGAATAATAATTCAAATTATTATTATTATTATTATTACTGTAGCAGATCTTTGACTGTGATAAATTAGCCATTTTTAATTTTTTCTACAACATTTTCCATTATATTTCAAAAGCTCAAGGGGGGGTTAAATTCGGTAACACCCCTTGCGTACGCCACTGCACTAAATAATCGTTCTATTTAGCAGGAGAGATCCATAAACTACCGTACAAATCTTCCAAGGTTTAGTACATACATTACGGTATCCGATGGTTTGTAAAAAGAGTTTGCAACCTTCGCATGCTGATGTGTGAAGGATAACGACCATAGCGACCTGTCAGCATTATATTTCCACAAAAGTTTATAAATAGATTATTGACCTTTCTCGATATTTGGGCATGGTTAATTTTCGTGATGAGAGCTCTTATTGACCTTTCTCGACATTTGGGCATGGTTAATTTTCGTGATGAGAGTTCGAATTTTGGTTCCTCTTCCACTGACTGCGACTTGTTTTGTTGTGGGTTGGCAACACTGCCCGTAGTGTTTTGGAATAGCACACGTGATTTGACAGTTCGCGGTTTCGTCAATCCTTGGTTTCGTGTTCTAACCTGTGTTATCCGTTTCGCAAAATAACTTTGTAAATAACAATGAATTCGAGAGAAGAAGTTGTTGTGAAATGTCCGATATGTGGAAAGTGCTATCCAAGCAATGAAGTAGAGGAACATGCAAATAGGTGTATTTTCTTAAACTCAGAATCCCCCACTACGTCCACGAAAAGATCTCAAAATAGAGAGAGTAACGGTGTTGTAAAGAGAAGCAAATTGGAAGTTTGCGAGAACAGTGAAGGTATTGAAGAACCTACAGAAGTACATTCAGCATCAAATGGTTTCTCAAGATATGTAAGTATATGGGTACTACTTTACTATACCTGAGACACCTGGGAATCATTTCTTTCACACTTTTTTACATTGCTAACATACTATTCTGCATTCCGGAACACTTATTTAGGTGAAATAATTTAATTTGTTAGGAAAGTAATGTATATTTCTTACATTTACGAGTACTTACTGTTCTTGTTTATTTCCACACACAACATGGCGATAGCTTACCGTTGATCGTTCCTTGAGCCAGAAAAACCATTGACGTTAGCCCAAAAATTCACGATAGCCCCACAAACCATCACGGGGACGAGGTATGCCTACTAGGTTAGGTTAGGCCTGTTAGGTTAGGTTCCATTAGCACTCCTTTCGTTCAATTTAGCATATACGGACAATACGAGAGCGTATTCTGCTCTCATGCAGGAAGCAAATGGCGGCAGCAGCAATAGCGCGTCGGAAATAGATTTTTGTACAAAACCACATGCAATCGCATTAAAATGAATCAAAATTACATTCCCGAACATCAACAACGCTACAGAAAATGATTTGCGTAAGTACTTTCTCCTGTAAATTTGAAGAAATCTGTCTCAGGTATAGTAAAGTGTTACCAGTATATGAATAGATGAATGTTTACTCATAAATATTGCCCTTGCACTTGTTTTGGTAAATGTCTGTTATATCGGAGACACATTAAAATCGGATATTTTGTGTTTCGGATGGTTCGTACTTACCAATTGTGTATTGCGGAACATAGTTGAAGGTGCCATTATGGTTTTACACAGAAATAACGCCAATGGTTTTTGGGGCTATCCGTCAATGGTTGGTGGGGCTATCGTGAATGGTTTTTGGGGCTATCCGTCAATGGTTGGTGGGGCTATCGTGAATGGTTTTTGGGGCTATCCGTCAATGGTTGGTGGGGCTATCGTGAATGTTTTTTTGGGGCTATCCGTCAATGGTTTGTGATGACATAATGAACACCAAAGTAGGTATTTTTCCGTGAAGAAGGTTGAGACACTGCATACCCACTCCAAATCGACAGAACACAAGCACGATGCACGATTATCCATGACGAGTGCACGCCATATTGTCTGTTACCCAAGCAGAACAGGGAAGACAAATAATTACTCATAATATGAAAAGTTGACACTATTTTATGGAAAAAGGCATAACTTCACCTTAAAGAATCTTCCGCAATGCAGAATAGGTAAGTATTGATGCTAAAATTAACAAAATAAATGAGTGAGAGGTGTTCGGGCGATATCGCATAATTACCGTAAGCTTTACAAAGAAGAAAAAAATTAACGTTGATTCGGAAGTTGAACTTACTAACTAACTAACTAACTCTCTAGCCTTCTTAAACCCGAAGGTTCATGGCTGCAGCAACACAGGCCTTCCATGTTTCCCTATCTTGAGCAAGATCTATATACTCTTTTCCATCCCTACCGATTTCCCTTAGGTCCATCTCAACGTTGTCCCTCCATCTTCGTCTTGGTCTTCCTACAGGTCTCTTACCATCAGGTTTCCCAACCAGAATCCTGTAAACTCCTCTTTCCTCTCCCATTCGTGCCACATGGTCTGCCCACCTAAGTCTTCTTGATTTAATTATTCTAATAATATCTGGACATGAATACAAATTATGTAGTTCTAAATTATGTAACCTTCTCCACTCACCTGTCTCCTCATCCCTTTTAGTTGAACTTGCGAAATAGAATTCCTTGATCAGGTTTTTTCATGAACAGCACTTCTTAACCAAAAAATACCTACTTTCGTGTTCAATATGTCATTACAAACCATTGACAGATAGCCCCCCCAAAAAAACATTCACGATAGCCCCACAAACCATTGACGGATAACCCCAAAAATTATTCACTATAGCCCCATGAACCATTGACGGATAGCCTTAAAAACCATTCACAATAGCCCCACGGACCATTTAGGTTGGGTTAGGTTAGGTAAGCATAGTTAAAAAAAAATGTAACAAAAAGGCACGTTTGGGAACACTGGCGAGACCACGTGACTTTCGACGCTCGTGCCATCTGCAGGTACATAATGTTGTCGCTTTACACAAAATGCAAGTTCCTTACATAAAAAGTTATTATTTCTTGTTCTACAACATTCTATGCTGAACTTTTCAGTTTCCATGAAAGAAAATACCTCGAAGAACTTCGACAATGCTACATGAACTGATTTCAGTAAGTAATTTGAAGAAATCTGTTCGGGCGATATTGCATATTTACCGAAATCTGTAATCTGTGGTTTCCACAAATTGAAACAAATCTTACTTTTCAGGCCAATGTTCCGATTGCATAATTCCGTTATCATCATGATACCTGAATGTTTTGCACATCCATCCAGGGGTGCCCACAGCGGGGGTTTATGGCTCAGGTTGCACCATCGAGATTTTTTTTAGGTGGGGGATTTTTTCCCTTCAAATAATATAAGATTCAACATTTATGTCTTTTTCCAAAATATACATGCATAAAGATTGGTAACAGTGTGATCTCGCACAAACGAATTTTTTCATTTTTACAGGAGAAAGTACTTACGGAATTGAGTTTCTATAGATTATTGAAAGGCCGTGGATGTATTTTTTTCCATCGTGCAATATATTTGACCGCAAATTCATGTATATTTCAAGAAAAGTATCTTTCCAACGCTCTACGGTAACCAGATGTCGCGTACGTTTCATGGTGTAACACCCTTGAAGTGTTTCTAACCATCGGTTGTTTTGCAAGATTTTATTTTATTTTTTAAAGCTGTCTAGCATTGTGTTACAACCAAAATTTTAACTATACTTACCTAATCTTGCCGGAAATGATTCGTGGGGCTATCCGTCAATTGTTTTTGGGGCTATCCATCAATGGGTTTTGGGGCTATCCGTCAATGGTTTTTTGAGGTTCGAACCTGGAAAAAATCCGAAATCAGTAACACCAAAGTAGGTATTTTTCGATAAAGAAGGTTGGAAACACTCCATACCCACTGATGATTCACCACGCTACTCAAGATGTGGCCGCCATCTTGTGGTACGCAAGTGAAGAAAGCAAGAACAATAATGACTGTTAATGTGATAAATTGAAGTTATTTTCCCCACAAGAGCAAAATCTCACCTTCAAGAACCTTTCGCAATGCATAATCGGTAAGTACGAATGTTAAAAATGATGAAAGAAACTAGTGCAAAGTGTTTGTGCAAGATCGCACCAGTACCTAAAGATTAAACTGCACCATATTTAATCCATTAGATGAAGAAAAGAAAGTGTTTAAGGATACTATTGAAGGTGGTTGTGGTGGGGATATCCAACTTTTACATATTAGGCCATAATTGACATGTGGGTTCTGGGGGGGGGGGTTCTGAATTAAATTTGGGGGGACAGTATCCAACTCCGGGTCTTAGATTATGGCGGGTATTTTAGTTAAGAGGGGGATTGAGCATTAAATTGGGTGAATATATAATTCTTGTGTATTGCTATTGTCTTAGACTGTTGCAGAAATTCTGGTGTGGAGGCTGAGAATTATTTTTTTGGTTGAGGCAATATCCACTCTTCAATATCAACAGTAAGTCTAAAATTGATTGAGTACTAAATTTAAAGGGGGATATAGAGAGCTCTTGATAAAGCGTTAAAACTTAGATTGTCAATGGATTTCTGTAGTGGAGAGAAATTTCGAACATTAAATTTTGGAGACTATTTAGCGATATGGCATCCACACGTTTTCTTCCTCGAATGTGCCAAAGGAGAAGCTGGAAAATACTAAGAAAATATTGACATCCTATTAGATTAATATTCTTGAAAGGCTGCAAAGAAATGGATGTAAAGATTTTCTTGCTCGCTTCGCTTGCAGTGATGTGTTGCTGGGATGCATGTTTGGTGTTTTAATGAGGTGATTTATAAATTTTTTATACTATAGCTGGATTGCAAGACAAGCGATATTCTCGATTATGATGGACGATTTTAGGGGTGGTCTTGAGTGATGGGCTCCCTGTTTAGGGAGGAGGGGCAGATCAAGTATAGTGTTCAGTAAAGCTAGGAAAATGTTACTTTCGGTAGACACGATGTTGTAATTAAATATTTGTGCGGATTACGATATTGTTTGAGGGCGCGAATGATATGATTTGGGGGGAACACATGACATGATTTAGGGGAGGGGATAGGCACCCCTGCAACCATCTCATTTGATTCGTAGCTATAAGGACATACCAAATACGTTCCCTGGTTTTTGTGCAATGAGTAGGTTAGGCAGATCATGTTTAGTGCTCTTAGCATTACATCACGCTTGCCTTCATTTACTGCATATGTATAAGCCTACAACATTTTCCATGCAAACAAGCATAATGTTGTAACACATGTATATGATTTTGTGTGTTAATGCAGTGTACTTACTTAAATGTGTTTTCCATTTACTAGTAGCTTAATTGGGGCTCCCACGTAGCCAATTGATTAGCACTCTCGTCTTTGGTGCAAGAGTTCCCGGGCTCAATTCCTGGTAGTTGCCCCCCAAAATGTCAGCGTTGACCCAGCATCGTGAGGACAATTGGGAAGCTACTACAAGAAGTAGCGGGCTCCAGTCACGAAAACCAGAAAGCAGTGACGATGGGATCCAATGCGCTGACCACATGTTACCCAATGAAAAGCCCCTCTGGTATGCCCTGGCCCTTCAAGGGCTGTTGCCCCACGGAGTTTAGTTCAGTTTTAGTAGCTTAATTGCTATTCTGAGAGGAATCGTTTTTGGCTTGCAGTATCACGCACAAGATAATTTTTTTCAATAAGGTCCACTGCATGTTCATTGTTTTTGTTTAGTAGTAACAATAGTCTTATTTTGTTGATTTTCTTTAATGTTTGTTTTTGTTAATTTGAAATTTGAACAATTCCAATTATATAAAATAGATCAGATTCTGCATAATTGATGTTTCAATGTGTTGGAATCATCTTTGATTAGGGTTTAATGTTTGTTTTTCTCGTTTTATATTCCATTTAAGGCAACAGATGAAGATAACACGTCACCTTGTGTGTTGAGTGGCTCAGCCCCACTTGCAGAGCAGATGAGGCCCTCACAACTGTCCCATTTTGTGGGCCAGGAACACGTTCTTGGGCATAACAAAGCCCTTCGCAATCTGATTGAGAGTCAGGAAATTCCAAGTATGATTCTATGGGGTCCTCCAGGCTGTGGAAAGGTATTTTCTTTACTTTTTTATTTCTTTTTTCCAATCTAATCTTTCCGAGAGAGAGATTCATACCAAGTTTTCCGTCTCATGAAGCCTCATCTACAAAGATATCAATTCCCAAATTTAACTTCTAAAACTTAAAAACTCATGTAAAAATTGCGCCATCAATTGCTGTAATGACTATTCTGTTGTTGTTTTTTTTATAATGCTTTTGATTGCAAGTTCATTCCATACAGATAATTCTAGAAATGAATTAATGACTCAAGTCAGATTTTTTTTCTTTCTTTCTTTTCAGAAGGCTAATTCATGTAAGAGGATAGATTATAAGGAATTATCACATTGTCATATTTTATACAGGGTGGCACAGGATATGATCCCCCATTTTGCTCTTGGATAAAAAAAATAATTTATAAGTAAGATTTGCAACTATACTTTACACTGAATATAATGGTCCATACAGTACGCGAAGGATGAGCAGACTATTACGCAATTTAAAATTTAAATTGTAAGTCTTCAGCGCTCAACTGGGTTTTCATAATGTTATATTACTTACATTGCAAGAATTAAAAGAGCACAATTTAACTTCTTAAATATTATTTCACCTTAAATCATTTGATACAAATTCATGTGCAACTTTTTGGCACAAAACGTTTTAAATCAATCTTCTCACATAACAAAAACGAATCTAAATCAGCAACTTATAACAAATATCGACATTAATACAGCGTTCTTAATTTCAATGGGTCCTTGTTAATTTTATAAACTTGTACACAATAGAAATAAAGTAAATGTTAGTTATTTGTGAATATAGAAGACAGTCACAAATTTCAATGAAACATATATCACAAAAAAGGTTACACTTTGGCAGGGGTGCCAATCCCCCCCCCCAAGGTCTATGATCCCCCCCAGGTAGAACATTCCCCCTGCCCCCTTTATGCCAAATTATATAGCCTAATTCAGTTATTTTGGTAATTTGTGGAATGATATAATACAGACATATTTAAACAATATACTTTAGGTATTGTTTACAATATGGACATTCACATGTATATTTGACATTGATTGGAATAACACTTTACGTAAATGATAATAACTTCTGACATTGCAAAGTTGTTGCAACAAACGTATTGTTAATTTTTGTCATTTTGCACTACTTTTAAAATATCTGACTCAAGATGAATAATGTTTTCACAGTTAGTCCAAACTGATTCTAAAGGCATAAGAGGTGGTGTCTCATTTCAACCCCATCACCGTGATCACCCACAGGTAGGTAGAAAAACTGTACATTATGACCATAACTAAAAATCAATAACAAGTCAAACAAATGAAATGATCCCCCCATTTTTGTGTGAAGATATATAGAATTGGTAGCTAAACTATAAAATTTTGTCCCCCCCCCCCAAAGTTTCCCATGATGCAGGCATGTCATCCCATCATGAATGCCCCCTGTGGGCACCGCTGCACTTTGGAAAAATGTACTATTGCAATACATGCTCAGTATGACCACTGTTGTTATTGTTTGGAAAAATGTACTATTGCAATACATGCTCAGTATGACCACTGTTGTTATTGTTAACCTCAGTCAAGCGAATACCAATCAATTACCCTATGGCACAAGAGTTCCGTAATTTCATTGCAAGCTTTGCTAAGCACTCATAGATTCTCAGTTGCCCAGAAGCGCACATGTTTTTTGTTAACCACACCATCCAAATCAAAGTGTGCCAAAAAGCAAATGTTGTTCAGTGTTCCGTTATTATCCTCAGCCCAATGTACGAAGGCCATTCTCTGCACATTTGTGATTTTTTGCACCATGGTAATCTTGTACAGATACATATGGATAACATTTTGAAGAATCCATTGAACTGACTGTCTTGATATCCCTAGTTGTATTGCTGCTTCTCTAGCTGAATTGCTGGGTCTCCTCTGCATAGCGACTCGAACAGCTGAAATATTCTCAAGTGAACGCACAGATTTGGGACGATCATGCTTCGATTTCAATACTGGTCCTTTCATGCAGTTTGTGTATCATTTTTCTAGATGGGTCCCACCGTGTATGGAAATGTGCAAGAAAATGCCTCTGGGTCACAACATTGCTTTTTGTTTCAGTAAAGAATAACACAGTTGCTAATCGTAAGTCTTCCTTTGTCCACCATGTTGTCTTCTTTAGGCCCAAAGCAGCAGCATCATGAATTATGCTTCACATTTCATCAAACGGCTCTTCCAATGACTACTGAAACTGCTGTTGACCAACATGACGTGATTCCTCATGTTAGATTCGAAAAACAAAAACAAATGGATGATCATTTTGTGTGCCACCCTGTTCTTCAAATATGTATCAGTTAACAATTGATATTGTAACATAAAATCGACTTTCACTTGTGTGCCAAGCAATTAAAAACAGCAAACAAAAAATACACACTCTTATTTATCATAAAGTGGTGACTAACAGAAAATGACAAGGAAGTATAATTTGGTATATATATTTTTCAGACAACTCTAGCACACATCATAGCAAAGCAGTCCAAATCTAGAAGCCAGCAAATGAGGTTTGTGAAGTTATCAGCTACAATGGCAGGTGTCAATGATGTGAAGGAGGTTGTTAAAATTGCCAAGAACGAGTTGACTGCATTCAAAAGAAAAACTATTCTTTTCATGGATGAGATTCATCGTTTCAACAAACTGCAGCAAGTAAGAAATGCAATATCACAATTGTAAAGTTTGAAGATTGTAGAAAGAGAACTATTTACTGTAGAAAGTTGGATTGGTTATGTTTCTTTGGTGGGGGGGGGGGGGGGGCAAAGTAAGACTTGTGCTGCTAGTGAAATGTTGAATTTCCGTTCTTCAAACATGGTTAGATGATGAGCAAAACAATCATAATAATACATTTTAACAAGATTTCCACTGCTTGAGCCCCCTTCTCTGTGTTTCTCCATCAATAAATTTATGTTTATTATTTGGTTCACTCATAGTGATCAATAATACTTTTTAAGACTTGTGCGCACAAGCAATACCTACTGCTATTATGCACTTAATATATAACAGCCATATGTTTATTTGCTGTTAAATGCGTTCTCAAGTAAAATTGTCTGAAAACAACTTTAGCATGTATATTTCTAATAGTGAAAATAGTTTTTATTTCAGCATGATTGACGTTACTCTAAATGCATATTTCAGAGATTGAAAGCTATAAAATATCACCATTGTTCAAAGCCATACAGATTACTTCTGTTGATGATATATCATGTTTCTGTTTCCCTTCCCCATATATCTATGTTAATACACTAACTTATTGTGAAAAGCATAAAAGATCTTAATATATATTTAATCTAAAAATTATACTTTCTGCATCACCAATTTCATCAGTTCATTATTCATCCTAATTTTCATGATAAGCCCACAAGGTAGAAATGCAACTGTAACACCATTAAGTCTTGATTCCATGATATGAAAAACTCAATTGCTGACCAAGTACTGACCAATTTGTACTTGGTGCAGAGTCTGAAGAAGACCTTGCTAGAAGGTTGAAACATTAAGTTTAGTTTATGTTTTATAATAAAATAAATTTCTGCCTTGGTCAGTTGGTTTGAATTTTTTTTAAATAACGGACTTTTAAATTCAGGGTTCCCACACACCTGGGGACCCTGCAAATCTTAGGGAATATGAGAAAATTAAAATCCCAGGGAAAATCATCCAATTGATCTTAGGGGTCCCAGTGAGGCACATCTGCAGAATTAGAATATGCTCTGGAAGTAGTACAATTTCAGTAACTTAACTTGCCACAAGATACTTTGATAAGCTATTGATATTTAGTGTGCAATGCAGATTAATGTTGTAAATTTTGTTTGTCAAAAGTTTGAAACTATTTGTTCTGTATGATTTGTTTGAAATTTTATTTATTCATTAAAAATGTGTTCATATCCCACAAAAATCTTTAGCCTCAGTACTTAAATACATGCGCAGAGATGTTATTTCATGCTGGAATAGTTTTGTTTTTGGTATTACGGAGAAAAGAAAATGTGTGCATTAATGCAAGTTTATATACATATGATTGATTTAAAATAATGTTATGGGTGTGTCAGTGTTTAAGCTATTTACTCGATGTAATTCAGGGGTGAGCCTCTTGTCAAAAATGAAGTACAGCTAAGGTTGGGTCCAGGCACCTGAACCTTGTTAGCCTCAATAATGCAATTTTCAGAGTATACTATAAGGAAGACTGTGTTGCTATTTGAGCCCCTTCTGAAAAAAATTCAACAATTTGGTAACATTTTCTTTATTTATTTTTGTGAGTTTTCTGTCTGGTTGTAGTAATGATAATTTCTCCCTCGTCTACTAGGACATCTTCCTTCCCCACATAGAAAGTGGGGTCATTGTTCTGATAGGAGCAACAACAGAAAACCCATCTTTCAGTTTGAATTCTGCCCTTCTTAGCAGATGCCGAGTGATTGTGCTAGAGAAGCTGGAAGTGCAGAGTCTTCATACAATTTTAACTCGAGCAACCAAAGCTATTGGTGCAGCAGTTGTGACTAACATCAAAAAGATTCCTAAGAATCTTAAGGAATCAAGGTGAATATTTTTAAGTGTTATATAGGTCTTCCTCTTTTTGTGGGCCTTGCTCTGTTTTTGCTATGAGGAATGCAGAAACTTTGAATGTATTCGTGAAGTGATAAAGGCATATTTAGAGTGTGAGGAGATATCAGACTTGAATGAAAAAAGCAGCTAAATCAATCCAAATTTGTCAAGCACTAATCTACAATTATTATCCAAACCCCCCCCCCCCCCCAGAAAGGAGTGAAATTTTAACATGCCACACCTGAAAGGTTTGTATGTTTCAAATTTTGGTTCCCTGCAAAAAAGCAACAGTCAGTGAAGTTGTAATGATTCTATCTGTGTAACATTTCTACATGAAACTCTTGTGTTGTAATGATAGAATATTGTTTGTGTACACATGTGTGTATGTTATCTGGTGATCTTTACCATATAGATGTTTTCCTATTTTCTACATGCAGAGCAATACTTATAATGACCTTTGTAATTAATTAATGTGTATTTTGCCTTTATTTTCATAAGAATAGTAACACACAACTATCAGCTAAGTTACAAATTATTTATAGAAATATTCGATTGTGGTGAAATATATTACTGCTACACCATTATTGGCTGAATCCGATAAGTAATGAATAACTGAGTCCCATCCATATTATTATTATGCTGGTGAGCCTCTGTACAGCCACGATAAAGTGGATAATTTTGCATTGTTTAATTGTTTAGGAAGATTATGTTTGATATGAATGTAATTTGTTGTTTTTAGCTTGCAGAGTTGTAGTACAGAGAAGTAATGGCTGGTTTTATGTGGTACAGTTAATCATGGCATGAATTCACTGTTGATACTAATTTTACATTTTCTTATTTATTTATGTGTGTGCATTTGCTTATTTTGTGCTCCCCCTCTATTTATTGTTTCTTTTTTTATTCTTGTATTGTCATCTATACAAAATATTATATCGATAGTTTGTTGAGTTTATGGATTTTGTTAGTGCAAGAGTACCATTATTTTTATGCAAGAAGTAACTGTCTTGTTCATTAGGTTGCTCATAGAAGAAGCTACATTGCAGTGGTTAGCAGAAATCTGTGATGGAGATGCTCGCATTGCCTTGAATAGTTTGCAAATGGCTGTCCAGTCGCAAGAAACAAGACCTGATAGAGACACACAGCAGCCAAATCTGATTACCTTGGACAGCATAAAGGAAGGTGTAAAGGTAATTTTGAAGCTTGGAATGGAAAAATATATGTTGTTTTTAGGCTGCATCTAAATACACTTGACTCCGTAAAGCATGTTGAGGAAATTTTTACAAATATATGTTGTACTACTACTTTATACTTAGGCACACAAAATATGTAGTCTGTAACAGGATTTGAATCCAGGTCTTTGCCATAATGTACCATGGTTCTACAAATTGAACTGCTGAGCCAGCCTGGAATTTGCTTGATTTTTCACTTGTGATGTTTTACATATGTGGAAAATTTTGTGATACTACAAGCCACATTTATTAGTGATATTTTTAATAAATTCTATTTGCGAAAGTGAGTATTTAACTTAAAACTCGATAACTTTTTTTTCCCACTTCCATGCAATTTGACAGAATTGAAATAAATGTGCAATTTATGTGAAACTGTCCCTCAGTGCCAATTAATCAGCTCCGTTGGAAATTTGTAGAGCTTCTAAACAGTAAAATAATCAAAAAGAGAAACTGGTATCATGATGAAAAAATTCTCTCGGCCTATCAACCAGGTTAGTTGTGGGAAAGCTTCCAAGCTTTCGAGAGCTAATGTCACTCTCATCTATCCACAACTCACCTAGTCGATAGCCCGAGAGAATCTTTTCATCATTCGTTGCCAGGAAAGCTTCAAGACTTCTGGTATCATGATGGTCACATGACAGTCAATTAATCTGTCTGCTACTTAATAATTACACATTTTGCAATATTTGTTACCCTTTGTTTTTTTAGTTTGTTACCTTACTGTAAGAAGCTGTATAGTAAGACTTATCTTACGTATTAATATTACTAGAATTGTTCATGAACTTTGTTAAAAAAAAGAAGGGGAAAGATGCATAACAGAAGTATCAAGCAAAAAAATAACTTTAGTTGAAATAGGTTTGTAACTTCACTAGTAAACTGATCTGTCTATAAATGGATTGTTTTTATTTAAATTTTTCATGGAAGTGACAAAGTGACATAAAAAAATCATATTTTGTTGCAGAAATCCCACCTGCTTTATGATAAGAAAGGAGAAGAACATTATAATACAATCTCAGCCTTACACAAATCCATTCGTGCGAGCGATGATAATGCTGCACTATATTGGTTAGCACGAATGCTAGAAGGAGGTGAAGATCCACTGTTCATTGCTAGGAGAATGGTCAGAGCAGCAAGTGAAGACATTGGTAAGTTTCGAAGAATTTTACAGTATGTTGAAATGTTTGTTATTTGAATGTGTTATTTTCCTGTTGGTAAGTTTCGAAGAATTTTACAGTATGTTGAAATGTTTGTTATTTTCCTGTAGTTTACGGTTATGACAAGCATAAGAAAACAGTTTTTCTTTGTGATGTTTCAGGAGAACACACGCTCCTTTCATCAGACATTTATTTTCATTTTGACTAAAGATACAGTTATAACAATGGTTAGTAATTTTTTTAAATTCCAGTGTTCTTCTGCAATGAACAAACGTCACAAAGAAAAACTGTTTTCTTATGCTTGTAATAACCGTAAAATACAGGAAAATAATTCTACAATGCAAGCAATGCGTACATACAAGAAAAACTATTATTTGAATGTGGTAGGCACAAATGAATTTCACAATTTTCATGTCCGTAGCACAGTCAGTGCCGATTGCTAACACACTGTATTGGCAGAAGTTTGGTTTTTAAATGTGTATTTACTTGTGTAAAGAGAATACTTCTGATTGTTATGGTGCATTATGAATATCTCTGTGTGTATGAGTCCTTATTCTCAAAGACTTCATAATCATTAATAGGATGGCTCAGATGTATGGTAATTTATTGATATCGACTGATAAAAGGCAAATTGATAAAATTGCTGATAATTTTATTGAACTGATATTTCTGTAATCTGAAAGTAACTTAATAAACCTGCCATTCTGTTATGTTTATGAAAGTAAATATTAACTAAATAAAATAAGATTTAATGCAGAACTTATTTTTTTCTGGGACAAAACTTATTGCCATGGTGATTACGAGATGAAGGAATGTTCAGATACTACATGAAAGGTTTGCCATTTTACATAATGTCGGTTATTTTGTTGTCAGTATTCGTAAAATATTTCATATTGGTCTGCCTGCAAGTTAAATTCCATATACAGCAAGACTTGAAAACCGTTATTTTTGTTCTTGCATTTGGTTGTGCTACTGTATAATCCTCTCCTTGTTGAATTGTGAGATGACAAACATTTTCTGCAGGAGCTGTTAATGATGATTTGTGTTCATGTAGGTTTGGCAGATCCAATTGCTTCAACGATGGCAGTGGCTGCAATGCAAGGGTGCCAGCTGATTGGAAAGCCAGAGTGTGATGTCATACTAGCTCAGTGTGCTGTGTACTTGGCTAGGTGAGTCACAAACGTTGTGTATATTTTTCATAAAATTAAACGTGTAGGAATGTTGCATCTTGAAATGTTCATTAATCTGTACTGATATAAGACTGTTTTTCAAATTGGTAATGGATGCATGTTGCGATTTGCATTTTAGAAATGGTATTTATTATTATTATTATTTTAAGGGGGGGAAGGAAGCCTGCCTCCACCCTCATATATTCGAGGGAATGCGCTTAATGTCCTGGTACCTTTAAATAAACCTGGACGTCCAATTTCCTGAATGTAACGGTTCCCCCACCTTTTATTCTCCTTCTTTACATCTTTATTTTCAATTTAATACATAAATACAAAAACAAGAAATAAGAAAAAGTATGCTATCATCAAATTTATATTATTGTATTGACCCATTCTGGTGACCAGAACAGGTTTTTGGCAAAGTATTTTTTATTTATTTATGGATTTTAGTATATTTGGTAATTAGTTAAATTATTAGTAATGTAGTTTAATATTGAGTTTTTTTATGTTAGTTTGTGGTTAGTGTTAGTTATTTAACTGTTGTTATTTTCGGTATGTTTTATATATAGGTATGACAACCACTCTGAAATCCAGAACATTTAATGGTTTGAGTGGTTGTGTTGTGTGTGTGTGGGGGGGTAGATGTGGGTGATTTTATATTGCGTTAGCATCATATTCAGCATTCCTCGTCGGTAAGGGCATGCACCAGCTGCACCGGTGATCTTCGCTGAGCTACAATGTCCATGCATACATTTGTATTTATTGTCCAGTAATAGGTATCTAAATATGATATCACTTGTTACCTGCCTAAAAACTAAACTCTGTCCTGCAATAGCCTGCTGAGGGCCAGGAGGACATACTAAGTCTCATTGCATCCGTTTTCTGACTTTCAAGACCGGAGTGCGGTACTTCTTTTCAAATGACTTCCCACTTGCTTCTTATTATGTTGGGTCAATTCTGAAATTTTATGGCCTCCCACAGGGAATCGAACCCTGGACTACACACACCAAAGGCAAGAATGCTAACCATTTGACTATGTGGAAATTAGGGATGGCCAGAAATATTCGGAAACAGAATCCATAAATTTTGCTAGTGCTATTAGGTAGTCCAGATTTCAGAGCAGGGTGTCTACCAGTCAAGAAAAAGTCTAGAAATTATGCTTGTGGTCAAGAATTTTTGCTATTTTTTACAGTATTGTGAATTTACAATGTTATGTACCTGTACTGGGATTTGATAAAATTGAATATTTTGAATTCTACAATTGTAATGAGTGTGGTTAAGATTTGTTCATTTTGTTTCTTAAGAACTACATTTTGTATGTGTGAAGTTTTGTAAAAAATATTAAATGAAGTAATGTGGCCATTCCCCATCCAGGATGAAGTCTGTAGCAGCAATTTTTACATGCATTAATGTAATTAAAGTAAATCTCTTGTTAAAGTACAGCTTCAGTTTCCATCTTAAATAGCCTTGTGGTTGGGGTTTTTCATTAAATAAAATATCTATTTTCTTAATTTCCAACTATATGTAAATAGGGGGCGAGTAAGTAATGTTAAGAAAAAAAGGAGGAAAAAGTCAAGAATTTTGCATTTGTTATTTTGGTAGACACACTGCAGAGGGAAGAGGTTTATGATAATTTTTCCACAATTTTTCTAGGTACAATTTATTAACAGATCTTATCTTAATGTGCTTTATTTTAACTTTCTGCTTCCTAATTTCACAATCATGTACTCTAGGGCCTGTTCAGCATCCTAGGTTTTGGTTGTATTACAGTATATATTGAAATTCAAACGCAGAACAAACCAGACCTTTCTATTCACCATTGCATGTGATGTCCTACTTGCAATTTAAATTAACCATTTTTGCCAGCAGAATCACTAACCACGTTCACTGTGTTAGAGCTGTTTGAGTGAAGAGAGTTGGGTCAAGATTCACACTGATTTCTTCTTGCATCTGGCAAATACATGGAGTGATGCACATGAGCTTGAGACCCTGTAGCCAAGTCAACGACGTGTAATCTCCAGACAAAGGGCGATATTGTGCCGAACTCTTCAAAATATTGCTCATATGCGCAGGAACGCATTCACAACTCTCTTGACTCAAATTGTTCTAACAAAGTGGCGACTTACGAGAATAACTGTTAGTGCTTGTGCAGACAAAAAGAATTCTGAAATCCAAATTGGCTGAATAGCCTCTGAAATCTAGATTCTCTGGTTTTATTATCCAGATAGTAAAAAAATTAAGAAAGAGATAGAAGAGAGAGAGTACACATACGAATTTAGTGAAATCCGTGTGTAGTTTTTTTAGAACCCAATGTATTCATCATGCTTGGCAAGGTATAGATAGTAGAAATGGGACATGTTAATTCTTACTCTCGTGATATCAGCTGATATTGATATATTGGTAAAATTACATATTCAGTATATTGTAAAGTAGATATCTAAGCATGCAATGTATTATTGTAAGTGAAACCCAGTCCACAGGGTTACATGCATTAGGGAGGTGAGTGGGTGATTTGAGTTATTTTCAACTTTTGACATAAGAGCGGTAGAATTTAGGTATTGGTATGTTTAATATCTGCGCTTACTTGTATCAGTTAATTTCATATTGGTCTTGCACTTTTTGTGTCATATTGGTTCTGCTGCCACATCTGATTTGATTTTAAATCCCATTTTGTCTTTATAGAGCACCAAAGTCGACAGCAGTGTACAAAGCCTTAGAAAAAGCTAAACAGTTTATCCGTGATCACAAAGGACCTTTGCCAGGGGTTCCACTACACCTAAGGAATGCTCCTACAAGACTCATGAAGGAATTAGGTCTGTTTACAATAATATTTAATTTGGTTTTTAGGAAAATTAAAGTGAGCTTTGTAATTGTATTCCAACGCTGATTTCATATTTTGAGTGTGTTCTTGCAGACTGAAATATGAATTTAGTCACTAATCAATTCTAGCTTTGTGTGTAAACTTATCATTGCGTGTTTTTAAAATCACAATTACAACTTTTATAGTGATGATTTATGATTACTGATACTAATATATGATTTTGTTAGCAATTTTATGATATTATGGAATTGTTGTAAGTGCTTTAATGTACAGTCACCCCCATAAACCAAAAGACTATGGCTCTATGGGGGAAGTTTTTTTATCCATGACTGTACTGTTATGTAGTAACTACACAATATCTCTCTTGTTTTCCTCTTTTTATTGAAGTGTAGTTGTGCTATTCTTTCTCCCCCCTTCCCAAAAAAATACCATCCAACATGCAAGAACAATTCTCAAACTGCATTTTGGACTTTGCAAAGTGAAAAGTCTTGCCTGTAGGGAGGGTGTTCCCACACCTCCCATTTAAATATTTGTGTGAGAGCCTTTCAGACATGAACCCATTACCCAAGCACACTGCATCACTTGTGCATGTGTGTTGTAATCTGTTTCAAATTCCAACTGCTAGATGTTGCCTTTTCTTTGCTGAATTTTACTTGTACTCACATCAAATTACATAGCATTGAATTATTTATATGCACATTGTGGAATTTTTATGAGAATTCAGCTTCGGATTTCACATTTAGTGATGATAGTAATTTATTATATATTTGTGGAAAGAGGACTTGTTGTAGATTTCAGAAAAAAACAACATATTCTTATGATTTTCTGAAAAACAGCAAGAAACCTCCTTTACCTAGGGAAAGCTCTGCATTTTCAGGCCTGTCGAGAAAGGATTAAGAGTAAGTTATGGGCAAATGCAGATTGCTTTTTGTTTTCTGTTTCTTGCAGTGGCACATTTTGAAAATTTGACCTGGTCAATTCTTATTTATTATAATATTAATTAGATATAATAGTAATAAAATTCCAATTCATGAATGCAAGTAAAGCAAAGAAGTCCAACAACCTCAAAATTTTCCAGCAATTTCTATGTGTATGAAAAAAGTTCGTTTACCGGTGATAACATAAGAGAATACACCATAGGTTCCTTCTACAAGGTGTCAACCAGTCAAGAAACTCTGTAAGAGTTTTGGCGTTGGTTTAAAGTGGTTTTGGTTCCGCCCTAATTGTATCAATTCAAAATTGTTCAGATAAAAATTACAAATTTTTTGCATAACTTCCAGGATATTTAGATTGTGAAAGTGTCACATGGCATATGCAGATTCTACAAGATACCCGGAATGCGGTAAAGTATTTTTTTGTATGAATGATTAAATTTAAACCAAGAATTCTTACTTTCAGGTTATGGCAAAGGCTATTGCGTAGATCCAAGCAAGGTTCCAGACATGAAGTACCTACCAGAAGGAATGGAGAAAGTTAATTTCTTCCAGAAGTGATGTGGCCAGTGTTGATGCCATTTGCAAGTGAATTTTGCAATTGATATAGTATTCGAACATGCCAGGTATGGATATATTGATAGATGTATTGAAATTTTATGATAAATAGTTACATCATTGTCGTTGTGTGTACTCCAGTCGTACAGACTCCATAGTGTCAGATCTACTGGCTTCCTAAAATATGTATGAATAAGCACCTAAATGGCCAAAAATATTTCCAAGCAAGGAATGTACCAAATATTATTTTTGTAATTTATTTTAATCATGCATATTTGTAAATATATTTTCAAAAGAAAGGAATATGTGTTGTATGAATTGCTTATAAGACTGGATTTGTAAGGGAAAAATTTACTCTAAAAAGGACAAAAAAAAAAAGGCAAATGAGAATGGACTAGAGTTTATTTTTGCACTCCGCTAAATATATTATTTTAAATGAAAGCACGATTTATACCATTCACACATTAAATTTCGTATGAAGTAAAGTTTAAAAATGCAAGAAATTTAAGGAACCCCTTTTTATATATGAATGGTATATATTGTAGTTCATTTTAAATAATATTTTTAGTGGAGTGCAAAAATAAACTATAGTCCTTTTTCATTTCCTTTTTTGAAGGTAAAGGACAGCAAATAATCTTACCATCCATTCGTTTCGATGAAATCTTCCTTGAAAAAACTTGCCGCATTCCATAGCTTTCTGTCGCTTTTACCTGGCTTCGCCATTTCACTAACACTCAATACTGTCGTCACTGTCACACAGTAAAAGTTAAAACTATTTTTAAAAATTTCACAATAAAAGTCTAAATCTAGCAGGTAAGTACACTTTCAACTCAACAGGTGTGCCGCTTAAAATGCGTTTGTTACTGCTCAAGTACAGATTGCATTGTTGCAACAATTGCTGCAAGGTGCTCCCAACAAAGGTAGAAGATGCTTGTTCTTTCTTTCCTCTAAGCTGCACCAAATAAGACAATTGTTGAATGTTTAGTTTACGGAAAATACAGTCCTACAATATTTGATATCTTGTCAGTAAAGGGACCAAGGATGATGTTTTTTAAAAAGGGATTGTAGGCTGAATAACTAGTCAATAAAGGGACCAGAAAGGAAAATGTTTGTAAAAAACATTGAATTAGTACATTAAGTCTAGTAAAATTTCACATTTCATGAACATTTCTTTCATGTCAGATTCGATCTGACGTACTAAGGATAAGGAGGAGAGAAGTTAGGCCTCAACCTGTACAGGACCATCTCAAAGACAGTGGACTGTTCAAGTTATTTGAATATTATGACACGAAGAGCACATTCCTTGTTTCACACAGTGTGAACCTATTAATTTCAAATATCCATTCCCTTCATTGAATGCAAGTTGCAGTTGTAATGGGCGTTTGATATTAATAGGTTTCCATCACATGAAACAAACTATGTATGTACAGTTTCCACTTAACATCACGGATCTTCATGATGGATGTGGTAAATACAGTATTACCTATGTGAAATTTCGAGTGAAAGAAGTGACTCACTACCATCTCCACTCCAGATGCCGTACCCTTAGTGAATGAAGGCAGTGAGCCTTCAAAATTTCTTGTAGGTAATATCATGAATCTTATTGTTGCCTTATTATTACTACTACTTCAAGTAATCATAGGCCCGAGTATTACAGTAATATATTTGTAGATAATGACAGTATTATTGAAGCTGTTATTAATGGACCTCTTTATTTCTATTTGTTAATGTTGTATGTTCTGCATGGAGAAAAAGGAATAAGCCAAGTTCATGTTTACTGTGCAATTTTTCTGTAGACGTAACTGAAGTTTATGCAACCAGAGGTAGGCTTGGCTGATTGACATCCCCAGTTGAACTGGAATTTTTCAACAACTTATTAGAAAAAAATCAATAAGTGTAGTTTTCTTTCCCCTCTAGATGTATAATATTCATCACTAAAATGTGGCTTTGTTTGGATTAACTACATAGAAATAACTTGTCTGTTAACTTTATTTATATCAATTACAAGTTACTTTGACACTTGTTGCATATATAAATTACTAACTTCCTCTTAAGCAAGAACACTTCTAAAACTACTTAAGGTAACATTTTTCACTTTTTATATCAGACTCATTTACAAGGTACATGGAGTAATTAAACGTGAGACATAACACAGTTATACAACTCAAATTTCTGCTGTCAAGACTTGGGCTTACATTTTATTTCTCCATTTGATCAGATTTTGGCATGGAACAAATATGACAATGTGGATTCTTTATCCTTTCAAATTACATCCTACGAACAAGTGACTTAATTTATTTCACTTTATTTTGGAAACTTAAGTCACCAGTTTGAGCAACTGTGTATTATGTTTTCTTCATTTGTAAATGATTATCAGAAGATATTACAATGCAGGGAAACAATTTTTGCATTATACAAATACATATTCATTTACACATTCTTTGTATATTATTCCATGCTTCAGTGTCTTACAACGTAACTTTATATTACATATATAGAATATTAAAAGAAAAGGGAACAAAACAAACAAAACTGACAGTTCTTGTATATTATAATGCACCTTGAATGATAGATTATGTAATATTTAAAAACTTTTCCACTTTTTCTACCAAATCTGGCTTCTTTTCCTTCACCTTGCAAGAGACTCCTCTCTCCCTCAACCAAGCGACGAGAGTGGCTGTGTTTGTCTTCACCAACAGTTTCTTTCTAGCAAGGTCCTCAACATCCATCTCATGTTGCACTTGCGGTCGGTTTCGAGGCTTCTTCAACATTCGTTCCTGCAAAACAAGCTGTGTTTATAAATACTATGAAACCCTGATTTTATGTATCTGGATTGTATATTTTTTCCCCATATTCAAAGTTGCAATGCAACAAAACATTGGAATTTTAAGATTTTAAATTCCTATCCCCTGTGGTGGAATGGTTATCGTATCATGCTACAAAACCAGGCATCCTAGTTTTAATTCTGAGTAAGGTATTAAAGTTTCGTTGTATTTTATCCTTATCTATTTCGCTGACCTCTGAGGCAGATTGATTAGCACAACATGCTACAACACCAAGAGTCCTGGGTTCATATCCAAGCCTGGGCATGTGTTCTTTGTGAGTCCCTTCGTCAATTTCAT
Source organism: Lepisma saccharinum (assembly GCF_977018435.1). NCBI lineage: Eukaryota > Metazoa > Arthropoda > Insecta > Zygentoma > Lepismatidae > Lepisma > Lepisma saccharinum. The sequence goes on along the minus strand of NC_139255.1, from coordinate 35,464,881 downwards.
CATATCACCACTCACTCTCATTTTTGCAATTAGTCAAAAGTGTCAGAAAAGCAATGTAAATCAACATACTTCAACCAATCAATCACTATATCTATTTCAACAAGCATTAACACACAGTGTGAACAATTGAATAGGTATTCTTGATTCAATTTGACTAGCTGACAAGGTATTGACCAATTGCTACACCCGCCTTTCCTTGCCACCTAACATGGCTGATATTCAGACACAGAATGTGATCAAAATGAGAGAAAAACATTGCAGAAAAGCTTAGATTTTTACTGAAAAATAAATCAGAAAGCCTCTAAATCAGATCAAAAAGGGTGCACGTGCATAGCAGAGCATGCCAAGAGGCCAGGAATCCCAGGTTCGGATATCAACCTAGGCATGGGATGTTCTTTGTGAGTGTTCCTTCATTAATTTCATCATATCATCAATAATCATCATCATCGTGGTAATTAGTCTAAGGTGGCAGAAAAGGAACATCAGATAACTTAATTCAATCAATGAAACCATGAGACATCATGGCTTACCTGAGATGATGTCTTCGATCCCTCATTGCCACTTGTTTCTGTCACTTTCTTTCTTTTGGTCGATCCTTGCTGTGTCTTTCCTTTAACCTTACTTGCCTCCTGTGAGTTGTGGCATAATGTGTTGAACATAATTCCTGACAGAAAAGGCTTTGTTTTCTGATGTGAGCTGGTTTCACTGGAAGGAACTGGCTGTAATTCCGAAGATGTCTCGGTACTAGTTGCCACTGAAGGTGGTCGGTTTACAACCTTACGTTTGAAGATAGGTACGATGGTGGTTTTAGGTCGTCCTGCTTCACCACTTGGCTTGGCCAAAACTGGCGTCGAACGAGGGAAAAATCTTGGTGGAGTGTCGGCGTATGAAGGGTGTTGGAGGGATAAAGATGATGCTTTTGTCTGTTTTGGAACATCTGCCACTTCACTCGGATGCGTCACCTTCCATGCTTTGGAGGTAAAATCCCACTCCTTGTTGCTCTTTGTATTTTGAGGAAGTGAGGATGGCATCTGTGTGTGTGGTTCTAGACTGAATGAAGTGCAGGGCAGGAAGCTTGGCCGCACTGGTTTCAGATGCTGTGCCGCAGGTTCATAGCTGAGGTTTGGTCTTGTCAAACTCTGAAAGAAACAACAGTGCACCATGTTCGAACACATTATTATGAAAATGGCTCATAAGTTTTAAAAAAATGTCTCAAATAAGTGAACTACTGTGGTTAATTAAGTCACAATGCAACAATTTCTTGAATGTATAAAAGGGGGAGGGGGGAGAGTTGGTACTTGCAAGTGTTTCACTTCACAACTTACTGTAAATGTTTTTATATGGTTAATTAAATTGTTACTATTATAGTACTATGGTACTATTACCAGCATGGTATAAACCAGTGGCGTGCGGTGACATTTTTGGTTGGGGAAGCAGATCCCAAAAAATTAAGAAAACCAAGAATGCATTGCTTCTACATGGTACGTTATACTGAAATATGAACACACTACCTGATACTGTGTCCTTAACGACCCTGGTACTTCAAGACTGTCTTCAATCTCCGAATATTTGAAAGGGAAAGGTGAATGTCCTTGCGCAGTTGTTCATTTATTTGAACCTCATTTGGTCTGTTGTCAAACGTATTTAATGCCCCAGACGAACGCAGATGATTGGAACAGTTTTCACATATTGTAATCCACTTTGGCACCAAGTAGTTCCTTTCATAGAAAATAGTATTAAAGTTTTTGAAGCTTTCTGTTTCCACACAACCACTCAAACTTCTCGCAAAAAGAAATAAAACAAATAGAAGTTCACATGCCCAAGAAACTTTTAACTTTGGAAAGTGCTTGGATAAAACGTAACCATGGCCAGCGAGTGTTACCAACTCTATTTGGCAGGTGTGCGTATGGATGTGATGTCTTAATAGACCGAATGCTCTGAAACGTTCATATTCACATATAATACCGGGTGGTCCATTTATAATGATAGTATGGAATATCGCATGCAAAATGCATCCAATCGAAAAATTGCACAGAATAACAGTTTGATACAATTGAGTGGGTAAGTCAATGCCGCAAAAATTTCGTCGCCGCCACCCACCCCTTAGGGAGGGGGGGGGTAAATTTGAAATTTCAAATGGAACACCCCCATTCGTTTTACATATTTGGATTCCGTGATGAAAAATAATAATTTTTTTGTTTGAAAAATTTTGTAAAAAAATTGCAAACTTCGAACATTTATAAACATTTGGTAAATTCAGATTCATTTTGTTCCCTTTATGTAATAACGGTTTTGGTTTCCATTGAGAACATTGCATAAACGAATTTTATTCAAAAAATGTGTGCAAAGAATTCGGCAAAAGAAATTTGTTTGCAATTTATGTTTTTGTGTAACAATAAATAATATTAATTTGTTCCAAGTCTTTGGTTTCAAGGAACAATTTCATATGAACAACAAAATTAAGTATGTTATTACAAATTAGTTATCATTTGAGGTACACAAATAAATGTTTAAGGGAGCAAATGTTCAAAATGATGACCGTTCTCTTCAATGCATTTCAAAACACTGTGTCTGAAGCTCCACACTGTTCGTCCCAAAATTTCAGGAGTGATAGAGGCACAAGAATCAATAATTCGTTGCCTCATGTTTTCTGGCATTGTTGGAACTTCGTGGTAGCACTTTTCTTTAAGTAGTCCCCAAAGGCAGAAATCAGGCTACGTGAGATCGGGTGAACGAGCTGGCCAAGAAACGGGTCCTCCACGTCCTATCCATCGACCAGGAAACTTTGTGTCCACCATGGCTCGAGCCTGAATGAAGTAGTGAGTAGTGTTGTTCATATGAAATTGTTCCTTGAAACCAAAGACTTAGAACAAATTAATATTATTTATTGTTACACAAAAACATAAATTGGAAACAATTTTCTTTTGCCGAATTCTTTGCACACATTTTTTGAGTAAAATTAGTTTATGCAATGTTCTCAACGGAAACCAAAACCGTTATTACATAAAGGGAACAAAATTAATCTGAAACTACCAAATGTTTATAAATGTTCAAAGTTTGTAATTTTTTTACAAAATTTTTCAAACAAAAAATTCTTTTTCAACACGGAATCCAAATGTGTAAAACGAATGGGGGTGTTTCATTTGAAATTTCAAATTTACCCCCCCCCCCCCTAGGGGTGGGTGGTGGTGACGAAATATTTGCAGCATTGACTTACCCCCTCAATAGTATCAAACTTTTATTCTGTGCAATTTTTTGATTGGATGCATTCTGCATGCGATATTCCATACTATCATTATAAATGGACCACCCGGTATATCATACACATATCAGCAATCATAGTTTTGTGTTTCTCGTGTTCTTTAAAACTTGATGGTTTGTTTCAAAATATTAAAATTGTAACTTGCTAGGTTGATATGCTACAACGCTGGCGTGGACACTTAAGGCTCGGCTGGACCTTTGGCACCCGAATAGGTGATTTTTTTTAAAAAAAAATCCTCTCCATTTGAAAAACTGCTGTGATGTTCCAAAATATGAAAAATTACATCAGCTTAGAATTGCTTCTAGAGCATTGACGTGAATTTTTGTGTAGTTTGCTTTCACTGTTGTCTAGATATTATCAATAGTTTTGTGATTACATAAGTCTATTAAACTATTGATAATATCTAGACAACAGTGAAAGCAAACTACACGAAAATTCACGTCAGTGCTCTAGAAGCAATTCTAAGTTGATGTAATTTTTCATATTTTGGAACATCACAGCAGTTTTTCAAATGGAGAAGATTTTTTTAAAAAAAATTCGCCCATTCAGGTGCCAAAGGTCCAGCCGAGCCTTAATTGTGCAGTTCACAACACTGAGGACATCACTGAAGTTCACCGATGGCACCCAACTATCTTTCATCCCTTACCGATTGGAATACAAAGTTTCCTGCCACATAATACAGTCTCCCATTGGCTGATTCAAGGTCTCGGAATTCTTGCTGGCACTGACTACAAGCAGGCCATGGTGATGTGTAGAAGGGCAGATGTTTTGTCAACATGCCACGAGAGGGTGTGGATGGCACATAATACAGTCTCCCATTGGCTGATTCAAGGTCTCGGAATTCTTGCTGGCACTGACTACAAGCAGGCCATGGTGATGTGTAGAAGGGCAGATGTTTTGTCAACATGCCACGAGAGGGTGTGGATGGTCCCATATCGGAAAAGGACGAACATTGCAGACCTATGAACAACTAAAAGTTAGAGAAGTAATTTTGTAACCGTAATGCTGTGGGCCAGCACTGCTGGTCTTGCTGTACTGTAGTGCATGCACATGGTATAAGCCAGTATTCAAACTGGTAGTGATTGTTTAATGCAACTTGGCTTTTTAAGGCATCTTATTACAGGCGAACCTTGGAAAGACCTTTGGTGTGGGTAATAAAAATTGGAAAGAATGTTGTTTAATGGGGATGGGGGAATATGAAATATTGACCAATAACTGAGTACCTGGTAATCCTCAGTGTAAGTACATTGCACAGTGGTTCATGAACTTGTAGGTCTAATCCTGATTAGCATGAATGAACATAAAACGTGCACCTAAAATGAACTTCGACGTTGATTTTTGCACTGATGAACCCAACGTCGATAAAAAATTCATCTGATTTAGATATGGTTTTTCTTTAGAAACTATATGTGCATGAATTTATGTTATGTTCATAAGAATAATAAGTTGCAGACTAGTTCTAAAATTATCTACAAATTTACTGATGTATCGTTGCACAAGACAATCTAAGGAAGACAACAAAAATTGCCTACAAATAAGAAAGAAGTCCATACCAATCAGTGCACTGTCCGTAATGATGCAACTGTATGCACTGAAGTAAATATATTTCTGAAGTAAAATAATCTTTAAATTTTACCTCGTTGCTTTGGTAGAGTTTGGACAGAGCATATCCCCACTGTGAATTCACCCCAAACGGTTGTCCGCAGATATCCGGGAACTTTCTGTTGAGGTCGCTCAGGAACATTTTCAACACTGACACGTGGTCCACTCTTTGCAACAGCATCAGCTGATGGGGCTGGAGGCAGAAGTGTGGGTACGTGAAGAAGGTGTCCATGAAAGGCTGAAATCCGACTGTGTAATAGATTACATCTTCAGGACACTCTGCTAGCCTGTAGCCATACTACAAAGGAAGAGAGACACGTCATTTTATAGCAAAAAATTGAATGACATGTAACATGCATTAGGTGTGGATTAAGTGAGAATCTTTTTAATTAAATATGAAATATCTTGGGGGGGGGCCTTGGAAATATTTGGTGTAAAGCTCCATTCTAAATACCTAAATATACCTTTAAATATTCCCCAACCTCCTTCATCTGAAAAAAATTGAAATGATACACCGCTATAAAACTTAACCAACTAAATAATAATTTAACCGAAAACTATAAGATAATAGTTATCACACATGCAAAACTAATAACAAGAATGGCAAAAGTTGAGCAACTGTCTGTTCCTGAATCATAATTCTAATTATGCCGTTTACACACTATAAGCATGCGCTGCAACAAACAATGTATAAATGAATGAGATTAGATTTTTAAAAATGCAATTTTAAAACTATTTCTAAGAACATTGCTATTTTGTTTGTTTTGTTACACTTTTCTCTCACTACTGATGGAAAAGTGTAATAAAGCAAAGTACGTACATACTATATTTTTATTTTGATAGTCTAATACGTAAATATGAAAGCAGTTTAGTTTTGTGGTGCTTTACTGACTTGAAGCATTAATATAATATACTAAATTCACTTTCTGTGATTTGATATGTGGAAAAAACATCACTAGTATGTATTGCTGAACATTTAAACATTTACAAAATAACATTTTCAACAAAGTCTCTACAGTTTAAAAATAGCCTCTTTGTCTTCTGGTTAAAATGCCAAACTGCGTCGTTACATACTACAAACTACTAGATACAGTAGTGTTGGTGGCAGGTTTTATTCCCCCACACTTTGGGCTGGAATTCCTAAAAATAAGAATGTCAAATACAGGAAAAGATGTCAATATTCAGGGTGTATCCGTGACCTTGTATCAAACTGGCAGGGCGGATGGAGACTGACACAAGTACCAATATGAGACAAGGAATCCTGGTCTGGAAAAACATAATTAAAAAGTTATAAGCCAAAACTAGTTTGGGCTTCCAATGACAGTGGAATAAGACAATTGAAAGATGCCACTTGTAGATTTAATACAGTATATCATAACACTATGATGAAAATTTTACAGTAGTTGTTCAAAATGGCAGCCCCCAGCATCAATGCAAGCGTTGCAAGAAGTTGTGACATCTGCTCGAACATCCTGGAGTCGTTCCGATGATATCACAGGCAGAAAGGATTCTTGCCAGCAAGTCCTCTTCATTCTCTACCAGTGTCTCGTAGACAACACTTTTGACATGACCCCACAATAAAAAATCTAGTGAAGTCAGATCAGGGGAACGATTCCAGGGATGTTAGAGCAGATGCGACAGAGCTTCTTGCGACACCGTCGTGCCTGCATTGACGCTAGGGCTGCCATTTTGAACAGCTACCGTAATGTTTTCATTGTAGTATTACGATACACTGTAATAATGTCTGTACTAAATCTACAAGCCACATCTTTCAGTTGTCTAATTTCACTATCATAGGCAGCCCAAACTAGTTTTGGCTTATAACTTTTTAATGATGTTGTTACTTGGGTCAGACTCCATCCGCCCTGCCAGTTCAAATCAAGGTCATGGAAACATCCTGTATAGGACTGATGACAAAAAGTAAGGTATGATCCCCCACTTTAGTCATAACCCCTCCCTTAAAGAAAATTCCCCACATGCTAAACTTAATATATATATGTCTAAGTGAATATCAAAGTTTTGACATAGTGAAAGCAATGTAGTGCATGCATACAGTAGAAATCCTATTTTATGTTCCTATTTTTTTTTTTTTTTACATTTTACACATTGGAAGCTACTCAGACACAGACCTGTGAAAAACATATTGAGATTCATCTGTAATATAATTAACACTAAAGAAACTTATAATGTGAACTTACACTGTTCTTCCAATGTCTTTTCAGTTCCTTGTAGGAAGAGAATGGGCAGGTTTGGGGAATCTGTCTGCTAACTGAAATTATTTCTGCTTCCTTCATGCTATGAAAATATAGAAAGGTGTAAAAGGTCAAATACACATAAAAGGAAATCACTCACAGATTTCATTCATTACCAGTGCCTGCACCAGAATAAAATGAGTGAACAATTTTCACACATAATCATGACTTTAATGTCATTACAGAATATCTTTAACCTTCACTTTTAGATCCTTCTATCATTTAAACAAAAGCATAACAATGATCAACACTAATAATACAGTGTATTTCAAAACTTACGCAACCCTTACTATGTTTGCTTATAACATGAAAACCAGTGGTCGTAAGTGGCGAGCTACTTGTAGCGTCGTAACTGTAGCTAGCTACAAAATTTGTAGTGGTAGCTTTAGCAGCACTACATTTTTTAAATTGTAGTTGTAGCTGTAGCGAAGCTACAAAATTCCTGTAGTTGTAACGAAAATTTTGCTACAGAACGACAATATTGCTTACTTTTGCAAGAGACTCAAAAAGACAATGTCCAATACATGCAAATACAGGTAATCTAGATTATAAATATCTTTATATCGCCGGTTATAAATATCTGCGTTAATTTATTTCATTAGCATCTGAATAATTCTAATATCCAGATAACTAACTGGCATATATGAATATATTCTGGCTAATAGCCATTTCGTTTATCTGCATCACTATTTTGTGGAGAATCATGCCTCATTTGCTACACCACCAGGAAAAAATGCCCCGTTTGTGCCACCCCTGGAACAAATCCTGTGGATATCGATGGCATAACAGAGAGCAAAATATCGATAATTACTGTGTAAAACACAACTTACAGTGCAAAAACGAGCAATCGATTTTCTACTAATCTGACAAATACAATAGTGCCAGCAATGAATGGTTCAGTACGGTAACAGCATTGATCATTGTCGGTGTATAGGATCACACCGGCAAGAAATTATTGTTACAAGAACGATAATGTTTCTGGAATTACAATTATTTTCATCATAATGTTTGTTCGCAAATTTTAAAATTACAATATGTTTAGAACACTCGAGTTTGCACATTAGTTTCCTCAATATATTTTATCGTATTGTAAAAGAAAGTTGTCGACTTTCCTGCAAAAATTACAATTTTCTTTTGTTAAAATACACAGTTTTCAAATTTATGTATTTTTCCTACGTTTGCATCCCTTTTCTGTAACTTTTTTCTAATCATGGCAATGAGGATGCATTGTTTATTGATTAATGATGATCAGAGTGGGGAATGGAGGAGCAGGAGGATCCCATCCTCCCAATTAGGCATCTTTCCTAGTATTTGATTTGAGACCACTTTATGCACAGATGATCAGCTGATCAAGACTGATGCGAACCACCATCTGTCCTCCGGCAGTTTTGAACCTGGGCCCTTTGAATACAAGGTGACAATTACAATTTTCACTGTCTCTTCGGGGAAGAATTTCCAACATAAAAACTTACGTAAAGCATTGCTCCACCTGTTTCTCATTTATAACATTAGAAGCATCCCCCAGCTATCCTCAAGGTTCGAGCAAATATCTGCCATCCCTCAAATAACATTCTGTTTAAGTTAAGAAGATTACATTGATAAATATCACATATATATCTTATTTCCATTTTGCGCAACACGTTATAGTTTATTTCGATACATGTGATATTCTTCCAATTAATTTTAAAAAGAAGTTTGTCACAAATATTTTTGATATGACAATAAGAACAACATGGATATGTCTAAGACCTAGTTTTTTGAATTGATATGCCACTTACAAAGGTACTTTATACTCAATCACTTTAGTAAAAATACACTGGCTGACAAAAAAAGTGAAGCACCCAGAAGGAGTGGTCGAAGATTACCCCATTTCGGTATACCTGCATACCATTGATGTGTGAGTAAATGATTAGATGTACAAGGATCTGTAATGAGTAGAACGCCCACCAGAGGGCATTTGTGACGTCACCTCCTGTTGCTGATAAGGTGGGACCAGTCACCTGCTGTGAGTCAGACAGTGCAGCATGAAGTTCAGAGAGGAAAACGAAGCACCGGCGATGCCTCGCAGACGCGTTAGACAGCCGATCCAGCAATTGACAGCATTTGACAGAGGCCGCATTGTGGGACTGCATGAGGCGGGTTGGTCATATCGGGCAATTGCCAGGCATGTGGGCCATTCAGATGTCACAGTGGCCCGATGTTGGAATCAATGGGTACATGAGGGCACCCATGCACGTCGTGCAGATTCAGGTCGACCAAAAAACACCACCCCAAGGGAGGACCGTCGTATGGTGCTCCAAGCATTGCGGGATCCCACAACTTCGGCACCCGTCATCCGAGAACATGTACTGGACACTCTACAACATCCTGTGAGTTCCCGCGCAGTGTCTCGACGACTCGCATCCGCTGGATTCGGGTCCTACCGCCCCATGCGCCGGTTGCCGTTGACACCACAACACCGACACCTGCGGTTGGTGTGGTGCCGTGCTCGGGAGGCATGGACAGAGGACGAATGGCGTCGCATCATGTTCAGTGATGAGTCCCGCTTCTCCATGACCTCCGATGACCATCGTGTGCGGGTGTGGCGGCATCGAGGGCAGAGGGTACATCCTGCCTACATTGTGGAGAGACACACAGGTGTGACCCCTGGCATCATGGTGTGAGGAGCCATTGGATATGCGTTCAGGTCACCTCTAATATTGCTTCGGCAGACTTTGACGGCACAGCGATACGTCACAGACATTCTGCGTCCACACGTCCTACCCCTTATGGCACAGCACCCTGGGACAGTGTTCCAACAAGATAATGCACGCCCACACACAGCCCATGTGTCTATGGACTGCCTAGAGCATGTTGAGGTCCTCCCGTGGCCAGCACGATCCCCGGACCTCTCCATCATTGAACATGTGTGGGATGACATTGGACGGGGACTCCGTCCTAGTGCCAACCTGCGGGATCTGGAGGGACAGCTGCAACACCTGTGGACGAACGTGCCTCAGGAGAGGATCCAAAGGCTGTTTGACACTATTCCGAACCGCATAAGGGCATGCATTGAGGCCAGAGGGGGTGCGACACCCTACTGACCTGGCGCCACCATTCCACCTGTAACTGCCAACGGGCTTGACTCTTGCATCCTATATTGTAATCAGTTCAATAAAGGTACATGGACTTTCAGCATATGTAGTTTCATTCACGTCCAACCACTCCTTCTGGGTGCTTAACTTTTTTTGTCAGGCAGTGTATGTAACTAAAGTAATACTGCTATAAAAATCATAGCATGAAGGGAATCATGGTAATAACAGTATCTGTTTTTCAGTATGTACAACTATCATGCTAGGGCTTCTTTTGAAAAGCCATATGGTTGTTTCAAGTTTTAAATACAGAAGTAGCGCAAAAGTAGCGAGTAGCGAACAGGAATAGCGTAAAAAAATAATTTAAAAAAATAGATAACAATGCCATTATTGATTAAACCAATTTTATTGTTTGAACATTTTAATACAATTGACAAAAATGAGAAAAGAATACCATGTTGAAATATCAAACTGAAAAGTTTGAGTGTGTGTGTGTGTGTGTAGGGGGGGGGGGACAATTCACCCAGGCAATGTTTCTATGTCTCTGAGATCGGAACTAACAAAGTTACACAATTGATTCCAGGTCCCGATAGTCTGAGAAGGGTGGCTTCAGGCATAAAACAAAATGTAATTTTTACCCATACATATGTCCATATAAGTTAATGTAACTAAGTTTTCTTTTTGCCCTAACAAGCTAATACAGAACATGCAATAAAATCTTTGAGAAATATAATCCCTAAGTACATGTATAGAACTTATATATGTACTTGAGTCTATGATGGGGTAGTGGAATTACCTCTCACCCTTGGAAACCTTCCTAGAACTAAACTAAAATGGTGGCCTGAGACAATTTCTTCCATCAATATGCTTAGTATTACATTGTATTGTTTCCATCCCATTTCCTACTAACACTTCATGGTACATTTTTGTTACAGTTATGTATTTATCTCCTATATTCTTTCTTTAATAAATTATACACAAGCTGCCAGTAAATGAAGAGAAAGGAGAGGTATTTTGGATATCCAGGAAGAAAGAACTATGAAACACCATAAACTACTTACATACCTTGGAAGTACACAGGTTCGGTAGTTATCCAGGAAGAGTTGAGGGATGGTGCTGTGAGGTTGGGAAAGGAACTGCTGGATAAACTTGGGTTCTGAAACAATATCTTCCAGCTTCATCTTTGATAGATGAATGCTTATAGGCCACACAACCACACTTACCTCACCTTCTGCAAGTACAATTGGTTACAGAGTTATTACTGGACATGGAAACACAAAGGAAAAGAAAGAACTCTTAATATTCATGTTATCTTGTTTAACCAAGCAGTTTTCGGCCGCAGAAAAAATATTTTATTAAAATGGGAAGTCATGAACATGTACAAATGAATTACGTGGGTTGCTCAGAAAGTTATGCCCGGCAATTTTTTCTCATACCAGAATGAAGATAGCAGTGTAAGACTCGAAGGGAAGAAACATTGGACTTTAATGCCTACATGTGTGTAAGTACATGGTCGTCCGACAGATAGATAGCGCTGCAGTAGTGGTCTGTGAAAATGGTGTCTGTGAGTGACATATGTTACAACCAATGAACTGAAATTGATATAAATATATTAATAACTTACGTTTTGCTTTTTGAAATTGAAAAGGAAAAGGAAAGTGTGGAAAATATTCACAAATGATTGTGCACTGTGCGTGGAAATTGTATGGTCGATAGGACCACTGTTGGATGCTGCGTGCAGAGAGTTAAGGCTTCAGGAAATGAAGAAATGGAGCTGCATGATCGACCACGGTCTGGGCATCCTGCCACAGTCACACTAGCCCAGACATGTTGCAGCACACCAGTAACATTATTCGTGCAGATCGGCGCATCACAAGTCTGCAATTGGCCGTAGAACTTTCCGTCAGTAATGGTAGTGCAATGGCAATTATTGACCTTTTGGAGTCTTCGAAGGTATGTGCAAGGTGTTTTCCTTGAAGTCTCACAACCCAGCACAAGCCTCCAAACCCAGGAGATGGCAACATCAGATTTTTATATGCTCTGTGTGTGCCACTGATAGATGCCCTCCGTGGGACAACGTTTGGACATGAATCGTGCAGTGGGAACGTAGCTACGTGAACAGGACACGAGATGATCCAGGGAAGGAATTCATACGCTTGTTTCGTGCTGGCGTAATGCCGTAGACACTGATGGAGATTATGTAGAAAAATAACTTATGTAAAGGAAACATTCAGTTATACTGTGAATGATTTTCATACATTTTGAATAAATGGTTTCCGAGAAAAAAATTGTGGGGGCATTATTTTCTGAGCAACTCACATAAATAAACCAGCTTGAAAGAACTTAAATTTTAGAAAAAGCAATGTACTGTATGGATGTGTTGGCAATATTCTATATGCTGAAACAGTGTGCTCGGATCCAAAAAAGTTGAGAACTTCAGGTTTAACCCCTCAGGCCGGTTCAACGTACACGTATACGTCCCGTGTAGTAGTGACGAAATGATGCATATTCTGCCATCTGTTGTTTTCCCACATGAACGAAAATGCATGTAACTCAAGAGTAGACTTCAATGGGCTGCCATATTTTGGTTTTCCTTACAATTACATGAAATTATGTGAGATTGCATCACTTTATTATGTAAAAAAAAAGGCTGAGAGCACGAGCGGGTAAAGGGCATCGAAGAAAGTGACTGAAGGTTCAATTTATTCATTTCTATCTACAAGTGAAAGTGAAGTAAACTATGCAGAACAGGAAGTAGATAGTGTCAGTGATAGTGAAAGCGAATTAGATGGCTTTACATCCTCACCTGTTGCGTCATCGAATGTAACCTAGAACTAGAAAGAAGTTCACGACTCTTTCAAAGCAAATAAACTTGCGTTTTGTGGATTGTGCAGTCCCCAAAAGGCAGTCAATAATGTCCTTGATGCTTTTTTGTTATTATTTGACAAAGAAGTTGTAGAACTCATTGCCAGAGAAACTAACTTATATGCCGACACTTATATTCAACCATGCACATTGAAACCACATTCATGAATTAGCAAATGCCAACCAGTTACCATGGAAGAAATATATCTTGTTCTGGGAATATTTATGCTTATGGGTATAGTTCAAAAGTATTTATTGGTGTTCAGATTGTGAAGTCGGACTGTGTTTCGAAGCATGTTTTAAACTGTACCACACAACATTGGACTTCTAAACTAACAAGAACACAAGACAGAAGGAGTACTTTGTAAGCGCAACATGTAAGTTTTTATTTTTATTATTATTTTTGTTATTATAGCATAAATGTCATTATATATACATTTTTGTGTAGTGTGAAGTTTGGTTTACAAGTCCTGAAAATTTCATTGTAATTGAGCAAATGGTTTTTAAGATATGTTCAATTTTGTGACATTATGAGAAAATTCCTGTTTTGGTGATTTAAAATTACCGCCCCTCGCAGCGGCTGATGGGTATTTAACTCCCGGCTTGAAGGGTTAACTGATATTACTTTAAACTGATGATAATACTCTTATGATTTTCTGTCAATATAGCAAAACTTAATTTTGTTTCAAAGAATGTTATAATTTAACTATTACATTGCAACTATGCACTATGAATCATAAAATAGTCACATAGTAATGAGTTGCAAGAAATAGCAATCCGATGACACAAAACCAAATGAAAAATATACAAGTACATTCCCAGTAGCTTCAAAGTAGCTGCTAATAGATACTTGCCATTTACGACAACATCCAGTTTTACTGCATTTTGAGGCCCACTTGTGGTAAGGAAATCTCTCCCGTGAACAAGGTATTTGTCCACCTGGTTCCAATAAGGTGCCAATCTGGCAATCATCGTATACCTTATGCATGCTTCGTATATGCTGTTTGAAAGTGGCACTTGGGCACAAACCTAGTAAAAGAGGAGGCATGTAAATCTCATTAGGTACTTTATTCAGTATACTGTATTTATAGGCTTTAGACGTCCACAACATTATGGTAGTCTTTAGTGTTGCTTACGTAGCGTGATTTGCACTGTGTAGGTTTAAATATTAGCAACCAGCCAGAGGCCATTTCATTGTTACCATATAAAGAATGAGTTGTTAGTGTTACGCATTCACAATCGGAACAATGCCAATTCAAGTTCCAACATTTGTATGTTCTGACTTGCATTGTGAGAAATGGCTGTTCTTGTATTGTGTAATTATAAATATTCTCGAATATCTAATAGGGAGACCAAGGCAGCGTGATCCCCCTAAGCTTTGACCCTTCCTACAGAACACTGTATGGTGACGAATACATTGAAACTTAACACAGTTGATACCACAACAATTATTACATTGATATATGTTTGAAGTTATATCATTGTGAATTTAAGAAGTAATTTGGCCAAAAGTAAGGTAATGCAAAAGGAATACTTTGCCCCGGGTTCGGGGCAAAATGATCCCTTTTCAAAATGTTATTATCAAATACGATTTTAAGTATAGAATTAATTAATTTTATTAATAAAAAGTAAATGTATTAAAAGTAAGTAACTTACAAACACGTTGAAGAAAACAAGTGTCATTCAGAGAAGAAAATATGAAACAGGTTCATATGACAAAACTAAAAACAAAGAAAATTTTGTTTTAACAAAATACAAGTTTGTAATTTAAAAGTGTACTTATCCTAATTTTCAAGACAAAAGTCACAAGTATAAGCACTATCATCTTCCTCCACACCAGCACATTTTTCGTGTGTCCATTGTTTGCATCCTTTGCACTTTATCCATTCTTCCTTTTCAGGGATCACTTTACCCACACCAATAGCATTCATATTTTGCCCTCTCACAACAAGCTTCAACCAGCAGACTCAGTCAATAACGCAATTAACAATACACAATATTGTAAACTGCTTAATTTAGTTCAGACGTGCCAAAAAAAACTTTTTTTTTATCACAGCTTGTTGTTCACTACCCACGTTCTGCAACACTCATCAGCTACAAGACACTCACGATAGCTGCTCTGCAGTTGACATTTTTTCTGCTTGAAAGAAGCACCGTAAAGTGCATTTTCTTTGAGGGATTACTTTGCCCCAGGGGATCGCTATGCCCCGGTCTCCCCTACATTAGTTTTACACACATGAATTTTTTATGACCAATGATTTCACATACAAATCAAGTGCCCTTAAATGAAGCTTTGTCTCAATTCAACTGATAGTATATTTTCTATTTTGGTCTCTATATATTGAAGTAGAGAATGTTTCAAGCTCATTCCTATAAATTTGTATTTTTAACATTTTTTGCATATACTTGGGTCGTTTGGAAATAAATTGGATTGGCAACACTGCATTCTTGCAAATAACATCTGTCAAGCGAACTTTGTTTTGCTTTACGGTCAGACATAGTTCTACATTCCACCACAAGATGGGTCTGCTAGTGCCACTACCAGAGAAGTGCTGACTCATAACGTGAATGGGTGTGAGTGAATACGTGGACAAGCTACGAAATGGAAGGTGATTCTCGTGGTCAGAGGTGGACTACGTGGTTCCTGTTTAAAGAGGGTGTTTCAGCATCCAAAATTTATTGCCGACTTGTGGCCGTTTGTGGTGGGTCAGTGCCTTCATGGAGTAGTGTTTCAGTGGGTTCAAAATTTCAAAAGGGGAAACGTAAGTGTGGACAAAGGCATCAGCAGTGGTCGCCCACGGTCAACGTGTACCCCAGCAGCAATCCAAAGTGTTTCCAACTTGATTATGGGAGATCAACGTGTAACAACTGAAACGTGAAACTGGTTTTGGGCGAGCAACTCTGCATGAAATCATTCATGAGGAGCTGCAAGTGCTCAGTGGGTGCCTCGCGATCTGACGGATCAGCAGAAACAACAGTGAGTGGACATATGCAGCGAATTGTTGCGTCGTTACAACCAAGACAGAGAACGTTTTTTCGAAAGACTGGTGACTGGCGATGAATCTTGGTTCCTCTTCGAAACTCCAGAGCAAAAAAAGGCAATCCATGGAATGGAAACACACTGGAAGTCCATGCTCCAAAAAACCTTGACTGACTCTCACTCCCGAGAAGCAAATGGGTACAGTTTTCTGGGATGAAGATAGAATTTTGCTGGTAGACTGGCTTCACACTACCCAAACTAAACAGCAACTGTAGAAGCCGCATACGAGCTGCCAAACACAGAAGGCATTGGCAACAATAGGATTTACGGTGCTCCCACATCCTACGTATTCACCGGATTTAGCCCCCTCATATTATGCACTGTTCGACAAAATTAAGGACACATTGCGTGGTCGACACTTTCAATCTAATGAAAAACTCCAGACTGCTGTCCATGAGTGGTGCAACTCTACTCCAAGAGAGTGGTTCTCTGCAGCCATCAGGCAACTTCCCGATAAATAGGAGCAGTGCATTCAGTCAGGGGGAGATTACTGGTAATGTACATCTTTGTATTGCAGGTAAAATATAACAAATGTGGATTATATAATGCTTGTCCAATTCATTTCCGAACACCCTTAATATAATAAATACAGCATGTTATACCACTAAGTAACTATTAATATTAAAATTATTATGCAATACTGAATCTATGGATCAATCAAATTTTTGTTAATTTCTTTTTTTCTCTGTTGATATCCTGATATAAAATGGATTTTATCTGTATTCAGGATTTTTAAGGTTAGCCAGGGTGATATTGATCAGATCAGTGATATTCTTCATGCCAATGCAAATTATTCATGTACAAAGCCACATCTTTTCAAACAAGTTAACATCTGAACCATTTTGGACAGCTTGTATCAAGTACTAATGTAACATTTGATTCTGAATATTTTGTTTGTAGTTTTTATAGCAGAAATGCCCATCCCCTAATTTTGAAAAATAAGAGAAAATGGAAATTACGCAAAAATTTTTAGCCATAATTTTCTGGAAATTTTGAAAATTGAGCACCTGGACCCCTAATTGTTACATATTGTTAAAGTGTTATTTTGTTCTCATTATGACACGTGAAAATTAAATATATTGGAAAATAGTGGTGATTCATTAGTTACAGCTGACTTTATAAGATCTATCATAATACTCAGAAGGAACAAAGGAGTTTTTCAAACTCCGCTTGTGAATAATAGTAACAATGCACATATTGTTTTGTAATTCGAGTATGTCATACCTTCATATGTGTACTAATGAACAAGAGAGACAGACCTGAAATACAGTGGACTCTTTTTAAATCGAACAGAAGTTTGTTCACCTTGAAATTCCTGTTGAAACCAATATTAAAACTTCATTATGTAATTCGAATTTTATATCCTTTTATTTGGATACTTCGAAGAAAGCTGTTTTCTGTTTGCTTGTACTCCCTCTGTTCCATAATTATTGTCTGGTACAATTTTGTTTGTTGTCCCATAATAATTGTCCGATAGGCAAATTGTGACATTGGTGTATACAGAAGAAGAAAATTAAACACGGGAATGAGTCATACAACGTTATTACTCAAGGATCAGTACAAATTGGCCAATCAAGTATCCAAAAGAACATAAATAAAAAGTCACCATTTTGGCATACCGGACTATAATTATGGGACAGAGGGAGTATATATCTTCCACCCTCTCCTCAATAACATGGGATTGCCCACCTCTTGTCCTTGAACCCCCCCAGCCCATTGATCTCCTATCCACATTTGCTATTGTCTGTCAAAAAATTCTGAAAAATAGACTTCAGAAATTCACCCAGCACAACATGGCTTTCTTCCAAATTCTTCATGCCTTACCAATCTGTCTTGTATGCAATACTAAGCCATAAACGTCATTACTAATCGTAATCAGTTGTATGTTGTGTACCTTGATCTGTCCAAAACTTTTGATTCAGTGGATCACCATTATTTACTGCTTCCTTTAGCTAACAGATTTAACATCACTGGAAACACGTTTAAAATAGTGAAAGACTAAGAAACAGACAACAACGCCTTATACTTCCTGGAACTCATTCTAACTGGCTTCCTGTTATATCTGGTGTGCTGCGAGGAAGCATTCTTGGTCCTCTATATTTGTATTATATCTGGATGATCTCGGGAACCTCTTTAATTTCCCCATCTCAGACAGGCAACTTCTCCAAAATAAGAAACAGATTCTCAGAATGGTGTAAGCGATGGAAACTGTCCATAAACCCTTCTAAATGCTTTTACATAACAATTTCATTGAAACAGAACATTCTTAAAGGTAATTAATAGGGCTCGGAAGTTGAAGACCTATAGAAAGACCTTATATTGTCAAAAAAAGGACATATAAATTTGATCCAAATTAATTATTAACTTCAGTTTTAATTACATATTTAATGAATATGGGCGGCACCTCCTTATCTGACTTAAGATCTTTGTAGGTGCATGCTGTCTGGTCGTATACACCGTGCTGAAAGCTTCAAAACAAGAGAAAGTTGCCACCTTCCAGACAAGTTACGGTTAAAGGACCTTGTACTGTACCTGCTTCAGTCGTCCAAAAATGTTTTTCCTCTTGTTTCAGGGATGGTTCAAATATATATATATATTTTTTTTCTTTACTACAGAAAGGATGTTTGAGAGGTGATGAACTGATGATGATTCGAATTGAGAGTGGGCAGTGAAAACTTAGTTGAAAGAAGGTGAAGTTACAAAAAAAAAAAAGCCGTTAAGGCCTAAAAAAAAGGCTAAAAAAGGGCATAAAACCCACCTTTTTCTGGTCTACAATGACCCAAAATGAACATATATTATGTTGGGCCTCGTCTTTGGACACTAGGGAAAAAAAGGATTTTTCCTCAACTTCCGAGCCTTAGTAATTATACAATCACCAACCTCCCTCTAACAAAAGAAGCACAACACTGAGATCTAGGTATCCTCATAGATTCAAAACTCACTTTCGAAAATCACATCTCAACAATCACAAAAAAGGCATTGCCTACTGTACAGATTAACCGAAGTCAATAACCCGAAAGCACTTTCCATTTACTTCAAAACATTTGTGTCCCCCATTCTAGAATATTGTTCACCTATGTGGAACATGGCTGCCCTTTCTCATACATCCAAGATCGAGAGTGTTCTCAGCTTTTTCCTCTCCATCATTCGATATAGAGTGCTGGCCCTGAGACACCTGTCTAAGAGAGATCTGCTTGTAAATCCACACATTAATACTCGAGAAACTCTTAGATACATTGAAGATCTGAAATTACTACATAGGATCATTAATGGAAAGTTAAGATGTTTCATCCCATTCCACGAACTCTCCCTCAGAGTGCCTTGACATAAAACATGGAGCAAGGAAACTTGCTAAAATGTCTTCTGTTGTACTGGAAATTTCAATAATTAAATAAATGATGTATGAAAGTCTTGTCTGCCCTCAGTTGTGATTAGTCAGGATACATTTTTCGCAATGCCCTGTTAAATCTCAAGCAAATGGTAGTGATAACTTATTTCACGCAATAAATGAAATTGAAGATTTTGTTAACTTGTAAAAATAAACAAACTAAAAGCAAACAAAAATCGCGAACTTCTTTAAGTGAGAACAGCTAGTTAATGTTACACGTGTATTTAATTTTGTGTGTTAATACAGTGTACTTAAAACGTGGTTTTCCATTTACTGGTAGCATAATTACTATTCTAAGGGGAATTGCTTTTAGCTCACTGTAGTATCACCTACAAAATTGGCATTTTTTTGCAGTAAGGTCCACTATGTATTAATTATTTTTGTTTTTAAGAGGTATACAACTGGTGGGAATCTGACCGTCCACTAAAGGTTAAAAGCGGTGCCTTCTTTTTGTTTGTAAATTTTGAATTACTTCATTTTCTTTACCGTGTTAGACTTAATCCATTTAGACATTCTCCAGAGGGTGGTGCACCAGTCAGTTACCAGCTTGCCCAACCCTTCTGATGACTGTGGTAAGGCAGATCACAGCCAAGAATTTTCATACTTTCCTTTTCAAATTGGAGTTCACATTGCAGCCACAATCTTACTGAACAACCAACCTTCATTCCTTGTTTCTTCAACTCCAGCTGAACACGGTCATGTGAATGTTGATCCCTGCTCATCAATACATTAATTTTTGATGGAACTCCGAGAATTGGTGCAGCCAGGATGTCATTATTGGAGAATATCAGGCACCTGCAAGTAATTTGTGTCCAAATTATATTCGTAACAGAAACTGTTATTCAGTCTTTCAATATTTATTCTCCCAGTGTTACTACTAAACAAAGATTACCACAAATCTTTGAATTCGAGAATGTGCAGGGGTGAGGTGGCAAACATCTGAACTTTACAAAGAGGTTTTCTTGGGATATCAGCCAGGTGGTTTCTGGATAGGCTTCCAAGCTTTGATTCAATCCCTGAAGATGAGAGTGGCATTAGCTCTTGAAAGCTTGGAAGCCTATCCAGAAACCACCTGGCTGATATCCCGAGAAAATATATTTTATTACACACCGACAGGAAAGCTTGAAGAATTATTTCACCTGAACTTTGTCTTGCGGTTAACGTACTTGTTTCATCAATCACTAAAAGAATGTGTAAAAAAACAACCAGTGCCATCTCTTGGCGTTGAGTGGATCAAAAAAAACAATAGAGCAATGTCAAGCATTCAGCAGAGAGACACAGCTGTTACATAAGTTTGTTGTTCATGACGCTCTGTATTCTCATATGTAATTTACAGTTCATTTATGTTTCTATCAATAAATCCACGTATAATCTTACGCGAGTGTTTTATCATATCATAATATCAGCGGTAAGGATGCACAGCAGTGCGAAGCTGCAACAGTACTAATATATATATATATATATTTCAGTTTAGCTTGAGCACTGAATGCCAAAAATGCACTTCCTTTATCCAGGTACTCTGCAATATGAACTGGAGTTATCAATTATCAACAGTTGCTTAGATAATACAAATTCCAGTGCCTGTCAATTCATCAGCTGTTGAAAGTGGTACCTTTCTACTGGATGAGGCAGGTAGTGGAATTAATAAGTTTGGCATTTCAATTGATCTGCTTTTATCTATAATTACTAAATATTCAACACAAATACTGTACAAAACAAAAATAAAGAGTTTTATATCATCACCTGAATAACCTAACATAGACACATGTTCAGAAAGAAAACAACAGTCTATGAAGTTTCACAGTAAACAATCCTAACCTTTTTAAATGTCATGCATGTTGCAAGGTTTGCAGTATCATAGAGCAATATTATTAAATATATTTTAATAAAATCCTATTTCTTGTATAAAAATATTTATTCTTCTACCTGGTAATTTTGCATACAAATTTAATGTTGCAGTAAAAGCAGTTATATTCTCAAAATCATCTTAGGGGCCACTGTTCCTTTGGACTAATAAAATCATATTTTATAGAAAAAATATCTTACTAATTATTTACCTGCATTTAATTATTTGTTGGTGAAACAGAGAAGTTATCCTAGTCCCCATATCCTTTTGAGGAATATCCACTGTAAAGCAGCATAAACTGTCTGGTGTTGGAATTGAAGCAAATAATATAGTTGTCAATGGATTTCTTTTGACAGCTTCCATCTTTGCTTCCACAAACTTCTTGTACATAAAAAATTAACATGTTAATTTTAATGTATTGAAACCAAAATCCTATTGTCTAGTTAATTATCTACTCTACAGTTATAACAATATTATTTGCATTGATCTTACCTACAAAATGGTAATATATGGAATTCTTTACATAACCATGAGATTTGCTGCAAGATCAAAATTCCAACTTAAAGGAGTGTGATAATAGAATAATAGTCATCAAATATGAATGTATACAGTGTAACCCTGTGTTAGGATGCTATTTTTTTTTGTAATGTGCATAAGTGCGTGTCCCCCAAACCTTTAGCTATATTTAAGGTATGAAATACATTGTGAATTAAATACACATGAATGCTGAACGTTATTTCTTCTAAGGTCAG
Organism: Lepisma saccharinum; assembly: GCF_977018435.1. Taxonomy (NCBI): domain Eukaryota; kingdom Metazoa; phylum Arthropoda; class Insecta; order Zygentoma; family Lepismatidae; genus Lepisma; species Lepisma saccharinum. Next base: position 35,442,803 of record NC_139255.1, on the reverse strand, counting down.
CTGTAATTTTCTGCTGCACTTTCTAAATGACATAATATTATAAAGTTAATGTCAGGCGGATGCTTGGGAACAGTTTCCCCCCACGTGCCAAAATACGTAAGAACTGAAGCAGTGTCATGTTAACTTTCAGTCACGTGGTCTTTTCCATGTTCACTTTCGTCACTAACACAAACCTATGTGTCCTCACTAATCCACTAACACATAACATCTGAATCTGCTGTGTGCTCCGTCTTTCTCGTTTTGATATTTTTCTTGTTATGTATTTAGTTCCCCAAGCATGAGATTGACATTAACTTTTTTAAATTACGTGACTTAGAAGTCCAACAGAACAACACAGCTGGGCTTAGAACAAAGAATGAATGTTCAGCTACACAAGAGCACCCATGCGCAGTATAGTTCACAGTGATGCAATCTCACAATGAATATTGATGGGTCATGGGTGACACCTGTACCCCATGCACCTAACACAGGGTTAAGGCAATAAAGAATGGAGGTAATTCTTACAACTTAAGGGGAAAAACTTCTAAATATAAGTTATTGCACATGTATTCCAAGGAAATAAATAAAATCGTTTCTTGACAGGCTGAGATTAAACATGGTTCCTATTCTTAGGTGTGTGTGCTGAAGTATATTTAAAATGCAACACAAAAAAGAGATAGTTTCACTTGAAATTATTGGATTCAGTATGCAAAGTCAAAGATATATTCTATTATTGTGCTCATAGTTAATAACAGAACAAATGAAATAGACTTGGAATTCACTCTATGATTAATTGCACATGGAAGTGTTGTCAAAATAAATTCTATATTACTGGTAAACATTAGCACTTCCCCTCTTTTATTATTACTAAATTCCAGTTGAAGCAGGGGCTGGCCTCTCCCATACAAATTTGTGAACGTGACCCCATTATCGGGAACAACTATGATTATAATCTGAAATTTGCACATCAAGGTTTACTGAGAATTTTCCTTGTGATTAATACAAATGAGGAAAGATGCCTCCTCTCTGATATGAAGTTAATATCCTTCTCTATAGTTCTTGTCAATACCATGTACAATTGTAGAAATCAGTTCTTCACCATGAACATTAGTAAACCTCAAAATTATATCCTCACGCTTTTCTCAATAGAAAAAATAACCATTACGTATTTTCTTTCAGTGGAATCTAGTAATACTTTTGTAGGTCCAGTAAAAGTTATGATATTATTTTGATGAAGAATGCAGTGGGACCTTGGGTTTGTAACCTGCCACCAGATGACATGAACATCGATTGTGAAATAATGTAGGTCTTCCAAGTAAATTCCCACTGTGGCGCTAGTGTATTAGTAAACTGCTTTCCTTATCTGTAAATTCGTTGGGGAGGGGGGGGGGAGTAATATGTCTATGGGATATATTTCTGCTAGGCGCAGTCTGCTTGTTTTTATGACATTTTTTTCCTCTAAACAGTACAGCTGTGCGTCTAAAGTTTATTTACAATGTTTTATCATGTTAAATATGATTTTGAGTAATGGAGCTGTTAACTGCCAAATTTTAATGTGATGGCGTCACCCTGCGACAGGTTAAGTTTGCAGCAATTATTCGCATATATAGACCCAAACGTGCACACAGAATATAGTTCAGCTGCAAAACTGCTGATTTTCTCACTGTATGTGACATGAACAGCTAGCCGGTTGAGGCAAGACTGTCTCGGAAGATGCTGAGCGTAGTTCTCGCGTGGATTAATAATATACCGGCAGTAGGGGCGATTGGGAGCCAATGATAATTTACAGGGCTTAGCATTAAAAGGCCATAGTGGGGGCAACTGCCCCTCTAATCGCCGCCACTGTATACCGGTATTAAAGCACAACGGCAGGATAACACTAATGGACTAAATACCGTACAAATGTAATGTACAAGGAATACTAAACGTAAACATGGTGCTATTTGTGTCGTTCGCAGCTGCCGTGGGAGGACAATAACATTTTTTAGGTTTTCCCTGATTATGAATATGTACGGCGGATTTAATAAATTGTGAAGATTACACGTGACGTAATAAAATGCTATTTACATTTTTACGTTTTATCAGAACTTCATGTTTTCATGGTCTAGTACTTAGTTTAAAATATAAATGGTTCTATGAATCTTCAAAATTCCAAAAATGACAATTTTATGTAAGGAAGACACAATGTAAGCTTCGTGACAAATTTTCGCCGGTCAAAAATTTTGTCGGATTAGAGGTGGCGGTGGACGACCGCGACAGCCCTCCCCCGAGATCCTTGAGGGGACGTACGTCGTGGGCGACTTCCGCCGACGACTTTTTTTTTTAAAAAAATAATATACTGATATCATAATTTGCATAGAATGCTTCATATATTGGTACATAATTTGCATATTTGGAATGAAATATAACACGCGTGGTGCCATTTTAAGAAACATACAAGAGCGGACTAATGGAAGAGCGCCCTACTCCTCGAAGATTTGATTTTGTGCTGAGGACGACAGACGATGGTCTTATTTTATTTCGCCAATAATTTACACTTTACACAGATGAAATGTAATATACCAGATGTTGTGGCATTTTACGACACACAAGCCAGAGATGAAGTTATGGAGGGACTGGGAACACTGCTACGGAAGGTAAACGACGAAGGCAAGAGTATTTAGGGTGCGACGATAGATAGAGGACTGGGAATGATGAGGGCAGGGGAAGACGAAAGGTAAGGGCTGGTGAAAGATAAGGAGCCGTCGAGAGATAAGGGCTGACAAAAGACAGGGACCGATGAAAAGTAGGAGGCGACGAATGATACGAGATGACGAAAAATAGAGGTAATTTCACATTAATAATGGAAAACACACTCAGACAAACTGTATTTGAAAGACAGAAAATACTTGATAAAATGCATTCCGTATATTAATTCTTTTTCTTTTATGCAACATGGAGCGACGTAAAATAAGAAAATCCATATGCAACATGCCAAGACTAAATTGTGTACGTATGTAAAGTTTCTTTAATACATATACATACATAAAACAGTGAATTCGTCCATCTCATAATAAACCAACATCATAAATGACATAAATTGTCTCTCAAATGTGCACGCTCCATTTCCAAAATAAATTAAGAGAAGTCTCACTTCTCTCTCTGGCTATTTACAATGCATTACAAAAAATAACTGTACATTGCAAGCGAAGCGAGCAAGAAAATTTTTAGATCCAATTTTTTTTTGCAGAAATCAATACAGATTTAATAGGGTGCAAATAATTTCACAAGGCGCCATGGCATTTTCTCTTTTACAACTTTTTTCTTTTGGATTGTTCGGCGCCCAGGATCGACCCCCCCAGCTACGGCTCTGAACTTAATAAGACGAAGAAAAGCAGGGTAATGCGAGCGAAGCGAGCAAGAAATTTATACGAAAAGTATTTTTATTTGCATAACATTTTAAATTGAGGGCGGTAATTCCCCCTGCCTACAGGTACCATTAGCCATTTTTTTTTCAAATATGGAATATATAATGATTAAATTACAAATATGTGCTCAGGCTCTCTCTCACTCTCGTTTCAGTAGTGTTTTATGTAAATATACTACTCTTGCCCTCTAACGGTCATAAATACGGATGTATTTATTTGGGCAAGAGAACGCCTGTTCATATTGTTGTTTGTTCGGTTTATTTTACTTCGCTATTCTGCCACACTTGGTTATCGCGAAAATGAGGATGAGTGATGATATGATGAAATTGATGAAGGGACCTCATATGAACAATCCATGCCAGGATTCGAGCCCTTGATGAGTGCGCATTCTTGTCCTATGTGTTGTACTCTGCAGTGAAAAATGAAATAGTTTGGAATGAAAAATGTATCTCAGAACTCAAAAAGCCAAATGAATATTATTCAAGACACTACAAAAAAGTGTGTTTTGTTATCTGTTTTGTTTCTGTGCATAAAGTGTACATAAAACACCAAATCAACCAGGGGGGGGGGTTATCACTACATGCTACGACACCACGAGTTCCGGGTTCGAACCCCGACCTGGGCATGGGTGTTCCTTGTGTTTGTCCCATCATTAATTTTATCGCATCATCTTCGCAATTAACCAAATGTGACAAAAAGCGACGCTAAGTAACCAAAAATGAAATGAAATCATTGATTGACTGCTTGATTTGGTTTATTCTACTTCGTTTTTCCGCCAGTTTTGGCTAATCGCGAAGATGATACGATAAAATTGATGAAGGGACACACACAAAGAATACCCATCGCCAAGCCGAGATTCGAACCCAGGATCTCTGGCTTAGTAGTCAAATCAAATCGTTTTTTATTTTCGAATGTTGGTGGGGGTTACGTATACTTTTTTTTAGTACTCATTCATTATTTTGCAATCTTCTCCTGTTATTGACATTCTTTTTTTATGAATACTGGGCCCTAAAGGGGGGAGGGGTGTGACAACCCCCCCCTCCATTAAGCACCCCACTGACTGCTACCCAAGTGTCGACGTCACCGCACGTCACTGCCTCTATACACCTTCCAAGTTTCATGGAAATCGGAGGGGGACACAGGGGTCAGATCCTCACTTCAATTTGTCCTCATCTTGACATTTGAGAGAGGTTTTGCCCCCTAGAACAGTTTTTTAGGCGAAACAAAAAAACACGTATTTCTTCCTTTGGGCCCCTTTATACACCTGCCAAGTTTCATGGAAATCGGAGGGGTCAGATCCTCACTTCAATTTGTCCTCATCTTGACATTTGAGTTTTTTTTTAGCTGAAACAAAAAAAAAAACACGTATTTCTTCCTTTGGGCCCCTCTATACACCTGCCAAGTTTCATGAAAATCGGAGGGGGACACACGCGTCAGATCCCCACTTCAATTTTGTCCTCATCTTAACATTTGAGGGGGGGTTGCCCCCTAGAACAGTTTTTTAGGCGAAACAAAAAAACTCGTATTTCTTCCTTTGGGCCCCTTTATACACTTGCCAAGTTTCATGGAAACCGGAGGGGTCAGATCCTCACTTCAATTTGTCTTCATCTTGACATTTGAGTTTTTTTTTTAGCTGAAACAAAAAAAAAACACGTATTTCTTCCTTTGGGCCCCTTTATACACCTGCCAAGTTTCATGAAAATCGGAGGGGGACACAGGCATCAGATCCCCACTTCAATTTTGTCCTCATCTTAACATTTGAGGGGGGGGGGTTGCCCCCTAGAACAGTTTTTTAGGCGAAACAAAAAAAACACGTATTTCTTCCTTTGGGCCCCTCTATACACCTGCCAAGTTTCATGGAAATCGGAGGGGGACACTTAGATAACCTCCCTTGTTAGTCTTACACTTTGTAATTATATAACACTGCATATATTATAATGTTTTATTTTAATTTGTAAAACTGTAACTGTAGAACAATTGTATAATTTTGGTATAACATTTCTATCCAGGTTTCATCCTGGAATGGAATGTCTCACATTTATGTATTTCCATTTCCAATACATTCGAATGAATACATATTCGTTTCAATGGAATTTACAAAATCACCTCTGACATTTTATGTTAAACAAGTAAGATTATTTTTGTGCACGAGTGTGTTAGCCGATGAGTAGCAAATTATTTTAGGAACAACACTTGAAAAAAGAATCTTGTAGGACTAACAAATGAAAAATTTATTTGTAATCGAAGACCATAATACCTTTTAAGGTGTGGTAATATTATAATGGGATTGAGATACGAAACTATCGGATCCGGATAAAGATCCTGAACTTTTGGATCTCCGCAATTTTCGGATCCGGATCCGTTTGGCCATCCCTAATGTCGACTACTCTTCCCCACTACCAGTGCCATCCCCGGAAAATTATTGAACTGCATATTATTTACTTCCCTTTAAAAAAGACTGGATAGTCCATGTTAAAACCGTGATTTTAGTGTAGTTGATTCCAGCGCCAACATTGTGAAATTGCTGACTTGGGAGAAGATTGGATACCTCCATATTAAAAGCGTGATTTTAATACAGTATGTAATATTCTTATTCGTACACACGGATTTATTAATTGAAACTGAAAGAGAAACATGCCATTTTTGTACAACTTTTCTATTCGTACACTTAATAATATAAAGGAAAAAAGTATATTCAGAACAAATTTACTTGATAGTTCTAATACTTTGATGCGTATCCTTTAGCTTTAATTACTGCTTGACACCTGTTCTTCATAGAATTAACCAGTTTCCCACATGTTTGAGATCTTATTTTATTCCACTCGGCTTGCACAACAGTTTTCAACTCTTGTTTGGACTTGACGCCTGCTTTATGGACTCGCCTCTTCAAAATTGCCCATAAATGCTCAATGGGATTTAAGTGTTGACTTTGAGCTGGTGTTTGTAGTAGTTTGGGCACATTCCATATTAGCCAATTCATGTTAACTCGCGACCTATGGGCCTCCCCGATGCCGCAGTGGTAGTGTCCTCGCCTTGTAATCAAGGGGTCCCGGGTTCGATACCCGGTGGAGGCACATGGTGGTTCGGATCCCACTTTAAACTGTAGGTCCAGTTCCGATTAGCCTTACTGTGCATAAAGTGAACTTAAAACACCAAATCAATCAATAAATCGCGTCTTATGCTTAGGCCTACTGTCATTGTCTTGTTGGAATCTGTAGATAGGCGGCATGTCTCTGCTTTACATTGTTCTTCAATATGTCCAAATAGACATATGCATCCATGATACCATCAATAAACTGGATGGTAGCAACACGTTTGAACGACGTACAGCCCCAAATCATTAATGACCCACCACCGTGTATAACTGTTGGAACTGTGTTAATGTGATCATTGTCTTTATTTGATTTTCTCCAGACCCTATTTATCCCATCTGACCCGTATATATTAATCTTGGACTCGTCTGACCATATGACACTATCCCAAAATTCCTGGTACTTGTGGATGTGCTCTTTCGCGAATGAAAGTCTATTCCTGCGATTCACCTTATTTACATACGGCCTCTTGGTATTCTGCCATGATATCCATGCTTCCACAAGGCACGTCGGACAGTTTGATCGGACATCATCTTGCCAGCAACATTTTCTACTAGCGGTTGTAACTGAGGAACACTTAGTCGGGGGGTTTCTCGCACTCTTTTTAAAATAAAGCGTTCATCACGTTTATTCAACCCTCTCTCTTTTGGTTTTCTCGGCACATTCTGTGTTGAACCTTCCTCTCTAAATTTGTTTACTATGTATTGAACTGTGAAGTGTGATTTATTAACTGTTTGCCCAATTTTTCTTAACGAATAACCTCTAAGGGCCAAATTTATAATAACATCCTTCAGATCGGAACTAAGTTCCTTCACCTTGCCCATTTCGAACACGCTGATAAATAGACGATAGGCCTACAACAATACCTAAGCCAGCATTCCGCTTGACGGGGAGCGCGCCTGCATGTTCAAACTTGTTACGACGTTGCAAACTGCACGAAATCGCCCGAATAGCGGTGGCGCTGTATGCGAGGAAGATTGAAACTCTTGCCTGTACGAATAACAATGTTGCATGAAACAGCGTGTTTTTCTCTTTTCACACAAATTATATGCTCTGTTTATACACTTTGAACATACATTTTTATTGACCTTTGTTTGTGAAATCTTCATTAACATTAATTTCCAGGTACATATGAAAATGATTATATGTACTAGTATATGTACAAATTCTATGTGTACGAATAACAATGTTACATACGAGGTGCATTCAAGTTCTAAGGTCTCCTATTTTTTTTCTTTCATAAACAACTTACACAACAGAGATGAAACTTCTCAACATAGTCTCCCTCTAGACGTACACACTTTTCGCAACGTCGATGCCATGATTGCATGGCCGCCGCGAACGCTTCTTTAGGGGTCTGCTTGCCACACTGGAAAATTGCCGATGCAATAACAGCACGAGAGGAAAATGTGCGGCCCCGGAGAAAGTCCTTCAGCGTTGGGAAAAGCCAAAAATCATTAGGTGCAAGGTCAGGGGAGTATGGACGGAGCATGTGATTCACTTCAAATTTGTTTTCAATGAAGAGCGGCTGAACAATGGCTGCCCAATGAGGAGGTGCGTTGTCCTGATGAAAGAACACAGCTTCAGCCATTTCCGGCCGTTTCTTTCGCAATGCTGGAAGCAACTTGGTCATCAAATCAGTTCCATAGCTTGTACCCATCATTGTGGTACCCTTAGGATAGCATTGCGTGAGTATAACGCCTTCGCAGTCCCAAAACATCCCTTTTCTCAGCAATGGAGTAACTGGCGTCTGGTTCGTGGGCGAGGCTCCTTTGGTTTGTTTTCATACGACGTTCGACGTTCCTTGAACTATCAGTCCCACGAACGCACATTGCTCACGTCCATGACACCACCACAGCATGTCTCAGTCAATTTAAGATGAATATCGATGGGTGTTACTCCAAGCAGGTGAAGAAAATGGATAATAACACGCTGTTATTTCGATGTAAGTGATGTCATTTCCAGTATCAAAAATATGTCCGTCGTTAGATAGCGCCACTAGCTTCCTATGGCCCGTTTCGTGCTGTGATCTGGCCTCATCAAGCTTCAAGAATGGATGCTTCTTCTCAAACAACTCTAACGTCTATAACTGCTTCTAGTAATGAGGAAATAATAGAAGACCTTAGAACTTGAATGCACCTCGTACTGTATATTTGTTTCCAGTGCCATCGTCGAGTAATGGCTGAACTACAGAATATTTACTTCATTTGAGAAAAGATTGGATACCTCCATGTTAAAAGGGTAATTTTATTCTATTTGATTCCAGCGCCATTATCGGGAAATTGTTGAACTACGGGTAATTTGCTTCCCTTTGGAAAGATTGGATACTCCATGTTAAAACCGTGATTTTAATATAGTTGATTCCAGCTCCATCATCGTGAAATTTCTGAACTACAGATAATTTATCTCCCTTTGGAAAATATTGGATACCTTCATGTTAAAAGCGCAATTTTAATATATTTTATTACAGCGCCATCATCGGAAAATGTTGAATACAAATTATTTATCTCCCTCGAGAAAAGATTGCAGACCTCCATGTTAAAAACGTGATTTTAGTATGTTTGATTCCAGCGCCATCATCGGGAAATGGCTGAACCTGGCTGAACTACAGATTATTTACCTCCTTTGAGAAAATAATGTAAACCTCCATGTTACAAGCGTAATTTTAATATATTTGATTGCAACGCCATCATCGGGAAATTGCTGAACTACAGTAGTTCTGCTACTACCCGATTATGGCGCTGAAATCAAAATATTACAATCACGCTTTTATCAAGGAGGTATCCAATTTTTTCCAAAGGGAGGTAAAGAATCTGTAGTTCAGCCATTTCTCGATGATGGCGCTGGAATCAAACATACTAAAATCGCGTTTTTAACATGAAGGTAACCAATCTTTTCTCAAGGGTGGTAAATAACGAGCATTTTTCCCAGACGGCCAAGGGCACCTGCAGGGGACACGGAGGGCCAATTTCCCCCTCGATTTAAAGTTTTATAAAAGTTATAAATTTCGTAAACTTTTCTTAGTCTCGTCAAGTCGAGAGCAGTAGCGGGAGTCGGTCCTGGGAGCCGGCCGAACGATCTAAATTTATAGAATTTAAAAGAGAATGCCATGCCGCTCCGTGAAATTATTTGCGCATGTTAAATCAATATTGTTTGTAAATTACCAGAGAGAGAAGTAAGAACTTCAGACTTGTTGCTAAACAGTTTTGTCTTAAATGCATGAACGATTATTTTGAGGAAAAGGAGCGCGCACATTTGAGAGACAATTTATATCATTTTTGCTGTTGGTTTGTTCTGAGGCGGATGAATTGATTATGAAATGCATTTAAAAGAAACTTGGAATATGTATACAATATAGTGTTAGCATGTTGCACATGTATTTTCTTATTTTACGTTGCTCCATGTTGCATATGTGTAAAACATGTGTTGTACATGAAAGTTATACATGCCATATGTACAAAGAATTATATTCGTAACGCATTTTCTATCTTTCAAAAATACAGTCGGTCTGCTTGTTTTCCATTATTATATTAGCTAATGTGAAATTGAACGTGTTGAAAAAATATTTCAAATAGTTTGTTCCAACACAAATGCTTTAGCACCGACTTCTACGTCTTTGATACTACTACTACTACTACTACTACTACCAATAGTAATAATAAGTCATTATTATTATTACCCCCCAGAGAAATATTCATGGTTGCGCCGTATATTCATGCAAAGGGGCCGTAAAGGCATCCGCCAGTAGTAGTAAACGGGGCACGAGCGGCCACCTATCCAAAATCTCATAATTTCATAGTGAGCTCTCTTAGTGTAATTTAACTGAAAATTATGATTTTAGCTGATTTCCCAAGTGTAAAAAACTGAAAATTTGTTTTACGCAAGAGCTTAAATTTCAATTTTATTGTATAAAAATTCTAAGATTTAGATAATTTCCCCTATGATACCCAATTTTTACGTATCACCCACACCCACCCACACCTATACCTACACCCACGCCCACCCACGCACACCCACGCACACCCACACCCACCCACGCACACCCACGATATGCAACAAGTTATTACGCAGAGTGTTGTTGGTTATGACGTAATGGGTGTCTTCTGATTGACTTACTGTTTCATCCGCGCTTAGGTTACGTAAAGGGTTTTCGCATTACAGATCAGTCAGTATCGTGAGAGTGTTTTGAAGATTACGGATGTGTTGTTGCAGTGTTAAAAGTTAAGTATTTAATTTATTTTAGAGCTACATAGGGGAACCTCTCCTAAAATGACATACTCAGATAAAATGACATACCTTGAGTTTCTTGTTACTGCTGCAAGGGGCAGTACTTTTCAGTCTCTGATTGTGGACTGTAGTAGACAACAAAAAACCTGTGTGAGTGGAGATGCCATTGTGTAACGGATTTCGGAACAGGAGCGTAATCCTTAAATACGGAGTTGTAAAAGTTTGAGGTGATCATTGTTTGACGCCAGATTTCTACAATTACAATAAGCGGGCCAACATTTGTATAAATAAGGTAAGGAATTAGTTATATTGTGCATATTATAAACCCATTATAAAATCTTGCAAGTATTCATAAACGCGAGCATTTACACACCTGTTTGAGGTTATAACAGAGGGTAAAATGACATACTCTTAACTATTATAAAATGACATAGTATGTCATTTTACCAGAGTAAATATTTTTGTGGACCTACGCATTTAATAGGAATTCTATTATTGCCAAGGCGTAAAATATGTAAGTGTTGAAAGTTGTTCAATGTGTAAATAATACCAGTAATGGCTACAATTAATTAAATAAATCATTATTGCAACTGAATTATTGTAGACATTATGGAAAGCAGACTGAATTTTTTTTCTTCTATTATTATTATTTTGGGCTACAGAAATAATGGTTGGAGAGTACGTAAGAAAAACTGACAGACAGTCATGGCATAAGGACACTGTGCAACGTGCTATAAATGCAATAAACAATGGAGAAATGGTTTGGCAACGTGCATCCAAGACATTCTGCGTTCCCCAGTCTACGCTGAAGATGAGAGTGGAGGGGAAAAATAAGCAGGTGGTTGGAGTTGATTAAGGATTGGGTCGTTACCAAACAACTTTTCCGCCGGTGGGAAGGTGGGACCCAGTCCTGAAACTGCGGCCGAATCATCATCACTTCCAGCTTTGACTCCTGTAACCGAAATTGCACAATCTTTTCCTCCGCCATCTGCAATGCCATCACCTTGTGGTACCACATCTGTAACTGCAACTTCATTACCCTCATTGCTCAGACCAATCGACATATCACCACTACCCTCTACATCCCAGGCCAGGTCCTCCAGAAAAAGGAAGCATGAGGGACCACAAGTCTTAACAGGTAGCCCTTATCTCGCCGAAGTGAAGACAAAAGTTGCAGAGAATAAACTATTAGAATCAAGACGGGCAGATCGACAAGCCAAGATTAAACTTCACTTTGATGATAATGACGATCATGATTCTGAGCTACATGATAGTGATGACGATGCGCCATGCATCTATTGCAACGACTTTTTCAGTCATTCGAAACCTAAGGAAATATGGCTGAAGTGCATACAATGTTCAATGTGGGCGCACAATGAGTGTGCTGGTGTACCAGAGACATCAACGAAATTTACTTGCGATTTATGCAAGTAAAAAGTTTCAATTACGTGTTACATGAATGGGTATGTAAGATTCAATTACGTATTATAAATGGGTATGTCATTTTATCTAAGTACCTCAGGTAAAATGACACACTATTGCATTTTTCAAAAAACCTTTGTAAAGAGCATATAACATAACTTATATTATTTTAACTGTATCATACAAAAGGTAATGCTTTGAGTTCTTAATATGTAAAAAAATAAACAAAGAGTTGCAGTTAATACACTTGCTACAGCAATTTTTCCTTACCGTATGTCATTTTAGGACAGGTTCCCCTACTATTTATTATTTTTAAGTTTAAAAAAGTGTATCAAGTGATTTTTTTCATAGTAATTTCGATCAGATTGAGTTTTGGTATATTATTTTTTATACTTGGTACAAATATATATTTTATATATAATAAAAAATAGCTAATATAAAATAAAACGTAATGTATATTTTTGGGTTTAAAAAGCAACAACATAATCAACCTGTAGAGAGAATTCCAGTAAACATGGATGTATTTAGAGAAATTTATCATAAATTAAAAGGGTTACTTCTTGTTCACTTGAATAGTATTTGGTCTCATGTTGACGAGGATACTGGAAAGCACTTATTTGTATTTAATAATAACTTATCATCATATAAGTTACCTGTTAGTCGGAAAATTCAAATAAACATTTCTCCACCGAATGCGGCAGTTTTGCACATAGGTCAAAATTTGTATAGAATTAAACATAGTACATTACTTCCTGATACGTCTTATGATGTGGAAGCTGGTGAATTTTTGTATGCTGAGATAATTGGAGAGTATGATAAATTGATTCCTCTGTTTATCGAAATAAGAATAATCTATCCTCTTATTAATATATAAAATACCTAAAAACAACAAAAAAAAACATGGATATATTTGGTAATAGAAGGCGACAGGAGATTCCAGATAATTCCAGCGAGATTGCTAGTTTAGATGTACGTCTAAAGAAACTGAAAACAGATTTACTCATATTACAGAATTCGCTAAATCTAAATATTCAAGCAGAGATTACAAATCTTCAAACTCAACTGATTGATCTTATAGTAAAAAATGATGGAGAACTCAAATCTTTGCTTGAGAAATATACTAATTTAGCTTCAATAGATAATCTTCAGAACTTAGAAGAGAATATTGCCAACTTGAAAAAAGAACTTGATAAATTTAGACAAATCCTGAGAACGAATACCGAAGAGTTGAAACAGCAATTAAATGACCAGGCAAATAGTATTCGTACCGAACTGCATACCATCATCCAGAATATCAAAACTCAAGAAGAATATGAGCAGGTAAATGCTAGTATTGCTAAATTGCAAGAACAGTTTCAATCTTTCGAAGTTCCTATATTGCAAAGTATCAAATCTGAATTACAGACAGATGAACTGCATACAGCTATAACAGAAGTTCAATGGAAACTACAGACATTGGAAGATTTTATCAATAATTTACCTTCATCTTCTGAATTAAATGCTATTGCTCGGAGCGTTGCCGGCATCAAATTACAGTTGGAGACTTATGAAGATTTTGGGAAGATACAAGGTACCATAGCTGACATAGAAGATAGTATGGCAACTATAAGAAATGAGCTAAGAAGTGTACAGGAAACTCTGGAATCGAAACTGCCTGGCATTACTGATATTCTAGCTATAGTTCAACAGCAAGTTACTAAGCTTGAAAGCTTGAATACTGAATCAGAATTATCGCATTTCCATCATCTTAATGACGACATTCAGAATAAATTAGAGACACTGCAACAGTCTACACCTACGCAGGATGACATAACGCAACTGCAAGAAATTTTGAAAATGCAGCTAATGCAACAGAACTCGATGCTATAAAATTAACTCTTACTACACTTCAGAATACTGTAGCAGCTTTGCCTACTTCTCAGGAAATCAGAGCTATAAGGAGAGCAGTACATCGAATTTTAAAATCTGAGGATATCAAAAACATTCAAGCAGAAATTGCGCAAATCAGAGAAACTGTTGCTAGTCTCCCCAACAACCAAATAATTAACGAATTACATGCATTATTTACAGAAATCAGAAGTCAAGTACACGATCTTTCTACCCAGAGTTCTAAATTGAAACTTGTAGAAAATTTACAGGAGATTATATCTAATATTACGTTACAAATTACTACTCTTGAAGCAAGTCAAGAATCTGCTTTATCAGGTTTTGCTACTCAACTTCACGATCTCAAAGAGGAATATAAACAACTGTATGTTGATGTAAAAATCAAACCTAGCTACGATGAGTTGGGTCGTACTATCAACGAACACTTGGAACCGGTATTAAGCAGACTAGATGACGTAGATACTTGTCAATTTTATTCTATGGAATTTGTTAGGTTACAAAGTGTTCCAAATGCTCGAGGGCACTGGACGTACGTCAATGCTGGCAATGTTTACAAATTATATCCGTACACTCAGGTACATGAATTTTTTGTTGATGGTAGTTTACGATTTCTGAAGTTTAGTTTTCTAAAACATGGAAAACATATTGAAGTTCCTCAGTTTACTATAGTGCGAAAAGATGGTATACACAAGGCAGTTCAAATACCTATTGCATACTGGGATGAGTCTACCAATAAATATAAAGTACATGACGACTAACAATTATCAGTTTTTTATATTGAAATTGGTGACAAGCTAGTATTTGACATAAAGCGGTTATACCCTGAGGACAATCCATTTTATGCGATATTCTCACTTCGAACTCGATGTCAAGACAAGATATAGTTCATGAATTACACAAACTAGCCCGTCGCAATTACAAGCGATTAATGGCCGCGTGCACCAACGCCGATTATTTCGAAGTTCAGATGAACGAGATCAATTTTAATCCACTCTAAATGAACTTGGTTTAAAGATTTGCATTGCACCAACAAAAAACGACGTTCACGAGATTCCGTTCAAATGATCCGAGATTAATTTGTAAGGCTATACCTGATTGGTTGGCTAAAACAAATGACAATCAAGAACCCCACCGAGTAGTGTGATGTGTTAAAGTATCAACGGGTAGGAGAAGAAAGTAATTCGGGCCGCAAATTTATCTGAATTTGAGAAATGTACTGATCAACCTTGTCGACGAGTACAAGGATGTAGTAGGGTGTAAAGAAATAATAATCTTAAAAAAGAACTGACGGAACAATACAAAAGGATAAGGAGAAAGCATGGAACCTTCTTCTAAGGGACTTCAATGCCTTACAAAATGCATTCGCGAGAGAACAGCGTTCGCTGAACCTCGCCCGCTCAATAAAGATATATTTTTATTATTATTACTGTATTGTGGTAAGTATTTGAATTTTTCATTTCTTAATTCTTATATATTTATATTGTCGTGTCGTGTAAATAGGCAGTAACATGTATTTTCGTAAATTTATACAATCATATTTCCGAAACCATGTAGAAATATCGCAACATTGCTCTGTTCTAATTTACCTTGCACTTGCACATGTTTTGTGTCTGGGATAGAAAGTACAGCATTTAGAAACATTTCGACTTTCCACCACAGAACCACAAATTATTATTATTTTGGCAGTTTTTAGTTTACTTTACACATTTCTCGAATTATCAGCATTGTACATCCAACATCTCTAGCGTTTGCACGCCCTCGATATCACTTTCCGCTCTTTTTATATTCAAAAACAACTGCCTGCATTCGAAGCGTCAGTATCGTGAACCAGGATCAGACTCCAAAACGATGGCGAATGGCCGATCAGAAGATAAACTCGTTTTGATGTTCCTAGATCGCGATCAAGTGTTGAACCGGCTTCGTTCAATGGAATTTTCCAGTGATCCTTTCCCGATCTGAGTTTAAAATTTGATCTTCGTTCGTGCACACGGCCATAAGTGTAGTAACAAAAGGTATAAATGAATTCTTCCAGGCTGATCTGATTGAGATGGCCCCCCAAGGGGGACTTTAAAAAATTTGGATAAGACAAATCATGGTTACAAATATATGCTTACAGTTATTGATACCTTTAGCAAATATGCATGGACTGTTCCCCTAAAATCCAAGACTAGTACTTGTGTTACCGAGGCTTTTAAGTCGATATTTAGTGAGGGAAGGATACCAAAATATTTACAGACAGATAGAGGGAAAGAATTTTACAATTCTACATTTGCTAAGTTAATGCAACAACATAATATTAAACATTATTCTACATACAGTGATCTGAAAGCTAGTATAGGGGAACGATTCAACAGGACATTAAAAAATCGCATGTAGAGGCAACGATTGATTTCTACTGTTTATTGTCAAAAATATAAATATAACTTACTAAGAAGCCAAAGTTTAAAATAGGGGATCAGGTAAGGGTCAGTAAATATAAACAGTTATTCGAGAAAGGTTTAACTAAAAATTGGAGTACGGAGTTATTTTCAGTGGTTCAAGTTTTACCAGGGAATAGAAATACATATATAATAAGAGATAATTATAACAAAATATTGAAAGGGAGATTTTATGAAGAGGAACTTAGTAAAACAAAATATCGAGATACATATCTAATCGAGAAAATATTGAAGAAGAAAAATAATAAATTGTATGTGAAATGGTTAGGTCTGCCAGACAAAAGTTGGATAGAAGCAAACCAGGTGATTCTTTGACACCAACATGGAATGTGGTACAGCGTTTACCAGATGTAGTGGAAACTAATAAAAAAATGGAGAGTTGTTACCTGATAACATAAGATGTCTCATTGCAGGCCCATCAGGTTGTGGAAAAACCACTTTGCTGGTTGATAATTTCTTGCTTGCCCCCAATTGATTGATTGGAAAAATAGACGCTTGTATGTATTCTCAAATAGTTTAGAACAACTGAAATATCAACAACTCATGAAGTTGTATGAGGGACTGGGCATAGCTACATTTGCATCAACAATAAAACCTCTCGACCAATGTTTGAAAAATTCTGTTGTGGTGTTCGATGATGTTATTCTGGAAAATCAGAATGAAATTAGAAATTTTTTTACACAGGGTCGTCACAAAGAAATAGACTGCTTTTATTTAGCTCAAACTTATTCCAAAATTCCCAAACAATTACTACGAGATAATACAAACTTAATCTGTTTGTTTCGTCAAGATCATACTAATTTGAAACATGTATACGTTGATTATGTGGGAGGAGACTTAAATGACAACCAATTTTCAAAATTCTGTTCATCTTGTTGGAACAGCGACGATTTTGGATTTGTTACTATCGACATGACTCGGAAACCTAACAATGGTAAGTTTAGAAATAAAATCAACGACTTTTTAAACGTTGAAACGATATAAAATAACCATTAATCAAAAAATAAATATGACGAAACATAAAATAGAAGATAATTCGAAATTACGAGAGTACTTGCCCAAACGTTTCAAAGGTTGGAAATCAGATAATCGAGGTTTTTACGAACAACACAAGCGTCAAGACCAACCTATTATTGATGCATTTAGTGGTCTTGGTAAAGAGTTTAAGAGTGTGACAGAACAAAATAAAAACCTCATCAATGAATTAGTACCTCTTACTGCTAAAAATTATGCAGCTTTCCCTCCTACGCCTTTATCCAACATCCACACACCCCTGGTACTTAAGGAACCACCTGCTAAAGCAGCTATAGAAGAATCAGAGAAAATCGAGTTGGGTCCCCTGGCAAGGGATTACCTGAGTACAGAAAAATTCGAAAAAGATGAGGTATTTGGTTTGTATCCAACTATGGAGGGAAATGAAGGCGTAGTATGGAAAATTGGCAAGTCTAAAGTTACATTCGAAGGGGATAACATAAAAAATAATTTGGGTGGGAGAAACAGCTGGTCCAGATATCCTGGTATCGTAGGGCTATGGGAGCTCATTACCAAAAAAGAACCAAAAAATTTTACAGAAGATGATTATCAAAGTTACTCTGAAATTTTGACACTCTCTGATGCTTTGTACCAAAATAACGATGCCAGTCAAAAGCGTGTGAAATCGAGCAGCGGGGATAAATATAAAAATCTGATTAAACCTATCTGGAATGAACTAAAAACCGGTAGTGGTATAAAACAATACAATACTCTACCTAAGGAATTTGTATGGGTAAACGATGTTAGAAAACTTATAGATAGGTTGCTGGTTATAGCAGGGGAGGAAAATGCTGGGAACAATAATTTCCATAATGAGAAAATGAGTATTGTAAACATGATTAGTGACAAATTAGCTAATTTTATTGTAAACGATCCTAAAGGTATAGGATACTTAATTAAAATTATCAATACTTTACCTCCTAAATTCTGGAATATATCAGAGGGTCGAGGTTTAATAAATGATATTATTAATAAACTTCCGTTCGAGTTACACGTATCTGGTTACCAATATTGTGGACCTGGTACAAAACTTGAGAAACGCATAGAAAGAGGGGACAGGGGTATTAATCCTCTGGATGCAGCTTGTAAAGAACATGATATTGCATACAACACACACAAAGATCTGAATGATCGTCATGTGGCTGATAAAAAACTGGAAGAGGCAGCTTTTGGAAGATTAACAAGCAGAGATGCATCATTGGGTGAAAAAATAACAGCGTTGGGTACAACCATTGCTATGAATACAAAACAAAAATTAGGGTGGGGTTTCTAATATAAATACCCTGAAAAATAATAATAATAATAAAACAACATGAAACCAAAAGGAGTTGTATACCAAATACCATATCACGATCTTAAAAATTTAAAACTTAATTCGATTTTAACTAAAAAAACAACAAGAAGAAAAGAGGCAATGTATAGCCAAAGGAAATGGAATGAAATTATTACTCAGTACGCCACAATTAAAACGATTGCAAAATGCAAGAAAGAAAACACACAGTGAAGGATTTATATTCAGCATTCCAGCTATCCTGGCTGCATTGGGGGCAGTTGGGAGCTTAGCTGGTGGTAGTGCTGCTATAGCCAAAACTGTAATTGATTCGAAAAAAATAAGGCAGAACTAGAAGAGCAAAAGCGTCATAATCTTGCCATGGAGAAAAAAATAGGCAAAGGTGTGAAGTCTAGAGCACTCAGAAAATTTAAAAAAGAAGAAGCTTTTACCAACCAAGACATTGAATCTTTAATTAAAATAAGTAGATGTAATTGGTCGCTTCTACGCCACCAAGTGGGTCTCAGTGTTGCCAACCCACCCCAAGAAAATTTCACCATATGATATTTTACAGGCGAAGCTAACCTACAAATAGGAGTTGGCAACACTGACTAGTTGCTTCTCATCGTCTTGGAAAACGTCTTAAGACAAATATCTTAATCTTTAAGAAAGTCGACTTCCGGTTTGTCAAGATGTTACTTCCGGTCTGTCAAGAAAATTTTCTTAAGACAAATATCTTAAGACGTTTTCCAAGACATTGATTTTCTTGGCTCCTAATTGAGCTAGGATGATGATTTTAGGTTTGTTGGATAGGATTCGACGAGAACTATTCGACTAGCAAATTAAATCGATTCTACCCCCCTCTATTTTTTCTAGCATACTGATCCATTGCATGCTAACCAAACCTCTTGGGAGGCAGGCTTTTGTAACGCCACGGGTCCTCCACATGTATGTATGTAATACAATTTATGGGGGGAAGGGGGGAAGAGGGAACCAAAATTTTGAACTTACAACTAGAAATGTTTCTATAAAATAACAATGCCTATGAACTTGTTTGGCTTCAGGAAGCGAGCTATGGAAGTGCCCGTCCAGCCTACGTCGTCGAGCTTCAACGAACTCCTGCCTTCCATGCTATCTAAACTTCACGGTCTGTTAATTATACACTTGAATAGCATTTTGACCCAGTACGACGAGGATGTGAGCAAAACTTTCTATGTATTCAACAACAACTTGAATTATTACCGGTTCCCCATCTCCGGCAAACTGCAGTTCAACATGAATCCCGAGAACAAAGGGGAGGCCAAGGTTTCCTCTGGCAAGAACATCTATCGCATCAAGCATGGCAGGATGGATGCGACTACTACGTACGATGTGTCTGCTGGCGATCGCCTGTACGTGGAGCTCTTGGACGACTACGACAAACTTATCCCTCTTTTTGTGGAGATGCGAATCACCTACCCTATAATAAATAACCATAGCAACAATGCCTAACGATATTTTTGGCCACACGAAACGCGACGACCATGGCGACGAGCTACTCATGCTCGACGTCAGGGTCAAGAAGTTGCGAAGCGACCTGCAGGCCCTGCAGTCCACGCTCAACTCCAGCCTCCAGTCAGAGATAGCTAGCCTACAGTCTCAGTGCCTGGACCCCGTACTCGCCGAGCTTAAATCGCTGCTGCAAAAGTACACCGACCTCGCGTCAATAGACAACTTCGACAACTTGGCACTGAGCGTAGGCAAGTTGCAGAACGAATTTTTGAAGCTGGAGCAAACGCAGACCTCCGATGTGGAACAGCTGAAGCGACACTTGCAGGACCAAACGAGCACCATCCAGACTGAACTGCAAAACATTATCCAGAGTATAAAAACTCAAGATGACTACGATCGCGTGAATGCCAGTATTGCCAAATTGCACGAACAGTTTCAATCATTCGAAATTCCTACGTTGGAAAGTATCAAAGCTGAGCTTCAAATGGACGCTTTGCATGCAGCCACCAACAAAGTCAAAACTAAACTCCAAACGCTAGAGGACTTCATCGACAATCTACCTTCGTCCAGCGAGCTGAATGCTATTGCCCGTAGCGTGGCCAACATCAAACTCCAACTTGAGACCTACGAGGATTTCGGGAAGCTGCAAGGTACCATAGCCCATATTGAGGATGCTCTTGCTGTCATCAAAAATGATCTGGCAAACGTACACGAAGCACTGGAATCCAAACTGCCTGGCATCAGGGATACTCTGGCCAGCGTCTAACAGCAGATCACCAAGTTGGAAAATCTAAACACCGAATCAGAGTTGTCGCATTTTCATCACTTGATCGACGACATACAGACTAAATTGGAAACTTTGCAACAATCCACACCCACCCAGGACGACATAACACAATTACAAGAAGGCATACGCGCTGCTGCTGCTGCCTCAGAGTTGGACGCGATGAAAAAAGCTTTGGAGTCGCTCCAAAACACGGTGGCCACCCTGCCTACCTCGCAAGTACTGAAAAGCGTGAAGAGGGCTCTCAACAGAATACTCAAATCCGACGACATCAAAAACATCCAAACCGAAATTGAATTGCTTCGGGAGTCTGTTGCAACCTTACCCACCAACCAGAACATCAGCTAGCTACATGGCTTGTTTGCGGAAATTAGAACCCAGGTCCACGACCTCGCAAGCCAGAGCTCCAAGTTGACACTCGTGGAAAGTCTACAGCAGATTATCGCCAATGTGAAAGAGCAAATTGGCAGCATCGAGGCGAGCCAGGAATCGACCATAACCAATTTCAGTACCCAACTACATGAGTTAAACGAAAAATTCAAGAGGCTAATTGTCGATGTGAAGATCAAGCCCAATTACGACACTGTTGTCCGTGCTATCGAGGAACACCTGGAATCAATAAACGGTAGATTGGAGGATGTGGAGAGCGAGGTTCAAACCAATGTAAACACCCTGAACGCCAGCATCGTCAATCTCAAGTCCACTGTTGTCATCGAACTGTACAGCATTCCAAACACGGAATTTTCCTCGCTCTTCCATCCGGGTGCCAAACTCTACATGCTGACTCCTGCCAAAGCCTATCACCAATTTTTCCTCGCTGGCACACTTCAGCTCGTCAAGGTTTCATACTGGTCTTTGCCTCACGCAACCCACTACCCAACCATGACCGTGACGAACATCAGTGACGAGCCTAAAATAAGAGGAGTGGAGTTGGTCGATTTCACCCACCTCGAAACTCGCGAGACTGCCTATGCCAAAGATGACACTCAAATTATCGACATAGAAATATGTGACAAACTGTACATAGAAAACCCTGCATTGTCTGCGACCAGAAATCCCATCCAAGCTATATTCTTATTTTCGCGCAATGTCTAGGCAGGCTATTGTGAACGAGCTGCACAAATCTGCACGGCGAAACTACAAACGACTGTAGGTAGTGAACAAAAGCATAGACGACCTGTGGGAAGCTGACCTTGTGGAAATGAGCAGTGGCAACTTAAAAAATTTACATAAAATCAACAAGGGATACAAGTATCTTCTCACTGTTATAGACACATTTTCAAAATTTGCGTGGGCTTTACCCCTCAAGGCAAAAACAGGAACCTGTGTAGTGGAAGCATTCAAAACTATTTTCGATAAAAGTGGCAGGCGACCTCGATTTCTTCAAACGGATAACGGAAAAGAATTCTACAACTCTGTCTTTCGGCAATTTATTCAAAAACAAAATATTCAACATTACTCCACCTTTAGTCACATCAAAGCCAGCGTAGTGGAACGTTTCAACCGAACTCTCAACACACGCATGTGGAAACAATTCACGCTTCAGGGGAATTACAAGTGGCTCGACATGCTTCCGGAACTTGTTAACAGCTATAATCACAGTTTGCATCGCACGATAAACATGAAACCTGCTGACGTTAACAAATCTGACGAGCGGCGTTTAATTTCTACGGTTTATTGCCCAAAGTACAAATTTACAAGCAAGAAACCGAAATACAAAATTGGAGATCAGCGTGCGTTTGAAAAAGGCTTCACTAAAAATTGGAGTACGGAAGTTTTCACCGTAGTTCGAGTCTTACCCGGAAACCGTCACACGTATATAATAAAAGATAATCGCGACGAAATTCTGAAAGGAAGATTTTACGAAGAGGAACTTTCTAAAACAAAATACCCCGACACGTATCTTATTGAAAAAGTATTACGTAGAAAAGGTGACAAACTGTTGGTCAAATGGCTGCGATTCGAGGAAAAAAGTTGGATAGACGCAAACGAGGTGATTGTGTAACGGGTGCTTGAGATGTGGTATGGCGACTGCCAGATTTTCCATCGGAACGTCAGGATAGGAAAAATGGCGAGCTTCTACCCGACAACATTCGCTGCCTCATTGTTGGACCTTCTGGATGTGGAAAAACAACGTTACTTATTGATAATTTTCTTCTTGCACCCAACTGGTTAAACTGGTAGAACAGGCACCTGTATGTTTTCTCCAAAGGTTTGGAGCAACCGAAGTATCGCCAGCTGTCGAAACTGTACCAGGGACTAGGCATAGCTATATTTGCTTCTGAAGTGATACCACTAGACTGCTGTCTCGAAAATTCGGTGGTGGTTTTTGACGATGTGATCCTGGAGAACCAGAACGAAATTCGCATTTTTTTTACTCAGGGTCGGCACAGAGGCATGGATTGCTTTTACCTTGCTCAGACTTTTTCCAAAATCCCCAAGCAGCTACTCCGAGACAATGCTAATTTTATTTGTTTGTTTCGTCAAGACTACACCAATTTAAAACACGCTTACGATGATTATGTAGGTGGGGACATAAACTACAATCAGTTTTCCAAATTTTGCTCTTCATGCTGGAACCAAGATGATTTCGGATTTGTCACAATAGACATGACGAGGAAACCCAATAACGGAAAATACAGAAACAAAATTAATAATTTTCTAAACGTTGCAACGTTGCAAGAAACGTCTTGACTTATTATAAATAACTACATACAAAAAAAAATGAAACGCAAACTTGCAGACGACAACCTGAAGCTGCGTAGCTACCTGGCAAAACGGTTTAAGGGTTGGAAATCCGAGGATCGTGGAATTTACGTCAGGACCAACCTATCATCGATGCCATCAGTGGACTTGGTAAAGAAATCAAAGATGTCACCGAGCAAAACAAAGAGTTAATCAACGAGCTTGTGCCACTTACTGCTTGAAATTATACCATACCCACACCGATATCCAGCATTCATACTACTCCGTTCGAACTTGCTCCGGCTCCGAGACGTCAGGCCCTAGGCAGTACCTCTTCGGACAAGCTAGTCGAGCTGGGCCCGTTGGCGAGGGATTACCTAACCACCGGGAAATTCGAAAAAGACGAGGTATTCGGATTGTACCCGACCATGGAATAAACGAGGGTGTGGTTTGGAAAATTGGAAAATCGAAAGTCACGTTCGAGGGTGACGATGTAAAAGTTAATTTGGGCGAGAAGAACAGCTGGACTAGGTATCCCGGCATCATGGGACTGTGGGAACTTATCAGTAATAAGCAACCTAAAGATTATACAGACGAGGATTACCAAAGTTACACAGAAATTTTGATCATGACGGACGCCCTGTACCAAAACAACGATGCAACACAGAATCGCGTGAAATCTAGCAGTGGAGAAAAGTACAGGAACCTCATCAAGCCAATATCGACCCAGCTCAAGACTGGCAGCGGTGTCAAACTCTACAACACCTTGCCCAAGGAGTTTGTTTGGGTAGACGACGTAAGGAAGCTTGTAGATCGATTGCTGGTTATCGCAGGCGAAGAAAATGCAGGCAATCGCAACTTACACAACGAGAAGGTGAGCATCATGGACATGATTAGTACCAAGCTTGCCAACTTCATTGTCAACGACAACAAAGGTATAGGTTACCTTATCAAAATCATCAACACCCTGCCCCCCAAATTCTGGAATGTAGCCGAGGGTCGAGGTCTCGTGAACGATATTATCAACAAGCTACCCTTCGAGATGCACCTGCCGGGTTACCAGTACTGCGGTCCGGGTACCAAACTCGAACAGCGACTGGAGAGAGGAGACAAGGGTGTGAATCCCCTGGACGCAGCATGCAAGGGCCACGACATTGCCTACAATACTCACACAGATCTCGACGCACGTCACGATGCCGACAGGAAGTTGGAGCATGCAGCTTTCGGGAGACTCGTCAGCAGAGATGCCTTGCTAGGTGAACGGGTTTCCGCATTGGGTACAACCATCACTATGAACACAAAACAAAAATTAGGGTGGGGATTGTAACTAAATAACCCTTGTGAAAAAGAAGCAACTTGTATAACCAACCTATCATTACTTTATTGCATTAGGGGCGCAAAGCCTTACCCTTTCACGATATATAAATAACATACTATCACCATGAAGCCTAAAGGTGTTGTTTACCAAATACCCTACGCAAACCTCAAGTCTCTCGGAACATTAGATGGAATGCACACCAAAAAGCAGCGCGAGAAGAAACATTCCTGCTTGGCAAAAGGTCATGGAATGAAATAGCTGCTTAGCATTCCTCAGTTGAGGAGGTTACAAGGTTCGCGAAAGCAGCAGAAGACTGGAGGTTTCATATTCAGCATCCCGGCTATCCTGGCAGCTTTGGGTGCTGTAGGCAGCTTGGCAGGAGGCAGTGCCGCCATTGCCAAGACCGTCATCGATGCAAAAAAGAACAAGGCCGAGTTAGAAGAGCAGAAACGCCACAACCTGACTATGGAGAAGAAGGGGAAAGGTGTGACCAAAAAGCGAAAAAACAACCTCGAAGCTTTGAAAAAGTTTAAAAAAAAGAAGAGTCCCTGTCCAACTTCGATATTAAATCTCTGATCGAATCGTTGGAGGTCAAGCACTTCAGGGGCGTTTTCATGTCTGATTCTCTACCCTCTGTTGTGAAGAAAAAAGAGTGTGGTGTGGTTATCCTAGACAGTTACGAAAATCCAGGTACACATTGGATATGCTACCTCAAAGCCAACAACAACAAAGCATTTGTTTTCGATTCATTCGGAGGCACGCCACCTGCTGGGTTGGTGAAGTATCTCAGTGTTGTCAACCTCTACTACAATGACGAACGTGTTCAGGGTTTCAGCGATGTGAACTGTGGCCATCTCTGCGTTTCCATGCTTGTCTTCCTCTCGCAATTAAATAACCCGACAATCGAGGATTTCCAGAAAGTATTGTGGCACATAAAACACTATGGGGGTATTCCATCTCACAAGCGAGACTTCGCTTCTGAAACTCGCATTGCATGACGATATCATCTATCCTAAATCTATTGCTCTTCGTGCATTCTACAGCATTTCCTTAGGAAATGTAATTTTGGATTCTTTACATACTCTAAAGTCATGCTTTTTACCTTGAGAAAAAGAAGTAAATGTGACGGTACACAACAATACCATCAAAATTGGCAGCGAAAAAAATCAGCATCACCCCTGGCCAGTACAACCTGTCTACCTTGCAGGCTCAATTGCCAAGAAGTGTACTGCTGTCGCAAAATTCTGTAACTCACAAGGTGGAACTAGTGTCTGCCACGGAAACCGTAGACCTGGGTACCATCGGAGAGCTTTTGGGATTCGAGAACAACACAAAGCTCGAACCTGGCATCAAGCACATCGGTGCTAACATTCCTAAATTTCTAGCCATCGAGACTCTGAACATACATTGCAATGTGGCAGAAGGTATGATCACCAAATCCTCGGACGACATCCTAGGGAGTCACAAGCAGACAGGTATTATCGCTACGTTCAAACCAAACTCTGAGTTCATGGAGCCAATTATCTACACACCCTCCCCACCGATATACTTTCCTGTATCTCGTAATCGCATAGACAACATAGAATTGGTAATTACCAACGAGAAGGGGGAGGTGGTTGATTTTGCAGGAGCCACGACCACTGACGTGGTGGAGATTAACATATAATAAATAAGCATTATGGAGCAAATCGAAAGTTACGAGTTGCAGTCCTTCCCTCCCAATCGTCGCACGTTTAACAACCTCAATGAAGCGAATCGAGAGATAGAAATGACGTGGACGTCGGGGACGTGTTCATTCACCCTCACAGAGCTGACTTGTATATCAAGTTTGATGTTGTGAAGAGAGACAACGGCGAAGCATTTCTTGCCAATGCAAATTTAAGACTTGTAGATAATTTTGTGCCGTACCTATTCTCCCAGGTGGAAGTTAGAAAGCATGGCACTGTCATCGATAGGGTTGACTACCCCGGGATTACCTCTACAGCTGTGGGAACACTGGAACTCTCCAAGACCGATGCAGCATACTACCAGGCAGGGGGATTCGAAGCAGGTACAAAAATCAAAACTCAAAGTCACACAGTACTGTTTCCCATGCGCCTGCTTCCTGGCTTCTTCTCGAACTACACAGAGATTATGTGGAAGGGTGGTTTGCGCGTAACTTTTCGCAGAAGCGCCAACGACAACAATGCGCTGATGCGTTACAGCGCCTTGAGTGCAGACGGTTCAGCACTTCCAAACACACTACCCGATCCTGCCAAGTGCATCATCCAGTCAATGAAGCTGCGCATGCCCGTAGTGGAATACGAAACTAACTACGCTCTCAAGTACAAAGCAGATATTTTGAAGAATCCCCAAGTACCCATCCAATTTTACGGTTACCAGTGCGTGCAGAAACCTGCTTCCGGCAACCATTTTGAATTTGACGTGACCACACAGTTTAACAGCATCCGGTACGATATACCAGACTTTGTGGTCGTGCTCTTCCAGACGGGGGGGACAACAACCAAGAAAAAGATTCGAGCCAGTTCGACAACTGCAAGATCAAGAACATCTACCTCAAAAATGGCAGGAACGAGATATTCCCGCGTGAGAACTACAACCTGAACATTGCAAACAACGACTACCTGAAACTGTACGAGGCATATACGGCTTACAAGACAGTGACCTCCGGCAATGTGGACGTGTACTACAACCCCAATGAGTTCATAGCTCGCAGACCCATGTTCGTCATTAACACATCGAAGAGAAAGAAGGTGGTTGTTAACGATCGTACCAACATCAAGATTGTCTGTGAGTTCCACAATGCCTTGCCCGCCAACACCCTGTGCAGCGTCATCCTTATTGCAGAGAAAACTTTTGTGTATGATGTCAAGAATGAAAGAGTGACCGAACAGTTTTAAGTACAAGAAAAGAAAATCGCATAATTCTATAAAAATTATACTGACCGTAGGTTCAAACATTAGATTTTTTGTTAACCTGCAACGCAGTGTCCAGGATGTACTGCGAAGAGTGGAGGTTGATAATTGAGCTTACTTCATGGAACATCTTCTTACATTTGTGAGAATAATCTTAAAAAAAAATAATAAAATTTAATTTTGATGCATTTTAGAAATAATCACACTTGAGCGCTCAAAAGAAACTTCCTCTTTTGGCCCTGCGTGTGCCCCTTTTTTCGCCCCGTAGGACACGGCAGGGAGTTAGTTCCGTTAAAAAAATCCCAAACCTCCACCTGTTTGCATTTGAAGATAAACACTATTATTCTAGTATCTTGGCTATATTAAACTGGAACTTCTGTTACATGAGGGTTTTTTTTATAAAGGGTATTTCATTAAGAGTGATACTTTTTAAATTTTTTTTAAAAAATAAACCACTCAACGCATCAAAGTAAATTGTGCTTTATTTTGAAGCTTAGACATTGCAGTTATGTTCTGAACAAAATATCGTTCAAATGTCCACCACGGCTTTGAAAACACTGACTCACACGATGGCTCCACTGATCCTGATTTCAGTGGAAAAATCATCTTCTCAGACGAGGTGCATTGTTGTCTTAGTGGATTCGTCAATATGCAAAATTGTCATTATTGGAGCGAGAAGAACCCACAAGTGGTCCATGAGGTGCCATTGCATTCAGAAAAACGCACTGTGTGGTGCGGTTTATGGCGTGGCGGCGTCATTGGACCTTATTTCTTTCGAGATGATGAGAGAAGAACCGTTACCATCAATGGCAACCGCTACAGATTCATGTTACACGAATTTCTGTGGCCAGAACTTGAGACCATAGATATTGAAAACACGTGGTTCCAGCAGGATGGCACTATGTGCCACACAGCTAATGCTACGCTCGATTTGCTGAGGGAAAAGTTTGGCGACCAGATTATCTTAAGACGTGGATGTGTGAATTGGCCGCTACGGTCGTGTGATTTAACACCCATGTTTTTTTTTTCTTTGGGGTACATCAAAGCCCAGGTCTATGCTGACAAGCCACGAACTTTGGAACATTTGGAGGCGAACATTCGTCAGGCTATCGCAGACATAACGCCACTAATGTTGGACAGAGTGATTAACAATTGGAGCCATCGTGTGCATCAATGCGTTCAAAGCTGTGGTGGACATTTGAAAGATATTTTGTTCAGAACATAACTGCAATATCTAAGCTTCAAAATAAAGCACAATTTACTTTGATATGTTGAGTTGTTTATTTTTTTTTCAAATTTTAAAAAGTATCACTCTTAATGAAATACCCTATACATACTATCTACAACATTTGCGACATGTCTTACTAGTTTTTAGACGATAGTGGCCCCACGGGAGCGTGTGAATCCCACATTTCAGAACACAACTCTTGTCGTCGCGTGCGTCCAGGGCAACCTTTCTCACCTTGTTGGTTGTCAACACATGGTCGACACTCTGGATGCGCTGCTCCACTCGTAGAATTGGCGTCCTAGTTTGAAGAGTCTCGACGTAATCCTTGAACTTGAGGTGCTCTTGGACGACCTGCCTGCCCACAACTAACTAACTAACTAACTAACTCTCTAGCCTTCTTAAACCCGAAGGTTCATGGCTGCAGCAACACAAGCCTTCCATCTGTCCCTATCTTGAGCAAGATCTATATACTCTTTTCCATCCCTACCGATTTCCTTTAGGTCCATCTCAACGTTGTCCCTCCATCTTCGTCTTGGCCTTCCTACAGGTCTCTTACCATCTGGTTTCCCAACAAGAATCCTGTAAACTCCTCTTTCCTTTCCCATTCGTGCAACATGGCCTGTCCACCTAAGTCTTCTTGATTTAATTATTCTAATAATGTGGGGCGTTACACCCACACCCCCTATACGCCTTCATGGCGTGGTGCTATGCACAGGGGAACACTTTACTTTTTACTTTTATATCTGGACATGAATACAAATTATGTAGTTCTAAATTATGTAACCTTCTGCACTCACCTGTCTCCTCATCCCTTTTAGGTCCAAAGATTTTCCTAAGGATCTTATTTTCAAATACTCTCAATTTATGTTCCTCTTTCAATGTAAGGGACCAAGTTTCACACCCATATAATACTACAGGCGAAATTACTGTTTTGTATATTTTAACTTTTAGTTTCTTAGATATTAAACGAGAAGACAAAAGTTTATGAATAGAGAAGTAACATGCATTTCCTGAATTAAGCCTACTTTTTATTTCTTCTTTAATATCATTTTCATTTGTTAATATTACTCCTAAGTATTTGAATTTGGAAACTGGTTCAAACGAGTTGTTATCAATAATTAGATTTTGATTATTACCTAACACTTGGTTTCGGCCTGTAAGCATATATTTAGTTTTCTCTTTGTTAACTTCCAAACCTATCTCTTTAGCAGTTTTGAAAAATATTTTAGCATTATTCTTAATTGTATTCACATCATCCCCCAGTAAGTCTACATCATCTGCATATGCTAACAACTGAGTCACACCATTTAATTTTAGTCCTTCTTTAGTTTCTTTTACCTTCCTTACAGCATATTCTAAGGCAAAATTAAAGAGCAATGGAGATAATGCATCTCCTTGTTTTAACCCATCATGAATTGTAAATTTGTCAGACATATTATTACCCACACGAATTTTACTTTCTGTTTCACTGGTGCATATTTTTATCATACTAACAAGCTTCTTAGGTATTCCAAACTCTTCTAATATATTATATAATTTATCTCTTTTGACCGAATCATATGCTTTTTTGAAATCAATGAATAGGTGATAGACATTTTGATTATATTCCCACTTTTTCTCAAGTGTCTGTCTGATGTGAAAAATTTGATCTGTAGTTGATCTGCCCACACCCTTAGCTTCTTTTGTGATGGAAACCTCTGCCCGAATAGCATAGGCTTTGGCGCGAAGACCGGCAAACTCAAGAATTACATCTCCGTCCTTCTCGTCTTTGAGTTTGCCAGGCAGCTTCTTGTTGCGAGCTAGGATTTTGTATAGGTTCGGCTGGGAATAGCCTGACGTGTCAAAAAGGTTCACAAAAGTTGGTACCGTGGCTATATCCCTATATGCGTCGTCCGTGCGAACGTGGTTCACAAACTATGTGTGTCCGTGTAGAGTAGGCTGATATTGTCGTTATAGTGCTGGCGTAGTATCCCACAATATATTTGAAACATGCGCAGCTTTCTCAGGTCTAATACTGAGGCACCAACATAGATTGGCTTGTTGAGCATCACCTCGCTTTTCCTCACATGCACCAGAGCAAGCTGCTCATTGTAAATAGTACGTGACTTGAATAACGGGCTTGCTACAAGCTTGCGACATTGTGCTTTTTTTTATATTAGCCTCACATCCACACGATTCCGCACATTCTCGATGGTTTTCCCAAACACTGCGTTGTTCATTAACTTGAAGAAATCGCGATCGAATTAAGAAGTAGCGACTGTGCGGTGTTCGGTTTTGAGCTCGATGTATGGCCTCAACCATAGACAATGCTCGAACATAAGAACTCGATGTACTGTGCGGACGGTAACCCATTGCTTCATCAACCACCAGAGGTTTTGGTAGTGCAGAACATAACGCTCTCTGGGCTTGAAGTCCATGAAGAGCTTTGATTGTTTCGAGCCAGGCGGGCATTTGAATTCCGGGACTGGGGGAAGGTCGCAGAAAAAATCCTGCAGCTTCTTGGAGAACTCAAGGTCCACCTCGGCAAAAAATCCGAAATGCAAATCATAGAAATCTTCAACATTAAATTTGGAGGGATCAGCCCACATGAACCCTCCGGAGGGGAGTGGCAGCATCATGGAGTGTCCGTAGAGGTTGTTGACGTCTGTGTACATGATGTAGCTGGACGGTTGGGAGGGGTCGTAACCGGTGGCCATGTGGTGATTGTTGGCGTGCGAGTGTCGCTGCGACACCTGGACCATTCCACCCCGGACGGCACGTTCTACAAACAGCATCATGTCCACGTCCGAAAGAAGCTCAAGCCTGACTTTTGTAACAAGGAGCATGGCCGACCATGCCAGTCCAGGAAGGCTGTAGAAGTATGCAGGGTTCAGCTTGTAGATGGTCTTTGCAGTTGCACGAAACGCCTGGATCACATCAGCGAGGAGCGTCACATCGAGTTTTAGGTAGGCATCGTGGTAGTCCCCAAGATTTTGGCAATCCAGCTCGCGCCACATGGACTGAGCATGGTTGTAGTTGTCCTCAGAGATGCCTGAGCCTCGCAGCTTGCTGTAGAACTTCGCTCGAGGAGGCAGCGACTTCTCCGCAAACTTGGTAGAGTCGGTGATGTATTCGTAGGGGTAGACTCCCTTACGCCTGAAGAGACCGGCGTCCAAGTTTGGAAAGTTGGCAGAGGTGATGAGCATTTGTTCGTCGCTGAGCTTTTTCGCCAGGGTATCGAGGCTGGCCGGGAGGAACCTCAGGGAGTCGAGGAAACGAAGTTCGATGCGAGAGCCTAATTCAGGGATTCGCACCCACTTGCTCAAGCTAATATAACGCTCCTCGTTCTGCGCCAGGACGTTGGTTTGCATGTCGTCGTACCAAAGATGTGGCACCAGATGGTAGAAGACGTACCCCGAGCCATTCTGGAAAAACACAGGGATGAAGCGCGGGTCCCGGGCCAACAAATTACACCGGTTGCACCAAGGACCAATGTATCTGCCGTTGAAGTGATCATGATGTTGAACTTTACGGTTGTTGGTGCTAAACTCCCTGGTGCACACAGGACAGGTAGTAGCCTCCTCGTGCTCGATTTCGTCGTCAGGAGACAGCGATTCTATAGACTTGGGGGTCAACAGGAACTCCCCTATCTCGTTGGCTTCCACAACCATCCTTTCTAGAAAACGTTTGACTGCGTCGAGACCGCGATACACATAGGGCTCGGGGTCAACAAGTCGGTCTCGCCACACCACAACATAAGCAAAACTCGAGACCTCGTGGAGTTGGTAAGGGGTAGTAGAGGAAACTTTGGGACTGGGAACGCATGTGGACATAGGTTTGAGGAAGGCCTCGAAATCGGCGATGATGATTGCAGGGTGCTCTATCATGGCACTGTGCATGTGAAATGTTTCTACAGTGCCAGGTTTGGGCAAAACTGCCACCCCCGGCTCGTTGGCATTGCAATAGAGTTTGTGGCTAGCAAGCTTCTCGGCAGCAATGTTGGGACCTCTGATGCTCTCATAATCCAGCTGTTTTCGATTATCAAAAGTGGACAAGCACCTGCGACAAACTTCTATGTGGTGTTTTTGTTTGCTTGTTTGGCTAGAAACAAGCCGAGAGAGAGAGCTAATAAGAGTGTGGTGATGGTGAGTTTCATCCTTGATGAGTAAAAGATGGATTTCTCGAGCATCATTGTTGTCTACGTCGCTTACCCGAATAGGGTATACTTTGTTTTTCATCTCCATGAGGCCATAAACATTGATAGCCAACTGCGGGTTGTGTGTACGGGCCTCGAACTTGCGAATATCCGAGACCTCCACCGGGTAGTCGATCCCAACCATCGCATCTTCCAGCTCTGGCTCGTACTGCTTGTAGTGGTTAACTCGGTGTGGATGTTTTTTCCAGTAGACAGGGTGCAACGCTGCAAGCACCGACCAGAGAAAGCACTTGGTGTCACTGTTCTGAATATTCAGGACAGCCTTCTTTGCCGCAATGGTACGTGGTAAGGGGACGTAGCTGGACGCGGAGAGAGGCACAAACTTGTTAAGTTTGATACACAGTTCGTGAGGTTCACCACACAGCGAACCTCCTGAGCTCATAGCTTGATGTTCCTCCTGCTTGGCCACCAGCTCCTCGGCAAACTCGTTGTAGATTACCTTTAGGTTGTCGACATCCGCGAGATGCAGCGTCTTCGCCTTGGTATTGTGGTAGAAGCTATAAATTTCATCAGACGGCTTCTTGTATTGGCAGCATAGCCATGCGTAGAATTTGGTGGAGTGCATTGCAAGCGCATCGCTGAGGATGAAAATAATTTTGGCTTGCTCGTTCTCCAAAAAGCTACGCACGTCACATGAGCCCTCCGAAGTGAGGACAAAGTCCTCTAACAAACACTCGAAAGCAGATTGGTTCGCTTTCGCCACAGGCTTGACACGTTTGGCGGATGGTGGCGACTCGGCTTTCGCTTTTCTCTTCGTCGAGCGTGGGACAGGTGCTCCGACGACTTTGCATGTTGTTATATGCCTTTTCAGATGACCAATAGTAATATGTTTACCGCACCTGGGACATGGTTCTGTAGCAGTCACATGCTTACCAGGTACACAGGTACGGTGGTGTCTTTCTAAATGTTTACTTGAAACACTAGTTTCACACACAGGGCAAATTTTCACAGATTGCATCTTGTTGAAAAAATATTTGTGGGGTATGTTACTTTTATATATTTTAGTGGAGTGTCACAAAATAAATGCTTTGCAATAAAAAAAAACCTGGAAGGCTAATTCACCATGGTGCTGGTTTTTGGTGTGTGTTATTTATGTATATGCTATTTTTGCTCCGTGGCGTTACAAGAGTCTGCCTCCCAATATTGCTTAAGAGGTTTGGTTAGCATGCAATAGATCAGTATGCTAGAAAAAACAGGGGGGGGTAACAAGAGCACCACCACTATTGCCAGTTAGCGTCATTAATTCTTCTTCATCTTACTGCATACTTATCATCTTAGAAGGCTACGCTGTCAACTCCTATTTGTAGGTTAGCTTCGCCTGTAAAATATCATATGGTGAAATTTTCTTGGAGTGGGTTGGCAACACTGCGGCTCACTTGGAGTCGTTCAAGCGGCTGATTACATCTCACTAGGCCGTATCAGTGTTGCCAACTCCTATTTGTAGGTTAGCTTCGCCTGTGAAGTATCATATGGTGAAATTTTCGTGGGTTGGCAACACTGTAGCTCACTTGAGGGAGTAGAATCGATTTTATTTGCCAGTCGAATATTTTTCGTCGAATCCTATCCAACAAACCTAAAATCATCATCCTAGCTCAATTAGGAGCCAAGAAAATCAATGTCTTGGAAAACGTCTTAAGATATTTGTCTTAAGAAAATTTTCTTGACAGACCGGAAGTAACATCTTGACAACCCGGAAGTCGACTTTCTTACAGATTAAGATATTTGTCTTAAGACGTTTTCCAAGACGATGAGAAGCAACTAGTCAGTGTTGCCAACTCCTATTTGTAGGTTAGCTTCGCCTGTAAAATATCATATGGTGAAATTTTCTTGGGGTGGGTTGGCAACACTGAGACCCACTTGGTGGCGTAGAAGCGGCCAATTACATCTACTAAAACATTTAAAATTAAACACTTCAGGGGGGTTTCATGTCTGATTCTCTCCCTAAAGGTAGTCCTCACTCTCGAGAATGTGGAGTGGTGAATTTGAACAAGTCCGAAAACGTTGGTACTCACTGGATATGCTATTATTAACAAAATGGCAATGCTTTTATTTTCGATTCTTTCGGAGGGGTACCTTCTACAGAATTAATTCGTTACTTGAAACATGTTAAAATTTATTACAACGACGATCGTATTCAAGATTTCGATCAAATTATATGTGGTCATGTTTGCATTACGATGCTCAGAATTTTAAATAAAATACCAAATATCAAATTAAAAGATTTTCAAAAAGCTGTATTATATATTAAATATGGGAATTTTTCATCTCTCCAGCGAGACTTCGGTTTTGAAACTACATCTTCACAATGATATTATCTATCCAAAATCCATAGCTCTGAGAGCATTCTACAGTATGTATCTGATTCCGAATGTAACTACCTACAGCAATACTATATTAGTAGGTAATGAAAAAATAATTATTCTTCCTGGACAGTATAACTTATCTACTTTACAATTTGAACTTCCAACCACTGTCTTGCTTTCTCAAAATTCTGTAACACACAGGGTAGAGATTGTAACTACTAATGAAACAGTGGACTTATCTACCATGGGAGAACTTCTAGGATTTGAGAACAATAGCAAATTAGAACCAGGTGTTAGGCACATAGGTAAATTTATACCAAAATTCTTAGATATTGAGACATTGAATATTCACTGTAACATTTCCAAAGCAGAAGAAAATTCGATTGGCAGTCACAAGGAGACAGGTATTATTGCTACATTTAAACCAAATTCGGAATTTATGGAACCTATCTTCTATTCGCCAATCCAACCAGTCTATTTCCCTGTTTCTATTGATAAAGTTAATTACATAGAAATAACAATTACGAATGAGAAAAATGAAATCATCGATTTTGCTGGTGCTAATAGCACTGCCATAAGAGAAATTAATATTTAAAATATATAAAGAAATACCAAGATGGAAAATATCGAGAGTTATGAATTACAGTCCTTCCCTCCAAACAGGAGGACATTTGCAAATTTGAATCAGCCCAATAAAGAGATACAGTATGACATCACGGTGGGGGATGGATTCATTCATCCACATAGATCTGATCTGTATATAAAATTTGATATTGTAAAACAAAGTAATGGTGAAGAATATCCCCTCTCTGGGGATAATATAAAACTTATAGATAATTTTGTTCCATTCTTATTTTCTCAAATTGAAGTCAGAAAACATGGTACAGTCATTGACAGGATTGATTGTCCTGTAATTACATCCACTACGGTGGGGACATTGAAACTGTCCAAATCACAGAGTGCATATTATAAAGTTTATGGGTTCGAAGCTGGAACAAAAATTCAAGCAAAAAGTCACACAGTACTGTTCCCCATGAGATTGCTATTTGGATTTTTCTCTGATTATAAAGAAATTATGTGGAAAGGTGGTTTGAGTGTCATATTTCGCAGAGCACCCAATGATCATTATGCTATCATGAGATACAAAACTTTGAATGCAGATGGAACAGCTAATGAGGCTAGTTTACCCGAAGCTGCGAAATGTGTGATCCAGTCTATGGAGTTGCGAATGCCTATAGTTGAATATGAATCGAATTATGCTCTCAAATACAAAGCCAACAGTTTGAAAAATCCTCAAATTCCGATTCAATTTTATACTTAGCAATGCATTCAGAAGCCTGTGGAGCGCAAATTTTTTGAATTTGACATTACTACAGTTCCAATCTCTACCATACGATATGCCAGAGTTCGTAGCTGTGCTGTTTCAGACAGGGAGAGATGACAATCAGGAAAAAGATAGCAGCCAGTTTGATAATTGTAAAATTAAAAATGTGTATCTGAAGAATGGCAGAAATGAGGTGTTCCCTCGTGAAAATTACAATTTAAACATTACAGAACAAGATTATTTGAAGTTATATGAAGCTTATAGTGCTTTTAAACGAGTAACTGAAGGAAACAGACATGTATTATAATCCAGATGAGTTCATAATTCACAGACCAATGTTTTTAATAAATGCGTCAAAAAGAAAATTGGGAGGGAACGCCTCATTTCTGCCATTCTTCAGATACACATTTTTAATTTTACAATTATCAAACTGGCTGCTATCTTTTTCCTGGTTGTCATCTCTCCCTGTCTGAAACAGCACAGCTACGAACTCTGGCATATCGTATTGTAGAGATTGGAACTGATCAGTTATAAATGATCGAACTAATATAAAATTGATATGTGAATTTCATGAAACTCTACCGGAAAATACTACATGTAGTGCTATATTAATAGTAGAGAAGTCATATGTATGTGATGTAAAAAAATGAGAGAGTGATAGAACAATTTTAAATAGAATAGAATAGAATTTAGAATTTTATTATTTTATTATTTACTTCCGAGCCTTAGGCTCGATAAAAATATATGAATAATTATATATAACATTAAAAAATTAAATATAAATATTTTTTATTAGCTTTTTAATTCACATTTATTACAATGTTTTGTCTTAACTTTTTCATAGTGTCCATATTCTCTAGTATGGATGTTACAATCTAATATTTCTAATTTATTGTCATGGCCATCGAGGGCTATTTTATTTTTTATTGTAGTATAAACAGTATGATTTTTGTTGGTAAGATAATATACAGACATTAATTTTTTTCATTTTTATTTTCAAATAAACAATTTTTAAAATCATCCATTGTCAGTCTTACTATATTTGGTCGTTTTATACCCTTAGCATTTTTAATTTCTTCTTTTTTCATCTATTTTGATACAATACATTTTTGCTCTGAGTCCAGCAAATTCTGATATTATAGATCCTGCTGCTTCATCTTTCATTTTCCCAGGGATCATCTTGTTATCAACACTGTATAATAAATTATATAATAGACAATCTTTTGGATAGTTACTAAAATCAAAATGTTCTTTCATATCTAGTAAATCTTTGTACAAATCCTCTGTTTCTATTTCATATATAAAACTATCAGTATCCATGTATGCTACTCTTGTATCTAGCTTGCATCACATCATAATGAAATTTATACATTTCTAATTTAGATATTTCAAGAATTGTAACACCCACAGCTATTGGCACATCACACACTACATCAGTGTTACTTATTTCAATACGTCATATTTTCAGTAATTTCTATAAAATTTTTGTATGTAGGATCAGCAATAAGTTTCAAAAGTTTTTTCCAATTGGTCACCAAACTACACCTCAATCGATTTTTTTTGTTCTCTAAAAATTTTCCATATATGGCATTAATAATTAATTTATAAAGATCTTTCAAAACTTTAGAATTTGTTTGTATTCGCTTGTTTGTAACCATTTTGTTTGATCAAATTTTAAACCCCTATGGATTTTTGTAAATATTATACCTTGCTTTTCTTAATATTGTAACATTCGATAATGAAGTACATAATTATTTTTGTTTTCGAATGTTAACATTAATTTTGTTTCTTCTGTACCTGGAACCTTTTGAGATAATGGTGCCATAGCTAATCCGTGGCGTTTCTCATGACACCATGGTGGGTATAGCATATCAACTTCCAATATACAACCTTTTGGATGATCTTCAGCCCATTTAAAGAAATCCCTGTTTTCAAGTTCTTCCTGAGTCATCCATTCATAATTACCAATTGTGAGTGATTGAGCCATAACATACCTATTTAAATTGTTCATATCAATATAGTGAATATATTTAGATTTTTTATTAGCATCATAATTAGATAAATATTTATTGTTTGCTTTTATATATCTCAAAGGACACTGTACTATACCACCACGTATAGCAGATTCAACAACTGTAAACTGTTTACTATCTTTGAGAAGACCAATTTCAACTCCAGTATTTAAAAGCATAGCTTGCCAAGATAAACCAGGTGTTGTACACATAAAAACAGGATCCAAATTATATTTTTCAAAACAATTTTTTCGAAAAGTATCGAACACATCAGCCAACAAGAGAACATCTAATTTCAAATAATAATCATCATAATCTCCCATTGTTTCGCAACCTAGCATGCCCCAAATTGTGTGTGCAAGTTGATAATCCTCCTCCCTACATTCTTTATCTTGAAGATGGTTATAAAATGCTTCTCTTGGTGGTAACTGTCACTCTTCAAATTTTTCAAAATCATACATGTATTGATAGGGGTAGACTCCTTTTCTCATTAGCAAATTTATATCATATTTCCCAAATTCTTTTTTTGTATAAATAAATTTGTCTTCCAATAATTGTTTGACCAGAGTAGCTAAACTACTGGAAAGAAACAGATATGAATCCAAAAATTTAAGAACAACTGTTCTTTTATTTTCTAATCTTATAGTTTTCTCTACAATAATATATTTTTCTTTAGTCTGTGATATAATATTAATATTCTCTGTATCATAATCTAATTCTTTAATAAATAAATGTGTATCAAAATTTTTTGAATAGTGAATAATTACTGGAATAAAAAATGGTTTTTGTATTTTCAAGTTACATGAATTACAAATCGTATGGATATATTCTCCATTAAAATGGTTGTGATGTAGAATTTTTTTATTATCTAAATCAAAATTATTTTTACAGTATTTACAACGTATAGCATTATTATATTCCCGTTGTTGTTCTGGTGTAAGATTTTCATTGGTTTTTCTGTATGTAAGAATGGAGCAAGAATTTTTACCCACTCTCGAAGTGTTTCAATAAATTTTCTGGCTGCATCTTCACCTCGATATATAAACGGTTCGCTTAAGTTATCTGGTATGTGGATCCCATAAGTATTTATTAATTTTAGTCCAAAACTACAAGCTTCATGCTTAGCTATATGTCTTGCATGTGATGTACTTGAATCTTGGTTAAAGTTGTTTGCTATTAGCTTTTGTATTGTTTCCAAATCAGCAGAGATTATGAATGGATATTAGAAAATTTTATACTTTTCTTTGGAAATTTGTAAGTTACATGAGGATGAGTATTACAATTTCTAATATGTTGCTCTAATTCTTTGAGTTGTTGTTTTACGTCCACTTTATGCACAGTAAGGCTAATCGGGACTGGACCTACAGTTTAAAGTGGGATCCGAACCACTTGTGCCTCCACCGGGTATCGAACCCGGGACCCCTTGATTACAAGGCAATGACGGGTTCTAATTCTTGTTCGCTTGATATTTTACCCCTTCCATAAAATGTTTTCAGACATCTATCACATATAGTAATGTTACCATGATGTGGTGTTACTTCACTTTTTGTCAATTTTTGGAGATCCTGTATAAGACAGTAGTGTTTTTGTAATTTTTTTAACATATAATACATTTATAGTATGTATATCATGTAGTGATCTAAAAAATGTTGATTATTCTTTTCTATAATTAAGTTTTGGAATTAGTTTTAAATATATAAAAAATATTTTTAAGATGACATATTTTTTAATTAAAATAATTTTAAAAATATATGTTATTTAAAAAACAAAAAATATAAAAATATACTATACACTGTAATAAAAATTTGTTTCTTTATATGTTAGTATACAAAACTATATATTTTTTGGTATTAAATTACACTAAGAGATCTCACTATGAAATTGTTAGATTTGGGGGGGTGATCGCTCGTACCCCTCTATGACTCTAATTTCCTCAGAGAAAAATACAAAACACACAATCAAGTCAAAATTCAATCTGTATGAAAAACAACTTGAACCACCTTCAAAATAAAATACTTGTAACTATTACGATAAAAATTTTCAGCTATGTTATTTATACAGAATTTCCGGAGACAACAAGTAACATCCGATCACATCAAAACTCAATCTGATCGAAATTACTATAAAAAATCACTTGATACACTTTTTTAAACTTAAAATAATAAATAGTATGTAACTTTAAAATAAGTTAAAAAACTTAGCTTTTATCAAAAATGACGAGCACTGCAACAACACCTCCGTACTATTCAACCACTCTCACGATACTGACTAATCTGTAATGCGAAAACTCTTTTAAGTAGCCTAAGTGCAAAACCATGTTGAAAACAGAAGACACCACGTCAGATACAAGTCATTATAATATTACGTAATAACCTGTTTGCATAAACATGATGCAACAAGTTACCTTCTGTGCTATTGTAATGTTGTGTAATATTATGTAATAACCTGTTACATAAGTATGATGCAATAGTTTACCCTTATAAAAATACAATAAAGGGAGATTAATATAGTGGCATCACAAAATTATGTAATGTATGTAATTTAACTCGTAAGAAATTATGAGACTCGTACGAAATACAAGATGAAAAAATCACAGAGTTGCAATAGTATAAAATCAACAAAACATCGTCAAAATAGGTTTTCCATTGTGGTTAAATTAATAAAAACAATAGGCCTCATACCAAGTATGAGGTAAAAATCACAAAATTGCAATAGCTGTGCGTGGGTGTGCGTGGGTGGGTGTGGGTGTGTGTGGGTGTGCGTGGGTGTGCGTGGGTGGGCGTGGGTGTGCGTGGGTGTAGGTATAGGTGTGGGTGGGTGTGGGTGGGCGTGGGTGTAGGTATAGGTGATGGTGGGTGTGGGTGATATGTAAAAAATTGGTTGTCATAGGGGAAATTATCGAAATCATCGACAGCAAAGGCTTGAATAAAAAATTGGTGGCTAGACGCAGAGAAATACCTGATATTTGGTCGACAATATGTAAGCTTTCTGGGACAACTATATTTACAGTTCTGGATATTCAGTTTGCATTTGCAAATATGCAGATTTCTGAAGATACAAGAAAATATGCAGGTTTCTTGACAGAAATGGGAACGTTTAGATACAAAATGTTATTTTATGGCTGTCGTAGTGGACCTTTTCACCTTGCGGAATTGATGCAGTAGACGCTAGGAGAGCATTATCAAACTGATGCAATATGTTATTATGATGACGTAGTGATTGCGAACGCTACCGCGGAAAAACAACTGAGTGTGTTGGATTCTGTCCTGGGAAAAATGAAAGACAAAGGACTGACGATTAGTTTTCGAAAGTCCCATCTCGTTAGAAAGAAAATTGATTTTCTTGGGTTTACAATTTCAGAAAATACGATATCTTGTGCATAAAGTAAGAGGAAACAAGCAGAGCATTTGCAGCGTCCCAGAAATATCAAGCAAGTTAGGAGACTAGTAGGTTTCTTAAATTTTCTGTCAGATTTCATAAAGAACCAAGTAAAGATATCCAAACGGATCACAGACTTGTTACAAGGAAATAGGAAATTTTCTTGGGGAAAAGAACAAGAAGAGTGTTTGCAGAAGTTGAAGGATGCAATTGGAAATAGTCCTGATCTCAAGATTCCTGACGTTTCGAAACAGTTTCACTTGTTTGTAGACTGCTCTGACATAGCGCTTGGCTATATCGTCGCTCAGGAGGACGATAAAACCAAAAAAATGCAGACTGTTGCATTTGGGAGTAAGAAGCTGTCTGAAACTCAGCGTTCTTATTCTGTCACAGCGAAAGAGTTATTTGCGTTGACCATGGGTCTGGAGAAATTTGAATATTAGTTTCTGCAAGCACCGGAAGTGATAGCTTACACTGACCATTCAGCGCTCGTGGATATCTTGAAATCTTCTCAGATTCCGAGCCACATAAACAGAATGATAAACAGGGTGACCAGGTTTCCAGTTACCGTAAAATATATTGCCGGTAGAAATAACACAGCGGTTGACTACTTGTCGAGGATCGAAGCGGGATTCTCTGAGAGGGAGAATTACATTGGATCTTCGGATGCAGAAGAGAATTATCCGATAGAGGATATCAAGCCTGAAGGATATTTCAGATTAGAGATGACTGATGGGACGACAATGGAACACATGATATTCCTAAAGTCGAAGGCAAAGTGTGTCAGAA
Organism: Lepisma saccharinum; assembly: GCF_977018435.1. Taxonomy (NCBI): domain Eukaryota; kingdom Metazoa; phylum Arthropoda; class Insecta; order Zygentoma; family Lepismatidae; genus Lepisma; species Lepisma saccharinum. The sequence continues at coordinate 35,399,627 of NC_139255.1, read as the reverse complement.
ATTCGACCGGAAGCAGAAAAGGAAAACGGAAGCGATGTTTACAGATGCAGCTGGCAACACTGTAAATGGTAAACAGACGGACGGACAGAAATAAACTTCGCCGCCCGTAGATCTTAACGATAAGGAAATGTGGAAAGGAGAACAACAGAGTGATCCTTATTTGTCGAAATTAATTGGATGTTTAAATGGAGAAGAAGTTGAAATAAAGGATGCTCGAGAGAAGAGAAAAATTGACTTTTATCTGCAACATTCCTGTTTCGACGATGATGGACTGCTTTACCGTTTTGTTGACGAAAACACTGGACTTTATCCACCGTTTAGCTCCAGATTGAAGCTGCGGGTACCAGAGAAGTTGAAGAATGAAGTACTTAAATCTTCGCATGATGATTTATTATCTGCGCACTTAGTACATGGAAAGACATTGTTTAAGGTCCTAGAGAATTATACTTGGGACGGAGTAGTCAAAGATGTCAGTAAATATTGCAAAAGTTGTATCACTTGTCTTCCGTATAATCCTGACAACAGCAGAAAGATGGGCTTTATGAACTCGAGAAAAGCTACTGCGCTAGATACAAAGTGTTTCTGGACATTTTTGGACCACTGCCTACAAGTACGAAGGGGAGATACAAGTACTGTTTAGTCATTCAAGATGAGTTCTCAAGGCACATTAGTTTGACACCGCTTAGAACTACAACGGCGAGGACGATCTCGCAATTATTCTTGAAGTACTGTTTTCAATCAGGATTCCCCAAATACGTTGTCAGTGACAACCAGAGGGAAGTTCTGCAAGGAACACTCGTCGCGGGCTGAAAACTTGGACACGATAAGTTTTGCCATTAATAATGCAACGAATTCGATGACTGGATTGAAGCCGTCATTCTTGTTCTTTGGACGTGATTTGTATGCACCGCATGACACTCGGAAAATAGAGCTTCAGAGGGAAGATGGAACCGGGAAGGACGTCACGACGGAGAGACAGATGGATTACGTCATACATCTAAAGGAAAGAATGGGCGTGGCTTTCGAATTTGCAAGAGAAAAAGAAGAAAAGACGAGGCAAAAAGCGTCAAGGGCATACAATAAGTTCAGAAGAAGGGTTGATCTTCGTGTCGGAGATCGAGTACTGCTTCAGGAGCATAGAATTTCGTCTGCTTTTAATAAGCAAACTGCGTGCTTTTTCCCGAAATTCAAAGGGATCTACAGAATTCTGAATTTCACTACTCCAAATAATGTTGTTTTGGAAAAGGAAGGTGAGGGGAAGAGAGTTCTGGCTAACGTTGACCAGCTGAAGGTCATTCCGAGAAGAAATTTGAGAAGTGTGAGGGAAAGCACTCGTCCCTAAATTCTACCCTGAGAATCAATTTCAATGGGAGGGGGTAGAAGGAAGAAAAATGATGGAAAGGAAGCCGAGTGAACAATTTCTCATTTGTACAGTAGTAACTAAGTTCCTGATTTATTGTCGCTACACATTAGAGTCCTGGTAAATTTATTTCATGTGAATATAAGATTTAAATTACGGACTGTTGGATTTTTATGTTATGTAAACCTGTTACCGACAAAAGTAGATGAATATTCTGCACACGAGGACATGAGATTTTCATCGCTAAGAGAATGCTCAAAGATGGCAGTTCGATGCCCGAAGAAGGAAGGGGATTCCTTAAAGATGAAAAATGGGAAAGCCATTTTAAAGTCGGGTCGTGTGACCGAACGATAGAACCTTGGAAAGCATTTGAAGCTGAAATTCGGCAGGAGTCGAACCGAGTACCGCAGAAGTCCCAGACGCAAGGACTAGGGGGACTAAGGAACCGAGGGTTCTTCGGATGGACCGAGGAGGAGGCTGAGTCGACCCTAGAGCGGGAGCCGGACATATTCTTTGGAAGGTGGAGGAGCTGAATCTGTCTGCACCCAAGGTACATAGAGATGTCTGCACCTGGGAGCAGTCCTGATGACCAGATGACCGAGATGTCCAGGAGGTTCCAGGATTCCCGTAGGAAGAAACCGTGTGGAAATAGGATATTTAGTGCAGTGAAATCAAGACTCTTCTTTTTCAGAGATGGTTTTTGACGTGTAGTGAAAATAACATTTTTCTGTGAACTTTTTTTTTTTTCAGATACAGTGCTTAGCTTTTTCTCAGTAACTTTGAAAGACAATTCACATAGACTGAAATTTTAATTTCAGACTGAATTGTAACGCTGGGGACGGGGAATCTGTTACCCTGCCCCCGTGTCAGGGCAACAGTGTTTTTTTTTTCCTTATTGAAATATTTATTAATGTGTTAATTAATTGGTAAATCAAGTGTATAAACATACGTATGTGTGATTAGTGTAAATCAATTTATTATGCATTTTTAGGTTCGTATTATTCCATGTATAAATATCATGCAGCTCTCTGTTCTTCCTTCGTGTTTCGAACGTTCAAAAGAAAGGCGGGCAGTTTAGCTGTTAAAGATTAAAAATTTTGAAAGAAGGGCGGTTAGCAACAGACACCAACCAAACATATATAAACTCCCAGATGAGAGTGGGGGAGGTCGGCTGTTGGAACTGAGACTTGGAAGGGAGAGGCTGTTTTTGCTTTGGTCAGCTAGGACCGGAGGACAAGTCTCCTGAAACGGATGCTGTAAGAGATTGGATTGCCGGGCAAGCTAGTGCCTTGGTGTCCAGTTTACAGGTAAAAAGGTAGTTTGTACGGGATGTTATTTTGAAGTAATTACGGTGCGCCGGGCAGCCTAGTGCCTTGTCACCGTGGAGTGTTGAGAAATGTACACGTCGGGCGACCTCGCGCCTGTTAAGACGTTTTCTTGGGAGTAACGCGAGTCTACCTTGTGACAAGCGTACTCGCGATGTAATTCATGAAATGTAAAGCATCCGGGTACAAACAATAGAGATTTCCAACTTCAAAATTAGAGTTTTGGCCCGATAATTAGAGAAATGAACGTTCGGATACGACTTGTATATACTTCAAATTTTACGTTAATTAAGCTATAGAAAATACCCAAAATTTCCGTTATTAATTTCACAGATGCTGGACAAGGTAATTTATCCCCCTATAGCAATAAGGTTTCGCAAAGATTATCCGTTGTCTCCTGTAGTTAATAATCAGAGACGGCGACAGGGGTGGGCACGGGTGGGCAAGCGCCCACCCAAAAAATCCTGTGCCCACCCGATTGCCCACCCAATCAAATTCACTAAGTACATACACTTGGGGATATGTGAATGTTTCAATAAATAAGTATATTCTCGTATTCATTACTTGCAGGGGCGGCGCGTGCCTTTTCAGTCAGGCAGGGCACATTTTTCTTTTGGGTGGGGAGGGGGGGGGGGGCAGTTTACCTCTATATTCCTCTTTAAGGTTTTTGAGGGGAGTTTCTTGATATGGAGTAAGTAAATTGTTCGAACAATTTGGAATAAAATTAACATTCTGATCAAGATATCTCTCCAAAGAGCATTAAATGCTCACTACGTAGGAATACGAAAAATCAGCAACATATGAAACAAATTACATAAATAAAAAAAAACTCGAATACTGACGTCGGAACCCTATACGCTTGCAGTAACTAAACTTTGGGTAGATACTGGAATGTTCCGCAACACTCCACCCTTACCGGGCCGCTTCTGGTAGGAAAAACCCAAATAAACAACTAAATAGGCTCGTTAGTCCTGGGTTCCCATCCCGTTCCTCACCAGAGCGCTCGGAACCAAAGAATCAATCACAGGCAAGAACTTACTGAAATTAATGTTGCAGGGTGATTGCTGAAACTCGCAGAAATGGGCTTTATACATTTATTTACAATTTAATAAAACAAGGCTCGGATTCTTCCAATAATTCTCTAAGTTACATTAGTTACATTCCTCTAACGTGAGCCCCCACGGCAGAACTGCCAAGTGGAAAGCTGAGCATCGGCAGAACTGCCTCGGGATGCTTTTTCTCAAGGGAGGCCACTGGAGCCCGAAGATCGCTCTCCCTTCTGCTATCCAGTTCAAAAACACACTCCCCGTGTCCTCTGACACAGGCCATATTTATACTTCCTCCCGCGTCGCATGGGGGAGGGCTGAAAGTTCAAACCTTATTGGCTCTTAAAAGCTACACAGAACCATGGAAGAAACCCAAGCATACAAATTCATACACAATCACAAAAAAAAAAAATAAAACACAAATACTGTTTGTAACAGTATTATACTCCCCTCACCGAAAAAAAAAGGGGCTTACCCCAGGTAAGTCTGTGAGTCCAATGTCCTGGTGAGGTTTGCCTGAAATAAAAAAAAACACTAACACCGTCCACTTCACTACACTTCACTGACTTTACACTTTCCGGAATAAGTCTCTCCGAATGTTCCTCACTGCATCCGGTGATCTCTGGAACCGGTGACTTATGCTGATTAATTCGTCGTCAAGTCCCTTGCCAGGTGTGGGAGGCTTGAGATCAGCGTCATGGTCCATCCTATCATAATCATCTAGGACAAGGATGTCCTCCTCAGGGATGACTTCTTCCCCGGCTTCGTTAGCGGGAAACCTGCATCCCGACTCCGCCGAAGCTGCTTGCTGGAAGTGCTTTTCCCTCATCTGAAGCTCCAGCTGGATAATCTCATGAACACTCCTCTGCAGGAAGGTGGGATCCTTGGCACCGTCCTGCCTTCGACTCCGGGGTTTATTCTTCCTTCCTTCTGTGACGTGGCAGGACAAGGCGGGCCGGTCCTTGAGAACATGATGGGGCTGACAAGCCACCTCGATTGTCCTGGTCTTCTTCCTGGGAACGAGGAGCAGCGGCTTCTTGAAGGTTATATCCCTCTCTGTCTCTCGGGTGAGATCCTGGGATCGAACTCCGCGCCATTCACTCCTAGGGTAGGAGTACGGTCGAGCTCGCGACCTCGCGTAACTTCTCGAATTTCCGTCGAGCGAAAAACGAGCACTGTCCTGCATATCGCGAATGAAGACAAACGCGTGACTCCCAGTAAACAAAACTTCCGTCCTACTGTAATGGTGGTGCAACTGTATCTCTAAAGGGAAAAAAAAAACAACTAAGGGATGCGCGGGGAAAAAGGAGTGAAAACCGGTCTGTTACTGTTTCCTTCGAAGCTCCATGGGGTGTCTCTGGGTCGGCTGCCCATTCTCCCCGGTGCTGGTCGTTTCCACTAGAAACCGTACGTCACGCTTCGGGCACCTTTTGACCTGGTCAACGTTGGCAAGAATCTGTCGCCCAGTTTTCTCGTCAAGAAGAATCATGTTTGTCTCCGTTGTGAATTCTTTAATTAATAACGGATAACTGTATTTTGGAAAAAGTGCTTCGGAAAGTCTGTTTGGTGCTGAAGACTGTTTGTGGGACCGTAAAAGGACATGCTCCCCTTTCTTTAATGAAACTGGTCTCCTTTTTCTATTGTAATATTTGGCCGATCTCTGACGATTCTTTAGTTGATTCTCATGTGCCAATTCAATTGCTTTCTCCAATTTCTCCTGAAGATCAATTGCATACTGCGTCCTGTCTTCGTTCGTGGCGTCCCCCTCTCCCTCTTTTCCTTTGAAGGGCATCTTCCTGGGATCCATTGGTCCGTGTAATTCACGACCGAAAAACAGACGACTCGGCTTCATTCCTGTCGATGAATTAACCTGATTATTCACCGCGAATGCGATCGAATCTAAGTTTTCTGACCACTTGCTGTGCTCCGTGCAAAACTTGGCTATCGCTCTCTTTACTGTCTTAATTGCTGCTTCAGCGAGATCTGCTTGTGGGCGGTATGGAGTAATGTAAACGGGTTTGCATTGGATGGTTTTCAGTACTTGACGAAAAAAACGGCTACGAAACACACTTTGGTTGTCACTGGTAAATATCGATGGAAAGCCGTAAAGGTGACAATATTTCAATAAAGCGTTTGAAATTGTCCTAGCTGTCACTGTAGTCAAAGGTGCCAAGAATATGTGTCTCGTGAAAGAATCTTCAATGAGAAATACGTAGCGATAACGCCCCCTGGAACTGGTCGGAAATGGTCCAAACAAATCTTCATACAATTTCACTCCTGGGCGTGGCTGATTGCGACTTCTCATGAATCCCATCTTTTTACAAGAATCTGGATTGTATCTCAAACAGGTTGCGACGGACTAAATAAGATTAGATTAAATTTAATAGTTTGAACCCAGCAGCAACGACTCAATAATTGAATCACATCAATCTTGCGACGAGCTACATGACATTCGTTCAAATTATTTGTTTAGCGAAAATTTGCCTGGTAACGCCGGTGACGCGCGCAGCGCACTGCGAAAGAAATTTTTATACCTTTGGATTTCAAAATAATTGATTTACAACTAACAATAACCACTTTCCATGGTAACAACACTAACCAAATTTACACATACGAAATTCCCCCCTTCTGAAAAAGAAGAATTAATCATTTAAGCATTTACACATCAACGAAATACGAATGAAAGAAATGTTGAAGTACGTAAATAGAAACATAAGAAACAATGAACTTATTTATTGAATTGAAAACAACAAATGTTTCTTGTTTATGAGAGCATTATGAATCAGTCCTTATTGTACTATGAGACGTGAAACAACTGTCTATACGTGACTGAAAAAATTACCATTTATGGTCATTGGGCATACACATTTTTATGTTATATAAAATGGGTTACAAAAGTCCATATTATTTCCTCAAATTGACGTAAAACCAATCTGGGAACATACTACTCATTTATTTTAGCATGTTTTGTACGTTTCTCGAACGAGAATAGTTCGTTTTGTGTGTGCACACAACCTTTTTCAGACATGGCGTCGATGGCCATTTTGTAATCGTCGCATGGTTCGTAGCGAGTACTAGTACCGTGTCACATAAGTTCCAACACACGCGAGATAGCTACCTCTTAAACGAACTTTGCTTATTCGTAAGTACCACGAATTGCGAGAATTTTCTTCTTCTCTTGGTCACTTAAGGAAATTTAGTTTCCTTACCTTGGGTCTCGGGAACGAAGAATCCAGCATGCACGAGTCCACTCCTTACCTCTCTGGGAACCGAGAGCTCGACTCATTTCCAACGTTTTATCATCGTTGTACTTTTACTCCATGCTTTTATCCACCGTTTTATCCTAACAGCAGATGTCAGACTCGTCCAGATACCACTGAAAACAATTACAATTTCCTCAATCGTCGTGACATAACTTTCTTCACTCCATTTTTCTGTACCGGAAGTCCCGTTTCGATCACTACACACCCCTATCGATAACTACCATTCTTTTTCGCAGAGCACAATTGTCTTTACCAAGCAACAATTTACATGATTTAGAACTCACACGTTAACAAATATGTGTATATGTTAAAGAACCCATTATAATGCTTATTAAGATAAACTTTTTGCTGTTAATTAACCAATGGCATCTAGACCAAAACGCTGTAAATGTTATTATTTTGCGCCATTATCGCGAATTGTCCATGCGTGCAATGACCGACACATCAAAATGTCCTTGTGCATAAGGAAACCGCGAGAAAATCGGATATCAAACAAAGGAATTTACAATTTAAACGCGCACAACGGTCAGAGCCATCTAGGGATTCTTCGCGTAAGTACTAAAGCAACAAAGTTTTTATATTGCATAGGCATTCCACCTATCGTGAATTCTCTGCACTAGACGAGTTCATCGTCTTAGGACATAAGTTGGGGCTACTTTACCTCAACAAACATACACAAAACTCAAGTTTCTAGAATACCCTATGACAGTTCGTCATAAATGGCGCCCAACATAGGGCTGAACCCTCACACAATACTTTTGATACAATACTAAATTTAGACTTACATCAAATAAACAATCATATTCTACATTTTCACTAATATACATATTTAATATATACAGACATACTAATTTATTGTTTACAATATGAAACATCCCGGATCACCAACTCTGGTGACTCCATCATTCTCCAGAAAGAAGGAACCCCGCATGTGTCTTGGTGTCTTGACATAGTGGCTTGTATATTCTTGGTTGGAGCAGGAAACAAATAAATGCCTAGGCCCACCGCAACATTATACTTACTTGACTAATAGCCCGCCGCAAGCATAACCTAACTTGACCTTTATCACATCATACCTGCCCTCACCCGCAAACTCAACATAGCCCCCATGGAACTACCTAAACAACTTTTTATTTTGCTTTTGGATTCATTCAGTCTGAGCTAATAACTATTGTAAATGTTTCACCTTATTTTGGAGCAATCAGGAAGATTTCAGGCTCATCTCGCATGCTAGTACGCCGCAGAAATTTCACCTACTTGGTCAACTCGCCCGCCGCAGGCTCAATCTCACTTTACCCATACGAGAAATTTTAACCTTGAACTTCCCCTACCCCGCCTTTATCTACACTGTCCTTAACTACCACGTCTGATTTACAGCTAAACCCCAACGTCTGTAACATTTCATCCACACCTTCCAAATTCAAATCTAGTAATCTTTTCATCCAAATTTTTACCTTGTCCTCTGAGGAAACCCCACATGAACAAAGTACACTTCTAACAATTTATTCACAATGGCATTAGCATTGCTATTAACCACCGGGTATGCCACCATGGCATAATTGAGAATATACTTTGCTAACCAGTTGAAACATTCCAGAACCCTTTAACATGTTAAATTTCTTTTACACAATATCTATATTCAAAATAGATCCCATAAACTCAAAATTTGGTGTGTCAGATAGACAGAAATATGTTTTTCTTACAAACACAATTCGATGTTTGGACAAACTCAGCAATGTTAATTGCAACTATGCAAGGAGAATTCACTAAAGCCAGAAGCTAAGTCAAACAGATGACGACAACAGCCCCGTAAATACATGGCGCGCAATCACTACCACCAAATGTACCACTAACATTTTTGTTTTTACTACTGGAACCGAACCAGGATACTCGCCCTGAGTAAACCAAAGATACGTTTTATATGTCTTATAATTTCACGCTGCTATGCAAGATTAATTGAAATTAATTTGTTCCCTCTTGAATACTGGTTACCATCGGGTGGCATATCTCAGATACCCCCTACCATCACCATGTCATGTATACAGAGAAATCAAACCTATTGAATGTCGTTACTTAAACTCTCCAAAATACAGACTCCAGACGAACTTGTGTCAGGACTAAGCCGACACTAATGGCAAATGTCCCCTCGACACCCTATCGTTCTCACATTTTCTATGTGTGGAGACGTATTTTCCCAAGGACGAACAAATACAACATCTAGTGTCCCTGATGTTCCCTTGTGTTTCTTTAGAACGCCAATCAACACGATTCTACCCGAGAAATTCGCACAAAATTTTACAATGAAACTTGCATGCACATGTAACAACAAATTCAAAATGATACTGCCCACTTAAAAGCTGTTGGCTCCAAAATGATAGTGAGGCTGCTTGACTTGTTAAATGCTCCCATTTCAAATTTCCAACATCAGACTGTCCATCAGATATCTTTCCTGAGCTATCAACTTGACACTAGACCCCAACTGAACTGACGTTTCAAAATAAACACGAGTTTGTATTCAAATGATAATTATATTCAAAAATTTATTTTAAACTACCCAAAGATACATACGTTATTAAATCCGTCAAACTAAATATATTATCTTTAATATTTACATTTTGTACAAAGCGAAGTTACTATCAATGATTAAAGAGTGATGATCGCGCCGATGATCTCAACAGGCTTCATCTTTGAGCAATCATACTCAACCATATGCATCCCATGCCATTTTCTTCTGACATGAGTGCGATGCCAGATCATTCTAACCCTGTACCAAAGAGACAAAGCCAAGAGAAGACAAATACTCAAAATTTCCCCCAAAACTTTTGTATTGGTACTTTTCCGAGGAGACCTTTTTGTTCTTCTCTTCCTAATATGGCTTGGATGGAGAGATACTCTTCCTCCAGCAACAGTTCGACTTACTACCAAAGTTTTCTTGGGAAGTGAGTCAGTAGGTGACTTCATTTTAACTCTGATGCGCCTCCCATATCTGACTGAATAACCAGTGCCTAATTTCATGAAAGAAACGACACATGCCATACTGGCAATTCTTTTGGGCATAAGAACACGCATAGGACCACACCTAATGCAACTTCTGGGTTCGATTACTGAATTCCTCACAACTGTCTGCAATGGATAACCAACTACTGGTATGACTACGTTGTGTACCGAATGATCTTGAACTATGGACTCTAAAGGTAAGTCAATACTATTTTCCCCAACAGGCACAACAGACAGGATAGATTTGCTCTGAGATGAGACTGAATTTGGGTGTAGGCAATGAGAATCCACCTTACTTTCCGAACACCCTGTATCAGCTTGCACCGTGTAAACACGCTTACACAACGAAGATGAACCCGAAGAACCACTTTGTTTAGAACCAACACCCAGTAAAGGAATTTGCAAGCTCGGTTTTGGGAAAGATGCATCTTTTGTGCAAAAGCCGACAGGGAAAGACTCGTCTCTGTTACCCGACACCCCAAAAGACCACTCCTCGCTTATCAAATATTTTCCTTTATTACCCTTGTGGTGTTCTTGCTCTAACGTTCTGTTTCGGTTCATTTCGCTGGTACTCTGTGCATAACTTTCTGACCAGGAAGTCAGAATACATGTGCAGTGGTCATGTTCGACCGAATGTGAAGTACACATGCAATTGGTGACCGCAGAAGAAGTTACAACACCATTCATCAGTTCAACTTTACTCCCTGACAAATCAAACTCCTTTGTCAAAGACTCATGCCTTTTTTCTACCAACTCAGCCCTGTACTGTGATACTGAAAGTGTGAGATCGTGCAGACCCTCACTTGTTTTAACTACATCTTGCCGCAGCTCTAAGATGCATTTGCTGGTATCACTGATGTCTGACTGAAGTTTCCTCACCAACCTACTAGTGTGAGCGGTAAGTTCAGACTTGAGCAACTGATTGCTTTCATTGAGTTCTGATTTGAGCAACTGATTGCTTTCATTGAGTTCTGTTATGAGCAACTGATTGCTTTCATTGAGTTCTGATTTGAGCAACTGATTGCTTTCATTGAGTTCTGATTTGAGCAACTGATTGCTTTGTTTAATAAAGGCGAACAAGGACTCTAACGTGACCGGTTCCTGCTCCGTTGCCATTATTAATATTAGCTTAAACAACAGCAATCAACCAAATAAAGATTAACCTACTTGAAACCCAACAAAAAATTTACTAACGCAGCCCCTCTGCACTTGAGTCCTCGTAATCTTGCGACGGACTAAATAAGATTAGATTAAATTTAATAGTTTGAACCCAGCAGCAACGACTCAATAATTGAATCACATCAATCTTGCGACGAGCTACATGACATTCGTTCAAATTATTTGTTTAGCGAAAATTTGCCTGGTAACGCCGGTGACGCGCGCAGCGCACTGCGAAAGAAATTTTTATACCTTTGGATTTCAAAATAATTGATTTACAACTAACAATAACCACTTTCCATGGTAACAACACTAACCAAATTTACACATACGAAATTCCCCCCTTCTGAAAAAGAAGAATTAATCATTTAAGCATTTACACATCAACGAAATACGAATGAAAGAAATGTTGAAGTACGTAAATAGAAACATAAGAAACAATGAACTTATTTATTGAATTGAAAACAACAAATGTTTCTTGTTTATGAGAGCATTATGAATCAGTCCTTATTGTACTATGAGACGTGAAACAACTGTCTATACGTGACTGAAAAAATTACCATTTATGGTCATTGGGCATACACATTTTTATGTTATATAAAATGGGTTACAAAAGTCCATATTATTTCCTCAAATTGACGTAAAACCAATCTGGGAACATACTACTCATTTATTTTAGCATGTTTTGTACGTTTCTCGAACGAGAATAGTTCGTTTTGTGTGTGCACACAACCTTTTTCAGACATGGCGTCGATGGCCATTTTGTAATCGTCGCATGGTTCGTAGCGAGTACTAGTACCGTGTCACATAAGTTCCAACACACGCGAGATAGCTACCTCTTAAACGAACTTTGCTTATTCGTAAGTACCACGAATTGCGAGAATTTTCTTCTTCTCTTGGTCACTTAAGGAAATTTAGTTTCCTTACCTTGGGTCTCGGGAACGAAGAATCCAGCATGCACGAGTCCACTCCTTACCTCTCTGGGAACCGAGAGCTCGACTCATTTCCAACGTTTTATCATCGTTGTACTTTTACTCCATGCTTTTATCCACCGTTTTATCCTAACAGCAGATGTCAGACTCGTCCAGATACCACTGAAAACAATTACAATTTCCTCAATCGTCGTGACATAACTTTCTTCACTCCATTTTTCTGTACCGGAAGTCCCGTTTCGATCACTACACACCCCTATCGATAACTACCATTCTTTTTCGCAGAGCACAATTGTCTTTACCAAGCAACAATTTACATGATTTAGAACTCACACGTTAACAAATATGTGTATATGTTAAAGAACCCATTATAATGCTTATTAAGATAAACTTTTTGCTGTTAATTAACCAATGGCATCTAGACCAAAACGCTGTAAATGTTATTATTTTGCGCCATTATCGCGAATTGTCCATGCGTGCAATGACCGACACATCAAAATGTCCTTGTGCATAAGGAAACCGCGAGAAAATCGGATATCAAACAAAGGAATTTACAATTTAAACGCGCACAACGGTCAGAGCCATCTAGGGATTCTTCGCGTAAGTACTAAAGCAACAAAGTTTTTATATTGCATAGGCATTCCACCTATCGTGAATTCTCTGCACTAGACGAGTTCATCGTCTTAGGACATAAGTTGGGGCTACTTTACCTCAACAAACATACACAAAACTCAAGTTTCTAGAATACCCTATGACAGTTCGTCATAAGGTGAGGCATGATCTGCAGTAATCTCTAACATCAGAGTAGACATTTTTCCACGTAAACTGTTCCAAAATCTTGAACAGAGTCTTAGCTGCACCTGGGTGTGCGGCGTGAACTTCGTCATGGGATATTCGCAGCACTTCCGGTTTCAATGAATCCGGTGTCCAAATCTTTTGCTGCTGTCCAAACACGGGAAACATCCCCTTCCCTTCTTCTATGTTTCTGTAGAGAATCCCATCTTCATCCAGGTAAGAAGTGCTCAGATGAAAATCGAAAACTTTCCTGTTCAATTTCTCATCCAATTGAACTTCCTTTCCCTTAAGGCACGCAATTAACAAAGACAAATATGGGTCCTTCTGTTGCTCTCTCGCCCATAATCGCTTATCTTCCAAATTTATATTGCCGGTTGTTATTTCGTTTACTTCCAACTTCTTTGCATTTGGTTCTATTGCTGATTGAGTGCAACTGTTGATTTCGCCACGAGGCTCAGGTGTTACATCACCAAGGAGTTCAACAGAAGCGGTGTCAGGATTGTCTCTCAAAAGACGCTTGAAGAAAACAGAGCAATACAATTCTTCATCTTCGCTGTTCCGTCCATCATCATCCGAAGTAGCAAGTGACATTACATCCTCCTTAATGTCAACTAAGGTTACTTTCTCTTGTTCCGTTTCCCGCGCAGCCGAAGTACCGGGACTCGAACCAGAGTTCTCTCTTTCCAGGCAAGTAGGCTTCTTCCTCTTCCTCTTTTCCTGGAACTTGCTGAATTTCTCATTCACATCCTTCAGGTCGCTAATCGGAATATGATCTGCTTTTCCATTTGCTTTCCTCCGCGGTAACCCTTTCTTTTTCCTGACTTTTTCGGCTCTGGGGGTTTGCAACACTTCTTTGTCGCGGTTCTCTTCTACGTGAATGACAGTGGAAGACAGGAGGTTACTAGTTTTCTTCTCTTTCTTCCCAATTGTGTCAAAAGGAATAATATCGTCCCTTTCATTCAGAAAAGCCCAACCGTTCAACGCGGGCGCAATTAAAATCTTCGCCCTGGCCATAAAACTTCTACCGGCGATCAGGTCATGCTGGGGATTCTCCAAAACAAAGAATTTCTCTCGGACCCGTTGACCATAGAAAGTTACATTGAAAAAGACATGTCCCACAGTTGTTGTTTTCCCCTCAGCTAACTGTACATTCAGCTTGCTATGACGTAATTTCGCCCCCTTTCCTTCCAATTTCCGAAATAAAGACAAACTCATGCAGGATATATTAGCGCCGGTATCCATATACATAGGGATCTGAATTCCATTTATTTCTCCAAAAACGAAAGGTTCCTGAATTTTACTATTTGACATCTTTATTGTCGAACTACAGGCGCGTCTCACTGTCACGCCCTGTCCATTACGTTCTCTTGACTCTGAAACATTATCTCTCTTTGCAGCTCGGTGAAAGCTTGCCAGATGTGCAGTTGATTGACAAACGTAACACTTGCGTTCTTTGCCAGACATTCTTGGGTGGTCAGTAGTCGCTTTTGTCTCCCTCGAAACAGCAGGGGGTTCCTTCCCTAACCTAGAATATTTCCCAGGGTCGAGAACATGTAATAGATCCTCGCCCGCGGCGGTACTCGCCCCTCTAACGGCCACCAGTCCTTCGGACTGAGGAGGTGTGGCGCCTCTCAAGGCAAAGTTAATGATTTCCTGTTCTGTTTCGTACTGATGAAACGTAGCGTTTTCCAACATCTCTCCCTGCAGATTCAAAGCAAACGCGTGAAGCTCTTTCATGCTGTTGAAATTCTGACATCTTAATCTCTCACGATACACAGGGTTACATTTACGCCGAATAAAATTAACCTTCTCTTCGACTGTAGCGGTGGATTTTGCCCTCTCGAACCATCTATCTATCTTGCGAATATAGACTGCCAATGACTCGCTCTTTAGCTGAAAGCGAGAATCCAAGAATCGCTCTAATTCCCGTTCGTGATCCAACCCATGAAAATTCTTGAGCAACAAATCCCTGAATTGCACATATCCTTCAAACGGGCTTGCAAAATGAAAGAATTCCTTCGCCTCTCCTTTCAACGCTAACGGAAGATGATAAAGCAATAATTCCTCTTCATTTATGCCCAAAAGATCCCTGTATGCATCCAGTTCATCCAAAAAGCTATAAACTTCCATCCCTTTTGTTTCCCCATTAAAAGTCGGTAACTGTACTCTAATGTCGTCTGGAAGAATCCTCGGCCTGTTTATTACTCTTGCATTATTTTCTGTACCCATTGTTCGCGTCGAACTCGTTTCCCCATTAACGGACGACAACGCAGACTGAGTCCTTGTCAACATTTCGACCCTTTTACAGCAACCGTTTCCCTTTCTTTGCCTGTGTCCTTTCACACAAAAAATCCAAGGACGAGACCCCAATAATTCTCTGTTCCGCAACACTCCACCCTTACCGGGCCGCTTCTGGTAGGAAAAACCCAAATAAACAACTAAATAGGCTCGTTAGTCCTGGGTTCCCATCCCGTTCCTCACCAGAGCGCTCGGAACCAAAGAATCAATCACAGGCAAGAACTTACTGAAATTAATGTTGCAGGGTGATTGCTGAAACTCGCAGAAATGGGCTTTATACATTTATTTACAATTTAATAAAACAAGGCTCGGATTCTTCCAATAATTCTCTAAGTTACATTAGTTACATTCCTCTAACGTGAGCCCCCACGGCAGAACTGCCAAGTGGAAAGCTGAGCATCGGCAGAACTGCCTCGGGATGCTTTTTCTCAAGGGAGGCCACTGGAGCCCGAAGATCGCTCTCCCTTCTGCTATCCAGTTCAAAAACACACTCCCCGTGTCCTCTGACACAGGCCATATTTATACTTCCTCCCGCGTCGCATGGGGGAGGGCTGAAAGTTCAAACCTTATTGGCTCTTAAAAGCTACACAGAACCATGGAAGAAACCCAAGCATACAAATTCATACACAATCACAAAAAAAAAAAAAAAAACACAAATACTGTTTGTAACAGGAATGATTAGAAAAATGTTACACTGCAGTTTCTCTTCCATTGTCAATGAATTGAAAGGCGTAGATATTAAAGTTTCTACATGATATTCATCATACATATTCACCAAGTATCCACTAATATCAATGACTAACTAGGAAGATGATGCATCGTTAAGTTCAGTTACAACACTTTACATTGGCCATGTACCCCCAAAAAGTTCGTTTATACTTACGAAGATATTCTGCATGTCAAGTTGCTGGAACACAGACACAATTACACAAATAAATAAACACGTACAGTAACTATAAAATCGCGAAAAACTAATTATTTCATAAGCGACCAATACGCACAGACGGAACGCAACGCAAACTCACACACTAACTCAAATCCAAATCCGTATTACAATGGGAAGAAAGGAGGAACTTTTTAAAAATACGAGGGACTAGTTTGAGCAATAAAAAGTGTTGTCAACTTTTCAGGTCGCCGGAACAAGCGCGAAGAAAAGCATTCGAGGGATTTTTTTCTATCTTATTGCTGCAGGCTGGAAGAACGAATGAACTGCCTGCCAAGCGTTGGAAACACTGAACAGGCAAACATGAATGGGCAGGGCACCTCGTTCACTGCCCAGAGACGGCTACGAATTTTGCGCTTTTCCATTGTGAGGGGACCGTCCCTTGCCTATGCTGTAAATGTTTGGATCAGTCAGTGACGTCACGTCTCCGGGGCAGAGCCGAGATTTTACTCTCTCCAACAGAACGTAGAAATATATTAACCTCGCACAGGGTGCATACCCTGTAAGCCTGGTTGCAGCAACGTAGGGGTTGAGGGAAAAAAACAAAAAAATATTTACGCGCATTTACCGATCGTCTCTTCAGATGAACTTTTTATGTTAAAATTGTTGTGGGGCAGTGCCCTAGTTGCCCTTTATGTAGCATCGCCACTGATTACTTGTATATTTTACTCATGAAGATTATGTATACTAGAAATGTTCACCCATAAAAAGCTGTCTTAACTTTGTCATTAGAATGCAAAAAGAGAATTACTAGAGAACTTGAAACAAAATAAACTGTCATCAATTGAATACTTCTATAATTAGAAACAGCTAGTAGACTTAGGAGGTGCAAACTTATGCAGGGTATGGTCAAGATGAGATCAGGATTTAGGGTGATCTTGAGGGCTGCAGCTCTGGGCCTTCACTGGGGAAAACTGCTTGGAAAAGTACAGCATAAATTAAAAAATGAGGTACTTCGGATGTGATGAAAAATGTAGAAATACGTATAACTAACCACCTCATGTAGCTTAGCGAAAAGTTATAACTGAAACTGTGGAGGGGATTGGAGAGGGGTCTTCGTGTTGTAAGCTCCGGGCCTTCACATATATAAATCCTGGCCTGCGCATGATTAAAATAATCTCTAACAAATAAAAAACCCATCTTAGCGTTGCTTCCTCTAGCAGCACAATAAATTATTTCGACTTTTTAATTAGGTCTACATGGAAATTCCAGAAGTGTCTCTTTCTTTATTTCATTACAATTTTTACATACATGTCATCTTCAAATGTCTACGTGATATACAAACAACAACTTTGTATTCGTTCTGCTAATAAATACTAATAAGTAATCACAATAATCACTACAATACCGAGGTGTATAAATTGTGATGTAACAGTTATGTGAGTTTGGAAAAAGCTACAGAATTATTAAATTGATAATAGCCTATCAGTTACGTAATGAAGCCATTTATCTTGTGATTAACTTACGTAGAATTAAAAGAAGAAAGGGGTTGGTAGGAAAGCTTTGTTTTGAGGGCATCAGAGAACTAATCAATCACGATGAGAATGGTTTAAACTTTAGAAGCATCAGAGGTTCAGCCAAAAAAGGTCGACAGAATCTGTAGATGCAGATGAAGTAAAGAAGAAAGGTGTCACGAAGTTATCAATTCGGAAATTTTGTTTGTTTGTATTTAAATCCACTTTTATGCTCAGATAGGCTAATCAGGAGGTGGCAGTAGAAGCCAGAACCTCTTCATTATAAGGAGGTAACGTTATGCCATTGGAGAAAAAAAAATATTCAGAAAGAACTTACAGGAAACGTGTCTTTTTATCACCACATTTAAGAGGGTGTATTGCCAGAGACAAATATTTGAGACTTTCGGAAAACAACGTTATTGTTCAAGATGCGAGAATATATTAGAAAAGAAAGATGAAAGACACCAAACACACATGCGCGTGTGTGTGTGCGCCAGTTAAGAGAAACATTTGAAGAATGGAACGAGAGAAAGTGAAACGGAGAAAGAGTTAACAAGCTGAGAAAGATATAACAAGGCATTAAAGAGTAAGAAAGAAAAGGGAAATCGGGAGTGTAAGAGGGGAGGGGATACATATACATGTATGTCATACATATATGTATATGACCTTACATTTATACCTGCCCACCCTAATCTATAAATATACAGCTTCTGCCCACCCGGTGAAAAATTTCTGGCGCCGCCCCTGTTAATAATATAATTATGTTGACTTGTAGCAACCCACGTGCATTGTCGTACAGAGCATGGCGAAAAAGAAGGACAAAGTCATAAAAAAGAGGACACCGCAAAAAATGGCTATACATTTGCCATTACTCATAATTGAATCAATATGCAAAAATCTTACCACATTTTGCTCACATATGCTTCTCAGATCTCTTTCAAGAACTTCATCTTACCTTTAAGCAAAGAAAGCAATCTCCTAATCTGTTTTTTTTTAACAAATTACAAAGAATATCTATAATTTGAAGCACAGAATTTTACTCCTTTTCTATTTTTGTGGATATTAGACTGAAATATCTCCACAAGTGAATGCAAATGTAACAAGTAAGATTCGCTTAACTTATTTCGAAAAGCCAAATTAAAATTTTAGGTAGTTTGGATTGGGTAGAGAAATATGATTTCAATGCCACGAACATTTCTAGCACTCTTTCAACAGCAGGGGAAGGTGGCAAACCACCTTACACTTTACCCCATATTCGTTTCCTCCATCCTTTAAAACTGGATATTTTCTTTCGCTTCGTTATTTCATGAAAGTAAATATTACTTAATAATCAAAATTCTCACTACTCATTTCTGTATCGCGTATGTATAACTCGAAAAGGAACTAGCAGACCTCTGTGTTGGAGTGGTTAGCACACCGCGCCACAACGCCAGAGGCCTCGGTTTCCAATCCCGGCCTGGGCATGTGGGTCCTTCATCAAAATCATCATATCATCGCGATTAGCCAAAAGTGGCAGAAAAGCGAAGTAAAATGAGCCAAATCAATCAACCGAAAAGGAACTGCACAGACTGCATGCGTTCCAGCAGTCTCAGCGCTTAATATTAATGACTGGGGTGCGGAAATTTGCCTATTTGCCTTTTTTATTCCTTTGTAGTAAACCATAGGCTTTCATGTTTAAACTTTAAGGTTCGTTTCATAGAGTTTCTATTCCGAAAACACATTTTTATAGTGCCTATAAATTCCTATTTTGATGGTTAGTGCCTATTTTGCTTAATCATGCCAAAAAATGGATATTCTGCAAATGTTGCATACTTCAGATTTTTCTTACGTGCATTTGGCTTTCCCTATATTGAAAGATGTAAGGCTTTGTTGATGTTGTACTGACTGAAATCTGGAATTCGCCAGATTTGATGGTATAAATTGGAACATTGCTTTAAATATTTTTTTGTTACAATGGTGCAAATTGTTTATTCATCATTTGTTAAAATTCGCAGTCGTTAGCACAAGCTCTTTTTGTGAGAATTACTTTTACTTTAACAGACTATTCCCCGCAAATGTGAATTTCGATCAAAAGAGTATTATAACACTAGACAACAAATTTTAACTTTTTGTTTTTTACAGAGGCCAAAATAGCTGATTTAAATGGATTTGAGTGTGCTGAAGTTGAAAATGACAATTAAAAATCTAGATTAGCTCAGGTTTGGAAGTTATTGAAACTTTTATGTTCTTCACATATTATAATGGGCCATAGTCTAACAAGCGTAGCACTGCCTAACACACATTAACTTACCAAACAATTGACAGTGGTTTTGGGGTTAATTCGATGCACTGATCACAAATATGGAGTTCGTTTTTCTCGAATGGCTCTAGTTTTTAAGATACAGGGTGTGTAAGTTTATATTGCTACTGAAATACTGATACATATATTTTTCATATTCTATTCATAATTTTTGAATGACAAGCTTGCTGATTCCATATATCACATCATTTATGTCAGACTAGTTTTTACAATGCAAACTAACAATGCAAACTAGTAAAATATAACCTATTCACAAATCATGTGAAAAAATAAATCAAAGTGCTTTAGACTAAGTACATGAAATGCTAGTCGATTTAGTTAAATTAAAGATACACTATTAACAGCTACCTTGTTAACAACATGCGTTTTCTCTTCGCCTGCCGCTTATGGGGAAGATGAGAGTCTTTCTGTAAAGTCCAGCAGAAATCTGCCAACATTGAAGCACTGAATCTTCCTTGGTATCGATGTTCCATTACAGAGATTTCTTGGTGAAACCTCTCACCATGTTCATCACTAAACGCCCCACAATCTTCAGGGAAAACGTCGATATGTGAGTGAATGAAGTGCATTTTGAGTGACATGTTGCATTTCAGTTTCTCATAGGCACACATAAGGTCATTCACAAGTTCAATATAATTTTCAGCCCTCCTATTGCCCAAGAACAATGACGTAACTTTCCGAAAGCATTGCCACGTGTTTAGCTCATCAGGACTGAGAATACACTCGAATTGCTGGTCTCCAAGGACCTTACGTATTTGTGGACCAATGAATACTCCCTGCTTGATCTTCTCAGCACTCAGTCCAGGGAATTTAACACGCAAGTATTCAAATGCTCGTTCGTTGCTCTTATTCACTGCTTTTACAAATGACTTCATCAATCCTAGCTTCACATGTAGTGGTGGTAACAGGACTTTACTGGGATTTACAAGTGGCTCCCATGAGACATTTTTCTTGCCAGGCAATAAAGCTTGTCGTCGTGGCCAGTCCTTCTGTTTGTAATGTAAATCCTTAGCACGACTGTCCCACTCACAAATGTAGCAGCAGTACTTAGTGTACCCAACTTGGAGGCCCATAAGCATACCGATGACTTTTAAATCAGCACATATGAGCCATTGGTGCTTATCATAGTCGATGCTGTTTAAAATACCTCTCATCATGATGTAACTTTCCTTTGCTAGGGCTGCATATGCCACTGGGATGGAAGGAAGCACATTGCCATTATGTAATAGCACGGCTTTCAAACTTGTTTTCGAACCATCTATGAAAAGTCTCCAATCGTCCTGTTTGTATAAGATATTGAGTTCTTGCATCAAACCTTCAACATCCGTACAGTATGTCATTTCGTTTGTTGTGTTGAAAAACCTTTCGAGTGGCTTTTGACGTTGGCGAAAAGTACATACTCGAACTTTATCTTCCAGAAGATTCCACTCCATTAAACGAGAAGCTAATACTTCGGCTTTATGTTTTGGAAGGTCCAAGTCTCTAACAAGATCATTGAGTTCACTTTGCGTGATTTTGTGCATTTCACTAGATGATGTTGGCGTAAAGGTGGGATCGTTAGATGTGGAAGGATGGCATGTATCTGCCTGGTCTTCATCTTCACTGTCACTAGAAAAGTTTATTGTTGTGGCTATTGGAGGATCTGGTACTGGAAGACCCACTCCATGAGGCACTGGTCGCATCGCACTTGGTATATTAGGATACTGTATGATGCTCTTCTTTTTCTTGTTCAATCCTTTACTTAGCGGACGCACCAAGCAGAAGTAGCAATTTGTTGCGTGGTTTGTAGGTTCGCGCCAAATGGCCGGCACTGCAAAACGCATGGAAACTTTTTTTCCTTTCATCCATGCATTTAGAGTTGATGAACATGTCGTACAACAAACATGAGGAGCCCATGATTTTGATTGGTCCCCAACACGGCACCCGAAATATAGGAAATAAGCTTTTTTCACTGCTTCTGACAATGTTCGCTTCCTTTGTCCAAAAATTACATCTCCACATATATAACAAAAATTGTTGGGGTTATTAACACATCTGCGGGGCATTATAACAGCAGTTTTGATTCCACACAGTAACTCAGAAACTCACGTCACAATACACAATGGAGCACTCCGGAAGGCAAGCAATCTCAGACTGTGTTAGCTAGAAACAAAACACTGACGTAATAATCACGCGGAGCACGTGTTCACCGATCGATATATCTGAGGATGTGGTCAAGGTCGTCGCCTCACATTACAATGTGCGTATCTTATAACTGCCTGAAACACAGCATTCATTGTCATTCCTGAAATAACAAGAAAACGAGAGCTAAAAAACAGAAATAAGGACGTGACAAACTTCATATAGCACGAAAACGTACGAAAGCGTACCAAAATCTCTAAGATTGTTTTTTACTTTATCTCAAAAACGGGAGCTAAAAAACAAAAACTATTGTCATTTTTGAATTCAGCGTACCAAAATCTATAAAGATTGGGCATTTTCCTTTCTGTAAAAATTTCATTGTTGAACAGTGTAATATGTTAATCGCTAGCGCACTTTTATGTATAAACTGAAGTGCTAATACACTATAACTGTGCATTGTAAGAAGAAAATTTAAATGAGTTCACATCCATTGCCTATTTTAATGTCTTTTTTAATTTTAGGGTGCCTTTTAAGTGCCTATTTTCGTGCCTTTTATTAGTTTATGGTGCTTTTTAAGTGCCTATTTTCATCATTTTGGTGCCTATTTGACTGCCTATTTCAGAGGTTTTTAGTGCCTTAAATACGCGCCCTACTAATGACTCAGTCAGGAAAGTGATCGTATTGATCTCCCAGATGAAGCATTCTGTATGCAGCACATTTGCTGCGGTCGATGCTATACTCTTCCCAAAAAAGGAGGACATTTACCAGTAGTATAGTGTCCCCGGTTCCACAACAGAAAATGGGGCTCGGTGGGGCTCGCCTTAATGGATTTCTCTCGTAAGGCATGAGCCCCATTTTCTCACAGTGTTGCCAGCTCACCCCAAGAATATTTCACCATGATATTTTACAGACGAAACTAACCTACGAATGGGAGTTGACAACACTGGCAACATCAATTGCGGTTTAATATTGCCAACTCACCCTAAGAATATTTCACTATGATATTTTACAGGCGAAGCTAACCTACGAATGGGCAACACTGACTAGTGGAGGTTGGTGGGTTCTGCAATATTAATTGCGGTTCAATATTGCCAACTCACCTTAAGAATATTCCACTATATGATATTTTACAGGCGAAGCTAACCTACGAATGGGAGTTGGCAAAACTGGCAACATCAATTGCGGCTCAATATTGCCAACTCACCTTAAGAATATTTCACCATATGATATTTTACAGACAAAACTAACCTACGAATGGGAGTTGGCAACACTGGCAACATCAATTGCGGTTTAATATTGCCAACTTACTCTAAGAATATTTTACCATGATATTTTACAGGCGAAGCTAACCTACGAATGGGCAACACTGACTAGTGGAGGTTGGTGGGTTCTGCAATATTAATTGCCAGTGTTGCCAACTCACCTTAAGAATATTCCACCATATGATATTTTACAGGCGAAGCTAACCTACGAATGGGAGTTGGCAATACTGATTAGTGGAGGTGCACGGGTTCAAGAACATCAATTGCCAGTGTTGCCAACTCACTCTAAGAATATTTTACCATGATATTTTACAGACGAAGCTAACCTACGAATGGGCGACACTGACTAGTGGAGGTGGCCGGGTTCTGCAACATTAATTGCCAGTGTTGCCAACTCACCTTAAGAATATTCCACCATATTTTACAAGCGAAGCTAACCTACGAATGGGCAACACTGACTAGCGGAGGTGACCGGGGTTGCGTCCGAATCAGCAGCAGATGTCACCTGCACCGTTACATCCGGGGACTCAGCCAATTTTTGTTGTCCGAATTTGCGGTAGACGTGGAGTCGGAGGGAAGAGCAGAGAGGCGCGACAGATGCACGCTTGAACTCGCCGTGATGCTGCGCTTGGCAGCCATATTCTAATTTTTATTTTGTACAGGCAACATTTACTGATTAGAGGATGTAAAACTCAGTTATATTTTAATATTTTATCGATAATGAATGCAGAAAAATTGAAAATGATAAAATAGCGTGTTATATTTTTAATATGAGTAGTTAGGTGGAAATCATTGACATGTTTGTTTGCGCCCCCAGAGCGCGGTGGGTGAAGTTCGGGGCTGACACCTGGCGGGAAAAGTGACAGCCGTACTACAAGGGGACATGCAGATTCGGACGACTTGGACGTGACTTCGACGGCACGCGAGAGCAACGGGGAGAGAACGGGATGGAGTGCTTGCCAATCCGGACACGGCTTTTGTAAACCTCTCTCGGGAACGATGTGCCACACACACGTGCGCGCGCGCGCGCCTGTATTGTGACGTAAGCAAACAAACAAAATAATAATAATTGTTTTTAGGATGCCTGGCCCCTAACCCCGCCAGGGTGCGTGGTGCCCAACCAAAAAGGTTCTAACGGCTGCGGCTCTAAATAACCGCACCTCTGTAGAGTTTCACGTGTTTTTTTTTTTCCCCCAAACTTCCATGAAACCCTACAGAGGACCTCCGTAATGCATGCAACGTGTACTAACGACTCTAGTGTTATTTTGATGTTGTAATATTTTTGGATATAGAGTTTTATTGTGAGATATAGATAAAAATAATTATGTTTATTATAATATTTTTTTGATGAAGATGGAGAATGTATGTGTGTGTGTTACAAATAAAGTTGCATGCTTTTTTCTAGTGTGTGTGTATGTGTATGTGTATGTGTTTTGATGTTCGACAGCATCTGAAACGATAAAAAAATTTTATTGTTAATTTTCTCATGTAAAAACACCAACAACAAATTTTTTTTGTGCAAATTTTCTGATTGTTTTGTGCTATAGTGCAAAAAATGATATTGTAACTGATAAGTGATGAAATTGATATTGTAATTGATCTTGAACTAGTGAAATTTTCGTATTGTGCCATTGAAACTGATTGTGCTAGTACAAAAATTTCTTATTGTGCAAGAAAAAATGTAAAAACTTGTTAAAACTGCTCTGTGACCCTCTCGTTCTTCACGTCGTGGACGAAGGACTTCTCTGCAATCAGGATGACGCTGCACACGGTGTCCTCGGGCAAGGCTTCGTGGAACTCGCAGACGACCTTGATGTTGGTTCGTTCGTTGACCACCACCTGCTTTCTCTTAGATGTGTTGATGACGAACATCGGCCTGCGGGTTTTGAATTCACTGGGCGTGTAGTACATGTCCATGCTTCCCTCGGTCACGCGTTTGAAAGAGGTGTAAGCTTCGTAAAGTTTGAGATAATCGTTTTTGGTCATGTCGAGGTTGTAATTCTCGCGCGGGAACACTTCGTTGCGTCCATTCTTCAGATAAATGTTTTTGATCTTGCAGTCGTCGAACTTGCTGGAATCTTTTTCCTGGTTGTTATCGCGCCCGGTTTGAAAGAACACTACGACGAAATCTGGCATGTCGAACTGTATGTTGTTGAACTGAGTTGTCACGTCGAATTCCATGTGACTTCCCGATGCCATCTTCTGCACGCACTGGTAACCGTGAAAGTGAATCGGCACCTGCGGATTCTTCAAGATCTCTGCTTTGTACTTGAGGGCGTAGTTCGTCTCGTATTCCACGATCGGCATTCTCAATTCCATGCTCCGTATGACGCACTTGGCCGCTTCGGGTAATGTGTTGGCTATCGGCGTGCCGTCGGCGTTCAAGTTGGTGTATCGCATCAGTGCGTTGTTGTCGTTGGCTGCTCTTCGAAAGGTGACGCGCAATCCTCCCTTCCACATGATCTTTTTGTAGTCCGAGAAGAATCCCGGCAGCAGACGCATGGGAAAAAGCACCGTGTGACTTCTCGTCGATATTTTCGTTCCCGCTTCGAATCCTCCCGCCTGGTAGTATGCTGCGTCAGTTTTGGATAATTTCAATGTTCCCACTGCCGTCGACGTGATGCCTGGATAATCTATTCTGTCTATGACGGTGTTGTGTTTCCTCACCTCCACCTGCGAGAACAGGTGAGGCACGAAGTTGTCCACGAGTATCAAATTTGCTGTTGCGGGAAACGCGTCTCCGCTTTCCTTCTTCACCACATCGAATTGAAGGTAGAGGTCCGCTCTGTGAGGATGAACAAACCCGTCGCCCACGTCCACATCGTATTCGATCTCCCTGTTCGCTTCGTTGAGATTGGCGAACGTGCGACGGTTGGGAGGGAAAGATTGCAATTCGTAACTTTCAATTTGCTCCATTTTTACTATGCATGTTATTTATTATACGTTGATCTCCACGATGGCAGTGGTTGTTGCACCTGCGAAATCCACCACGTCTCCTTTCTCGTTTGTCACCACCAACTCTATGTCGTCTATGCGGTTGCGGCATACTGGAAAATAGATCGGCGAAGAGGGTGTGTAGATGATCGGTTCCATGAATTCGGAACTGGGTTTGAATGTGGCTATGATTCCTGTCTGCTTGTGACTTCCTAACAATCCGTCCGAGGATTTCGTGATCATGCCTTCCGCCACGTTGCAGTGAACGTTTAGAGTCTCTATGGCTAGAAATTTAGGAATGTTGGTTGCCGTGTGTTTGATGCCAGCTTCGAGTTTGGTGTCGTTCTCGAAACCTAAAAGTTCTCCCATGGTGCCCAGGTCCACGGTCTCCGTTGCCGACACGATTTCCACTCTGTGCGTGACCGAATTTTGAGAAAGGTACGTGCCTTTGGGTAACTGAGCTTGCAAAGTGGAAAGATTGTATTGGCCTGGCGTGACGACGATGTGTTCGTTTCCGACACTAATTTTATTATTGTGCTGCGTGACGTTAGGTATGAGGTACATGCTGTAGAATGCACGCAGAGCTACGGATTTAGGATAGACGATGTCGTCGTGCAGCGTGAGTTTCAGGATCGAAGATTCGCTCGTGAGATGGAACACGCCCATCGTGTTTCAGGTTCCACAATGCTTTCTGAAAATGTTCCACCGACGGGTTATTTATTTTAGACATGTATGCGAGAACAGAAAGGCATAGGTGGCCGCAGTTAACATCAGTGAAACCTTGGATGCGTTTGTCATTGTAGTAGAGGTTGGCAACACTGAGATACTTCACCAACCTGGCAGGCGGTGTGCCACCGAACGAATCGAAAACAAATGCATTGTTATCGTCAATTTTGAGGTAGCATATCCAATGTGTACCAGGATTTTTGTAACTGTCCAGGTTGACCACGCCATACTCCTTTTTCTTCACAGCAGAGGGTAGAGAATCGGACATGAAAACACCCCTGAAGTTTTTTATTCCCAACAGTTCGATTAGAGATTCAATATCGAAGTTGGACAGGGCTTCTTCTTTTTTTTATATTTTTTCAAAGCATCGAGGTTGTTTTTTTGTTTTTTGGTTATACCTTTCCCCTTCTTCTCCATGGCCAGGTTGTGACGTTTCTGTTCTTCCAACTCGGCTTTGTTCTTCTTCGAGTCGATGACGGTTTTCGCGATGGCGGCACTTCCGCCGGCCAAACTTCCAACAGCCCCCAATGCTGCCAGGATGGCTGGGATGCTGAATATGAAACCTCCGATTTTTTGCTGTTTCCGCGAACGCTGCAAGCGTCTCAATTGAGGTGTGCTGAGAAGTAATTTCATTCCGTGTCCTTTCATCAAGCAAGAACGTTTCTTCTCGCGTTGTTTTTTGGTGAGTAAACCATCGAGGGTACCTAGATTTTTCAGATTGGAGTAAGGTATCTGGTACACGACACCTTTGGGCTTCATGTTGATGCTCTATATGTTATCTTCACGGTATGTTATTTATATATATGTTTTGAGATTTTTTTGTTTTGTGTAATTTTTTTTCGGTATGTTATTTATATATAAATGTTCTGAGATTTTTTTTTGTTCCGTGTAATTTTTTTTCAAGGATATACTCCGCGCAGAGCCGTTACACAAATTCTATTACGTGCTTTGTTTTCTTACCAAGAAGTTCCTTTGTACCCTTGTACACGATTTGAGTTTTGTTCTCGATTAAAATAGCTAGCTTCTCGTCGGATAACATGTTAGCGTATCGATCTGGTAAAAATAGACTGTATTGTGCGTTGAGCAACAAACGCGCCTTGGGACCATACTGGGTAGAAACAATTGAACCGGAAGTTATCGTGTAAGGTTTGTCCACTTCTAATTCCTGAATTTTTACATACTCTACTGACAAATTTAGCATTTGTTTTAATGCTTGAAAGTCACTCATTTTTTCAGTCGTCATATTGAAGAGAAATTTTCAGTGTGTGTGTTAGAGAAATTTAATTTTTTTCACAATGTGTGTTATTTATATACACTGAAGATTATTTTTTTTCACGATGTGTGTTATTTATATATCAAGTTTTCGACAGAGGAAAAAAGTTCGTGCTTCGGAAAACACGATGATGTGCGTGATAATATCTTCCGTCTCTTGTTTCGACTTATGCCAATCATCTGTGAATCGTCTTCTTCCCAGCCTCGCCTCGTGCAGTTCATCTAACCTATTGTTTAATTTTTCCCCAGCGACCGAAAAAAGAGTGTCGAGATCGCCGCACCTCATGCCACTGATCTCCCGAAGACGGTCCTTAACAGCCATTTCACAAGGGATGCGAAATTCCGGCGTTGATCTTGCTATGATTAAAAGTTTATTAACATCTCCGTTTACTGCGTGTTTAAAAATTTTACACAGCAGTTCGTGTGGCAAGACGGTTATACCAGACATGATGTGTTTTTTTTTTTTTTTTACTGTATGTTATTTATATACCCCACCCAAGTTTTTGTTTTGTGTTCATGGCGATGGTGGTGCCCAGTGCTGCAACTCTTTCTCCCAGTGAAGCGTCTCTGCTCACGAATCTTTCGAAAGCTGCGTGCTCTAACTTTCTGTCTGCTTCGTGACGTGCATCCAGTTCGGTGCGAGTGGTGTTGTAAGCGATGTCGTGATCTTTGCATGCGGCGTCCAACGGATTCACACCCCTGTCTCCTCTCTTCAATCTTTTCTCGAGTTTGGTACCTGGTCCGCAGTACTGGTAGCCGGGTAAATGCATCTCGAAAGGTAACTTGTTGATGATGTCGTTCACAAGTCCCTTTCCTTCGGCCATGTTCCAGAATCTCGGAGGCAGCGTGTTGATAATTTTAATGAGGTAACCTATGCCCTTGTCGTCGTTCACGATGAAGTTGGAAAGTTTTGTGCTGATCATGTCCACAATTCCTACCTTCTCGTTGTAGAAATTACGATTGCCTGCAGTCTCCTCTCCTGCAATAACCAACAACCTGTCTATGAGCTTGCGCACGTCGTCCACCCAAACGAATTCTTTGGGCAGGGTGTTGTAGAGTTTGACGCCGCTGCCTGTTTTCACCTGGTTCCATATCGGCTTGATGAGATTCCTGTACTTCTCACCGCTGCTGGATTTGACCCTATTCTGCGTAGCGTCGTTGTTTTGGTACAAGGCATCCGTCATGATCAAAATTTCCTTGTAACTCTGGTAATCTTCGTCGGTGTAATCTTTCGGCTGCTTTTTGGCAACGAGTTCCCACAGTCCCACCGTACCCGGATACCTGTTCCAACTATCCTTCTCGCCTAAATTAACTTTAATGTCGTTGCCTTCGAAGGTAACTTTCGATTTTCCAATCTTCCAAACCACACCGCCGCCTTCGTTGCTCTCCATGCTCGGATACAATCCGAAAACTTCATCCTTGTCGAATTTCCCCGTGCTCAGGTAGTCTCGTGCCAAAGGTCCCAACTCGATCTTATCCAAAGACGACGACGTGCTACCTATGGCTCGACGTCGTGCCGGTACGTCTCTTAGTTCGAACGGCGTCGAAGGAATGCTCGAAATGGGCGTGGGTACGGTGTAACTTTTAGCTGCAAGTGGTACGAGTTCGTTGATCAAATTTTTATTTTGTTCCGTGACGCCTTTAATTTCTTTACCTAGATCGCTGATGGCGTCGATCACAGGTTGATCTTGACGTTTCTTCTCTTCGTAGAATCCGCGATTCTCGGATTTCCAACCTTTGAAGCGTTTCGCGAGGTAATCGCGAAGCTTGAGATTTTCGTCTTCGATTTTTCGTTTCGTCATAACGTTATTTATACACGTCGTTTCTCACAACGTTGCAACGTTTAGAAAGTCGTTGATTTTGTTTCTGTATTTTCCGTCGTTGGGTTTCCTCGTCATGTCGATCGTCGCGAATCCGAAATCGTCTCTGTTCCAACAGTGGGAGCAGCAGCGTTCCGAAAATTGATTGTAGTTCATGTCTCCGCCTACGTAGTCATCGTACGCGTGCTTGAGGTTGGTGTGATCTTGACGAAACAAACATATGAAATTAGCATTGTCGCGTACTAACTGTTTTGGAATTTTGGAAAACGTTTGAGCTAGGAAGAAGCAATCTATTCCTTTGTGACGACCTTGCGTGAAAAAATTGCGAATTTCATTTTGATTTTCCAGGATGACATCGTCGAACACAACGACTGAATTTTCACGACAATCGTCGAGTGGCTTTATTTCCGAAGCGAACGTTGCAATGTCCAGACCATCGTACAGTTTCATCAGTTGCTTGTATTTCGCTTGTTCGAGACTTTTCGAAAATACGTAGAGGTGTCTGTTCTTCCAATCTAACCAATTCGGTGCGAGGAGAAAATTGTCCACGAGCAGTGTTGTTTTCCCACACCCCGAAGGACCTACGATCAGACAGCGGATGCTGTCGGGAAGCAACTCGCCATTCTTTTTTTTGTTTGACTTTCCGAATCCGGTAGACGCTTCACCACGTTCCACGTACTCACAAGATCACTTCGTTCGCGTCGATCCAACTTTTTTCCGGAAGTCCCAGCCATTTGACAAACAGTTTGTTGCCTTTCCTACGCAATATTTTCTCGATGAGGTACGTGTCGGGGTATTTTGTTTTAGAGAGTTCCTCTTCGTAAAATCTTCCTTTCAAAATCTCGCCGCTACTATCTTTTATTATATACGTGTGTCGGTTTCCGGGTAAAACTCGAACCACCGTAAAAAGTTCCGTGCTCCAATTTTTTGTGAACCCCTTCTCGAAGGTGCGTTTGAATTTGCTGATCCTCACCTGGTCTCCAATTTTGAATTTTGATTTCTTGGTAGTCGTGGGAGTGTACTTTGGACAGTAAACTGTAGAAATTAAACGCTGCTCGTCAGATTTCGTAACGTCAGCTGGCTTCATGCCTATCGTTCTGTGTACTGTATTATTATAGGAGTCGACGAGTTCCGGCAGTATGTCGACCCATTTGTAATTTCCTCGAAGCGTGAATCGTTTCCACATGTGTGTTTTCAAGGTTCGATTAAATCTTTCCACGATGCTGGCTTTGATGTGACTGAAGGTTGAATAATGTCGAATGTCGTGTTTCCGAATAAACTTTTGGAATACGGCATTGTAAAATTCCTTCCCCTTGTCCGTTTGCAAAAACCGCGGTCGTCTGTCGCTTTCGCGAAAAATTGTCTTAAATGCTTCCGTGACGCACGTTCCTGTTTTGGCTTTCAAAGGTAGAGCCCATGCGAATTTCGAAAACGTGTCTATGGCGGTGAGGAGGTACTTGTTGCCCTTGTTCAATTTATGCACATTTTTTAGATTGCCGCTACTCATCTCCACGAGGTCACTTTGCCAGAGGTCATCGATTCCCTTGGTTACCACAGCTAAACGTTCGTAGTTGCGGCGTGCAGGTTTATGCAATTCTTCGACGATGGCTTGCCTAGACATTTCTTAGAGATTACGTTTGAAGAGAAGCACCAGCGTGATGGGATTCAAAGAGGGTGGCACTTCGCTCGTGTTTTGAATGATCAGCTTATCGCCGGCACTCACGTCAAAAACGGTGAGATCTTCGTCTTCGTGTATTTCATATATGTTGCGCGTTTCGTTCCAACGTGCCAGAGGAATGTTTCCTGCTTTCTGGACACCACGATTCGATATCAAGGTCATGGTGGGAACGCTAGCTTTTCTGCCGTGAGACCAGTACGAAAATTCATTTATCTGAATCGTGCCATCGAGAAGAAACTTGTAGTACGGATGATAAGGATGTAACATGTACAGTTTGTTACCTTCGACGAACGTGGAGATTCTCTGTTGATTGGGTACGCTGTTGATTTCGATGGCTTGCAGAGAATGCAGTTTAGCAAATTTAGTATCGACGCTAACGAGGTTGCTGTGAAGCTGTCCCAGTGTATTTTGTACGGGCAACAAATGTTCGACGATGGTATCCGTTACTGTAGAAAATGCCGGCTTGATTTTCACTTCCACGTTCAACTGCTTGAAGTTTTCGTTGAGTTCTTGTAACTTGGCACCGAAAGAGGCCAGCGTCGATTCCTGCGTGGATTCCAGCACTCCAACTTGATCTCTGATGTTGACGACGATACTCTGAAGGTTCTCGACTTGATTCAATTTCGAACTTTTCTCGGTAAGATCGTTCACGATGCTTCGCATCTCGGTAAACTGCGTGTGAAGGTCGGCGACGCTCTGCGAAGTGGGCAGCGTCGACACCAGCGAAGTAAGTTCGTCTCGAATCTGTTCCACGTTCGCCGTTTCCGTTTCCAGTCGTTTCAGCATACGTGATATGCTTCTTTTCAAAGCGTGCAATTCTTTGGAGGTGGGGAGATTGGCAACCCTACTCTCGAGATCGCTCAACGAACTTTTGATGTCGCTCGAATCGGATAGTGCCGTCACCGCCGTTTTCAATTTTTCCAAATCTTCGCTCGAAGGTACGCTCGTCCGTAACGATTCCAAGTCACCCTGTATGTTGTCCAGTACGTGATGAAAATGCGCAAGGTTCGATTCGACGTTCAAATTTTCTAAATATTCGATCTTCTGCTGAACCGTGCTCAACGTGTCTTGTATGCTCGTCAACGCACTTGCTTCAGCGTGAATATTTTTAATTTCTTCGTTGATCAACTCCAGAGACGCCTGAAGCGTAGCGATGGTGGTTTGAATATGTTCGAAATCTTGATAAGCCTCCAATTGAATTTTTATGTTCGCGACGCTTTTGCCGATGACCTGCAGTTCGTCTGACGATGGTAGGTTCGTCATGGTATCTTCCAAAGTCTGTAACTTGGATTTAATTTCTTCCAACGTGCTGGCGAATTCTTCTTGTAATTTGGAAACAACAACATGCAAGCGTTCTACATCAATATCCTTCACGACGGTTTGAAGTTCAGAGAAATTCTTTTCGATTGCGGAAGTTCGTTCTTCGATTTCGAGTTTCAATTTTTCCAAATCTTCATTTTTCGATTGAAATTGCTGCAATTTGGCCAAATCATTTTGAAGCTTATCCACGCTCAACTGTATATTTTGAACGTTGTCGTAAGAAGGCACGTCGACATAATTTTTTATGAGCGTTTTCAGTTCGGAATCGATTTTCAGAATGGGGTCCAGACATTGCGTTTGGAGCGTAGCAATCTCCGACTCTAAACTTTTGTTTAAGGTCTCCTGCAAAGCGATCAAATCGCTCCTCAACTTTTTAATTCTGACGTCCAACATGAGAATCTCTTCTGCGTGGTCTACACGTTTGGTGTGGCCGAAAATATCGTTAGGCATTTTGGTTAATGGTTATTTATAATAGGATAGACGATTCGCAATTCTACGAAGAGAGGAATGAGTTTGTCGTAATCTCCTAGGAGTTCCACGTATAAACAATCTCCTGCAGAAACATCGTACGTAATGTTAGAAAGCATCTTGTCGTGCTTGATTCGAAAAATGTTCTTGCCGGTAGATATTTTGATTTCGCCTACGTTTTCCGGATTCACGGTGATTTGAAGTTTTCCATCGATCGGAATTTTGTAAAAATGTAAATTGTTGTTGAAGACGTAAAACATCTTGCCCACATCGTCATCCAATTTCGTCCAAATGCTGTTAAGGTGAACAATCAGTAGACCGTTGAGTTTAGTTAACATGGAAGGTAGAAATTCATGATCTGTCGTCGCGCGGTGTACAGTCTCCATGTTGGCTTGTTTTCGGAAACCAAAAAGATTCATAGGTATGCTGGTTATTTAAAATACGGTCAAAGTTTTTTTTGTAATGACAGTCAGTGTTGTTTTTTTTTGTAATAACTAACAAAATGTTTTTTTTTTTTGTTTTTTTTTTGTTTTGTTTTATGAATCTTCTGTTGAAGATGGGCATATGTTGCAGGTTTTGCTTTCTGCTAAGCGATAGTGCCCCCACGGCAGTGTGTGGATTCCACACTCGAGGACGCACCTCTTGTCGTCGTTGGGATCCAGAGCAATCTTCCTCACTTTGTTGGTGGTCAACACATGGTCGACGCTCTGGATGCGCTGTTCTGCTCTTAGAACCGACGACCTGGTCTTGAGGCAATCCACGAAGTCCTCGAATGTGAGATGCTCCCGAACCACCTGTCTGCCGACACCCTTGGCCTTCTTGGTAACGCTACCCTCGGCTTTGATGGTATAGGCCTTGGCGCGAAGACCTGCAAACTTAAGAATCACGTCCCCGTCCTTCTCATCTTTGAGTTTGCCAGGCACCTTCTTGTTGCGGGCCAGGATGTCGTACTGGTTCGGCTGGGGATAGCCCGAGGTGTCGAAGAGCTTAACCAAAGCTGGAACTGTGGCTATATCCCCGTATGCGTCGGCTGTGCGAACGTGGTACACCAAGCTGTCCGTGTCCGTGTAGAGAAGCGAGATGTTGTGGCCGTAGTGTGGACGTAATATGTCGTAGTATGTCTCGAACATGTGGAGCTTGCTCAGATCCAGAACAGTGGCTCCAACGTAGATGGGCTTGGTGAGTTTCACCACACCTTGCCTCATGTGAATCAGAGCCAGCTGCTCGTTATAGATTGTTCGAGACTTGAACAATGGACTCGCGACAAGCTGACGACATCGCTCTTTCCTCGTCACCAATTTTATGTCCACGCGATTCCGTACATTCTCCATGGTCTTGCCAAACACCGCATTATTCATAAGCTTGAAGAAATCCTTATCAAGCTCGGACGTGGCTGCGGTGCGGTGTTTAGTGTTGACTTCGATATATGGACGCAACCATGAAGAATGCTCGAACTTGAGGATGTGGTGAACTACGTGGACTGTGACCCCTCGCTGCATCAACCACCGGAGATTCCGGTAGTGAAGGACGTAATTCTTCTTGGGTTCGAAATCCATGACGAGCTTCTTCTGGTTGGAATCGGGCGGACACTTGAACTCGGGTGCAGGGGGAAGATCGCAGAACATATCCTGCAGCTTCTCGGAGAACTCAAGGTCTACCTCAGCGAAGAACCCATGTTCCGAATCGTCGAAATCTTTAATGTTGAAGTTGGAAGGGTCAACCCACTCGAACCCTCTAAAGGGGAGTGGCTGCATCATGGAGTGCCCATACAAGTTATTCACGTCCGTGTGCATGATGTAGCTGGACGGTTGTGAGGGGTCGTAACCGGTGACCATGTGGTGATTGTTGGCGTGCGAGTGTCGCTGCGACACCTGGACCATCCCACCCCGCACGGCACGTTCCACAAACAGCATCATGTCCACGTCCGAAAGAAGCTCCAGCTTGATTTTCGTCACCAGAAACATGGCTGACCACGCCAGTCCGGGGAGACTATAGAAGTAGGCGGGGTCCAGGTGGTAGATCTTCATTGCGGTCGCCCGGAACGTCTGGAACACGTCGGCGAGGAGCGTCACATCAAGTCTGAGGTAGGCATCGTGGTAGTCTCCGAGAGTTCGACAACCTAGCTCGCGCCACATGGACTGGGCGTGATGATATTCTTCGTCGGTGATGTTCGAGCCTCGTAGCTGACTGTAGAACTTCGCCTGGGGAGGTAGCGACGTCTCCGCGAACTTGGTAGGG
The DNA here is from genome assembly GCF_977018435.1 of Lepisma saccharinum. Lineage (NCBI taxonomy): Eukaryota > Metazoa > Arthropoda > Insecta > Zygentoma > Lepismatidae > Lepisma > Lepisma saccharinum. Next base: position 35,363,918 of record NC_139255.1, on the reverse strand, counting down.
TCTGTGATGTATTCGTAGGGGTAGACCCCCTTACGCCTGAAGAGACCGGCGTCCAAGTTTGGAAAATTCGCAGAGGTAATAAGCATTTGTTTGTTGCTCAGCTTCCCTGCAAGAGCATCGAGGCTGGCTGGGAGGAACCTCAGGGAGTCGAGGAAGCGAAGCTCGACAGTAGAGTCTGCTCCCGGGATTCGAACCCATTTGCTCACACTGATGTAACGCTCCTCGTTTTGTGTCAGGACATTGATTCTTGCATTGTCGTATCCAAGATGTTTGATCAGGTGGTGAAAGTCGTACCCCGAGCCGTTGTGAAAAAACACAGGGATGAAGCGTGGGTCCCGGGCCATACGGTTGCAATCGTTGCACCAAGGACCAACATACCTACCGTTAAAGTGATCGTGGTGTCGGACTTTATAGTTGTTGGCGGTGTACTCCTCAACGCAGACAGGGCAAGTGATGGCCTCGTCGTGTCTACGTTGATCATCGGGGGACAGTGGGAGCATAGACTTGGGGGTCAACAATACCTTCCCTATCTCGTTGGCTTCCCCAACCATCCTCTCGAGGAAGTGTTTGGCAGCGTCGGGACCGCGGTACACGTAGGGCTCAGGGGCGATGTGTTTATCTCGTCGCACCACAACATATGCAAAACTGGATGCCTCGTGGAGTTGGTAAGGGGTGGTGGAAGAAACTTCAGGATCGGGATCGCAAGTGGACAGGGGTTTGAGGAAGGCCTCGAAATCCGCGATGATGATAGCAGGGTGCTCCACCATAGCACCGTGCATGTGGAAACGCTCCACGGTGCCAGGTTTGGGCAAGTCTGCCACCCCAGGCTCGTTGGCTTTGCAGTAGAGCTTGTGGTTAGCGAGCTTCTCGGCAGCGATGTTGCGACCTCTGATGCGCTGGTAATCCTGCCGTTCTCGATTACGAAATATAGACAAGCACCTGGGACAAACTTCTATGTGGTGCTCGTCTTTGCTCAGCTGGCTCGAAACAAGCCGAGAGAGGGAGCGGATGAGGGTGTAATGGTGATGGGTCTCGTCCTTGATAAGCAGAAGGTGAATTTTCTGCGCACCATCATCGTCTACGTCGCTCACCCGGATAGGGAAAACCACATTTTTGTCGGTGAGGCCATAAACATTGATGGCCAACCGAGGGTTGCGTGTACGGGCCTCGAACTTGCGAATATCCGAGACCTCCACCGGGTAGGCGATCCCAGCCATCGCATCTTCCAGCTCTGGCTCGTAGGGTAGGTAGTGGTTAACTCGGTGTGGATTGTTTTTCCAGTCGACAGGGTGCAACGCTGCCAGCACCGACCAGAGAAAGCACTTGGCATCACTGTTCTGAATGTTCAGGACGGCATTCTTCTTCGCAATTGCTTCTGGTAAGGGGACGTAGCTGGAGGCGGAGAGAGGCACAAACTTGGAAAGTTTGACGCGCAGTTCGTGAGGCTCACCACACAGCGAACCCCCCGAGCCCTTAGCTTCATGTTCTTCTTGCTTTGCCAGCAGCTCCTCGACAAACTTGTTGTAGATGTCCTCGAGGTTGTTGATATCCGCCAGATGGAGCGTCTTCGCCTTGGTGTTGTGGCAGAAGCTGTAAATTTCATCAGACGGCCTTTTGTACCAGCAACGAAGCGATGCGTAGAATTTAGTAGAGGAGTGCGTAGCCAGTGCATTACTAAAAATAGAAACTATTTCTGCTCGCTTCTCCTCTAAAAAGCTACGCACGTCGCATGAGCCATCCGACAATTGAACGTAATCTCCTAATATTCCCCCGAAAGCAGACCGGTCTGCTTTTGGAGGCTTGACGCGTTTAGCGGGTGGTGCATTGATGGAGGCTGCTTCTGCCTTCCTCTTGGTGGAGGTCGAAGGCTGGGCCCCAGATGTATTTTTGCTTAGACAAGTAAGCATATGCTTCTTGACATACGCAATTGTAATATGTTTATTGCATCCGGAACACAGTTCGGTGGCAGCCAAATGCTTGCCTGGCACGCAGGTGCGACAATGTCTTGCAAAATGTTTGCTCGATATGGCTGTTTTGCACACAGGGCAATTTTTCATGGAGCGCATTTTTTTGGGTATGTTTATTTATATGTGATCTGTTGGTGGTAGAGTGTTGTCTTCCTCAAATATATGTTTTAATCAACCCTATAAAAATAAAAAAAAAATATATAAGAAAAATATGATTGTAGATAGAAAAAACACAATAAATATTGTATGCATGTGTAATTCTATTTAGCTTATTTTTGCTAGACACGAATCTTCTTCAGATTTTATTGCCCATTAGTATATTTTTCTACCAATCTAGTAGATTGCACAAAAAAAATTTGTTGTTGTTTTTTTACACAAGAAAATTAACAATAAAATTCTTTTTTTTATCGTTTCAGATGCTGTCGAAACATCAAAAACACATACACACACACTAGAAAATAGCATGCAACTTTATTTGTAACACACACACATACATTCTACATCTTCATCAAAAAAATATTATAATAAACATAATTATTTTTATCTATATCTCACAATAAAACTCTATATCCAAAAATATTACAACATCAAAATAACACTAGAGTCGTTAGTACACGTTGCATGCATTACGGAGGTCCTCTGTAGGGTTTCATGGAAGTTTGGGGGGGGGGGGAAACACGTGAAACCCTACAGAGGTGCGGTTATTTAGAGCCGCAGCCGTTAGAACCTTTTTGGTTGGGCACCACGCACCCTGGCGAGGTTAGGGGCCAGGCATCCTAAAAAAACAACAATTATTTATTTGTTTGTTTGCGTCACAATACAGGCGCGCGCGCGCGCACGTGTGTGTGGCACATCGTTCCCGAGAGAGGTTTACAAAAGCCGTGTCCGGATTGGCAAGCACTCCATCCCGTTCTCTCCCCGTTGCTCTCGCGTGCCGTCGAAGTCACGTCCAAGTCGTCCGAATCTGCATGTCCCCTTGTAGTACGGCTGTCACTTTTCCCGCCAGGTGTCAGCCCCGAACTTCACCCACCGCGCTCTGGGGGCGCAAACAAACATGTCAATGATTTCCACCTAACTACTCATATTAAAAATATAACACGCTATTTTATCATTTTCAATTTTTCTGCATTCATTATCGATAAAATATTAAAATATAACTGAGTTTTACATCCTCTAATCAGTAAATGTTGCCTGTACAAAATAAAAATTAGAATATGGCTGCCAAGCGCAGCATCACGGCGAGTTCAAGCGTGCATCTGTCGCGCCTCTCTGCTCTTCCCTCCGACTCCACGTCTACCGCAAATTCGGACAACAAAAATTGGCTGAGTCCCCGGATGTAACGGTGCAGGTGACATCTGCTGCTGATTCGCACGCAACCCCGGCCACCTCCGCTAGTCAGTGTTGCCCATTCGTAGGTTAGCTTCGCTTGTAAAATATGGTGGAATATTCTTAAGGTGAGTTGGCAACACTGGCAATTAATGTTGCAGAACCCGGCCACCTCCACTAGTCAGTGTCGCCCATTCGTAGGTTAGCTTCGTCTGTAAAATATCATGGTAAAATATTCTTAGAGTGAGTTGGCAACACTGGCAATTGATGTTCTTGAACCCGTGCACCTCCACTAATCAGTATTGCCAACTCCCATTCGTAGGTTAGCTTCGCCTGTAAAATATCATATGGTGGAATATTCTTAAGGTGAGTTGGCAACACTGGCAATTAATATTGCAGAACCCACCAACCTCCACTAGTCAGTGTTGCCCATTCGTAGGTTAGCTTCGCCTGTAAAATATCATGGTAAAATATTCTTAGAGTGAGTTGGCAATATTAAACCGCAATTGATGTTGCCAGTGTTGCTAACTCCCATTCGTAGGTTAGTTTTGTCTGTAAAATATCATATGGTGAAATATTCTTAAGGTGAGTTGGCAATATTGAGCCGCAATTGATGTTGCCAGTTTTGCCAACTCCCATTCGTAGGTTAGCTTCGCCTGTAAAATATCATATAGTGGAATATTCTTAAGGTGAGTTGGCAATATTGAACCGCAATTAATATTGCAGAACCCACCAACCTCCACTAGTCAGTGTTGCCCATTCGTAGGTTAGCTTCGCCTGTAAAATATCATAGTGAAATATTCTTAGGGTGAGTTGGCAATATTAAACCGCAATTGATGTTGCCAGTGTTGTCAACTCCCATTCGTAGGTTAGTTTCGTCTGTAAAATATCATGGTGAAATATTCTTGGGGTGAGCTGGCAACACTGTGAGAAAATGGGGCTCATGCCTTACGAGAGAAATCCATTAAGGCGAGCCCCACCGAGCCCCATTTTCTGTTGTGGAACCGGGGACACTATACTACTTTTACCGATTTCTAAAAAATCCGCCCGGACGCCGGACAGACACCTAAAAAGGAGGACATGTCCGGATAAAACAGGACGACTGGTCATCCTAATTAAGGGACGTACAAAGCACACCCATGTCCAGGCCAAGATTCGAACTCGAGACCACTAGCGTCGTAGGCGTAGCACAAAGTACTAACCACTCTGCCACGGTGGGCGGCGTGGTGTTTAAAAGTTGATAAAAATAGAATAACTGTGTATTTATTTCAGTATATCTACTGTACCGTGGGAGCGATGAGGGGGCAGTTACCCTTCCACTGTTTGCCAATTTTCCTCCTGCACTAAGGGAGAGTAAACTGTTCTTGCCACCTAGTTAGGTTTGGCAACCTTGCCTCCTCCAATGTTAGAACCCAGTCACCGCCGCTGCCACTGCATGAAATGTGAAAAAGTAAAGAAAAACAGATGCGCAGTAACAGGCACACCTAAAAGAAAAATTAAACTGAGTTGCTCAACTACTGGAAAATAATTTTGAGTGCAATTACGAATAGAAAATTGCAGTGAAATCACTATATTTCTCCGTTTTCCATAGTTCAAGGGGAGTCTTGGCCCCTATAATCTCCCTTGGGTACACCCATTGTGGCAGATATTAACTCAGCTGGTGGATCGAGTGGAAGTCTCTTCAAATATAATAAGATACCATAATAACAGGGACGTCGTTAGGGGGGGGGGGCACGGGGGGGCACTGGCCCCCCGAAACGTTCACGTGGCCCCGGCAAACTGTTCTATATTTGCTGAAAATTTTACTTTCATGACAAATATTGCAAAATAGTTTTTCAGTAATTTTTTCTTTCAGTTAGAAACACTGTTCTTAATTTGAGTGGCACGAACCCAAAACCACATTTCTTTCTCGTTTTCCTGGTTCTAGCTATAGTGGATCTCAGTGTAGGAACCTAGAACTTCGTTGTTTCTCGGAATTTTGAGGGAGCGGTCTTTCCACCCCTAGCAGTCGCAGGCCAACAACAGGCAGGGTTGGGCGTTGAGTGTTGCCGTTGCGTCCAAACAATGTTTTGAGCTTTAGTAGATTGAAGAACGACCGCTTGTGCAGCGGTAAACAACATATATGCAAACAGTTACAACTGGTCCCGAATCAGAGCGCAATACGCGCTAAATAAGTATAATGGTGGCAGGATGCCTCATATCTCCAGGTAAGTAGTATTATTCGCACCAAATATATACTCTACTATTGAAACAGTTTAAAACACGCAACGTGTTAAAAGTAATTCACAAACTGTACGATTTCTCGAGTCGCATATTTTTCTCGAGACCGATTTTGAGAATCCTCCTTAACAAACGATGCCTCCCCGATTGCGCAGTGATAGCGTTGTTGCCTTGTAATCAGGGGGGTCCCAGGTTCGATACATGGGTGGAGGTACACAGTGGTCCGGATCTTACTTTAAACTGTAGGTCCAGTCTCGATTAGCCTTACTGAGCATAAATTGGACTAAAAACACCAACTCAACTCAACTCCTTAACAAACTTTTCGAAGAATCGAAAATTTAAACAAGAACAAGTAAATACATTTTTGTAATTTTGAAGTAAATTATTATTATTATTGTTATTATTTTGGGTATTTTTGGTTCGTATGAATCTGCCTCACACAGTAAGCTTACTTTGTTCAGTCAAGTACAATAACAAACCCTTGCAATAAGTCACTGGAAACACATGTGAGGTTGCACATATACGTATTTAAGCATCTATAAATATATAATAACCTGTGGTTGGACAGCCCTGGAAGGGCCTTGGTCTATCTCCCGACTGCCAGTCCCTCCCACAATCCTACCTAAAATTTTAGAGGTGTGGATATCTTTAACCAGTAATGGGGTGACGTGGGGTCGAACCCCCAACCGTTATAGGGGATATCCGTAAAGAATAATTATATTCTTGTGGTAAGGTGTCGTTGTAATTTAACAAACTTTATTAATTTTTTCCATCAGCATTATTTAAAATGTAGTGACATACTGAACTTACCAACTTAACAAAGGCACATTGATTGCTAAATGAGGCATTTTCCTTGTGTCGCAGAGCAGGTTCAGTTTTTGGAGTTTTGCAATGTTTTACACAGTCCGTTCGAAGAATTTTAAGAATATTGATGTTTTGTCAAAGGGACCACACCCCCCAATAAATATCTGTGGATGTTTTACAGGTTTCATCGTATTTAAGAAGGTAATTTTTCCTGTACAACTTTCCTTCGTACAACATGTCTTGCCACTCAAACTGAAGAGCCGATTCATAGGTGCAACGACCTTGGCAGAAAGAAACTCTGATTGGCACCATGTTGTCAAAAGACTCAAGAAGTCCCGCAACCGACACAACACGAAGCGCTCGGATCCTACGGTGACATACACTTTGGTTGAACACAAACGGATGCATTGGTAGGAAACGCAGTGATTTTATGGGCCGTCCCTTTCTGGGAAGTCGGGGACCTTTTGAAAACACACTTTCCCTTCATGCACACCAGGGGGCCTAAGCCAGGTCACCCCCTCCCACAAAATGTTCTCTTCATCTTGCTCTGGTTATCGGCCGCGCCGAAACGCACTGCAGGTAGCTAGGACTTTCTGGGTTAATTACTTTATGGTTCAGCATGGACATAGGCTTTTCAAATTGCAAGAGACAAAATTCTACTGTTTGTCCCTTTTCTGGCGGGAGATGAATGACAAAGATGTCGCGGTTCCTTCAGGTTCCCACACTCAACCCTTGTGCTCATAACCTGCAATGAAGGGAAAGGCCAGAATAAGCCTTTGTAATATACCAATTTTATATCCTTCCTTGGTAACTTTCCACTAATTTTCAAGAAACATCTGCTTCTTTTTGCCCTACTGAGTTGATTGGTCGACAATTGATGACTGTCAGCTAGTTCGAAGAACAGTTCGATCGAAGAAGTTGTTTCGTAGTTAGCTTCTGTAAAAGTAGGATTCCGGTAGGATGACGGAGTGCTTGAGATCTCATTTTCATGCTTTGCGAGTGAAATTTCGATTGATTTGGTTCATTTTATTTCGCTCTTGTGCCACACTTGGCTAATTGCGAAGATGGGGATGAGTGATGATATGATTAAATTGATCAATGGACACAACAAACAACCATGCTCAGTCCGGAATTCGAACCCGGCACACCTGGCATCGTAGCACAATGTGCTAACCACTCCGCCACGGGGGTAGTCGAAGTGAAATTTCGAGTGTGAAGCTGCAAGCTTGTTTTCCTCTCGAAAAAGGTGAAGTAGGATCGACTGATCAACCAAATGTCCAACACATTAACTTTCTAAATTGGTGTCCGACTACCACACAGGAGACCGCGTTTGACTCCCAGGACGGTTGATCTCACATGGGATGAAGAATAAGTCATATTTCAATTAAGGAAGGAAACGAGGTATGTAGTCAACATTTTATAGTAGTGTGCATGCTCTAGAAATAATACGTTTCAAAATTCTGCATATTTTGTGATTTTTCTTTATTTAGCCTCCACCAGGGTTGTCAAAGGTCCATCTACCCATAAGTTCTATGGGTTTTATTGGGTTCCGTTGCAGGACCGGAACCTTTCTTCTCGCACAATTTAAATTCGGTCCTAGTAGTGTATTGTTCCATTAAAAAACGTTACTGGATCGTATTTAAATTGATCCGGAAAAAAAATCCTTAACCGAATTTTAATTGATACTGGAAAAAATGTTCTTGGACAGTGTTTAAATTCAGCCGCAAAACAAGGTTCCTGGACCGTATTTAAATTTTACCGAAAAAAGAGTTCCGGCACCGTATTTGAATTCATACGGAAAAAAGGTTTCTGGACCGAATTGAAATTTATCTGGGAAGAATATTCCTGGACCGAATTGAAAACTTTACAAATAAAAAGGTTCATTACGGTCCAGAACCCATTTACGCTTGCTGATTTTCTCTCCTGGATGGGAATTGAATTTATTTAAAATTCCTGGACCTTTAACAACCCTGGCCTCCACCCTCAAATGCAGACGCTGTGGCTGCTGCTTAGGCGGGAAAGTTGACTAGACATTAGGGTGGAGTGAAAATGGGCTAAAAAATTTTTTTTTTTGAATTTCAATTAGCTAGATATGTCAAAAGGTGCCAATAGATCAATAGAACACTGTGTAAAAATTTCAAGACTTTTGAACAATATTTTGATCGCCCTTCGCAACCTTTTATTTTGCAATACTAAGCGACATTACAACGATATAACAATATAATCAGTCAATAGTGACTATTAGTCAGTTTAGTCACCTTAAAACTCAGTTAATGCAATCAAATGCCGCAAACAGTTACAAGGTGAAGTGAGAGAAGTCACGTTTCGACTCGAACGTCGGCATTAGCTGTCGAGAAGCGTTGCGTGCACGGATGAAGCCATCTCGCGATTTCTGTCCACAAACAGCTTTCGCCACCTCGGTCACAATCTTCATGTCTCTTTCCACAGCCTGTGTGTGGTTGGGGAATTTTAAGAAGGTGAGAGTTGAAGTCACCACCGTCGTGATGAGATCCCTGAGCTCAGTGTCCGGGAGGATCCGAGATAGGGCAGATGGCCCAGTCGATCACGTCGAAGTATTCCACGGCGTCAAAGTTGAGTTTTGTGGGAACCTTAAACCTCCGTATTTGTCCACTGGGGTCTGCTGCAGCTCTGGCCTTCATCACTCGTCGCCGGAACAGCTCACGTATGTGTGGTCCGATGGTCCGTCATCATGGCCAGGAGCAGATTCTCCGGGTGAGCGAAGTATGCATTGCGATGAATGACGGGTTCAACGATCTTCTTGTGCTTAGGGCTGAGGTATCGTCACTTGACGAGCATCTGGTGAAGGTGCCTAGCTCCATCTTTGCATGACCAGTGGGCTTTTACAGCGAACAGCGAACAGCGTTGGAGCATATACACGAATGATGAACGTCACCAGCTTTTTCAGATTCTCTGACGGTTCCATGTCGCTTACATATAATCGGAGGATTCGATTGGCTGTCATTATCCATCGTGAGTGATTCAGGCAACCTGGGTTTCGCATTGCCAGATTGACGCTACATTCACCTTTGCCGATGCTATTGCACATTTCCAGTAGATAGCGCTGATCTGTGCTCAACTCCTTCGGGTCAACAGTGGACAGTTGCTCGGTCAGCTGCACTGGTGCAAATGAGGAGACAGGCTGTTCGCTACACGTCACTATCCGCTTTCCGATATCTCCACAGAATCTGTGCGGGCCTGTAGTCGTGCCATCGAGTGCCTGGAATAGATGGCGCAGGGGCAACTCATTGGCATGGAGCAGACATACCAGCCACTGCAGAGGACGCTCCAAGGTTTCTTCCAGTCGGAGGATAACGCCCGCTGTGTGTCTCGTGTTCACATTTGTGCCTTGACACCCTACAACTTTAATGTTCTCTGTCTTCGCATTCCTCTCTTTGAAACTAGCGACTATTGACTCAGCTATGTCTTTGCTGGAGCCTGATGGCGGAGTCGTGTGGCTGAAGTACGAAGAACCAGGCTCTGTGATGATGCTTATGTGTTCTTCCGTGAGGGTTTTTCTGTGTTACTTGTTGTCGTCGCCGAGAACTTGTGTCAAAGTTTGATCCTTGTGGCCATCAAAGAATACTGCCTTATGCCAGTGTGAGTGTGGTCAAACTGGTCATCATTCTGCTGGAGTTCCTTACGAGTTTTGCTGCGTTCTCGGCGGATCTTGCTTCAATCGATTACTTTAGATAGGTCGATTGGCGACACGAGACTAAGATCATGCAGAACTGATGTTGCTAATACAGCAGCCGATCCATCCGAGACTCGGATCCGATCGCAAGCTTTAGCGAGTGAAGGTAGAGAGATTGTCATTTTCTTACATTGGCGATTCTGCTTTGGCTTAGTCTTGACTGATTCTGTATCTGGAATGTACTCATCGCCAGTGGCACTGACCGACGGGTACGTGTCATCTTCGGCACTGTCGGCAGAATCAGCTTGACCTTTACTCTCAACTGTCCTCTGCTTCTTCATTCGTTCGAGATTGGCTTCCTCTCTTTCAGCTTTCTTCTTCAATTTTGACGTCTCCTCTTGATCTATACTGCTGATTATCATCTTTTTTAGTCCTCTCTGGTCTTCAAGGAAATGACGTTCCTTTGCCGGAACTTTGAATTCTTTCGCGCATTTGCAGTTGGAAACCATGTCGAAGCACTTGCATTTGCTGAGATCAAACAGACTGTTACCTCTGTCGCGAAAGTCCGAGAGTCTCCGTTGGTAGTTGGGTTGATCCTATTTCCCTTTGTAGACTTTTAGGATTGTGTTGTATTGTCGTGGAACCATCTGAGTTTTTCAATCGCTTGTGCATGAGTTAGTGTTGGAAGTGAGGCCCTTTCCCAGATCTCCTCGACTTCATAGCACAGTTTGTGAGATATGTCCAAAAATGATGGGTATTTTCCATTGTCCGTCCTCAGGTCTGGTCGCAGAGTATTGGTCGGTAGGTTTCGTGGAGCGCCAAATATCTCTTGTAACTGCCATCTCTCTGAAAATGGAAGTTCTGGGGATGGGGATATCCTGAGGATAACATGATGTCCCCAGGATATCCCAAGGACATCCTGGGGATAACGTGTGTTGTATAGGTAAGCTATAGGGCAAATGGCACATTTTCCATAGTCTAGCTTCTAAAAATAAAAAAATAAAAATTTTCACTCCACCCTACTATACAACACACGCTATCCCCAGAATGTCCTTGGGGTATCCTGGGGACATAATATTATCCTCAGGATATCCCCATACAATGTATAGGTAAGCTTAAGATGGCCAAAACCTTTTCAATAAGTAGCTGGCTTAGATTCGCTACTTAATAAGCCATGCTGAAATCAAACTGAATCAGGCTACAAAGTCATAAAAGGGTTAAAATGCCAATTATTTCAATAAGGTGAAGGGCGATCAAAGAGTTGACAGAAAATAATATGATTTTGCAGGATTCTTACTATGGACAAATGGCACATTTTCCCTAGTCTAGCTTATAAAAATAAAAATAAAAGTTTTTTCACTCCACCCTACTAGACATACAAATAAAATTTATCCAAAGTTATATAGCGAATAATAGTTGCTTACATAATAATATCATGAAATACGGAGAGCCAAATTACTTATCAAGCATTTTCTGTCATTTGTCTATCCTAGTGGGAGCGAAAATCATTTGCCCTTGCTGGTGAACTCGGTTCCTGCAAATTCAAGACGGCGTTTTTTAATTTACATTTCTATTTGGGCCGACAACTCCGTGTTGGAGTGGTTAGGAGGTTACGCTACGAAGCAGAATGTCCCGTGTTCGAATCCCGACCTGAGAATGTGTCTTCTTTGTGATGGTCCTTTCATCAAGTTAATCTTAACTCATTCTCATCTTCACGATTAGCCAAAAAGTGTCAGAAAAGTGAAGTAAAATTAATCAAGTCAATCAATAATTTCTGTTTCGTTATTTTACACCGCTTTTCTACCTCTTGTGTTAAATGCGACGATGAGACTGAATGATGATCCGAAGGAATAGCGATGCGAGACATGATGCAACCACACCTGTCCAAGGTCCGAACCTTGGACCTCTGGTTTCGTAGTGTGTCATGCTCATGCTTCGGGAGTGGAATCCTTTGAATTAAAAACTATAAAAGTAGGGTGAAAGAAAACAACATTGTACTGTGCAAAAAAGCCATGTTTAGGTCCTCTAAGGAAAAGTACAGTTATTCAGCAAAATTAATTTTGAAGGACAAAGCCTCCGAAGTGTTTTTCCATTCGGTGACGCGTGGCCATCACATCGAGTCCCATCTAGCTTTGAGAGTGAAATTCGCTTACATATTGATTTCAGGTAGCTTCTCAATTGTCCTCACGATGTTAGGCCATCACAGAAATTTTGGAGTTCCTACCAGGAATCGAACCTTGAAAGACTAGAGCGCAATAATTCGAGCGCGCGGGAATTTTGTTGTTTCTATTGCCATCATATATTCAGTTTTGAACGCGCAAAGAAGATTACTTTTAAGAAACTAGATGTGAGCATAAAATTTCATATATATCGTCTTCATTCTCCAATGTGAACAGTACGACCACAAAAGACTCGTGCATGTCCCATAGAATAGTGGTTAAGGGTGTCGCCTTGCAATAAAGGCCGCCGGATTCGATTCTGGTATAAACAATATACATGGGATGCCTATCTTGAACTAATTACACAAACATTTAATTTTCGGACCGTTGTCATAATTGTACACCTGATTCCAGCACCCTTTTATATCTAAACCCACGAAAGAGAGTTTTCTCTACTTCTCAATTTTCTTCGAGCAAATTTACAAATCTAAGGAATAACGGCTAATGACATTGTTCTTGGTATCTCAAATCTGACATAAGAGAAAATACATGGATTTTTAAAGACTGTCTAGATGCCATTAAGTTAATGCGTTCATTGTGCATTTAGATTCCCGAATAATGGACGTGGATTTCGCGAGTCTATATTCGTAAATTTTAGGGGGCTACAGGAGAATATAATGTTCTCTTTCAACAATATATATATATATATATATATATATATATATAAATAAATATAAATAAAGCACACACACATACTGTACATATATGTAGGCCTATATGGTATATTAATAGTCTGTTAGTTTTTAATGGTTTGATAGAAAAAAATCTTAAGTTTTGGGCCCCCCGAACTGATCAGCCTAGCTACGTCCCTGCATAATAATAATAATAGCAAGAACAACAACAATAAATTAGGGTTAAATTATTTTTGTTGGCTTATAATAAAGAAAAAAATGATTGTCATTTGGGCCTCCCCGATGGCGCAGTGGTAGCGTCGTCGCCTTGTAATCAAGGGATTCCGGGTTCGATACCCCGTGGAGGCACATAGTGGTTCAGATCCCACTTTAAACTATAGGTCCAGTCCCGATTAGCCTTACTGTGCATAAAGTGGACTTAAAACATCAAATCAAAGAATCAATCATCAAAGATTGTCATTTTTACTGTTCAAGGAAATGCGACCACAATACAGGGAATTTTAAGCTCGGAAAGGGAATTTTTTGTCATTCGTAGGGGAAATTTCAATTGAAACCAGGAACAACACTGAATTTGCAGCTGGCGTGCGCAGAAAGTTCGAGTAGTTCCTTAAGTAGTTCAGAAAGTGTGACGCAATCTTAGCAGAGAATGGATTTTGTATTATGAATTTAAAAAAGGGTTGGTATATGTAATTTAAATGATTGATTGTGTGCATGTTAGGGAGGTTGGAAATGAATTTACCAAAAAAAGTTTTTTTTTAGGCAGCATACCATTTCACGGACGATGGTATATATATATATTTTTTGGTAACAGTTTGATATAGCCAAAACACATTTCACTCGTGCATTTCGTCTTTTTTTACGTTCGTACTTACCTATAATGCATTGTGAAACATTATTTAAGGTGGGATTTTGCTTTTTTCACTGAAATAATTGTAATTTTTCACATTACGAGTATGTATTGTTCGTTGCTTTTTCGCTTCTGTTACACGCAATATGGCGGGCAAATATTGACTAGCGTTGTCTATCGTCTGTGGGTATGCAGTGTTTCAAACCATCTTAACCGAAAAATTCCTACTTTCGTGTTACAGATTTTTTTCCCGGGTTCCAAAACCCCATGAACCATGCACGGATAGTCCCACGAACAATGCACGCATAGCCCCATACACCATTTATGGATAGCCCCACAAACCATTCATAAATAGCCCCACGAACCATTCACGGCAAGGCTACCTTAGGTTCTGTTAGGTTAGGCAAACATAGTTAAAATTGTCATGTTCTGGGAAAACAATGGCGTCGTTGGAAACACTGACCAGGGGTTACATCATCGAACGCATGGAGCATTTGGTTCACGTAGTCGAAGGTAATGGAGGCAAGAGCTTTTGTGCATCGCAAAGACATTAATGTCAAAAAAATACATGTTTTACCGGCAGAATAAATTGAACGAAGGGAGAAAACACTTCCACGACCTTTCAAAAGTCTACAGAAACTCAGTTCCGTAACTACTTTCTCCTGTAAAATTGAAGAAATGTGTTTTGCCTACATCAAACTGTTACCACATGTCTATTCGTTCATTCATTGTGATTAATGGCTGCTACTTTTTGAAGAAATTCATCCTGGCGATATCGTATATTTACCTGCTACTTTTTTCTGCAGAAATATTTTTCTAGCCTGTTCGCATATGGTTACATGAGTAGGTTAAGCGGGTTAGGTTTATGTAAAACTTCGGCACGGTCCCAACACCTCTCACTCGTTCATTTTGTCACTTTTAACATTTGTACTTACCTATTCTGCATTGCGAAAGATTCTTCAAGGTGGTATTTTGCTTTTTTCACGAAAATAATTTGAATTTTTCACATTACGAGTAATTATTTCTCTTCCTTTTTTTGTTTGCGTAACACAGAATATGGCGGGACAGCTTCAGTAGCTCTTCTTGACTAGCGTTGTACTATGCAGTGTTTCCAACTTTCTTCACCTAAAAATACCTACTTTCGTGTTACTGATTTATATTTTTCCCCGGTTTTGAAATTATGGTAATTTCGAAATTATCGAAATACCTTGTGATCCTGGCACGGGTTAGGTTAGGTTAACATAGTTAAAAAAAAAAAAAAGGTTTGTATTGAATTCACAAATTATGCACATTTAGGTTTCATGACTGGTTAAACATATATTCTGTGGTTTTTATTTTCATTCCATTATACATAGGGTGACCAGACGTCTTCTTTTATCCGGACATGTCCTCCTTGTTAGGTGTCTGTCCGGCATCCGGGCAGATTTTTTAGAAATCTCTAAATGTCCTCCTTTTTCGGAAAGATTGATTGATCCATTGAGTTGGTGTTTTAAGTCCACTTATGCACAATAAGGCTAATTGGGACTGGATCTCAGTTTAAAGTGGGATCCGATCCATTATGCGTCTCCACCAGGCATCGAACCCGAGGCTCCTTGATTACAATGCGACGACGCTACCATTGCCTCATCGGAGAGGCCCCTTTTTCGGAAAGAGTAGAGCATGGACTATAGCGAATGTGCTGCACAGGGAATGTATCATTTGCTATTTAACATGGAGCGCATGATCACTTTTTCTGAATGTGTCATCAGTATTCTATTTCTAACTTGTTTCTTCTTCTTCTGAGGGAGCCCCAGATTGCCTGCGGGAAAGCATACAGTCTCTGCACTTCTGTTTCGAGTCATACATACCCAATACAGAATTGTATACTGAGAATTTTGATTATTGAGTAATATTTACTTTTACGAGAGTGTAAATTCAACAATGAAAGCATGAAAATATTAACGTTTTAAGGATGGAAGAATCAAAACATGAGGCAGAGTGTAAAGTAGGCGTGTGCAGGATTTTGTTTCAGAGGGGGCTGCAATTGTGTTCTGGTGTGACAGAACAGGATACAGTATAAAATATATATCATAATTGCAGTTTTTAACTTTCATTTTAAAGTTTTGCAAATGCAAAATTTGTCATCGGGGCTCATTTTAAAAGGTGTTTGCATTTACGTCTTTGGTTTTTCACAAGTCCATTGCTGTTTTCATTTGAAAACTTTGATTTTCTCAATATTTGTGGAGGGGCTGCAGACCCAACAGCCACCTCCCTATCTGTGTCAGTGGCTGTCACATTTCCCTGTTGATGAAAGAGTGCCAGAAATGTTCGCATCATTAAAATGTTTCTTGTCCAAACCTAAACTACCTAAAAATTTAATTCAGTTTTTTTTTCGGAAATAGGTTAAGCGAAACTTACTTTTTTCATTTGCATTCACATATGGGGATATTTCATTCCAAAATCCAAGAATTTGAAAAGGAACACATTGTGTGCTTAAAATTATAGATACTCTTAGTTATGATTGTTAGATGTTAGAGAATTTATTAGAAGATTGCTTTCTGTGTTTAAAGGTAAGAGGAAATTATTGAAAGTGCTGAAAAAGATGGATTTGTTAAAAGGTAGAACAATACATGTTGCTTGTGAGTTTTGTGTTGAATACAAAGTTTTGATGAATTTGAATGTTTTAAGGGAAGGAATAAAACAAATCGGAAACACAGTGATGTTAAAAAAATGTATGAAATGTCTATGGTTTAAATTAAAGGAATTTATATTGATGATGTTAAGGTTTTTACTAATTTTGCATCTTAAAGCAGTTTGTTGGTGGTAATTCTGAATTAGAAAATGCAAATGAGAAATAGACTAAATATTTCCATTCAAGTTAGTCTGCCAAATGTCATTCAGAACTACTCAAAATATAGCAAAATATTTATTTTCTGTGCCACGACAACTTAATATAAATGTTGAGAGAATTTTATTCACAAATATCAACAAATTGTTGGAGAAAGTTAGATCATCTGTAAGCAAGGTAACCTTAGCTTACCCGTGTGGTACGAGAAACTTACTTACCTGAGGGGGCTCAAAAGCTCATACTTTGTTTTATAACTAAAATTCAAGAAACCATCACTGATTCTCATGTTGTTTATATAACTACAGATGCCGACGATGTGGTTAACACATCACGCAACGCACATCCATTCATCAATTTCATCATATCATCACTCATCTCCTTCGCAAATTAGCCAAAAGTGGCACAAAGTAAAATAAAGAAAATCAAACAAAATCAATCAACATAAGTACAGTTATTTAATAATTGTAATAATTACTAAAATTAACATCATAAATGAGAGAAATAACCACTTGTTGTATGATTGTCACACACACATTTTATACACTGAACCTCACAATAACAATATGATTTTTCCATCAATGTTTTTTTTTTGTGTTTATGTAGTTGCTGTTATTTATAAATAATAATAACTATAAAATACCATCGTTACTAACCATTTGTACACTGCCATTATCAATGGCACGATTAACAAGCATCCAAAAAAAGGGGGGTTGCCTGATAGCCCAACCAAGTGAATTTTCCCTTTGCGTTGCATTTCATGTCTTTATGAACAAATGTAATACCCAAATATTTTGAACACTTAAGGGAACAATGTAATTTATTTTTCAATTTTTTTTTCTAAAAATATTCAGTTGAAAAATCTAAGAAGTAGAAGTAGTGGTCCTGACAGCCTCCCCCCCTTTGGATAAGCTAAGGTTAAGGGTAGGTGTCCTCTTATTTTGGGCTTTATCCTCCTTTTTAGCCATGCTCTGTCCTCTTTTTTTGAATGTACGTGTCTGGTCACCCTAATTATACATCTTCAAATGTTTGAGACAACAAGCGCTGTTTCACTTCAAATACATTATACTCGATAACATATAGTCTGTTTTTTTCACTTTCCTCTTTAATTACAATATGCATCTTTTATTAAAGTTCTGTATTTAAATGTACTGCATGGTACCGGCTTGCTTAAGAAAATCATGCACTCTTCTTTCCAGTGGAAAATTGTTCTTGAAGATGTGCTCCGATAAGTAGCCTCTGAAGTGATGTTTCCTGCGTCCAAAAATTGGAATTGAATGGCGAACATTGTGCCAAACTCTCTCGATGTTTTGAGAGTGGATTGAAATTTCTTCGTTCCTCATTCTTTGCAAGTTCTCGTGATGAACATGTCCACTTGCAGATGTGTCGACAAACTCTACACTATGGTTGACTCTGAGGTGTCTGTAGTCTGCTCCCTGTAAATTGCTTGTATATGCTTTCCAGCAATCTGACATTATAGTTGTTCCAGGAAGGATGAATTGACGTATGACTTCTAGGAGAGTTTTTCGTTTCGGTTTTCTACAGGAACCATGAAGAAACGTTTGTGGTTTCCCCTTTCAATCCCTCCAAACACCCACTGTCCCTCAACTGGATGTGGCCTTCGATTTACACAGGTCTTTGTTTTCCCGAACTTTGCTTCATCCACTTCTACAATTACTCCTTGACCTCCTATTGGTCTAGAACTTTCAATAACCCATTCCTCACATGCCTACAGTGATTGACCAGTCCACAACTGTTCCTGCACTCATATTCAGTTCGAATTCTATGAAATCTTGTCTTGGGCACGGCACATTTAACGAAAGAATACAAAACTTTATGATCTTTGGTACACTAAGTTTACTTTCTCCTACAAATGTACCCTTTTTTGCGGAATGTTCAAATCCACACGGAAATCTTTTGTACCTTAATTTATCACGTCCCTGGACTCTCTTCGTACAACGATATGTCCATTTCCAATTCGGTTGAATGTGTAGCTTACATGCACTACCACATTTTGGACATTCCATTTCTTTCTTTACAATTCTGTGTTCAATTACAAATTCGATTGGATCTTCATCACCTTTCATCACCTTCACGACGCATCCTGGACACGTCATCTTCTTGGAAAAAAAGTATGTGGTTTGAAACACTGACAGGGCGTTACGTCATGAAACGTTCACAACATTTGGTTCACGTAATCGACGGAAATGAAAGCAACGGCTATTGTGTCTCGGAGAGATTTTTCTGTTGAAAAATACATGATTTTCCAGTGAAATAGATTCCACGATGAAAGAAAATACCTCCACGATCTTCTAAATGCTAGACAAACTCATTTCTGCAAGTACAGCTCACCGCTCAGGAGATGATCCCCAACGGAAGTGCTGTGACGTAGTGACACTATTAGGGTTAGGGGAGTGCACCCTCAGTGAGAAACATATGTGAGCTTGCTGTAACCGATGCAGAGATACACGTCGTTTAGGGTTACCAGACGTCCTGTTTTACCTGGGCTAATCTTCTTTTTCGAGTCCTAAAAATGGTCCTGGCAGATTTTTAGACAAATTTGGAAATGTTCTCTTTTCTGTTATTTAATAATAATAATAATAATTGTTAATATTATATCCATCTTCAATTTCAAAGTAAAGAAATACGATACTCTCAGTTGCAAGCACAAAGCCAAGAAATTTTTCTTCCAACAAAGAAAAAATGTTGGACTTTTGCATCTCTTCTGTTGTCGCCGCTCGTCGCGTAAGGTTTTGATTTTAAAGCATTTGTGATATCTACCGCGGCTCATGGTGATCAGCAAGTTTCTAACAATAGGTAAGAATATGCGATACAGCGTGGCTTTCTTTGATTTGAGTTTCACAACATCAGAATTCAGAAATAAACAATAGTTTTTAACTGCTGTTCTCTTAGTTGTTACATATCAGTGGAGAATTGAAGTTCTGTGAATCAGCGATCTGAACCTTGCCGAAACGCAAATGTGATTTTAGTAACGACTTACCTTACAAAAACTGTTTCCTGACTTTAGGCCTGGAAGAAACAACTCAAAGGCAGAATGTCTTGTAGAATGTAAATTTATGTTATTATTTTAAAGTAAAAGACCAAGTTTCACAACCGTATAATATTACGGGCGAGGCCTATTATTAGTTATACGGAAACTGTGTGAAATTGTTTTACAGGGGTGTGTGATCTATAAGCTCACCAAATGCCGTATATATCCTTTTTTTAAATTCTTTGAAATGCAGTCTAAATAATGCACAGGATAAGCAATACAAAAGTGTTCTGGCCACTGAAAGAAAGAAAAGCAGCAAACTGTTGCTGCGGACACGCTCTGCGTGATTGACGCAAATCAACTCTTACGCACTTCGAAAAGGATACTAGACTGCAGCACAAGGCTTTCTGCTACCCCTAAAATCTGCAAATGGAGCGGTCCTTCCCTTCACCCCCGCTCCCCATCTCCCCTCGTTTGGGGATCTTCTCGTGAGCGGTGAGCTGTAGTTTCTTCTGTAAAAATGAAGAAATCCATTGGGACCATGTCGAAGTTTTACCCAGGTTTGTTATTGCCATTAGGTTCAAATCCGGGAACTTTTCTAATGATGGAAGCGGCCCTGGCTCCCACCCAGCATCGAATAACATGGGTACCTGGGGAAACCCTGGGGGGGTAAAGGCAGTCAGGGGCGTGATGCTGATTACTTCACCCTCACTGACGACCGGATCAAGAAAGTGTGGGGCATTACCCCCACACCCCCTATACGCCTTCATGGCGTGGTGCTATGCACAGGAGAGCACTTTACCTTTTTTTTTGTTGTTATTGCCATTATATTCACACTTGTACACCCTTACCGTGTTACTATTTATGATTTATGTTAGGATTGATTGTCTTTGGGCCAAATTCCCATGGTTTAATCAACTAATTATTGTATGCATGCACTTTTCACATGTTTCGATTGCTGTTCAGTGGTAAAGCATGTTCTCCTTCCATGGACAACATGCACAGCTCTGTGTGCAGTCATTTGGGGCTGTTGTCCAACTGTACCTCCTTGAGAATTTGTTGAATTTTGGGGTCCGTGGTCACATCACTCACCCTTGATTTTTTGTTTTTTATGAAGATTATTTGTTGCAAATTGTGAAGAACAAAATTCTGGAGTGAGGACAGAAGTATTTATTGATACTGTAGAGCCGTTTAAAGTTGAGATGTAGCTGTTTGAAGTTGCGAGGTGGAAGTCTAGTTGCGGCCATGTTAGTTTTGTAGCACCCGTACTGAGGGATGTATGTAAAGGTCGGTTTTTCAGGGCTATACCCCAAGAAATGTCATGAAAATTGCTGTCAAAATTTCCCGCCGATTCCGGGCTCCGCCCCTGGGGTAATTAACCTACCGCCTCCTAAAGCTACTGCGGCCCCGCCTTTCTCTATAGAGTCCCTTTGGAAGGCATGTTAGAGAAACTGCCCGGAGCCACCTGCCCAACACATTTTCCACACGGAAACATTAGGAAGGTACCAAAAATTAAACCTCGGAAGGTAACTTACCTCTTTATCCCAAGGCCAGGCACTGAATGAATAGCAGGTTGTGCGCCTGTGACGTTACGTAGGTAAGGAATTTTAATGTTATAAAAATGTTAGTTTCGTAGCACGTAGAACTCTAAAAATTACCTTCCCTTTCTTAGAAGAAACTTCATTTTAGACGAAAATATTTTGAAATGTGCTCGAAATCGATGGTGGGTGATGTGACCACAGAGCCGAATTTTGTTTTAATCGACAGATTTCGATGTTTTACATAATATAAAATTGGTTCTAACATGTAGAAAGCACAACGGAGATGTTTGATCTCAAAGTATGACTCGTGCAAGTAAAAACCTGGCATCTCTGACTACTTTCGCCACTTTTCATTAGTAAAAACAGTTTGTATCCACACTCAAATAGTGAAAGAACACGTCAAAAATTGCTATCAGCCCCAAACCTAACACACCTAACCTAAGGACGTAAAATTATTAGGTTCTGTTGGGTGCTATATTCACTTGCATGAAGCCTTGGGGCTCTCCTGTTTCATGCTAGGTAAGGTAACAGTCATATTTTACTTCACAGTAACACATTTACGCAAGCCTAAAATAACAGAAAACGTTGATAAACTACCTAATTATCATAAACCGTGCAAGACATTTAACTTTCTTGAGGGTGTACTGTCATTTGTTCACTGTTGTCTTGGATGTGAACTGCTGCTGTACTATGTCATGCGATGTGTAAAGGGGTTTTACTTTCCTCAGTCCTTCCAAGAGCTGATCTGGTCTTGAGCATGAAACTCTTGTTCTTCGCTTAGAAGTCTGGATCTGAGATGACCTTAAATAAAGCTAATTAGTTTCTCCCAGCTTCAAATTTATTTCCGCAATAATTTGCAGCATTCTAAAATATTTACTAATACTCCTTCAAAGTTTGCAAAAATCATTAAACATTTGGAACCGTTACGTGTATTTGTATTCCTACGCTTGACTATAGATTTTTTGTAATGTTGCCTTGTTTTTGGGTAATCACAACAAAAAGGTTGAGTGATGACGATAAAATTGATGAAGGGGTACAGTAGAGCGTCGATTATCCGAAGTAATTGGGGGACATGGGTGTTCGGAAAACTGGTTTGTTCGGATAATCGAACTGTACATGTTTATTTGCCAAAGAGAAGTACTGTACAGTAAATTTATTCATAAAAACAGGCATCTCTTTAAGTATGTATTACAAAGTAACGTACAAAGGCAACTTAAGTAGGAATATATAGTATGTGGTACAGTTTATTAAACAAAAATATGTACATATTACATACGCATTTTGCATGAACAATACACACAGTACACAAAATTAACGTTTAAAAAAATCCTTTATTTTGGTCTGTCTAAGCAAGCCTACACGCTTACGAGCAGCTAAGTCACGTACTTTTTTCATTACAGATATCTGAAAGTGAGCGAGTACACAGTTCGGTTAAGCGGTCGTTCGGTTGACCGACGTTCAGATAATCGACGCTCTACTGTACTTATAAAGAACATTCATATGCAGGAACTTCCAGTGGCCACATCATAAGTCTGCCACTTAATGTGTTCAGCCACTGACTCAGCACATGCCTTTTTCTCCTGTAGGTGTTTACAACATTTTTGATGCTAAAAGAATGATTCAGCCACTTGTGCAACTTAAATTAGTGTCTTTAATACGTATTAGATGATAAATTATGTACTATATAACTTTGATCTTTTCCCATCTTTTACAGAAGTGTGTGTGAAGACTGAGGAAATGCCTCCTGACTCAGCAGGCTGGTCTACTTTAAGGACTGTCACTGCATTTGATGCAGGTATGGTTTTAAACACATACATTTATTAATTTTACAGTAAGTACAACAATATTGCATATCAACCCCCTCCCCCCCCTCCCTACATACATACACAGTCACTCTCTGTCTCTCTCCTTGTGGGTCTGATAAACAATCAGTTTTAGGGAACAGTGAAACTGGAGGAAAAGTGTATGAAATATTCATGATCATTAATTATTTACATTGCATATATCATCACCATGTTGTGATTTGAAATATAACTTTTTAAAAAATAATTTGCATCTGCATTTAACCCTTAGTCCGCCCCTGTAACACATATGTTACAAAAAAAGTATGTCCCTTGTAGCCACTGTAACACATATGTTACAAACAGCTTTAGATACAATTATCGAGGGTTTGCCACACTTATATTTGTATATTGAGGTTGAAACACTGACAGTTCGTTCGGGGAACATGTTTTGCAATCATAGTGCAAGAGTTATTACGAATTTATGAATAATATGCAAATTGGCTAAAATTCGCTGTTTTGAGGAAAAAAACAGAGTTTTACGTTTTGCCTTATTATTCAAATTATATTGCACCCACGAACATGAATCAAGTTTCATTCTGTTGCGGAAGGTCCATCCTTTGAAAAAAAAAAAAAGCAAAAGTTCCTGTTTTCTCCCCAAAGTAGTTGGAGAAGAGGGGGCAAACTCCTCATTTTTATGTTTTTTTATTGAAATTCGGGGGATGCAGCCCCCACCCGTAACCCCCCCGTGGTTGGGGCATCCAAATTTTACATGGTTGCATGCACCGATGTATTACCTGCAAAACAAAAGTTATCCGAAGTAGATTGGTCCCATAGTGCCAGAGTTATTACGATTTTTCTCCATTATGTATACGAATTCAAATTTCGCGCTCAAAGCCTCGGCGACACTGAGCTTACTTTCATCAGACCGCGCGGCGTACTAAGGGTTAAAGAGTATGGCAAAATGTATTGTAACCTATGATTGGTATACATGTGAGCATGCCACTCTCATATTAATTTCTTTAATAACATCACCAGGTGTGCCAGTTAATAATTCTTAATTGATCTGAAAGAAAACAAGTGTATCTGGGGAGAAAGGTAACAAATGTTTTATTCAAAGTATGCGCCATCGCTAGCTATAGATTTTGCCCTACCAGAAAAATCGTTCACATTTTGAGGTGATCCAGTCAGCAAGCCATTGTTCGACATCTTCGTAATTGTTGAAGTGTTGCTGGGAATGTGAGTGAGACATTGATGAAAACAAGTGGTAGTCCGAAGAGGCTAAGTCTGGTGTGTATGGCGGGTGGGGCAAGAATTCCCAGCCAAGTGCAGAAATGGTGTGTATGTGTGTGTTCACAAAACAGTATTTCGAGGTCGCAGAGGGATTTTTTGGCATTGTTATGGAAATATGATGTGTATGATTGTGTTCAAAGATTTGGGTGTTATCAGTCAATAAACTTTTCATATTTAGTGTCTGATGAGATGAAATAGTTTTCCAAATGGAAGAAATTTGGTCATTTCTCATAAAGGCAAGCCATATTTTTTTTTTGTCATTAAAACTAAAATTTGGCACAATTTTCCAGAACCAACACAATGTGAAAATCTTAAGTAAAAACAGTAAAAATGCATGTAAAAGTAACACCGATTTTAAATTAATAACATCGAATTTGCCTTAAACCGCGAGAAATAACACCGAATTGCAGTAAAAAATAACATCGCAATTTGGGGAAAAATAAAACTAAAACTTCACGTCCCTGCTTATTACATATAAGAAAAACATATAAATTTTTATAACTTTATTTGGAATTTACTTTTGATATTAACTAATTTTATATTGTACTGTTAATTTGAATAACATTAGTAAGAAATCCTATAATTTACTACTCCACTTTTAGTTACAAATGATGACTGAATCACAGAAAGTGATAACCAACTGAAGTTGAAAATATTAGGTAGGAGGATGTTTTGTTGAGCCTTGGGTTTAACGGGGGGGGGGTCTATAATTTAACATGGTGACATTCAGTCAGCTGGGGAGATGCTTTGTGAAAATTTGGCTGTCTGGGGGTTCACCATCGAACTGCATCCCTCTCACTTTGATTACTGACCATGGAAATATTTAAAGTAATTAATAGATTACATATAATTAATAGGTGCTGAATCAGTACATATAATTAATAGGTGCTAATACTGTAAAATTACTATTAATGTATCAATCTGGTATTTGCGTAAATAATGGTAATAGAGTGCATACGTTTGTCATTTCGATGTTTTATATGTGTAGAAGTTTAATTCATATACTCTGGTTTTGCAAATAAATTCAAAATACCAATCTTCTGTCCTCATGCATTAGTATCTAATTTTGTATCTGGCCTAATTGTATTATTTAGTAACACTGTTTTGGGTAATCACAACAAGGATGAGTTTTGACAAGATAGAATTGATGAAGGGGCACTTATGAAGAACATCCATATGAAGGAACTTCAGTAACAGCATCGAAAGTTCACCACTTAATGTGCTCAGTCACTGAGCCAGCACATGCCATGAATACATATGCTCTTAACCAATTACTTTCAGATAGCTGTGATGTATCGGAGAGTGGGCAAGTGTCTCAGGCTGTGGAGTGCTTCTCTCCTCCAAGTCTTCTGGTGGAGTCATTGGTGGAACAACTCTGCAAGTTGCTGGAGGCAGATCCCACTCGACAGAAGCATCTGTACGAAGGTAAGGCAAGAGCCAAGACTGAAAGTGTGGAAAGCCTAGCGAGACCATGGCTGGCTTTGTAGAAGCCAGAGACCCAGGTTTGAGTATTGGTTGAGCCTCGTTTTTCATTCACTTACTGCAGGGCTCATTCCATGTCAAATCAACAGATAATAATTATTTTTGAACCTAGAGTGTTCAGATTTTTTGATTATACATTGCACATATCAAGAGGACAAAAGCTGCCAAATTTCAAATTTTTCCGGCACTTAGTTTTTGAGTTATTGACTTTTAAAAAAGGAAAAATCCCAAGAATTTGATGACATTTTGAAATGTATAAACCACTGTAGATCAAAAACTATTTGACCTAGAGAGCTCAAATTGGTGTCATTCTCTTCTGCTTTTAATGGGCTTTAATTTGAAATGCAACATCAGTGTGATATTTGAATTTTGTAATATTTAGAAAACTTGAAAAGAAGTTTTTTTGAAAATCTCAAAAACAGCATTTTTAATTTTTTTGAAAAAAATATATGATTTGTAGACATCAATTGACTATTTGTGTGCAAAATTTCATAATGGGATGGAAATGGGTTCCTATGGAAATTAAATTTTTGTATTGTAATGTGTGCGAAATTTGGTTTTCGTCAACTTTACTGGTACTAGCACTGCACCAAAAATTATCAATTTCTGAGATGTCAAGGTTGAGACCCCGGTTGATTTGGCATGGAATGATTAGCAGTTGAATGTGTGTAACAAAATGTATTAAATTTGCATGTTACATAAATCTTTCCTTTCCACGTGTCTGGCATCTCCAGACTGGAACTTTTCATACTTGCTGAAATGTACAAAAACATCTTACCTCAAGAACTAATTGTTGTAGGGAGATGAAATATTTATTTATTCTTTGGAATTGCAGGCCTTTTAAAGGAGGTAAAATTTATACCTTGTATCTTCCAATAATAAAATTTAAAGGAAGGAGAAAAAATTCAAAATGTTTACAAAATAATATTTGTATTCTGCATGCTGCATGCCCCTGTAGCCACACAATAGACCAAAGAGAATAATATAAAATTTACTATGTAGCAGTGTTACACTCCTACAACCATGCAAAGTTGTTTTGAAAATAGACTGTACTTCTTTTTAGTTGGTGGGGGGGGGGGTGCTAGCTTACAGAAATTCCAAAGAAATGCTTCTAGTGTCATCCATATGGACACTGGATAAACCAAATTTGCAGGGAAGGAAGACAAAAGACCACTCTTTCAGGTCATGTAATGCCCTGTTTCCCAATGTTGAAATAATCTATGCAACGTTGAGAAAATTGTAATTTTAGGCAAATTTTGATAATTGTAAGTTTTCTACTGGAACCCTAACTGTTGCATATTGTGAACCTGTTCTTTTGTTTTCATTATTACTTATAAAAGTAAAATATACAATCAAAAACCAGTGGTTGAAGAAAGTAGCCAATTTATAAAATCTATCCCATGATATGACGAGTCAAAAGATTGACATTTTCAAACTCAGTTTGTTAATTAATAATAGTAACAATGAGTATATAGTTTTGTGATTTGAGTATGGCATATCCTCATATGTATACAAATGAAAAAAAAATGACAGTACCGAAATATCATGTGTAGTTTAGAAGAAAGGGCACGTTAATTTCCTGCCACATGGTGATGGGTTATGTATTTCTCAGCCATCCATTCCATGATACAAGTGGCAGCTGTATATGACCCAGCCATCTGCTAAAGGTTAAAAATAAAAAAATCCATGTGATATTTCCATGAACAAAATGTTTGTTTTGAAAGTGTGCTTCAGAAGCATTAAAACCAGACTTCTCCAGACCTTTATTTGATAAAAATGGGGAAAATGGAGTTTTAACAGTACAAAAATGGTACAAACTGTAAGTTTTACTTTTCCATTTCTTGTTCATAAAATATTTGGGAATATGTTAGTAAACCATATTTAATTACTAAAGCTTTCTCTCGCAAACAAGATATGCTTAAAAAATTATGTGGCGTTACTTGTTATCCAAGCAGAGAAAGAATACTTTTTAAACTCAGGATCACGATTGATGGCTGGGCAGTATGTTGCCAGCCACTAAGTGGCAGCAAATGTCGTACCATTTCATTTCTTGAAAACTACACATGCAATTTTAGTTTTGTCTTTTTTTGTTCATTAGTGTACATATAAAGCTATGACATACTCAAATTACAAAACAATATGTTCATTGTTACTATTATCAAGAAACTGAGTTTGAAAAGGTTCTTTGAATTTGTTGGGCTCCTGTTTTTGTTTTACTTTTTTTTGTTTTATTTCTATGTATATAATTAATATATAATCAAAATCAAAGGAGAAAGGAATCACTCACCAGACAGTGGAAAAAATTCGAATTTTCGTTAACTATATCGTAGCATCTTCAGCATAGAAAGAAAGGGTTCCGTCTCTTTCTTTCTATGCTGAAGATGCTACGATATAGTTAGTGAAAATTCGAATTTTTCCCACTGTCTGGTGAGTGTTTCCTTTCTCCTTCTTTGATTTTTATTTAGCCCTTTTTGGCCCTCCTTGCTTTTATCCATTAATATATAATAAATACACATACTCTAAATTAGAATTGTTGCGATAAACCAGGTCAAATTTTCAGATGCCGCCACAAGTTATTTAAACTAGTCAAGTAGAGTTTGATGTAATTTTTGCATTCAGATATGGACAACAGTGATATTTCAACTCTGGTAGAATTAATTGTCCAAAGTATCATTCCACCTTTGAAACTAAGTAAAGATATCTATCATCCAGATTGTTTCCTTTCTTTTAAGTGATCTGCCAAAAGCTGTATCAAATGAAGCTTATAGATGCGACATACAAAGTGGAGGAGTTTGAGTTCATGCGGAGCCACTACCAGAAGGCCTTCAGTCAGCTTCTCTCGGTTGCCAACATGATGCCACTTCCCAGGTAAAAAAAAATCTAGAAGCATTGATAACTTGTATATTTTCAATAAATACTCGCTGCTGTGGTTTGTTACGGTAAAAGCTGATTCAAAATTATTGTCCATTATTGTGGCTTGTAATTTTCAAACAGGAGACAACAAAATTAGAACAGAGAATACAAGAAAGTAACTGTAAGAGTTTCTTTCTACAAAGAAGCATGTGTAGTTGATTTTTGGGGGCTTTGATCAGTATCTTCCTGTGGTGCTGAACACTACCAATCTCCTGCAATTATACACATTTTGGATTTTTTCCATGTTGAGCTCTGTAATAACTTTGTTATAATGAGTTTTATAAGGTTTTCTAGTACACCCAACAAGAATCCATAGTATAGGTCACTGATATTAGGTTTCATACGAGGTGTAACAAAAATGTATTTGTGGTTACAAACATATACATATCTACTTAATTTTCCTATGTAGTTGCCATTGTTGTCAAGCATTTTTGGTAATGTAGAACATGCTTTTGTATAACCTTAGCATAAAATTCTGACACCTGTGAGTTCAGCAAGTCCAGCACTGCCATTTTCAGCACCTCATTTTTTTTTCGAATCACTGAAATGCAAGCCCCTTTTTCAGTACAGGAAGATATGATAGTCACTAGGTGCAAGGTCAGGACTGTAAGGGGTTATCCTATGGTTTCCTATTGGAACTCCTGAATTATTTGGACAGCGCAGTCAGCAGCACGTGAGTGCACGTTGTCATGTAAAGAGAACACTTTGTAACATGAGCATTCCATGTTGCCAATTGTGAATGGTATGTCTCGATTTTGAAAGTGTGTCACAGTATACTTGCGATGTGATTGCTGTTCCTGGCTCCTTGGAATCCACCTTTTTGGTCTCGGAATTTTTTGCAATAATCTTTCATCATGCA
Source organism: Lepisma saccharinum (assembly GCF_977018435.1). Classification (NCBI taxonomy): domain Eukaryota; kingdom Metazoa; phylum Arthropoda; class Insecta; order Zygentoma; family Lepismatidae; genus Lepisma; species Lepisma saccharinum. The sequence continues at coordinate 35,334,566 of NC_139255.1, read as the reverse complement.
TATCTAGTTGGTTTTTGTTTAATTTGAATAATGCAACTACAGGGATTGCTATTTTGATTCACATTTCTTCACCAGTCACAGTGTGGAAGAAAATTGACCCCCCCCCCCTCTCTCTGGTAGAAGTCCAAAAATGCATGTGCAACTGTCATTCAGCAACAATTCGGAACAATATTGTCTGTGACATTTCCAGAAATTGCATGGCAGAGCACTAATTGTAAAATTACGATTTTCTTGCACTTTTGGAACGTGTGCACAGTAGGCTTTCCCTAAACTCAAATAGCCATTGGCAGATTTTTCCTTCACTCATTACCGTTGATCCATAAATTTCTTACAGTTAACATTTATTCTTTCTCTTGCAGCTTCAGACAAGGTGTGCAGTTTCCATCATTGGTGAGCTACAGTATGTTTCATCACTCAAGGTATCAAAATGAATACGAAGAAATTGAATTCATAGCTAAAGGAGGATTTGGACAGGTATTCAAGGTGCGGAACAAGTTGGATGGCTGCATGTATGCAATTAAGAAAATATTTATGAGGTAAGATGGTCCTTATTTCCTAGTGCTATTTTTTTCTTATACAGTGCGCTCTCTTTAATTCGAACAAAAGCACATTTCCCTTGAAACCCCTATCTAAAACAATGTTAAAAATGACTACTTAATTCAAATTTTGAAGGTTAAATTTGGATAAATCAAAGTCAGGTTTCCAGTTATTTAACCTAAATCTTTCCAAGAAAGACCAAAGTGGTTGCTACATAAGAAATTCCAACAGAAATTTCTTCTTGAAAAGGTTGTTTTTATTGCCGACGGCAGATAAGCGAGAGCAGCGGGAATCCTCAGAGCTTTTGTTTGTAGGAATTCGACCTTCACCCTCTCAGAAACAAGTTGAGAGGGGAGTGGATAACCGGACAGAAGGGCACAATTGTCTGTGTTGAAGTGTGTGCGAAAGAGAAAGCGTGTTAGAGGCTTCCCCCATATTGACGTGTGTGTTTTAAAGTGGGTGAAACAATCACATGATGCGAATATTGCAATAAGTGTACTGTTCCTGGATGGAGATACGGATAAAACATAGCAGTTGTAAGGTAAGGTGTACTGTTTCCGTATTAATGCAGTTTTGTGTTCAATACAGTGTGTTATTTCATTGGGGTGTTTTTTTTATTATATTCTGGTTAATTTGAATATTTTTTCCGTAGCCCCTTGGAGTTCGAATTAAAAAGAGTCCACTGTATATGTGTAGTATGCAATTCAGAAAACACAAATGCTTGTGAACTTGTATGATTCTGGTATATTTACAGGCACTCCAGAACATTTCTGAAATGTGTGGTTTCAGAGTTTCCATATCGCGTGGAAAATATCCCTGGTGCAATCTTAAGATTTGTTGTATCAAATTTCTAATTGAAAATGCATGAAAATTATGTATGTGGTGTAGTTTTGCAAAAATTTAGCAGCAGTGCCTGAATACACACTTTTGGACAAATGCTGTGCTTTAACTTTGGATTTCGTAACCATAAATATTGGATTTTTCTTAATCTTTTCAATGCCAACCTCTGTGGCAGAGTGGTTAGCACAGCATGCTACATTTTGCCAGGGGTCTCAGACTCAAAAACCAGACTGAACATTGGTGTTCTTTGTGAGTGTCCCTTCATCAGTTTCATCACATCACTACTCATCCTCATCATTGCAATTATCTGAAAGTGGCAGAAAAGTGATGCTAAATAACAAAAATCAAATCAAGTTAATTTTTTCAATGTTTTCTAAGTCATATTTTGTAATGTTGCAGGTACCATATTCTGGATCACTTTCAAAACAGCCTGCTGGAAGTCAGGATGCTAGCGAAATTGAATCATCCTAACATAGTATCTTATAAAGCTGCATGGCTGGAGCCTTTCGAAGTGTATATGAGATGCCGTGTTGCTAACAATGCACAAGAAGCCTCATGTGACAGTTTGAATGTGGTTGGAAGCAAGAAGTAAGTTCTCGTGTATAGGCATATGACGTACAGTTTTGCATAAGATGAACATTTATTTCAATTCTGCAAAATGGCTCTTGAGTATTACAGAAATGAGAGCGTGAGATCTAGGTTATGGATTTTTCACGTTGCAGTTGTGAGCAGATCTATAAAGCTGGATAAAGCTTATTGTAAATATTAATGTTTTGACTTTTGTGTGTCTTGCATGGAGAATAAAAATGCCCACTCTTCTATCTAATGCTTTGCCATTTTTACATAACAGTCAATTCTTTGTCTTTCTTATTTTCCATCCATGCACTTTGTGTAGTTATAGTAATATGTTCCTGGAGTACATGAAAAAAAGCAGTATTCTCACAAGTGCCCATGAAAAATTTTAATGTTCATTGGACACCAGGTGGTATAAATCTCTCCCGCATACAGCTTCCCCTCCTCCTGTTCTTAAGATGGTGATATAGTCCTGACAATGAAGCATGCCAGGTCAATTTTTTTATTTGGAACCTAAATGACTAGGTGTCCCCTGTAGGACATTGTAGGGAGTACTCAAGCTCTATAGCTCTTCCTTAAATATGCCACTTCTACGTGGACTAACCACAGCTTTCAAAAGTGCAAAGATAGTAATCAAACAAAGGAATTTTATCTGATTTTTGTAGATTACTTTCATCTTGAAAACTTTTATTTCATTGACTGTGAGTAGGCAAGACTTTTATTTCATTGACTGTGAGTAGGCAAGACTTTTATTTCATTGACTGTGAGCAGACAATACTTTTATTCCATTGACTGTGAGTAGACAATACTTTTATTCCATTGACTGTGAGTAGACTATACTTTTATTTCATTGACTGTGAGTAGACAATACTTTTATTCCATTGACTGTGAGTAGACAATACTTTTATTGCATTGACTGTGAGTAGATAAGTCTTATTCCATTGACTGTGACAGGACTTGATACCATTCGCTGTGAATAGACAACACATTTATGAGCCTTCTTTTCAGGGAGAAGACAGTACCAACAAGTGATGAGGAAAATCTTAGCTACATAGTATTTGAAACAAGTGAAAGGAACTCTTCCCATGTGGAAGTAAGTAGCAAACAGATGGAATCTCGGTTGAAATGTGAAGCAAGGAACTCAAGAGACAATGGACAGAGAATTCTAATTTCCCAAGTGACCAGTGAGGACAGTTTTACGGAGAGAGACTCCAGAGTGTGCAGTGAAAGTGAAAGCTTGGTCAGAAGCAAGCTGTCAGTGAATGGTCTGAGTGTTAGTCTAGACAGTAGTGTTTCATACAATAAACTTATTCAGCGTAAAATCTGCCCTTACAGGAAGAACGGTAGACAAACGCCACATACATTAAACATGGGAAGAAGTTTGTTCCTAGCTCAGGTAATTTTCTGCTATCATCTATATATCATGCATAGCAAGTACTTTGTTGCTTCAAGGGATTCAAGTACCCATGAACTGCAATATAGTGAAAAATTGGTTAAGTTGGAAACATAATAACAAATCAAACTAGGGTTGAAACAATATGTGTTGTCAGCACTGGAAATTATTGCTTTGAATTTAATCAGCAGTAATGGACAACACTTTCCTGGCTTTCATAGGGTGCAGACTCAAATATCCGGCAAACTCTGCAAAATTTGAAATTTTATATTCTTCTATGCCAATGTTGTCGAGCAAAATTTGATTTTGAGATTAAATGACAACGATTTTTATTTTTTTGCACCTCTTTCCAATTTCTCTATATTAATTGCAACAGTAAGATGAATGAAGAAATAGATCGTGGAACAAATACAATGAGCCATCCAGGCCTAAACCAGGATTCAATCCAAGGACCATGCCTTAGTTGTACAGTGATATTGTGTAGTTTATATTATCATAACTCTTGCAATTAATTTTTAAGATACACCATAACACTTTTTAAAATCTTGTCCAGTCTTCCACAAACATCATATTTGTATCGTCCATCTAGATACAAACATATCTGTATCTGGCGTTTTCATGCTCCATATAGGATAAAAGTACAGTCTTAAAGAAAGAAGTAGTTCAAAAAAATAAAATAAAGCAACTGGTCTTATGACCTTTGGTAAAACCAGTTATTTTACAACTTTAGGCAAAAGCAATACCGAGTGTTTTCACATTGTGCACAGTAGAAGTATTCCTTTGGTAGTAATAAACTCTGTTCAGAAGTTATTTTAGTAACATTTAAAGATTTGTTACAGACACAGTGTCTATCTTCATATTGCTTTCTGTCCAAATTAGTGCAATTTGAAGCAACATGCACAGGTCTGCAACTAGCAGACTGATTTCATGAATCAAGTTTTTTTTTCTTTCTTGTCCTTGCATATATGAGAGCAAGTGTCACCATCTTCACTTGAAGGCTTTCAGAATGGCCAGTTATAGTAAGTGAAACATGAAACCTTTAGAATGTACCCAAAAGTTATTACTGAACTTTCATTATATAAATCAAAAATGAGTGATTGGTTGCGTGTTGGTTTCCTATTCATTCCACTGATTGATTTAAACAGACTAATAAAAGGGTTAGGTCAATTGTAGGTTTGTTTTTTGAAACTTCAAAAAGGAGAATGTAGTGTTATTGACATAAAATATTGATTGTTAACAGGAGTGGGCAGTGCTGTACATCCAGATGCAACTGTGCGAAGAAACTCTTCAGCATTGGCTTGAGAGGAGGAATTCTGAATTGAATGCAAAGGATGGCATTAAAGGAATCAATGCTGAACAGAGTATTCACATATTCGAGGAAGTATTGAAGGGTCTGGAATACATCCACTCCCAAGGAATTGTGCATAGAGACATCAAGGTAAGGAAATATATTTGTTTGATTTAACTTTTGGAAATTTTTTTGCACTACATTATTGTTTCAGTGAAACAAACTAAAAAAATAATGCCCATTTTGTACAGTTCTTGACTACATTTAAAGATTTGCACCTGACATCAGGGTGAAATGTCATTTCAAAACCTAAGTGTCACTTGCTGTATTGGCATAAAACTCACGTGCCACCTGTCACCTTGATGTGAAGTCTCCCACAGAACATTATTCATGGATCATGTATGTTAGAGTTTGCTAGAATACCTTAGCTATTGATTGTATCACCTCCTTGTTATTTCTCAAGGCAGTCATTCTTAACTCCCTGCTATCCCGTTCCAAAAGTGCACAAGGAGTTGAAGAAATGTTATGAGCTTTTTGTACTTGTCCAGAAGATTTAAAAATTAAATATATTCCACATCTTGCATACAAGGCATGACAAAATTTCTTATTGTGCATATTTGATATCACAGATTTTATTATAGTAAACTCCTTTCTGAATTTCTCGGTTTGCTCAAAAGAAGACTTTCTGTGACTATTGTAAAGGGTTCTGAAGGTATTGATGCAATATATAATGGAATCTAGGTGGGTAAGTTGTTTTCTGCACACTTCCTGGAAGTAAATACAGAAACTGTTTTGTAAATAAACAGAATACAAGTTTGAGCTATTAATCTGAAATTGATAGTTGTAATATAATTCATTGTATGTGTATATTATGTTGATATATGTCCAATCTCGTACCTTCAGCCCAGCAACATCTTTGTGAATAGAAGCCTGACCGAAATACAGCTTGGTGACTTTGGGCTTGCATGTTTCCTGTCCCCATCTTCAGATGACATAAGGCTGATTTCCTCCTCCTCTCATTCAACCTTCACAAACCACGTGGGAACAAAGACCTATGCAGCTCCTGAACAGCAGAAGGGGAGCTGTAGTTTTAAGGTAAAGCAACATTTTTTATTCTCTCCTCCGAAACTCGTGAGACTTAATGCTACTTTCTTTCTTTAGCAATGGAACATTAAAGAGTAATGCATTTATAATACATTGAGTGAGGATAAGGAGATACCACTTTGAAACAATATGTACAGTGTGTCCGAGAAAAAATATGCCAATAAAGAATTTAAATAACTCAACAATCGTTAACGATAGAAATGTCAAATAACATTTATTTGAAAGAGAAAACCATAGAATTTTTTGTTTCCAAAGAACAAGAAAAAAATTTCACCTTAGTTACCAATTTATCGTGCACAGCACCTTTCCAATCAAAAAACACAACCATCATCACCTTGATTTTTGACCGACTCATCCGTGCATTCTTTGGTCGAGGAGACCCTTTCCCCACCCATTGCGAAGACTGCCTCCTCATTTCCACATTGTATCCGTAAACCCATGTCTCATCTCCTGTTAAGATGTTCTTGAGAACGTTTTTGTCTGCATTTGCATTTGCGAGCAGTTCCTGACAGATTTGAACTCGATTCTGCTTCTGGTCATCTGTCAATGAACGCAGAACGAATTTTGCACTGACGCGATGCATGTCAAGTTTTTCAGTCAGCATTTTATGGCAGGATCCTACACTTATGCCAACTTCTTCAGCAACATCACGGACAGTTAAACGACGATTTTCACGAATTACAGTGCGAGCAATTTCAACATGGTCATCTGTTGACGTGGAAGGTTGCCCAGCCCTTCGATCTTCGGGAATCAAACTCCTGCCCTCCTTAAAGCACTTAAATAAATCATAGCACTGCGTTCGGCTCATACAGTCATCCCTGTATGCTTGGTTAAGCATTTGGAATGTTCCATAAAAGTTTTCCCAAGTTTTACGCAACATTTCACACACACGCGTTGTTCCTCCAGCTCTTTCATTGTTGCTATGTCACTAATCCGGAGCCGCTTGTGCATGACCTCACTCAATCGGCTGCTACTCGAAAACCCAGTAAAAGGCGATCTCACAAGATATGCCGTTAGGTGCACACGGTAGCTGGATCACGCCATCTGCAACTATTGGCACACTATTAAAAAAGTTCAGTCTTTTTTTGAACACACCTCGTTTATTAGCACTTAACAGAATGACCTGAAAAGATCCCCTTTTTTATCTAGACTGGGTTTTTCCCTGCTGTTTTTCACAGAATTCTAAGTTGTTGATATTTACCAAACATTTCTGAAATGTTAAAATGTCCTCTTTCTCCAGATACATAATATGTTACAATGTACAGTGGAACCCCGATTTTCCGTTCCCGCATTATACGTTCATCCAGTCAGGCCCCGGCAAAAGGCAATGTTAAATAATAGGGTTGTGTCTAACTCCCGTTTCCTGCTTTATATGTTTTCCGAGCCGTGACGATGTCTTAAAATTTGGCAGAAACCTCCCTCTCTCTCTGTCTCTCCCTCCCTCTCCCTCCTCACTTTGCCTTAATATCTCTTAAGTCTAATAGAAGCCTGTAAACACCACCTGGTGATAGTAAAGGTCACCTCCATCACTGTCAAATCGCATAATTCTTTCTTCTCTATTCTGTACTTCGGAGCCTAATCATTAGAGGCACATATTTTTGGTAAATAAAAAAGCAAAATTTCGGTACAAAAACTGAGTCAATTTCGGGTTCAAAAGCGGTAAATAAAATGAAATATCGGTGTTATAGCGGTGAAAAATTGGATGAAAAGTGGTATATAAAAAGACATTTTGGTTTTAAAATTGTGAATATAATCCTAAATTTGATTTAAAAACTACACTTATTCCACAGAATTAACATTTCACTTCTAATAGCACATTTATGTAGTTATAAGAGTATTAAGTTTATTTCTGTGTAAAGGAGTCCATTTTTGCTTCTCCAATATTAACAGCAGAATTAATTAATTTTCCGGGAATTGCATAACTCACAGGATACTTCAGACTTTAGAAAGTGTCGTGTCGGTATATAAATGGTAAATTTCGTGTTTAAGAGTTAATTTCGCTTTTTGAAGTCCATTTCGCATTATTTCGTGACAAAACATGGTCACAAAATGCATCTCACACCTTTCAAAAACATGAAAAATTAACACTACAATGTGTTTTTTCAAATTTCGTTTTTTCGTCAAAAACGAAATATGCATGCCCCTACTAATCATAAAATACAGGGAAATGTAAAATTTGGGAAATCACTTTCATGTTCTTTGAAAGCAAATTGAAATATTCAAGTGTAGCTTTAGTTCCAACACATTTCTAAATGCAGAGTTTCTTATCCTGGGACAAAATCAATGAACCATCTGCTTACATTGAAATTGTGCTAAGTATACCAATATATATGGATATATTTACTGCTTGTTATTGCTATCAGTCAAGTTTTTATATCCTAATGCAAAGTTAGGGATAGGACCTATTTATTTATTGATACGAATTATGACTTGCATATTTGTTATTTGTGTTGATAAAGTTTTGAAGGTATCCACAAAATAGAACCAATTTCATTCCACGTCATCAGTGTTCTTGAAGTTCCTAGGTTCAAGATTTTTTGTAGCAATCTCTCTAAGTTTTTATGTGAAGGATGCAAATAATGTGTCTAAGAGTATGTTAGTACATCAAGTGATCTCTTTCAGAGTGATATGTACAGTTTGGGGATTGTTCTTCTGGAATTAATGACTCCATTCCAGACAGGCATGGAGAGGAGCAAATTGATAGCTGATCTCAAACAGGGAGCTCTTCCAGAAGATTTGCAAGAGTGTCACCCTCATTTAGTAAGTATTTTGCATTTTATTATTTTTGATATGCAAGCTTGTGTGGTGGATAATTCATAAAAATTTTGAGAGAATTAGGAAAAAAATATTGTGATGGTCATTGTTCAAATTTGCATCCCACCCAATTTGAAATGGAATGCATCTATAGTATCTATTTTTGTGTCACAAGACAGTTTGTGCACAATCCGTTAGCACAAACTTCTCATTTGTGTTGTCCAATATCTGAAATCTATAATTATTGTATGTCTTATTTGAAATTTCAGGCAGGCTGTGGTTGCAGTTAACAAATCACAACAAATAGCTTTCTGTTTAACATTCTGAAACACATGGCAACACTAGTTTATACATTGAATAATATTTTCAATATTTGGGAGACAGTCCTTAAAGTTGAAGTTTGAGCTAATTTCTCATATGTTGCTATAGTTTAATAATGGATGGATATGATTTTGATGTGCTGTTGTGAAAAATATATGTATTATGAACAATCATAAAACTGTAATACAATGTTTGTCTTCAGGCACAACTGATCCACCAGCTCACTGATGTGGACCCAAACATCCGACCAGATGCCCGCTCTACCCTTGCGTATCTAAAGGGAAAAGGAATTCCTGCGGATCATGCCATGAACAGAACAATTTCCAGGATAGAGAGGATTCAAGAATTGGAAGCGATGATAGTGATGAGAGAAAAGGAAATAGCTGAAATGCGCAAGGAACTGCATGGGTTAAAAAGGACAATGAAAAGTGATTTTGATTCTTAGCCAAGCTCAAAACAGACTGACGAAGATAATTTAAAATTGTTCTCAGGGAGAATTTGTAGTCTTAATTTTAAAAATACCTTTTTTTATTATTGCAACTGCAGCTGAACTTTCTTTTGAGAACATTGTTGCAATGGTACAACTATTTCATGTAAATTTTCCAAAAAGTAAACTCTCGGAGGGAACTCTCCTATTGAGATATTAGCCATTTTGGTCAGTACAGTAAAAAAGAAAATTGTAATTTATTTTTAGGTGTGTGTGTGCTGAAGTGTTTGTGTATTATTTGAATAATGGTTAACTCTCGCACAAGTTACTGTATTATGAAAACATGACATTTCCATACCAGGACACAACTAATTACATTAATTCCTCTCTCACTGTATTTTAGCCTTGACTAACTTTTTTCATAAGTAAGTTTGAATATATTCTCACAAAAAAACATCTCTATACTCCCCCTTCATGTGTGATAAGCACGTGTTAATACCTTCCTTTTCAACCAGGTTTTAGTAATTACCATGATAATGTTTGAAGTGTGTTGTTCACAAGTTGCCAATTATTTCAGAGTAAGGTAAAAAATAAAATACATAATTTTGGGTTTTGTAAGGATTTTCCCAAAATAAAGGTAAGTTTGTTCATAGAATAAACAATTCCTTTTCCCTAGACTTTATCATGATTCTTACGTAGTATAGTGATCATTACAATATGTGTTTGATTTGAAAGGTAAAATCTGTTACATATGATGTCATTTTCTAGTTCTGACATCCACCAAACAGGAGATATTTTTTGCAGGGAGGATTAGTTTTATGTAATACAAAATTGATATTTCACAAGTGTGTCCCTAACAACAAAATTGATGACAATAGTCAAAAGACTTATGTTGATTTCTTATTCAAATGTTTGAATTATTTCTTGGAGCTGGAAAGGTTACGAGCAAGTCCTGGATAAAATTGGTTAAATTGAATAAAAATTTGGAAAACGTTAAATTCTGCAGCCACAGTATGTGGGGGGAAAGCTAGGTAACGGCTTATGCAAAAATTTTGGTTTCTGACCTGTTTCCATTTTGATGTCATATGACCCCCTTTACATTTAAGAAAATAAAATTGACTACGATGGCCACCATGTTGGTAACCCTTATCAAGAATTGGGTTGGGTTATTTCTGAACTTATGGACCACCCTATATCACAGCACATATTTATGATGAATAAAAGATCAAGATTTTGGTAAAAGAAAAAGAATTTGGTACATTTCGGGATCAAAAAAGTGAATATAACCTTAAATGTAATTTTAAAATTACAAGAAGTAAAGATTCTCCTCCTGATAGTTCGTATATGTTATCAGAGCATTAAGTTTATTCCAGTGTAAAGGAGTCCATTTTTGCTTCTCAAATATTTACAGCAGAGTTAATTTTCTACGATTTGTGTAACTCAGGATAATTTAGACTTCAGAAAGTGTTGTGTTGGTAAATAAACTCTAAACTTCTGCAAGCATTGAATTGCAGCACCCGCCGGCAGTTTCCAAGGTACAACGGAAATCTCTGTGTGCCAGGTTGCCATGTTCTGTGAACATCTTTACTCCGCTGAATAAAAATCTGTATAAAATCAGTTTCGCAATGTGAATTGACAGTGATGTTGCATTTTAAAAACAGATGCAGAGCGCTTCAAAACAAGACCAATATTGTATTTGTAGGACTGCAAAATACTGAGAAAACATTGGTCTGCAAAATTGCTACAAACTGTTTTTTTGAGAAATTTTGAAAACCTGAAAATTAATAATTGTGTGTGAAACCTTTCTGCCTGCACCCTCTAAAATTTCATAACAATCGGACAATTAGTTTTAGATTTACAGAACTGCTTTTTTTTTGTTCATGAACTCTAGTATCTATAATTTTTAATCCGATAGTAAGTGTGTATTATTATTTTTTTTTAAATGGACAGGGTATTGTTTGCATTACCTCTTGTTCAATCCCATTAAGTTTCCAGTTGTCAGCACAGCATTGTTCAATATGCATGCTGTCAGATTATAAAACATTGATATCGATGGTCGCACAAAGAAATGGTATTGACATCTGGAAATGACACATCACTAAAGGCGGTATGAAGCAGATTTGTCAACCAACAAACAAGCTCCGAGTAGGGAAACTAATTACACCTACCAGGTACTTCAGCACATTTCTTTTGAACTAAGCTGATGATATGAACAGAAGTTTGTGAAAATTTTGATACTTCTAATAAAGAATGCTGTTGTATATTTTAAACAGTAAATAAACTAAATGAGGGGTTCAGAGCACAAGTGGCATAAATCCACTTTTTGTTGAAATGGAGTTGCATGCGTAACTTAGATCTGAAGTAGCAACATTTAAGTGCTAGTAGTATCTTCTATGTTCATAGAGGCACCATTATGTTTGTGCTTCAACAGCTAAACATAGTACTAAGTTATTTAAATCAGAGTTGGCATTTTACCTGTTTTTTTTTCCCCAGATAAAACTCAGGCAAAACTACTGGGTTTTATTGGGGTTTTTCAGGTTGTTTAAAAATATATTTTTTAAAAATGAAATACATTTTTCCCCTAGTAGTAATGCATCGTAACATTTAATTTGTATTGCTTTATACCCTGTCCCATTATCTGGAGCAAGCAAATGAAAACAAGTGTGTGTGCAAGTAGTAACGTGAGATGGCTACACCAATGAACACGGGAGAGAGAAATGGATTGCCTGGAGGGGTGTAAGCGACTGCAGTTACCAGGCTTCACAGCAGCGTGTACCAGGGAGGTGCAGCCTGGCGTTCGGAACCATTCGTAAACCTCCACGGATGACGTCAGCCAAGGGACATGTCAAAGACGAGCACCAGCAACGGCATAGGAATTCACACTTCTTCCGTGTTTTCGGAAATAAATTTGTTTTAAAAATCGAATGAATGTTCTAGCATGTGTGTATAAGTAAATGTATATGTACAGAGCAGACTATATCTAGTAAACTGTGTCGCTGAAACTTAACTATCAATAGAATTACATAATGAAAAGCGGGAAAGCCGGCTCGGAGGTGGAGCAGAGGTTTGTTCAGAATTTTCTATTTGAGTTGTGTAAATTCGTGTTTATGGGGGTGAAAAGTAATACTTACAGCCAAAATAACCACAAAGTTGTCCTTATTAAAACATTGTGTGGGGTGTTAGGCGAAGTTGTTGGATAAATCACTGGGGCCGAGACATTACAACTTCAGGTTTTATAATCCAAAAGTTGCTTTTTTAGCACTTTCATCCTTTAGTGTCTGCAGTTTCTTTATTTGTTCTTCAGCATATTGTAATTTCTTTTTCAAAGTTTCCAACACACTATCTTGTTGAAGATTGGGTATATTTCCAGTACTCAGTCTCTGAATTATGTGCCATGCAAATTCTTTTGCGAGGAGACAACTCTTCAAGTCTTTCCACTGCTCGCTTCTGAATCTGACGTTTATTGGCACATCCACTCTGATCAATTATGTCATTTGGCTGTTGAACACTACTACAATTACCACACAACCATGCAAATTTAAACATGGTACAACATTTCTATTAAGCTGTGTTCTACAGGTAATAATACTCAGCAGTTCTGCTTTCAAGTTCAAATAGCTTACACCCAGGCACGTATCCAGGAATTCCTTTCGGGGAGGTGGGTGAACACCATTTTTTAAGGGGTATTGTATTTTTAATGCCAGTGGTGGCAATTTGGTTCTAAAACGAGGGGAAGGGGTTGCAAGGAAAGTTTACTTTCACTTGGTAGACAAGGCTTAGCATTAAGAGGACATAGTGTGGAGGCAAGAAAATGGGGAGCAACTATCCCCTAAATCGTCGCCAATGTTTAAGGTTCTCATTTTAATCAGAACATGAAATCGGGACATTTTTTAACACTCGACTCCTCTGTTTCCATGCTATAACTTTGTGTGCAGGAACTATCCAAGTATGTGTGTTTGTCAAATTTCTTGTGATCAGGATCAAACCATCTGTGTACCAGAAGTGTTTTTACGAAGCTGTTACACATACGAGATTCAAACTATGGGCTTCGAACTGGACTAGTGTTGCCTACGAGACGAGACTTTGGCCTGTCTCGTCTCGAAAATATTTGTTTGTCAAAGGGAGACATGATCAATCTCGTCTCGAATTTTTAAAAGCCCGTCCTGTCTCGTCCCGTGGGCAACACTAAACTGGACACAAGACAGTTCTCGAATACTTCTCTCTGATTTGAGCCTGAACACTACTAATGTGTCTCGCCCTCCCATGTTTGCAGCTCTTATAAAAGCAGAAACCCAACAAATTGTTCATATTCAGGCTTAAGCACTCGCAAGTGTTCAAAATGTCTGTCACAGCTTCCGCAGTCTTCTCGCACATCTGCATGAAACAAAGCAAGTCTTCTAGAATACAGCTGGATCGCGAAACAATTAATGCACAGTAAAAACCCTTCCGTTCCCAACACATCTGTTTTCCCAATATTATTAAATGCTTACTTATTTATCTCCAGTGATGTGCCCAAGGGAGGGTTGGTGGGGTCATAGCCCTATTTGAACGTCAAGGACAGGAAAAGATGGCAAAATGAGGACTGACCACCCCCTTTCTGATAATATGCACAACCTTGCTCCAGAGACAACTGTGACACGGAATAGTTGACTGAATCAAAAGTCAATTTGACTTTTTTGTTAACATACTCTGTTCTAAAATATTTGTTCAACAGTTTGATTCTACTCTTTAAGGGATTCCAGGAGTGTGTAATAGTTAATGTTACTTTGTGGTGCCTCCCCGATGACTCAGTGGTAGCATCATCCCCTTGTAATCAAGGGGTCTCAGATTTGGTACCTGGTGGAGCCACATTGTGGTTCGGATCCCACTTTAAACTGTAGCCTTACTGTACATAAAGTTGACTTAAAACTCCAAATTAATCAATCAATGTTCCATTCCCTGAAAAGGCACTTTGGTGTATCTAAGAATCAACTACTGGGGGAGGGTATAAAATATGTTATGACAACGGAACTCAATACTGGCATCATCTTATAGGCGAGGACTAATAACATTTTATTCTAACAAGAGAAATGCCTATGATGCCAGAGGTTCTGACTTTGAATCCCAGCATGGGTATTCTTTGTATGTCCCTTCATCAATTTCATCATATCACTCGTTTTCATCTTTGCGATTAGCCAAATGTGGCAGAAAAGAGTAAAATAAAGCAAATCAATGAGTGAAACAAAGAAATGCATATGGATGTGTGTTGCATCATCGTTTATGAACGTAACACAATTTTGAATAATTATGATGAATACATTAACAAGTAACATGGTAACATAATGTAACTTGAATAGTGCCGGAAAATTCCTTCCCAGAAAAAAAAAAAGCAAGAACTTTTTAGATTTAATTTTATCATTCAGGTTTACTACCTACTTCCTCCATAATGATACTCAAACTTAGGCATGTTAAAGTATATGTTTTTCAAGAATAAGCCCATTTTTAGTTAATACTATTAGTGAATATTCCATTCTGAACTTCGCCGGCCTCCGTGGTAGAGTTGTTATCACATCACACAACGCCAGGGTCCTGGGTTCGAATCCTGGCCTGGCCATGGATGATTGTGAGTGTCCATTCATCAATTTCATCACATCAATCATCCCCATCTTCGCAAATTAGCCAAAAGTGGCACAAAAAGTGAAGTACAATAAAGCAAATCCATTCGGAACTTCAGTTTATGAAACAAATTATTTTGCGAATGCAGTTTTGTGCATATGTTGGGAGTGAATTATGCTACAACTACAAACACATTTTTTTATCTCATTTATTTCATATGCCATAGACCATTAAATACTCCAAAAATACTATGTAACACAATGTTCTAAATCTGCTTCAATACAGTTGTTTTCCAATTATTTGTTTCTGGATGTTTCAAGCAAAAATACATCCTCCATGTAAACATGGCATATTTAATTGTCTGGCTGATTTCATCCAAATAGAATACCTTATACATCTTCCAATATATCTGGCTGCTATGGGAATGGCAAATCCCATGGTCAAAACATTGATGACCTCTAACTTCGTCTACAACTATCCCCAAACATGTGCTATATTTGAAAAGATTTATTGTCAAATTATAGCTTAAGCGAAGGCCTAAAATTATTGAGTCTCTTTTCTTAATCTCCAAAAATGTAGTTTAGGCAGAGATTTGAAAGTGTCATCAGAATTTGGAATCTATCTCCGTATAAGAAAAATCAATTTTTTATCTACAATCTTGAAATACTTTGTTTGAACAAATGCAAATGCAAGACAATCATTTCAGAGGTGTATCTAGTTGTGATTAATTTAAGCTAAAAAACCCTAAATTTGCTGCAGTTAGTTCTCAAAATTGGTGGCTTACACCCAACTTTCCTAAAACACACACTACATTACAGAGTCAAAACTTGACTCACGTGATGCTGTAACATTGCCGACACTTGTGTTTCTTAACTATGAAAATATAACCTATTCAAATGAGCATACTTTAAAGTTCTCGCAAGACATGTTAAACCAGTCTGTCGTCTACTAACTTTAAACATGACCAATTTTCTTCGTCATCTTGCAACTATAAAAATTCCAACTCAAAAGCTTTGCGTTTATGGCGGTTATCAAAAATAAAATCTCTAAAAGGACTCAGTTTAATTCCTTATACTTTGAAAATTTATTGTAGACCATTTTGAAAAAGACAAACATTGCAGAGCATAGCATAGAGCCTGCAACATGCGGAAAATGTGTTTTTCATCCACCATCTTGAAACAAATTGTTCAATTTTGTTCGCAAGGTTTTTTTGCTGCAAAAATAATTTTACCTAAATGATTCAAAATTTACAGCAGTTATCATGGTCATTAAATAGATGACTTATCCCCCTCTGTCAAACAAACAGCAAAAATAAAAATATCAGATTTATATAAAGGTATAAATGAGTTTAGAAAGGGGGTGGCAACCTAAAGTAAACTTGATACAAGATAAAGACTGATTTTCTAGCTGACCCAAGCGATATTCTAAATAGATGGAAGAACTACTTTAATGACCTTTTGAAATCCATGTAGGAGATAAATCAGAAGTAAATGAAGTACACACAGCAGAACCTTTAGTTCCAGAACCTAACTTGACTGAAGTTAAAGATGCTATTAAAAGGCTAAAGAATAACAAAGCACCTGGCATTGATTTAATACCAGCTGAGTTAATTAAATATGGTGGAAATTCATTAATATGTCAAATTCATGAATGAATTTGTTTAATATGGAATAAAGAAGAAATCCCTAACAGTGGAAAGAATCCATAATTGTTCCTGTGTTTAAAAAAGGTGATAAAATGAACTGCAATAATTACCGTGGAATTTCTCTCTCAACAACATATAAAATATTATCTAACATTATTTTAACAAGACTAACCCCATATGGTAATGAAATTATAGGTGATTATCAATGTGGATTTAAACGTAACAGATCAAATTTTTCACATCAGACAGACACTTGAAAAAAAGTGGGAATATAATCAAAATGTCCATCAGCTATTCATTGATTTCAAAAAAGCATATGATTCGGTCAAAAGAGATAAATTATATAATATATTAGTAGAGTTTGGAATACCTAAGAAGCTTGTTAGTATGATAAAAATATGCAGCAGTGAAACAAAGTAAAATTCGTGTGGGTATTAATATGTCTGACAAATTTACAATTCATGATGGGTTAAAACAAGGAGATGCATTATCTCCATTGCTCTTTAATTTTGCCTTAGAATATGCTGTTAGGAAGGTAAAAGAAACTAAAGAAGGACTAAAATTAAATGGTGGGACTCAGTTGTTAGCATATGCAGATGATGTAGACTTACTGGGGGATGATGTGAATACAATTAAGAATAATGCTAAAATATTTTTCAAAACTGCTAAAGAGATAGGTTTGGAAGTTAACAAAGAGAAACTAAATATATGCTTACAGGCAGAAACCAAGTGTTAGGTAATAATCAAAATCTAATTATTGATAACAACTCGTTTGAACCAGTTTCCAAATTCAAATACTTAGGAGTAATATTAACAAATGAAAATTATATTAAAGAGGAAATAAAAAGTAGGCTTAATTCAGGAAATGCATGTTACTTCTCTCTTCATAAAATTTTGTCTTCTCGTTTAATATCTAAGAAACTAAAAGTTAAAATATACAAAACAGTAATTTTGGCTGTAGTATTATATGGATGTGAAACTTGGTCCCTTACATTGAAAGAGGAACATAAATTGAGAGTATTTGAAAATAAGATCCTTAGGAAAATCTTTGGACCTAAAAGGGATGAGGAGACAGGTGAGTGGAGAAGGTTACATAATTTAGAACTACATAATTTGTATTCATGTCCAGATATTATTAGAATAATTAAATCAAGAAGACTTAGGTGGGCCGTCCATGTGGCACGAATGGGAGAGGAAAGAGGAGTTTACAGGATTCTTGTTGGGAAACCTGATGGTAAGAGACCTGTAGGAAGGCCAAGATGAAGATGGAGGGACAACGTTGAGATGGACCTAAGGGAAATTGGTAGGGATGGAAAAGAGTATATACATCTTGCTCAAGATAGGGAAAGATGGAAGGCCTGTGTTGCTGCAGCCATGAACCTTCGGGTTTTAAGAAGGCTAGGGAGTTAGTTTTATCCCTCTCTCTCCATCCACCCTAATGCAAGCTCCTCCTAAATCATGCACCATATTTTGATAATTTTAGTGTCAAATTATAGTGCAAGTACATAATGTTAGTTTCGTGCACCATTGATCATCACCTGAAACTATGATGTGCCACCATGGTTTCCCCCACATAACCGAAGTGCTCCCACATTTCAAAATTATAAGCTTAGTTCAAGTATGCTGCATCAATAAATACAAAGGTTTTATCTAAACATTTCTGATACTTTTTCTTTTTTGTTTCTTGGATATATATGTGGGTTAAAAGTCCATTTCTAGCATAATTTGAGGACAATAGCCTGAAAAAAAACACTATGTCTTGTAAGTCTTTTCTTTACAAGTTTGCCAAAGAATTTTGACAGTCTTAGAACCTCACAAATATTTAAAGCAATAATTTACAACATTTTCTGAAAAAAACACCTTTTGACTGGGTTTTTCTGGAAAAAAACCTGCAATGGGGGAAACAGGGCTGGGCCCACCCTGGCCAACCCTGATTTAATGTGCCTTTTTCTCAAAACTGTCAGGAATGGAGTTAAGCCACATTTGCTCTGAATTCCTCCTCAGGTTGAGACCACCCCCAAATTGCAACATTTTAAAAATATGTACATACGTATATTTTTTTACAAATTTCTTTACTTCGTAAAATCCATTAGGAATGTTACAAAATATACATTTTGTATGAATTGTATTTCAAATTGTGCAGCCCCTTTCAAATTCTTTGTTACTTCCATAGAGTAACAATTACAGTATTATTGGATTCGGTGGGATACCAGACAGTCTTCTTTGTGGTGTTCAGTAGCGGTAATGGTCAGGTTTGTATGGTCCATTCTGTGGTATTCCAAGGTACGAAGCTTGGTCTGTGCTCAACTTGGTCAGCTTCACTCCCAAGTGTTCCAAGTGAAGAGCTGCTACTTCTTCATCCAACTAGATATTAGTGAAAAAAAAAGTAGTTATGAATTTTCATTAAGTTATCTAATGGTATAGTGCACATTAAGAATAATTTTAGAATGAACGCACCCCTAGCTACATACATTTCCATTCTTTTAAGTGAGGGAAGAAACAGATTGAGGTAGGTGCATCTCTTTTAAAGCAATTACTCCAAAACTGGAATAAATAAATGTTGAGCTTTCAGCAAAAAATGCAGGCTCAACCAGAACTCGAATGGCACACCGTGCTATTGCTCTACCAACTGAGCCACCCCTGATTTTTTGCTGTTTTACCTGCATGGGATTGGTAATGGTCAAACAGCAAGGGTGAAAAATCTGGCAAAATGAGGGCTGGCTCAGTTGGTAGAGCAATGGCACTGTATGCAAAAAGACCCAGGTTCGAGTCCTGTTCAAGCATGCATTTTCCCCTGAAATTCCTATGTACATAGTACATATCCTGTGGGAATTTTGCTGTTACAGGGTGTTTACCAGTGAAGAAAAAGTAAAGAAATCAACAGGTAGGTCAAGAATTCATTAAATTTTACTTTTGGTCAAGAATTTTTGCTATAAAAATAAATGATTTGGTTTATTTTACTTCGCTTTTCTTCCCCTTTTGGCTAATCTTTAAGATGAGGATGAATGGTGGTAAGATAAGATGGATGAATGGACAATCACAAACAAACAGGGACAATACAAGCCTCAGTCTGGCTGTGGGTCCCGATGCCAGAGCCTTGCTTGTCTAAGATGCAGTCCAGGGTGTACTATGGCTTTTTGGTGTTTTCAGAGACTGTAAAACCCTGATGCCCTGCTATCAGCTAACTGGCTGAATTGCTCTCGTTCTTAATTTATGATGACAATTTAAGCAGTGGATTGAGTGATAGCTGCTTTATTATTTTTCTGGTCTACACCTATCCTATCTTATGCAAGCTTTGTGTGACGATTGTTTATATTTGGAAATCCAAAATCGAATTGAGTTGTGGTTAAGATTTGTTTAACTTTGTTACTTAGGAAGCACATTCTTGTATGTGTGAAGTTTTGTAAAAATATTAAAGTAATGTAGACATTCCCCATCCAAGATGAAGTCTGAAGCATTAGGTGCATTAATATACAAAGCAAGTTAATTCTCTTGTTAAAATAACGCTTCAGTTTTTATCTGAAATATTTTGGTAGTGGTTTTCCATTAAGCAAAAAATATTTATTTTCTTAATTGCTAATTTCATACTTTACATAAGTAGGCATCAATTAAATTAAGGTTAAGATGAAAAAAAAGGTCATAAAAAGTAAATAATTTTGGATTTGTTATTTTGGTAGACTCCTTCTGTTAATATCCAAGCATGTGCTGGCTGCTCTGGGGCTCAACCAGCTCCTCAACAATGAATACCTTCGAGGGGTGGATGTAAAAGTGGTTAGAGGGAAAGTTAAGGCAGGCAGTAGAACTTAATATATATACACACACATATATTTTAGCATCTGTACAGTTTATTAACTTTCTTGTCCAAAGTAACTTAAAAGTTTTTATGTACACTGGTATACCACAATGTGGGCACCATTTGTAGCTCCACAGATATCAATACAATACTCAAGTGGTGACAAGCAGTTGAGGAGTAATTAGGAAGTGTAATGCAATTTCCAGGAAGACAACTGGAATCTCCATTTGGAAAACACAGATGTGACCTCAAGTGCTGCTCTATTCCTGTAACTGTCAAACAAGTGTCCAGGGTTGAAGACCACCTCCACTTTTCCCTCTTTGTCCATGGAATTTGGCAGGAAAATGCCACCCAAATGAATGTGGAAGTTACAAATGAATTGTCTCGTAACTCGAACTTGTCGCCACAGAACGTGTCTGAGTGTAACAATAGTGCACGAAGATATCTTACATGGAATTTTTGACGCGAGAGCAATAGCCGTTTACGAAGTCATTTTTTAGCTAGGATGTTAGTGAAAGAAGTGAGCATTACAAGTTCCAGACTGAAATATCGGGAACCTGCCTTCAAGTTGAACAAAATCTGATAAAGCTGGTGACAGCGAATACTGTTGATCAAAGGATCCGTTCTCAATATTTGCAACTGCTGAAGTGCATCTACACAAGAAGGAAGTAGTAGTAAAGTGGTGGGTAATGGTTCAGATTGTTTTCTGATTTCCTTTCAAATTCTCCTAGCAGAAAGACTAATTATTGTAGAATTTTGGAAATCATTGTCACACGAAATTTTAACCTTCCTTAAAGTAATGTGCACTGTTTGGATTTCAAAAATAATTTATTTATGTTTAAAAACAACTTAAAAATTACGCAAGCATACATGCTTCCCATGGAAAAAGTATTTTCCATTCTAACTGAACCAAACCTGGCCTGCCTAACCTAACCATGAAATCATAAATTGGAACAAAATTTTAACATGTGTTAACAGACTTAAATCAAAATCGAACCATGTAAAAATTGCATTCGTAGCATGATGAAATCTCAATAAAACAAATGGAACTTGGGCCAAGTGGTGAGTTCTTTTTGATTGTTGGTTGCCCATGAAAAATTTTACAAATTGAAAATTACACTGCAATGGCTTGATGCACCTAGTGATGAAGTTAGACATACAAAATATTTCAACATCACAGAATTAAAACACATGGGTGAGATGGAATATGGTATCCTTTGTTGGAAATATTTTTCGGTTTCAGCATGCATTGCCAAGTTGGTAGTTTTGTAATTTTGCAGCAAGCTAAACATATATATAAAATATGATGACAAAGTACACAAGAAAAGAATCGATATTAAATTCATTCTCATGATCAGTTCCGTAACAAGAATTGATCATGAAATTACATACATAATGATTGGCATTAGATATATAGTAGTGGTAATCGCTATTGTCTTATATTCAAGGAGTCCCAGACTAAATAGGCATAACTTGGCGGGAACACATGCTTACCTAACAAATTTTGAGAATTAACAAGCTAATGGAAGTTGTGTTAAGCTCTGGGACCAGAGAAGCAAGTTAATGAGTAATTTTTATGATTCCGCAATTTAGCAAAGTAGTTTTGGGTGCAATTTTTATGGAGTATAAAACTTTTAGATTCTGCGCAACCCTCCCCCCTTCCAAAAAAAAAAAAGTTAATGCCTAAGTTTGATTCAGATCCACAAAAGGTAGAGACTAGAGTTCTGCGGGTGGGTGTCAAAATCTAACTTTCAAAACTGTAGGCCCAGTACAGATTAGCTGTTCTGATAATAAAATAAACTTGGCCTTCTTTTCTTTATGTCAGTATAGGGTGAATCCATACAACCTGGTTGCTTGACCATTTTTAAAAAAGTTTATTTTTTGTGGGGTGTGAGCCTCATATATTGACAGTTCAGAACCAGTCTTATTTTATTTTTACTATCACCGATTTGAAGATGGCGGGCATTTTTTTATCATGGCGCGCGTCATTTTCTCCATTCGTAAGCAACAGCGGCAACTTTTTTTTCTCAGCTCTGGTTAGTCCTACGACAATGAGACAAAATCTGTGATGTTAAGCACATTATAGGCTACAATTATATTTCTGTGTAATTTTCTAAATATTATTCCTTCATAATAAATTTGAAGGTCAAAATTGTGTATTTTAATTGCTCAAAATGACATTTTCGGACATTTTTTTGGGGGGGAAGGCAGTTTGTTTGACACTTGAATTTTTTTGTGCAAGTACCTGTGTACCAATAGAGTACGTTAAAATTATTTGAAGCTTGAGACTTTAATATTTGTTTTTCTACAGGGTCATAAACATGTACTTTTTGTTAAAAAATTCCAAGTTCAGGGTTAAATATCTCTGGTGGGCAGTTGTTTAAAAATCTGAAATTTGTACACAATACAGTACTTCATGATAAGTAACTTCAGTAAAAATTTTGAGTTTGAGATTTAATTGGTTTAAGAGATACAAAACTCGTGAAAAATTCAACATTTTACATTAAATATGGCATGTCTAATTTCATTTCTTATTAACATTTTGTGTTGAAATTCTGCAAACTGTAATTTGGAATGTCAATGAACAACATTACAATCCTGAAATGGCTCTGCAATAAAGTAACGCTTCCTATATTTTTATTTTCTTTGTTACCTTGTAAACGCATTTTGGATTTTGAGCAACCATACATTGCACTTATAAGACTTTCCCGCTTCTCAATTGAAGGTTTCAAACTTCTATCGCCAGGGGGTGCTGAACTTTTGCGAGGAAAATGGCAGCATGTAACCATGCAATGTCAGTGAATCGCTTGAAGTAGCGTGCAGTGATCGAGTTTCTAAATGCAGAAAATGTGCTACAAATTGACATTCATCTGAGACTGAGGGCACTTTATGGGGATGAATGTGTAGACATCAGTACTGTGCGATCGTGGGCTGTTCATGCTCGTCAAGATAACCCCAGCTGAAGAAATCTCAGCTATGTGAGAGAATGGAATGAAAGGCGCGAAATGCAACTGATGGAGGTCATCGGAATAGTGTTCAGCTGGGGTTATCTTGACGAGCATGAACAGCCCACGATCGCACAGTACTGATGTCTACACATTCATCGCCATAAAGTGCCCTCAGTCTCAGATGAATGTCAATTTGTAGCACATTTTCTGCGTTTAGAAACTCGATCACTGCACGCTACTTCAAGCGATTCACCGACATTGCATGGTTACATGTTGCGATTTTCCTCGCAAAGGTTCAGCACCCCCTGGCGATAGAAGTTTGAAACCTTCAATTGAGAAGCGGGAAAGTCAATAAGTGCAATGTATGGTTGCTCAAAATCCAAAATGCGTTTACAAGGTAACAAAGAAAATAAAAATATAGGAAGCGTTACTTTTCAGCATGCCCTCGTATATATACTTTATTGCAGA
This sequence comes from Lepisma saccharinum, assembly GCF_977018435.1. NCBI lineage: Eukaryota > Metazoa > Arthropoda > Insecta > Zygentoma > Lepismatidae > Lepisma > Lepisma saccharinum. The sequence continues at coordinate 35,310,880 of NC_139255.1, read as the reverse complement.
ACCATTTCAGGATTGTAATGTTGTTCATTGACATTCCAAATTACAGTTTGCAGAATTTCAACACAAAATGTTAATAAGAAATGAAATTAGACATGCCATATTTAATGTAAAATGTTGAATTTTTCACGAGTTTTGTATCTCTTAAACCAATTAAATCTCAAACTCAAAATTTTTACTGAAGTTACTTATCATGAAGTACTGTATTGTGTACAAATTTCAGATTTTTAAACAACTGCCCACCAGAGATATTTAACCCTGAACTTGGAATTTTTTAACAAAAAGTACATGTTTATGACCCTGTAGAAAAACAAATATTAAAGTCTCAAGCTTCAAATAATTTTAACGTACTCTATTGGTACACAGGTACTTGCACAAAAAAATTCAAGTGTCAAACAAACTGCCTTTCCCCCCCAAAAAATGTCCGAAAATGTCATTTTGAGCAATTAAAATACACAATTTTGACCCTCAAATTTATTATGAAGGAATAATATTTAGAAAATTACACAGAAATATAATTGTAGCCTATAATGTGCTTAACATCACAGATTTTGTCTCATTGTCGTAGGACTAACCAGAGCTGAGAAAAAAAAAGTTGCCGCTGTTGCTTACGAATGGGGAAAATGACGCGCGCCATGATAAAAAAATGCCCGCCATCTTCAAATCGGTGATAGTAAAAATATAATAAGAGTGGTTCTGAACTGTCAATATATGAGGCTCACACCACATAAAAAATAAACTTTTTTAAAAATGGTCAAGCAACCAGGTTGTATGACTTCATATGGATTGACCTATACAAATTTAAAGAGGCAATTTTTCAGAAATTATCTAAAAATAGGTTTTGTTTGAAGCTCTTTTTCTTTTAAAGGTTCAGTAGCATAAATCAAAGTGTGGAGTGACCCCATTTACCATTTAAAATTGTCACGATACCCCCCCCCCCCCTGACCCCATTCCTCTAGCGACCACAAAAGTACATACACACACACACGTATAAATATTATCTCATGCTGTTTCTAGATAGTCAGTAGAATTTCCCCCCCTGGAATTTTCTTAAATACCACACTGGCAGTCTCCACCATGACTAAGGATCAGAATTGCACACCCAGAACAGTAACCTCATAGATTCAGTTATGTGTCATGCTACAAGTTGCAGTTGAAATGCAAAGTACAGAAGCCAGTTTTGAATCCTGGTGAAGTGATGTCCATTCCTTACAGTAATTTGCGAAAATTGTACCAATTTGTAAGTAGGAATTGAAGCTTTCAGGGTGAAGCAATACAAACAAGTGTTCTTGGATGACCAGTCAGGTTAAACCAGCATTATTTCCATCATCATATTCCCATCATTTAACCTGGTCTATCTGAAAAACACGTCGTTTGTAATTTGAAGTTATTTGTACAACACAGATCAAAACAGGTTTTGCACAGATGACTCACCTTTTTGGGAAGCATGTGGACACCTACTGGATACTGGCCTGGCTTTGTCCACAATTCAATTTGTGCTATCACTTGGTTGCTGAACGAATTGCTCATCACAAATGATGGATGTCCCATGGCACAACCAAGATTAACCAACCGTCCTTCTGCCAACAGAATGATGTGGTTTCCATTCGATAGTTTGTATCGATCTACCTGTAGTGGAAAAAGAAAAGCGAACTTAAATACAATTTGCTTTGACAATGTGCAGTTGTGGTCCACTGCCATGCAGAAGACCAGGTTTCAAGTCCAGGATCTGTATTTGAGAAAAAAAAATTCTATCAACGTTCCTGCATAAATGGTGCTGGGGCTTACCCAGCCTTCCACCATGCCTAAGATCAAGAATGTGTGGAACAGAACTTTCATATCTTCTATGTGTGTCCATGGCAATGTGCAATGCATAGGGAATAATTTTTTAAAAGATTTTAAAGTCTCAGCTTCTAAACATTTAGTTCAGAATTGTACACTTCTCCAAATGTTATCTGACACCCTGAAAGATATTTAAGTCCAGAAATTTGGCAACATAGCTCTTGAGCACATACTACAGGTCCCTCTACTAGGCGAGAAACAGTGGTGAAAGATTCACATTCCTGTTTACAACACGAAGTCATGAACTATATTCACCCAAGATATTAATAGAGAACAAAAGGAAAATTTAAGTATGATGAATAATTTTAGGGAATATTTGCAATTCGGCATGTTAAAATTGGAAATGGAGAAACGTTGGAAACAAAATCGCTGTCAAGTTGGAACACAAATTGGCATAATTACGAATAGTTTAGGAAAAACATATTTAACAATACCTTGCAAAGTACTGTGCACTGACGGACAATAAATAATTCTCACAATTTGCAACAGTGTTCGTCACATAGCCAAGTGGTAGCTTGCGCAGTCATCAATGCATTTCAAGAAGATTGCTACCAGTGACGTAGAGTAGTTGGTAAAACGCTTGTGAGAGCACAACATATTTTTGATTATCATCATTCACTCTCCAAGTAATTCTTTTCATTAATTTCTTTAAAAAAGCATTAGGAACTTTCGTCAATTTGAATTTAAAGCATTCTTTGTGGTCTTCAATGCATATCTATGTTTGGTCAAACAAGGAATGTGATGAATAAGCTACGAGTCTTATCTGGTTTCTGCACCTATCACGTGGTATCCGATTGTCTGCTGCCATCGAGACAGCTGTCTGGAATTTAAGGTTTACCACTCTTGACGTTCCCATATATACAAATAAATATTTAGTCAAACACCTTTTGCTTCCTGAAAAAGTTTCTGCTGTTGATTGGAATCGAAGTTGAGAATGCTACCACACCACCACAAATGCCAGTGATAACCAACGTATAGTTTGAAGAATAACAGCCCTCTGCATAGGTCTGTTAGTTTAACAATGTTACCACTATGCCATTTGGGAGGCTCTTGTACAAATTGTTATCATCATTCAACTTTTAATGTTTAAAAAGGGACTGATTATTTGGTAATTATTGCTGATAATATCTGTTGAAGGTAAGGTCAAGTTCCCCGTGCATATAGCACCATGCCATGAAGGCACAGATGTGGGGGTAGGGTACCTACGTATTCTCGATCTTTGCCATTTCGGAGCATGCTCTGGCCACCTTTACTATCCAGGGTTGCCCCTGGGTATCCGTGGATTTGAGACTGGGTAAGCCACGGAGCTGCTTTATATAGGGACAAGGCCAGAAAAATTCTGACCTTAGATCACCTATCCCAGGAATCGAACACAGGCCTCCTACCAACTAGACCATGAATACAATTGCATAAATTTGACTAATTCAAGTACCAATATGTAGAGGCACATAATTTTTGTAAATAAAAAAGCAAAAATTCGGTGTTATAGCGGTGAAAAATCAGATGAAAAGTGGTATATAAAAGGACATTTTGCTTTCAGAATTGTGAATAAAATCCTAAATTTGATTTAAAAACTACACTTATTACTAGGGACACAAATTTATGGTAAATAAAAACTGAGGAGAGAGGTAAATAAAATGTTAGATCAGCGGTGGAAAAAAAATTGGCACACACTTTTTCATCTTGAGAGGAAACAACTTACAAAAGAGCTGTAAATTGATAAACTATTTCTTCATTTTTATATACTGTACACATACACAAGTACTTAGCTGTCCAACCAAAAATAAAACATCAACACAAAATCGCTTCATTTCTAAAATGAATATTCGGGGGAAGAAAGGAATGCAGCTTGACAGGGAGCGAAGTTTTCAAACAGATTATGTGCATGGGAAATCCCAATTTGCAGCATCTTCCTGATGTGATCGACGATAAAACGTTCTTCAGCTGCAAGTGGTAGGAAACTAGACAAACGTTTCGTTACAAATCGACAGTTTGCACGCACAACCTCGATTGCCGGTTTTTGCGTGTTCTCTACTTAATTTGATAATATTTCACGGTTATTTCGCGAATAAAACTCATGCATATTTCATCATTGGGGGTGTAGTTACGTGCAGAATGTTCAAAATTGCATCTTTTTTTTCACATTTCACGATTTCGTGCATCGCGAAAATTCAATGTTCCTACTTATTACACAAAATTAACATTTCACTGCTAATAGCACGTTCATGTAGATATCAGAGCATTAAGTTTATTTGTGTAAAGGAGTCCATTTTTGCCTCTCCAATATTAACAGCAGAATTAACCAATTGTCCGTGAATTGCATAACTTGCAGGATAATTCAGACCTCAAAAGGTGTTGCGCTGGTAGATAAACACTAAATTTTGTGTTTCAGAGTCTATTTTGCAGTTCAATTCGCATTATTTCGTGACAAAACGTGGTAGCAAAATGAATCTCTCAACTTTCAAAAACATGAAAAATTAACACTACAATGTTTTTTTTGTTTGTTTTTTTCGTCAAAAACTAATTATGCATGCCCCTACCAATATGCATACTTCTAGCTATTCTTATGCACTTAGAAAATATGTTATTTTGTCATGAGGTGGTTCTTAGGCATTTCTCACAAAATCTAGATTTAGAGCGAACATTGGTAATTAAAATGGCATCAATAGTGTCTCCACTACCGACAACAGTGATGGTAGACCCTTGTTAAAAATCTACTCATTAACTATTCTAACTATTTCTCAATGCACAGCCTGTTCGATACCCTTACAATACACTACAGTTACCTGGGGCTTGATGTTCACTTTCTCCACGGTATTCTTCTCCAGCCAATTTACTTGAATTTCACAGTCGAAATGGCCAATGTTACAAACAATGGAGTCGTTCCTCATTTGCATGAAGTGCTCCCCACGAATGATGTCCTTGCAACCAGTGGTTGTCACATAGATCTGACCTTCCTTTGAAGCTTCTTCCATTGTGGTTACCTGGAAAGATTCCATTCAAAATCAATGAGTAAAATTGATTCTATTCACACTGAGAATAAAGGTATCTTTATTAATCTAAAAATTACAATTTAAGTGGGATTAAAACGTTCCTACACAGGTAACAGTGCATGGAAATGTGATATATTACACATGGGAATTATACATTTATATTCATTAGAAGCAACAAAACTGTACATGGAATTGCAAGCTATTTATAGATATATGGGATCTATAACATTATGGGCAATTTTACTGATTTATGGATCTGAAGTTCACGAAAAGTGATCTTTTTTTCCTGGGACTTGAAGACAATGCTACACCTGATAATGGTTCATTTCCATTCAGTTAACACCCAGAAAGAATTTTTTTTATTATTATTATTATTATTTACAACACATTAGCACATAACTGTCTTTTTTCCTTTCCTATGGCAGTTTAAACCAATAAACAAGTTTTTTTTTTTTTAATTATTCAACTGTTCTCTGGTAATTATGGAAAAAAGGCTTTCATTTTAAGAGCGAAAATTATTTTTAGGCCATTTCTTAAAATTTTTATGGCATATTTAAATAATTTAAAAGTCATTCTATAGGAGCCTGAATCCAATATGGCTCTATTGGCAAATACCAATAGATTGCTGATTAATCTCAAACACACAATTATAGGTCTCGTGCCACAACTCTAGCTCTGGGGAGAAAGTATTCGAGTTGACCACGGAGGCAGTGACAACCCTCATAATGAGTTCTCAGCCCTTCAAAAGCAGGGTTTGCAACCGCACTAATTTCTTGCTATTCCCAATAAATGTTACCAGAATGCCTGATGACCAGGAGCATTTCCTAGCAAAGCTGTATACATAGAGTATGTTGTTTTAATTGACAAAGGAAGTATATCGACCTTCTAACCTTACCTACTACAGCCACAGCTGTTTTGTATGCAGTGCTGCGAGCTCCTCTTCCCCTATTTCCCTCCTTCTCCCTTTCATTACGCAAGTCTTTAGATTAAAACATCCGTCCACCCCCCTTTGACATCAATAGGTATATGCGTTACGGTATTCTCGATATATGTATTTTTCACTATGGGGCCCAAATATTTTACATTCGTAAGTTCATAGGAAACTGCACTATGTCAAAAGATGCCATTATAAGCCTCCTACGTTTTCCATTTGGTGGTACAGGTCATGCATCTTTGTCACATTGCCACTGGAATCGTATATATGATGTTCGTTTGTGTGCCAAGGAGGTCGGCTGGTACCTTTGGAAACTGGGTTTGTGCTTTTCTTGTCACATTTCTTTCATGGCTTCGCAATTATGCAAATCTACATCTAAACTGAGTGACCAGACATTGCTTACAACTGTAGGTTGTAACACTGGAATTTTGATGCATCAACCCACCTTTTTCTTGACAAAACCCACATGGCCCCTCCAATTTCCACTTTCCCGAGCTCAAGTTGTCGCACGAGACCTATAGCACGTTCCACGGTAGAGTAGAACCTCGATTTTAAGTTTTTCAGAGGACCAAGGTGTAAAAGCTTAAAATACAGGAAAATGCAAAATCTGAAGGAAAAAAAACTAACATTTTGCTTTATTGGGACCATGAATATTGAATGTATTGTAAAATCCAGGAATGTAAAAATTGGGTTTCCACTGTATTTCATTTTATATTTTTCGAATTTCCTTAGGTATGGTCGAGTTTACACATAAGCAACCTTGACTTCTGTTTATGAACTTCAGCCACATGGCTCTAAAATTAACCCGTAGCCCATTAAATACACTGCTTAATCTATTTAGCCCATATATATTACAAATTACTTTTGGTAGGTTTGTTTTACTTCAAATCTAGATCAATACACTAATAACCAGGTGACAAGAAATAAGATATCCTCCAAAGCCTCAACTTGGCATTGCATGATGTATTCAGAAGCAAGCTCTTACCTCATAGCCCTCCATGGAAGCCTGAAGAGCATTGATGGGGTCTATTTCCGTGATGATAACCCTGGCTCCAAAGGCCCTTAGTGACTGAGCACAGCCCTTGCCAACATCACCATAGCCTGCAACAACGCAAACTTTTCCTGCCAGCATGATATCTGTTGCTCTCTTAATTCCATCAATCAGAGATTCACGGCAACCGTACAAGTTATCAAATTTGCTCTGCAAACGGAAAAGTATAAAATTATGTGTGCGTTATACATACACCAGATAGCAACTTATCTATTAGTCTTTTTTCTACACTATTATTCCATTATAATAAAAAAATAATATAACAAAATGGTCTCATGGTCCAATATTATTCCACATGTGTAACAAGCGAACCCTCAACTATGCATTTTCAAAGGACTGAACCTAAAAACACATTATACTCCTGGGAAGTTAATGTGTATTAGCGAGAAAATGTCAAACAAGTTTCTAGCTAAACTAGGAATGATCTCTTTCCTGTTTTGGTTATTTTATGTTGCATTCTGTCCTTTGTGTTAATTGAGACAATGCAGATGAATGATGAACTGATTAAATGGATGATGGGACAAATCAATGATACACTTTTACCTTACTTAAATGTTCAAAACCTGGGATCTCATACTTCAGATACTAATTGTAATGTAACTCTTACAGATTCCCAATAATACCAACACCTGAACATAGTAACAACTTTAACTAGATCATAAAATTGAATGTGAAAGTATATCAATTGGCTGAAATTTTATTATTTACAAGTTCATAGATAATTTAAATCAAAACTCACGCAAACTGACATGTTATAATTGCAATACAATAAATGCACAATATTAATCAATATTCTAAACAACTTTTTAATTGTTCTGATGTTTCAAGTATCGATATTGTAGAGAGTGTGCAAGTGTATGCAAGTGCTGCATCAAGGACTTTTTGCTCGAGCATCTAATCTAATAGTTCAGATGGATGACGCTAGATAGCATACGGAATTGGCAGCTTCTTCACTCGAGCGAATAACACTAACAGGCAAAATGATCGGTATACACTCAAAGCCCAGTAGTGCACTTATAACTAATTTGTCTGTTACTAGTGGGGCCTCAAATATGGATCGTTAAGTGAAATTGAAACTTAAGGGAACATATAGTCACCATCTCCATGTTAAAATGTAGTTTAGTTTATCTTACCAATACATAGCGATATATGAAAATGAATAGATGATTATGGGCTGAAACTACCAGGGTGAATTTTACACATATATTTGATTCTATACACTTGAGCGTATCAAGCCCGAGCATGGGAGACTAATTAGCATGATCGGGCGAAAGTGGTCCCATGGAGTACTCTAGTGTCAGTATTGATTGAGGTGGAGGTTTGAGACAGAAGTGAACAAGTGCCACTTGCAAAACAAACCTTTCGTACTCAAGTGACCTGACAAGCTTCACATGTCAACTTATCTTGGTTAAGCATGAGCAGTGAATGCCTTTTAACAGACCTGAGGGGTCTAACTTGTTGCTTATCACTTTGGTATGAAATTCCCATGTTGCATGTCATTTCAGTGAGAGCTCTCATAGTTATCAGTACCTCAAGAGATGCACAATACCTTTGTAACAGAATCGTTGACATTAAATGCTGGAACCTTCAGCTCTCCAGTCTTCATCATCTTATAGAGGTTGTGGACTCCTGTAGTAGTCTCCTCGGAAAGCCCCTTGATGCCTGCCAGAAACTGCGGATACTTTGTGTGCACCAGGTTGGTCAAATCCCCTCCATCATCCAGAATCATGTTCAATGGCTGAAAGAATGGTTATAGACTGTTAGTAAAACAAGCCCGAAAACAGAAAATTCTCATGTGATGCAACAAACAAAAACTGCTGAAAAAATTAGAATAATGTATCAACAATAACTGCATTAACTTACTGAAAATTTGAAACTCTAGCAGGAATTAAACTTTGGTCATTACCACTATGTACACTCCTGTTCATATAACATGGCACAACTTTATAGAGTTGAACAGCTGAAGAATGTGCCACTTATTTCCATTAATCTATCAAGCCAACATTTGGGTTCATTACTTAAACCTCTGTGTATGCTAAGAGTATTCTGCATGAGAACTAGTGCCACATCACCACAATTCGGGGAACCAACTCAAACTGACTTTACTATTAAAACTTTCTGGCAAACCAAGGAATAACATTAACTTTCTGAAATTTCAGTAAACCTAGTGAAACTACAGATTGACTTGATACCTATATGAGAGTATTGGCTAGCAATGTTAAACCTAAATTTTTACTAATTCTTTTAGTACTGCGTGACAGTTTCTAACAACTAATTCAATTTGAAAGACTACATAACTACAGACAAGTGAAACAATATTGTATTATAAACATGATTGGTTAGTAAAAACAAACTAGACTGGGCAAATACTGATACGGAGTCTATCTTGGAAATTAGGCAAAATTTGGAATTTTAATTCATTTTGCACCAGCAGTGTGTGGCAAAAAAAAAAGTGCATTTTGTGATTTTAATACTTCATGCAATACTTAGAATATTCCAAAGCAAAACTCTAGTAAACTCACGTGTTGTAATTGTCATGGAATACTTATTGGTTCAGCCCTAAGAAAATATGAACTAAAATAGTTTTTGGCACAGATTTTTTCAGAGCAATTTTTACTACTCTTATCAATGAGCTTAATTGAAAGCAAAACTGCTTAAGTTTAGGAACAGGTAAATGCCTGTTGGCCAGAAATCAAGTGGCATTTGAATCACAGGCAATTGAACCTACGACCCACGGATTAGAAGGCAATAACATTGCTTAGCAACTTATGGACCGTACACAATTGGTGTATTATTTACATGATAAAAATTGTACCTCAAGATGCATCTGCATCTTCATTATTTTATTAAATATCTTTAAGTGAGGTAATCTGAATTAGGTTTAAAAAAAAATGAACTTGCATAATCATATAAGTAGAGGCATGCATATTTCATTTCGGACAAAAACACGAAATGTGAAATAACACATTGTAATGTTAATTTCTCAGGTTTCTGAAAGGTGTGAGGTGCATTTTCCTACCCTGTTTTGACACGAAATAATGCGAAATGAATGGCAAAATGCGAAATAGACTCTTAAACACAAAATTTAGAGCTTACATAGACACGTGACACTTTCTGAAGTGAGGATTATCCTGAGTGTTATGCAATTCACAGAAAACTGATTAATCCTGCTGTAAATATTTGAGAAGCAAAAATGGACCCCTTTATATAGGAAAAAATTAATATTCTCGTAACAACATAAATGTGCTATTAGAAGGGATATGTTGTTTTTTTGTAGTAAGTGCAGTTTTTAAATCAAATTTAGGATTATATTCACATTTTTTAAAACCAAAATGACATTTTATATACTGCTTTTTCACCACTATAACGTAGCGTGCTATCGGAACATGCTACGATAACACCAAAATTTCATTTTATTTACCTCTTTTGAACCTGAAATTGGCTCAGTTTTTGTACCAATTCTTTTTTTATTATTTACCAAAAATATGTGCAGGCAAAAAAAACTGCACTTTCTGGACATTCAAAGAAATGTAGAAACACTTATATGAAGTTGAGGAAACTATCAAAAGAGAAATATCCACCAATACCTTCTCGTCCTTAAAAACTAAAGTCTGCTCGATGCACCAAATATATTCTTCATCTGTTTCTCCTTTCCATGCATACACGGGAACACCTCTTGCAGCAATGGCAGCCGCTGCATGATCCTGGGTGCTGAATATATTGCAACTGGACCACTGAACCTACACAAAAAACAAGCATCTTTAGTGATGATGAATTACTGTTATTGCACAGGAATATCAGCTATGAATTTTCGATCTCATTAATCATGAAAATGTCATAATTTCAATAATATTCAAATCACCTCAGACTGTTAGATCATTAAACAGGCCATCAAATCATTTTCTTTGATGCAGAGGGAAAAATTGGAGTGTAGGTGGAGGAAATGAACTTGAGCATATCAATTATTAGTCCAAATCTTCACTACCAGTCAGCAGAAATACCCATGATTAATATTGACTTCTGCCATCGAAAATGTGAAGTACAGATGTTCTGATTTTAGCTCTTATTCTATACAAGTGGAACGCACAACTTTGAAGTGTAATTGAACATGCTAGGTAGTATACACAAGATCTATTTAATAATAAGTCATAACGGGGTCCTGCATTCACGTGCTTACCTGGGCATTCTGCATTCTTTGTGAGTGTCCCTTCACAAATTTCATCACTCGTCCTCATTGTTATGATTAGCCAAAAGTGGCAGAAAAATGCCCACACACACAAAAAAAAATAAAAAATATGCGCATCTGATATTTTGAATACATCTGTCATGCATTCAATTAAATGCTTTAACTTTCAAATTTGACAAGATAATCTTGACACTATTTTTTTAATGACATGAAAGGTATGATAATCGAATTTCATCTTTTTGTCTACTGCTCACTAGAGGGGAGGAATACACATGATTAAAGCATGTGGGTAATTCAATGTCAAATCAACCAAGGAAACAAATTTTGGAATTTGATGTCATGGATTTTATTAAATTTTGGTATACAGGGTCTGTATTTTAAGTAATGAGAATAAATCCAGAAAACAAAATTTATTACAGATATCGCTACAAACCTTTAGTAGTCTTGAAAGTATGCCCCTTGAGCGTCAACACACTTCTGCAGGCGAGTTTTCCACGTGTCGTACGCTCCCTGAAAGTCAGTAACTGGGACAGCCTTCAGAGCACGCGTGCAAGCTGCTTTGACCGCATCCAGGGTTCCGTGGTGGTGTCCTTTGAGCGCTGTTTTCACTCTGGGAAAGAGGAAAAAATCTGCAGGGGCAAGGTCGGGGCTGTAGGGAGGCTGAGAAATCGTTGTGATGCCAGATTTCGTCAGGAACTCTCTAACCACGAAGCACGTGTGACATGGCGCATTGTCATGATTGAGCTTCCAATCGGCGGCAATTTCTGGTCGCACTCGGTTGACTCGTCTCTTCAACCCTTTTAACACCCCATTGACTGTCTGTCCTGCAGGCACAAATTCCACGTGGACCACGCCTTTCTTGTCAAAAAACACAATCAGCAATGCTTTGATTCTGGACATGGACATGCGCGCCCTTTTGGTCGAGGAGACTGTGGAGTGTGCCATGCGGTGCTCTGCCGTTTTGTTTCGGGATCGTACTCGAAGATCCAACTTTCATCTCCGGTAATGACATTGTCAAAAAACTGCGGGTTGTCTTCAATGCATTCCAAAAGATCTTGCGACATGACCGCACGGTTGTGCAATTGTTCGTCCGTCAAAACTTTCGGGACGAGCTTGGCGTAAATTTTTCTCATCCCAAGATCCTCGGTGATGATTTTGTGAACAACCATTTTATTGAGTCCTAGCATATCTGCGATAAACTGCACACTGACACGCCTGTCCACGTTCAGCAAATCTCGCACACGTTGTTCGTTGTCTCTGGTTCTTTAGGTTGACGGGCGCCTTGCGTGGGGTTCGCCCACCACGCTGTCCCGGCCTTCTTTGAACATTTTGTGCCATCGAAACACTTGCGCTTGTGATAAACTGTCACTGCCGTACGCTTGCCGAATCATTTCCAGCGTTGCTGCACCAGATTCTCCAAGGCGCACACAAAATTTGATCGCGTACCGCTGTTCCATGCTTTGCTGCATTTTGCTCTTGCACACACTACTTTGCAGACGTCCATGCCACGCGTGATCATGCCTCAACGGACGCCAGCAGGCAAATGCCGCTTGGAGCGCATTCAAGGTCACACCCAACACTACCGACTCCAACCGGTCCCAGCGCGCTCTGACGTCTAGTCGCGGCAGAAAAAAAATATTCTCATTACTTAAAATACAGACCCTGTACACGTTTCTTATCTAAAATATAGAAAATGTCTTTCTTTAAATTTTTCATGTTGCTGGTTTTTGAGTTATTGAATTTTAAAAATTGACAAAATTGCCCAAAAACCGCTCACCACTGAAACTAAAAATACAATTTGTAAGAGACTTGAGGCTGGGCATGGTCTCATTTTAAAGCTTAGGAAGAGGGCTTTTATTTGATATGCAACATGCTTGGCTTTTTTTTTTTTTTTTTTTTTTTTTTTTTTTTTTTTTTTTTTTTTTTGCTAAAAACAAATTTTGAAAGTTGTTTCATTTTATTTTAAATTTTCCAAAAATTTTTTACAAATAGCCTATTGGTACACATCTACTGAAGGTTCAGTCAAACTTTCAAGGTGGTATCTCTCTGGTATCATATGAAAAGTGAAATCCTTTAAAGACCATGCGATGATTTAAGTTAACATATTTTACATACCTAACCACATTATAAATACAGAAGCATACATACCAACTTCATCACTCCAGCTATCATTAGTTTAACATTTCGATGAGTGCTACAAACACATACAGTGTGGGTACCACTGGCTCCTGCTATTATGCAACTATTTGGTTTTAATTCTACAAATTTTGAAAACCCAATCTTAAGTAGCGGGTATTTAGATTTAAAAAGTTTGAATATTTCTTTCAGATCTGGTATAGTTTTTCCAGGTCTGGGGTCAGCACAGGACAAAATTCCCTTCTCTGAAGAGTTTTTTTGCTCTTTTGCATCTTTATCACCCAACTGCAGTCTACAGGAAGTGCAAATTTTCATGTGTCCTTCAATTACATAATTTAAAGAAATCATCTAAGCTGCCACATTCCTCAGATCTTTCCTACACCAGTCTTCCTTTTTTTTTTTTCTTTCTTCAAAGGATTACAACAGTAATCTGACCACTTCTTACCATCCATATCAAGATTTTTTTTTTAAAAAAAATGAAGACACTAATGAAGCAAGTTTCAAACAATTCACAGCACAGAAGTTAACCGAGATGTACACATTCTGACAGCTACACCACAACTGATCCACTTGGACAAAGAAGCTAAAGGGATAACTCACACCTGAGCTTTAACTCTCTCTCACTCATGATAACAAAGAGATACCACCTTGAAATTTTGACCGAACCTTCAGCAGATGTGTACCAATATGCGTAAAATTTTTGAAAATTGTAAAATAAAATTTTGAAACAACTTTCAAAATTTGATTTTTGCAAAAAAACCAAGCATGTTTTATATCAATTGAAAGCCCTCTTCATAAGCTTTAAAATGAGACCATGCCCAGCCCTGTAGTTGAAATAGGTGTCTTACAAATTGTCTTTAAAGTTTCAGCGGTGAGTGGATTTTGGGCAATTTTGTCAATACTCAAATAACTCTCAAACCAGCAACATTAAACATAACAAGTAAAATAAAAATATTTTCTATATTCCAGATAAGAAACTTGTAATACCAAAATATAGCCAAATCCAGGACACCAAAGGTTTATGCACTGGTTGACATGCATACATGGAATTACCCATGTATGAGAAAATCCACACACGCAAGGCTCACCTAATTTGCAAAACCATTGAGGAAATGTAAGTGTTATGATTAAGTAGCTGTTGTACCTTAGTTCTACTAGCGACACAAAAGAACATCAAAAATGTATTACAAATTTACAAACCTCTGCACCAAGTTCCAACAGAGTTTCTATGAGAACTGCTGTCTGGACAGTCATGTGCAAGCAACCAGCTATCTTGGCTCCCTTCAGGGGCTTAGATGGTCCATACTTCTTACGCAGAGAGATAAGTCCTGGCATCTCATTCTCGGCCAACATAATTTCTTTTCTACCAAAATCAGCCAACTTTATGTCGGCTGAAAGAGAAAGATGATGTAAAATAAGAACACCACAAACATGCTAACTTTACGAAAATTGAATTTAAACTTTTCCAACACCATAATGACACTAACTTAAAGGATACAGACACAGCAGATACTCTAAGAGTACAAATTAATTTGTTCCATCCCAAAATTATAGTTTTTTTTCTTAAGCAGTTTTCTGTCTCTAGTGAGAGGTCACAAGGAAAGAGATATTTTTTACTGATAAGGAAAGGCTGTAGTTTACCTACAATGCATAGGTTATCTTTAGCTGAACATGTACATCTGATTTGACTTCAAAGCAGTTTCAACCAGAATAACTATCATGTAATATCTTGATAACCTCTGGGTCAGAGTCAAAAAAGGTCATCTAAAGTCAGTAGATGTTAGAGATCACAAAACATTCTTTTACAATACTTATGCAAATATTAACAAACAAAAAAAGCATTTTCCTCAACCTTTAACCCTGATACTCTATTTTTGATAAAAAAATGTAGATATGGCCTACAAAATCTTTTGCAAGACAAATAAATTAACAAAAGAATGTATTTTTTATTGCATAGGAGCATATATTGTCTCCTGGTTTAAATTAGGAATATCTTGAAACGATAACCATTAAGTAAAACTTGAATAGGGCCTAGTGATAATCATTAAAATTATTTATTTTGGTATACATGCATATTTTTGGACGTGGGAAAAACTCACGGTTTCAACAGATTTCACTTAATTTGAAATACAATGGTGAAGTTTAAGAGTGCATATAAAAGCACAGGACTGTTGCAAACTATAGCTTAACGACCATGGAATTCCATACATTGGGCAAGTCACTTTCATGCAACTGTTCAAGCTTTTCTCATGAGCTTTTCCTGGTTTCAGGGTTCAACATTTAAAAATAACCTATATTACCTGACCATAGGCACTATTCAGATGAAGTATATTCCAAAACTCAGCCCTATATGAAGAGAATAAGGCAAAATGATGTGCGCATCTGTGTGATAGTTAAAACTTGCTAACTTACAATATTTAACATAGCTCCAAAATATTTGTGCCCTTGGAAAATATGCGAACAACTTATCCATTATCATTTAAACATACAACACCAGAACCACTGCTTGCAGGCAGTGGTATAAATATGGTAGTAGATCAGCATTGATGTCAAACTGGTAATAACCAAAGTTCATGATGATTTAGTATAGTTAACCCCTTCACTAAGGTTCAGCAATTAGTCATCATTTTCAATTTCAGAAGTGTTTGTCATGACCTGACTATAGAAGACCACTGTAAAGCAGTTTTAAATTATTATTGTTTAGTTTAAGAAACATTACACAATTTATGCAAAGGTGAAGAAAATCTGTCAAAAATTGCCACAATGCTTCTTTATGGTTTTGAAATTCCCAATTCTTAAAATGTCTACATTTTTATGTTGTCTGAACTGAGGTAGTTCAAAGTAATATTAAATATTTTGCTGAAATTGAGAATGGGTTTTGAGACATTTGAAACAACATAACAAAACAACTTGCATACCTACTATGCAGGGGCGGTGCCAGGGGGGGTACAAAGGGGTGCTAATTTTCTTCTGCACCCTCTATTCAAAACCAAAGTTGAAAACATTAACTCTTACAGTGTCATGTATCGTAGTCACATTGAGGGCCCGAATGTTAGGTGTTGTAGTGAGACTGCTGTTATTGTATACAACGGCCAATGGAAGAGAAGCCACAATTATTTGGCTGTACTGTCGGCAGTCTCTGCAAAGATCAGAGGCCGTTGTCTTTTCTTTCGTCAGTCGTACTTTGGAAATTATTTAATGTGAGTTGTATTGCGACTGGTAGTTTACCTGTTAGTACGTTCTATATGTTCCACGTAACATGTTTAGTAAAGTACCATTTCAGGCTTTGCCGAGGAGCCCAAAATTCATGGCAAAATGTTAGTCCGTTGATGGGGATAGTTCGGCAGAAGGGGATTTTAACAAAGATGAAGTTGCTGTGCACTTCGCGTTTTGTCCTGACACAGAAGGAATATAGCCAGTGGTGCAAACATTGAACTAAAAAAAAAAAAGAAAAAAAGGCTAGCAGAATAAAAGAGTAGGACAAAATGGTACTCAGGATGGAATTAGTTTTCATGTGTTTCTTTATTTTTTCTTCCAGACGGCCAAGGGCACCTCCAGGAGGGGTGCAGAGAGGCAATTACCATCCTAGATTTCAAATTTTATGCAATTACATTTCGTAATTTTTTTCGCCATAAATTTGTAAAACTTCAGAGGGGGCAGCGAACAATCTAAATTAAAATGCTATAAAAGAGAGAATGCAGCACCCTGTTAAATTCATATTGTTTTCAGTTTGCAATAATTTGGATCTAAAAATAATCTTCTGAGCAAGGCGAGCAATATCATTCTTTTCTGTAATGCATTGTAAATTACCAGAGAGAGAAGTAAGACCAACTATGCACTTCACTGTTACTACTAAGCAGGTTGGTCTTAAATGCACGAACAATTGGTTGGATGAAAAGAAACTTGCACATTTGTAAGATTTATATCATTTTTGCTATTGGTTTGTTATGAGGTGGATGAATTATGTAATGCATGTAAATAATGTGTTACATATGTGTGTATTTAAGAAACTTTGAATACAGAATTTAGTGTTAACATGTTGCATGTGTGTAAAACATATGTTGTACATGAAAGTTATTTGTCATGCCTTTTGTGTCCTTCAAAAATAGTTTGTGTGCTTGTTTCCAATTATTAGCTAATGTTAAATTGAAGGTGTTGAAAAAATATTTCAAATTGTTTGTCCAACACAAATGCTTTAGCATAGACTTCTCCTTTTAGCGGGACTTACGAGGTTACTAACATCTTTGATACTACTAGGCTACTAACAACAATAAGGTTTTTGGTACTCTGCATTAGAAGTGGTGCTGCAGTAATTGGCAATAAGAAATAAACATGCTAAGTCATCATCATAAGTTACTGAAAATTATTTGAATTCCTATGATTATTTCTCATTTATTGGTAAATACGGAAAGAGCAAAAAAATATATAAACCACAATGTACTTAATTATATAATTTTCTGTAGTGTGTTCATAAATGTGTTAAAAACTTTCCTTACCGCCACTGCTTGCTCATGTCTGGATCGGTCTCTGCATATACGAGGATTATATTTATTTACATTGATTACCTCTTAACGTTGGTAGGGTCACAATAGGTTACAATAGTTAAAAATTGGTTTCTAAAAAAATATGGTTTCTCGCATAGCCCCACGACCCATTGACACATAGCCCCACAAACCATTTGCGGAAACATACGTTCTTCAGTTACAAAAACACTTTTTCAAAAAAAAAATGATAAAAAAACGTGAATAGACAGACGTTAAAAAATGATCCGCGAAGCAGATAGGTAAGTACAAATGTCAAAAATTGACGAAACTCAGAAGTTATAGGTGTCCGAAGGATAGTAAACAATTACCACAATGATTTCCAAAATTCTACGATAATTAGTATCTGTGCTAGGAGAAATCATAAAACAATCAAAACCGTTACCGATGTGATTAAATTATAACTTTTTTTCCTATAATGAATTTTCAACCTGGCTTTGTTTTAAACTTAACAACTAACCCTTCTAGATTATAATTATGTTGCAACTGAAATGTCATCTTTCACTTAAAAAATGTTTCAATCGTACAATCGCGATTTTCCAGAAATGCCGACAAAATTTTATTACGGTTATTTCACCTTCTCGTCACCTTTCTAACAACATATGATGTATTTTGAAATATTACAGGCTATATTTTTCAACTATCGTCAATTTGCATGAAGAGCGGCAAATCTTCAAAGAACGAAAGTGAGAAATGCACGTGTAGCAACGCTTTCGACAGCCCTCCACATAAACATAACGAAGATGTATCATGAGTGTATGCATTTGTAATATTCCAAAATACCATCCACTGCGCAAATATACTGCAGTCTTGAAATTATTGAACACTTTGTACTTACCAACTTTATATGCAGGTTTTTCCGGCATGATTGACTGCTTTGTCTAGATCTACTAGTAACACACTGTATAAAATCTCTCGAATAAAGGGCTGGAATACCCATTTCACTGAAATATATACCCTGCTTGCCGCGCCGCAGTGATAGCGATATACGAGAACTTGCCCAAGAATACCTTTCATTCGTCGTTCGTATCTGTTCTGAACCAACCAAGTTCTCTGTAGCAGGGATGACAATTTTTGGTCAGCAAAAAATTGTATTGAAAGTTTTGTTATTGCTCTATAACCGGCCGACTATACACAGTCCACAGCTATAGTTTATAAAATTAATACAAGTTGTAAGCAAATATGGAAAAGTTACAATTAATATGTGAAATACATTTAATTTAATAAACGAAACAACCATGGCACAGACTAGAGGGTTCATTTCATTACCTGTAGGGAGGAAATTTATGTGATAGATATGTCTATTCTTGTGTTTAATTTTAAACAATCGTCTATTTTGCTTATAATAAGTTGTGTTTCCAAATTTCCACGTATTTTAATTCCGGTGTGAAAAAATGACTTCTGAAATGGAATATTTTGACTAACCAAGAAAGAAACATTATATTTGCAGTGTCTGCAACACTGATGTTCGGATCATATGATTCTCTTCGGGTTGTGCAGAAGGAAAGGTGTTAACGTTTTGTCGTTTTCTTTGTAAAGTATATTTTCCCGTAAATATTTCCAGAAAATGGATGGTTGTATGTTTAATATTGATTCCGGTTACTTGGAAGGACTATGTAGAGGATTTAAATGTGGTATCCTGAACCAGACGGATTACTTGAATTTAGTACAGTGTGAGACATTAGAAGGTAGGCTAAGTTCTGTAACTAATAAGTTCATGCGAGTGTTGTGGAACCGATAAATACATGATTATGCATGTAGTGGATTTAACATCCTAAGGAAGGGGGAAGTAATCATATCATATGTCGTTAAAACTGATAATCGTCTTTGAAATTATCTAATGAGTCGTCAGGAAAACAATATATTGTTTTTTTTTTTTTAAATTTCATTATGTTTCCAAAAAGATGTAGTGCAATCGGTACTAATTTACTATAGTTCAAACAGATGTCTTCATTTTTACAGAATAAACTACATACCGTAATAAGTTTCTGTAGCATTGTCTAACATCGGGAAGGTGTTTTGTGTGATGTGGTAATGTATCATAGCAGAAATTCATGTTCTTCGTTGAAAATTCATGCTCCAACGGAGAATAGCCTTTGACGCGTATATCTTCGTACATCATCACGCGTCGTAATTGTGTTTTGTTCATGTTCATTGGGTATCCAGTGTTTTGAACTATCTGTGTTTGCAACGAAAGTTAGAAACATGACGTGTCGTGGATGCGTGGTGAAATTCATACTGGATGTGGAAGATCCAGTGGAGTTTTTGGTACTATTATCGTATGGGTGAAACACCTACGAATCATATATTTCGGACTTCTTTACATTGCTAACGTGTTGCGGAACATTTCTTAAGGCGAAATAATGCATTTCTAACTAAGATAATGTTTATTTTCTCTATTTACGAGTACTTACTGTTACTTGTTGTTTCGAATCTGTAACACATTATGGCCGTGATAGCATACTGGTTTTGGGGGCGTTCTGAGAGTGTTTTGTCGATTTATGCAGTGGTGCAACCTCGTTCACCGGAAAATATCTACTTTCGTGCCCCTATTTGAAATTATGCTAATACGTCGCATTTACGTGTAGAACTTGTAAAATAACATTGCGATTTACCACGTTCATTGTCCATACACAGCAATTCGGAACCATCTTTCTTTCGCAATTCGGAACCATCTTTCTTTCGCAATTCGTTAATGCTGTTCCTTTACGCACAACACTCTTGCAACCTTGAATATTGACGTCAGACGAGGAATGCCTACGTGTTAGGTTAGGCCTGTTAGGTTAGGTTCCATTAGCATAAATACAAAGAAAAAATAATATTTTCTCTAAGAGACGCGTTACCTTTGTATTGACTAACATGAAAACGGTCTCTCCTGTGACGTCAGAACACAATGTTGCTAGAGTGTTGTGCGATAAGTGACACCTATTCGGGTCGGAACCATCTTTCTTTCGAAATTTGTTAATGCTCTTCCTTTACGCACAACCATCTTGCAACCTTGAATATTGACGTCAGACGAGGAATGCCTACGTGGTTAGGTTAGGCCTGTTGGGTTAGGTTCCATTAGCATAGATACAAAGAAAAAATATTATTTTCTTTCGAAATTTGTTAATGCTCTTCCTTTACGCACAACACTCTTGCAACCTTGAATATTGACGTCAGACGAGGAATGCCTACGTGGTTAGGTTAGGCCTGTTGGGTTAGGTTTCATTAGCATAGATACAAAGAAAAATTATTATTTTCGCTAAGAGACGCGTTAGCTTGTATTGCCTAACATGAAAAAGATCTTTCCTGTGAAGTCAGAACACAGTGTTGTGCGATAAGTGACACCCATTCGGGTCGGAACCATCTTTCTTTCGTAATTCGTTAATTCTCTTCCTTTACGCACAACAATCTTGCAACCTTGAATATTGACGTCAGACGAGGAATGCCTACGTGGTTAGGTTAGGCCTGTTAGGTTAGGTTCCATTAGCATAAATACAAACAAAAATTGTAAAAACAGCTCTCTCCTGTGACGTCCGAACACAATGTTGCTACAATGTTGTGCGATAAGTGACACCCATTCGGGAAAAATGGCTTGTTCCGAACTCGACAGGTGGTTCTAGTGAAAACACGGCGAGGCTGAAACACTGGCTACGGGGTTGCATCGTCTTAACACATGGAACATTGCACTCTCATGCAAAAGGCAAATGGCGGGAGCAGAAACAGCGTGTTGGACAGAGATTTTCGCAGAAAACAAAACGCATTCACATTAAAATGGATCAAATCTACATTCAGGAACTTCCAAAACGCTCAAGAAAATGATTTCCGTAAGTACTTTCTCCTGTAAATTTGAAGGAATCCGTTTCACCCATACGATAATGTTACCGAGTTTTTAAATTTAATTGAACACGGGATCGTGAAGAAAGGAAAGGAATGTCAAAAATGTGTCGGTGAATGTAAGCTATTCGTTAGAAGAAATGGGCTGTGAATATATGCCTAATGTGACGTGTCGTGGATGTGTGGTGAAATTCAGGTAAGTTTTCCGTATCCTGGAAACTGATTTCTTCAAATTTAAAAGTTTGGGGGCAAGTGACTCTGGCCAATTTCTTTAACAGGGTCTCTATAGAGAAAACCAGGGAGCCGTAGCGGAGGCAGGGCCGCGTTAGAGGTTGGGGATGGTAGGTCAATTACCCCAGGGGCAGAGCCCGGAATTGGTGGGAAATTTGGACTCAAAAATTTCAAACTAAAATAATGTTTTACTTTAAATTCCCCACCGATTCCGGGAAGGATAGCCCCAAAAACCATTCATGGATAGCGCCACGAAACATTACAATTTCCTTTGTAAAAAAATGCAAAAAAGTTTTCTAAAAAAATTACATCAGCTTTGTTCACAGGTATTTCTGGGGTTCCGAAGGTTGAAACACTGCATAATGAATATAAATCGACAAAAGACGAGCACGACGTACAATTATGTAGGAAGGTGTACGTGCCATATTGTGTCTGAGGCAAGCGAAAAGGC